>NC_138661.1:16760305-18042340 GCF_964273445.1 Streptopelia decaocto
ATACTAAAGTCTAAAGTTATCACACCAACACTAATACATCAATGGGTGATTACCAAACCAGTAATCTCCTCAGAAAATACCTAGTTAGTCTGACAAGATGTATTTTCCCAAACCTGTACTGTTAAGTATCAATTATTTACTTTATTACTTTATTAATTGAATGACATCTTCTTTATTTTGACAGGATTTCCATCAGGATGACAGGCTATTGACTGCTTAGCTCATTCTGCTTATTTTCTTTAAAATGTCATTGCTTTTCTACCACTTTCCACCAACAGTGTGTTCAAGGTGCAGAATTAAACTTTGGGGCTTGGGAGAAAAAGCACATTTGTTTTGCACTGTGAAAATGCCTTTCTCCATTCAGCTGATTGTGAGATTAGTGAAGAGCAGCTAGGAACGAGTCAAACCAGGAGGTAATCATGCTCTGAGCAGCTGAAGCTGCTCACATGAGACTCGTGATGGGTGCCGAGGGAGCCAACCCCATGGCCAGGCTGGCCAGCCCTCAGCTCTTGGTAGCCCTGTGGTGATGATGAAGGGACTCCCTGTGCCCAGGGATGTCTTCCACTCCCCAAATACTCCACTGTGAATGACAGCAGTATGAGGCTTGTATGAGTACGAGCAGTATGAGGCAAGAGAAAGGGCACAATTTGGTTCTGAAACTACATGCCTTTTGGGGACTAATAATGGATTTGAAAGAGGTGGTACAAAGAAGAGGGTGACCAGGAAAATGTGTTTTCCTGCATTTTGTCAAAGCTTTCGTAAGACCATGAAACAAGTGGGCATTGTCATAGGTAGTGTGGGACATCTTCTGCTCAGTGTTTTGTATAATAATTTCAGTGTCGCCTTAGAGTAGGGTTTGAGATCCATGTTTTCCCTCCTCTAGAGTGTGCCCAAGAAATACGTTGTCATTCCATGCAACGTGGCACAACTGGAAGAGTGTGCTGCAAGGTGTCCTCAATCCAGGATAATTTCTGATCACTGACGGCATGATGCATGCAGGCTCAGACCCTTCCAGGTGCAGCGTGTTTTTTCTACACTGTGGGCAAGCGAACTGGGAACTGGGACCCAGGCAGAGGATGGAGAGTTCCCCCGGCCCTGGGCTGCCCCAGAGAGCAGCACTGTGAGCACCAGCCCCAGGGGAGGGAGACGTCAGTGTCTCACAAACATCAAGGGCTCAGTGTGGGACTTACTAAGAGGCACTTCTCTGAGGACATGATGCTTCCCAGGCACCTTGCTGGTTCTTTGGGAAGTTCCCCTCTTGGCTGATTTTCCCAGCTGATGCTCATAGACACGTAACATGGCAGGCACAGGGAGGCATCTGTGTGGGCCAGGCTTTGGCATCCCATCCACACAAGGGGATTAAAAGCAGTTCTGCTCTTTCTCAGAGGATAATCATGAGGAGGAATGCATTAAGGACATAGAAATGTCACAGTAATGAAGGTTATGTGAATACATACTGAGAAAGGCAGAAAATAGCACGCAACCAGGAGCTTATTCGAAAAAGGGGGGGACATTACACAAAACAAGGTTACCTAGCACTGCAGTAATAAGGGGTAGAAATACAAAAGAATTTTTAAAGCTGTATAAACCCACCAGCCACTAAGAAACAGATTTTGATAGCTTCCAGTGTGGTTTCCCATGGTTCTTTCTGAGTGCCTGGTCTGGACCAGCAGGGAGGGAGCTGTGTCAGGTGCATTAGGGATCGCCTCCACATCAGCAATTCTTCTTTTCCTGTCACTACTAACTTCATATAGGCTGTCAGGAGTCATACTGACTATTCTGTCCCACCAGTATCTGCTTATTCTCCATGTAAGAATACTTGATAAACCACCAAGGAGCATGTGGCGCAGAGACGTGACAAGCCTTGTTTTTTACCCTGTCTCTGCCATTTGTCAGTCTCATATGTTGTGCCAAAGAGCAACCCAGTCTCACCATGTCATTTGGCTTTATGAATACTTCGGCTGATCCCGCCTTGGAAGAAGAACAAGGACAAGATAAAGATGGCCTTACTAACCCCATTTTTTATGATCTCATCACATTTTATATGGCATCTCCTGATGCATTTGTTTCTTCTGATTTCACTGCAACCTTTTGTGTTTGCCAGGGCAATACTAGGAGGGCACAGCTGGCCCTGAGGCTGCCTGCTTGCTCCTTCGTGCAAACATCTTTGTCATCCTCTGCTCTGGAATCTTAGAAAATAACAACATGGAAAACTTTCTGAGAATATTAAAAACATGAAAAACATTAGCCTTATCACAACACAATAAATAATTCCATCACCCACTGAAACTGACTTCTGCAGCTGACATAGTAATAAAGTAGAAAGCCAGCTGCTGATATAGTCTGGCAGTGAACATATTGTTAAAAGAGGCACCAGAAACCATTAGATTTTCAAATAATTTAGTTTTTCAACTTTATTTTTCTCTCCCATAGAAAAAAATAAAACCAAAACCAAACACAAAAAAACCCACCCTCATAGTCAGTATATGTACAATAAATTGAAGGCAATATTTGCTAGACAAGTATGATCAGGGTGATAGCATATGTTGAAGCCTGATGCATGTGAGAAAGATAGGACCTCTTATGTGGCACCAAATGCCGAACTGCCTATAATCTTATCAACCTGTTGGCTTTATTTTGTTTGCTTTTTGCAGTTCTTTACCTAGTCTCTTTCTAAGGTGCTCCTGCAGATTTATCTGAGTGAATGTTGCCAATTTTTCTCTAGATAATGCAATGGGAAAAAAACTCTCAGTAATTGTGTACATCAGGATTTTATATGATGAGTGTTAAACCTAAGAGTATGTAATGTCTTTTCCTAATCAAACACAGGAGGTACAGAAGATATCAGCTCACAATAAATGATGCATGTGTGATAACATATTTTAACTTGTGCACCTATTTGCAATACATATAATAGGCAGTTCAGAATTTAGGATATATCAGATCAAATAATTAGACTCAATAAATAGACTTCTGCTATATTTAATTCTCTCCCCTAGTTAACTGAAAATGTAGATTTAGGCAATCCCATTGACTGATCAAACTTCGTTTAGGGTGACGCAGATTCTCACAGAGTCTATGTGGTTGTGTACACTGAGTTAAGGGTCTCTTCCCCCTCTGCCATTGTCTGTGGCTCACCATCCCTCAGGAAATGTGTCTGCTCAAAACAGGGGAAGAGGTATACAGCCCTGAAGGACAAGATCTAAACCAAATACCACCCATATTACTCTTAATGCAAAATATTGCTTGTTTTGAGTGGTACTTATGTAGACAATTCTAGCCCTAAATTGAAGAAAAATGTAATAATAATTGCTTTTATTTTCATGTGTTAACATTTCCTAATGTTGACATTTCTTAACTATTGGGCATACAATTCAAACACAATGTAATGGGAAAGAAGCTTGTCAACTGTAATTGTCTAAAAGCAGTTAATAAACAAAATAGAATTCCTGTTCTTTTAGAACAAACCCACTTTCCTTGCTCCAAGGTTACAAGGATAGCAGCTGCAATACTGATTGGTAGGCACTGCTGCGGCTCCCCGATAAACATCCCCTAATGTGGTTTGAAAGCCTACCCTTATCAGTGTAACATCTTTCTCTAAAACTAAATCTGATGCAGCCGGAGATGGCAAATGCAGAGGGAGGAAATGTTTCCCATGGGTAGCAGAGCTGAGCCTTTCTCTTTCACACTGAGCATGTGGACAGCACTGACACAGAGAAGCTGGTCATCTGGGGACCATGATAAGAAATATCTAGTATTAAACTAGTTGATTGCTAAATGTGAAATATCCTCTTTGCACGTATCTGTGGCCCTGGCGTAGTGCTGTTGCATGGGTGACTGAAGCGTATCTGATTGCACACGGCTTATTTGGGAGAACTCATGTGTTTTTCCACATTCTTGTTACAGCTCCCAAGTCTACCTTTTGTCCCACTGAAGAGACCTGGTGGCCAGGCCTGGTTATTATCATTGCAGTATGCTGCGCCACACTAGTGTTCCTCCTCGTAGTTGTCATCATTTGCTACAAAGCCATAAAAAGGTAAGACTCCAGATACTTTTACTGTGCTTAGGGCAATACAACCCCTCAAAGGTTGTTGACCCAAGACTTGGCTGACACCATGTTATTTTATATGCATCCTAAAGGCAAAACGCATCCTCTAGTCAATGTGTATTTTTATTGGAAAGTCACTGTATGTACCAATTCCTGCCTGTGTCAAGGATGAAGTTTAATGCCCAGCTATGGGCACAAGGAGGAGAAAAACTAGAAATGGGACAGGGCCACAGTGTTCAGATTAATATGAACTCCCCAAAGTCACATTACTGCAGGTTGCTGGGGAATGTTGATAGCTTTGGTCTGGCCAAGTGCAGATGTAGGAAACACTGTCCTATCCAGTTCTGGTTGTATTCAAAACTTACATGTGGGACGTGAGATTTCTGGCCCAGGCCCATGACTAATTGTAGCATTTCTTCACCTAAATAATATTCCATATTTTGAGCAGAAAAAGTCAAAATCCATACCTTTCATGAGATACAGCATTGACATCCAAACCACAGTTTGGATAAAATTATGTTTATTCAGCTTTGGGATTTTTTTTTTTTTTGGGGGGGAAGAGAAAATAAAATACCTTTTATGAAAAAGTTATCTGCATGCAAAGCAACTGCAACATTTTTTATGAGCCTCAGCAGGCATGTCACAGTGGTGGAGCATCACACATGCTTTGTGGTTGAAAAATTTATGCAGGATTTGGAGGATAGTATATCCAAGAGCATCAAAAAGGGAGAATTCAAACAAGAAGACAGAAGTCTGTGTCTAATTTCTCATTAAATTTACATAAGTATCTCTGCTACTCTAGTTTAACTAAAATGAATGCTTATTAGTTTTGCAGAGTTGGAAGGCTTTCAGTCTAGCTACTGAACTTCTTAAAAATCATCTATGAAGTGCTGAAATTGGAGTAAAATTGGGTTGGTAATACAGAGCAAAATTTCTTACTTGTAGTTTCTAATCTGCTAGCGGCTGCTCATAGGGGATTGGTCCAATTCCATGTGGAAAGTTGTATTTGTTTCAAAAACAGCTATTGTATTTGTCTGCCTAGGGCCAAACTGTGAATTATTTCTGCCAAGGCTGCAAAATATACCAGCTGGAGCAGTAACTCTCCAGGGCAACATGTGCCTAGCGAAGAATTGCTCTTCAAATCTGCTCTGATACTGGTAGATGAGAGGTACAGAAAAGAAATTTGAACAGGCAAATTTAGAGCTGCCTTGAAAAGGCTGTGGGAGTTCACATAACAAAGTCTTATGCTTCATGTTGGTGAACAATAATACAGATACTTGATGAAGACACCCATTATTTGTCAACAGTGTGAATATCAACACACAAGTCAGCTGCTTGAACAGGCATTAGGCTCAGAGAGTGAAAATTCCTCTTAGATTCTTCTTATTGTTGACATTCACACTGCTGACAAACGCTAAGCTGAAAACTGCTTAGATGTGGGACAGACAGCTATAAAAGAAAATCTTATTAATTATATTTTTACAGAGTAACTAGAGCATTTCTTTTCATCAATGGGACCTTCCTAAAACAGCTTTGTTATAAGGATGCCCTAAAGTGCCTGGCAGCATTCCTCAGTAGTTCTGGTTCCTTGATCTACTGTAAAAGATATCTATTGATAAACACTGGCAAATAAGATAAGACGTTTTGCAAGAGAGGCATCTCTGCCTTTGACACAGAGTATTATCCCATTTTGTTGAGCTGAATTGGCTTTAGCGAGTGTGAGAAATCCTTCAGTCTATTTTTTGCTGGGAGGTAGAGGTGGATAGACAAAGAGTGAGGGGATTAATCTAGGTGATGCTGAAGCCTAGAGTCCCTTCAGTGTTTTCCCAGCCTCCAGCTCTGTAGTCGTGCTCTGCCCCATCCTTTCTCACACCCCATCCTACCAGGTCTCCTCTGCAGTCCTCCTGTCAGGCCCTCCTTCCTGCACATCTCCTGGAACCGAGACCTCTGTCACTGCAGCATTTCTGACAAATCTGTCCCTTACCTCCAGGGCAGTGCGTTGTCTCTTACTTAGAATATACCCACCCCCTTTAGATGTGAGCACCACCCACTCATCCTCCAGCTGCGTCTAGTTTGTGTTGTAACCTCGATATGGCACCACCCTCTTCTACCCCAGGAAAGGCACATGCTGACTGCCTTGATGTGGAGATCAGAACCCAGCCTGAAGACCCCACCTTTGCCTGCCTGAGTCTTTCTTAGCTCTGGGTGAGGGTAGTGCTGTGGCTCACCACTGAACATCGTCTTTTCCTTCTTGTACCATGCCAGGCATGTTTGCAGGTTTCAGAGGTGTCCCAGCCTTGTTTCCCTACTGTTGTGTAACTGGTCACTGTGGGGCGGAACAGGAGAGTGGCAGAGTATGCTGAGGATGGGACTGTTTACCGTGCCCACCACAAACTGCCCCTCAAAGCCCTCACCTGCTTCATTTCATCTCTCTGAAAGCATTTGCCTGTGTCTCAGGGGTGTCACTGCGATTCATCACCTACTGTCTGATGAGCAGCGTCAATGTGAAAGTGGCAAGAATTATTAACGAAACATATGCTGTGTAAGATTGCCACCCTCCAGCATTTTTAGACAGGAGCAGGGAAGGAGATCCATGTCTTCTCATTTGGAAACCCTCATTCTGATGAGAGCCTGGGGTGTGACAAAAACTGGAAGTGCCAGTAAGCAGGAAAACTGCCTTGGCAGCAGCAGATAGCTCATATAATTTTTTAGTGCAAAAGGAACAACATTTAAAAATTCTCATCAGTCCATTAGCTGAAAAATATAAATAATAATTAAATAAATAATAAGAAAAATACTGAGAACATACTGAATATGATTTCAGATCTGGTGATACTACCAGTTTTACCCATGGACAGATGTATCTTATGTATACATCTATCTATATCCTATGTATCCTGTCTATTGTAGATCCTATGTATCTCCTATAGTAGACGTGGTTTTTATCTCCCAGTGACAGATCCATAAGTATTACAGGAGACTATTGCAAAAGCCTAAAGCATATGGCTCAGTTTAATTAACATTGTAAGCACTGAAGAAATGCTGAAGAGTGAAATAACAGCAGTCATCTGGTTGTAGGGTTTAACAAGAGTTAAATGTTTTAGTAGGAGAGTGCAGGGAGAGATTTATTTGCATGGAGCTTGGATCTGTTGTATTAATCCCTCACTTTTATATGAATCAAATTTGAAGTAGAAACAAAAAGAAAAATCCTTTTGTGCTTAAGTTAAAATCTCATTTACTGATTTCAAAGGGCCAGAGCAAATCAAACACTCTCACGTCTGCTCTTTGGTAGCAGGAAGAGAGGGAGTGACTGTCCTCGAGGTATTGTAACTCGGCTGTATTTTTATTCAATCTGTATAAAAACTGTTTGTCCTGGGGTGATTTGTTTTCTCTTGCAAAAGCTAAAACTTCAGCATATCACCAATTTTAGGTACTAAGGGGTTTTGTAATAAAATACAACCACATGGATTGCTGCTTCTTTGTATAAAGTAACTACCAGAACCAAGCCAGTATGTTGTTATCTCCATCCCTGCGTGTCCCTTGGAAATACTCAGGTTCTCCCAATATGAAATGGTCATAAGAAATGCTGAAATCCATTCCAATGGATGTATTTGACCTCTCTGGTCCATGAGGGAACTAATACCAAAATGTGTCAATCAGCTTTAATATTCAGAGAATGGACAGACAGGTTAAACTCTTGGGAAGATATACATGATGCAATTCTTAAGGGATTTTAAAGTAGCCTCTACATTTCCTTGAGTGATGCTGGTGTCTGCAGTACTGGGCACTGCAGGACTGGGACACCAGGTACAGATGGGTGCTGCTGCATAGATCAAGGACCAAAGGAGATCGCATGTGATGTTGTGTTGTGCTGCAGCATGGTTACACACACAGTCATAGCACCTTCAGTTTGGCAGCGGAGGAACAGCTATTTCCTCTGGTCATGGTGACAGAGGGATATTTCCTCTTTTAGAAAATGTGAATCTTCTCTTAAGAAACTTTTCCATGGCACATTAGAAAAATGTTAAGTGCTGACACTTAGCAGCAGTCACAGTCTGTAACATTTGCAGATTTCTAGGACAGGCTCACTGGCCAGGGCTCAGATCCATTGTAAGCAGTGGGACTTTTCTGCTCATTGCGTGAGTAACAAAAGTTATCTCACAACCAATGATTTCTGTAAGATATAGAAAGAACAGATGAATAACAGGTTCAAAATCTGTAATACCTCCATGTACTTCTCTAGCATTTCTTCATCTGTAAAAACCTGCCATTCTTTCTCTTTCCCTGGAACACTGTCACAAGTAAAAACAGGAGGTCCAATGACAATTCATAAACTAGCGCAGGCTAGAGGAAGCTGGATCATTTCAGTATTACATGGATTATGGACTGGATTTGGGCAAGTGCATCGTGAATGCCAACAGCTCTAACAAATCTTCATCTGATGTAAATTGGTACAGATTCAAAAACAATCAGTGGAGCTTGATTCATTTTATTCAGCTCTGGAGGTGGTTGTCTCTTAAGCTTTCTTTTAATGTCTCCAAGCACCTCAATAACAGTAAGACAGTAAGACTGGAGGAAAGTGAGAAGTAAACACAGTAAAGAGGATTAACAAGACTTGTTTGGTAAATAAGTAACTGAGCTGGGAGAGAGAGGGACCTGCAGTATGTAATCCTATTTCTGCAGCTCACTGGTGTGTCATTGTCTGTTAGGGGAGTAAGATATTTACATAAATAGGAAAAAATAAATCCCTGGCTCCCTGTGTAAAATTAAGATATTGGAGCCATCTCTCAAACCTCAAAAGAGAAGGCAAAGCTGAACATCCTGGTCTCTGTCACAGCTGATGCACCAGCTATGCAGCCTGGCAGGAGGTGTTTCAAATGGTTCGGCAACATGTGAAAAACCTGTACTTAGTACACCCAGAATGTCCATACGGTCTGAATTGATAGATGAGCAGCCCATGGGTCTGGGTTGTGACTCCTTGGCTCTGCTGGATTTTAGGTAGGATGCATAAGAGGTACCTGAGAGTAGAGGTACCACAGTGTTTGCTGCCAAAGAGCCCTCTTGCTAAGTCAGCAGAGAAAGTAGGTTGATGATAGCAAAGTTTTGCATGATACACCTTTTACTATTCAACTTTGTCAAACCACAACAGTTTTTTATGTGTCCCATAGCCTGAGAGAGCGGTATCAAAATGCCTACATATGCACTTCCTTAAACAGGCGCTGAGTTCACCTTCAAATAATAATTAAATGGAAGAAAACATTGTACTGAAATAAAATGACAGGTCATATTTAAACTGTGTTAAAATTCATTGCTCAGGTATTTTCTAGGGTACTCAGTATTAGCATATGATTTATGGACCCTGTGTACTGCAAGGTTTAGTTTCAGTAGAGGACACAAGGTTCAGAAAGTTTGTTTTGTTTAACAAAATAAGGCAGGTGCTTGACAGGGGAGAACATGGAGGATTGTTTAAGGAGGGTAAAAAAGTGGGATATGGGGCTGTGTGAGCTGGTATGTATGGAAGAGTGTGTCCCATGGTGCGGGGGTGTAAGTCCTGCTCAGCAGGCCATGGTCCTGCACCTCTCCCCAGCCGGTTTTGTGCCACTCACTCCCCCAGAGAGCGAGGACTGTGTAATCCTGCCATCTCCTATGAGAAGCAATGAGGCTGAGCACAATCTACTTCAAAATGGTTATTAATTGCAACAAAACAATGCTTTTCAGTGTGGGGAGAGAAGAAAGAAGAGTGCCCTAAACTTACTTAATGGCTTTGAAGTGGATGTTCATTGCAGGGCTGATGACGGGCAGGTCAAAGTGAATTGAGATTGTTAATCTCTTTTGTTTTCCTTGATGCATTAGAAGGGTTTGTACTGAAATGGTGTCTTAATTCTCAGCAGGTGCCTGGAAAGACAGTAATTACTCAGAAGATAAAGTGAGCTAGTTGGTTGAAAAACTGGGTTAAAAAGTACTGTTTGAGGGGGGGACACTCAAAGGGAAGAAGAAGAAGAAGGTCTGTGGGGCCAGAGCTATGTCTTTGATGCAATTCATTGATGTCAGGCCAGTTCAGCTCTGCAGAAGGGCAGTTAGAAACCTTTCTTTTTCATAGCTAGCATGGTCATTATTTGGACTTAGTTTGAGAACAAGAGATAACACTTTGGGACAGAGTTAACAATGTTTTTAATTGCCTTTGTCTGAGAGCCAAGGACATTCTGAGCGCTCTGCCCACAGGTGTGAGGCAGTGAGGAAGGGGGGATAGATGGGGCAGAGCTTGACTGACATACAGACTGATTCCATCCCATTAGCATCATGCTTCATATTTAAAGAGAGTTAGAGTGTCTCTTTTCTTTGCTCTCAGAGACCTGTTCAGGGGAGTTCTGTTTGGGATTTCATTAGTTCGGCCTTTTGCCATCCTGCCGTTTTGCAGAAGCCTCTGGGTCTTTTCTCCCTTTCTTCTCTCTTCTCTCTCTGGGATCGGCTGTTGTGACCAGGTGCTGTTTCCTGGGACTGGCTGCTCGGTGTGGATGGAGCTCATAAGGAATTGCATTGAGTATCTTTTATTTTATATTCTATTTCAATTTTATAGATATATATTTACTAGTAGTGTATTAGTATTTTGTTCCTTTATTAAACTGTGTTTATCTCAATCCAGGTTTCTCCCTTTCCTTTTCATTCTCTCCCCTATTTGGGACGCAGGGAGGGAAGTGAGTGAGCAGCTCTTGTGGTTGTATTGCTGTCTTGGGTTAAACCAAAACAGCAAGGAAGAAGACAGTCACACTGTAGCCTGGTTATCTGTTCCACTGGCTGAATGTTGATGCTTATCAACAAAAGGATCAGCATCTACCACTGAGCACCACTGTCCAGGTCTACTGTCACCTCTAAACAAAACCCAGTGTGTTCCCATGTGTTGCCTTCATGGCTTATCATCTCCCAGTGGTGTATTTGCTCCCATCCTTGGACTGAGGTTGCAGATGAAAATTTAAATACTCTGAGCAAGACAATCTTTCTGCAAGAGATCCCATTTTTAAACCATAAAGAAATTAGTTCATAGAATCACAGAATGGTTGAGGTTGGAAGGCACAGCATGAGATCATCTAGTCCAAACTTCTTCTCTAACAGAGTCAGCTAGAGGAGGTTGCCCAGGTCTATGTCCAGCTGGGGTTTTAATATCTCTACAGATGGGGAGTCCACAACCTCTCTGCGTTCTCATTGGTTTTCTTGTGTTCTTTCAAAGCTATCACTATTTATTAAACTAAATATAGCCCTGCTTGATGAAAACTGAGTGCTAGTACAAGGAAAATCTGTTGTTCTTCCGAACAGTATTGAAGCCTGGTTGTTGGTTGTGGAACAGTTTCCAACATAGAATATATGAGACAAGTTGTTGAACAGCTTTACAGCTTGACTCAAGCCCACTGGAGATGCCAGAGCTCTGCTGTATTTGTTTTGCTGATTCAATGTCATCAGGAGGGATTTGGAATGGGGGACTAATAGTTGATGCTGCCCAGTGTTTTGGGGGTGCATAATTTTTTAAGTTGAATAGAAGTATTTGTACTACTTGTTAGCAGGTATATTTGACACATCAAGGGCTGATAAACAAGTGGACGAAGTAGCCTTTTATTTGGAGAGATGGCTGAGCCAAGCCGCGTGGGCAGTGCTGTGCAGGAAAGTTTGCTTTGCTGTTGCCTGTGCAGTACATGTTGGTTGGATAAGCATGAGAATCTGCTCTTCAGGACTGTCAGTCTAGGATTTTCATAAGCACAACATGTTTGCATAACTATTATAGGGCAGGATTTCTCAGTCTCTTTTAAGTTATACCAAAGTCACATTCGGCTAGGGGGAAAGTTTGTTGTCACAAATGGGTAACATACACCACTGTTTCTCATAACTGGTAACACTGGAAGCCTTCAGAGGGCTTTACTCTTTAGTACAAAACAAGTGGTCCAAGTGCTTCACAGAATACTCTCCTATGGATCATTTTTCACTTGTTCACTCCTAAATTGTGATGTATTGACAAAGATTCCAACAGAAATCTGTGGAGCATTATGTTCTATCCTGTGATCAATTAACTTTTCACTGTGACCAGAAATAAACTTGACATTTTTCTGTTTTCTACTGCAGATGAGGGTACCACACCGAATGGGCAGACCTCTTGTGATAGATTCAAGTCTTGTACAGTTTTTGCCTCAGTGCAACTCTGTAATAGCCATGGCTGAATTTTACAGGCTCATGCCAGAATATAATGCTAATGTTGGCCTAATTATATTGGTTGAAATATTCCTGTTTTACCACAGTGCAATTAGGAGGTCCAAGTGGATACTAGAGCTTTGAAACACACAGGAGGGTTGCTAGGTTTACCATGGGTTTTTTATTACATGTTTTCCTGAAGCCGTAACTTCTGAAGAAATCTGAATAAATATGAGATCAGGGTTCTCTTTAACTACTTGTTTAAAAACTGACTTAAAACTCAAGACTCCTACATATTCAAAATCCTACAAGACAAATAAATAAAGTTTTCTTATGAATTCATTTCATATGTAAGCCAATCATAGTTTTTACAAGCTGACACGAGGACACTTGTGGCTGGCCCCGATGGTGAAAAGCCACAGCTGTGGCTGAGGTTTACGTACCACAGTGTGCAAGAACATTTAAAGAAAGTTTTGGGCTTGATTATCTGAGATATCCGAGCTTAGGACTGTGTTTGTTACAGCCTTCAAGAACCCAGCAGCAGCACCCTGGGGTGCCTGGGACAATCTTTCTTTATGACTCAGAGGAAATTGTACCCATGGTAGTAGGGTGGGGGTGTAAATCTTTACTCCAGCTATGTATCACCCAGAAAATCCCTCTACATAATGTGAATCTCATAGGAACCTGCTGGGTGCCGTTATTACCCCCTTTTACTTTCCCCAAAGGATTTGCAGTGCATCTGGAGTAAAAACAGTAAAGCCTGATTTCTCCAGTGGCTGAACAACTGCAGCTCTCACTGGGTTCAATGTACATGGTAGATTTTCAGGACCTCTAAAATCCCAAAAGTTAGAACAAGAAAGCCAGAAAAGTGTGGGAATGCCCCAGCAGTTCCCACACATGCCCCAGGCTGTCCCATCCAGGCTCTGCCCAGGCTCATTCTGCTCTGCCTTGGGGTGACAAGAAGCCAGACCTGACTGTGGCGCAGCTAAGCACCATTTGGTCCCCTACCCGTCACACACATCCAGCCACCTTCAAGATGACCGAGACTGTTCAGCACACCGCTCAGCCCTGTTTGCATTCTCTCCCATTCTCTGCCCTTTGTTGTTTTCTGCAGAGCTCTGTCTCCTGCATCACCACCACATTACCCCACATTTGACCATGCAAAAGATACCCCTTTCCTGCTTGGCTTCTCAGCACACTTCTGGCCAGCAGTCTTGGCTTGGTGCCACCCTTGGTTCCACTACTTCGTGGCTTCTGCTGACTTTGGTTTTGATGCCTGAGTCTAACCTGAACTTGTGTGTGCAGAGACCCTGGGAAAAGATAGAGCTCAGGGAATGGCAGGACCTGTGCTTGGATGTCTTTCCTCCTGTGCAGGGAATCTCAGCCACAGGTAACAAGGCATTTGACCGTGGCAGCAGTATTTCACACTGTAATTTGTGTGCATTAGTTTCACATCTTTGCCTAATTAGTCACAACTTGGTTTGAAAACAAGATCTCAGCTTTTCTATGCCTTAGCTTAGAGCAGAAGTTGATAAAGGAAATCTCAGGGGTGCTTGTCCACACCAGCTGGTTTTGGGGGTCCCCACTGCTCTGAAGGGAGGTCACATCACACACACCCCACCTTGCTGTGGTGTTTGCTGCCATGCAGCCACACTGCCCGTGGGGAAAAGGGGTGCAGACAGGGTCCCCCTTCACAGAGCTGCAATGCTTCTCAGGCACACATCAAGCCCCTTGCAGCTGTGTTGCCACCACTTGTGTGACTACATAATCTGATTTCTGCTAACTCTGTCCTTCCTTCTCTGCACCCCCCGTACTTACTACTAAATATTTATAATGTTCCCGTGTTGCTAAGCAGCACACAGCTCCCTGCATGGGAGAGTTTTTCTGCGAAGGCGAGACATGCACTAGGTCGGCATGGGCAGATCAGCGGGTGGGAGAAGATGGCATCAGCTGGGATAATCCTGCTCTGCTGCGTGCTTACCTCGCTCTGACTCGGGTCTCCCCTCCATCAGCAGGCACATGGCCGCCCCTTCCAGTATGTCTGGGCTGGAGAATGGTGCTCCTGGTCTGTCCATCTCACAGAGCTGTTGGCTAAATAGTCATGTCACAGAACACTTGTGGAGATGGGCATTGCAGCATCCGTTCCACAAGCTAGTGCCAAATGATGGACTTAAAGCACTAACAGGGGAGTCTGATGTAAAGGGTCTGATCCCAGCTGTGTGCAATACAAGAGTGGGAAAATAGGGTCATTCTTCATTCTGGCCCTTGAAAAGAGGCCATGCAAAGAGGTTTCAGGTGGAGATAGGATGCCTTCTTTGTTGTCTGCTCTTTGAGGCAGTAGCAGGAAACCTGATGAAAGATTTTAACACTTCAAGCAACAGGGACTGCAGGATAACCCATTTTTTCCCTTCAGTTGCTCTGAGCCCTGGGAAGCCAGTGTGGAGACTGGCTGAACTCAAATCCTTTCTCAGAAATTGTCCCCAATTACAATTGTCTAAACACGGTTCTCAAACTGCACAAAACCAAACCTTTGTGTAGACATCAAGGTGTGCAGGACTTGCTGGTTCCTCTGCCTCTGTATGGACTTGCCCAGTTGTGCTCCTGGAGCATGGGAAGGCTGGGAACATGCTGTGCCTGATGGAGTTTGCATTTGTCCTGCAAAGAGAAGGGTTTGGCTCTGCAGACTCTTCTTTATGAGTGGAGAAATTCAGAAGCAGCTGCTTGGAAATTAGTGGTCTTACTCTAGCTGGTGGCAGAGACAGGTTGCCTCAAATGCAAAGTGATCAAGATAGTTGCAGAGGTCAGTTCATTTTACAAGCTTTTGTTTTCTTCTGAGTTGCTTGCGTTTGTTTGTGTCACAGACACTCTTCTATTGAAGACATTTCTACAACGAAAAATCTACAGAGAATTTTGGTTCATCTGCACAGAAATTAACCATTACTATTTAAATAATTTTGTGAAATTCAATTTCAATTATTCCGTGAAACAGCAGCAGCCTTGTTCTTCTGTATGGATCAAGTCCATCATTCAAGTTTGTGCCGATGTTAGCAAGGGATCAAATAGCAAGGTAGTTATCTACATTCAGCAAAAAAATCTGGGCAGAAAGTAGCACAGAAGATCAACTTTGTTTTGCAGATGGAAAAGTCTGGTGCCTAAACTGGCAATATCTGCAGTCGCTTGGCTGATGAGAGACCTACTGTCCTTCAGAGACAGCAGGAGCACGGTGAAGAGCAGTCCTTGCTCAGCTCCTCTCTCTGCCCCTTATTACTTCAACCCCACGTTTTTCTTGTACCAGTGGCCACCCTGACCCAGAACACAGGGCACAAAGCACCAGCCCGTCTGCAGCTGTGGCAGGGGATCCCTGCACTTTTCCCTCTTCTCCTTCCCGCTCCAATACAGATGTCTTTTTTTAGGGACATACATATTGACAATCCCAGGCTGTTTCTGCATTGCCCCATGAGCCGAGCTCCACACACATACCGTAGCTGTTTACACTGCTCTATGGCAGGACAGGCCTTTGAGGGGTGAGAGTGTGTCTGTCTCGTTTCTAGAGGGCACTGCCAGCATGTAGCACACTGCCAGGCATGGTCATGGCCATGGCCATCCTCCAGACATGGTTTTGCTTTGTTCGAAACAGGATGCCTTCATTCTGTGCATTTAATATCTTCTTTTTTTTTTTTTTTTCTTTTTTATTTAGTGTTTTTTGCCAGACTTGAAGACCAGCGACACGAGCTCTTTTTTTTTACATTAGGCTCATTCATTTTTTTTCCTTTTGTCCTCAAAGCATATCAGTGATGTATTCTGCACTGAGAAGACCTGCTGGATAACATTAGCTGTAATATCCCTGCAGTCAATAAACCTTTTTAAAGATCATTACAGGGAATACAAAGAATGGGTCATAACATGAAGGGTTATTGAAAGCACTTTTATCAATTATGTCAGCTAAGAGTTCAGTATCCTAATAGTAAAGCTGCTTCTCTTCCTTAACACTGGTTTTGTGTAGGAGCATAATTCTGAAGTTAGCTTAATTGAAGACCTAGTAGGAAATGTGATCACATCACCTTAGTCTCCCAGGGACAGATCTTCCTTTGTAACATCAGAACAAATCCTCCTCAAGTCCACCAAAGTCTGTGGAATTACTCTGACTTTGCACTGCTGAAAATAAGTGAAGACTAAACTCCACTTCTTAAATTTCACATGTGGCTCAGCAATCTATTTCAATTACTTGCAATCTGAACAGGCCAAATCCTCCCTTCAGATATACCCCGAGCAACTCCAGCAGGCTGGGACAGATGCACTTCTGCAGTGAGAGCTCTGCCCACCACATTTTGCACCTGAGCGCATCAGCTCAGAGAACCTCTGAGTGCGGGTGAATGGCTGCAGAGCGGCTCTGCATCGACTTTTTTTCCCTCTGAGAAAAGCACTCATCGAAGGACAGATCTTCCATCTGTGCATAGCAAGTGGGATTTGACTGTCACAGGGGAGCGTGAAACACCCCGAAGCAGAAATCACCCACATGCCTGCAGGGCTTGCTTAAATATACTCCAGAAACTGGTCAGCTAAAAATGGCTGTGTGGGAGAGCTGAATTAGCCATAAATTGCAGGCATGAAAATGCTCATGTGAACAGTCAGAAAAGAAGAAACTCTACTTAGGAGAAAGTATCTTGGGGCTAGATCAAATCCTACTGATGCACCATGACTTGCAGTGCTGTGAAAGAGACTTTCCCATTTTGTATAATTGTCCTAGCCCATGCACTTGTACAGATCTCCTCCCGTTCTCCACGTATGAGAGACAGAAAAGATCTGAAGATGTTAAAAATTGCATGCTTACTTTCTCCAGTAAATTTTATTTACTAGCTGAAAACTAGTTTTGTTTGGCTAAGACTGAAGTATTCAAAGGTCTCCAGGGAAAGAATGGCCTTTTCTGGGTCACAAAAGACACTTCTTTTTCACAAGGAGCAAAGGGGCAATGCAGCTTGAGAAAAGAGACCTCCTTCAAATGTCCAAAACTGAAAGTAACTAAATACAGGTAATAAATACCACACAGGTTACCTACAAGACTTTCTAGTTTTGAAGAGTAAAAATATCACTTATTGGGATAATAAGTAATAAACACCGGGGCAAGACAGTTTGTGTCTTTTAGGTGCTGGACTATCTTACTTACCAGACTGGAGACTGAGGTACAGGAATACATGTGAAAGCCTTGGGAAACTGAGAGTATTGAACACTGGTACTTGACAAACATTGAGCAGTATTGAGTGCATTGCTGAAAGTTGTCCAGATGGAGCTGCTTTTTATTATAACAGTAAACCATTTGCTTTGTACGTGGGAAGTAGTTGAGCCAGTAACCTCTTCCTACAAGTAATTAATAGTATGCTGCTTGTTTTCTGGACAGAGAGATGGTCAACATATGGCTGTTAACTAATTTAATAGAGAAAATCTAAGGTTTCAGAGAAATTTCATCATTAGGGTTTCTTCTTTTATTTCTATCTTTGCATTGTCAAATAAAAAAGATCCAGATCTAATTCTTCTGGTTCCTTTGAGACGGTCAAATGGAGCAGTCAGAATGTGACTCTCTTCCCATGACTCTTAAAACTGTCTTCAGAGAAGTGTTCATCTTTAACATGAGCCCCGTACCCCTGGGCTGGCCTAGGCTGGCCAGCCCAGGTTAGTCATTAGGCAAGGCTTGTGGTGGGCGGCTGCACACAGATTTGATGGCTATGTCCCAGGAAACAGCTGTTCTCAGGGCACTGAGCCCCGCTAGCTGGTCATGTTCACAAACCGGTCTCAGAAAGCAAGTTTTCTTCTGCCACCGGTTGCTTTCATGGGAACTGATTCACCTCTGACGGCTGATGGCCAGCATGAAACAAACAGCTGCTTGATGAACACCCACAGTACCGAGAGGTAAACAGTCTCCATTCAAGTTCTTTATGTTCTTCTAGACATTTAGGTTACTGGGAGAGGTGATTCCTGTGATGGAATAACATTATAATATTTATTCTTCCATTCCTGTCCTGTATCTGCTAAATAAGGATGTTTTTGAAGTGTGACTGTAGCCCACATATCATCTTGTCTGGGCTTCCAGCAGTGAAGTCTAGCCAAGACCTCTAAATATAGCTGCCATAGGTACTGCTAGCATCCTAACTCATGAGGCAAAGCTGAGTGAAAATATACCTACCAGGTATTTACCCTTTTTCTTGGATAACTTTCTAACCTAGGAACGTGCTGCTGCAGTTGGATATCTACTGGTATATAGGTAGCTTGGATATTTCTGCTGTGCACTGGGGACACATCAGGATAGACCAATCCTATGAAGCAAATGGGTGTGTCATATGAGACCCAATTTTATTGAAAATCATTAATTTTTATGTGTTGATAGCTAATGAAATATTCATTGGTACGGAGAAGAGCTTTGAAGTCGTTGCATGTATAAGCAGTACATCTTCAGCTCTCAGATTTGCCCCTTCCCTCCTGCCGCTTTGCCCCGGGGATCGGCGGGCACACAAGCCACCCGGCACACACACGATCCAGCACATGCCACCGGCGAGGCAGGAGGGGCAGGCAAGCCCTGGTGATGCTCGCCAGTGGAGCAGCTTGCCGGCCGCTTCTCCTTCCTCATTGTACAGCCCTGTGCAGAGACAGTCAAAAGCGAGGCTGCCTGCAGAGCATGGTAGCAGTTTCATTGGTGGTAGCAACCACCTCAAGGTGAAACTGCTTTGAGAGGAGAGACAAGTTCTTCACCTTTGTGAGAGGCGCTGAAAACACAGAAGGATTTTTGGCACAGATACCTTGTACATTGGCACAGGTACAGCTGCGCAAAGGCAGTGCAGAGATGCCTCATAGCTTTCACTGTTGGCAAAATCTCTGTCAGTTGATACTGATACCAACACAATGCAATCTTTTTTTAATATATATTTTTGCAAGTGCCTTTTAAGTATGATTTACAGTTTTGTACCACTACCCAGGAAAGACTGGAGATGCACTGTGGTCTTCTGAGCATTGGGCATCTCCTCCAATAATGCACAGCCAGGACGACAAAGCAGCCTTCCCTCCACTAACTGCATTTTAAAAGAATGAAGCTCTATTCCTGTTTTGTAAGAAACAGAGTAGATTTTTTCCTCAGAGGATAATCCAGGGCAGCAAATCCCATGTGGAGGCATCTCCTGACTGTGCTGAGTTCGGTATAGGGGTCCCAGAAGGAGGTGAATTTAATATCCCTTCATTTCTCTGCTGCCAGCACAAGGTCACCCTCTCGTAGCTTGGCTAGGTTTTCCCAGAGCCCAGCCTTCCCAGATGCTGGCCACAGTCCACTGGCACTCAACAGAGACATTGCTACAGAGGTAGGCAGTAGGAAACAGGTTTGTAATGCTCAGGCTTGTCTTATGAAATCAGGTTTTATTCTTAACTCTCATCCCTTCTGAGCAAAAAGCACCTTGAAGAGTATGAGCATGTGGATTACGTTGCGTCTTTTAACCTCTGTTGTGGTTTACTCTTCTGGACAAAACTTCTATTCCCATTTCTAGGTGATCTTATTCTCCTCAAAGCTTCAATAAGCCTATAAGTTAACAAGGCATAATAAATTCCTGATTAAATGAATAGTCTGCACATCTTTTGCTTGATTTTGTCTGAAAAGTCATATATTGATATTTTCTTCAGTGTGTACAAGCAAGACACAAGGTGAAACTCTCCCATAGCACTCTACCAAACTGCCTTACAGACAGTAGGTTTATGCCATATTTATACCAGTAGCCAAAGCTGACAGGGAGGATTTTGTCAAATGTACTGAGTTCTGTGACAAGACTAGGGCCAAAAACTGTGTCTGAGAAATGTTCTGAAGACACCTTACAAATGATGTTTGAATGTGCATCGTTACATTGACCTTTACGCAGGACTCTGCAGAGAACTGGTACAAGCCAATATGAATGTCTTTGATAAATAAGATTTGTAATGTGATCAGAACCTCATCTGAAATTGAAGGCTGACCTGTGAAATACACTGTTAAATGGCTGTTTGATGCTTTCTTGATTTTAGGACTCATGCAAATTAATGCATGTATGGTGGAGAGGTCATTATGGACTCTGATGCATCATTTCAGGCATGTACTAAGCTGTACAGAGTTGCGTGTACCTTTCATTCGCAGATGTTTGGCATGAAGAGTGCACCAATTTGTTTGCTAAACATCAAAGCACAATGTGTAACAAATCCTACTGCAAAGCAGTGCAAACCACTTGTTAGCAAACAGCCTGTTTCGCCTGCCACCAAGTGAGTATGCCAGATACAAAATGTTCCCCACTCATTCCCTTACTAATTTAAAACATCCCTTTTACTAATGAAGAGCATTCCCTGGAATATAAATGCATAAATACAGGGCCACAACACTTCAGCTGAAAGGGGGTTTGGAGTATTATATGTAGGAAGATCATGCATTATATAGCTTATCAGGCAGAAAATAGAATAAAAGGGTTCCCTTTGTGTGTAAGAGGAAAACTTGCATGCTTGGACCTCAACAGTCAATGAAATGCGAGGTTAAAAAAAAGGTAGTGACACACACTATTGACACAAACAGAACTAGTGCCCTAATGCAAAACTGCAGTTTAAAAATCACAACAGGCCAAAATGACTTTGCTCGCTAAATATGTAGGTCAATTTTCATCACTGTGACAAGTGCATACAAGTCTGCCAAGCCAGTGATTTATTATAAATGTTGGAACTGAGGCAAGTTTGACACCAAATATATGTCTGACATGCACATGGAGACAAATTAAGTGGAGGAGTTAAACAGAGCATTCTCTAAGCCTGAACTTTCATGTCTGCCAAAAAAAATAAATAAATAAAAGCCTTAAATAGCCATTTCATTGAGACCCAATGAAGTAGTTGCTCTGTTTTGCTAGTGCTAACACTGAGCAGTTGATACGGCAAAAGCAGAATCCTGATTAAATCTCCATTCCACTATTTGCAGGCTCTGAAAAAATACACTTTCAATGCATGCTGATGCCAGGGGTGTAAAACCAACAACAACCTCTCCAACAGTGTCTCCAGAGAGGTCTCGCCATCAAGGGAGTGTCTCCAGACCCCCCGGGTCTGTGCTGGGAGACCAGCCTGGGGAGGGGAAAGAGCAAACAGCTGCTCTCGGGAAGAGAAACTGAAGCAAAGAAAGAAGGAGGAAGAGAGAAAGAGTTTCAGAAATCACTTCTAGAAAAACAAAAGAAAAAAAAAAAAGAAAAATGTAAATTAAAATGAAAGGAAGACTTTTTAACTTGAAGAAAGTAGAGGAAAGGTAGATAGGGAAAGAAAATGGAAGTGGAGAGGTGCAGAAACACATAGGAGACCAAAAGAAAGATAGAAGGGCTAAACAGGGGCGAAGCAGCAAAAAAGAAGTGGCCAAAATGTCTTCATTTTTTTGACTATTCATAGAGCTGAGAGTCAGGGTTGGAATGGGGCAAGGCAGGTGGAGGGGCAGAAAACAGAAGGAATTTTTGAAAGGAGCGCAGAAGTTTGCAGACAGTCACATTTTCCCTGCCCAGGAAAAGCCAGAAAAGTATTGCCATCGTGTTCCCCATTCCTCTTGTCAGGGACATGGTGGGGTGGATGGGTGCTTTATGATGGCATGAAAGACAGAGCCTCAGGAGCTTGTGTCAGATACAGACAAGCACAGTGTCTTAATGGCTGTAAAAGGGTTCAACAAATCTCTTACCCTGCTCTTCCATTTCCATTCTCCAACAGCTGGAATCACAGCTAATATATTAACAAGCTTTAACTCTTACCAGCTAAGGAGCAGCATAAGGTATCACTATCAGAAGTATTTTCTTTGAGATTTCAAGCAAAACAAATTTATCTTCCTGTAATCCTTCTCCATAAGTATTTCACTAATACTTTCCTGAAATTCAATGTCATTAACTATTTTTATTAGTTTTTGTTTGTTTTGTTAAACAGTGTCAAGAACAATAGCACAGGCTGACTGTTGTATTACATTTGTTTGTCTGGTCCTCTTTTTGCCCATAGAAGCAACTTCAACTCAAGGCATAATGTCTGAAATACCCATGTGGAAAGCACAAAGCTGTTTCCTCCTACTAAGTGTGCAGCTTCAGCTTTAAATAAAGGTTGCACCACTTCAGAGGAGAGAAGTTGTGGGGGAAACATATGATGTAACATGGTCTGTTATGGGACTTATGTGCAGGTCTCTCTTTTCAGAGTCACTTTAAAATTACAAATAGGAAGATTATGCTATGATGTGCAGATGTTTGTTAGATTTCTGCACTTGCTGGGCATTTCCTGAATTGCCTCACAATTCGCATTGGTGATCCTGGCCTGTGTTACCAGGTGGTGCCTGTGGCCATAAAATAAAAAGGGGATGCTTCGGTGTTTAGTGCTGGGGGACTGGTATGTCACAGCAAGCACAATGTTTCAGCCACTAACTCAAACACACAGAATATGGACATTTGTGTCTGGGCTAGTAAACTAGCCTTCCTTCACAGACAATGCAGAGTAACATGAATGCCTTGGGCACAAAGATCTGACTGCTCTTGGATATCCACTTTAAGCTGTTCTGAAGTGTGCTTTAAAAGTACCTGTTTCTCGTCATTGATCGTGAAGGTAGTCTGGGATGGTCACCACAGATGTGCATATCTACACTGGTCAGATGAGTCCTCACCTTTGACCAAACATGGTGGTTTTATGATGACTGGTGAGTTGGGCCCTCAGTGGACATGACTGGTGATCATCACATTTTGAATGATGTTGCATTTTGAGGAGAAAGGCCCCAGACTGCCCCAAGACAGAGCCTGACCCTGTGCCTGAGTCCCTGTTCCAGGGATGAAGGTGAAGGTGGAGGGCTCTCCTTCCATCAGCCTTCAACTCATGCAAGATTCATGCCTGTAACTATACACAGACTAGCATGGGGAGACTGACAGCCCATTATCTGGGTTTATGAGCAGACTCTTCATCTTCCAGGTGGATCATGAGGCTTGATAAAATTTTACTGCTGTTTTGATCTCTGTTCAGAAGGGGAAAATAGAGAGGAAATGTTCAGTGTTATGATGTGCCTTACATGTCCTCGTTTTCAATCTGTATTGACAAAGAAGATGTTTATCTCTGTCCTTTCTTTTCCTCCCACCCTGCCTATACATCACCGAACCTGGGATCACCCAAGGAAACCAATGAGAAAAGAAGAGAATGGAACCAGTCGGGCTGAATATGCAATGACCTCCTCCCAAAACAACAAAACAGTTGATAACAATGCGGCCGTATAATCCCCAAAACCCCACCAAGGCACAGGAGGTGGTAAACTTTCAAAGCACACACGTGGAGTATGCAAGGTGGGTGAAGTAAGGCAATGAAAGGAGCTCTGTGGCCAAGAACTTCATTTCAGAAACAGCGCACGCATCAGTGATTCAGAAGAGAAAAGCAGGTTGCTCTTCAGGCTTTCTGCTTCTCCAGGGGAAGATAAATTCACCCACCCGGGCTGCCGGGGGAAAAGGCCTCACAAAGGCATAAGCGTTGCATGCTGCATCTCATGAAATCGATGTCATGATGCCTCCCGCTTCTTCTTCCTCGCTTCCCCCGACTTTTCAGTTTGAAAAGAGTGTCCGAAAAAAGCAGCTTAAATAGGATCTTTCGAGGAGAAGGTTATCTGCCAGAGTGGCAGCAGTTTATTACAAAGTGGGTCTGAGGGTCATTAGTGGGAGGTGTCACTTACGTGCTTCTCCAGCCTGTATAATTTTGTATGCTTATACTTCTTTCTTATCATTCTTATTATTGCATTATTAAAAAGGGAAAAAATATTTCTGTTAAGCCATCAAGCAACCAAAAATTGCATGAACTTGTGACTTATCCCAGGAAATTTATCTATGGTCTGATGACTATGCAATTTCCATGGCTAAAGACTTTTCAGGAAAAGAAATCAAAATGTAAGATTTTAACATTTAACATTGCTATTGAAAGAGAGATATAATTAAGAGGTGCTTTGAACATTATTACTTTATAATCAGCATCCTTTTTTGCATTGCGCTCCATTTTTTGTCTTTAGAAAGGTCTTCCTTTGTAAAATTCTTCATTTTTCTCTGTGTTTGCATCACGCTGATTCCCCAGGGATGCTCCTACAGGAAAGATGTTCTTTACATCTTGTGTGAGTGTTGGGGCGGGATTGTGTTGAAAGGACTAGCAGCCCTTTGAAGTCCTCTTCATTCACTGATTAGTGTTGTTTCCTGAGAGTGTCAAGTCTCCTGAACTGACCCACCAAGGACATTGTAGGTCTGTCCTGGAGGACCACTTGTGAGGGTCTGGTAAGCTGGTTGTGCCCACGTTAACTCAGTCTCTGCCTCTCCTGGGCAGAGACTGCCAATTGTGCCAAATTCAGTGTGATAGCTTAGTGTTGTAGTTTCCATGATGTGGATTGCAGACTACTTCAAAGCAAAGCTGAATCCACTCAGATTCCTTTCACGCAGGATCTCAGGTTAGACTCAGTAAGTAACCCTTGGGATAAAGGTGATGAGACTAGCCGAGGCGCTGGTCTTTCCTTCGTGTCGCACCTCCACGTGTATGTCTCCATTACCTCTGTGCTGAAAGTAGTGATGCAGTGAAAGACGAATTTCCACCCCGGCTTCTTGTCTGGACATCAAGCTTCAATACCACTCAGTCTCCATATCTGTGAGTAACGATCCAGCCTCGCTCCAGGACGTGGCTACACCCCGGCCATCGTGTCCCTCAGTACTGCAACACACCAATGCTTTCAGTTTTATGTAAGGGTGTGCCTGAACTGCAGAAATCAGACCTGGATTTTGAATGCATTCCTGTCTGTGGTTGATCTATTACTGGGATGTAGAGTTTGGGCTGATGGTAGAGGAAGACGATGTTCTGCAGAACTTCCCCAAAAAAGCTCCAGGATGTTCAAATCAGCAGTTTCAGCTCAGGCCCATCTCTAGTTTTCTATTACCTATTGAACAATAGGGTGTATGTAAATGTAAGTATCTTTTCAATGACAAAATGAAATGCTGCTATATACTGCTTTTGAGGATTTTATGGAGTTATTAGTTTAGCTTTTTAGCCTGTCATCACTGTAAAAGTTTAGCTACACAAAGTTATTTTTTAAAGGCTAGACTTTCTTGGGAAGTGAATGCAACTACAAAAGTGAAAGGGAATAAGCAACCCTTTGCCCCAGAGTATGGTCATTCCCTGCCATATTCATGTTGTGTGCTTGCACAAGACACAGTGGTATGTTCTTAGATCCAAAGTGGGATTAAAATGACAGAATTTACACTTTGAGTCTAGTATCCCAAACGTTGATTGCCTAAAGCACTTAACCCCTAAATAGTATAATAAAAATATTGCAAGTATATTTCTAGAGTATTTTTTAAGGTATAACATTTATTTTGGTGTAGTTACCTATGTTTGCCTTTCTTTTTTTACTCCAGTTGTTTCTGCCTAAATGTGGCATAGTTTGAGACTGGTTGCATGTGTAGCTGAGAGTAGAAAGTATGAATGCAGATGAGTTTAGCATGATACAGGCTCAGGATTAGCACTTTCTCCTAAAGGTTGTGATTTTATTAATTCCCTAATACAGCTTTAAAGATATGTTCTGTAAGGCCAAAATCACAAAAGGGATCTATAGCCCATTATGTGCATCAAAATGTGTCTGTTTTTTGCAAGAAAAAGTCTAAAGAGCTGGTCACAGGACACTTTCTGATTTTCAGTGATGTCAATAGTAAAATGTCCTCACTAGAGAAAGCCCAGGAGCATGACATGACATAACCCACAAAAAAACCCACCCAGGAGAACATAAACATTAAAAACCTCACAGTGAGGAAGGAGGCATGGCATTTCAAGGAGGCACTAGGATCTATTTTCAACTCTGCCACTGTTCTGCTGTTTACTAGCAAGTAATTTTGCCTCTCTGTGCCTCAATTTACCCATCTGTATAATCAAGATTAAAATACCAGCTCTGTGGCAGTGTTTTGAGACATATAGATGCATCTCATTTGCATAGGCAGATTTACGCTATCATTATATTCAATATGCTGATATTAAATAAACATATTTGGGCAGATTATCACCATAATATTTCGTAAACAAACATTTCCCAGTGTGCTTTTATGAGCCATTGGCCACAGCAGAGCAGGAGCAGCCAGGCTGAGAGCTGCTCCTCCGCTTGTCCACAGCCTCTGTGCTCAGCACCGCATGGCTGCGCAACGGGAAGAGATGGGAAAACCTGCACCGGGTTTTGCCATTAGGTTCCTGCCTAAGTACAGTTGACTACATTGCACCAAAATTTAAGGTGTTCTTCAGAAAGGTACTTGAAAAGTACCCTGGAAGCAGATGTAAATCTTCGGAAAGGGGAGGGCAGAAAAGCGGCATCTTTGGGGAATGGTTTCTGAAGTTTGCTGATATGGTTTAGGTTTCATCTAATGCTCCACGGAATACTTGCAAGGCTTTTATAGAAGAGGCTTCTGTGCTTCCTTATGGTACTATAATTAAATACAAAGGGAAAGTAATAGGCTTGATGGATAAGGGTTTCACTAAGCAGTGACCCTGGATCTGGGGAACTGGCAATCCAAAATACGGCTTTACAAGCATTTTGAGATTATTTTTAGCCACCAAAATATCAGGCATAGAAAGGTTCTGCATATCTCGGTTCTCAAAATAGCCAGATCCGCAGCAGATGCAAAGGTGGCCAATTTCTGCAAAGAAGTTAACCCCTCTGCTGTGACCACCCTAGGCAGACTCAGAAAACTGCCATGTTCAGCCTGAGGGAGAGCATCAACTTCAGATTTCTTCTTAAGGATCACAAATAGCAGAAACAAGCAGGGAATGCACTTTAGGGGCCTGAGCTGCAAAGTGTGGAGTTTCCTGGGTCCTCAGAAGCACCGGGAGGGTGGAACTGAAGCCCCAACCCTGCTGCCCTTCCTAGCTCAGACCTGACACAGCTGTGTGACCGGGAAAGCATCTCAGCCTTGGATAGATGCTGCAAAAACAGACATGGAAGGAAAGAGGAGAGTTCTACTAAATATAAGATATAAATATATTGATATATATCTATACAGAGACCTAATTGTCCAGTCTTGCATGCCATATGGTCACAGCATGTGAAGCGAGTGTGGGCCTCCTGCTCCAACCAGGTCATGACCATAGATGCTGCCAAGCAATGGAGAATCAGGCCTATGGTAGATATGTATTTACAATACTCCCTGCACCTGTACAAACAAAAATATATTATTTTAAATTGCAAAATAGTGTGTTTAAATCAATGCATGAATGTAAATATTCTAAGATCTGCCTTCTTGACTGTGTACCACATGTACAGATGAAAACAAATATTGTTTATAGGAAATCTGTATCAGTGGTTAAATGACTAAAGAGAAAAAAAATATCAGAATTAATGTTGTCATGTTTCTCAAACAAGCCATTAATGTATATTTAGTATTTAAGGATATTGCTCAATAAGTATGTTCTGTACCAAAAACTGTGTTGCATATACAGATTGTGCAGTACCCTATTTTAAAAAGACACCATAATTAATTTTTATTTTAAATAAAAATGTACTTGTAAAAAGTTTCCTGTGTCCTGTTGGTTGTGTAGCTGAGAACAGAGTCTACACATCGAAGAGAAATGCTGAAGGGACAAATGGCTGCAGTGCCTCTTCAGGCACTTCTCTGACTACCCAAATTAACCATGCTTGCTTGAACACTTTCTGTTCTGGTTTTGGAGAAGCTCATGGCTGCTGCTCATGCCTGTGTCCAGCTGAGTTCTGGTTCTGTCTCACCTAACCCTGCAGTTACAGTCCCAGATACGTGCACTGCTGGTGCTTCATATAGGAAGGAATCGCACATTCCTGCAGCCCTACAAAGCTCAAAAAACCTCTTTATGCCAGAGATGCTGCAAGTTCCCTAACAATGTAGTCTAGCTTTAGAGGGGTTTTTTTTGTGTGTGTTTTGCATAATACTACATACCTTTGTTTATTTTGATGCAAGAGATAATTGCACCATTTTATATTCTAACTTCCCATGTGGATTTCACCCTCCCTTTCTCACGCAAGAATAAAAGCAAATTGTGGACCAGTCCTTTGGCATATCAACAATGATTTATAACAGCTTCGGCCAGGATTCACCCCGGACAGTTTTATGCCTTTACCAGGCACAGATCACAGTCCATGTGAGGTCCTCTGGGCCCAAGGGGCTATCACAGCCTGGACCCTCCTTCAAATGGGGCTCTTCCTTCCCCAGTCTGAAGTAACTCCCTAGGCACCTTCAAGTGAGGTTGCCTGAATTTGAGCCAGGGAGGAAGGGATTTTATTTCAAATGTGGGGGTACCTTAGTTCCTTTAATTTCCAGGAGAGGATTCCCTTGCAGTACAAAGATTTGTCTGCCTGATTCCTAGTGCTCAACAGTTTTTGTTGGTCTCTTGGGAACAATTTCATATCCTAGTTTAAAGAAACCATTGAAAGGAACAGACCAACGCTAATGCAAAATTATCAGATGAAAGTTTAATGAAACACAGCAATAATCATTACAGCATATACATGATATCAATCAGGCTTAACTATCAGCTATATTTTGCAATATAAATTTCTACATAAAAATCTCCCTGTGACCACTGAGAAAGAAGATGCCTCTGGAAGGCATTGACCCTGGCTTCAGGCATCAAAGCTGCTGGGTCAACATCCGTACTGCCAGTCTGCAGCAGAGGAAGAAGGATGTCACTTTACAGAGAAGACTGCCATGACGGGGTGGAGACCACTGGGAAACCAGTCAGCAGAATAAGGTCTGGTGAAATTCAGGTGAGGTCCCTTAAATTCTAGTAACAGTAAAAATATCAGTCCAGAATTCACTGCCATTTGGCTGAGCTTTAGTCGTACTTTAGACGTGATGAGATGGTCACAGGAATCAGTGCATACGCATGTTAAAAAGTGACCCAACTACCCGTGCTCTTCAGCGAGCAACAGGAGTATTTGTTGCAAATCTGATTAGACTAGAGCACAGAAGAGCTCCTAGTCCTACAACCCAGGGTTATATTTATAGCATAGCTGAAACATTGCTAAATAATACAATGCACAGCAACTTGCCATGCTGAAGAGCTTGGCATTGCTTGATGTGCTCTTCCTTCACTGCTCCATCACTGGGAATCAGCATTATGATACCAAGAGAGAAATTAGATTACCAGGTTTTAATATTATTTGAAGAAGGAGCAAGAGATTTGTAATGCGAGAGATGCAGTGTATGATGTGATTTTGGTAATATACAATCATTATCAAGTGCATTTCACTGGTTTCATCTGGACACATGCATTTCCAAGGTCTACATAATTTTAATAGATGTCCAGTACAATTAGTTTCAAATTACAGCCTTCTACATTTCTGAAAGATGCTCACATTCAGGCATGCTTGATTCATGCAAGTGTAATCTTTGCCTCCAAAACAATCAGATGTTTAAAAAACCTCACAACTGATGTTTTAGTCCGTACTAGTCTTCAGTTATTAAAGTGTTAACATTCTTAATATTCAAAGACATTTCTTCCTGTCAAAAATATCCATTCAGAGCCAATCCTCCATTTAATAAAGAATTTATCTAAGTCATTTCCTTAAGGTTATTTTGTAGTTATTATGTCTTCAACCATTTTAATAGCACAGAAACAATTGTCTAATTGCAAGCTAATAGAGATGCTGCCCTTGGAAGTGGCCTGAATCTAATTTTTTTTTTTCTAGTATTCAGGAAAAAATACTGGGAATATTAATACCAAGATTCCTGGCATGTCTGAAATTGTGTTATTTTTGGTTCTAGTTAAAACAAAAGCACTCACTGCCACATTCAAACACTTGTCTTGCTGTTCCTGTCTTGCACCGTGGCATGGTTTGGTATATCCATGTGGATTAGCAATTAGCCTGAGCATCGGAGCAGTGCCTGTGCCATACCCATGTCCTCCCTGCTGAGCCAGCATCCATACTGTGCCACGAGTCCTGGCCAGGGCTCCTTACCTGAGCAGCTAACATACAGCACGGGGGGGTCCTGGCAGCCACGGTGAGAGGCAGCAGAACCTGGGTGAATTGCGTGACCCCCAAAGGATGATTTTCTGGGGACAGAGAGGGATGGGGCAGCTGCTGGGTGTGGGATGCAGCCCCAACACCCCTTTTGTGCCCCTGGTGCAGACAGTCACAGAACAATTTAATGTATAGCAACAAACCCACTGAAGATGAGGGTGCATGGTCAAACTCCCTTTATTGTATGTCATAAAATGACATAAAAATATAAGACTCATGGAAGAAGCATCATTGCACTGATCAGAGTTCCTAATCAGCCTCCAGTGCTGCTGGGGAGGGGGCTCGACAGAGTGGATGTGATACATGGAGACCCAGCTCTGCTTCCCTTAACAGCTTACAAAAGAAAATCCTACAGGCTTTAATTTCTGCCTCACTGTATAAATAGCAAGGCTTTAACAAGCTGATTTTATCATGAGTGCTAGCTAGATACATCAAATCTTCTTTCTGGCTTCTTGGTTTACTCAATCTGTGAGCTCTCATTAAAAAAGCAGTTAAATGGTAGTTATATGTATCTGCCTGAAAGTATTTTATATTATATATCACTGTGGCTGAAAGAGAAAGGAAGTTTCTTTGTACATAGCAGCTGGCTGGTTTGCTTTCCTATGCATTGATACAAATTTCATGAACTCGTTTTTGTGCAGCACAAAAAGAACTCAGAGCCAGAATGTGAATAAATTTCCCTTTACGTTCAGCATCGCTTCCCCTGCACACACAAACAGAAATGCTTTCAGTATTTAAGGTTTCATTTAACACAATCATAGTCGGAAGCAAAAAAGAAAATATAAAGAAAAGCAGAGGTACGGTAGACACATCCCAGCGAAGGAGACTGAGAGCCAGAGACAGTCTTTCTTATTTTGATTTGTAATTTGAGGATAATTCAATTAGACATTTCAAGCAATTTAAACATTCATGCATTGTCCAGCACCAAAGCATGAACTGTTCAGCAGCAAACCAGACCTGACAGCCTTAGCAAGCCAAGTAAAAATCCCAATGTTTAAAATGAAAAGCCCTCACCTAATTGATGCCTACTGGAAAATTAAAATTAAAAAAGGGGGGGGGGGGGGTGGAAGTGGGGACTAGGGGGGTGAGAGAACTACAAATGGTAGAATGAGGCGTGTATCCTGGCTGGGGGCTTCACACCACATTTGCAGCCATTTGCTTAACAGAAGATTTCAACTCCTGCGTGTTCCTTTTAGAGAACAATTAAAATACAAATGCACCTGATCACCCATGTGCTCCACCTTTCTGGCAGTAGCTGAAAGGCAGGGATTTAGCAGCAAAATGGATGGGACCCACAGCTGCTTGTGAAAGCCAGATCCCTCCTGCCTGCACTTAACAGCACTGAGGCATCAGAAGGCATCACCTGATGCCATGTCCTGGCACCATCCTCACCATTCCCACTGTATGTACCCACCATCCCCACTGTCCCCACCATCCCCACTGTCCCCACCATCCCCACTTTCCCCACCATCCCCACTGTACGTACCCACCATCCCCACTATATGTACCCACCATACCCGCTATACTTACCATACCCACCTCCCACTGCACTGCTGTCCTCAGCTGGCCACCAGCAGCCAAATCCCTGCAGGGGGTAACCACAAGGGTACATGTCTCCGTGCCCACAAAGCGGAGGTATTGGCTGCTTGGGTGATGGCTTAGTGATGTTAAAACACTATATGCAAGAACTTCAGGGGGAGTTTAAAACAAAGATGTTCCAGAGCCTCATCCGTTTTAAATGCTTTGTCCCTTGTGACCTCTGAATCCACGGGAAGAAAAGCTATTGGTCTTTTCCCCAGCAAGCTGCCCTTGAAGCAGAAGGTCATGTTAACCTATCAACCAGCTGGCTGGCAAGACTGCTTTGATGGACACACATTTGGGCTGCTCAAAGTCATTCTTTTGGTAACAACTTTTAGAGGCAGGTGATGAAAGCATCATGAATCATCAAGTAAAACTTTTCTGTCAGGCTACATGCCTTTGGCGTCCTGTCAATGGCTCCTCAGAGAATCTCTGGAGCAGAAAACTCACCTGCAAAAGTTTTCAGGGATGTATCACATTTATCTCCTCTTCATTTTAAGAATTGTGCAGGACCAGGTTTGGACAGTAAAAAATCCAAAAACTGCATATAGAGCATGTGAATGCCAGATACAGTGGTAATTCTCCTTGAACCTTTCTATTTGAAGACCCAGCGTCCAGTGTGCTTACAACCTATTCAAGTGTGTATCGTTTATGCTGAAATTTTCTGTGCCATCTGCTGCAAGCTGATGTTTGTATTTGTCTAGAAGTTGCAGAAGAACAATTCCATTGCTTCCAAGAATTATATTTGAGGAAAAGATAGTAAACCAAAACTCAACAGTAAATTCAGTCTGTTTTATTGAAAATCTCTAATTCTTTGAATCTTTGGAGAAGATATTAAATTTGACAATCAGATCAATGCTTTTGTCGCCAGTTACAAGCCTCTGGAAACTCATGGTTTCCCTTCTTTACAGACCACATGAATGGGACAGGTAAATCCTCTGAAAAGTCTGTCTGCAGTGAGGTTGCTCCATCTCTGACATTTCTACTAATATTAAGACACTGGATTTCAGTCTGTTCTTGTCCAAGATTTAATCAGTTCAATATCTGTGAATAAAGTCAAGGGTAGAGCTGAATAAAAGCGTTTGAATTAATTTATTTTTAAAACTGTAGTTTGTGAGGATCAAAACTATTAGCAAAATGTGTTCAAAACTAGCAGTGAGTTTTACTTAAAATAGTTGCAATTGTTAGAAAGTTAGATGCTCTCATCTTTGGATATCTTCATAGAAACAGACCTTAGTAGAATAGAAAACCCACTTAGCAGGAATAAACAGTCTCGACAAAGGATCTTCCTACTGCCTGTGTTACTGGCAACGAAAGATATTTTTGACGTTGCCTTGAAACAGGTGATACTGATCATACACACAGGTAGAGACCCTCAGCATGAGAAATCCCTCAGAAAAATGACCACAAGGATCTGATCCCCCCTCCTCTTTCCAGGTACAAAGCTACAATTCAAGAGCCATTCAAACATGTGTCCTGCGTGCAGGCACACCGACACACACATACACAGGTACGCGTGTGCACACGGTGCCTGTCTAGCAGTGAGCAGGACGTATTTGTAATTTTCCGTGACAATGAGGTGTAAACTGTTTCTGGACATCTTTCGAAGCAAACTTTTCTCCCTGCCTCAGTCACTGAGGCAAAATTGTTATCACCTGATTCTCCTTTGAAAATGACAGGGAGGAAATGGAGTGGGAGATGTCTCTGAGTTTATCCTTTTTCTTAACTTTTTAAAGTACTGATGGTGCACATCTGAAGTTACTGAGGCGTTACGGAGATGGATGAATGTACCTGGATGAAGAAATCACAGATGCAGCAGTTGTGTTGGTTTGGGGTTGGGGCGGGGGGCGGGGGGCAGGGGGTTTGGTTTTGTGGATTTTTTCCTATGCCTCGTCACCTTTAATATGAATTCATGTCTCCAAATTGAGGTTTTGGCTGCATTTGAGTGACTCACCATTTTCAGGTTATGATCTTTCTGACCCACAGCTGTATTGAAGGAGGTCATCCAGGAAGAAGGAAAAGAAAAAAAAAAAAAAAAAGAAAAAAAAAAGGCAAATTTAGCAAGCAGTTTCCTAGCTGAGTCATCAGACTGTATGGTACCCCCACGGTCACTGGCCGGCTTCACTGGCCCCACTAAAAGCAGTAAAACTATTCCATATCAGGAGGCATGGGAAAAAGCATCGGAAGTTTATCTTCATAATTGTGATTTCATGTAGGAATTGTGTTGTTAAGATACCACCGTGGAGGGAGCCAAGCACTTTTAGAATTAAAATTTACCATTTCTGAGAAAAAAAAAAATAGTCTTCTCTGAAATGATTTTTACTGTACAAACAGGAAACTCATCCACCAGAAGTCTGAGGCTACTCTAAATTCAACGTTCCCTTCAAATGAGTTTTAACTTCCCAAGATGAGTCTTACAATGAAATCCCATTTGATATTTCTACTCTTCTGGCTGTTGCCTAAATCTGGTAAGAGACCTTCTCTGCCCAGCACCGTGTAAACTGAACAGGCTCACCTTTTGCTGTCAGGACCTTAAGGGATATCAATAATACTGCAGTTTCCTTTGTCATATAGAAGAAGAGGTTTATTCTCAACACCTATGATTTATGAAGCCTGGCTTCACAAAGCCACTGAATACCTGAAGCAGGATTCCTCTTTTGGTTGCACAGGGGCAGCTGCTGTAACCCGGGAAGTGGCTCCCAGAGTCTGAATTTACTGATGCAGGTAGAGCAGATGCTGCTGCATGACGGCATTTCAGCTGGGGGTTATCATGCAATCCAATTATGTCAGATGCCCATCCTAGTGGGAAATTATGCAAAATTAAGTAATAATAATAATAATAATAATAATAATAATAATAATAATAATAATAATAATAATAATAAATAATCAGAGTAGGAACAGTCCATCCAAAGTTGAACATATTCATATAAACTTATACAGAAAATTCAACCTCATTCTGGAAAACAGAGTAGATTAATTAATACAAAACAATAATTCAGAAAATTTGAAGAAAAACATCGTGTACATGTGTGCACGGGCAGGTATGTGCACATATGTATGCAAATTAATTCAGCCTGACAACAGAAATGTTATTCTGAAAATAAGAATTCTTGGGCAGACAATACCTTTGAGGTCACTTGTGCAACCTGGTCAGGCATCCACAGACCGGGCACACCTGAAAAGCCTGCGGTGCAACCTCCTGACGCCTGGTTAGCAGCAGAACACGCAGCTTCCACAGTAACTGTGGGGTCCTGGCAGCTCAGAGGCTCGGCTTCCCTCTCTGGTGATAGAAACCCAAACTGAGACCTTGTGGGGTCTGGAGAACACAGAGCAGAGCAGCCCAGGGTGCTTTTTGGCAAGGCCACCTCTCCAGTGTGGAGGTGAAAATTAAAGTGCAGGTTACGAACATATTAAAATGTGAAACCCCCTGCCCTACAAGTCATTTTCTTCTTTAGATTAACAAAAACTGCGGCAGCCATAGGGCACCTCCTTCAAATCTGCTTTTCCTCCTGTTTTTGAGCAGTTTTTCATATCAGGGAAAACTACTGAGACGCACAAGGGAGGAAGCTAATGCCCTTTGATCTGACTTGCCCCTAGGGCAAGGGGCTGCATCGGCTGTCCAAGTTGGCTGGTCACACGCCGTCAACAAGAATGACCAGGGGTGCCTGAAAAGCCACGTCATCCCTTCTGATGGCTGCAGTCTGTCACCATCGCCTGCGTTCAGCGCGCGCTGCACAGACATGCCCTTTCTCCAAGGGAACCGAGCAGCTGAAAGCAACATGACGCTCCATCAGCTTAGGAAAGTTTAAAAACAATCAGCACTGAGTTTGTTTATGGGTTTTCAGGGATTTTCTGCTTTGACTTACATTTAATCAGCAACAAGAAGAAAAAAAAAAAAAAGGCTGAAAAAAAGATAATCTAAAATATACCAACCACCAACCCACCTTTCCCAAACATTTCAAGTTCTCAAGCCATGTTTACTGCAGGAAAACATGGCATTATTCCAGGAATGTTGCTGGTGATTTTATTTGTAGCATGAACAGAATTTTTAAAAATAGCTGTTTCACAATTGTTTTTCAAACCTGGTAACCAATCTCCTGTTTACACAAACAACTTGTCTATACAGGGCAAGATCTGCTTCAGAATAATTTGTCTCAGTCAGATGATGCATCAGTACCTCTAGAGTTTGTCAGGAAAACTATCATCATAATTCAAAATCTTGCATTGCTCTCTATTAATTTTCAACCATAGCTGAATTAAGACTATGACCTCTAAATAATGTGTATGAATGAGCCAGATCATCAGCTGAGGCTGCAGACCCTTGATGCTAGATTGGAGAAGGGGATCCCAGCTACTGAAGGCATTGAAGAGAGCATGGTGCCCAGCAGATGAACCTGGCTGCTAATGACTAAAGATCTGCTGATGTTGTCAGATCTGAAGAACTGAGGGGAAGCAGAGCTGTGTGGTTAATGTCTTTTATAGGGTGGTGCACAACATGCACTGATTTCAGTGGGCCTGGCTGGTGTAGGGTCTGGCTGCTGGTGGGTTCATGTTCAGGCTTTCAAGACCCAAACGAGTGCTGTTATATTTCTTGCATGGTTCTGGGGTTTGAAACAGATAAGAGAATGTTTGTTGAAACCAAAGTATAAAAGATTAGTCTGAAATTACCTTTTCCAGAAAGGAACATATTTTAAAATTACACTGGAGATAAAAACAGCTATTCCATATTATGTTCTGCACATTTTATCCCATGGTTAATGTGACAGGAGACAGACAGACTAAGGACATGCACAAGTGACGAGATTCTTATTTGCAGGAGCGGGAAAAAAAAACCTTCAGTAATGAAGACAGAATTCATCCATGTATCATATGATTGCGATAACCAAAGTAATATAAATTAGACGTGACATTTAGATGCTAAAGAATAACCTACATTCCATATTTGTTGTGATGATTCATAGCAATGAACTTGACCCCAAAAAATGCTACATAAGTGCTCAATGTTATTAATAATAATCATTATTCAGAGAATTCCCAGATGGGTTAATTCAACTTCCTTTCTGCAACAGCTCCACTCTCCTTTTATTCAGCAGGTTAATTTTATTCCCTTCTAATTAAATGTGATTTTCTCAGCAGATGCCATTTTTTTTTTCTTCCAATATTTGACTCAGCAGAGCTGAGCAATGGGCATCCCATCCTGCTCGCTGTGTTAGCATTCCAGCTCTGCCTCGCAGCGCCGTGCCTCACATGCAGCCGTCCTCGGAGGATGTCACAGCTCTGGAAATGCACTGAAGGGAAAAGCTGTCACGTTTCAGTCAGGCCCTTGGTGCAGATCATGTCCTCCTCTCTGGATTGATGTCAAATGATAATCACAAGGCCAGACTGTGCATTTTTGGTATAACTTTCAGAGAATAAATCTTATTGGCATGATAAATTAAACAAGTTTGGGGTCCTTAAAAACATGATCTGAAACTATCTAAACTAGAAAAAGATGGTTTTTTTTCTCATTCTTCATCCTCTTGATTCAAAATAATTCAACAAAAAGACAGATTTTTAGCTAAAAGACATGTTTTCAAGCCAAATTTAAAACTCACTGCCTGCTTTTACAAATGTAAATGTACATCAATGGATCCCACCTGCATCCACAAACCAGCTGTGGAGATCACCCAGTAGGTCCAAGACCATCACCAGCTGTATGGAAAGTGAATTTACAAAACTAGGGACTGTGGCAAGAGCTTTTCCCCATAACCCTGGCACGCTGGGGGGCCTGTCTGAGACTGCAGAGATGCACCCTCCTGTACCTGCCTGGTGGCACGAGAGGCTGTGGACAATGTCAGGTTCTGATGGGATGCAGCTACCCAGACACCCATGTCCAAGTGCTGCTCTGCTAGGAGCATTTGCTGGTTCCTCACTGGTTGCCTAGCTAGATCTCATCTCATAGACAGCTTCTTTATTTAAAAAAAAAAAAAGAAGGAGGAAAGCCTTGGTTTCTCCTTGTACAATGTGGGTGAAAGAGGCAACAGGCAGATGACCCCACACTGAGTTTCCATCAGCCTTCTAGGCTCACAGACCATGACTGGTCTCTCTCTTAGCCAGCATCAGGGAACATAGTCTCAAAGTTGAGGTAAACAGAGGGAAATAATTTGGAAACATCAAAGCAGGGCCTGCAGAAAGCATATGCCAGAATCAGAAGAATATCTTTCCAGTGCCCTGGGGAGATAATTATTTCCATATGCACCCATCACCTCCCTGAAAGCAAATTTAATTTCTCAGATAGAGACCCTTCAACTCCTCAAAGGGGACATATACTCTATGTTTACCAGAACTGGGTGCTGTAGAAAAAGATAAACTAGGCAAAAAGGTTATTTGTCTGATCCCATTTCCCAGTTACTAAGTTCAAATGATGGAGGTAACGGAATTGACACCACTCTTCAATTTTTTTTTCTCTTTTGTTTTCTCTTTTCTCTCTTTTGTTCAATATTTTAACTATTTACTCATTAATTCTGTTTTCATGAGTGGGTGTTTTCTCCCCATTACATTATTTTTGCTAATCTCCTGATTACTACCATGATTTATAGCATTTGTTTTTCATCACAAGAAACAAGATACTAAAAGAAATAATTGTTTTATGGGTAACTTATCAATTTCTGATAAAGAAGAGCCACCCAAGAACATATGTAATACACAGTCTTGTCCCACTAATGATTGCACGCTGAAGTCTGTCCCTCATATAGAATTACAATTTTTCATGCAAAATAGAGCAGCTGCCAGAAACTTGTGTATTCATAGAAACGGGCTGAGAGCTTCACCCAGTAAATAGTCATGCTGTCTCAGTGGAGTCAAGGAACTTCAGTTTTACCAAAAGCAAAGATTCATCCCCTTTTGTCCCTTCACCAAAGTGCCAGAAGAAAAAGGTGGTCCCGTTGTGAGACAATATCTACCTTATTTACTCTCCCCATTTGTGTTGACTGTGGTTGCCCCTGCCCAGGACTGTGCCTTCCACCTGAAGCTCAAGGCTTCCAGCCTCCCAGAGCTTTTCATTACCTTATCTCCAGCATTTAGACAAACGCAGAACACTTCTCCAGACAGGTTGCAGGGCGCCAGTTTATCTGCATTAATATAATCATGAGCCTTTATACACAGTATCCAGACTCTCCTTAAAAATCAATCACTGCCTGATTAATGTTCTGTAAATAGGGGGATCTCCATGCTGCATGTACTGGCCTCCTCGCTTGATCCTGCTCAATTGTGTTTCACTACTTTGCTTCTCATTTTGCTCTTCTGATGTCACTTGGCCACATGCCTCTTAATGTTTATTGTTAAATAACCAGTTTGAAGAACATTCATGATCTGTTTAATGGAGCCTGTGTCACACATTCAAAGGAGTTTAGCTTTAATGCATTCACCCTGCTTGACAGGGACAAAGGGTAGCCAAGGTGTCCTGAAGCTGTGACACGTTTTATCTCTGTCCTTCCCACGAAATCTCACCAGGGTCAAGATGTCCCAGGGCTAAGCATGATACCATGTAATTACATGAAAAGAGTAAGCCTGTAACATTTCTTTTATCATGAGAACTATATGAAGCTATACTGTAGCAAACCATGCAAGTGATACAGAGGTTTACGGGTGACACACTTATTTTATATGGGGTTTTTTTAGGATCACTTATTTATTTAAATGCCAGATTAATAATAAAAAAAAAAAACTATCAGAAAAAGACAAATCTGTACATATTCCTTATGTTCTGGCTTCCTATAATTTTACGAATTATAAGAGGGCCTTACAGATGCATAACCCTATAAACAGCCATGTGTGCAAATAGCATTTCAAACACCTTCTGGGGGCTCTAGCTGTGCTGCTTCAGACAAAATATACCTTTTATGTGATCTAGAAACCTTGGCAAGAAGTAGAAAAGGACATTGTCTTTAAAAAATGTGGCAGGTCACCATGTTGCACTTGAAACAAACAAGATATACAAATCTAATATAGATAGTGAAGTAAAACAGAATGGGTTTTTTTGGAGAAAAAGGCAGGGAAAAGGACTTAAAAAAGCTCATCCCAATTTTATGACTCATCTATTGGAAAAGAAGTTTGATTCATTGCAGAAGGATAATTATCTTCTTGTGATTCCATGTATCAATTTCCATATAAGTGTGGACTCTGCCTCATTGCCGATGGACATACCATGAGAGAGGCCCAGTTATGCTGGGCACTGTATGTACATATAACAAGAGATATTCCCTCCAGAGAACTGAAGGCATGGCAAAACCTGGAAGAAACTGAGAAATTTTACTCCCTTTTGAAAGTGGGAGAATTGTGGGACACAGTGACCTGCACGAAAAGGAAAGCTCGCAAGCCCACACTACTTGGGATACCCATAGCATCAGCAAGAGTCCGGGAAGCTGCGTCTGTGTACAGCGTCTGATCATCTCAGTAACCATCTTTGGTGACAGTCACACTCTGAGCCACAACAACCCATGTTCTGTCACTGTCTGTGGTGGAAATTACCACCATTTGATGCTGCTTTTTCCTTGGCGTTTTTCCTTTTGGAAGAAATGCATTTTTCTTTCAATGGAGAAAGTTCAAAGGCAGGGTATGTTTCCCTAACTTTCCTATAGAAAAAAAGGAGGTCACATATGCTGGCATTTTCTCATAACCACTTTAAACATCTGCAGACCTTCACTGTTTGCTTGTCCAAACCAGTTAGGACTGGAAGGTTTCTATTTTTCTTTCTAACTGGGGAGGAAGTTCATAAAACAAAAGGAACAGGCCTCAGAGCAGCATTTCAAACAGAAAATTATCTACCCTGAAGATATGAAAACCCATTTTGCTATATTTATCAGTTTCATAGCAGAGAAAGGTCAAAATGTGAATCTATCCAGCAAAATCTGTAAAGTCTCTTAGGCGTCCACTGTTCAGCTGGCATAACACTAAAACTCTGTCTTGTGGTTGAATGTTGGCAGGGCTTGGCTTTTTGTTGTATATGAAAATATTCTATAGAAGGTTTGGCATATTGAGACAACAGAGGGTCAGAAAAATCAGATTAAAATTAACAGTCCACAACTGTGGAATTAAAAACAAAATAACAACAAAAAAAAAGCCACCAAAATAATGCAGAACCACTTCTACTCTAGAGAGAGAGACAAATTCATTAAGCTAATGAGTTAAGCAGCTGATGTTCTGATGTGACTTTTTTCTTCAATTGGGATCTTTCATTCTTCATGTAAGAAGATCTCTCATTATTTCTTATCTAAACAAACCATAATACAGGGGCATTCTTCTGCAAACAGCTTGCTGAGAAAATATTCCTCTAAACGGTCACAATCTGAAATTTGAACAGTGTGACCTATGCAACCTATTGCATAAATTCTATTTTCTCTTCTCTTGTGAGCCAATGACCTAGACTTTATAAACAACTTCCTTTATCCCTCAATAATTAGTTTCATTCCAAAATAATTTTCCCTTTAACATTTTTGTTTTTAAAAAACAACAGGGAGATGGATGACAGGACACTTTAATGTAAATCCATTTTCTGTCACGTACTTCTCATAAGACATGGACGTGACTAACAAAGTCAGATCCCCAGAAGACATCTGACAGAGCACTCCAAAGGCAGGGCTCTGAAGAGCCTCTTCAGCTGCTACCTGGCTTGAGAGGGGCTTAAATTTGCAGGCTGCTGGGATCCCCTCAGCTCCATTCTGGGCATGTACATGGTTCCACCCCTCCAAGCAGCACTGAGTGCTAAAACTCATCAGGAATCACAAACTCGTAGTTTCTTCTGCCCTGATCTGACCGGGATGTGCAGGGACACTCTGGCTTTACAGCCTGGGGTGAGGGGACTGACCAGGGAGGAGGGGGTCATAATCAATGCCCTGGTCTGGCCAACATTGGCAAAGCGGGGAGAGAGAAGAAAAGAAAGAAGTGCCTTCCCAAAAACACTGGGAAAGGCCACAGACCAGAGGTAAGAGCCAGATTCAAACCTCGCTATAAATCAAATCAACAAAGCAGCTGCTTTATCTGCCAGAGAAGAGGGAAACTTTGCATCTCCCCATGGCCCACCATGGTGGCTGTACTGCATGCAAGTAGAACTGAAATGAGTTAGACGTTTAACTAAAATGAGCTAGGTGTTTAAATATGGTTTTCACAAATTTGAACTTTTCACCAAGGAAGGCAGATGCCTCCAGGAATCATTTACGCACTGAAACCCCTAAGTCAGACCAGCAGTGACCGGTCATTTCTGTTTTGTGGGCTCCTGTGGAAAGCCCTCTCTAGAAATGTCAAACACAAAGATTACTACAGTTGTATACAAGCTTGCTCATCTTCATCAACTTCCACAGCTTCCCAAGAAGTGGTCCATAGGCTCCCAGAGGAAAAGCTAATGCATTTCACAGGGTCCCTTTAGCTTCCATGTTAGAATCAGAGGAAACTGCTCATGTTCATTCCTGAGTTTCCCTCAGGTGAAACACAGAGCATCCTCAGCAAAGCTTCTGGGATGAGTAAGTAAATTGTTCCAGCATGGGGTCACACACCTCCTGCAGCCAGTGCTGAGGGGTTTCAGCAGGAAACCAGGACCATGACAGAGAGCAGGTCTTCAGAGTCCAGAAAGTTTATTTTCTCATGCTTTTCCTACTGCATTACGTTCTTCAGAAAATTAATGACCCAGCTTGACTTCTAACAATTTAATTTTCTGAGTGTGTTCTGTCATTGATCAAGAAGTTGCCTGTGTGGGATTTTAAGTGATTTGTCTCTGAATTGTTACTCTCTATACATGCCTGCAGTGAGGCACCCTGTGACATTTTTGCTAAGCTAATCAGTTCCTGCCACTGAAGCTTAATAAATGTCACTCCTCACCCATGCAAGGCCTGAGGATGTTTTATTAAGGAAAACAGTGGTAAAAACTGAACCCGAGGAGGAAAAGTTTCCTGCAGGATCAGAATTTGATATAAGCTTTAACCCTTGAATATTTCTTACTAAAATACCTCATCAAAACTAAAAAAAAAATGAAAATATCTACTTTTGTAAGCAGCAATTAAAAAAAAAAAAAAGCAAAAACAAAAACAAAAAACATCTGCATACATACCTGGATAAAAAGTGCAGACTGGATTGCTATTCTGTGCCAGATTCTGCCATCCCTCCTACCTCAAGCCCACTCTATTACCAACTCAATGTTTTACTGTCATTACTGATAATTGTAAAAGGATAGCACGAAATTTTGGTCAAGTGTTTGGAAACTTCTCTCTTTTCAGTCTTTTGGGGTGTTTGATGACTACATTTCAAACCTTTGAAGGAAGAGCAGATGATTGCCCTAACAGCAAATTGGCACATACCTCTTCTCTGGAGGAAGATGGACTACAGCTCCCTTGCGCAGAAGCGACTATTTACCACTCCTCTTGCATTGCAAGTAGATGTCCTACATATACCCAGGAGCTACTTTAGGAATATAAATTCCTCTAAAGAGATCAGATGTGTACTGTGCCATGTGTGCCTGTTGGCAGCTCAGGCTCCACAGCTTTAGTGCTGCAAATCACTGAAGGGATCAGACATTTTGAAAATTAAGAGACATCTCTCTAGAAAAAATACAAACTATTCCAACAGCCTGTCATGCTATTGCTCATCTCTTCCTACTTCTGCCTTTTTATTGATAAGGCCTTTTTTTCCCAGTTTTCCCCTTTGTTTAAATTTAAGAATGTCTCTTTGCTTCATAACAGGAAGAAATATTTCATCCTAGAAATGTTTATGGGTCGCTGACAATGATGCATAATTTGTGTTTTGCTCATTAAGGACTTCCCAGTCAAACTTCAGTCAAACTCTTTCCTGTCTATTGCTTGAATTAATCTTCCATTTGGCATTTGCCTGCCTATTTAGCACTAATGAAATATTGTTATTAAAACATATCAAGTTGCCCATCTTAGACTATAATCAGTCTTTCTGACATGAAGTACAGTCAGGTTCAATCTGGACTTTAAGTTCGCTTCTAAATTTCAAAACTTGATGCAATCTGTAAATGTTCAAGAAATTAAACTCTCTGTTCTGTTTGCTATGTGAGCTAATCTACTTTTTAATTTTTGTATGCTCTCAAAACTAGGTACTACATTCAGAAAAAAATTGCATCCGAAATGTTTATTGAGTAGGTAATTTCCACTCTATGAGTATTGGAATATAAGAACTATCAAATAAACTTCTGGTTTGGCATTATGTATTTGCTTACAGGTCAATTTGGAATTTCCTCCACTGGCCCATTGAGACTCCATAATTACCACAGATCTGCATCTCTTGGGCCTTTCAAGTTCCTTTTGAAGCTGCTCATCATCTATTGTGCACAGAAGATCTTTACACAGAGACACTGAAGGTAGGAAAGCTCCTTTGGTACTTCTCAGAGGGCTTCACAAATATAAACATGATTTTCATAAAACTGAGGGAGGCCAGTCTTACCTCCCCTGCAGTAGGATGAAGGAATTGAGACACAGATGCTTTGTCTAAGGCTGGTCCCACTCTGGAACCAAGAGGATGGAAGCCAGACCTCTCTTCTTTATGTCCATTCCCAGCGTATTTCTGTACAGGCTCATTTGATGGCTGACAATTACTCATGTCAATGTAATCACTGTATCTCACTTAATGAATGCCACAGATTAAAGAAGGGTTGTTTTTTTTTCTTATATGTATGTTATATAGCAGATCTATACAAGCCCCAGATTAAGTTTGTCTCACAAAAGCACCTGTTTCAGTGCTTAAGGGACAATTTAAACCTGTGTGTGCTGAAATTGAATGTAGTATCAAAGTATATACATTTGAAAACATGACTCTTGACTCTCCGTGATGGCAAAGAAGATTAGATCCTTTGAGGACAAACAAATTTAATTATGTAAATATTATTTCTTTTATTCCAAATGTGTTTTTTTTTTCCTAACCATTAATTTAGAGGGGATTTCAGCTTGGCTAATCCAATAAAGAGCAACGACTTAGAATAAAAACAGCAACAATTAGTTCAAGTCCTCTTCTTTCTCTTGTAGCAAGCAGCCTATTCCACCATTTGCTTTTCAGCTTTCAGACACATCCTTTCCCTTTCACCCACTGCTGACACTTCCCAAATGAGCCACTCCATGGACAGCAGTGTTTCAGTAAACAGTCATCCTCTCCTGCCACAGGGTACCTTACAGCTGTCTTTTCCAGGGAACCTAATCAACCTGCTGGGGAGAGCTGAGTTATTACAGATGTAGCACTGATTGAAATTAGTGATTCCCTCCACTTAATCCCCATGTGAGAAAACAGGCCTTCGCAAGTATAAATTACCAAGTTATCTCAAGCAAGTATGTAGCAATAATGACCCAAAATACCTGTCTTGTTCTGTCAGTACTGCATGAATTACTGGAATATTTGGTAAACCAGTTGAATGCTGATTCCAAGTTTGTTTCAGATTGTCATTCTGGGTAGAGCTTTCTATATGAATGAGTCATAACAATTACAGCTTATTAGATTTCTTGGGGAAGATCTCAAGGCTTTAGCTTCAACCATCTGCATCTCATAGGAAGAAGTCTTAAATAAGCCTTTGCAGATCTAGCCAAGAGCCTTTTATATCTTTGTGACTGCAGCTGATGCTAAAAGACAAGCCTCCAGGGGCAAAGGCATCACAGATTCCCAACCTTGGACATGGCACCCTGGATCAGGAAAAGAAAAAGGAAAGGGAAAGGGAAAGGAAAGTAATCTCAGTTCAAAGTAACCTATAATAATCATCTAGTCCAACTGCCTGATCACTTCAGGGCTGATCACAAGTTAAAGCATAGGTTTGCCATGACAAAAAGAAAAGTATCACGGAAGTCAAGGCAGACTGCTGGACTTGAGAACAAGTCTGACACCACCGTATCAGTCAGGGATGGAAACGGCCCAAGCAGTCTGAATGAACAACTCCAATCTTTGGGGAGGGAGAGATGAGACTTCACCAAAAGTATCTCTTAGTCTAAAATTGTTCTGCTGAAGCAGTACTACTGCTGGCCTCAGCACCTCGATGTACAGGTCCCACTATTCACAAAGCCTATTTCCCTTCTCCCATGGCATGAACAATCCCTGTGAATGAGCCCACGCCAGCACAGGTTGGACATGGCTCACTGCTGCTGCCTGGCGAGCCCGCAGATGTCCACAGGATGTGAGATCATGGTCACAGCCAGTGTCCTGGCCACTACAGGGACGGTGCTGTTTACAAGAGCCAAGTCCTCTGGAAGTACTGTGTATATTTTTTTTTTTTTTTCATCACAAAGACCTTGCTTTTTTGCCATGGATACATTCTCAGAAAATACTCCTCCTTATGGTTTCTATCCCCTGTAGGCCAGATGGTGAAACTCTGCTTCTGAGAGGGTTTCCTGAACCATGAAACCAGTGGAGGACCATACACCTATCACTCTGTTTGCTCCAAGCAGTGCCTTAGATCACAAGAGACTGTAATGAAGTCAGTCATTAGGCCTAGTGAGGGAGAAAAGAGCTATTTAAAGTAGATCTGGCACCAGAACTGAACTGAAGTGGAATTTTCCGTTTTATCCATCTGAAAGATAAGAATATGACCATGCCACACTGCTGCAGAATTAGCCATGGACCCAGTTATGGCTCTTTTCCCTTCAGATTTGTAAAGCTCTCTTTCTGAATCAGTAGTCAGCAATAAAGCAGTCTGTGTTCATCTAAAATGCTTATAGTGCTTCCCTCTCCCTTCTGCTCTTTTTGTCAGTTTGTCCTTAGACTGCAAGAAAATATATTGGCTATCCATGCTGGATCATTTCCCACATGTCTAGGGAAGATCTTCATATGTAGCAGGTGCTGCTTTTAATGAGTGAGGCTTTTAACTTTCATAACTATGGTGTCAGTACCAGCAGTGCTATTTGTGCACTCTGTGTTTAAGGGTAAAAAACCCAACCAACCAAACACACACACAAAAAAAATGCAACCAAAGAAAACCACACACAAAACAAACAAACAAACCAGAAAAACAAAACAAACCAAAGAAAAACACTACAACACTAACAGGAGTGTCAGCTCAGCACACAGCCTCTCCCTTCCCTGGGCTATCACAGAGCATAAGCCCTCTGAAGGTTATTTCTCTGCCAGTTTCAAATATTGACCTTGATGTCTTGTCCCTTACAATATTCTTTAAAATCCATCATCTGCAAACTAAGTTTGAGTCAGAAAACCTAATTAGTAACGGAGACAATGAATAACAAGCTTAAGGGGAGGGAGAAGAGAACCTCTTGCAGGTGGCCAGCTCTTAGCTGAATAATTCTCTGTGCAATGGTCATGCTTCAAAAATTTAATTCTCTGTAATTTCATTGAGGATGGGGAAAACAAAATAAAATAAACAAAGTGATACAGGATTTCATTTATATTCTGACAGGTATATTCATCTAAAGTCTACCTATAATACCTGCAGTCACTGTACCTTTCTTACAAAGCATTTAATGGTGTGAAACAAGTGACAATAAAAAAAAAAATACAGGACCTACTTGGCATTGCTATTTGCTATTTTTATACTAAAAAAAGAAGTCTCCCTACTGTCAGGCTGATTGTATTAATCTGAGTCCTTCAGACTTGATTGCTTTTTGATTCTTGCTTAGTAGAAGAGGTGATAAAGAAGCTGAAATCATAATTCCTATTTAGAAGGCAAAGGGGAGACCACTTCAATTCTGTGGTGAGTGGCACATTTTGTTACTTTAATTAAAAAGTTTTTCTGAGAAGCTTAACTGCTTCTGCAGTATTCAGAGCACAAAGAGGATGGTATTTACAGAGATACTTTGGGGATCACCCTTGCAATTTTTCTGAGCTATGTTGATGTTGTTGCTTAAGCGCACTAAAGAAGAGAAGCAGTCATTAAATTTGGAATATTAAAAAAAAAACCAAAACAAAACAAAACACCACAACACCAATCTTCCCAATGATAGAAATGTATTTTCCTTCATGCACTTCATAGCGTGCTATCCATCTCTAAGACTCCTAATGGGAGATTCTGAGCAACAGAACACCCTCTAAAAACAAAAGAGACTAAAGTATCAGGCAGTAATTGAAGGCCCTTAGCCCAGAACTGCAATGATTTGCAAGTGCCAGCTCCCTTTGAGATGAATACTCAGAAACCTCTGAGGGTCAAGTCTTTATTCCCTGAGAGTGAACCAGAAGTGAGCATCACTGTAGGACCCTGAGCTACCATTCTTTTCTGGAGACAGCCATGGCTGATGGATTCACCAGTGTATTACACAATCCTACAAGCTGGGCAGCCTCCCTTGAGACTCAATTTGCTCTTTAAAGAAAAAAAATATATATATATAAACTTCACTGGTACTTTCAGCTTTCCATATGACAACAGTATCGAGAATTAATGTTTTCCTGAGATTAATAATAGTTGACTAAGGTGGGCAAGTAAGATCTGTATCTACTTTAGCATCACAGGACAGCTCAGGTAAGATTCTGTTTCCTTAGAAACATTAAGTTGAATCATATCTAGGGTTTTTATTTGATAATGCTAGGATCCTTCATGTTGTCTGGGACTATAAGATCAACCATTTCTTTTGCACTAGTATTATGACAAAGCCCCAGCTAGCTTTAGATCTAAGCTCAACCCAGACTACACAGATGTATTTGAGTTGCTTACTATGGCTTCCTCTGCTCTAGGTACTGACAGAAATATCTCTGCCATGTTATACAAAAATTAGCTGCAAAGATTAGCAAAGGATGTAAATGTCCCATCATTCAAGGTTCACTTCCTAACCTCTGAAACTATCCACCAAGTTGCAAGTTAAACTTGTTCCCCCACAAGTATTTTGCTAAAGATCAGAGCTGCCCAAACCTAGCTTTCACCTGCTGAGCAGGGAAGGAAAAACCTCAGTCCCTCAGGTCCATCTCCTTAAATAAAAAAGGCCAGGGGGAAGTCAAAATCTGTCCTTCTGTCTGTAGGTGGCACATGAGAAGAGAGTACAGCCGAAGTGACTTCAGTTACTCAAAGATAATTACCTAACAAGGGAGATAATTGCTTTGTACAAGTACCACCCTTAGGCCTGGCAAAAATCAGCATGCAGCATATGCAGACCTTCCCTGAACAAAGCAGGTGATGCCTTCCAAAGGAAGACCTCAAATTTGAAAGCTCGCTGCATCCTTGTTACTGAAGATGGACCCAGCTCTCAAGCAATCCAGACAGTGTCTTCAGGAGGGACCTAGATGCCCCCATTCTGTCAGGTTTGTTTGCTCCCCAGTGTCCAGCAATACCGCTGGCTCCGCCTTCTACCTTTGCGTGGATATTGGTGGTAACTAACAGTGGGTAAATGGAACAGCCTGGGGTCCTCCCATGAGGTATCTAAGCATCAGGTGCCACAGAGGCAGCAAGGACTTGATTCAGGCTGCCTAGAAGTACAACAGAGGCTGTACCTAAGACATGCCTTGGTCTCGGGCCTCTGTGGCCTTGGTGTGGCTGGGACAGAGTTAATTTTCACAGGACGCTGGGACACAGCCAGGACAGCTGACCCAAAGTAGCCAAAGGGATATTCAACACCATATGATGTCATGCTCAGTATATAATTGGGTGAAGCTGGCTGTGGAAGGGCTCTGCTGGGGATCAGGCTAGGCACTGGTTTTCTGGGTTGGTGAGTGATTGTATTGTGTATCCCTTGCTCTGTATGTTCTTTGATTGTTATTTTCTTTTTTGTTGTTCTTGTTTTCCTCTTAAACTGGTGTTTATCATAACCCAAGAGTTTTATCTGTTGTTGTGTGTGTGTGATTCTCCTCCCATCTCACCAGAAGGGGGGCAGGAGTGACCAAGTAGTGTTTGGTACTGAGTTGTTAGCTGGGCTGAGGCTAAATCCATGACACCCTGGAGAAGCCAGCTTGGACACAACTCAGAGGTGTGCTACTACTCCCTCCTGCTCATGATATCTTACATGTGAGGCCAGGCACCTTGGCTGTTGTAAGGATTGGAGCAAACACCTGTGGTGTGAGGCAATGCCCTTCTAGTTATGAACCAAGATCTAGTTTGAAGGGTTTCCCAGCCTCTTTAAATGCCAGTTGACCTAGGAAAAGCTGACCTTGTGCTGGTTATACTATGCTGGTTATGTTATCTATGTTGTTTATGTTTAGCTTTTGATTTAACATTCTCTTGTAATACCTCAACTGCTTTTAAATACCCCAAACTATTATCACTTCTCTTAAAAATAACCTCTGGCTAAAATTTAAGATTCAGGTTCCTCAATAAATGACCAGCAAGAGAAGTTGCTCAGGGAAGCCTCAAACTGACACAGATCTACCTGCGTTTCCCAAAGCATGTAGTTGTGACCTCTTACACTTGCACCTGGAACAGGGCAGGAACTTCCTTGGGTCTCTGAGTCTTTACAGGCCATGCTCTGTGCATTCATGAAGAGATGAGGGAAAGCAAAGTCTCATCAAACCCCTCTTGCTTTGCTGTGTGGTGAGGGAGTAGCATTATGCCACACTTGGTGTAGATTCATCAATGGATGGCAAAAAGGGAACCAGTCACCTGTCCCTCTCTCCTTTACACATCCAAATTAGCACAAACTTACTATGAAGCCCAGGAGAGATGTCACAGTACACAGGAAAACACTCATGGGCTGGGACCAAGCAGAGCCTTGAAAACCTACTGTAGATTTAACTTCCCAGCAATGTCAGTCTTGCTCCACTTGTGACACTTGAGGCAATATTATTAATTCCTTACTTCTAATACCCTCATTTGAAGCAAAGGATCTTCATCAACCCTAATGTTTGATTTCAGCCTCCCAGCTGGGGAAAACTAGCAGCCGTTTTGTGATTCAAAAGGAACAGAACAATAACCCACTGAGGCTACTTCTCCTTTATGTGGATGGGTGAGTCAGGTGAATAATTGGACAATGCAGATCAGTTACACCTAATTCAGTTAAGAGAATTAATTTGTAAATTAGCACACATTAGGTGAATCAGCTGCAGTTAATTTTTGACAGAAATGTTAAAAAATGTTAAAGTAGTTACAATAAAACAGAGATAAATATTGCTGCTGAAAAGGTTCTGAAGAAGGCAGCCACAATGTGGAAGTTTTTGTCTATGAAAGCTGAGGATGCATAGATTTAAGTTTCAGAAAAGCCTTGGCGTGTGAAGTATATTTTCTTCCTAGCTTGTATGGCTTTCATCACCCTGACAACTCTCAATGGATCATAAATAATCATTAGAGACTGGCTGAGAAATTTCTGATTGGGATCCAGGCCTAGATGTTGCTGGAACTGAGGTATGGCTGTCTGGTGCAAGGAGAAGGAAGGAAATGGTTTTAAATTTGAAAGCTGGCTTAAAAACATCAGTTGGTAAGATGATCTATCTGGGCCTCTCACACTCCTCCTGGGAAAGCTTGGAAACATGTTGGGGCTATTGTGACTAAGTGACAAACACTTAGAGCAGATGAACATCTGATATTTGAATCAGCTCGGTGTCTTCAGGAGGGCAAACACTGGGAGGGAAACACCACTAGTATTCTAGAAACTACTGGAAGGCTGAAAAATGTTTTGCCCAGGTGGAGTTAATAGAACATCCTGAGCAAAAGTAGAGCTGCAGCTATCAGAGCACTAAGATGATTTAGGAAGATGCTGAGCTCTGAGGTGTGTGTGATCAGAGCAAACTGCGGAAGCAAGATGAACACAGGAGAACAAATGTCACACCAACCCCTGCCATGATGAAGGAGAAAACTGCCATTGTTGGCTTGATTGTGAAATGATGGCAAAATCTGGTGTTAAATAAACATATCTGTAGGAAGAAAATCAAATCATGGCTGCATCAGTTTAGCAGTTTAATCTGACACATCCCTGGAACCAACTAGCACCAGAAACTCATGTTGCTGTCGTGCTCAATTGCTTCACAATATCAATTCTTGTTCCTTCTGAGCTATAGTTATGGGGTTTGATCCTTAACAGGTGTAAGTCGTGCCTCTCTGTAGATTTCAGTACATGTCTGGCAGTTTGTATTTGCTTTGGATCTCACTAATCAGCACCATGTACATGGGATTTCCTCAGTCGTGCAAAATGGGTGACAGTTTTAATGAATTATTTATTTCTATTAATGATAGTCCTTTATATTCTGTTTTACTGACACTTTCCTGCATGACAAGGATTCACAGGTTTAGAAAAGCTTTTGTAAAGAACTTTACTGCAATCAATTCAACTTCACATGAAAACCATGGAGCTGCCAGAAAAGCTAACCTGCCTAAAGAAAGGATTACCTATAAAATTTTTATTCTGTTTGTAAAGCTTCAGAGACATGCTATTATGCCTTTCTGAAAGGATTTAAAGTAGTAAAACAGCCGTAGCAGTTATGTTGCCCGGCTGCTGAATAATACATCGAGAAAATTGACCTTGCATTATGTGGTGTCCATCAAACTTGGAGCCTCCCAGCTCACAGTCATGGCTTGTCAGGTTTGATGGGGAGCTGGTTAAATGCAGTGTCAGAGCAGGTTACCTGGGGTGGTGCACAGAAGGCTGCTTGCCAGTCAGCTGGCAGCCCTGTGGTATCTGTCCAATCCAGAAAAATATGGGAAAGTAATTCATGATGTAGATGCCCGTGATTGAGTTGTGGGTTCTGCTTTTCCATGTTAATGCTTCATAACTATGAATGAGAAATGAGCCACCCTTCCCAAGCGCTGTCAGCTCTTCACAGCCTCCTTGTACACACATTACGATATGCAAAGCCCACACAGCGGTAGCTGAAAGCCCCCAGTTCCGAGCTGCAGGAGTTGCTGACAGCCCTCATGCAATTAAGATTCAGATCTAGCTAAAATAATATAGGCTTTGGCCTTCATGAAGAATCACAATAAGAGGCAACAAGGAAAGCTGTGGATGAAGCTCTTCCAGAGCAGCGTGCAGTGGGGGGAACAGCACAGGAACCTTCACTGCAGAGCTCTTTTCCAGGACACGCCAGCAAAGACTAAACAGCCCTGGGCTCTGGTAATCTTCATCCAGCTTGAAAGGAGACTGTGCAGGCCAGAGTTCAGAGAGATCTTCAGGCCCAGAACGTTCGTCAGTCCTAGAGCACATCGAGTCCTGTCACAGCACGAAAAACAGAGCCAGAAAATCAACTGTGTTTTTAGGGCCTTTGACCTGCCATGGGTCTAACGAGCTGTCACAGAAACATTACGTATAAGATAAGGCACCTATGTGGATAGTAACTAGTGTGCTGCAAAAGCCTTTTGCTTGTGTGATCCTGCATGTAGCTCAGACAGCGGCTCTCTTGCTAGCCGGCAGGAGAGCACTCTGAGGTGCCCAGTGCAGATGTTAACCTCCCTTTCAGGACACTGAGTTCCATAATTCAGCAGTACGACATGCCACGGACGGTGTGGCGTTTCAACCATCGCTTCAGCCAAAGTGCTCCAATCTGTTGAAAATTTCGCAGTTTGGCAGACAGCAAATTGATTCTTTTACTAGGTCAGACCTGGTAACAGGCATTGATTTAAGCAGCTTATCGCAACAGATGACTAAATGCTGTTCCTAAGTGGCACCTATGATCAGCCAGAGGATGGATTCTGCTCCTGGTGACACATTCCCTGTGAAACAGGCATGCTGGGAGGGTGACGGAGCAGGAAGATTGGCCTTTGCTATTTGGTAGCATTTTCAGGGAACACCAAATGTTGTTTACTTCCTAATCTTCCTACAGAATATAAAGAATTGCTGCTCTGGGCTATTTCAGAGAGATAATGCGAGTGACTCACTTGAGTTGTATATTGACCTCAGGCACTGTAAAGATAGATTTTTACAACACTTTCAAAAACAATTAATGCAGATTTCTGTACTTCTGAAGATGCCTGGAGTGCACTTAGAGATTTTCATGAGGTCTTAAACCCTGCACATCTGGCAAAGCCCATGTTATTTGGTGTTATTAGTCAACCTATCCCAAATCATCAGTCACACCATCTTCCAGGCTGTATTCTCCATGTGAAACCAGCTTCTCAATTTGTATGTACAGTCTTCATTTGTCTATGTATAACAGCTCTATAAGAACTGTAATAATTATGATCAGTTACATCCATACTAAACTGTATGTTCAGACATGGAAGTAGGTTCTGTGACCAGCTCCCATCTCTAACCCCTGAGATGAAACCAGACCTAAATTCCCACAGTATTTTGAAGTTATGGACTTGCATTCAGAAGTTCTGGTTTTGGCTTGTGTTTAATTTCAATAACTTCCCACCACAATATTTGCATTCCTTTTGTGTTTTGGCAGTCTGAATACTAGGTGCTTTGAGGCAGAAATTTTGCTGGGCAGGGAAAGCGCTTGTGCCATGTTGCCTACATTCATTATTCACTGAGTGAGATACCTGATTATGGTTTCTACTTTCTAGAAGTGACTTTTAAAGATAAACTTTCTCAGGCTCTGCTCTTCACCCCACATCATCTGTCTGCATCCTTTAAGTTTCCACATTTCCCTTTATAACCATCTGAGTTCACCCACCTCTCACACAAGGGCCTCATATTCCCCCCCTCTTGTTGCCTTTCTGTTGCTTTTCAGATTCATCAGACCACAGCAGATCAAAACGCAGGAGCCTCCCCCCCCTACATGTGGCACTTTCAGGGGCCCAACAGCACTTCCATTTCTCTGGGGTGAGCCCGGATCCCACCATGAGTGAACCTGAGCCTGATTTATGTGGTCACCCAGCAAAGCTATCATCTGATTGCAAACACAAGAGTGAAGAAGACACAGCCCAGGAACAGAAGCAGTCAGTCCCATTGAAAACACAGTCCACAGCTCCTTTTTGCCTCAAGGCCAGAGTTGCCGCTGCCTACCACTTAGTTTTGAACTGCAGCCCTGTGAGGGTGTGGCAAACAGGTTTGATGAAAAAAAGGGCCTGAGGTGATGTGACAGGAAGGGATCACAAAATGGGGCTCAACTGAGATCACCACCAGCATTTTGCATGTGAGCAGGGAAGTGCCTACAGGGCACCATTATGGAGAAATGCTCCAGTGCTTTCTGGGAAATCAGTGTGCTGGGAGGCCTCTCTCAAGTACCTGTACATAATGCACACAGTGCGGGGAATAAGTGAGAGATGTGTGTGCAGCTGCAGGACTACAGTCTCGTTGGGATCAGACATGTGGTGGGATGGTTCCCATGACTGGAGTGTTGCAACAGAGGGATACAAGCTCTTAAGGAAGGAAAGCCAAATCAGTATCTCTCCACTGAAAACACAGAGAGGGGCATCTTTTAAGCAAGCTAACACATGCTTCACTGCCTTCTGTTTGGTTGGTTAGGTCTGGGGGGGTGTCCTGGCTTTGTTAAAAAAAAAAGTTTCTCCTTTAGTGAATTTTCCTTTCAGCTAAAGTCTTCTTAGTAACTGCGCTTCTCTAAAGCAGGATACATGTTTTGGTAGACATGCAATGGACTGCAAGGTTGCTGATAAGGAAGCACATCCCGGGAGAGGTGACTAAAACTGACCAACTAAGTATTCCATCCCATTCACATGATACATCATATAAAAATGGGAGATCACGAGGATCTCATCCCTTTTCCCTACAGCCGACATTAGGACAGGACCTTGCAAGTCGTCCCTGCGAACTGAGGCCTAGTGACAGACTGAATCCAGTTCCAGTTGGCTACAGAGCCCAGTCTAGGAATTCTGGGTGCAGGCTCTGCTGTTGCTGGAGCAGTGCTGATCTTTGCTGATTGATTTTGTATATTTTGTATTATTTTCTCTATTTTATCAGTAGCATTAGTAAAACATTTTTTCCAACTCTCTCTCTCTGTCCTTTGCTTTCAAATCACCTGTAATTAGTGAGGAGGGGGAAGCTAAGGGAGGGTTAAAGGGGGGCTGGGGGAGAGAGGGGGTTAACAAAGCATCTGACGCAGTTTATTGTCACCCTGCAATTAAACCTTGACAGGGGGTTGGATATTTTTTTAATTGTATTTTAATGGCGTACCTGCAAACATTTCCACTTTGGTAAATGCACTGAGGTAAGACTGACCCTCCACAAAACTGAAATGTATTCAGGCAGTTCTTTACAGGTATGACTTTCCACTTCCATGCTACCAGGAAGAAAAAATGATTCTGAGAGTAGTAATCAAGACTAGGAATTTAATAGCATTCTAAAACACAACTTAAATGTGTGTTTGTTATTCACCTAATCAGCATGTTTCAGGAATACAACCGCGATTGCACAGATTTAGGTATTAATTAGTAGAGGTGGTAAATCATGGTGCTCTCAAGACTTCATGTAAAATCCATTGAATTAATTGAGCCTCCTCAGATTCCACTGGGCTTTGGCTGAGTCATTTAATGATATTAAAATCCATCTGTTATTAAACATTATGTTTAATACAACAGTATGCAAATATTCAGGTCCAATCATGCTTCTCTTTAAGTCTGCAAGATAGTTTCTGTAGACATCAATAAGAATAGCTTTGGGATATCCATATTTAATTGCACTGTATACAAGTATTGACAGAAAAATACCACACAGTAGTCACAAAATCAAAGAGGCTTCTATGAAACCTACAAAGAAGAGTACCACAGAATCAATGAAGTAAAAGCAGTATTTCAAAAAATAATAAATCAGACTTGGTAGTTTTGGAAAACAGTATTGAAGAAAAAGACAAAACAATTGGCACATTTTAACAACCTAATTTCTAAGTGCACTTTATGATAGCTCTCCTTACAAGCTGCTGTTTTCCCAGAAGATGATGACAAAAAGCCTCATTAGAACATCACTGTTTTATAGTGACGGGTTTTATTGCATTGCCAGCTGTGAATCTAAAAAAAAAAACCAAACCCCAACTCCTATAAAGGTTCCTAAAAACACTGTTTTCTTTTGTTATCATCAAAAAATAGCAACATAGCACTTCCATATGTATGTGAATACCCACAATTCTATTTAAAAAAAAATAGAAGTTAAAGAAAAGTGATTTTTGTCTTAGCTTCAAAAATAATGTAAATAAACATTTAAGAACAAGATATTTCAGTGATCAGAGAGATATGTACAATGTGGTAGAATTGAGTCCAAACCTGCAAATACTTGTTCATGAATGCAGACTTGAGACTCTGTTGATCCCGAGTAAGTGTAATTAAAGACTGGCAGGATCAGGCTCTTAGCTTCACCCATTATTAGCTTTTCCACAATCTATCCTAGGCTAAAAAGTATAGATAAAGTATATACTCTTTATACTGATTTATACAAAAGGTCTTTTACAGCTCTAACCCTGTTATTGCTAGGCTAAAAATGAACATTTGGAACAAATTACATGAATCATAAAGGATAAAACTGAGATGCAGCTTCTGATGACTGAATTTCCACTTGAGCCATTTTAAATTGGGTACACTGTAGCCATTTGCGGAGCACAGATGAGCTGTTGTTCATCTGTCCTGACCCCTGTAACATCCTTAGGCTGTGATGGTTGACATTGCTCTGGATAGCTTGGAGACGTAGTTGAAGTCCAGCAGATAAATGCTGTTGAAATAATGTAAAACATTGAGTTTCCTCCCTTTAATACATACAATCATATATATGTATTTTTTATATATATATATTTATGTATAATATATATAGCGTTGCAGTGAAAGGCCAACGTGGTTGCAGAAACACCACCACACTGAGACCAATTCCAACACTTCCATTCTCATTACCAAAACTCTTTTGACTGGCAAACCACAGCGATCCACTTTGCTAGGCCAGCCGGCATAGCTTTACCCAAGTAAGCAGGCCTGCAATATCTGCCATGGAACCAAAAATCCATCTGCTCAGCCAAGAAGCCCAATCCTGATTTGTCAGGGGACTCTCTAGCCTAAGACATCAAGAAAACCATAGCTCAGGGAATAACCAACCTCAGTAAAAGGGGAGGAAAGGCGCTGCTGCAGAACCTGGTTAGAGGATCTATTTTCAGTGAGTCTAGTGATCTTATTTCCAGAATTTACAGTAATGTATGATACTAAGAATAAAGGGATAAGGTACTAGAAAGAACTTACCTTTAGATTTGACTGTATCATTGGCAACCACATTGGTATGAGCTGTAAAAAGAGAGGAATATTTCGTTATTATACAAGTGACAGTAAACATGGCCCAGTTACTATGAGACAGAGAAGGGTATATCTAACACATTTAGCTGTCCAAATGGACACAGCCTGAACCACAAATTCGAAAATGTTATTTTTAAATGATGCATATGTTTTGGGGCAGGTAACTCTCAGAGGCAAAGAAGTCAGCTTCGCTTGTTTGTAGCATGATGAATCACCACTCACAATTACTGATATCCTGTTTAAGGCAACAACGAGAGTACAGAATAAAAACTTATTAAAGGAAAATCACTTCTTATTTTCCTTGTGAGGGTGTTTCTGTATGTGCAGATGGGTACTACTGGAATAAATACAGCATTCTGCATGGTGAGGTATATGTCAAGAACTGAAAAAACATGCAGCAGAAGTTCCTAATAACAGGCCAGATATTTAAATGGTAACCAGCATTTTATAAGCCGCTAGTCACATCAGTGCTTCACTGCAGAATGTGACCTGTAGGCCTGAGAGCAGAGGTAAAAATTTGAACTATCCATGACAAGGCCAGGTCTGTGAATCTGTCACCCATGATTGGATCAATATGTATTTCAGTCTCCTGCTCTTCAGAGAACTTTTATTTCTGTGTAAGTACAACATGACAAGCTTATGGAAGACAGAGAGGCATTTCTAGCAAAAGTATTCATGTTCTCCAATATTAATTTAACCACTGAGGATATTATTCTAAAATGTTCCTCCAAATGGCATTAAAATTGCAATTTGCCAATTATGCTACCGAGAGCTGCAAGTTAAACCTAATCACTATTGACAACATTAGATAAAGTGCTGTTTCCCTTGTGCAAGGAATGATAATTGTTTCAATTTCAGTGCTGTTTTGCTGGAGAATCATAGGCAGATCTGTCAGGACTGATTACTTAGTCTACCACATAAAGAACCATTTTCAAACCTCAGCATTTACCAATAGATGAACTCCAAAACAGCTGGAATGCAGCCAGATGCAACAGACGCGTGAGTTCTTTACATACTTCCGTGGGCTCTCACACTAATTAAGGTCTTAAGATCCAGTGACTACAAGTCCTGATGTGTTTTTTGGAGAGGAGGGAACAGGTAAGCACACTGAGAAGCCATGCTCTGTGCCCCACTGCCCACAACAAAACGTCACTGAAAATTTCATCAGCACTAATGAAGTTCCTCCGGAGCTAGCCCGTGGTGACAGGACTACTGTCAGAAGTATGTCAAGCAAGGAGGGAAGCCAGGCAGAAAACTCAGGGTACCCTCTGCATCTGAACCAATTCACTGGACATCACTCACAGTCAGATCAGAGAATCAAGCACTTCTCACATCCAGTTCATCTCATCCTAAAGCAGGTATCTAAAATAGATCAAGATGAATCATGTCCAAAAATACCTGTTTATCTCCACTGACTATAAAGGGCAGTCAGAGAAACTGGCTCATGTTGATATCTGTGCTGTAGCGGTCTAAGGTTAGATACAGATCATTGTCCTCCAGCGCCACTTCTGACTTCCAAGGTCTGGACACATTTAGGGAAATGAAACATTCTGCTGCAGGCACAAGCAAGCAAACCCTCCACTCCTACAGCTGCCAGTTAGATAAATGAGACAAGATGACGTTTTTATTGAAGTACTTGAGTTTTATTACCTAATCCCCAGCCAGCCTTTTCTTCACAAAGGAAGAATACATAAAGCTGGTTAGAAAGAACAGCTGGAAGAACAGACTGCTGTCAGGCACTGTGAATTTTTTCAGAGTTTACATTTTCAACAGAATTATGTTGATTCCAGTGCAAGTTTTGATGGAAACCAGGCTGGAGAACAGGTTGGTCACTGTGCTTTTCTGGCTCCCCAACTCTGCTGTCTACCCAGCAGCTGCTGGAGCTGCTGAAAACCCCTGGCTCTCTGGGAAAGACATTGTGGTTTGCTGAGCTGCTCCCTTTGCTTCCCAAACTCCTCAGACATACATCTGATGGTCAGACAGAGCTGTGATCAGCAGGGAGCTGGTGTCCATCATCAGTGGCTGTCCTGGGAAGGCTAGTTTCCCAGTTCCATTGACACAGAAAAACAGAAGGAAACCTGAACACTTTCATTTCAGCCCTCCTAAAGCAGAATGCTCCCCCTCAGAGCAAAATCTAATGAATTAAATATATATGTATGTGTGCATCTTCACATATGTGCATGTATAGGTACATGTATTTCATCCAACTTAAAAAGAAAAATAAATACACAGGACTTGGAAAGTTTTCACAGGAGAGAAACTTCGTTTTCCTCACCAGATTTGTAAAGATAATCTAACATAAGATCCAAAAAATATCCTCTGAGAATACAGGGAACGGCTCAAAGGCCACAGGAAGCAATCAAGACATGATCCAATGCTGTCAGTGTGACTTTAATTTAATAGCAAAGGACAACACAACACCAGGAAAAGGAAACCTCACAGCACCAGCACAAGGAGGAGATGAAGGAATGCTTATCTCAGGCATAAATAAAGCTCTTCTTTCAGTGCTGAACCATTGACGTCTTCTCTTTTTGTTTTAGGACATATTTTCTCTTGTCATACAGACAATGGCCACCTAAGACAGCTATCACATAAATCACCTGTATCACATGACATGCACCACTTTCTCATTGTGCATCAAAAATAAATGTGTTGAATCATGCAATGACCTCATTAACAAATTAAGTTTTTGCAGCACCTGATTCCTTAGATGGAATAAAAGGCACTGCAGTAAATAATACAAATGGATAAATGGTCAGGATTTATCAGTGCTACTATGCTCAGTTCCAAGAGAAAGTCATTGAGATTAATTTTGCTGAATGAATCTCCGAAAGAGTGTTCAGAATGTTCTGTTTAAAAACCCAGGCTCTCTCACTACACTGTGTCCTTTCCTTTAGTGAAAATTAAACCTTGTTTGAAAGGCTTATATCTGAAATAAAAGACAAAAAAAAAAGCTTTAAAGCACAAGATAAAATTGTTTCATTATCAAAGGCAGGACAACAAAAGATTGCTAGAATAAAATAAGCTACCAAAAAACTGCCCAATCAACTAATATTCAAAGAATTGTCATCTTTGCCAACTTCTGAAGCTGGAGCAACAAAGTTCAGATCTTCTTCACAGCCTCTGAGAAAGAGACAGCCTCAAAGCTGATCTTTTTTTTAAATTATAGAGATGCCACTCACTTTCTGGTCCCCGTGTGAATAAGCTCTACACTTCTGCTTCTTTGAAGGACTCCTGACATACAGTAAGTCTTTCCCCAAACCATGACACTTACTTTCAGATCTACAATAAATATTTTTACAATTAGTTAATTTTGAAAAAAAAATGGTAACCCGGGACTAGGAATCCTATAATACTATTATGTATGTATTTTGTTCCTGCAGGAGTTCACTTTCAGGCTAAGTAAAGGGGGTATGGTCACCCAGACTCCTGTCTTCCATTTCACATCCACTGAACATGAAAAAAAGCCTAGCACCTTAACTCTGAATTTCACAGGTTTATGAGCTTAATTTTGTAGCACCAACAATGCTCTGATTTAGCATATTACTGATATATAGTTTCAAATATAAGTCCTTGAAAGTATTCATTTGAATTGTGACAGGAATTTGGCCCTCAATGCCTCTGTTTTCATAGCTTTAAAGCCATTCTTCACCCTTGTCAAATTCTAGACATCCTGGACTGGCTGAAAGAGGAACCCATACTTCTTCCAGGGACAGCCATGATCACTTTAACATCCCATAGTGGCAGAGTTTCTCTAGCAAATCAAGTCATTACTGACTATAAATCTGTATTTTCCTGATGAGTGGAAATACTTTCATGCCAGTTGACATCAAGACCTTCAATTTCAGCTACTTTATTTTCAATTCCTGCTTGGCCATTAAACTCTGGAGTAAAACAACGGTCAGAATTTTCCTTTATGGCAACAGAAGAATTACATAAACCAACATATTTCAGTTAGATTCAGAGTGCATTGAACTACTCGATTTATTGACATTTTATGTGAAAACTCCCTTCAGAATAATGCAATGAGAAAACATGTAAAAAAGGCCAGTAAAATCAACTTATGCTTGTGAGGCTACCCCAGTACTTCGGGAATCTGCTCTGAAAACACTGTGGTGACCCAAAGGAGACTGACCACTGATTTCCAAAAAAAAAAGCATTTTACATGAATGATGCATGCAGGATTTGATTCTCTAACCAATGAATACTGTTACACATCCTTGAGGAAGAAGGTTCACTATCAAGTAATAGTTGACTAAGTCATATACATAGGCATATAATAACAAGAAAACCACTGTGGGATGAAGTTATTGTGATCAATCTAAAAGAATGTGAGGATCAGAACAGTGACGTGATCTGCAAAGGACATAGGATGATTAAAAGTTACAGAACGGCTGAAAATTCAGACAGTACCTAGAAGTTCTCAAAGTCAGTGACATCAGTTGAGCTTGTTAGACCATTGTAACAATAGAAGGAGGAAACAGATCAGAAGTTCATTAAAAAAAAATCAGGAGAACTTGGATTTGAGATTATGGTTTGGCCTTACTTCTTACCAGAGATTTTATTTTTTGTTATGCTCTACTAGTTTTATTTCTGCATTAGCATTCAACCTCAGCTTCTTCCACTTTCTTTTTTTGAGTGGGAAGGAAAGCAGAGCACAGTATGTCTAGAAATCACAATAGACAGGCAACATCATTAACTAACTATTCGTGGTGTGGTTTGCCTACCTTTACAAAGATAGTAGAGTTACATTCCTGTAAAGCCTCCATTAAACTAATCACATGCAGGCACACCATTTCCACCATCTGGAAAAAAAAAGAAGCATAAAACCAATTAGAGTCCAGCATAACAGTGTTGTAAACCAACCCAATAGTCTCTAGAAAGAATCTTCCTGTATTTGCTTGGCAGCTATGCTGAATCACTAGATGTGTATTTATTAACCACTGACACATAAGATGACATATTACATAGGCACACAAGGGACATTTTAGTTTATTTAGTTTTCCCCTGATGAGGCAACACCTATCTGTCAAATATTTCAAAGTGCTTGATGGATTTTAATTCATATCATACATCAAAACAAGTTGCCTTCAGCTTTGTTCTTTTCAGACCTCATAAAACCTTTTACATGCCTTTGCTGTGTAGTTCTCACCAATCAGTGTGTCAGGAATTGATATTATTATTTACTGAGTCTTTGAAAATTAACATACTGACAAAAAAAATCTTTTTTTTCTCCCCTCTCAAAAGACAGTTTATTGTTCTGAACTGGCAGCAAGTCCATAATTCTTCCATTTTGTACCGTGAATTATGACAAATGCAAATATCAGTGGTAGACAGCCTTTTATGTTTTATATTGTGTAAATTCACAGGTACAAGACAAATACCCTGAGCCAGCAGTGAGTATTTACAGTGCCTGTCCAAACTATGTGTAAATTCCCATTAATAATAATAAACTTAGCTTTACTATAGTGCTTTTTAATCTCCAAAACACTTTACAAACACTAAGTAATTAACCTCAGAACACCCCTGTGAGACGGGAAAGTATTATTATCTCCATTTCACAGAGTAATAGCTGAGGCAGAGAGATAATAACTTGCACTAGAGCCACATGGTGAGATATTTTCAGAATAAGGATTGGAACTTGGGACTTCCAGGTCATATTCTTGTCCTAAGGCCTGACAAGAAGCCTTTGTGTCTGACTAAACCACTGGCTAGTTAGAAGTGTTATACACATTTCGCCTTCATCCAAATGGAGCTTCATGAACTACTGTTTGCCACAGTGGTTACAGTGGTTTGTTGACCACAGAGACCTCACTAGATGTCAAAGGCTAAAATATTGTCAAAAGACAGCTGTAGGTGGTCCTTGCCTGATGTGAACAAGACACAAGGGAATAGTAACTGGTTCAAAGACATTCAAGTGCAGTCCATGCAATTACAATTGAAAGGGTAAAGGCCCATACCTGCCTGGGATGGAAGATGTTTCACATGGGGAAAGGGGAATTAAATAAAATAATTTCCATACAGATAGGAGGTCTCCATTTAAAAAAGAAAAACCACCCAAAAAAATAAAGAATGAAAATCCCAAACCTTAAGAGCACCTGACTTAGCAGACTGGGTCATGTATAAAGAATCTTTCTCACTCAAAGCTAATACCAGGTTCTCCAGAGCGAGAGCGCCGAATTACCATCTCAGTTAAAAAGTTTTGACAAGTCATGACAGACTTGTCATGACTTTCTGGGAAGTGGGAAACACAATACATCTTGCCCATCAGAAACAAGCTCCTACCCTGCAGGCACACAGAATCATTAATCAAAGGGAAGCAAAGGTAGCACGTATGAGAAGGCTGCTGGAACCCCTCTGGGTTCTTACTGTACAAAGCTGTTCTAACAGCAGTGAGTAGTTGAGATAAATAAACACTTCAAAGTTTTTCCAAAAAATGGTCTGGATGATTTCTGGACAGAGCAAACATTTCACTTTCAAACTGTATCTCTAGAGATACGTCCTTCAAATCATTCATTACTCAAAAATGTTTGCAGAGATATTTATGTAGATTATTTCTGATGAATAATCAATGGGTTATCAATAGCCAAGTGTCAGCATTTGTGTATTTCTTTACCATAATGTGGTAAAAAATATTCAAATGGATATCTACAGAATTATCCTAAAACAGTTGCTCCTGTAAGGCAGAGTCAGATGAAACGACAGGATCCCTGTGAAAAGCAGGGAGATATATAAAACGAGACCCGATGCAGGGAGCCCTTAATCCAACAAGCAGTGACTGTGCCTCTTGATTCTGTTCCAGGGAGATCCTGTTTCAGGCCCACTGTGAGGTTAAACCACTACTTTCGCTTTAATTTCTCTAAAGCATCGAAGCTGTTTTATGATGTTATCCATAGACTGATGTATTCCATTGAAACAAAGCCAAACCCTCCGAGTTTAATCTGTACAGAGCACCTGACTCACCACTTTGTTATGTGCCATTAGCTGTAGGATGCTCGGTGTCACCCGGCTCCAGAACTCCAGGGCTGTCAGGATTGCTGTAAAGCTAAATTCATTCTGGTTCTGGACTGTCGGAGCTACTGCTGTTTGTTCACAATACACTGTCCAGAGCTGAGCAAATATAAATGCATGGAATAGGGAACACATGTGCAGAACAGATGTCTGTATAAACAGAAAACAGAGGAAAATATTTATTTAAATAAGTGTATTGGGATACAGTGCAAAGGCTTTCAAAGTACCCCTCTGTCATGCATCCTGCTGTTGCAGTCTTGCCCCTCACTTTCCCACATTTCCCTCCCATTAGGAACTAGTAAGTCAAATATGCTTGATAGCATCTCCTTCGTATTTAGAAACTGGTTTTACATTTACAGACTAAAAACTTCATTTGCAAACACACACTCCCATGCAATCTTGGTGTATGGCATTAAGGTCAATCCCTTTAAAGAGACCATTAGTTCTGCAGAACAGCTACTCAGGACTAGTTCCGAGGCTTTCTTGATGGAAAACTCCACTGCAACCTGTGGAAGTCCTGGAGGCTCCAGCACATATTATTCCATTTCAAAAATGTTGCTGGGGTAAGTCATTCAGATTCTGATCACCTGAAAGGAAGGCTATCGTACAAAATACATCATTTTACATCTGTTCTGTTAACCTGTCATCCATTTCTACCTTGCTGGGACAGAACTGCTCACAGTTAAGGAAATAGTTTGGCATACTCAGGCATGGCTTTTTGCTAATACGTGTTACATATTACAGTGTCTGAGCTCACAGGAGTGCTGGACATTAACTGCCTCACTACAAGAGGGATGTTTCTGATCAGAGATGCTTTCTCAGCCTGCAAGTGCAACAGTGATTCATGCTCCCTGGCAGCATTACTGCACCAAATATTGCAATGGTTGCTTGGTAACTGGAAAAAGGTATTTGAAAGAGCAAATAAAGGCTAAAGAAATGAATGGGAAGCATCAGTGTCTTTGCCAGGTGAGGGGAAAGAAAGGGGGATTTTACATGCAAGATAAATGTATTCTGCTTCTATTGCTAATAAAAACCTGGTTGGTGTCAAAAAGCGCTGTTATATCTGTGTTAACCTACTGACACAAATTACTTAGGATTTGCAATAACTCTTTTTGTCCAGAGAACCTTAAGAAAAAAAGTTGTACTTGAACCATTGCTGTTTGTAACTAACTTTTGATCATAATATTATTTATAGGCTATCCAATTCTACTATACAGAATAAATAACTTTGTAGAGATTTGCTACAGAGATGGTCATTGCCAAAGCTTCCATTTGGAATTCAGTTCTTCCTTCCTCACTCCCGTGCTAGGATATTTTGAAAAAGTTGAATCTCAAACTTAATTGTAGTGATTTCATCACCAGTTTTCTATGTATGAAGAGGCAGCTATGCAAGAAAAACTACAGAGATCTCTTTCCACAGATCCCAGGTTTTAATAAGGTTTTACCTACCCCTCCTTTTTTCTTACAAATAAATAAATGTTTGCAATAATAAGGCCAATATATAACACATCTCCACTTAAAACACAGAATCCCTTACCTTTGATTGCTCTGGAAACCCAATCAGAATAACAATAAGGTGGTCAGCAATTTGTGAACCCGCATCCAGTGGAATAGGCATGCAAGATGATGGAGAATTTGGACAGACAACATTGTGTGTCAGAGACCCCAGAAGTAGCCAGGACAGCAAACGAATGTGTGAGACACATTCTATGAACTCTTTGGGCCTGTTAAGAAAGAGTGGATTTTACAACGATGCTAAGTTTTCTGGTTTCCCCCAAAATATGGAGTCTCCTTATACACACTAGGCAGATGCAGCGTCAGTGTGCTGGAGGCACAGACTATTGGTACAGCTTATGGGAAGACTAGAACCACACAGAACTTGGTGGGCTTGATGTACCATTAACAACTCCAACAGAACATATTTGGTGGGTCTAAGAAACAGTCTCTCTAAAGGGCTAAAACATTCACTGGTTCCATACGCAGGGATTTTTTACACAGCAATCATGAGATGGGAAGGGTTGTCCAAGTGGAAATGTTCCTCTCGGCTCCCCTGGACAGCACAAGGCTGATGGGGCGATGGCAGGAAATTCTTCATTCCACAGTGAGCTCCAAGGCAGGAGCCATGCCTGACTGCCACCGTGTTTCACTTCTCCATCGGTAAAGTGGAGTTAATTTCTTTTTTCCTTAGCCTCTCCTTGGACATTTGGACTGCATGATTTTGAGGGCAGCGACTATGCTTTTTTGTGACACTTAAGTGATCAGCCACTATCTACTGCAATGTCTAATTGTAAAGCAGTCTCCTTATGTAATCTAAAAAGGGTTAACACTTTTCTGGTATCCTCTTGTCTGTCCCCTTGCTGCTACGAAGCTCAGATTACATACTCATTTGAATTCATAGGCACGGGAAAAAAAAAAAGTTTTTCAATCAAAAAATTACTACTTATTAAGCCTGGGTTTAATTTCTAACTTGATGTAACTGTCTAGGACTCATAGCACCAAAAAGGCATTCCATTAGTGTTTTGTTTTGTTTTGTTTTTAATAGACTCTAACAGGATGCTCTTCGAATTCACTACCTTCAACTCAGAACACATAGTCCTTTTTTTACATGTAAGAAACTAAAGCACAAGGAGATGACAACTGCACATTTCCAAAACTAGACATGTTCTACATGAAAGTACATGCAGGCACATCTACAGGTCTGGAGCCCGAGCAGCTTAGTCCCCAGAATCCTAGGGCAGGTAGTTTGAGAGAAAGCTGGGAGAAGAATACAGGTCTTGTTGAAAAACAGTCCGATTGTCTACACTCAAAGCATCTTGTTTGCTGTCATTGTAAGGTAAGGGACAGTATATCCCTTTGTTCTGAAAATAAAACATGGCAGATTAGGATTTCTCACAATGAAAAGGGATTAAAAAAAAGTCATGAAGAGCAGGATTTCTCTCATCTAACTTTAAACAGTTGAAATTAGTATTTTTATGATTATATAAATAGCTTTACAGTTCTTGTTCATTTGTACTTCATAATCATAGAATTATTTGGGTTGGAAGGGACCTTAAAGATCATCTAGTTCCAGCCCCCCTGCCTTGGGCAGGGGAACCTTCCACTACACCAGATTGCCCAAAGTCCTGTCCAACCTGGCCCTGAACACTTCCAGGGATGGGGCAGCCACAGTTTCTCTGGGCAACCTGCTCCTGTGCCTCACTACCCTCATGGGGAAGAATTTCACAGGACATTTCCCATTGTATTCTCTGTGGTTCCCAAAATGTTTCCTATAATTCTATGACTGATCAAGTACCTCTGTGCTTTTCACTGTCTGTGTCTAGACTGAGAATGAAGTAATTTCCCAGGTAACTCCAGTCAAGCCAATGAAGTTACATCAACTGTCCCTTTGGCATTGATGATTAAATACTGCATTGACGAACTCCTCAGGTAAGGACCAGGGAGCTTCTCACCAGTTGTTTCAATGTCCCATGGTTGCCATGCCCTACTGTGGGTCTTATGTGTGAAATTTGGCAATAAGCATGGAGTATTGTGAAGATTTCTAACTCATTTTAGTATTCCTTTTTGTGGAAAAAGCATTCTCACCCTTGTTGCATTGCAGAAGGAGGATGGTAAAGCCAAGGCAAGTATCGGATCACAGCTTTGTTGTCTCTGTGGTTTCCTCGTGTGATTTCCATAGCAGCAATCTGAGCTAAACCAACTTTCAGATGTCCACCAAATGTGTCTTCATGCAGTGGCTGAGAACAAGTCTTCATATGACTCTGCAAGGCAAAGAACTGATTTCCTACCTGAAAAGAGTATTTCACTTGAACTACATTCTTCCAAGCAACAGCACATTCTATTTCATTTCACTTGAATTCCTTTCTCAGGGTCTCTAACTGTGTCTACAAAATTACAGAACAAAACTCAGAAATAGATTTTAAAAACCTCTCCAGTCCCTAAGTTAGTGACAGCTTTATGATGCAGATCTTTCCACGGAGGGCCACATTTTCAAGAGCCCACACAAATTATTAATTGTGCAAAATGCATAGACACCTTTTGTATCAGCAAAATTAACAGCTGATGAATAAAAAACTAATGATTGCACATCTATACAGTTTAAGATGAAAGAATCTAACCATTTAACAAGACAGCATCTGGGCAGGAAATGCCTTCCCTGTGCAATATTCTATTCACATCTACAGGAATCAGCTGTCACTCATTCACTTGCAATATTACTATGTCACACCATTCAGCTGCTACAAATGCCTTTTAGTCCTGGAAATAAAAGGGCTAAAATTTTAACAAGAAACCTGCAAATATTTATGCCTGGAAAGATAATTTATTATCCTGCTTTGTCAGCTCAAAGGAATCTTTCACTGGTGCTTCTTGAGATATTTCTGTATTTCTAATTAAGCTAACTTTGCATTACCTTCTGTTACTAGAATAACAAAACACATGCTGAGACCATTTGCTTGCTTAAAGGAGAGCCATATGCTTTGCACAAGAAAATCCAGGTCATCAGTTATTAAATAATTATAACAGGATACAAATCCGTGAACCAATAATATTTTATAACAGATAAGTACCTGACCCCTGCAACATACATGTTGTGAATTTGTTTAAAGTTCTAACTATTTGTAAACTCAGAAATGCTCACAAGTATTTCCCAACTATGTTGCAACCACAGGATAAGCTTATGTGGCCTGGTTAAATAAGAACTGCCTTTTTATTTTCCAAAGACAGCCAAAGCTTATTCTTTATGATACCTAAAATTATGGTAATATTTGACTTCCCTTTTATGTTAATCTTGTTCTCAGATTCCTGTATTACATAGCTAAATCAAAACATCATGCAATTTTCGACCATTTCATTCTGATTTAGTTTTAAATTGCCAGAATACACATTTGGGAAGCTTCTTGTCTTGTTTCAAAATATAAAAGAACTGGGTTAAGTTTTAGTTCATGTCCTACCTATATCCATGTATAAAAATGTAATACATAGTCCTACTGAGTATAAGAAATTATCATCAGATTTAAGCATTTTAAGAGCATTTCTGAAAATCAGACTACAGTGCAAAGGAGAAAGGGTAGAAGGAAAAAATGCAAATGGCAGAGAACTTTCTACAGAAACATTTTATACAGAAGGGAATACATCTGCAAGTATTTATAAATAAATTTTCCCCATTCCTGGATTCAGATAAGTTCATGTTTTTCTATGGAACTGGCAAACCAGATGTATCTCTTCCTCATTTATGATCCATTTGCCTACCTATTCTGCAAGCAGTTCTGAACTGTAAGAGAAATGGGTGAATACCTTTAAAGGACAAAATGGGAAGGCAATCCAGTTCAGCTGAAAATGATTTAATTAGTTTGTGCATTGAAGAAAATTTCTGCTCCAGCACAAAAGGCTGCTTCCCTTATTTGAATATTTTTTTAAACTCAATGGGATTCAAGGCATATGGCCCACAGCGTAGGAACTTAACAAAAGGGAAACTTTGTCCAGTAAAGCAAGGTTCCTGTGAGTTTTAAGAGATGAATTTTAGTTCAGTTTGGATTCCTTTGTGGTAAGTATGACTAATTTGCAATAAGGTGGCCCCTCTGGGGCATAAGGTGGGGCAGAGGAGGCAGGGGGACAGTGAGCAAGTGTGTGTGCTAGAAACTAGTAGGGTAGAATAAACTGCAGTATCCAAAGCCAGTACAGGTTATCATTTATTGTGTCTTGCCTGCCACAGAACACTTGCACGAACTTGGGGCATGACACTTTCCTATTCATTTCCAGTAACTTTCAGCAGAGGACTGGGGCAACGGTAGAGGGGCCCTTTCAGGTAAACACTATACTGGTGTATCAGGAAAACAGGCCATCACCAGCCTGTATGAGCAGATGCACTCTGTGCTATAGAAGCACAGTGGCTCTTGAGGTTAGAAACAAATGCAAGAGCTTGGTTGAAGAACCTCCCTAGAAGACCACATGTGCCAAAGCCCAGACATGTAGGTAATGGCAATACAATTCATATCAGCTAGAACAGGACAGCAGTGTTTTTCTGTATCTGTCAGCTGAGCTTTAGATCACATAAAAGCAACTTGGCAGCTACTTGTTTGTGCCCAGTGATGAAATGACCTCTTTCAGTTGACAAGCTCCCCCTTGGATCACTGAGTTGGTGGTGTACAAGCACTAAAAACACTGCTGTCAGATTTCAGAGTTGAGTGCATCTTTGACACCACAGACTCTCCTCCGTATCTGTAATGGTCCCTCTGCTGCACTCCCAGACCACCCATTTGTCTTGCCAGCTTTGCAGCATCAAGGCCTAGTCACACCTCTGCCTCCATTTCACGCACTGAAGGAAATCCACCCTTATGCAGGGTACCAGCACACAGCTCAAAAGATGATGCTATAACTTTGCCTGGTATTGAGAAGTGACAGATGGTTCCACTATAAGATCGATGTTTTCATTCTATAAAAATCACCAACGTTTCACCCCCAGCTCTGTGCTTATTTAGTACTCAGCTTCAGATGGTACAATAAACCTACCTAATGGGATAGTCTTATGCTAAACAGTATGGGATAGTCTTATGCTAAACAGCATCATGACTATTAACGATATATTAGCCGAAATATTAAATTATTTATTTTAGCTATTAACAAAAGATGCTACTTTGCTAGCAATTCTAACAGCTACACTTCTATTATTTCCTGATATACAGTAGCAATGTCACTCAGTCTCGTTCTTTTCTAAAACATCTTAAAGAATTTCCATTTTGTAGGAAATTTCACAGATACTGGCTTCCTCCATGAAGCAGAAATTCCAGGTTTTAACCAGCTAATTATTACTAGGATGTTTTAAAGAAATTCATACCTAAATAAAATATTTTTTGTTGATGGAAGTATTGCCCTATCACTCCACTTACAATCTGGCATCAAACTAATGTACAGAAATTAAAAAGCAGTTTGGACTACACTGGTAAGAACTTCTTGGTCTTCCCTCTCTCAACAGAATATAACCTGACAATGAGAACAACAGCATCCATCAGAAAAAGGACCCCCCCACACCCGTTGGGGTTTTTTTTAGATCAATTATTGCATTTCAATAACTTCTGAACTTACAGTTAATGTAAACGTCTGTTTATGTTTACAACAAACACAGGATTCCTCCAGAAGAGTGTAATTAGTTGTACAGGCAAAGAGTTTTATGTTTCCATGGGTCCATCACTTCTCACAGTGATTTTGGTGTGACATTAGCTTACCATCAACATTTCAGAAAAATCAAGCCTGCATTTATAGTGTGTGCCCACTATATTTGAATCAGCCTCTATTTCAGCACTGCATAAGCTGCTTTTTATTGATCCCACAGAAGTGTCTTATCTATAACAGTACTCATGTTTTTTTAAAAAAGAAAGAAAAAGAAACTGTCAGTCATCCTCAAAGACTTCCAACCATTTCTCCAAGGCAGATTCATTACAGAAAACATATTTTTGTTCAAAAAGCACATACACTTTAGATCAATGTATGTCCAGAACCAACCTTTAATTTGGTTAAGGTATGCATATCTGCAATGAAATCCAGCACTTCCCCAACATATTGCCTCATGCATTCCATTGCTGCCGTTCCACACTAGAACATAAAAGAAGTAAGTTTAAGTACCAGGTTTTGAATATGTCCATGATTCTGTCTTTGTTTCTTGTTCATTAGAATACAACTTCTGTCACAAATTCTTTTACTTTTCAGTTAGATCAATTTAATTAGGAATAGGTATTCTTTGATGCTTTTCTTCTCACTGTAATATGTCCTTTTATCTGATGACAGTATAAAAAGACAGTCCAGTCACTGCAGCTTTTCCATGCATCATAAAATACACTTATCTGTGACAAGCAATAAAAGATTAACTGATAAAACTTTCAAGAATATCCTTCTCATGTCATTCTGAAATTTACAGTTGTCCAGAATCAAAGCCTTAAAAGTCGAAGAGAGTTTAACAGCTCAGTTCTTCAAGCAGCTGAGCATTTCTGCAAGTGGAACCAATCAGGTACAATCCCAGAAAACAAAATTTAATCACAGGCACAGATGCTCACATTAATCATGATGGAAAAACAGTTTAAATGACTGGCTTCGAGTATTTTTACGTGTAAACATCACTAAAATTGATGTCACTGAAATCTCCACTTTTTTTTTAAATCACTTTTTTTGAGCTAACAAATGTTTCAGGGACATTCCTGAAGCAAAATCATTCAAAATACAGCATTCCAATGGCACTTAAGCTCATAGCAATTTTCAAGAGGGGAGGCAAGGACTGTAAGGGATCAATGAAATCCCTCATGAACTGCTCCAGTTTGACCATAAAGGTGTAAGCATTGAGAAGCGACCCATGCCAGAGCAAGAATGACCGGAAAGGGAAAACAAAAGGACTAAATGGGGCACTTGTTGTATTCCCACAGTACAAATTTTCATAAACCTTTCCTAGAACACAGTGAGCAACGCAAATCTGGCCTTCGGCTACTACAAGATGTGCTCAAGGTGCACAAAGCAGTCAACAAAACAAAGCTGTCAGATTAGATAAATGCTTCAAGCAGACTCCCAAACCCTGGAGAGAAGCTTTCAGAAGGTGATACAACAGACCCACTAGGTATCATATAAACTCCTGTTTACATGTTAATAGTCTGAGGTGAAGATAATGCTAGCTGAATTCAAGGGGAACTATGCATTCATCATTCTCAGGGGCCAAGTAAAAGCAATGCTTAACTTTTCAGGCTAAATGATGAAATTATCAAATCAGGTATCTTTTTGAAGTCACCAAAAACTACTATATCCAAAGTTTTAGTCTTGGGGGAAAACATTGCAGAGAAATTTACAAGGGAAAACTACTCTTCTTTGACCTCTGTTTAATTACCTACACTTTAAAGCACAGAAGTTGATTACCCTATCTGGGTATAAAAATGAACCAGATTTAATTTTGATCACAAAATTATTAAGCCATAATTGAGTTTTAGTGGCTAAAATTTGAAAAACTGCTAGCATTCTATTTTTAAGCAACTGACCTGGGCACCTCTCAATTTTGCATGTTAATATCAATCTACATAGTGTTGAACTGTATCACCTTCTGGCTTTCCAAATGCTATGCCTGTCAGTTCCCTTGACAGAATAACAAACAGTAAAATAAGGTCACTGGCAGCCCTGTCAGCATATCCCCCATCCAGTTTATGTGGACTAATGATTCCTCATGGTTTCTAAAATACTGAATAATAGGATTATAAAAGATGCTATACTCAGACCTCTGAAAATAATTCTCAGTTGCAAAAGACTTCTCTCCAACCATCTATTCTGTTTCATTCAAGCAGCAGGCAGCCTGATTCTTTATGATTTCTTCTGAAATGATAGGTTTCCTATCATATCTTGTAATACCAATGTTAGTCTATCTATTTAAAGCAAGTATAAAATAAAATATTCTGTTGGGAGAAAAGGTGTCATTAAAGATTTGCATAAAAAAAAAAAAATCACACACTTCAGAAGATACACAAGAAAGATCCTACTAGTTGATAGCAATACACATTTAGAGAAAAGAATTTTCCTCAGCCTGTGAAGCAGAGCTGGGCTGACCCTCACCCATCTCTTTGGGTACTCACTCAGTCACGTGTCATGGAACAAGACCTCCAACTGTGCTACTTTCTCGTGTATTCACCAGCCGCATATTCAGAGCCTAGGCAATTATGAGTACTGGTACTTTAGCTACACTCAGCAGCAGGATATAGATGAATGCCTTATACATTACCAGAAAAATACCATTAACTCCCTTTCTGTAACCAGATAACCTTCTGTGAGAATGGAGGCAATGGCTCATAGCTTTCCCCCCTGCTACCATTTTTTAAGGCATTCAGCTGGTCTGATCCCCACATTGTCCTCTTGAGCACAAGTTCCAGCTAAGTCAGTTACATGACTAAAGATTATCAGTGAAAGTAAGAGAAGCAACTTGAAGTTCAGAACTTTTCCAACATTATTAAAAAGGAATAAGCATCTCAGCCGCTGCCTGCGATACACCTTGTCAATCAGAAGAGAAATGAAAAGGAAACAACATTAAAATGAAGCAAAATGAGCTGAATAAGATACATTTTTTAAAAAACAAAAGTAAGAGATGGAGTTTGATTCAGTACTTACTCCAGGCATGGAGGCAATCATCTGTTTATGCAAGATTGTTGACTCAGCTAGTTTAGTTCCAGCATCTGCACAAACAAACTAAGACGAAATAAAGACAAGTTATTTTTTAATTATTTTTGAGGAACCTGAAGACACTAATAAGTTATTAATGACTTTATTAAAACCAGTTCAGATTCTTGCTTTTATTCACAGTAATTTGCCTTTAGACCTCTCTTTCTTTATAAACAACCTAGTCAATTTAATTAACACGTATATGCAGTGCGGAACGAGTTTGCAGAATATTATATAATAAATCAGACTTTATGAACAAAAATATGTATCTTTGTTATTCCTTGCACATATTAAATGTTCCACTTTCATTATAGAGTAAATCATGATAGAGAATAAAGCAGCATGACACATTCTTCACTGTGACATTACAACAGTTTCACTGAAGTTCTACAATGATAAATTATATGAAAAATGTTGAAGGTGAGAACATACTGGTATGGTGCGGTATAACTTCTGCATGATACGGGCCACAATACTTCAAAAATACAAGCTATTTCTGAGAGAAGGTCAGTATCATTCTGTTATAGTAGAATATCTCTAATTGCTTTTCTTACGCTTATATTTTCCTTGCTTTTTTTTTTTTCTTCTCTTTATTTCCAGATTCCTTGACCCAAAATCTCTGCTGTCCACATCATTCATACATTAGACCTGATAATACTGTTATTAAATCATAAGCTTCAATAACGCACTGGACACCCTGCTTGTTCCTAAAACTTGTCCTAATACTGTATTTGCACTCAAGCAATTTATGTTCGTAGTGATTCAATGTAAGTTTCTACAAAAGAGCAGAGAAAAAAAAACTGTCAAACTAAGGTCTAAGCCTTAATTTTCTTTCTTGAAAATAAATACCATGGTACCTTCACAAACTGAGACAATATATTTTACAAATGTCTGATGCCTGTGTGTCAGCAGTATTCTCAAGGACTGACTGCTCTTCTTGAAAATATGCCCAAATATCCCTTACAAACCTAGAATTTACTCTTACACTTCCATGAGCTTTACCTTTCAGTGATGATTAATAGCTTTAATCTTAACTCAGACTTCCCACCAACACCTGGAAACTACTCCACCTATGTCTTGATGAAGAGTCTGTTATTTGAGATAAATACCAGAAAGACAGTCCTGAGTTTAGATTAATAGTCTAATTAGATATCCTCAGACACAGGTCTGGCTCCAGTGGACTCTTCTTCTGGTTAGAATTTATTTTACAACAGAATAAACCAAACAGAAATAAAACAACAATCTCACCCACATTTCAGTTGAGAGACAGCCTAGTGCTTTTCTGTACCACAGTTCTAATCATTACATGGGAAGCAAAAAAAAAAAGCCTTAGGGTTATGGGCTGTATCAATCCGGTGAAGACAGTTGAGTCCTAGTTCAAACAGCAACCATGACTCTCCCCTTCTCCTTAAAAAGAAGGACCATTAATGGACTTATGCAAATAGATGACAGATTTTCTCCTAATGCATCCTATCTGAAAAAGAGTGATGTTGATGTTGGGTCCGCTGGACAACAGCTATGTTGTTTTCCTGTGCAAAGGATTTCTCAGTCAGCCATTTGTGTGTAGATTAGGGTTCCCTTGTACTGCATCAGCTGCAAAAAGGGACCATAATTCCCTGGAGAATCTGGCTATATTTAGCATCCAACAGTGTGCTCAGTGCACTGCTACAGACATTACACAGCACTCACCTTATAAGTTAACAAAAACCTTTGCCAAAGACAAATGTAATTTATTTCAGGCAACATTTTCTTTTAAAAACAATAATAAGCAGCAACCAAAGCAACCTCTACTGCTCTCCTGTACGCTTTCTATAGCTTTTGCACAGCAGTGTTTGGGTTAAACAATATATTAATTCATATGTGAAAAATAGCTGGTAAACCTCATTCCATTTCTAATGAATAATTAGGTCTTGTTTAGCTTATCTTTCTCATCATCTCAGACTGCCAGTCCCAAGAACCCTTCCTAAAGTTGCAATGCAGTCAAAAGAAGATGGGAAAACCAAACTCAAAATGAAAAATTTCTTACATTTCCACTCCAATTAACTGTCATTTCTGTTGTGTCCCTCTATAAATGCTATAAGACATTAAGAAGGCACTGGCAAGAGATTTAATGCCAGCTATATGTAAAGAAAAATGCTTCCACACTGCAAAAAAATGAGAAATGGGCAAACAATTGCCATGCCTCTTACTAGCATTGTCTGCTGAGATACACCTGCAGAATGATGTCTAAATGGGAATGTCTGCTGACTGTAGTGAATTATGTATATACTATAGTCTATCTGTATTATGCTTCCATTCATAATCAGGGTTTTTTTAATACATATTCTTATAAATGTATTATATGTAACTTCAAATCCTTACATTCAGTAATTAGTAGATCAGATCTTCACAGAAACAAACATATCACTAGATATAGACCGATTTACATTAGCTGAAGGTCCAGCCCAAAATTGGAATCATCTAAACAAAACAGACCAGATGATACACTGAACCTTAGAGTCTGACTGAACAAGCAAATCCTAATGAGACACTAATATAATTTGAAGTCAATGGAAATCCTGAACATGTGTAGTGGTGAAATGTGAGCAGGAGAAAAGTACTGTGAAAAAAAATGCCAGGTGGAGACACAGTTCCTATGGAAACCTGTGGAACAGCAGCATGTACATGATGGTTTTCATTTGCTAGGACAAATCAAGGGGACAGACTTTCTGTACCCTTGATTATCGAGGATATCTGTACAATGATTGTGGTGACTTGGTTAAAATTCTCGTTCTTTGTAAAGTGCGATGAAGTTAACTCTCATCTTCACACTGATGACACCAGTGACAGTGATGGCATCATGTAATCTGGATGTATGTGGGTGTCAAATGTATGTTCCTAGGAATACCTTTGTTAATCAGCCCACAACCGATCCATCATTAAATGGAAGCGCTCCTAGCTTCTTTGTTATCTCAAAAATTTTGACTGAATCTCTGTAATCTGTCTGCACTGTCTGTATAGAATCTTGCATACAGGCTAACATGTCCACGGGGACATGACTATCTTGGAAATTAAAACCATTTTCGTTTGGTGCTGTGTTAACTCTGCTACTAGTTTTATGAATTCAAAACTATGCAATTTGAATTAATGTTGTAGGGGCTTTGTGTGGTAAAGAGGTGAACCAATCCCCTTAATTATATTAATGACACAAAAGTACATTAAAATAATCATATACATACATGTGTATTTACTAGTAGATTTCTTAAATTACAATGGTGCTTAAGATTGGCTTAGTGGTTACTATGGTATTTAAATTCAAGAGGCTGTTGAATGATTCAGACCACATACTACTGAGGGTTGCCAATTTACACAGTCAATGGAGAAGCAGTCGTCATGCCTCCAGTAGGCATCTATGGCAGATGGTCTGAATAAACCCCTATTCTTTACCACTGACTGCATAAAAACAGAAGCTGCCTGCTTTGGATAGCAGGAAATATGAATCACTTCATCAGCCTCTGAAAGAGAGACATCATAAAAGACATTTATATCCACATTGTTGTGTAAGGTATGAATACATCCCAAAGTGAATACAGCATATGGGAACAGCACTAGGAGGAAAATCCAGGCAATTATCATTTTATCTTTATGAGATAAAAATAATGTAAGAGAGAGTTTTGCTTACTGTGTCTATCAGGTGATTGACTCAATGTGAAGGCCAAGTGTTTACGAGTGAAATCCCACAGCTAAAACTGACATGGCATGTTTGCATGCTCAAATGACAAATTCAGGATTGACAAGACTGTGGGATGGCCACCCTGTGGGGTGGCCATAGGACTCAGCTATACAATGGAGCAACACAAAAAAATCGCTTTATTCTATAATATGGGAAAAGTCAGTTCAAGTCAACAAACACCAATGCACAAGGTATCAAGCTGCATCACTGCACTCGTAAGACAGAAAGAGGTTGGTGGTTGTTAAGTTATTTGATGATCTTGGCTGGGACCAAGAATAGAAGTCTGGGCTTAAAAAAAAGGTACTATGAAAAGAGAAAATCCCAAGTGTTGTTCTTCCCCATCCCAACTTCTTCCCCTAACACTGATGGCATAATAATTGTTTTCAGAGTTATCCTACCTGCTATATAATTTCACTTGTCAGCATTATTTCTCTGTCAACTAGCAACCAATTACTTACTATGAGTAATGTACCAGTGCTCAAAAGAAACAAGCCCATAGTAAGCTATATAAAGCTTTATACCCCATAATGGGAGGAGGAGGAGTGAATGGAGCTGTGATGCTGAGAGCATTATGAATGACCTACATAACTAACATCTTGCTTGAACCTTATGGAGTGCTTTATATTGGTGCCCTCTCATCTAAAAGTAGTGAACACATATAATGGTTAGCATAAAAAATGAAAGCTCACTACCTGTGGTTAAAATTGATGGGCTCTAGTAAAACGTTTTTGCTGGACAGGCTTGTGGTGCCAAACAGTGCCATGGTTGTCAATTTGGAGGCAGAAAGTTTTTTCACAAGTTTGTATCTTACTTCCTCAGATTTTCCTAAGAAAAAGCTATCTTAACTCCTACCTCAGCAATCCACAGAATGAAAGGAACAGAAATATTGCCTACATATTCTTTGCTGGAAAATTACACATTAAAAGAGAGCAGCCTTTAGGGACTGGAGCCAGCTTACTGCCTGCCTACACAGACAGAATCTGAGTTCTGGCCTGTGATCACCTTGCAGCCCTTCCAACACAAACTGCTCACAGGCTGTGGGGCTACGATATGAAGACAAGGTAGCAGCTGGGGCAGCAGCCCCACTGGGACATGGTATGAAGCTCAATGGACTCAATCCTAAGGTGTCCCTTCCAAACTGAGATATATTCTGCAATCCTCAACATATCAGCAATGAGGCACAGGTCAGTATCATCCTGGGAAATGTGGATTCCCAATTTAGTTTCTTAAATTTTAGTGTGGGAGTCTAAATGTATGCACCTATGGTTACTTGCTTCCCCTGACATTACTGGTACTTTCTGTAACCATGCTGGACTTGTTTCCTCCCCCACCATGCCTGAAATTTAGGCCGAGACAGGATCAGTATGGGAATTAAATGATAATCTCCTGTACCTGCACCAACAGCAGCAGATTCATGTCTGGTAAGGGTGACTTTAACTTGAGGGCCTGAAGTAACTCCAATATGACACTGCGCGTCAAGTAGAATTTGTCCCTTTCCTACAACAGAAAAACACAAAAGAATACCTTCAAATTCAATTACACCCACTAGTAAATGATAAAAATATTTTTTATCTATGTTTGAGAATAAAAAAGCTAAAAAGCATACTAGTTTCTCCTGTCTTACAAAAAAGCAGAAATCATTCATCATTTATGTAATTCTAAACACTTGATTGAGTAGACATCAATGAGAGTGATGTTGTATCAGGCACTATATCCAAGATTTTAATATTTCACATGTGAAATATAGATAGATTTCATAAAACAGTTACAAAACCTAGGCACGCAGTGCAGCTTTCATGAAGTACTTCCATATAAAGGGAAAAGGGGAAAGCAGTAAGGATTGACAGAGGAGAACAAAATTAGCAATAGCGTTTAGCATTATTCTTTCATTAAACCTGCTAGAAATGGTCTGGTTTTTACCATACTTTTTTTTTTTTTTCTGTTGTCATTCCCCTTAAAATAAGGACACCTGCACTAAGGCAGCTTGGACATCTATTTTCATTCATTTGACTAGCGGTACTTTTCCACTTAAACAATAAAAACCATTTTGGCTACGGCTGCTACAACAAATGTTTCAAAACATAGGGGAAAATCAGCCATGGGAGATTAGAACACGGAAGCCTAAGAATAGAGTTGTAGAGCTGAGACAGCAAGGAGGTACAAGAGATAAGATGAGCCTGTTATACATCTTACTTTGACATTCTCTGACTTTAGACGAAAAGATAAAAATGTGGAACAAATCTTTAACCTGCTACTGACCACAGCAACTCAAGAATTTTGATCAGCAGGAAGACTTACACTGCTCTCTTTGAAATGACCATTAGAGATGAAATAATGTCTAATAAAGAGAGTATATCCAAAGTGTGCTTAAGATTTAAAACCTAGTATCTTCCATCTTGTAAATCTCATACGGCTGCCTGCTCACTTAAGTTAAATGTGCAGAACTTTTTACTCAGTCAGGGCCTTGGTTCCTCTGTGACATCTGTAAAATGGGATAATCACATTTGTCTCTTCCTCAGAGAAGCCTTGTGGGGTTTAGTTAGTGAGGGTCAGTTTGAAGGCCACGTCCTGCTGCACAGTGTACCAAGTGCAGCTAAAAGAGAAGGAGTTGGAAGAGATGAATATCTGGAAGTGAGAGTGAGCTTTGGTTGCAGCAGACCACGAAGCCAGTCACCAGCATTCCTCCTGAGAAAGTTGAAGTCACCACATTTTATCTGCAAGGCTTACCGCCAAATCAAGCTTACAGCAACAGCGCATGCCTCCCACAGCACCCACAAACCTTCTAATGAAAACAGATTTTAAACATCAGCCCCTGATTTGGGAGAAGGTGCCAAAAAAACAGAATGGTATGACTTTCATGGATGTTATGATGCCAGTCTGTGAATCAAGAGACCTTACTTCAAGCTCCTGCTTCGATCTTCAGTTACATGGAGTGTGCAGACAGATTACACGTTTAGCTGATGGAATGGGCCCCAAACTGCAGTGGTCCTTGTCTGACCACGCTCCTGCACTCTAGGCAGCTAAACTCACAAGAAGCTAACATTCCAAAATAAAAATCAATCAATCAATCAATCAATATTTTTTTAAAAAATCATTCCCTTATGGGAGCAGCAAACACTGGATGAGTTCAGCTGTATTATGAAACTGTTACTTGAGGGGACAAGTACTCAAAGGTCACACACCCCACATGCATGAGCTGTGCTCTGTCAAGAATAATATAAGAATAACCAGGAGAGGTCAGACCACAATAAATGTCCTCAGTTACTTATCTCCAACAGGGCCATACACAGATGCAAAAGGAAGAATATAAACAAGGCAAGCACATATAATTCGCACTACTACTCTCCTAAGCCACCAGCTATTTTCAGCTGAGGGAATTCCTGTGCTCAGTTTGGATTCTGTATAATTCATAACTCTCAGTGGATTTCTCTTCCACATATGTGTCCATTGACCTCTTGGACACATGCCAACTTCTAGCACCCACAGTACTTGGCAAGAAGTCACACAGTGTTGAAGAACCACTTCTCTTTACTTGTTTTCACACTGGTTCCTACAAACTTAATATGTTCTTGCACTGGAAAGTCAAGAAATTATCCATCCTTGTCTGGGTCACTTGTGACCTTACAGACCTCTCACATTCCTATCAGTTGTTGCTTTTTCAGGCTGAAGAGCCATTACTCTGTATGTGGAACTGATCCCACTGTTTGATCGTTCTTGTTAGCATTATCTGTACTTCCTCTGACTCTACTACATTCTGATTGAAAATGTGGAACCAGAATCATGCACAATACTTCAAGTACAAATAAACCCTGATAACCTGCCAAAATTCACCAGCAAGAGTGACCCATCCCACCATCACATGTCCTCAGAGCCATGCTCAGACAGCTGGCAATTACATCCCCCAAAACACCGGACAGATGTTCCCATCAGTAACCCAGCCTGCACATTCTGGAAGAGAGGTGAAATTCTTTCAAAAGCATTCAGCTGTTTTACAGACTAACACCTCTGCTACACAGGATATAACTGGGCCACAATGAATTGCTTTGTCAAAAGCACAGGCTCCAAGAATCGTGTCTTTCTTTGGCTCTAAGAAAAATAAAACAGTGAGCTACCTCTTTCTCAAGGAAGTTTCATATCACACAGTCTAAACTCAATGCTTGGTAAGCACATGCAGCACAGAGAGATGGAGCAAAACCAAGAAAAATGTTTTTTTTGACATCTGACCTCTTGCTTCCTGCACTGTAAATCAGGAGTGATGACACTGAAGTCAATAATCCAGAGTACCCTTCCTATCAAAGCCTACTTACTCCTATCATTCCACTGGTGATAAACATGCATAAACCATATTTATATTTGAACTTTATATACTGCCACAGAGTTGTAAAAGGGTATTAGTTGCATGAGAATAATGCCCAGGGGCATTATAAACCTGGTATCAGAGTCAAGAACACAATCCTTTTAGCTTCTGTTCAGCCAAATCAACCCTCTCGAATGTCTACGCATCCCTATTAAAAAAAATCCCTTGCAGCCTTCAAACTGTGACTTGCCAGAGGTCTATGTGTGGAATGTGAAACTACTGAAGTTTGCTTCTAACAGTATCTCAGGGCCCAAACTTAGTAATAAGAATAGTAAATCTGGTTCTTTAATGGAGTCGTACGCTATCCTCCAAGTAAGCCTGTATAAAGCAAATTTCTTTATCTCTGTTGCTACTACAGTATTTACAAATACTGAAGATTGGTCACTTTGATATTCTTTAAAAAAACTCAATAGCAAAATTATGTCACGTCCAATTCAGTCGCATTCTGCATTTACTTAATAAGGGTCAACAGAATGCTAACTAAATGTTAATTTTGAGTTTGAGCTTCTGCAGCTGTAAGAGATAAGAAAGCCAAGAAGTGTCCATTTAGGACCTTAAGATAATTGAAGGGAAAACTAAAGATGAGAAGATTACAACCCACAGAAGAGCTACTCAACAGAGTTCCAAAGGCACTGAAAAAATCAAAATGCTGACCTGGAACAGAAACTCAGACAAGGAAATATCAGATTGACATGAGTCTTCAGGCTCCAAGACAAGAGAAACTGAGATATTCTTGCCACCGGGTATCAGGAAAATATTGGAGATAAAAAAAGATTTGGAGAGGTTGTACAGCACTGACCCCAAAAAGTGCATGTCAGAATGGCTTGGTCTTTGAAAAGACGAGAAACCTCCGTAGCTTAGCTGAAAGTTGGTGTTCTGTTCCAGCCAGCACATTCAAAATGGAAAAACAAGTAATTAAATCTAAATAGTTTTGATGTTCACAATTTATATTCCTTCTGGAATTCGCTTCTATGTGGTATTCTATCACAAACAACATCCTTACCTGGCTACGGTGACTTCCACTGTAGAGAAACACAGATATTGCAATTCTTTTTGGTTGGTTGGTTGGTTTTTTTTGGTTGGTTGGTTGGTTTTTTTGGTTGGTTGGTTGGTTTTGTGTTTTGTTTTGGTTTGTGGTGGGTTTGTTTTGTTTCGTTTTCTCTTTCTCACAGCCGTGAGAAATATTTCTAATATTTCTAATGCAAAACCATGGTAAGCTTTCAGAAATAACAATGATAATGTAGTATGGAGTTCCACTACATTAAAGAGACCATTCACTAATTATTCCATTTCTGAGTCACCAGGTTGCATTAAGCTAAATCAAGAAGGAGATTTTACCAAGCACTATAATCCAAGGTTCCTGTGTGCAATTAAGTACTCAATGTATTGATAGAAGCATGCAGGAAAAGCATGGACTTTTTTAATGCCATGGTTTTAATAAAATATTCTTGAAATAACCAAAACTGTGGAGCATGAGAGGAGTGAAATATTTCCTGTATTTCACAATTTGCTTTAGAAGGCACACATGAAATATTCTTATCAGACCACAAATGCAAGAGGAATGTATGCTTCAGTTTTAAATTGAGCTTTTTTTGTTTCAATGAAAAAAACCCACTGTTGGTCTTCAAGTTAACATTTTTTTCATTTTGCATTGCCCAAAGCCTTAACCACAGAACTAACTCAAATTACTGCCAAAATCTGGACAGTCTCTTCTGTATTCAGGTTTTCTTCTATAAGCTCTTCTCTTTCAAATGAGACAAAAAGGTAGCATTTGCTTGCTGTAATTAAACATACTGTTAGTTTCTATTTAATGGTTCAAACCATTACATCTGGTAAAAGTTATCATTATTTTCTTGTAGTATAACTTTTCTGTGAGACTTTCATTGCATTTATCATGCCACCTTCACTGTTTGTCCAGTGATGTTTTTAAGACTTATCAAGACTGAAGCCAAGACTGAAGCAATGTGTGTCCCAGTTGTAGATTATCAATATAGAAAATCATGTAACTACTTATAAGAGAATGTTTCCTAATGATTAATTACTGTTTTGACAAACCTATCAAGGATGGAAAACTGCGCACCTAGTGCATGAAGCAACATTTTTGCTCAGTACCTTAACAATCTACACAGTGGATCATATAGGGCTTTGTAAAAGGTTCAATTGGGTTTTGTGGATTTTGTTGCTGTTCAACTTCTCACCAATAGCTACAAAACTGAACTTGAGTAATAACCAAGTGTTGTAACTGGGTGTTATTTGTACACCATAGCTTTCATCCAGGAATCTTAACAACTTTTTAAAGGTGCACACATCATGTTCTCTTTTCTACATAGCTTTCAGCCATGCATGCCTAAGTGAGATACCAAATACAGAATGAAACAGGATCTAAGTTGGGAAGCTCCTAACTTGGACTCTTCCACTTAACTTAGCTATCTGTTGCTGCCCCTCACAGCTGTGCTCTCAAAAAGGCCCTACCAGGAATATTTAAGTTGTTACTTCACAAGGTACGTGACTAAACTTGTGCACTAGGAAAGAGGTGATGTCCAGACATTTTAAGTCATGCATCAGATATCACCTCTACAAGAGAAAAAAATTTCCAAGTCATGAAATTACACCAAAATATTTTTTTGAGCAATGCTTTTGGGAGGTTCCCTTTATCTGCGTATACACTGGGAACGTGAAATTCAGTATTATTAAGTCACAGAATCACGATCACTACCTGATTAGCCAAACTACATTAAAGCCATTGACATGTCTGACACTTGACACTGATTTCATCTTTACTTACAAACATACTACTTGAGGGAAGCAGGACTTTATCCTCCTTTAGGGACAACTGAAAATAACACAGACATCATAGTCTCATTGTTACCTTAGTGAAGGCTCGGTAGCACAAACCACACAGTTCCACCAGGTAGGCCAGAGTGAAGACAGCATTCTGAATTACAAAGCTTAGTAATTTTGAAAAAGGCTCCAGAAGACTCTGCAATGACATGATTTAGAGAAATCAATAACTGGTTACTCAGCAAAAAAAAAGCATTCCAACTCTGAAATGCCTGAATGGAACAGCATTAATTTTAGCTCAGAGGCTATCTTGATGGGATTTACAACGTTTCAGTTGAATGGCTATTCTATCTATCATTTGCCTTCATGCTTGTATGAGAAATAGAAGCAAAAAGTTATAAAATAGTTTCACCTCTGACACAGTGCTTATGCGATATAAAAGATTCTGTAGTGTTCATGTGGAAAGACATCACTGACCTCAGTGGGATTGTACTGCAGAACTTCTAAGGAAGTTCATTACCGTCTCTTTTTTTTTTTTTTAAGAAAAAAAAGACAGGGGGGGTGGAAGAGAACATCAAATCTTTAAGAAGATATACATTCACACCCACACGGGAATGTAATCTCACCCACTCTTTACTGTAACCTAGATTCGAAAGCTCTTTTCATTCTCCGAAGAGTATCGGACTGCACAATTTTATGCTTATATATAATATTTTTCTAGCTAGGGGATAAGAACTCTTTCATGGAATAGCACAGGCTAGCTAAATCCGAGGCAACAGAATTTTGTCTTCTTGGAACTTACCCTGGTGGCACTAGTGGTAGATATCTTCAACAAGCAAATCATGATTCTTAAACTAGAATCTAAAGAACACTGTGAACATATTTGAAGGCAGGAAAGAAAAAGAAAAAAAAATATGGTCAGTACTTTTCTGTGCACATCTTGCTTTTAGTGGTAGCAGCTACGAATAAGCCACAGGTGAAGTCTGAAGAATTATCCCTGACAACTGACCTTACTTACTTTGCCTAAAATGGCTTATTCCTGAACACACAATCATACCCCCTCAGTGGTAACATAGCAGAGCATGGGCCTTGAGACGAGAAAATTTCACTAGAAGGCTAGTTTGGAAGAGTTAACTTTACCCCTTTTATGACAAAAATTCCCTAGAAATATATTTCCACTTTAATAAAAATGGATTGGACAAAAAAAATAAAAAAGCCTGTGTTAGCAGGAGGTAGGATGTACGCACCATCTACCTCATGCTATATGTCAGTGGTTGCCCTGGGATAGGACTTTTTCCCCCATACCCCATAACATCAGAATGTACCCTGGTAATAAAAAAGTTGTTCCTTATGGTGTAATTGATTTTTCTTCTGCATAAATCACAGAGGTTGCAGCAGTGAATGGGACTTTTCAGGGTCTATCCATTGTCTTGCCTCATCCCTGCTGCAAGCATGTACAACTGCAAAGAGTCATTTATGACCCTAGAGGAGGGAACAGGAGATGGCAGTTCAGGAACAAGCAATTGTTTTATTTCTATCACTAAAGATACCTCCCACAAATAAAAGGGAAAACAGAGTAAATACTCTGTCATCTAAATGTTCTGTGAATTGCAGATAGGCAGTTAGAACTGCTAAGATCAAATTAATTTCTTTTTATTTATTTCAATTAGAAAAGATGCAATGGATTGGCATGGCTAGTACACAAAGGAAATGGTTATCACCTGTTTGGCTTAGTAACTGCTGCAGGATAGCGTCTCATTTACCAAAACCTAAAGAGGTTTCAAGACCTGATTATCGCATCATGGCGCCAAGGAATTTAGTATCATTCATGGAATTTGGTTGTGACACGCAGCTTAAAAGACAATTTATAAGTCACAAAGTTAGATTTTAGATCCCTCAGCTGATACTGAGCAACACCGTGTTGCACATGATTACCACTGGGAAATAAAGTCAGAATAAGGGCATCAGAATCCCATGTTTAATGGAGAGACTCAGAAAAGTGTTTACTGTGTTTACTGAAAATACATCTGGAAACATACAAACCAGTAGATAAGTTCCCTCTGTGAGGACTCAGAAATCAGAACCCAAAGCTTCTAGATTCAGTTTCTGCAGCTATATTCTGATGACAGCCAGAACTACAGCCTGGTCAGCTGAACAGGCTAAGCTCAGTTCCCAGCAGTCTCATTTCTCTCTGCCTCTCTGACTTAGCAAATTAATTAGGTAATGCTGCTCTTTCTGAGAGTTTTCATTTTGTTTTAACAGTTAAAATCAGAAGATTTTTTTCTTTTTTTTTGCCAAAACGCTGATTCTCTCAATCGCAGGGCATGGAAAACGCAGAGGAAAAAAGCCAACAAAGAGCTGAACAGTAGCCTGGTCAGAGTTGTTAGCGTTATCCACAGAAAATATAAATAAAGGGATGGATCAGACATACAATAAATCCAGTCCTCTGGACACATTAGTTGAATCATTACAAAACATTCACAACAACTCGCTGTGATTTGTCATCCACAGCTTTCCCCCTGTTTCGATATATTCTGACCAATGGCAATACAGCTCGTTTCCAATGTCCATATATCATACCTTCAGTGGCAAAACACAAGGGAGTTTTGTAAGGAACGTCTGAAACTGATTACTAATTGTGGTCCAGAGGTTGCTGGGTGAATCCATCGGCAAGGCTTCCATAAATGTAGCAATATTTTCCAAACAGCGTAGCATTGCACCCCCTGCTGGTAGATTCTTTTTGTTGTTTAAACCCTGGGAAATGAAACAAGAACTGTAAACAAATGTACAGGTGCAGAAACAGTCCCTTAAACAGTATTTGGAAATGCTGTGGTTAGTTCGGACCAAATACTACTTATCTCTTCTATAATGCTAATGATACAATGCTGTGCAGGGAATTTCAACTGTGTATACATGACAGGTAAGTCTAGTTCAGCTCCTAAAGTATTGACCAGAGGATTTTGAGCCAAAATGTTATAAGCAGAGTCCTAACTCATAATCTGCTTAGACTGGTATGGCAGTAAAAAAAGCAGACCTCAAAGGATTCACCAGTGGATTGCCCATGTTTTCATTTGGAGAGTTTTAAACAAGACATGTTCATTAATGCTCAGTAGACCACGTATGTTTTTTTGGCTTGTATACTAAGGTCAGGCCTGGAAAGACATAAGCAGTTTTAAAGTGATGCCAAAATCTTCATATGAAGCAACTGTCACATTCTTGCAAGAGCAGGATACATGGAAGTGACTAGTGGGAGGCTAAAAGTTACAGCAGAAACAAGACAAGTGCACAACGGGCAGACAGTGAAAAGCAGGCAGTAAATGTTCGGACTACTTAGAGAAATGGCCATCAGATACAGAGGAGAGGAAGAAGTGAGATATATGAGCAGAAATGTTGCTGAAAACCAGAAACAGTGCTGGGGGAAGCGATGGCCCACACTACCAATGTGTAGGGCACTTCCAGGAGTTGATCTGAGGAAAACAAACAAACAAAAACAATCCATGAGAGTAAAACCCAGAAGGCAAATGGTGAGGACAGTCTAATCCTGCATCTAGGGAGGACACAACAAAATTTCTCTTTGCTTTTGGTGATGCAAGTTTGAAATTCTAATGAATGAGGAGGAATGATCCAATATACCTGACAACGCTAATAAAACTAGCACCACTAACAGAGCTGATTGCCAACATACCTCTAACAGCTGGCTCAGAGCAGCAATGGAACTCAGCTCACTGAAGTCCATAAGAGAGGTGGCCAAGGTCCGTAAAAAACTTCCATCTGAAATTCAAATGACATTTTTGCACTGGCTGTCCATACAGAGGTAATTGAAAGGTTAGCAAAGTACTCAGGTACCACACAGTACCTTTAATATTGCTCTGGAAGAGCTGGGGAAAGATGCCGTTGGGAGCCAGCTGATGGAACACACAACGGAGGAACTGCTTGGCCACACCTGCAGCATTTCCAGGAATCATCATGCTGAAATGAAGGGAAGGAAAGAAGAAAGAAATTGCATTGCAGAGGAAACATTTCTCAAGTTGTCAACATGGAGAAAGTAAAGATGATACTATCCTTTTTAATTATGGAAGGGTTCAGTTATGAGTGAGAGAGTCAAATCAGAACTGTCCTGATCCCAAAAACAGTTCAGTATATTGATTTTATGACTTCAGCTTGAGTATGCAGAGCTGAAAAGGTTATGCACGCATACCTAAAGTATTCAAGTCTCAATAAATAGTTGCTTTTTTCCTGATTCTCCACAGGTTTATTTGTGAATCATCTGAGTTTGGAATATAATCCTGCTCTCACCTTGTGTATTTCAGTGATACAGGATGAGGTTCTTGGCTTTACCATACAACACATGAACAACAGGTAAACAAACACAGTATAATATTAATTTGCTTCTTGAGGTTGCCTTCAAGAGATTAAGCACTTCCTAATCACTCATAAAATGAATGGTTTCATTTAAAAAGCTAAACTATTATCTATTTACTCATAAACTGCACAGGCTAACATTTTTTACAGCTTCTCAAAATGAATTTATCTTATTCAGCATCTGATTTACATAATGAGACATCACTACCAGGGGTTCTCCATGGGCAAGGATGATTCATTTGATTTAATGTATGGAGATAGCTTATCAAGACAAATACTGAACACAGAACAGGCTAGAAAAAGCGGCACTGAAATTGTGGAAACCAGAAGGTACCTTTAAGTTACATCTGAATCTGAGTTTTTTCAAGTTCAACACATATGAATACAGGTTCCTGTTCATCTTCAGAACACACAACACTTTTGAAAAAAGTGGGAAAGAACAGGCTTTTCCTCTTACTCAAAAACCTTAAACTAATTTTTTCAAAGTTAAATTCAGAGCCAGGGAGGACTATGCTTTAGATTATTTGTTTCATTTTGGCCAAGGTATCCTTTGTTACCATACCTTTCTGCTTGATTAGAAAAACTGGTACTTGATGCCAACCTGGAATAAAAAATTAAAAAATAAGTGAAGCTCATATACTTCTTTGTGTTTCATTTTTAAGTAAGCCAATAAAGTAACATTTTATTAAATAATAAACAAGAATTTCAGAGAACATTTAAAATGTCACCAGAAAGGTATTCTGAGGAGCACATAAATTCCGTCAAATCATGTTTGCACGACATCTAACCTCTGTTCAGTCTTGCATTCTCACAAATACATAACAGCTCTAAAGACAATTCTGTTTGCCTCCCTGTGCTAGCATGAAGATAACAAAGTAAAGCTATTGCCTTACATGCACATCATGGATATTTACTAACCTAGAGGGACTGGAGAAAAAAAGTTTTCCAGAAGCTGCCTACCAGCTGAATTGTTTCTGATTTATACAGCAACATACACTAAGCCAAAATTCTGTCCTTGGCAGTTTGCAGTGAGGCTTCTAGTTCCAGATTTTGGTGCCTAAATAACTGGCCTAATTTCAGAAACACTAAGTACCTACAAGCTCTTACAAAGTCAGATGAGAAATACTGGGTTCTCAAAAATCAGGTCATTTATTTTAGTACCTAAATATAGACTTTGAAGCCAAATATGGGCATTCAGTGATGAAAATACTCCACACAATCTTAAAGCAAAATCAAGCACTTCAGTATCCAGGACATGTAAATAAATAGAATCAAGGCTTATAATATCAAAGCAATACACCCTTAATGCTAAAAGCCACCAAAAAGCAAATATAAACACGCACCCTGGAAGAATCTCTTACATACAAAATACTGTGCAATTTTTCCTTTAATCTGATGTGCAGCAGTATTTCAGCTGGTATAAGCCGGTATGTCTAAACGGAAAGTTCATTGAGCTACGCTAATTTCCATCTGCTGATGACTGGGCCTTCAATGTTTATCTTTGATGCACAGTTCTTTCAGGCTGGATTTAGCTGTTGCTCAATCCTCTGTCAGTCTCTTTTCTGAAGACATTTTCCTCTCTACTCACTGCTGCAAAATCCAAAAAGGACCCTAAGGCAGCTCAGTCAACTGCACCAGTGCAAACCAAAATGGATGGTGATTTTCATTAATGTTGCATGACAAGCTGGGAACATGGCATACCTTCAACAGGGCAATAGTCTCAGACTGGATACTGCAAGGGACTGAAAATTATATTCTCTTCAGTTGTCCCAGCAAAAATCAGAAGTAGACACTGGAGTCCCTGACTCTACTGTTGTTAAGAGGAGTCTGCATTTAAATACAACATATTAATTCTACTGTTTGAAGCTAATTCTGGGTGAAAACAGGTCTGAAGCTCCCTTCAAGCAATATAGATCCTTGAATCTGGAATAACTGTAGCATTTGCCTACATTAAAAAACATGAGGTTTTCTGCAGAGTGCAATGAGACTAATCACGTGCCAAATGGACATTACATCTATTTTCAATAATCTACTAAAGCATACAAATACAACAGCATAAAATATTTCTTCTATTAGAAATCAAAGTCCTATGCAAAGTTTTTCTCTCCTTTTGAATGCAATAATACAAGTTTGTTTTTTATCATAAACAAAACATTTGGTTTCTAACTTTGGAAAAACTTAATGAGAGGGGAACTACACTAAATATTTGGGAACATCTGAAACTTTTTGAAATTTACAGCCTATATGTATTTATCATTACTACTCTAAATATTTGGTTGCACAGAGGCCATGAACCCCCATCATTACCTCCACTTTGCAGACCACAAAGTAGGAACAGTAAATGGCAGTTGACAGTAAACAGATGTGTTCACATTTGTACATATTAAGAGCAGAAGTTAAGCTTTTCAAAGCTCCTCACTACCTCTAGAGCTTAAATGCCATTTTCAAACAGGCTTTGATGCTCGGAAAGCTAAATCTCACTGGAAATCAATGAAATAAGAATACACACATCAAAAATCTTGATTCAGGAATGAAAGCATCAAGTTAAGTGCGTGCCAAAATCTTATAAACCTGTCAATCTGTAACTGTCAGTAACTTGAACTTAGACCTTTCTCTCTTCTGAACATCCCAACAGATACCTATCTGTACCTGTGAGTACCCAAATAACTTTTGAAAAATCTCTCTGTATACTGCTTAGGTATTCTGAAAGACCCTGCATTTCTTAACTCCTTGTTTCCTCTTCTAAGCATGGAAGTAGTAGGTTTTTTCCTAAGAAGTCAGTCTAAATCATTCTCACCTCTGCTGTCGGATGGGTATTTGGAGGTAACGATACGGCACTGCTTGATGAAAAACAGTGACTTCAGTTATATACATGAGGCACCTGAATGCCTCTCTGCTTATTTATGCTACCAATTTTACATTTATACAAAACAATTTATTTGTGGGAAGCCTCTTATTGGACTTACAATTTGTCAGAAATGACAGTCAGTAGGAAGAACACAGGACATTCACTAGGCCTACCCCATGTTGCATGCCATCTGCTGCTCTAAAACAATCAGCCGTCTCACTCCAAAGATGCAGCATTTCTTCCTCAAAGTACAGAAGAATGCAGCCCACTCAGCTCTCATCCCTTGATAATTTACCTTCCAAATGATTTACTCTCTGTGGCTGTGGTACTGCTGTATTTACAAGAATCACACAGAATAGATAGCATCTGTCTAGATTAGAAACTTTGCCTCCATCAGAGTTCATTAGCAGTGACAGCAGGGAACTGCAGCCTTGCAATTAATGGAAATGGAGGAGTTGAGTAGCTGTTGTGTTTAAATGGAACTGAGAGGCAGTGGAAAGGCAGGGCTGTGAAAAGCCATGCCCCTGTAGAAGTCACAGTCAAGAAATTTTAAATTCAGTCACTGAAAAGAATATGAAGGAGGGCTGCACATCATTTCTGCACTTCAAATGCTACTTGGATGTTTATTCTGAAACACCCTCAAGACACCCTTCCCACCTCTTGGGAAGGAAGTAGTGGAAACAGCCAAGGCAGCAACAACACGTAATACAACAGGAATGGTGCACAACTATCCCATGCACACTGACTAAAAGTCACAAGAGAAATCAATAGACACCAAATGTTTAAGACCTTATCAAAGACAACCTCATGCAGCAGCTGGTCAGGAAGCCTTCATAAGGAGATGCAAATCTTTACTTAGTCTTAACTACCACACAAAATATGGTTGAAAAGCCTGAAGAGCTTCAGGGTCCATACTTAGGAGTCAACGGTCCTCCAGGAACAACAAAATTCAGAAAAGCTGACAACATTTGTGCATAACTTCTAAAGCAGGAACTACATAAAAGCGAAAAATGCTGTCAAAGAAGCAAAAAGGGGTAGCCAAGAGAATTCAGTCTTTACAGGAAGCACAGAAGCTGTTTAAGTACATGGGAAGCACAGGGCCAAGGTACCACACTTGTTAAGAAAGATTCCAAGGGAGCAGAAGAAAGGAAAAGTGAGGGAGGTTATAAGAAAAAAAACAGAAGGCTTCTTTCAAAAAGCTTAAGTCATGTCTCAAATGAAAGGAGAAAAGTGCATAAATTCTGAAAAATCCAATGTAGAAACCACAAGAAGGCAGGCAAAAAAACGGCTCAAGGAGCAGCTAGCAGAGGGAATAAAAATTAACAGTATATTTTTCTTCAAATAAAAAGGGATCAAGAAACACACCAGAGAGTATGCTGCACCAATTGCTTTGCAGTTAATAAGCAGGGCCCTCAAGGAAGATAAGGATGCTGCAGAAAAAACTGAATTAATTTTTTACATCACTGCTTACAGTGAGACAAGCTGGGGAGATTCCTGAGCTAGAACCTCCCTTTGGGGGCAAAAGAGGAGGACATCAAAAGGATCTGCCCAAAACTGAAGTGATAGTGGAAGAAGTTATGTAAGAAATCGATAAAATTATGAGTAACAAAGAAACAGACAGAACCAGACATTATTCTCTTAAGAGTTCTAAAATATATAACTTCATGTAGCAAAATTTATGTAAATCCAATGCCAGGCACAAAATTCTTTCTATCATATGGGACAGAGGAAAGTCCTGAATTTACCTTCCTACAGACTGCATGATGTCCAACAGCAGAGGAGCAGCCAAGTCTGGACTAAGGTGAATGAATGTTGAGAGCACAACTATGGCCAGGCCCAGTGTTTCTTCATCATATTCTTCAAGAATAGCCCCGCAGTCATGGCACCTGCAAAGAACAGTTTTAAAAACGGACATTAACAAAATTAAAATTAAGTATTACTACATATATACTTGTGTATAATTATGTCTTTTTAAATTACTATTATTTAGTACATTCTATTCAAAATCTATTTAGAAAGATAATGTAATCGTGATTTTTCTATAAGCAAAGACAGTCCATGGCTTTCAAACTTTAATAAACCTTCTCACTAGCTGCACTGGCTGTTTCTTCACTGACAAATGAAAGAGGGCCCCAGCGCAAGCCTTAGTTTTGGTCCTTCTTTGCTTCCTCACTCTGTATTGGACTGCTTCAGCTTGCACTATCCAAGAGAAATCTGCTGCAGTGAAGAGCCCTCAGCAATGTGAGCATCAGGCAGTTTGTGCGACTTGGGCTCAGACAAGAGCTCAGATCCCTGGCACTCTTCTGTTTAGTAGTGTAGACACCATCCATGACACTCATAGATGATCTTAAAGAGATGTAACGATTTCACATTGTCCTTCCTGCCAGTCATGAACTATGAAAAAGAAATTATCCAGTTGGTTCCCACAGCAATCATAGCTATTAAAAAAAGAAATGAAAGGACCTCTGAGGGGCACAGAATGTTAGATTCCAGAGAAGTGTCCTTTCTCAGGGCAGATTTGCTGCTGAGTCACTCAAAGACAACTGATGAAGTTCTGAAAGGGCTATAGGTCTAATTATAAAGGGGATGTCAGATTTAGGAGAGAAGAGATAGGCTTTCACAACCTATGGAAAAGGCAAATCAACATGGGAAATGGGCTTATCTCAGCCCAGTAGGAAGGCTTGCTTAGTTTGATAATGACTCCAATAGATTGTGATATTTTAATTTAATAGAGTTGTACAGGCAATATTCTTGCCTTTGTTACTGAACAGAAAGAAAATATGCCAATGAAGCCATGAAAATCATAGAATCACAGAATGGTTTGGGTTGGAAGGGACATTGAAGATCACCTAGTTCCAATTCCTGCACCATGGGCAGGGACACCTTCCCCTACAGCAAGTTGCTCGAAGTCCCATCCAGCCTGGCCCTGCACTACCTCAGGCATGCTTCCGGGATGCTTCACTTTGTCACTTCCAGTCCCAGCCCACACAATGGCCCTGTCTTTCTCCAGTGATCATCCTGGCATATCTGTCTACTGGACAGAGCACAGAACCACAAGCAAGAACTTTAGTTTTCCTTCGTATTTTTGACCAAATCAACGCATGGCTCCCTGCTGACTACTTCACTTCTTCATTAAATGAGCACACTTATTTTTAACTCTTCCTTTAGAAGCATTTTAATCAACCAATTAAGATTTTTGGGATCAGTGAGTATCAGCATTAAAAATACTATGTCAGAAACTGTTGATGTGTAATCACGTGTAAACTATTTCAACAGAATCCCAAAGAAATCTGAATAAAAGAACTTTTTTTTTTTTTTTTAATCCTAAGGCAAAAATGGTTTCTGATGGACTACAAGGAACCCTTGATTTAAAATAGGATGGAAAGTGCTCCTCCTGTCCTCCATGCACACACAACAGCCTGAGTCACCATTTCGCCTTGTGCAATCTCACACAAGTCCTACTGAATCAGAAGTTCATCTTGCTAGCAGTGTTTAGAAAATGTTTATCTGCGGGTAAAAAAATTAATTAAAAAACTTGGCACAGAGATAAAGAATAGAATGGACTTTATATTTCTATAAAGTATATCTATATTTTACTTGACCTATTTGAAGTTCATCTAGTTCTTTGAAAGAAACAGAAAAAGAACTTACTTGTCAGTCATCACAGTGGGCTGGTCATCAGCAAATTCTTCTGGCGCAGGTACAAACATACTGACTATACTGGGTGCTGACAGCAAGCTAGATTTTGTGGCACCTTCAGGCAATCGGGGGAGGCGAAACAAAAAAAGGAAAGAAAATCACTAAACATAAATGCAAACTGCTTGAAGAGCAGACTTCTAAAGAAGAGACATAATGGTTTTACTGTGCATGGAAAGAAGAAATAAAGTGTATTTACAAAAGGATATGTATCACATTCCTTGCTTCTGCCAGATTGTTCCAATTATCTAGAACTATAAACTAAAAACAAAATTAAAAAAAAAACTTAAAATATCCTTGGGAAAAAAAGATAACAAAGAAGAAAAATTCCAGGAAGGCAGATCTAATTGTATCTACTCATTTTTTAGGGAGAGAGCATGATTCTGCAGTTGCTATGGGACTGGACACAAGAAGATTTGCAGTCTTTCCATGTAATCTGGGGAATTGCCTTCCCATAGTTCTTGGTGACATGAAGAAAGCAATATGTTCATCTGTCTCAACACCAGGTCATCAATCTATTCACACCACCCCTAAAAGAGGCACAGGAGAGAAAACAGGAAAGGACAGCTACAAGAAATAATTCATAAGGAGTTGAGAAACACTGAGAATATCAGAGGGCTGATGGTTAGAAATGCTTTCCACTGAAAGTCTTCACAAGCATCTTTATTCTCTGAAGCTGAGTTGTTCAGTTGGGTGCATAGCCACAGTGATCATGCCAACATACAGGGTTCCCTGTGCCTTTGGCACTATTTGTGCACCTGATTTCAGATGAATGCTTGTTCTAATGGGAAGAGTTATGTATAATGGAAGATTCAAACTCTTGTCTTCTGAGTTCTGCTTTCCAGAATTACAGCACTATAGTGTAGTCTGACAGTCTAACATCTCTCCAGTATGGTGGTTTTCCTGCTTTGGCCCCTTTGTTTGCATTGAGCAGACAACAGCAATTGCAGAAAAAACAAACCAACCAAACACACACACACAAAAAAAAATCCTAAAACAAAACCAACCAAACAAACAAAAATAACAACCACACAACACCAAACGTATGGAAGAAGCAACTCCCCAGCTAGCCTGGTTGCAAAGAAACCCTCAAGAAAATTCAAATTCATTCAGGAGCCATCAGAAACTTGGATCAAAGCTACTGTGATGCATGAGCTATGTCATTCATCTGAGATGCCTTGTGATGACGATTTCAATAATGTTAGCAGTTTCATTCCCCAGGTCACTAAGACAGAAAGAGAAATTCAGTTCAGTTGCCACACGTAACTGACATGAATAGAGACAGCATTAATCCTGTTCCCATACAGTTCAGCTCCAATAATGTATCCAGGGAACTCAGCTGGTAGACACCATCATTATGTATATATGATGTCCTCAAGGACATATCATTCTAAAGATCGATATATAAAAAGCTCGTTTTGTGAACTGATTTTTAGAAGAGTACCAAAGCTCTTTCGATGCCAATTCAACCACAGATTAAATAATCCATTATTGACTTTCATGCCGGTTGCCACAATCTGCAGATTCTGATTTAATGTAACATTAGCCTGTTTTGACATTAAACTATGGAAACAAGAGGAAGCTTCTCCACCTAAGCTGGATTTTGAGGGAATTTCTGATGAGACAATCCCAGTTACTGCAGGAAAAGCAAATTTAATATCAGCCCTCAGGCCAAATAATCTAAGAAGCTCCCACAATTTCTGAACTCAAAACATGTGGAGTGATGAAGTTCCACAAGAATAAGACAGGTTTTGAATAACCATTTTATTAAGTATGGAAGGAAATACTTCTTTTACATACAGAGTTCAGTACTTCATAATTGTCCCCTCAGACTTTGTTGGATATGAGCAGACACTCCAGGAAGTCCAGAACACTCTTCAGTATTGTAGGACACCATCCAGAATGCAAGGAATAGGAGTAGATTTTCACACACTTCTAGCCAGTTGTTTGTTTGGGTTTTTTTTATCCCTTCACAAATGAATAAAGATCCCTCTACCACGACTTTGGAAATTCCACTGTCATGTCCTCTAGATGTAAGTCCCATTGAAGCACACATGCTAAAAGCTGTCATAATGCAGGTTACAATGTTGAAATGAGACTTAACTCCTTAAAATAGAAATTACCACTCTCATGCACTGAACAGTAGGGGAAAAAAAACATATGTTCTAGGCAAAGAAGATAAATCACTGACCCATTGCAAGACTGTAAGAAATTTGATGCATTTCAGCTGTGAGGGAGAAGAGTTCATAAAGAAATAAGATTCAACCACACTCTGCATACAGAGTCTATTATTTACAGGTTGAAGCTGAAACAAGTACTAGCAGAAAGCCAGTACTTCTCATCAGTTGTCCCTGTCTTGAATGAAATGTCTCTTCTAATAATTTTTCGATAACTTACATTCTGCAGGACAGTTGAGGGCTTTAATACAGCTGAACGGAACATAAAATTCAGCACTATTTGTTACTAACCAAAAATCCTTCCTGGCAGTCTTAGCAGAGAGATCAGGTCAAATAGACACTGAACTAACCTCTGATTCTTAGTGGTGGTCCCTCCAAGTCGGGGTTTAGGCAAACAGGGACATTGCACGGCCGCTTCCCATGCTGTATCTGCTCTGTGAATAAATATAGAACTTCAGTCTCCAGAAATATGAATCCAACATCTGTCACCAGCATCACAAGTCTTAAACCGTTAAGAGAAGGACAAATAAAACAGATATTGAAAAAAAAAAAAAGAGTTAATTTCTTAAGCATAGAAAAGGGCGGGGGGGAGGTGGGAGGGGCAGAGAAAGATGAAAGAGGTCCACAAAGGAAAAAGGACACAGATAACCTAATACCACATAAGGCATTTTAGAACAGTGTCATTAAAGAAGAAAGGAAGTGCTATTCATAAAGGTTCAACAAGATACGGAATACATGAGTCACAAAAAGAGAAAGACAGTGCTAAGCAATATCAAGAGACGAGAAATCAAGTGTAGTTTGTGCTGTCAGAAGATAGACACAAAACTATTTTATTTTACAGATAGCTAGCTTGGGAAAAGAGTGGCTTGAAATAAGAAATGAAAGAGACACATGCTACCTAGCAATGTAAAAAAAAATAAAAATAAAAAAAAAAAATAAAATTAAAACATGCATGAATCAAGCACACATCATATACTTATGCCAACTATTTCCTAGTTGTTATACCCAAGTATAATAAGTCTTAAAACTCTGGTGTGACATTAAAATGACAAAAAGTCACACTGAGCATTTGTCCTGATCAAATAAACAAACAAACTACTGTTTTCTGTCCAAATAATAATTTTACTTTGAAGGTACTGCTTGAAAAAGACATAAGAGATGCAAAGCTTTCCAGAAAAGAACATTTTACTTTGTATCTCCGTGCTTGGAGGCCTTTAGCTGGAATGAATGTTGAAGGAAAACATCATAGATATTGAGAAGAAAGCTAGTGGATTTGGAACAAGACTAAGAAGACAGAGCTCAAAAGTGGTTTTAAGTACTGACTTGTACCTCTTGAATACAGGCTAACCACTTCTTGTAGAATTAAAGCAATAACTTTTTCACCTCTAAACCCCTGCCTGAGAAACTGGGTGATACCAGCTAAGTCTCTTCAGTAAATAAACTTACCTGCTGATAGGACAAAAAACAAACAAACAAACAAAACATTGTTATCATTGACAAATTTTGACCTTTATCATTTATCTGATGCTGAGCACGCTACTCAGCAGTCTGGAATAGAAAGGATAGTCCTGAACTATAGTCCTGAACTATGTACCACACCCTCAGCCATTCTTCAGCTACAAGGTTTAGTTTGACAGAACCTGATGCTGAAGACTGAATTAACTAAAAACTTTAACTCAGCTGTCCAGAACTCGTGACAAGACAAGCATTCAGCATGCGAAGTTCCATGTAATGTTTTAAGCATTCCTTTCTCTGGATGCATCTGGATCTGCTGATAAATTCTTAAGTAGTATGACTCCACAATGTCACTAACATCAAGATGGGCAACAAAATATCAACCATTTATGATAAGCTATTGTAGAATGATGTTTAGTGCCATCTGCTATGAATTCGGTTGTGATAGAAAAACTTGTATAGCAAAACAAAAAAACAAAACACCACACTTGAGTAATGAGGAAATTACGTGCTGAATTCAGTTTTAATTGCTTTGCATTCATATTAAAGGAAGAAAAAACAGGTCTGTGATGAACAAAAACTCCAGGTGTTCAGCATGAGCTGGGAGAAACTTCAAAGAAAAATAAAACTGGCTGGTATAAGGCACAATTCCTTGGTGTACCAACATCATTGTAAACACACATGCAAATAAATGATTCCATGCACCAGGGATGAAATCCTATATCTAATGAAATCAACGGTGATACTTCCATTTCATTCAATGAGGCCAGGAAATAATCCAAGTAATATGCAAAACTGTGGGGACACCACTGTACCAGAAGAACTACCTCCCAAATATGTAACTATACCAATTCACACCAGGTGAGAATCTGGTACTCACTACAAAGTTTTTCTTTAGAATTGAGATTGATTACTTATCTACAGTTGTAGAATAGAAATACTTACTTTTTAAATTGATTGATACAAAAGAAATTGGTTTAGGAAACAGAAATAAAGAACAATAAATGCAGCTCACCAGTATCCCAAGTGCTGATATTGTGGGGAGCACTAGACTGGTGTTCCAGCTGCCTCTTCATTAGCTGGTTCATTGTCAGAGCTCCCAAAGAGCCTCTTTTCATTTGTCTGAACTGAGCTGCAAGTCAGAAATGCAAAAGGATTTCAGGGGCTCAGACAACATGTAAAACTACTCTTATTTCCTGAACTTACAAGCCAGCATGAGATAAATACTGACAGGACAACGACTGCTTGCTCTGAGGATCTTGCTCAAGTCAATGTGCACTTTTCACACAACTGCACAGGGTACAATTCTGGCCCCAAAGACATCAGTCATAAGTGACTTGGATTCAGGTTCTCTTCCACTGTGTCAACTGTCAGTGCCTTTTTGTCTCCAAATATCATGAAAGTTCTTCAAACGACTTGGTATCTGTGGTGTCAGATACTACCCCAAAATTCCCACGCTGACAGGCAATACTTGAATCTCACTCACATACAATCTACTGAGGAAGGAAACCTCGTCTCCTCCCAGCAAGGTACGGAGCACTGCTATGTCCATGCTCACCATAGGAGAACTAATTCACTGACCCTGAATCACCAGCACCTTTCATGGGTGGCACAACCTGAACAGGCCTCCTAAATACCCACCCCTCAGGCACACCACTTGCACCTCATTGTGAAGCGTGAAGCTAACACACCTTTGAAGACAGGTCCCTTTTGTAACTTCACTGCCATTCTTATTACATGGAGCTATTGTTAGGGAATAGACTGACTTAGTTTACTGAATTATTTGGTATACTGCTTCTTATAGAACTTGTTTGGAAACTGCCTATGGAACTTGCTTAGCATAACTTGCTTAACATAAGTAACGAAGTTTGCTTAGGTCACAAGTTGTGAACTTTCAAACTTTCTGCCTAAAAAGGCCACAGAATCTGTTCAAGCAAGAAGGTAAGGGAGGTTTTGATGGTCAACAGGAGCTGCATCCCTAGAGATAGGTAAAGGAACAAGATGGCGGGTCTAAAAGAAGATGAAAAACAGATTAATGTTTTTGTTATTGCCAAAGACTTATTTTTCTTCCCAGCTGTAGGTGCAGAATAACAACTGATAAACAGGAGCTAGAGCTGATGTCTAGTCTGGTCAGTAAAAGACAAACAACTACCCACAGAGATAAGAAACGGCTCATCCGATGAAAACGAAGATACCCGACGAAGAACACGGACATCCCAGACTCTAATTTTACAACTGAACCAAACTGACATGCATGGGATGGGAAGCCTAGGTTGTAATGGTATAATTGGCCAGGCTTTTCTTTGCTCAGGGTCCCCCTCCCAGAGGCACCCAGCTCAACCTGCTCTCTACACTTTGCTTTACAAATAAATTATTTAAGAAGAATTTCTGGAATCCGTGCCCAAGTCTTGGCTTTGGGAAACCTAGGGAAAGGAAACTTCCTTAACACTATCAAGCGACGAGGGCTCGATTTTTCCTCATCTGACTATTTACAATACTTCTTTAAACTGATATTGCTGCTTGCTTTAAGAGATGTCTCTCACTGGATAATGCACCCACACATACACAAAAAAAAGTGGATTTAAAATTTAAATGGAGAAAGAAACAGAGCATACTCACAACTCACAATTCTATTACATTTTTCTCCTTTCATAAGAAAATGCAAATTGAACAAGCATAATACATTCGTTTTGACAGCTGAGTCTGAGCAATGTATTTCCACCACTGAAACCAAAATCATTGTCCACAGTTTGAAGACAGAGTTTGAAGGCCCTGTTTGATCAAGGCGTGTGAGACTGCTGACAATTATCTCCATGCAGGAAAGCTTTTAAAACGTTGCCTTAATGTTTAAGTGCTTTCTTCAATAGGACCTTAAAGAAAGAGCAACAAAGCAAAACCTTCTCCTAATGATTATTTTCATCTGCAACCACATTCAACATTGTAAAAAGAAGTACTAACATAATATCAGGTAGTTCCTTTCTAATATTCCAAACAACACCCAGCTAAGATCTGAAAATAAACACAGCATTTCACATTATTAACTGAGATCAAGAAGTACAGACAAGTGACAAACTACAACTTCCAGAAAGCTGAGGGGTTAAGCGCCTTCTCCTAAACTTCCTCAGTTTCTGAGAGTTTCAAATTCAGAGAAAGTAAGAGTACTCCCTAACAAAACAAACACAGGCCCTGAGTAATAATAAACACAATGATAACTTCTGTGGGAATCTGCACACTGAAGTTATTTTATTAGGTGAAGTAGTTTAAGTTTTCCCTCATTATATCCTTTCAATGTATCAGAGTGCATTTAAACTCTGTTTTTGGTCCAAGTACAAACTTCTCCAGCATTGTTGTAAAACAGTCCTTGTATAACTGAACAGACCAAAAGACCATCCCATGTTTCACTTTTAAAAGTTATATTGCAGCTGCGTTTTACAGCAAATTAGGAGAAAAATAGAATTTCCATCGTTTCCAGGGCAAGGACTTTAAATAGATGCTTTATCACTTTATCAAGCATAGAATTTCCTGATGAAAGAACAGCAATTAACGTTAGAATTGGCAAGACTGCTTGGAGTGCAGATGACTGTCAAAATACAGAAAATTATCTCTTTGAATTTTCTTAACAGCTTTTGTGATTGTAATTAAAAAAATTTCATGCATATTTCACATAATCAGGCTACTGTCGAGCAGATTTGGATTTCCAGGATTATTTACCTGATTTTTCAAGGACAGCCGTGATTTCAAATATTGATAAGTATAAAAAAACAGAAAACCACCACAGCCCAGAGATCTGCCAGCCTTTGAACAGTGCTGGAGCCAGGCTGATTGCTGTGGAGCAGCACACAACTTTTCATATCCAAAGACAAAATCTTCCTATCACAGCTAGCAATCTATGTTTTCTGTGGCCAGGCACTGGCTGTACAAGTGATGTTATCCACTTGTGTCACTAACGTGCCTTGTGCTCACAGTCCTGATCAGGACTTATTATGCAGAGCACTGTAAAAACACACAATAGAAGGTCAAAAATATTTCGGTCTCAAGAGACAAGAGACACAACGGAAGTATTCATGTCCATTTTGCAGTTGGAAACTGAGGTACATAGAAAGAGGAAAGGAATATTTACAAAGGAATGTAGGCTCAATGTAATTTAGATACTATTCCCAATTTCATATATTGGCATTTACAGGAACACCTAGCACTCGGTGAAACCAGACGGAGATGGGTCTTAACTGCCACCTCTTTGGCTGCTTTAGGAAGTGATATCTGTATCATTAGGTGGTCAACAAAAGAACTCTGACTATGAGTTACACATTACATGAGATGCTTGTGATAAAACTGGAGAGGAAATCTCTAATTTGGAGTACTCATCTAGCATGTCTAAAATAACATCTTCCAATCCAATCAGCAGATGATGAATTTCCAGAATTAAAGTTTAACTTCTCTACAGTAATCTGAAATCACAGTTCAGCAAGATGGTTGAGCCAACCCAGAAGCTCACTGGTATCAAAACAGGTCATCATTTCTCCTCCCTTTTCTACTTATCAAGAATCCTGCCCCATCAACCATCCGAAGTGTTGCTTAACGTTGCCTAGGTGGACACATCATTTTGGATTTTGTTAGTGTTCTAAGATGCTTTCACTTTCCAATGTTATCTCCATCTGATCTGTTAAGCCATGTGTCTACATCTACTTATACCAGCCCAGTTCACTTTACAATGAAATGGGTATGGGAGTCTCAGATAAATAGTTACTGCATTTCAGTGAGCAGCTGAGAAAGTGGCATTTCAAGCACTTTACAAAAATTGCAAGAGACTTTTTTTCCTAAGGTACAGCAAGAAATGCACAGAAGACCATAGTAGCAGCCCTGTGGAGCTCTCATCCTCTGCTTCTGTGTACTGACAGTTGACAATGCTCTCTCTCACTGGAAAATAAACATTCAACTTCAGTGAAATATTGCTTCTAGCTGCTACCTATTCTAATTCAGGAAAACCACTTCCATCAAATTTGCCATGGTGCAACAGAAAATCTTGCAGCCACTAACTGCTAAAATCCTGCTGACCACCAGAAATTTAACAGATCTAATGATGTTCAACACAACTGTAATTTCAAGAATCAATGAAACTCAGGGGAAGGCATTTACCAGGCATGATATGTATCTGATGCACGAACACAGCACATTCGATCCTCAAGCCAGAGGCAAACTTACTTGCTATGGAAGAGTGACTACTTGTCTCCGGGACACCTGCTTCAAGTGTCGGTGCAGATGATGACTCTCTTGGCATTTCCAGTGTTGAAAGTCCTTTGGCAGCAGGATCTGCATATAAAAATTGTCCTTAATAAATAAATATTTTCCGTCTGTTTTCTCCCTGGATACTTTTTTCACTTCTTTCCTGTCATGCATTCACCATCTGGCATTTCCAGCAGTTTTAAAATAATTCAGTGTGTTTGTGTAGTAAGAAAATTTTTATAGACACATAAGGAACTACTGCTTAAAATAACTTTTTAAAGGAAATTTCTACCTGTGCTCTTTAGAGCTCGGAACTAATAAATGCAAATAGAGTTTGATTTCAGTCCCACTCAGAGTGATTATAAGAACCACCAACATGAAAATAAGAGAGGTACCACTGATGTAAAGCTAGTTTAAATAACAGCTTAGCATCTTTTCAAAGTCTTATCTCCAACACCTTATCAGTTTTCTTTCAAAAGGCTGCTGATCTAGCAGCTGATCCTAAAGGTTTGAAGAGTTTAAGATTCTATCATTAAAAAAGAAAAATAAGCCATTAAAGCTAATGTATTTATTTTATGATAACTGATGCTATCAATATAGGAAGAATAAAGCAAAAGCATTTTCAAGTGTTGAGGGCTGTTTTCAGCATATCATATAAAGTTGTATCTGTGCTGCAAAGTCTCAGGCAGGAAAATGTAGCCTAGCATCACAGACTTGAAGAAATAGCCATTTGCATATTTATTTCAGAGATCAGTTTTATTACAAGCCATTCTAAAACATATGAAAGTATAATAGGCTGACAAAGCTTGAATAAGACTTTGAAATTATAATCAGCCCATTACGATGGCAATATTAAGACTACTTAAATTAATTACAATACATATGTTCTCAAATAAACTAATCAATACGGCTAACAAAGCAAAACAGAAGAGACATATTAACCTACCCAAGTCACTAAATTACCCAGTTATCTGAATTGCCTGTATCAACGTGTAATGTAAGTGAGCACTCAGTGAGTTATTGTGAATGTTTTATGTTCCCCTTGGATGACATATTTAGATGCAGGCAGCCAAATGACCTTTGTATATGCTATAATCCTAGGTTCCACATGGTGTTTCAGAACAGGGACAGTTCTTCCAAGCAGTTTCAAGGATGATACTGCTAATTACTGCATGAAAACTGGCCCTTACTAATGGTCAGAAAATCATTTGTGTCTAATTGCACAGTTCTTTCATGACCATTCTTCTCTAACAACTTATTTGAAAGGTTCAAAAGCACTTGGCCCTCTTCTGTTTTTACAAAGCTCTAGTGGTTCTTCAGCTTACTGGAACCATAAATGGGATGACAGGCCTAAAACATTAAGGGAACAGCCTAACTATGATCACACTGAATGATTTATCCTTGTAAAAGCATAATATCATAATAAGAAATATACTCCGGTTCCCTCTGAAGAAGAAAGAAGAAGTGAGGTCAGGAATCCATAAATATTCCTCCTCACTTCACTGGCAACAAAGAAGTGAGGTCTGAAAGATTCTTTCCTTTTTTAATTAATATGGTAAAAAAAATAAAATAAATTAAAAAAAAAAAAGTATTGGTACAATTCTAATAACTGAAAAATCATGGAAAAAAAAAAACAAACCAGCTGCAGAAGTAAAGAGGCAGCAGCATACATTTTTAAAAACACTTGACCCATCCATTTGGTAACTGAGGAAATTGCTAGAACACACTTTCTCACCACCTGAAAAACTTGGTAACAAAACCCTTGAAATTACCTGAAAAATCCTGGGATACACAGAAACACTGTATGGCTTTCCCCATACTTCAACTTCAAATCTTTAATGAACACAAGCCATGTAAACTTTGTCAATACTCAATACATAGAAGGCTACTAAAAATTTTTAGTGTATAGGAACAAAATATATATGTCTGATCCTAAATGCAAACTGTGGTTAATTCCAAGTTGCGAATTCTACAGCTTGTTCAGCTTTACACTTCATGATCCAGTCTGCTTTAAACTGCCTTATGCTTGCAGAAGAAATAAAGGCCAAAACCCACTACACACAAAAGAGAATCAGTGTAGTATGGCCTAGATTAGTAGGATAAAAGGAACTGAATTATGACAATTTTTCTGACTCCTCACATAAAGAGGCCACGGAGTTTCACTCCCTAGCTTGGATATCAGAACCAATATTTTTGTCACTGAGCTCCACTTCCTTTTCAAATGAGGCCTCACACATGCACAATACCAGGAGGGTTAGTGCATTTCTTGTGAGAAACAAATACCCAAAAGCATTCTTCAGCTAGCTCAGATGGTGTATACCCATGTCGCTCCCTACAAGAATATACATCCCTCCCTACATTGGTCTGTTACTAAAACCTTCACACAGTGATAAACCTTTTGATTGGGTCAGTGATTGAGCTCACCTGCCTCCTTCTGCTCTCCCAGCTTGTCAAGGATGTTAAAAGAAATGTCCAGGTATTCCCTCTGAATAGCGCTCACTGCAATCTTCCTCTGCTTCCTCTGGCGAGGAACAATCTGAATCTTAAATTCTGACTCCTCGGTCTCCTCTCCTTGTTTCTGCTCCATGTTTTGTTCAGTGTCAGACTCTGTGTTGGTATCAAGTTTATCACCTTCTGTTTGGTTTTCAGAATCTTCGGGTACTTTAATAAGGACTGTCTTTACATTTGGGCTTGGACTTGCTCCACCAGGTTTCATTTCCTCCACACTGAGCTCAGAGTTATCATCAAGGGACATTTCTGGAAGGGCAAATGACTTCTGCAGCAAGTCCCTTTTCTGTTTCAGTGTTAGTGTGTTTCCACAGGACACGTCTTGAAGTTCTTCTGGCTTAACTAACTCTGAAGAGTCCTTTAGATCTTTTGGAGAAGTGGAAAGGATATCCTCTATTCCTGCTGAAGCATCGTTGCTTGTATCCTGAGAACTGAAGTCTTTGGAGCAATCTTCAATGCTGAACTGGACCAGAGGAGTTGTGCTGAGACCGAGTGCAGAGACATTGATGGGAGTTGAGGGAGACGACACAGCAGTTTTGTCAGGGGCCTCATCATTCAGCTGGTTTGTTGTTTCTTCTTCATCGCTCTCCACTATTCTAAGAGGAGGAAGTGGTTCAAAAACTAAAGAGTCACTGTCTGAAGTGGAGAGCACTGAATGCTTTTCAGGACCCGATGTCGAGTCAGAGGACAAATCTATCAGATCTAAATCTTCCTTGGGCCCAGCAGGTTTAACCGGAGAGTCCACTTTCACTTCGTATGTTTCCATGCAGTTTAACCTAACTTCTGGTATGACAGGTCTTCTTGATTCCTGGAAACTCTCTGTACGAGGAAGATTTTCTTGTGTCTCTATATTTTCAGCTTTAGTAGAAGAATTCTGCCGAGATCGTCCATAATCACCCTGCCTGTGTATGGCATAAGCAGCAGGGACAGGTGGTTTTTCTAAGTCACACCGGTCTATGCAGGACTTCCTGCGATGTTCATCTAATGAAAACAACAGGGAGTCTGCATTTCCTATATCAAGAGATTTTTGTTTTAGAGAGCGCAGTTTTTTTTTCTGAATGCTTTCTTCTCTCACACAGCGTAGAATACTGTCTTGTAAGGCACCCGTCTCTCTATATTCAGCCAGCTCTATTTCACCTGATTAAAACAGAAAGAGCTAATACTACCTCAGTTGGAGACTTCTGGCAGTTATCTTCATCTTTATCTCACAATTCAACACAATTGGCATTTCAAATACAAACCAAATCTTAGTCAAAATTATCTAAATTTTGTTTTGACCTCAGAGCCATTTTACAGATTTTTACAAGGAACAACGATAAGAAAACCTGCTATTTCGACAGTAGGGTTTATCTAAATTCTATCCAAATTCTACTCATCCTGGACAGGGGTACCCTGAAGATAGACTGTTTAACCTTATGCATTGAACAGAAGATACCACACGCAAGTAACTTCTACAGACACTTGGAATGGCTGTGTTAGGCATGACAGATGAAAGAAGAAATGAGCTACATGGACCACTCTGAAGAGATTTCAAAATCAATTTGGTCTACAGTACTGTGGACATCATTTGGACATGAGTGTACATTAGAGCACGTCTACACGTTATTCACTGCAGCTAAGTGGGCTTAAAATGGATGCTTCTGATTGAAGAAGCAAGCGTAGCAATAGCAGTGAGGATGTGGCAGCACAAGCCTGAGATCAGACAGGTGTTGAGAGAATTTTTTCCCTCAGTGACTCTAGAGCCCAGCAGAGTCTGGCAACCATCACACACATAGCACAATTACACGCACTGGTACTACCACTGCATTGGAACTTCGCTACGTGAACACATTCGTTGAGAACATTTTAAAAGCTTATCACTGTTGTTACTATGAAAGACATATCTTCACATAAAACAGAATATTTTTGATCATTATTATCCTCATATTTCAAAATGTTCCACATATGAATCACCATGCAAAAAAAGCAGTGAGAAAAGCTAAAGCAGATGCTTGCTCTAGTCAGAATCATTCCCCCTGCCATGCAATCACATGAAAGAAAAAAAAAAAGGCAAGTGGGTGGTGGTAGAAATATCTTCATTTTTTTTTTTTTCCATTTCAGAAACCTAAATCTGTAAACAAAATCCTCCCTATTTTTTGAAACCACCAAATGACGCTTTTTACCAATGGAAAATCGTAATATTTGCAGCAGCAACAACAAATTTGCTTTCCCTAGTGTCCCACCTCATCAAAAAAACAAAACAAACAAAACAACAACAACAACAACAACAAATTCTGGGGAGAAAAATAGAATAAGAAACTTCAGCCCAATAATGGAAGAAAATTGCAACAAATTCTCTTAAACATTTTTACACTGAAAAGAGCTTAAAGTTTCAGAAAACAATTGCTGGTTTCAGGTATTGTTATTCTGGAGTCCCTACTTTGAGACTCCTGTAAGAGAACTTACTCAGTGAAATGAGAAGCACCTGCTCTCATAAGTGAGACAGAGTCCTCATATTCAAATTAGCAGTGAAACAAACTCTACAAAGAAAGGTGGTAGCTTGAAACTAAGAGTAGGAAACTTTATTTCTGCATGAGTTTATACCAACAAAACAATTCATACTTCTCTGAGCATTCATCTCAACTGGTTGATATTTCACCATTTTGCTGCCACCGATTCTTTTCAGTCTTGCAAAGAAAGTTTGTGATTCTTTATTGCAAGGTCCAGTTGGTGTATCATGAATATCAGATTCATCAAAAACACTGTCTTCCTCTGCTGGAGAAAGAAAAAACTTTATTACTCTTACTACAGTGCAATTACTTGAATGAAAAGCTGTCTATGTAACAAAACCTCAGCTAGTTTCAATTAAACTTGAATTGGAGAATGAAGAATCATCTGAAGTTTACAAGAAAATTTATGTCCCAGGTATAAGCCTCCCATTCTTGTTAAATCTTGAGTTCAGGTAAGAGAGGACAGAGACAAATTAAAAGTGGATTACAATGCAACAAAAGTATATCAAAGCTTTTACCATTCTAAGCTGATCTTTCTTACTAATAATAATACAGATTCTTTAGACGGAAGAAGCAGAATATATCTGGATGTTGACTTGGGTAAATAACTTCTATAGTGCTCAGTAAGAAACGGTAAACTGAAGAAGACTGAAATTAGTACAAGAACTGCAAGGTCAATAATAAACCAGCAAAACAGGAAAGCAAAAAAATAAGTGGATAATTTTGGGAAACTGGTAATACTAATAGAAAATGACCTAAAAGTATGAATTACGAAATTACTGATGTAAGTAGTAATAGTAAAACATTATGCTCTAATTTGAGACCTGCTGGCTGAAAACAGCAGAAAGATCCAAGTCTATTCAACCCATCAAAAAATAACCACATCACCTATGTGAAATGACTATTTAAAAAAAAAAAAAAAAAAAGGAAAAATACATATCTATCATGATTCACCTCCAAGGAAATAAGTAACGCTACTGGGACAATACAGAAAACAGAGTACTCACGAGAAGAAACAAAAAAGTTTGCCTTGTTTATTCTAGTGAGCAAACATGGAAAGTAAATGCATTTGGTGTCTAGGAATGAAGAGGCAAGTAAGCCAAAGATTTAGAATGGCCAAAACCTGAAGACTTAAACTGGACATTAATATCTTAAGCTTTGAAATCAGTGGAAATTTTCCGCTATGTGTGAAGCTATGGAACTCCCACTTAAAAGCATCAGGGATACGTAATTGATAAGGATAGTAAGAATTTCTACAGGGACCGAGTTTAGTAAGTTAGGAGATCACTTTTAATATCATGTCCTGTAAGTCTAACTTCTTCCCCTTAGCAACAAAGGATTCTTCTCACAAGATACCTGCAGCTAAGCATGGAAGTAAAATTAGGAAATAGGTTCAGTTGTGGGAAATCCGTCTTTACCACAGAGATTCTTGCTGCCTGTCAATGAAATTCTCAGCTGTTGATCATCTGAACACGACTTTTGATGATGACAGCAGCACACACACTACCTGACCAGGGACTAAACAAGTATCCTTAGAAATGGTGGGAACGCTTCAACTTTCCAAGTCCTTATGGATGTATACTGGCTGCTTCTTGCAGGTGGAAGAAAACTTTCATACTTCCTTTCTTTCTGCAACACTTCAGCAACGGAGGAGAATCAGCCCTACAATTAAGTCAGCATTTACAGAGTAAAATTTGCCCATTTATGGTCCTTTACCTCTGAGCAGCCCAAAGCCCTTCATGACAGCTCTGGAAAGTAAGCGAATTATGTTATTTTCCTTACTTTAAACACAGGGAAACAATGAAGAAGTAAGACACAAGGCCACCCAGAGAATCAATGTTGGACACGGGACTGGAACACCAAGTTTTCTAAACCTAACTTGAGACTTGCTATGAACAGCAATCTGGATAGTTAAGTATCTCACTTTGTCTTAGAAACATCTCAGAATCCATGCAGAAACTGAATGCATTTTATAAATGTAGTACTACTACCCTCAGCATTAAGTCATTATGAATTAAGTCATTAACTCAGCTCAAAACAAAGACAAATTCATAGTAATTCTACAGTTACCTGAACCCTCTTAGCCCCTCTCTAGCAATACAAAATGTCCAAGCGAGTGAGAATATGTGATGCATCACTTATGTCCATTTTAAGGTTGCTTTAATTTGCTAGAGGTGAGTTGTAGGGTGTTCAGGTAAACAATAATTTGTGTCCTTGTTCTGCTGGATATCTTTTTATGAGCAACAAGCAGCAAAAGAGGAAAAGGTACTGAAATGCATAAAAAGAGTACATCTTGGGATTCTTCAGAATAAGAGTTTGCTGCACTCTAGGAAGACTGAGAAGGAGGATGTAAAGAGCAAATAAGCAGCTAAAAGGCAAAATAACTGAAAAGCAGCTAAAGATTAACATCAAAATAACCTGTTATACTTTCATTATAAATACTTATCATGTACTAAACTTCACAATTGTAAGGAACTACACTCAGTGACACCATATTATTTCAAGCCCCAACCTTACACCAGTTCACGCCACCACAGCACCTGTTACAGCTACCGAGCACATACAGAATTAAAAACACAATGCAGACTTTAAGGGTTGAACCATTCTCTTCTGCCTTTAGACATCTACATCATCTACATCTTCCTGCAAGCTAGTCAACTTCAGCTCCTTTCACAAAGAAAAGCAAACTGCAGACTGAATTCATCATTTTCTCTTTTCAACATCAAATATTTGCTACCAGGTCATGCTATTATAAAATATAATTAGGATGCGTTGTCAGGTTGGTTACACACCTTGTGTGTCAGCAGGATCAGTTAATATTGTCATAGAATGGCCAAGGACTATCCAGGAATGACGACTGAACTAGGTGTATTATGCTTAGCCTACAGAGAAATTGTGAATTTCTTTTACTGTAGATGGCTATAGCTGATCAGAGAATTCACACCTTGAGTATTACATTCTAATAATAAGACCATATTTACGTATCTCTACAACATCTGCAAGACATTGAATTAAATCAATGACTATCGTACAAATGAGAGTGTTAAAAGTACCTTTTTCCTTTTCACTGTATCGGCTAATGTTACTGTTGTCACTATACAAAGGACCAGCAGTTGCATGGGGCTTGCAGCTGTGATACTGAGCATTGAGGGTATTGACAGTGATGTGGATTAGGTGAAGTACAATCTTGCTGATTTCACAGTCTCTGTAGGGGTACTGGTCAGTGAAAGAGAAAAACTTCAGCTTAAAAACTAACTTTTATCCTTGGATAAACATTTAGGCAGTAAAAACAGAAAAATGACAAGGATGTTGTCAGCTGAATGCCCTCTGTCTTCCTTTGATCACAAATTTCTAAATATAACACGAGAAACAGGACTGTTCTCAGTTTTGTACGCAGAATTACTTAAATCTTATTAGTACGATGTAATACATTGTTTTGTTGACTTCTATATGATAAAAACAATTATTAATAATAATGCAAAAGATCTCTCATCAGACCTGTTCTCCAAATACTCAATTTCAATCAGCACGTTATCATTCATTTCTAGTACCCTCACTGTCTCGTATTCCCCACAAACCTGCTAGAAACTAGTAAAGCATATCAAAAGTATTCACGGCTTCACTTAGTGCATAAAAACATGCTACATTTTAACAACATTTCCTAAAAAGCGTTACTTAGCCGAAGAACACAGATTGTTAAGCTGACCCACCCTCCATTTAAAGTTACTCAATTTTTTAAAAACTAATTCTAAGTTACTCAAAATACTGTACATTTGAACTTCATATACTATTTTTCTGTTTTCAAAACCATATTTTCCTTTCTCAGGTAACTGTGTGAAGGACAAAATAGACAGCAGAAGTTATAGGCCAGTTGCACAGATGAAAGCCTAACTACTTCAGATATTGAAATTAAATACAGTAAATAAGCAAATCAAAGAAAAGCGTTCTTTACAATTCCTTTCACTTGCAGTGCAGTTAGATGTTTCCTGTAACAAATTTCAAATTGAAGTGAAAATTTTAAGGCAGACAGTGTCTTTCTGAGACCACTCACCTTATAGAGAATGACAAGCAAAGCCTTTAACCACATCTGCCGAATGTGAGGTTTGAGGGACCAGAGGGAGCAGCGAGGAGGCTGCTGGAAGTAATGCCTTAGCTGAGGACAAGTGCAATATTTCAACACCTGTACCACCAAGGGAAGAAGGTGTTTTCCCAGGTTGATGTTATAGTCCATCACCTGAAAAGAATATCAGCACAAGAGTCAGCTCCCTGAAATCAAATCAACTGATGTTGAAAAGCAAAATAACTAATACAGTTCAGTTATTAGTTAAGTGAAAAGAAAACACATTTTTAAGGATGTCTGACTATCAGTTAGAAACTTTCTGCCAGCTTGCCAAGTTCTCATTTTAGCTAAACAGGCAAAATTAAACAAGAGAAGATGTGTTCTGAAAGCCTTTCATCTTGCACAGTCTAAATTTTAACACACATTGGCAAGTTCATAAAATATAGAACGCTGGGACAGCCTTCTTTTATAGTAGAAGTTGATCATGCTTCAACAGACAAAACTGTTTTAGGCATATCCCACATTTACACAGATATGATGCAATTGTGGGGCCTGGGAGGCGGGGTTGTGTATTTTGGTTATTGGGGGCGGGGGGTTGGATTAACACTGCATTGCCAGTTTTCCTTATTTTCTCATCAGGCTTGCAATATTAGCTGTTGGGTTTTTTTAAGACCCATGTTCTGGAACCAGGTAATGAGACAAGAATTCCACTCTTCCCTATAGCAAAGGTAAGGCTGTCTGTGATGGTATGCAGAAAGTCTAAACATGCAAATCCTAAAGGATTCAAGAATAAAACTAACGAAAAATATCTTGCTCTGAATAGAATGCTCATCAATGCTAAGTGATGTTGCTGTAGGCAGGTTGCTGGCATTACTGCTAGCCCTAAACTTTGCCTCCATCATGACTTTTGGAGAGCATCATGCTATTTGGAGTCTGTCCTAGAGGTCTGAATCCTGGCGGTCAGGTCAGTGTGGGCACATATGCTCACTGCCCTGATACAACTGTGTTTTCCATTGAAACTGCATTGCTATTTTTCATTATCTTCTCATCAGTCTTGCAAAATATGCCTTTAAATAAAAAGAACTAATGTCTTGAAATCACCACCTAAACTAGATCATAACAAGGATCCACAAAGCCCTTGTCTCTGACACTGACCTATACCAGCTGACACCCAGAAAAGTGTAACAGCAGACCAAGCATGCTCCAGCATGTCCCCCAAGATCTAGCACATCCCTACAGTTTCAGTGGACTTAATGCTTTTTCAGGAGTGCTGTACATCTAAACAGACACAAACATCTGTTTAATCCACATCGCTCATTTCCTTCAGGTCTGTATTTCTTTTTTTGGTTTTGTTTTTATTAGAACAAGGGGATGAGCCTAATTTACAAACACAGAACTCATCTCTCAAGCTCCCTCCTGAACGAGCTGGCTAGAGGTTTTTTTTCCTGTAAAATTCTCTTAGTTCAATTTGCAGCTGTCTCAAATTTTTGTGCTGCATGCATAGAGCTTAACAGATGAATCCCATGTCTATCTGTGCAGGGTTAGCCTGTCAAACAGATGATATACAGTCACCAAATATGGTTCTACCCTGCAATGCCTTGTCCCCTCAGGGTGAGATACAGTTATACAGCATGGTCAGGAAAAACTCATCCATACAAGGAAGACAGAGCCCTGCCTTAACACAGCACACACTGTAATGCAGACATGTCTTAAGCTGAGTAGACCCATTTTTTAGGTTGTCACAGGAAGATCTGGAATAAATGATGCTGCAAATGCTGAGCAGAGCTCAGCCTGGGATGCTGAGCAGAGCCTGGCACTGCTGGCTTCCCCTCTCTGACAGTTCTGTACAACATTGCCACCGTGCGGGCAACACCGCAATCACTGCAACACCACAATTGGCCCACTCCTGCTGCTGGGGAGAGAGAGGCTTTTCAAATACTCAGATTTTATGATGCAAAATACTAAGAGACTTTTTTTTTTTTTTTTTTTCTTGAACTGACCATTCCAAGCAGGCTTGGAATCAAAACCAATGAGTCAGCCCAAGTCGGCCCAATCCCAACCTTTGAGAAGCTGACTAGGGAATGCAAATGTTTATGACTAAGAGAAGGAGCGTAATTGAAATAGATCTCTTAAGAGCTTCATACTGAGTTTTCACTCTGTTAACACATCTTCAAAATGCAAGTAGCATTTCTCTTGCAGCAAAGGAGATTCCCAAAACAAAGCAGGCTACAGCTAAGAAATTAAAGTTTTGATGTCTGCTACATGGAGAAAAATCCTGGCCTACTGAAATTCTCCAACTCCATTTGACATCAGGGGAGTCAGGATTCAACTATGAAGCTTTTCAAACAGAAATGATTAATTGGGCTGTCCTGAAACATTTTAAAGGCAGAGGATGAAAGGCAGGAGCTGATATTTAGAGTTGCATTTAAGTAGTATTATTGAAAATCAGGTCAATTATGATCACCGAAGTTTGAGAAACTTGGTAAACATGTAGAAAAATGTGAAAGACACTGCCCTGTGATCTGAACTGTTACTTCCAGACTCTCAATAGAATGGTAACAGGCCTGAATCTCCTTTTACACAGTTCAGCTTAAAACTATACAAGTGAAAGACACCAACAGCGAATAGCAATGGTGCTCCAAGACAATGATCAAGATGCATTTGCAGCTACCCAGTTTGCATTAACACCTTCTATTTCACCTGCTGAAACAGGCATATCTGACTTCTTCATGACTGTGAAAGTTTATCCAAGTATCTACATTACAATTGACTTCAAAAAAATCACTGATTCCAATGTACGAACCAGAAAATCCTGATAAGAACTGCAGATACAAAATAACTTTGAGCAACGTGTGAAGATTACAGTAAGAATTTTAAGAGCTGGGGCAGGGGGAGACCTGAAATCACAGCCCTCTCTCTCCCCTGTGGTAATCCTTTATGAGAGACTGCAATAACTAAAACGTGTGGAAGTTATGATGATGCTTCATTGCAAATAATAAGAATACTCTGCAAGTGTGAAATGTTTTTCAGCGTAGCATCACCAACTGCTCTATCAGTAAGAATTAACTGAGCCTTAGAAGAGCCTTGTGAGGTAGAAAATTGCAGTCCTCCTTACAAGATGGAGAAGAAGGCACAAGGCAAAGATGTGCTCAGTCATTTATCATGGCAATACAGGCAGGAGCTCACCATGGTGGTACTACTCCCTGGGAAAGGGAGAACAGAAAATCCTGGTGCACTCGAAGGAAGAAGAAGAATGAGTCTCCTGCAAAGTGAAGAATGTCAAAGAGTTTACAGACCATTTATGCAGGAAAACAAGCACGAACACATAGGTATGAGGTCTTCCTGAATGGGAAAGGAGGAAATGACACATGAGGAAAGTATGGCATTCAAAGGCTATGGAAAGAGGGCAAAGAGGCTTGAAGCAGTCTCTAAGTTTTCGCACAGTGGTAGTATATTTGTGTGCCTGCATGCACACAAAACTGTTACCTCTATGGCAACAATGCAGCAAGTTTAGAGTACTAGTAGGAAGTTATAAATTAGCATACTGCTATTTGATCATTTACTACTTAACTGCAAAGCAAAAATGTACAGAAAGAACTTGATTAGGTTACATGGAGCCTTCTGAGAATAAAGAACAAGCAGCCATCTTTGTTCTCAAATTCCCTCACCAGCTGAAGAGGTACAAAGGCAGCTGTGCTACCACCATTGCAACAACAGGCAATGACAAATAGCTGCAAAAAGTAGTAAGTGCCTTCACCTACTTGTGCTATTCCAGCAATAAAGGCATTAAAGCAGGTTGAAAGACGCATTTTTTGTGGTGCAATCATGAAGCATCCTTCCTGCTGATCGTAACCAAGCAGGACATACAGATGGCGCTTGACTGTGTTGAAAGCTTTAGCGCTGCTGATGTCGGACTCGGCGCTGCTCTCATCCTTTGCCATGAACTTCATGAGCACAGTAATCAGCTGGTGGACTGTCTGGTGATCAATCCCAGCATCCTCTGGCAGCAGATCTTTGATTGTATTATCATTCTCTGGGGAGGGTTGTCCTATGGGCATAAGAGACACTAGTATCAGGCACTGGATAAGACTGTAAACAGGGTACAGAATACACCAGAGTTTTTTTCCAGAGTTCATTGTTGCATTTCTGCCCAAAGACACCAGGCAAAGTCCCAGGAGACATTAACACTTACTGTGTACACTGAGCTCCATTTCTCAGCTTTCTCATGTTTAACTGAGTTGCTTGTCCTTGCATCCCAGTGCATTTCTGCCACACTGCGTGTTCTTATTCTTTCACATCTATGCATTAAAGGAGAATCAAGTGCCACTGACAGAGTATTCTCATCTGGCATAGTCTTCAGTCTTTCCTCAGCAAAAGTTAGTGGATATTAGTCTTTGTCAGTGGAGGATGTACAAAACAGCAAAGGTAGGAGATGCAGAAAATTCTACTAAATAAGGATTAAAGAAAGAATGAAGACTTCCTCTTTTAGCACTCAGTATTCCCCTCAGATAACTTGGGCCAAAACGTAGGCACTATAACTAGTAGGTTTTGGGACACTATGTATTATGCTAAAACTTTGGTGACTTTTTCCCAGAGAGGAAACCTAAGATTTGGGTTTATAAACACTGAATGGAAATAATACCTTGTGTGGGAATATGATCATGTGAAAGATGAGAGGCTCCTTCCAAAGTACAAGGAAGTCTGTGTGCTGGCTACCACTATGCAAGCAAAACAGACACATTGCAAATAACATTGCCAACTGGGCAAGTATTTTCATTTTCATAGTTCAATATTTTTTTAAATATAGTGTTTCCAGTTACTTTTAAGACCATTTATCATTACTAGAATTCTCTAGTAATTGCCTTTGGAGTTACCCTATTTCATCCTATTTGTAAGGCTTTTTTTTAGTGCTTAGCAGTTCCTAAAGATCTATGTTATACTAACACTGGCTAATTCATGGCTAAAGCACAGTACAGTATATTATTCCAACATGTTCTATTTTAAAGGTTGCTATTTCTATGATAGCCAAAAATGAAAACTAGGAGGGGAAATTTTCAGAATCACTTCTATTAACTTTCCTTTGCTGGTCTCATTTTGGTCAAAAGAAATAATGAATTTCATATTATACAATATTTTTTATTCCAAACAATTTTCACTGGGATTTTTTATTTTTCAAAGTGAAAATTCTCTATCCAAACTTTTGCTGGACCAAGATTTGCAGATGCAAAAAAGAAAACAACAAATTCTGAAATAATTAGAAAAAAAATGTTTTTCTACAGCAGATGTACAGTCTACATTAAGATTCAGTTAGTTCCTTAGACAAATCAGATGTCTCCTAGTTTCCAAAGAACCTGTGGTAATTTTGAGTCTTATTGTCAGACTTTTCTTTGTATCACTGGTTACTAGCTACATGCAACTTCTTATACATACGCATTTTTGGTGGAACCTGAATTTGCAGCTTAGGTGATGAATAACCTGAGCCTAGAAAACTGAAGCTCTGAAATACCAAAATACATCTAATAAAATCACAATGGCTAAAAATGCCTACTGTGAGACTGACACTTCTTAGGTGCCAGGTTTCTCTAAGCCCAGTATACAGCCAGTGAATGGCGTCATTAAATGAAGAACAATCATCTACTGACGCGTCTGTTCGTCGCATCGTTATTTCACTTGCTCCTTCTATGAGCCTGCAACAACCTGCGCATATGTTCTGTGAGGAACTGGTTGATTTCCAGCTGTCAGTAGTCACAATTATTTAGAGATTACTTGGACACTGCTGAGCTAGCTGTTCTACTGATGCTTGACAGAGGTGGCATCTCCACAAAATGTCAGTAAATATAAAATAAGGGACTTAAGACGCCTATAAGCATACAGAGGAGAGAAGGGTAACTTACAGTAATGACAATCAAAAGCATTCTGTCTGCTGTTCCTAAAACTGGAAGGTCAAAGACCAGGCTGACCATAGGTGACCCATGGGGCCAACTTACTAAAGATTTACTTGTTCCTGTGGGCAATGAAACACAGGAAGGACATAGCTGACTGCCTCTGAATAACCTCCTCCTAGCCCTGAAGTACTGTTTACAGCTGCAGACAGTTTTCAGTACGGATTGAGACTAAAACTTCAATTTACACCTTTTGGAACCATGCTGAGATGTGATTCTCTGTGCCTTTGCAACTTGCATCTTCCATAAATTTAATCTTATGAGTCAGCAAGAAAGCCAGCACCGGTGCTTCCTTTTTCTGTTCCATCAAAATATCCCACCTTGTCAAACCCACCTGGTGTTTGTTCTGGTGTTCCTCCAAGTGCTGGAGCAGATTGCTCATGTCTGGTCAAGCTCAGAGCTTTAAAAAAAAAAAAAAAAAAAAAAGCAACTCTGTTTAAAAAGGCAGCACTGATATTTTATACTTCACCATAAAACCAGTGCTAGCATATTTATATTAATTTACTCATGTACTGTTGACAGGCAGTGACTGTAACCAAAATACATAACTTCTGTGCCCTACAGTTTTTCTGCACTATGTTCTAGAACTCTAGTTTTCTCCACTTTATGGCTCTGCTGATACAAAAGTCATCACACAGGAGACATTATACGGGATCTGAAATTGGTCAGGGATTACCTAAGAGTCCCAAAATATGGTGGTGTTTATTTTGGAGAAAATAAATTACCTTTCAACTTAACAGTTCACCAGCACTCAGGTTTGAACATTTTATCAGTTCCCATTATACTGGTAGGAGCAACGCAAGAGGCCCAATTTGAATATAAAGACTAACCTTTGTAAATTTCTCTAAATGAGAATGTGTAAGCTTTACTTCTTCTTGGAAAGATATCTGTACAGCACTCCATATAGCACCTGAGTCCTCCTATACAAGCTGGCACAAAGGATGTGTTGCATGGACCTTGTTGTCGTAACAAAGGAATGTTGAAGATACCCAAAAGCTCATTTGAGCCATTAACAGTTGTTTTCAGGATGTCTAGCATATGCTGCATACACTGATTAATAATTACAATTAATAAATAAACTGGTAAAAGAGGAACTTTTCTGTAAACACTGTATCTATTTTAGACAAAACTACTGTGTCTCAGCACAAATAAAAATTAAAATCTACCCACAAACTAGTCTTGGAGCATTTTGTTTTGGCATTTTAAACAAACGCAGCATAGACATACTGTTTGTCTATGCTCTTTGTCAAACTCACTAACTTGTCATTATCTGAATAAAGCCCAAATCAGTCAGAAACCTAAATTTGCTATCCCAATTGGACAAATATTGACAATTCTGATGTGTACCCAGCAATAGGATACGATCCTAAGGGAGAACATACAGGCGTGCCACAAAAATATAAATAGATACTCAACGAATTTTGGTGGTTAAGGTTTCTGGAAGGGAGAGCGCCCTCTTTGACTCCACTGGTCCCTTCACACTGTCCCTCAGGGAACGCACACTCTTCTGACGATTACGTGCGAAACGAGCCCTCTTGATCTTCCACATTGCTGCATCACTGAGGTTGGCGACATTTGTCCGGACAGCAGTGATAGCTTTGCAAATGCAAGTGACCAAGTTAGGATTCATTCCACAGCATGGTGAGGTCCTAACCCTGCCAAGTGCCAAATGCAACCGGGCCCCAGGTCCCACTCATGTCAAGAAAGCTTCATTTGGGCTCAAGGGGTCCACCTGCAAGGTACTCATTTGCGTGCTCTCATTCTGAAATTCATAAAACCCCATGTGGCATAACTGTGTTTAAAAAATCACGCTGTTACTTCTTTCTTTAGAGACTGGACAAGAACAGGTTCTTGAAACAAAAACCTGAATTTCAGACTAAGGGAATATGATACATCCTCAGTTTAAAATGGCAGAAATCTCATGAGTATGGATCAAGTTTAATGCACTCATACCCAAATGTGGCCTCTAGTTTTGCCTCACTGACCTCTTTGTCCTGGCTACACCTACCATCCTGGATTTGAACAGCAGCTCCAGAACTCTGAGAGTGTGATTATGCATTTACAGTGGTATTACCAGCAGCATCACTGCAGGTCTTAATTGGGACATTAGACATTTCTACATTCATGTCTACAGTGCATTCAAACCCTTTAACTATCTGAGCAACTAAAGCTGGTGACCCCATCCTTTGCACCATTTATGTCTTTGGAGAGGCAAAGAGGTTAAAGAGAAATTTGAAAAATATCTTTTGCATATTTTAAATTTTAAATCACTCTTAAATATTCCTGTTTAAAGATTTGACCCTACATTTGCAGCCAGAAGTACTAGAAACCAGTGCTGAGATTCCCTCCTCAGGTCACAGCAGCAGCAGTTTCCAGCTTTGGGTGAAGTTACTCACATATCAAGAAGAAAATGTTTGCAGTTCCACCCACCTCCTGTATGGATGCAGCAGCAGGGCCTGGGCTTTTTTCGGCATTGGGCTCCATGTAAATGTAGGTGGAGGCATTAGGCTGCTGAGGGAGCACAAGCTGTCCAAACAGCTGTCCCCACCTCCTCCAAGCAAATCAGATGGAAATAGATCTGCCTCATGGGCCACCATTTGGGTAAGGAAGTTTTCAGTTACTCAGAATGTTAAACAATCACGCATAAACAATTTTTTACTCCCTGCCTAGTGAATGGAAGGAGACATGGTATCTCATCAAAGAACCAAGTATGAACAGGACAAACATTTACAAACATTTGTCAGTGGAGAAATAGTTAACTGTGCACCAGCTCTAAGAGTCCATGTACCTCTTGTGCTGTGCCCCATACACTTGTTTGTTTTTCAAGGGTCATACAGCTCCTAGACATGTCTTTGTACAGACCACTATAGAACAGGGTGAGACATGACGTAGGCCAGGGCTGTCAAACTCATTCTCACCCAGAGCCACGTCGGCCTCATGGTTGCCTTCAAAGGGCAGAATCTAACTTTAGGACTGTAGAAATGTAGGAGTAGTCACACTTATACAGTCCTAAAATTACATTTGACCCTTTGAAGGCAACCACAAAGCTGATGTGGGTCCCTGTGAAAATGAGTTTGACACCCCTGACCTAGGCCTTTGAGAACAGCAATGCTGATAGGATAAGAACACCTACAGAAGAACAAGTGGGTTAACGCAGGTTGCAGCTGATCATAGAACCAGACCACATTTCAACCAAGGCTGGCAATCCCATCCTAGAGAGAACAAAATATGATGCTCAAAGGTGTGACAGAATATAGCCTCATCTGTATTTGGGCAATCAAAAATTGCTCACTTAGACTTATTGTCTTTTGGCCTGAAAGATTACCTAATTTCAGAGAACTTATACAAGTGAGACCCACATCTCTCTCAGACCCCTGCAGGCAGCTGAAATTCCAGAAGCTGATAAAAGGTGATTAGATTGATTTGGACTCTTACTTGTCGGGAAAGGGAATTCTTTGTTGCAGTCCAGATGAAGCTGTGCTTCCAGAGACAAGGTCTCAAAGCGATTCACAAAGAACTCCCAGCTCAAAGCTGGAATATCCGCTTTTAGAAAATGAAGCAGCAAAAGCTTACTAAGAATTGTGGGCCTGTCCTTGACAACTGTGTCGAACTGGAAATCAAGGCAGAGACAGAGACCCTATAGAGGGGGGGGGGGGGGGGGGGGAAAAGAAAAACAACACAGAACTGAGATGTGAAAACATTTTTTAAAGCAAAGGGAGGTCAAAGCTCACAACTTCGCCTGTTAATTAGTATAGGATAAAGGTTTAGCTCCTTTTTCCTACCAAGTCAGTACTGATAGCAATGGAAACATAAGGTAAGTAAGGACATAAAAGAACGTCATATTTAGAATGTAGAATTTGCTAGATTTTGACAAATACAAAGGTACAGGTAAAGTTCTGTCCTACTGCACATTTGGTACATGCTATCAAAGTAATCTCTTCACACACCCCTGCTTGAGAAAAAAACTTATATTTAGCCAACTGAATCAAAACTTAATTATAAAAAGAATGAACCTGCGAGCCCAAATAGAGGAAGAAAGATTATGGGTGAAGTGTCCCAGAAGCACTTTGCCTCAATCCTTCTGTACACAAACTCTTCTGTATTTTATTTGCACTGGAATTTTGGGTTTAGTGTCAAGACATCTTTGAGAAGAAAACACACACATTAAATATGAAAGTGCAATGTACTGGTAATAGTCTCGGTGAACTCAGTGAATTCAACTTCTCTGCAAACTATTTTGAAAAAGCACTGTATTAAATAAAACTAGCAAGTATTAACACCTTTTTATAGACAGTAACAGTGAACTTTCTAAAATACATATCCGTTCTGTTCTCCAGAGAACAAGAACTGAATTGTACACTATGAGATTTTTTTTTTTTTTTGGTATCTTGCTTGTATACACAGGGTCTGATCCACTTTCATATTTGCTTAGTTTCAATCATGAGATTCTGACTGGCAGAATCTCTCATGCTTAAAATTACACGCCTAAGTAAGTCTAAGGCATCAAGACCATGTTTGATGTTGCTTGAATACATTTTCTTACTGTCAGCTCAGCAGGTTATCGTAAGACTTATACATTTATTTATTTTTAAATTGAAAAATGTTAATAAATTTTAAAATTATAATAAACATTTACAGCTTTCTACAAGAGCGGTTCAAATGCAATAGTAATCTTCTGCAGTCAATATTTTTACAGTGGGACTCAACGATCTTAAAGGCTTTTTCTGATCTAAATGATTCTATGACTCTAAGTCATAGAGGGGGCTAGAGCAGTGTCATTTCCCTTGCCTATTCTTTGCATATGTCAATCACCATGACCTACAAGGTTTGCCTAAAAAGGTATTAGCAGTGACCATGATGCTGTACACCTGAACCGCTTTGAACTTTGGGTGAAAATCCAGATTCCTCTTTGAACATATTTTTTCCCACATAACAAACTTACCTGCAAAGCTGGTCTCTTTATCGTGTCAAGTAACAGCCCAGCTCTTGTAGCTACTGCTGGATTGACATCTTCCACAGCAGTCAGGAAACAGCAGAATGCATGAGCCAAAGAGTACTTCAGTAGGTGGTTTTTTGTCACAGAGTGAATATCCAAAAACCTGCACAGCACAGCCACCTTCTCCACTGGGGCAGCCATGCCCCAGACAAAGAAAATACACATATTAATTTAGGCAATGGCTTCTTTATGTCCTGATTAATATGCCTTTCCTAGAAATATGCACATCTGAGAAAGTAACAAAAAAAATCTGGCAAGTTGTAATTTTGATTTTACTTCAATAATCCAAAATGTATCATGTTTTCTTTTATTTTACTGCATTGTTGTGCCATAGTTTTGCACTGGACTGTCTCCAAAACTTCTCAAAGCAGCAAAAAGATAATTATCTATTCTAGGTCTCCTCAGTTACAACACAGAGAGCTCTACATTTTCAGTGAAGCAAAAAAGAGCAAATAGCATGCATTTCTCAGGCCTACCTGCTTCAAATCTCATCTTCCAATCTTTGCTGTTGAAATTGCTGTTTATGATTGTCCAGAAAATGTCGGCTCCGTGGGGAAGAGAAAGTGCATGAAGAAGTAGTGGGACTGCCAGGGAAGAAAGCTGAGAGAACTCAGATTTCACAACTCCCCACAAGCTGGAAAGACCAAAAAGAGCACACCTGCTTATAAAAACACTCCCTTAACATTCTTTCTTCTAAATGTCTACAGTGTATTGTTGGTAGGATTGTACTTTTCACGAAAATCTCTACAAGCCATTCGGGGCATTTATGTGAATGCTATGGAGTTGCTGGTAGGAGAATAGAGCTACTTGCAAATCCTCTACAGTTTTTCTTGAAAATCCAGGTTCAAATATTCCTTACAACAAAACACTTCAGATTTGACAACAGTTTGCCTAATTCAAAGCACAAGTGCCACGGAATATAATCCATGCTATTAATTAGCAGTTTCAGTATGATCAGCTTCTGTGCATAAACCATATGAACTTTCTTGACATAATGAATCATGTGCATCCACAAATGACTGAGATATTGGGTGCTCACAATTTGCTGGTATTTAGAATCAGGACAGATTCTTGAGTCTGCTAAAACCCCACAGTCTCAGGAGGTGCTCAATGGAATTGATACAGAGCAGCTGTAAGCACTGATGAACACACTCTATTTTGGAACATGCTATGCTGACATTTATTCAGTGAGTTTTCTGCAAAAGTCAGTTTCTCCAGAGAGTCTTAAAATACACAAATTTCAAACCCATTCACTCTGATGAAATGAGAAAGCTTCCTTTACCTCTTAAAAATCAGGTGCAATACTGTTGTCCTCCCAGCTTTAATGCTAAAGCCCTATAAACTGTGTGCCTGTCTCTATATCACCATTTATTTTGTAGAGTCAGGGAAGATACCTCCATCTCAGACAATGCTTTTATCCAGTATGAGAAACTCTGACTCACTGCAAAACAGGTGTTACATGACAGAGTAGCCAGGACTGACAACGCATGGCACCTTGGTTTCATTTGCAACTTCTTTCTCAGCCTGTGCAATGTGCCCTTATACAGTTTCTCAATCTTTGAACACTTCCCTGCCACCCCTTCTTAATTTTTCATACTAAACCTGCAAATTCTTTGATTCCAACAACAAATGTACAGTTGGAGAACCAACAAAGCATGAAGACAAAATGTGCAATAAAATTCTACCTTGCAATCAGCATGTGATCTTGAATATAGGCAAGAAATTGTGGGTGGTCCTTTCTTGCTATATACAGGCATTCCCCATGAAGACACAGGATCTTCAGACAGTTCAGCATGTTAAAAAGAATGTCGGGTTCATCAAACCTTGACATTTCCTGTGTAAGCAGATGAACTACTCTCAACACAATGACACCACTTAACCAAAAATTCAAACTAAACAAACAAGTAATCGATGTTACCTGTAATATAGTGTATATGAGCTTCAAGGTAACTGGAAGCTGCTGATAACAAAATTTTCTTTCTGTGTCATTCTTTATCGCTGTTAAAAATGTAAGTCACATAAAATGTTGTTAAAGTTCTCTCATCTGTAACGTTATTGCTACTTTATATGTTCAAAAAGCCAAGATTTCTTCTAACACGTTTTTGAGAGACAGTCACTCTTGCTGTCAACATTAAAATAGCCTTCCTATTTAATTAATACATTGAAAGAATTAAAACCATGAGAAAAAAAGTGACTGGGCATTGTTGGACTTGAAAGACTGCTTCAGAACCTTGTATTCTATTAATATATGTGCAGAAGCATGTCATTTAAAGCCCTCCTGAAATACTCAACCTTCTCACCCCTCACCTACCAGCATTTTCTTTGGTCTCTCTGTGATTTCCTGGGTTTTCTCCATGTTTTGGTGCCAATTTGTCGTCTTCTTCTCCTTCAGTTCCTATAATAAACTCAGGTCTAGTATACAGAAGACTATCCTCGAGGTTATCTGTGGGCTCCTTTAAGAACATAATAAGTTAAATTTGGTTTTTGCTGTTACCTAAACATATGAGGCCATACTCTGCTCTTTAAGTTACATTTGGTGTGATAAGCTGAGCTCAATGAGGCAGACATTATCTAGTTCCATGTACACTTGTGCATTCAAATCACCTGCACATCTGAAATTCAGCATCAGTAAAAGCAGACTGACAAGACGACTACGTTTCAAACACAAGCTGAAGTGATACAACTTAACAGAAACTGTAGATCCATATTGGAGCTGAGGTGAATCCAATCATGGGGACATGGTTTCACCAAACTTGTCTTCCTTGCCTCAGAGGAGTGACAGACAGGAGCAGAGCCCATTTCCTACACAACTGTGGACTGACAGGCTTAGAGGCAAGAGCTGCTGCAATCCCTTCTAGACTGAATAGAGGAGCAGGCTGGAATTACCTCTGTCTGTGGCCAGGAGCTCGAAATTACAGGTTGCCACTGTGACCTTCATGTTATAAAATTGCAAGGTGGATCCTAGAAATGGTACCAAGCCCCAGCACTAAAAAGACTTCTACCACTTACTACTTTTTGGTTGATGTGAGAAGCTGAACTGAAAGATGATTCTTCCAGCACAAGTTACTGAATACTACATGCACAATACCTACTACTAGCATACACATCCAAATGGGATTTCAAAACTTTTACACATCAAAAGGCATCACTATGCTCACCACTGAAAAAAAAAATTACTAATAAACATCCTGCCACTACTATGCCACAGCAAATGAGCACTCAGATTAAAGGGAACAATGCTGTCTTCTGAACTACCAGATGGAACAGTTACGTATAATAGATATACAGCTTAAAATAAATTCATCACACCACAGGTAATGCTTCAATTCTGCAAAGCTACAAAGGACTTTAATGATGACTAGGAACTGGAGAGTATCTGTGTCTGCTAAAGTTGAATACTCAATCTGAAGTATATTCTGTTATTCAACAGTGCTCAGCATTTTCAACAATCAAGCACCAACTAAGGCTTATTCACTTGACAAGTGATTCACTCAAAATCATTAACCATTTCAAAATATCCACTCTTAGCTCTTAGAAGAAGATGAAAAGCAGTAAGTATTAACATTTCACATTTTATTTCAGACACAGTATCATAAGAGTCTCCTTCCAAAGTGAAATAGCACTTCAGTGTTGACAGGGGAAGAGTTCATACTGGATGAATACTGTCATCGTCCCCAGGTTCTTCAAATTAACTGAAACTTACGAAATTTTACAATTCAATTGCATTTTGCTTTAACATCCTAAATCCTCTATGCCATAGGTCAGCATGGCTTTGCTCCCTTGTGCACAGTGTAATGAGAACAATGAAGAAGTTTCAACACACCAGTAATATAGGCCTTTTCTTGGTATACTTACCACAAGCCTGATTTCTTCTTTTGGAGCAAGCTGTTCCAGCAGCTCAAAACCCAGCTGGTAACACAGAATGCTGGACTGACATAAACCACATTCAACTGCTTTTTCATCTTTCTGACAGGTGTGAGAACCACCCCAGGGTGCCTGGAACACATTGTTTATGATGGATATTATATCTTTTGAAATGCTGTTCTCTAAGCCCAAAGTGACACCATCATCTTGGAGTTCCATCTGAAAGAGAATGAAAAGAGTAAGGATTTATTACTTATTTAAAAGCCAGAGCACTAACTGTTCTGCCTATTCCTACATTTCTGCCAGTGTTATATTACAGTACTGGGAAGAGTCTGAGATAAACTGCAACTCACAATTTTAAATTGCCACTGGTGTTGAGGTCCAAGCTCAAACAGGTAGAGTAAGGTTTTGAAGTTTAATAGACAATTCCAAGCACAGGATCCATGAATTTTACCTGGAGACAGTGATTCAAAACACTTGGCCTCCAATTCACAATGTAAACATTTAGCTATCCAAAAATTATCCATCTAATTTAAGACTATCAACAAGCCTATGCTTCTACTATGTAGAAATAAACATATCTCCAAGGAGAAATTCCTTTCATTCATATGAGCTAACTAACATAAATATGGAGGTATGTAAATTCTCTTCATTGACCATGAACCTATAACTCCTATATGGGTAAAGGCAGATGGCAGCTGTAGAGAGATTTAAATGTCTTATACTTCATGCCAGTCCCCCAGCAGAAAGCGCCTCAATCCAGCATTAAAGGAGAGCCAGAACTGACTAGAGAACTTCAGTGTTCCCTTGATGCGGGTGTTTTTCTTCCGCAAGTACCTGCTTCAAGATGAGATCAAACATCAGAATGAAGCAATTAAGATTCATTTCATCCTCTTCACAGTCAAAATCAATTGTCTTTCCACTGGGGTGCCCAAAGTTCTTGAAAGGGCTGTGAAAAGGACTACGCATTGGACTCCGAAACGGGCTCTGGAAGGGGCTTGGGAATGGACTCAGCATGTTGTGCTGAACTCTGCGCCCAGGGTCAGAAGCAATGCTTACCTGAAGACATAAAGAATCAACATGTCCCAAAGACTGTTAAGCATTTAAGCACTCTCATTTCTATACAAAACTGCATAAAATGGAAGAAACTTTGACAGCCTTACTATTCCCTTCTGTAGCCTCTTTGCAAAATCTACATATGGCCCTTAATGCCATTAAACAACAAAATGTCATGGAAGTACAGGAATCATATTCTGCACAGAATTCTTCACATTCTTCACATTCGCTGAAGCTAAGTGGCTGACATCCAATATCTTATTTCTACTAAGCAGGAATTTTAACATCATAAACCAAACAGAAAATTGTTGCAGGCAGTAAAGTGTTACAGTGTTACAGGTTACAATGTTACAGCGTACAGGTTACAATGACCTGCTCCATGATCCAGGGACACAAATTTCAGTAGCAGGAGGCTAATAAAGGAGACTATCTCAAGAGAACAGTGTAACTATGGCTACACCAAAGGTAGATGGAAATGAACTAGACAGTAACAAGATGTGCATGTCTGCATTGATTAATGGCCGCAGCACCCAAAACACTCTGAGTACCTCCAAGTATTGTAGGGAGATACACAGTTAGATGACACATGAGGTCCATTTTTAGGTCAGCTATGGTCTGAAAGACCAGACAGTAAGTTTGTCTGTTTTTTCTGCCAATATTAGAAGTGGTGATGGGCTAGCTGTGGGAGTGCTCTCTGCTGATCTACACCAGAAGACAGGCACACCATTCGTAAGGAATCATCAGCTGCCTCGATCCTGTAGTTCCTTAAATCTAAAAATCTGGCCATTCAAGCACCTGCTGTCCTTGAAGGACTTTGTCCAAAGCTACTGGGAAGTTAGTCACATCCATCCAAGTACAGGTAGCACCTACAGATCTGTACATGTTTTCTTCCAGACCGTAAGTCTTTGACAGACAACTTTAGATCAATTTTTGCATCGCCTGGATGGAGGGAAAAAATGCAAGGAAACAGAAATAAATTCTGCTCTGTCACCCTCTCAAAACCTACCTAGGTCCCCAAATTTGTACTAGAGCACGAAAGCTCACTCTGGGTGACCAGCTGTCCGCAATAACTTGTTGTTGACAGTTATTAAAGAGTGTGCAGAGAATGATAATGGTTGGAAGAGATGCCAAGAACACTCCAAACATATCCCAAGCAAACCATTTCACTAAGGAAAAACTGCAGAGTTTTTCTGCAGTTCCTCTCTGTATTATCTTTGCACTGACCATGTGATACAGTGAAGAAGTCATCCCAATTTCCTCCCATTCTCACAATTTATAGTGTTTCTATTCAAATGCTGCCATACTGAAAGATCACTTTTTAAATCTTCACATGCATCCTATTAAGAAAACTGCTCTAAGAAAAAAAAAGTAAGCAGTATAAATAATAGTTACCCTCCGAGCTGCAAGATTTCCTGCCAGTTCACTGACTCTTGATTTTCTTTGATTTGCCAATTCTTTTACAGAATTAACTCCATCAGAAAACATGCTGATTAGTAACTGAAGAGGAACAACAATGTCTAGCTCAGATAACACCTAAGGAAAGACCATAAATAAAAAAGCATAAGTTACAAGTTTGATAAAAAATGTCATTTTATAAGAACCTTTATAATTTGATCCTCAGTTCAGCAAGTTCCATGCATTTAATTTTGGGATTCAGTAAGGTGAGCTGCAAGCTCAGATTTCTTTTATGGCAAAAGAGAACTGGGAAAGAAAAAGTCTTTTCAAAATACTTGTTGGCATCCACTTGGTGTGCCTTGAGGTAAGTTTTATGCACAAACACACAGGGATGTGAGGTTGTTCCACAAAAGTATTTCTGTATACCAAAAGTCTTACCAATATTTGGATTAATAACTATTTACTATATTTATTATTACTTAAAACTGAATTCTATTTATTCTAAGAATCTAGTAAGAATTGTTGCCTACAGGTGTCAACATCGTGACAGGATGGTTATCTGTAAATCACTGAGGGAATATTCATCATCTGTTTTGTCACCAACACTCAGACAAATGTGAGCTCTTCACACTTGTTATTAATCGTTATTAGGTCAAGAAAAATCTAAAAAAATTATACCTTATTTGAAAACTCTGTACGCATGAAAATTGCTACAGTCATCAGGTAAGATGGTCTTTGCTGAGGTTTAACTAAAATAATCCTCAGCAGAAAATAAGTGATAATTAAGAATTCAGGCATTACTCCAAGGTGTTGCGGAAAATCTTATATCGTTTTGAATTAACTGCCCCCCGCTGACATGACTGTCCCCATAACTTTTGAATATGAACACTATGTGAACACCAGCTTTGTGGGCAAATATAGCATAAAAGGGCCAGAGCAGTAGAAAGCTTGACGGGTACAGAGTTAGTTTAATCCAGAGCTTCATATGTGGGAACAAATCCAGCTGCTTTTGGAGTCTGGAATTAATTTTAGAATCTATAGATCAAATTCTGCAGAGACTAACAACTACTGCTGGAAAGAGGTCAGAGAGCTTAATGGCCCCAAAGACACAACTGACATACAGAGGTAAAAGGAATTTCCAGGCTCCCGTTATATTGCCCATGATGGGCTAGTAACATAAAGTTTCCTGGGGTCTGTCTACCTACCATCCTTACGCTGTGACTAAGCAAAGGGCGGAAAGGCTCCATGATGTTTGGAAAAGTGGTTTCTTTCCCCCTCCTCACTTTTTATTTTCTTTTTTTTTTCTTTTACAAAATCATAAAGTGCTTCAGCATGACTTGTCAAGAGGGGACACTTACATGCAGCCAAAGCAATGCTTGCTCTTGCACAGAGGATGGATACCCTGTGAATCGACAGCTAATGAAGCCAAACATCTCCTCCATGGAGAAAGGGAGAGGGCAAAGTTCAATGTCAAACATTTTGCTGAAAAGCAGAATAAAAATATACCATCACTGAGTTACCATGGCAAACACTTTGTGAGATACAACAGAAAATTTGCAGAAGGGCAATTTCACTACCAGCATTGATGATGCTTTTGTAATCTTACTTGCATCCTCACCCTCCACGGGAGTTGGGATTGCTGATACCACCTGTCCTGACTGCACAAGGTCACCCCTGAATTTGGTGATGCACTTCAAGGATTTAGATCACATCTCATGTCATCCCAGTTTCATTTGACAGCAATATCTTTTTCAACACCAAAAGTAAAATGGGAAAATTTCTCATCTCACCACTCCTCCACTATTTCATGTTTACAATGGAACAGTTTACACCAATATCTACAAACATAAGAGGGCTATGAAGATGATCAGGGGTCTGGAGTATCTTTTTTATGAAAGACTGAAAGAGCTGGGTATGTTTAGCCTGGAGAAGAGAAGATTGAGAAGGGACCTTACTTATGCTTATAAATATCTCAAGGGTGGGTGTCAAGAGGATGGAACCAGACTCTTTTCAGTGGTGCCCAACGATAGGATGAGGGGCAATGGGCACAGAAAGGAGCACAGGAGCTTCCACCTGAATATGAGGAGAAACTTCTTTGAGGGTGTCAGAGCACTGGAACAGGCTGCCCAGAGAGGTTGTGGGGTCTCCTCTGGAGACATTCAAACCTGCCTGGACACATTCCTGTGCAATCTGGTGAACCTGCTTTAACAGGTGGGTTGGACTAGATGATCTCCTGAGGTCCCTTCCAACCCAACCATTCTGTGATTCTGTGATAAACTTACAGTCAGTTTCAGAGTCTCTTCATCAGTTAAAAGTAAATTAATTGTCAAAGGCATACATGAAATTATGACTCAGCCACCATTCTTATTCTAGTGTTTTCTTTGTTCAACAGGGGAAGATATTAACTAAATCAATACATATCATTGCTCTTTATGTGCCAGCTCCACTAATCCCCACCTTTTCTCATCAACAGCTGGCCAGGAGGAGAAAGATGCTTCTTCCACCATGCTGCAGGAAGGCACTGAAAATGTGCCTTGCTGACAGCAAAAAAGCATCCATGCAGTTAGCTCTTGATACAGATTCAATGATATCAGGAGCAATAAAAGGAAACTTTCCCAAAGCTCAAGCACTTTAGTGTAAATGTAAGTCATACAAAATTCAGAAGCATTCACTCACTACTGTCTATTGCACACAGCTGTTTTTATTTGTTGTCACCTTCTTACTGTGCTAAAACTCTCAACAATCAGCATGTGCAATGATTGAATAGTTCCACATATGTCTGCATACCTCAACACTTCCCGAAACTCTTTCAGTTGGTTATCAGGCACTTCTGTCCTTATAGCTTCCAACCACTCTGGCATGATGCATTCCCACACTGGCTGGTTTATCACATTGTATGGAATCAAGCAAAGAATTCGATTCAGCCCTTCCTTTAGTTGGGTCACAGCACTACACGATTTGTCCCAGTATCCACCAACCTGTGGGTATTTACAGGAATTAGACTGATGAGCAATACTTCTAGTCCCTGTAACTTGCCCAGAACCATAAACTTGCTCAGTGTGTTGCAGCCAAGAAATTGTGGGGGGTGATCGTTAGCACCCTCCAGGCTGAATTTAGAATTCAGCCATGGGGACTGCACTGTTTTTTTCCTCTCTCATTTGACCCAGGGTACACAAATGCACTGTCCAAGATTTAAATGAAGTTTGCTCAATTCAAGGCCATGATACCTCTCATTGTTTACAGTTCTCAACAAGAGACAGATTTGTTTGGTCAAACTTACACCTTCAATTATTTGCTCTGGGCAACTTGTTACAGTTCTGAAAAACTTGCTCCGTATCAGGTGTTCTTTTGTGTTTGTGTGTTTTGTTAGGTTTTTCTGTTTGGGTTTTTTGTTTTGTGTCTTTTTTTGTGGGTTTTTTTTGAGGGAAGGTTCTAAGGGATAGAAGCCAAAAATATACTTCTAAGTAAATAAGTAACTAGCCTACAGGGATTAATTATTCTAACTGACCTCAGCTCACATCTGCTGTTCCTAACTAATAGCTCTTGAGATGCCTGCTGTTTTGGCAGCAACTACTGGTAATCTCAGCCAACTATTTTTTCTCCATTCATCACAGCTAATTTCATGGCTGTTTGTCTTCACGTTCTAGTGAACCCTCGCAAATCTGGCAAGTTGTCGGTCTAGTCTTACACACTGCAGTGGGGGTAATAAATTCAGGTTAATGGATCCAAGACAAGAAAAAGATTCAGTACAGATTACAACATGAGGTTCAGTCCTTCCTTTCCCCATTAGCCTCAAAGCCCTGATGTCTTTTCTTAAGTTCTAACACTCAATTCATCCATTTGCCTCTCATCTATGCCCCAGTCCTCCCACAGCCAGGGGTATCTTCAGAGCGATGGTTCAGAGTGAGACACGTACACGTGCTGGTCTGCACACATACAGCAAATGCCATATATTAAGTCATGAATTATCCATGAGTGCACACTTCACCCCAATGATGTCATATATCACATCTTTATGGCCCTTCCTAGTCTAGCCACCTGATTTTAGGAAACAAAACCAACATGTCCCCCAGGCATTTTACATAAGAGGGTCACAAAATGGAAGTCTTCTTACAAAAGCGGATGTGATACAGTTGTCAGCAATAAATGAGAAAAAAGTCTTAAACCCCTCACAAAAATAAAGTTACTATTTTCAAGCTGATGTTTCATTTTCTACAGAGGAATCTTCACATGCCTGACTTTGTCGCCCGTCTTCACTATCCAGGTGAGTTCTGCTTCATAATTAATGGACGGAAAGAAAGACTCTTTCTAGAAGCGTTCCAGCAACAGTCTCACTTAGGCAGCCCAAATGACCTTTCAGACAAGTCTCTTTCTCTCCATCTGCAATACGGCGAACCACGGTAGACTAGTCTCTTAACTGAATCACTTAAATCAGGTATCTGAAGCTACAGGGCATCAGTATGCCCGGAGTTCCTCTCAGTTACAACTGTGTGATTTCATGAGCCTTAATTCACAGCTGCAGAGATGAAGTATGCAAAGAACAGGGAAATATTAGTAAAGCAGACTAGTAAAGTACAGGCTTATATTTGGGAGCAGTCAAATGGCACATTTTACTAAAGTCAAGTTTGGGTGCTTCAGCAGCATAATGGAAATGTGCAACTATCAAAAATGTATGTTATCTTTCAATACCTACAATATTCTTCCAACCTGTCTTCATATTACTATAAACAATCCCTTCTCTCTAACACAGTAGGATTAAAAATGCTATGAAAACAAAAAACTCCTGAACTCCACTGTTCCCTCAACCACTGAGATTTCTTTTGCCGTGACAGAGCTGGGGGAGAAATTGTGTTTATACTTAAGACTTTAATCCCTGTGGCAAATAAAGGAACCTTCAGATAAGTTATTCTTACCCTGGCAAACTCCATTGGTTTAGGAAGGAGGCACATAACCATGACATCAAACCGGACATCACAAACAGTCTTCAACCACTTAGTAACAAACTGGGGTTTGAGCTTTTCAACTAGGCTGCCAACTTCATCATCCATCATGTAAGCTGTGGAGTGAAACCACTGGAACACCATGCTAACCAGCCTTGCCAGACTCTCTGTGGGGGTGTTCTCACTGGGAGTGCAAAGGCTCACCTGGAAGACAGAAACACAAATCAAGTTTCATTTCTAGAATTAAAGGTGGCAAATTGTCTACTACGTTTTGCATGTTCTCAGCAATACATGAATGCAGATTACATAGAAGGCAAATGAGCTGATCAGTTTTAAGTAGAGTTTGGCACAGGACAATTGACAAAAATTTCCAAACCAGAAAATAACAACACTGGAAATATCAATACAGAACAGTTTGACAAACTGAAACATTTTCTTTTGAACTTTAAAATGACTCTTCATTTCAAAAGGTAATGTAATGCCTGGTAAAATATAAGATACACATACGCACATATATAAAAAATGTACATGATAGAAAGACAAACCAAAGACTCTGAAAAAAGATGTGTACTTAATATAGTAAGTGATCTTTGCTTTGCAAAAATATTCAGATTTTGGGTTTTTTTGTCCTCATTTGGGACAGGAATATGAGTTTTAAGTTGTCAAAAAATTCCCACATAATTAATATTTTTCTCTCCTTCTCCAAATTCTCTCTTTCTAAAATGACATCCACACTGTAAAACTGTCCCAAATCTGAGATCAAGTCTGTACCTCAGTTCACAGACCAGACACACTGCTAAGCCCTTAACTACCTGCTGTTTGAGCTCTTGGTGTCTTCTGGGGACAGGAGACAAAGTTTCAAATCAGGTTGCTGCACTGAATCCAAAGAATGGAAAATAACAGATGACAGGAGACTTAGGAAGCTCCTTTAACCACCTGTCAGCTGTTTGTTGCCACTTCCTAGTGAAAGCTGTACACTCAGCACCTGGCAACCTGAAACCAGTGACTGCTGCCTTGCAGCAAGTGAACAAAGGAGAAACATTCACATCATTTCTGGGGAAACGGCAGACAGCACTGCTTCCCACAGAAGACCAGAATCCATCTTACAAGTACTTTTCCTCCATGTTTTTTCTTGGGATAAGGCAGCTAACAACAGCCTTGACAGTTCAAACTACAGTCTTCAATGTTCTGCTTCATTGCAGGTTGAAGTTAAGGTGTTTGCTTTCTGGCACTTGTCTCAGTTGAGCATTAACTCAAAGGCAGTATCAGCTGGCAGCCTTTTTAATAGGAACTCTGTCCAGTTTCTAGATGAAAGGTATTCATTTTATGAAAGAAAACAACGACCCACTATGGCTCACAATCTGTGCTGTCATCTCTGTCAACACTCACTACAGAGAGATCAAGAGATTTTATAAGATTAGAACGAAGTCAGTGAGCTCCCCATCCCTATCATAGAAAGATAAACTCTCCAAGTCAAGGATGAGGTACGTACAGTGTAACAAAACCTGTTCTCTCTCACTTCAGTTCACTCTGTCAGCCCCTATTGGGTGAATTAACTGGAGTAGAACGACTCAGACTGATCCAACTAGACCAATCTAAAGGCAGGAAGGAAACGCAACCCACTAAGACTCTTCCAGACAATTTAGAGGTAAGAGAGAAAGCTGAACTTCCAGAGAGTGATGTTGAAAGATGGAAGGTGAAAGACAGATCTTTAGGGGATTGCCTTCTAAGGTTAAAATAATGACACTTAGCCGGAAGCACCTGTGAGCAGAAGATGATAGCACACAGGAAGTCAATAAAAAAATTGAGAGGATGAATAATTCTGTTATAAACTCTATGCAGGACTCAGAAGGCAGTGAGCAGCTTCACCCAAACTAGTTCTGAAATCTCCAAGTCTGAGAGCTTCACAGAACTTCTTTTTGCTTACAAATCAGAAAAATATCCAACTAAAGCCACGAAGTGGGAAAAAAGGATACAAAATTGAGGGTTCAGAAAGAAAGGAGAGAGAGTGAGAGAAATGAGCAAGAACTTCTTACCAAGAACCAGATTCCAAACTGGCTCAGAAGGCGTTGGTCATGCTTGTCATCATCTTTATTATCAAAGTCTGTGTTGTCCAGGGAGTGATGGGAAGAAGAGAGGCCCATCTGTCTCCTGCGGTTGAGTTCATACTCCCTCTGCTCAGCATGAAACTCTGCTTCCTTCAGCAAGCTATAAAACAAGCTTGTGGTCAGTGAATGCAGCTTTCCTGTACCGGATACGGGTATCTGGTCAATAATAACTAGAGGTTAAGGCATCTGGTGTCACTGTTTTCCTCAGAGCAGTAATAAAATAACATCAAACCCTAGGATTCAAGGCTGGCTTCTTCCACGAGGACAACACTCACAGCTGATCAGTACTTTGCTAAAGCAGCAAAGTTCAGAGCACCCTGCTCTGAACTTGCGCTGGTGAAACTAAAATCAATTTGCACAAGATCTGCAGGCAAGATTTACATGAAAGCCTGATCAAACTTTACACCATGATGCCTTATAAGCTGCCATGTTACCTGATCACAGCCTCCACCGTACACACAAGTTCCTCTGCCCCGCACTCCCGGGTGTTGATAGGGGGTGGTGAGGTCTGATAAAGATGGGTTTCTGCAGCTGCCCCAACTTCACTGCTATGATGATTTGAATGGCACCTTTTACAGTAGCGCACCGGCCTGTTGCCATGGCGGCCACAGCAGCCTGCTGAGAAGCACGTGACAACAGCTCTTCTGACATGTGAACTACAGTTCTGCAAAATAAAAATATACTTTATTAATATTAGGCCACAAGTATCAGGAAGTGGAACTGAAAACAGGGATGAGAGCACTGGGGAACTGGCTCAAGTGTTGGTCGTTTCCAAAATCACTACACATAAGCCCAGCTGTGTGCAAACTCCTGATGCCAAGTGTCACTAAACTCCCAGAAAGATGAGCTCAGGCCTAATTGCTGGGCTTGGACTTGAATATCACAGTTGTTCTTCTTTTGGAGCAGGCCAAACCAACATTTAAGTCATCAGCCTCAACTTTCTGGCTTGGAACAATCTCTAAAGTTTCCAGTAGTTCTCTTAACCCCTGCTTATACTTCAGAATGTCTTTTTAAGTTACATGTAGCAACAGGCAGATCGTTAGGAATATAATCAATGGTGCCACATCAGTTTATGCTGCCTTGTCATAGGTAACCATCCAAGCCTCCAAAATATGCACTACTTTTATTTTTGCCAGCTGCCACCAACATAAAAGCTTTCTTTATCACACAAGACCTAGAATATGTTATTCGCTGTATTCCTTATTATTAAAATGTTACTAAAACACACTAGTTGGTATGCATTGCAAGCAGATTCTTTTTGTCAGCAGTCTTTTCAGAGCCAAGCACTGAAGACTTTCAGTCCACATATAGGTTTTTTGTTCAATTTATGATTAATCCAAGACTTCAATGATGAGAAGACATAAACTATTAGATTTTAAATTAATATCTTGCTTTATCCTCTTCATAAGCAGAGTTATAGAATAAAAACAGAGTTCAAATGCATAATTAAATCGTTCTACTAATTGCCACTTCAACAGAAACCTACAACTCAAATCAAGCATCAGTAGTTTTAACAAAAAGAAACCTTGCTGCTGAATCATTCCCATCCACCAACAAATGCATTCATGGACAAACTGTGAAAATTTGGAATGGTACAAAAAAGAACGCACCACATAGTAATGGAATGACATTACGCACAACATCAAATCATGCCCCATCACACAAGTGACTGAATCTTACCTTCTTCTGACATATAGCAGAAATTTCAGCTGTAAGGGGAAGGCATACAAAACATCAACACAGATTGACGATCCTTCTGTTTTACTGTGGCAGCCATGGGAAAATGGACTTGCTGAAAGGAAGTGTCTGCGGCTAAATTTGTGTTAGCAGATATTATTGAAATACCTAAGCCTGTTGGACTGTATGAGGTAGGACACCATATACTTAGGTCTGTTGGCTATTGCTACAGTGAAATGAAATAACAGTCTTGGTGCATCATGTGGTGTGCCCTGCATCCCATCCACCTTCCTCCTATGCTTCTGCCTCACGAGCAGTCTAAGTGCACTCACAGGGACATTGCGAAAGTTCACAGTATGAAAGATTAGTGAATATAGATGAAAAACGTAGAAGCAGCCACTGTGTCTGTGGCCCATGACTCCATAGCAAATCGTTTGCAGATAAAACCTGTGAGCAGTAGCTATTTTGCTGCCCTGGCAACATCTGATTTGGTAAATATAGGTGGCTAGGTAAAAATAAGTGTTTCCCTTATATAAACAAAACATTCTTAATCTGGATTAGATTTCAACTAAAAGGAGGCAGCAAAAAATCTTCACTGCCTAAGAATTTCAGTTTTCAGAACAAAGAGAGAGGGAGTGTCCTTGTTCTGTCCTTGAAAGGGTTATTTTAGAGAACATGTGACCATTCTTGCAAACCCAGGAAATTCTGACTAGTCTGTCAACAAGCTTTGTCTGCATTCTGGTAGATAATAGAATATCAGGCTCTCTCACTGGACAAAGGGCAATGAATGGATCAATGACTGGATCATAGAAAAATATTTTATGTTATTTTCTGATACACTTAACAGTCTCCTGTTCATAGAACAGATTTTCAGAAGCTTTAAGAGCTTTCAAATCAGATATATGTTACTGGAAGAGCCAGCTCCCTTTTTTCCACCCCAAATGTAAATGTTTCAATTGTCTCTGTTTCCTCACATATAAGGAGTTGCATACTATTACAATTAGAAGATAGGTCAATTTTTCAGAGTACTAAGAGTACTTTGTAAAGTACTTTACTTTAGTAAACAACAAGTACATTCAGACACTAAGCAGTATTAACTACAAGCTACTTCACATTTTTTTAAAATCCCTTTAGAATAGAATGCAGCATTTCAACTAATACAGTATGCAGAAATATCAGTAAGCATAGGGTTGCATAATTATGATTAGTTTGTACCTACCCTTAAAATACCTCTTACCTTGTGGTAGAAGAACATCTATCAACCATTCACTGTGATCCCTATAAAAATTGCATATCTGATTAGCTTCCATTTTTTATTTATCTATGCATTTATTTTTGCACAGAGGAAATTTACCTAAATTAATGTGGTAGGACATACATTATTCTGAAGTTGTTTTATACAAATGTAGTTTTATAAATTGCAGGCTACTTTACATTACCTCACTTTCTTATGCCTCACTTATTGTAAATTGCTACTTTGATGATGTTGGTCCACCACGTTCAGAGCTTTCGAAAAATTATTTTTAAGGCATAAATTTATCAAATTAAAATGGTGTGTGCTCTGAAAGTCTGAGGGCTAAGAAATTATAGGCAAGAATATCAGATGAAGACAGAATATAATGTAGAAGTACCATTTTCCATGAGTCTCCTTAGAAGCTATGCTTCTGCCAAATTCCATTACTGCTTCCTGCAGCTTTAAATCAATGATGACTTAAAAACCTAAGATGACATGTAATGGATTTTCCTAAAACTGGTGTGATATAAAGGTGTCTTAAACTGGGTATAAAAAAACCTTATGTAGCTTCTGGACTACCTGTAACCTCATCCATTTCAACTAATGATTGGAACTCCCCATAAATATTAGTAGATCTTGTAAAGCAATGCAAATCAAATTTAAAATTACAAAATAATAATAATAATAGTAGTAATAGTACTAACAGTAGTAACAGTAATAACAACAACAACAACAACAACAACAACAACAACAACAACAACAACAACAATAACAATAATAATAATAATAATAATAATGTGACATTAATTAATCTCAGGCTATATTCTTTCCAGGTACTGGACAAGCCTGGACCAATTCCAATTCTTTACTCTGCTGCTTCACATCATACCCTAGAGAATAATCTGAAACATGTTACAGAAAAGTGATTAAGTCTTTGTGAAAGAGCTTTCATTGTAATGCCCTGGTTTTAATGACAACTGAAGGATGAGGAGTAAAAATGTTTCATAAGCAAAAGCCTGTACATTAACAAGGTTCCCCTACCATAGTCAATGCATCCCAATGCATCCATTCAAAGATATTAAGTTTAAAACTCACTGCTGTTCAAGCTAGATGCCAATGCTGATCATGTAGGGTAAATTTCTATAATTCTCATTCATAGTAAGTGGCAGCATGCTCCATGTATTTCAACAGGGTTATCTATATAAATTATATCCTAACAATAAAAAAAATAAAGCATAACTCCAGAGTTCTGTACTCTGGAGTCTGGCTGTACCTGATCATTTTCCAGTTCTTAGTTTACGTACCCTGCAATTCTCTGGCTGCATTCTTCACAAAGATATAGAGGAGGAGGCTTATCACCCAAAGCCACAGACAAAGATGGATCAATGCACATCTGAAACACAGAGAAGGAAAAGAATTAACGCATCTGTTCATTGAAGTTCACTGAGGACGTTCAACGCAGGACATATGACATAACACAGCTTTGGTATGTGTTGAGAGCTTTCAGTATTCTGAAAGAGAGTACTCAGCACCTGGCAGTACAGGATCTCAAATGATTTCTAACAAAGACAGGGATGAAACTGAAAGTGAGAGCCTGTGTGAAGAGAACAGGACATATTTCAATACCAGTATTATCACTCTCTGAAAGACAAGTATATTTTATGTTACACATTTACACTGCATAGTCATGACAGACTTGTTTTTTATTTTTTTCCAATGACAGGGTCACTTAGAGGATCCATTACTTAGGACTAGGTAAAGTGAAAGTCCAGATTTTTCTCTCTCGGTAACACCTCTTCCAGCAAAATCTAATTTCTGTCATCATAGTTGTTAACTATACAGCACAATTCCAATGACAGAATGAAGACTATGGATCCACAGTTTCCTTGGCAGCGTAGGTCCAAACTTCGTCTTGCATTACCTTTATCTTTCCACATCAGCCAGTTACAGAAAACACAGTTACCAGCCAATTACATACATGTTTTTAAGTGTTTTGTACTATTTAAGGAAAAGCTGAACAGTAGAATGCATATGCAATATCTTATCCACTTAAATCAAAAGTTTCTTACTCCAAGTGCAAAATCTTATTTATAAAGACAAATGCCTCTTTGAATGTTTCTCATCTTTGTTAACCCAATTTACTTTTATCTATCTAAGAGACAATAGACTGCATTTTTCTAAGTGATGACTGGTCAAGACTGGTTCCGTCAAAGTTAAGCTAAGAGATGATTCGAAAATATTCAGGTATCTAATCTGCAAATATTGGAACTGTAAGTTGCATTGATATTTTGCTCTGGCCTTGGAATGCTGTTCTTACCTCTGCCATCGAATCGCACTATGATCCTGGCTTAGCAACTTTACTTTTTCTTACACTGTGCATAACCAGGAAATGATATCATTTACCTCCCTCCAAGAGGACTGCAGTGAGGTAAGCAAAGCTTTGTTGCTGTTTGCTTTAGGACATATTCCAAGCAAAGAATCACAGAGTAGGTGAATTTTATGACCCTAGTCAAGATACCAAGGTGAACAGATACCTACATAATCCACATAATGCTTCCTGTATATAGTAATATTTGTGCACACATTAACACACACATATGTGTGTTCAGGAAAATATTTACACAGATTAGCCAGGAGCCAGATTAGATTTTTATAAAGTGCTCTCCAACCATCATCATCTTTAATATCAAGACTTGGCCCACAGGAGTTTGCCATCTTGCTTTAGGCAGTCAAAGAACACTTTCGCAAAGTTCTGGCCCCCTTGGTCTCAACATACTTTGCTGTTCCCTTAGCTCCTGCCCTTAGTCACCTGCACACAACCAGAACATATGCCTGGGGCCAAAGTACAACCTCCCATCCCCCAGACAGTTGGGTGTGACCCCTGAAGAAACAGCAGTACCTTCACAGCTGGTTTGTTAATCGCATTATGGCATTCGATGTGCTGGCAATGAATAGGATTCCAGGCTGCAAAACCAAAACACAGCTGATTAATAAATGGAAAAAATACATTCATATTCTTTGTATTTAGTGATATCAATTAAGAACAAGATCCTCTTGTAATAAGTACTATACAAATATGAGAGAAGACCTAGCCATTCCTCAGGAAGCCTACTCATTACAATGAACAACCTAGAAAATACTTGTTTGGGACATAATTATTAAATGAACCATGATCTCAATGAAGGAATGGAAAAAGTAAGACACAGACATCCCTGTTGTAGACCCTTCCTGATCTCACCAACATTAATTAATTGTCCTTCCATTCCAGGAGCAGGATGGTAGAAGTAGCTGAGTAAATTCAGTAATATTCCCAGGCAAAATGAAAACACAGCTATGATAAAGGAAAAAAAGTCCAGCGACAGAAGGAGTCTTAGCTTTGTAATGACAAGAAGTAAACAACAAAGGTGTGTTCAAGTAGCATCACCTGGATGCTATACAGAATGCTCCCAGGCCAAAATGACATGCAACTGCAGATAATACTCATCCTTTTCTAGCATGTATTAACAAAAAATTTTTATACAGGAAAATTATTCCAGTCTACCCAGTGCTATTAACAGCTCATATAGAACGTCATGCTTAGTTTACAGCCCTGTCTCCATGAAAGAAGTGATGCAGAGCAGTACAAGATGAATGATTGAAAAAAAAGTCAAGAAAAACCTAACAGCCTTTCAAGGGAAGGCTTTAGAACATATCAGACAAACATGTAACAGGATGTACTTGTAACATGTAACTCAAGATGTACTTGAGTTGTTCTAGAGGGTCTTCTAAGGTTTCTTTCAATCCTTCATTTTTATTATTTAAAATGTTGCATTCTGGTCCACAAATTTTAAAAGTCAGTAAAACATGTCCCATACAACATGGATTATTTGAAATTGGTTGAGACAGGCAAACAGAAAAAGCAAGTCAGGGATTGCTGCTGGACAGCCCCCACAATAGAAGCACAATCCCACCAGTTTCACCAGGGAGTTTCACGGACAGAGGACTTTGTACCATCCGCCTGCTCAGCTCCAGATGTCTTGTTGACTTTGGCTCTCACTTTCAACCTATAGTCAGCCTTGAGAACTTATCCATTATATTGACTGCTCCTGACATCGCCTGACTTTTTTTGACAGTAACAGCCAAGATAAGGAGCCTCAGCAGCAGCAGTGGCAGCAGCTGGCATAACAAAAGCAACCAAAGCAATAACTGAAAGGAACATAAACCAGAACCCTTGTGAGGCCAAGTAGGCAGTTTCACAGACCATTTGTAATGCCATATTCATTTCTTCTCCTGTTCTGGTTTCACTAGGATTGGGAGTAACACAATATATTTACTAGCCACAATCACCATTTATATTTTTCCCAGCATCTTTTGAAAATACAGAGAAATTGACATCATATATACTTATGAAAGTACCAACGCATAGAATAAAACATTTCAAAATACACTGTAGAACTGTAAACATGTGACATTAACACACTTCTGATAATTTCCTTTATATTTATTTTGGCTTATACAAAAACAGCTGCACTGACCTGTGTACTGCAGTCCTCTGTACTCACTGATTGCCCCGGGGGGCTTTAAATTGGGCCAATAGTGAAATAACATTTGTACCGCTGGAGGTTTAACTTGAGATGGTCCATAGGCTATCACATATAGCAAATCCTAAAGAAAGACAGGTACAAAATGTTTATTTTGCAAGATAACAAGACACAATTCAATACATATTACTTACGTTCACAAAGATACCTGAGCACACAAAAGATATACATTTAATGCCCTACAAAACATCCTTTGTATGTTCTTATAAGTAGATTAGATGAATAATTTCAACAATATGTTCACAATTGGCTTCTGAGTTTGATCGGAGCATCCAACAGCTACAACCCACCCCACACAGTATGCTAACATATAGCACATGAAGCCTCCCTATAACCATAGGGCAAAGAGGTGTGATATAGATAAATAAGTGATCCAGATCAGATTCAGGCTAAGACAATACTCACAAATAATCCTTGTAAAAGCTCAGTCCCACATAAACTGAGAAGACTGGTGGTTATTAAAATTTCTGATGATGGGAGCCACAACCACAGAGTATTTAGGAAACTGAGATCTGTTCTACCAAACATGGAGCTCCTTCTGTAAACTAAAAGTCAGAGGGAACTTCCTCTCCATAATCCAGAAGTAGAACCGGATATAAAGATCATTTAAAGCTTCTTGGCACACAGTCACTTCAATTTTCAAGCCACCTGGTTTTCATTACTACCTAAATACAGTCATTCCCACAAAATATATATGATCACAAACTTACTTTCCATACTTCTTGCTTATATTTCATGAGGCATTCCAATAATTGGCAGTGATACACTGAGAGAGAAAAGACAGTACAGACACACTGAAATGGAAACTCAAGTTACAGAAGCGATGTAATTAGCTGATTGGCTTGTTCTGTCCATCCAAAACTCTAAACCTCATTTAATTACTTTTTATTTTAAAGGGTTTGCTGAAGAATCATTGCCCTGAGAGTCATCAAAAAAGATTAGAAATTAAATATTAGTAACTTGATCATGTCAATGCAGTAAGACAACAAGTATTATAGGTGTACAGCTTTTTCCACAGCAATGGAGATCTTTTTCAAACACATTTAGTTTAAGAATACCTGCTAATTCATTTAAACTTTGTCCCTCTGGCACAATGTAAAGCTGCAAATGAGTATATTGTCATTCATATTGAGGCAGCAATGGAGGGCACATGTAACAATACATTAGTCCCATGCATACCAAAGGCTACAGGAGCCACTCTGCATCAAACAAACAGGAGAATCAAATGAACTACTTTACATGTTTGACTTCCTAAAAATCACAGGCCAGAATTTCCCTCAGATGGCTGGAACATGGAATTCACAAACAAAATAGAACATTTAGTGAAAAAATACTAACTTATACGAGTAGCTTTTAAAATTGGTGTGTTGCTATTAATTATCACTGGGAAGTATGTTAGCATGACGTGATGATACTTCTCACACACATACCGCAGTGTGGGGTTCCTTTCCCCACACATCATCTACATAAAATGGGAAATAGCTGACTATCATGCAATATAACAGCTCCCTCAGGTTACATTTTGTTTCAATTTGGTTATGTGATCCCACTGATTTAACTGGGACTGTGTCATCATGAGAGAGAATAGCCTTGTGTTTAGATACTTATGATTACATTTAAATCCATTATAGTTCTGTTGCGCCTGCAGCCAGCATTACCTGCCTTCTTTAAAAAACAACATCAGTTGTGAACTTGGTGGGATATCAATCAGAGTATAAGATAAACTGTTACTATTAATTTCTATAGTCAAAGTAAGTGGTGATAACATGGATGTTATAAATCAACATTATTTTCTGATGTCAAGCAAGAATAGATCAGAGCCTCCAATCCTGGGCCAAGTCCTATATCTTCATCACAACAAGTTCTCATATCTACATAATCTTATTTCAAGCATGATGCTCAGAAATTCCAGTTTTGACTAAAATAACTTATTTTTCATCCTGTGTTGGATGGTGAGACAGATTTCTCCCAACATCTGAACTTTTCTGATTACATTTGACATAGTACTTCATGACTCATAGTTTTAGAGAGAATGATACCATGTCGCATGTTTACACATACCTGGGTTTGATGTGTACTGCATTGCAATCATTAGCATTGATGATGCAGATAGATTGACATGTGCTGGAACACCTTCTCTTTTTGAGGATCCCACTTAAAATAAAGGAAAAAGAGAAAGAACACATTTTTTATTGTATAACAAGGAATATTAAGCGAGAATAGCATATTAAATAATTCCAACTGATGCAAATAAAATCCCCAAGGTACTATGTCATTAAAAAGCAAACAAACAAACAAGCAAACAAAACTAGAAACATTCTGAATTGGAGAAGGTGAAACCCCCTTTTCTGCTGGAAGAGAAAGATGACTAAGAATATGATATTGCTTCACAGAGCACACACCTGGTTTTCCAGATCAGCAAGATTTCATTGTCAGAGCTGCATGAATCAAAGAGAGGGATCTTCTCAGGTACTCTCCTTCAGACCCCACAGACTGGTCAAAACAATGTCACTTGTGTAGCCAAGTGCCCCTAGGACTTGGATTGTAGAAAAGTAAGGTGGAAGTGGAGAGTAAAGAAACAAGAAAAAATAGAAAGCCCACTGCTGAGGTACACTGACGAAGGGCTGGGGCTGGCAGTACCTGCTGGCTGTTGGTGTATGGCAAACATGACTACTCAGGGATCACAGGGTACAAGTTCAAGTTATAGGTACATTCCAGAAAAATTAGTCCCCCTTGTTATGTTAACTGTGCTAAGATAATGATAAACAGTAGCACTGAAGTGTAGCTAAGCTGTTGTAACTTTGACCTCACACACAAAGTGGCCAGAGTTCCTTCTGGTCTCCTACTAATTAGTTACTATTAAATGGTATACTTGGAAAAACCCTGCAGAGCGTAGGTGTTTATTTTCTGAAATGCAACACGGCAATATGGCTTTGAAGGCAACCTCCCACACAGAGATGTGGCATGTATCTTCCACATCCTCGCTCACAGCACTTTCCCAAGCCTGGCTGCCAGGACCCAAATACCAAGCATTTGGGACAAAAGCAAAGAACTGCAGCTCCCAGCTCAGTGAGATGCTTTCATTCTTCCCATCTGGCTCTCCAGCTGCTCACACAATCTCTTGCATCCTCCCTTTCAGATTGATTCAGAGCTGAACACCAGAGGAAGGAAAGGTTCTGCACTTGCCTTGTGAAGGGGCAGATCATTCCTGGTGGGGAAAGACCAGCCACTAACTAAAAGGGCACCCACTGGAAAAGCCGGAGGGAAGGAAAAATAGAGAATTTCTCTCTTCTATCTGGTACTTTTCTACATGACCCAGCATTACTATGGCTCTCTTCACTGCACTTCATTCATCCTCTTTTGACTCTCACCCATACATGTAAGAGCCCACAAATTATCACAGCAAGGTCTATTTGGATGGATTTAACTTACAAAATACTCAGCAGCTCTAACCTGGCAATTAAAATGTGGCCATCAGCTGAAAAGTAAGACACAGTACAAGAAGCCAAATTTAAAGAGCAGCAGACTGGTTTCATACAGAGATCTAACCAAAACTGTTTGAGGAAAAAGGCAGCAGGACAAAGGCTGGTCCCATGCTCTGCATGGATGCAATCACTGCCAAAGGGAGTTGGGGAATAGTATCTATTTAAGTAAACCAAGGATTTGGCTCAATCAGATGTTTTGGAGGACAGTTTTACAGATCTGATACAGTTTCCTTATCCATAAGGAAACTGAGGTACAGAAGAGCTAAGGGATTTCTCCAAGATCACTGACTGGTAGAGCCAGAACACATAGGTGATAAATTTCCATTAAACTTAACCTCAAAACACCGTATCATGCTGCTGTCCATGTTCTAACAGCATCTTCTACATGCTTAAATGACATCAGTGTTAATCTCTGTAAAAAAGTCACTCATGTTTTTCCACAAAGATCTGGAATACAGATAAGGAAGAGACATTCTCACAGAATCACAAGATGGTTGAAGTTAGAAGGGACCTCTGGAGATCACCTTGTCCAGCCCCCCTGCTCAAAGAAAGGCCATCTAGAGCAGGTACTCAGGACCTTGTCCAGCTGCGTTTTGAGTATCTGGTAGGATGGAGAATCTGCAGCCGCTCTGGCAAACTGCTCCAGCATCTGATCACCCACACAGCTAAAGGCTTGTTGGTTAAAACTGTCTTTTAATATTGATCCTAATGCTTCCATCTGCAGTACACAGTTAAATTTCTCACTGCTACTGAAGTCCCATCAAGCCTTTTACCAGGTACAGAGACAAGTATTCAGAACACACCTCAGGATTCACATTCTGCACGGATTATAAAATTATGTAATCATGTGACACCCTCAGTGGGGGAGAAAAAAGAAAGAGGAAAAAAAGGAGGCACTGTCGGATTCAGTCTTAACATTTACAGAGAGGAGACACTACAGACACAGCTATTTAGTACAGAACTTAAAGAGAAAATGCCGAGAAGTAGGGAGAAAAATCAGAAATTCACCACATCATTACATTGAGAACAGTCATTCTTGTACATCCAGGTTTTGGCCAGCTAAAAAAATTACACGTTGCTACTGTATCTATCGTTTCAGGAGCAGTCTGCCCATTGATTCTGTATTCAAAACTCCCACTGCTGGCACTGAAAGTTCTATGAGTCTGAAAGCAATGTATTTCTTAAATAAGCTAAACTTCAACCTTTAAATGAAGGAAAATTGCACACAGTAACACAGCATAACAAATAAATAAAAACCATAGAATGATTCTCTTTGAAAACTAGTCACACAGAATTATTTTACAAACGTACATACAGTAGATTGGTATCCCATGACAATACTATGAGAGATCAAACTTTGACTCCTACGGTCTAATACTATTATAGCAGTGCATCATGTTTTCTGAAACATAACAACACTCAAATGAGTTCTACTTACATATAGCCATAGGCAGAAAAGATGTGCTGAGATACTCTATAATATCCTTGTGCAGAAATGGAGGAAAGGTAGCTAGTGTTGAAATCATTGTATAGGGTAAAGTACTCAAAATATCATCATTGAGAAAAGGAAGTAAGCATGTAGTTGTGTAAAAAATTGATTGCCCAAGATCTGTTGAATAAAATGAAATAAATACAGAATCATTACAATGGAAAATAATTATGACTACGTTCTTTTTAGTTTACAAAACTATTAAAAAAAACACTTAAATTCAAGTTTTCCCCTCGAAGCAATTTGGGAAGTTAATCACTATAGACAAGAGACTTCACCCATGTTTTTGAACCCCTCCTAAAATAGAGGGAAACAGCTGTTCAACAGTACTCAGAAGAGTTTGGAGGGTATATGAATACTACAGCCAGTAAAACCATTGCTCAAAATCAACGTTGATTTTAATCATGTAGCGATTAACACACAATGGCCTCCATTTAAGCAGAGATATTACTAGAATCAAAATTTGATACGCAGTTTGGTATCGAAAGGCCTGCTTTTGCAAAAAGCGTTCTAGTCTTTATCAGCCATAGAAAAATAAGATGTTCATCTTAATTACCCTCAAGATTGCTGCAAAGTACCCACTACATAGAGACTACAGGAAGCACCACTGTATTTTTCAAATATGTGATTAAACAATGGATCTTGTTTTCCTGGCAAGCCATAAAGGCAAAAAACAGCCAAGGCTTAAAAGGAAAGGAATATTTATCAGAATGTTCATACTTATTTTAATTAATTTTACTATAATCCTTTGGTACATTTCAAGATCCAAAGGGAAGGGATAGGTTATTGTGTATCTGGGCACTGTGGCATCTTTATAATCTCTTCCGAATGAGGAACTGAGCTGGGGCAAACAAACCTCCGAGAAACATTACAGCACTCAGTGAGCCCCAAGTTTGAACCTGTATGATGATCCCATGACCTCATAAGGCCTTTTCCCTGCATGAGAGGGATTCCTTTTATTACTCAATCTCTAACCTTAAGTATGTTACACAGGCCTCCAGTTCCATCTGTACAACTAGGTTGATTTAAACCTGCCTCTGTAAAGTGCTCAGAGATCTGTAGCTGTAAATATCATAAGTCACAGTAAGAATGAAAATTAGCACTCAATTTCAGTGGTTCTGGCAGGTCTTCCATGCAAGGGTCCAGTCAGACCCTCAGTGCTAGAGGGCACTCCTCTCTTGCAATACGTATTTACCAGCAAAGCCCTGTGAGTTTTGTACCATCTGACTGGACCAAAACTCAAGATGGCCCAGTGCACCAGTTGTACTTACCCAAACAACACGGCTCGTTCTGATTTAAAAAAATGTATTTCTTTTAGGGACATGCTTAGCTGAGGGAAAAATAAATAACAAGTTGTATTGCAAAATTTAATTCTCCATACACAGAATTATAGAAAGTGACCTCACCTTGCTGCAAGCATGAGTCAACCAAATTATTCCTGGCAGATGATTGTCTAAACTCTTTTTAAAAAATGTGCAAGGCAGTTCACTCCTTCTCCTGGCAATTCATCCCAGTGTTTAACCATCTTTATCATAAAAAGGCCTTTTTTTTTTTTTTTTTAAATTTCCATTGCTGCTGTTTAAGCCTACAACTTCTTATCCTGATTCACTGTAGCCACAAATAGTTTTATTTAGTTTATTTCTCCTCTCAGCAACCTTTTCATATTTGTATATATAATCATCTCTCCCTTCTATTTTTCTCCAAGCTGGACAAACCAAGTTATTTCCATTTTTCCTCACTGTTCACATTTTCTACACCTCAAATCATTCTTGTTTCTTTTTCCTGGACTCCTCCCAAATGGCCCATGTCTTTCTTAAAGCCAGATAAACACATCTGAAAATTTTACTCCAGCAGAGGCCTTGCTAGGGCTGTTAGAATAATATACAAAATGCTTTGGGTGTCTCCTACACAAAACACGTTTACATATTGCTAGAATAATATATTAGTGACTTATGGTCTGCCTCTGATCTGCTGCAACATCCAGATCTCTGCAGTAGGGCTTTCAAGATAGTATTTCCCCTATTTCATTTCTGCCTTTGATTTCTCCTGCTTAAACATAGTACTTTAGATTTCTTCCTTGAAAATGTTTTAAAACAGAATGCAAATTGCCAGGATAGTTTTGAATCAGATATCTTTCACACAGAGGACACGCTATTTGCCATCTTGATAACCCCTGCAAATCAAAGTGCTCTCTCATTTCTATCAGCCATGTAAAAAAAAAAAAAAAAATATTAATAATACTAGACCCAGCACAGACCCCTAAAAGATTCCCACTTGATATACCCTTCTAGCTGAAAAGAGCCACTGGTAATTTCTTCTGGAGTGTTTTCCTCACTCAAGTGGTGTCCACATGTCCCAGACTGCCATTAGGATGTCAAGTGACACAGCAACACAAGACTGACTAAGGACAGAAAAACCCTGCCAGGAGCCACTATGCTGCCATAAAAGGAAATTGTGTTTGCTCAATGTTGTTTGTTCTTTACAGGTCTCCATTGGTTGTTGATTATCACTGTGTTATCTATCTCAAAAAAGATTGTTTTGATAATTAGCGCCACCATTTCTAGAAAGTGAAGTGGACAAGCCTGTAATTTGCTGGGAGCAAATTACACCCTGAAACCATGACGAAAATTAGTATTTGGCTTATATAACATAGGGAGAACACTGGGCTCCTGAATCCCAGTATGGAAAGCCAGAGACTAACAAGCCAGATACATGCAGAACTTGAGGGAAAACAACTGAAATACAACACAGTCACAAAAATATCTTGTGATTCACTAATTCAAAACATAAGCAAATACAGCTTTTCTGTAAGTCAGAGAGAGATATTGCTGTCTTTTTACCCAGGAATATGTTAAAGCCATCTCAAATCACCACTGCCATGATTTTTCTTCAATTAAATGTATATTATGTTCTATTTAGAGACGGACCTTCACCAAAACACTCAATCTGTATATTCATTATAGGCCAGATATACATTTGCAAGCAATTAGTGCCTTTTTAAGAGAGCCACCCCAAAAAGACCTGTCTGAAGATATCCCAGCAGATTCAAATTCAAAAATCCAGATTTTTTTTTTTAAACCATCTGTATTGTTTTTGTTACATACCATTGTATTTTAGTTACATACCACCAGCATATCACTAAAAATCAGACAATATCAGAATTCAAACCCAAATTCACAGTTAGCAAAAAAACATCTTTTATTTAAGAAAGTCAAACCAAACACTTGGATATAAATGCATCCCAGGAGACTGAATTCCAGATCCAGGTCAGCTTAGGCCCATCTCTTCTACTGCATTTATGCACCATTCATGGATTCACAGCACTGAAGTTAAGCGTACTGGAAGGGTTGAAGGGCCTGCTTACCATGTTGACCATGTTGTAGCAAGGGAACTAGATCCAGCAGTGTCACCAGTGTCACGTAAAGTCCTTGATAGTCCAAAGATGGGTAGTCTGATAACTGAGCATCACGACTTTGCTGGCCACGTTCAGATGGAGCATCTCGCAGGACGCTGTAAAGGAGGGAGCGAGTAACAGTAGGGTTGATGGAACTGACCTGTGGTCTTAGAGATGGGGTGAGTGGGAATGGCACAGGAAAAAGACACATGGTCATGGGCACTGTCAAATTGGAGGCATCTTGATTCTCCTTCTTCCCTGTGCGGGACAAAATGCTGTTGGGGGGACAAAGAAAAAAAAGAGACAACAAAGACACAAAGAACAGCACATTACATTGAAATGACACTATAAAACAAATAATAAAACACCAGATACATCCCACATAAGATGCAATCCCTACTGAAACCAGTGTGTTTACAAATCTAGCAACCATTCACTTTCGTGGTTCAAGGAAAGATAATTAAAAATTGACATCTAGGAAAATTTCATTGCATCTCATGTGTTATCTGGTTCATAAGGAGCAAAAATATAAAAATGCATGTTTCAGTGCCCTACCCATGTTTCACAGTTAAGAAAAATTCTGAGAATTAAAAGTGTTTGCTATGGTAAAATGGCTGTGTCACAATAGGCTGGTACTTTGCTCTGAGATTTTAAGAGATTTCTTTTTTTTTTTTCCCCTATAATCTTTTGAACCAACTGACTGAAAACATGCAAAATATAGGTGTGGCACTTGCAGAAACATGTTTTAGCAAAGAATAAACATGTGTGTTTGTTAAGATAGTCTTAAAAATCACATGTTTATTGCATTAAAATAATGTCTGTATGTATTTTATGATACTGTTTCATGACCACTCACTCAGTATCATTTGAGATAATGAAGTTTAAACAGGCACATGGATTTAGAAATAATATAATATTTCTAAAATGTTAACTAAACTACATTTGGAAAAGTTATAAAATAATATATAGTAGATGGTCTTTAGCATATGTTTGTGAGCTAATGATAATGGTTGTTTATGTGTGGTTTTAATTTTGCCCATGTTTAAGGAGGAAACATTTTACTTTATGAATACAAACACTCCTTGGGTAAAGAGTTACCTTCAAAAATCTAAGGGCTAAGCAAGCAAAACCAATTATGTAACTGCAGATCAGACAGTATGTTACCATACATTCCTGCTGTTACTTACGTTATTATTCAACAAAACTCACTATAAACTAAAGGAGAGATAATTTCAAAAAATAAAAAGGATTTAGTGGGAATCAAAATAGAGGCTATATGTCAATCAGCTTGTTATGTCATTTTAAGAATGTCGTAAACATTTTAATCTAATTTATTTAAAAAAATAAACCCCACTATTTTGAACAGAAATAAATTGTCACTTAAGCAGTGTTATAGTTTAGTTATCAGGCAATTATAGGGTTAGTTCATAGTCTTCATATGTGCCTATAAAAATATAATACACCTTTTAAATATATTAAACCACACACAATGCTTTTTTTTTTTTAAAGTACATTTTGCACCTCTCAGTGGTTGGGATTTCCAAAAGCAGTTGCTGTTGGTTTAACTCTGCTCCAAAAGTCAGGGTTAAACCAAGTCAGTGGCATTAAAATTTCCACTGACTAATGAAGAGCTTAGTTACGTCAAAAGGGAGCACTTCTGGAAACCTCAGCCCTCTTTAACAGTACAGAGATCCCTATCGTATAATCACCTTAGCACAGATATATCTTACCTCACAAGTCAATTCAACAATTTACACGAGCAAGCTAAACTCTTGCTAAGGTGCTTATAAGAGAAGGTGTCATTCATTTGCCATATATATAAAACACTTCTACAAGTACAGTTCTATGGCAAGTGGCTACTATCACATCACTCTTGCAGACAGAGATGACAGACATATTGTCTGTTTTAAGAAACTACATACTTTTTTTTCCTTTTTTATTGTGCCTTACATGTTTGGCAGATTATTTTCGTTTCTGTTACCCAATGTCCAGTACAAGAATCATGGTGACTGTCAAGACAGTTTATTCAGAAAATCATTTAAGATGTAGCATGACTTTATAAACAGATCATCAGAGTGCTGATTCTTTTTAATTTGCTTGATGTTCATTTGCCATATTTTGCAGCTCATGTTTAGGGGTATGAAGGTACCAAGTTATATTCTTTCCCTGTCTACCAACAGATAATACCAATTACCCATCCTTTTACTCGACAACACATCACTTCAAGCACACTTCTTCCAGAAAGGACATTATTGTATTAATTAATCCTTGTTTTGGAAAGCGTAAGGCAGTGATAGAGAGCTCACACTATAGACTTCCTTTCCTTATAACATGGAGCTATGGCCCATCTACAGATTAGAGGCCAAAGTGCACCATCTTGTATCTTGATCAGGGCACCCTCCTGTTCACGAACAGCAATGAGATCATGTCTAAATTCCAGCTGTAACCGCACCAAATTTAAAAGGAAAACAAACAAACACACACCACTTTCAGATCCAGGCTTTTGCCTGACCCATATGTTTTTAAAGTAATAAACAGAAGAGTCAAAATTTAAAATCTAGGAAGTGCCCTAAGACCAAGATACGATGATTGCAGTTTGCTCCTGTTTCTGTTCAAACCATGTCTTGAGAACCTGGAGTGTCTGCAGATCATAACTCCACACTGAACGTGTTCTCTGACAAATGACAAAGTTACCAGGGCTTGTTTCAAGATTTGTAAATCTTTGCTACAAATTTATCCCAAAATTACTGCCTTCCAGGAAAGGCTTTCTAAAATGCCTACAAGAGAATTGCATCTCACCAAGGCAGCAAAACCAGTCTGACCATTAATTAGCCACTGGGCATTTATAACTATTCTTTATGTAAAACATTTTACTTAGACATAAATATGGAGAATTTTCTCCAAGAAAAGGTGAAAGAATGAGCTATTATGCAAGATGTTTATTAAGTCTTAGATCATTCCTCAAATGAGGGAGAAAATACTGAAAATGAGCAGGGCATGAAACAAATTCATGCTGTAATGTAAAGAAATGCTGTTGCCCAAAGAGAAAAATCAAGGAAGAACTAAATGAATCAATGTGCTATGCATTGTGTATGGTGATTTTATGTGATGTTTGTTCATAGAAATAAGGATTTAATTTTTTTTAGCCATTCCACGTCTGTTCCCCCCACCCTTGAGCTTCTAATTTATTGAGGCTATGTACAGAGCAAAGGAGCAAATTATTCCCTGGTGCAATCCACCTATAGCTAGCAGAATGACACCAGATATGAATGTGATCCAAAAGAGCAGGCATGCCCCACTGAAAGGAACACAGTCAATGTGTCCATAACATGGAAAGGTAAAAAGTATAATAAACTGTAAAAGCTACACCTGTAAAAATCATCATATGGAATTCCTCCATTATTCTTTGACTACAAATGTTCATAAATAAATGTTTGCCTAAAAAGATGAGCTGCAAAGAGAGTACACATCAAACTGGGAAATATTGTTTAAAGTTATCTTAAAATAGTAGATGATCACAAGCAACGTATTCTGAAGCCCAGACTCAAAATCTCCAGAAATCAATGCGCATTTTTGCTACAGTTGGTCAGTATTCTCTTAGCAGCCCAAATTCATTGCATTAGCTCTATCTCAGGCTCCAAAGATCATTCTCTACCATGTACTTCTATCATTGATGTTAAACCTCACACAATGGAGTCTCAGTGTAGGAGGCAGAAAGAAGACTCAGCATGCAGAATATTCAAAGAAATTTCTGCACACACTCTTCAGAAAGGTTCTTAGGCAGTCTGTTTAGTTTTAAGGTAAATCTTGCAGAGATCTGCACACAGTGAGTGGGAGTTTCCTTCTTTCCATCTGCCACACTAAATACAGGGTGTGTTTTGTTTTGCTTTTTTATCCAGCTCCTTTCTTAGCATCAGCAAGTGTATAAATTTATATTGGTTCAACCATAGCACTCAAGCTTTGACCCACAGTTCAAATTCCCCAGTTACAGGAATTCAGAACGTGGTGTTGACCTTGCTCAGTATCAGAACTCAGTCCACTTAAATTTAGATCCAAGTCCTGGCTTCAGCTTCTGGTGCCCTTTTATCTCTGAGGCTGAGCAGATCCTAGATCATAAGGACAAAGCCATTTGTGTAGAGCTGCACATCAGATATAAGGATCACTTCTGCCCCATGAGATTCAGCATTATCAGCTACAGGATTTTGGTTCAGTCCCATTCTGAACACAAAATAAAGAAATTGAGTTGGTCAGTTGTGCAGTTCCTGACCTGACTTCTGTTCCGCTCTCATAGTCACCTAGTATAAAGCTTTTTAGTAAGTCCAGAAACATCACTGCTTATGGAGTGTGAAGAATTTGTCACATAGGACATGTCAGCTGTACTGCTTAGAAAGATGAAGAAAACTGGATGGTATAAAGACACTTTATTTAAGCAGCAGACTCTACATCCACCCTGTCCCAATGGACTTCTGCCCAAAAAGAAACAGATCTCATTATAGCACTTGGTAGTTACAGCTAAGAGAAAAGCATTCATAATAAGTCCAACTTTCTTGCTTTAACACCCTAAAGGCCAACAGCATTTACACAGAGGCTGTTTTGTCATATGGGACTTTATTTAAATGTGATTTAACTGTGTGTGTTGTGCAAATAATCCATCAAAACAGCCCGATGTGGGAACAGAGCCACATTTCAGAGGTATCTTTAGTGACTCTCCAAACATTTTCCCCACTACTGCAACATAAAGAGACAAAATTTAGTTTCTTAATCTTAAAAAAAAAAAATAGGCCCTACTGTTTGCCATAAGTTTCCTCAACACTCTAAATGATGAAGGAAACAAATTTCTCAGTCGCTAAATTCTACTCTTAAAGTTTTCAAAAGTAAGCAGGAGGTTTTTAAGTTTGTGGTGAACGTTTGTTCCACTGAGTATTTCTGTCTATGTGCCTTTCCTTCTTGACCCTGTTTATGGGTCAAGAATTTTGATACATCCAATGCACTTCAAATTAATGTTAAAATGAACTGCTGTCAAGTTTAAACTCTTGCTTCGCAACTTGGACACATCATAAGGTTATGTGTACAAATGTATGGGTTAACTGTTTTTTGTTTATGTTTCCTCAAATAGGGCAAATAGCTGTATTTCCAAACCAGTTTATGACAGCAGAGACTTGATCTTTCCAGGTATAAATCAGGAAGCTATGCACAGAAATACAGCTTTAAATGCATTTTTCTGGATGTGAAAACTAGAGCCTACCAAAACCTGGGCAGACAAAAATAACCTCTTCACTGTTAAAAACCATATTTAAAAGAATTTGAAAATATGAGTCCACTAGGTAGCACAATGGAATGTATATCATTCCTAATTAAGTCTCACAATTTTTGCCATCTTTTTTAGCAAGATGAAAGGTAGTATTTCCTATATGAAATGTATTCTGCAGTCATATGGTATTTATTACTATGTATTATCAGTAAATATTGGACTAAATCAAAGCCCTGGGTCAGAGCAACTCTGACCTGTTGTTGCCATCCGAATCCAGATCCATACACAAACTTCGTGTCTACTTGTATTGTTGTAAGGGACTGAACCAGAACCCAAGCCTGACATGCAGCTGAACTATGGCAGCATAAGAACCTAGCTCTGCTCGACTGGCTTATCGCTCCAGGATCCTGAGGCACCAGCACTGTTAAAGAGATGATGGGCGTATGCATCCAAAACTATCAGTCACAAACTCCTTACTTCACAAGTTCAGCATGTCTGTACATTCTGCTAAGTCTTAGGAGGGCCAAGCAAATGTGTAATCAACCAAGTTTATTTTAGAATCAGCCACTCAGTCAGCAGCTCAACTGGGCAAATTGGGCAACAGCCACTGAAGAAATTAATTCATACCATTATTTTCTTAAATTATGCTCTGACTCTTTTTGGCTGAGCATTGACCCATTATAGCTTGCAACCAATTCAAAGTCAATCAATATCCCCTACAATTCTTTAGCTCTTTTTTTCTTCAAGAGCATTAGTTAAAACTTACCTCAATAACGTCTGAGAAAAGTATTTCAGAGTATTTGCAATGTCAGTTCCAGAGGGCACAGGGTAAATGTTGTGCAGAATCCGGTTGTGGTATTCCTGAAGGTAACGGATTTTGGAAGCAACTACACAAAAGACAAAAAACAAACAAAAACTTTCATTTAGGCTTTTTGCAGGCTTTGACAGAATCACATCTGTTCCCACCATTTCTGATTATTTTCTAATTTAAAAACTAAACAGTAAAAAACAGAAAACTCTCTACATTCCTTCTAATTTGACTGAATAAAATGAACACTCCAGTGCAAGAATGTCAACGGGAAGGAACAGAAGTGAATACCTGCATCTGTATTAGACCAACTTAGTGCTAGCAAATTAAAAAAATAAATATAAACAAAAACAAACAAACAAAAAAACCAGACCTGCACTATTTCTCTGCCTCCAAGATCTCAAGATTCATTTATAATGAATGAGTCATTAAATCATAGGGGATTCATGTGAGACAGATAAATATTTCTAATGCCAAAGCAGAGATAAAAGCTAAAACAGAGAGAGCTTATGTGATTTACTTTAGGCCATACATTTACTTCATGCAATGAGCTGAAGATACGTAAAGACCTGTGCTGTTTATTTAAGTGTTTCAGGAAGTTTGATGATGCAGGCGAGGAGATTTAAAATAGTAGGAGCTCTACACCTTTACTGAAACCATTTTTTTGTTATTTTAGAAATAGAATAATAATGGGTTTATTTTCTAAAAGAGATCCTTGTTCAGTATTGGAAAAAGTATTTACTGACCATACCTGCAATGCCTCACATTGCCTACATGGCAGAAGACAGCCTCAGGCAGAGACACCTAAGAACACAATTCTTTTTTGCTCTGCTCAGATTAATAAGTTCTGCTGAGAAGCCAAGTGCTCTGGCTGTGGCACAAGGCTGTGCCAGATCAGCTGCGCTTTCAGCTCTGCTCTGCAGTTGTTCACAGCATCACCCTGTGCAGACACAGCCTCAGTGAAACCAGAGCTCACTGGGAACTCCTAATCATGTTAAAAGTGCACCAAGACTGTGTAATAGGCAGTTCAAAGGGGAGATGCTTCCAAATGACCTCAGCCCTTGAACATATGGATTATGAGAGTCTTTTACTACATCAAGCTACACCTTGTTCCCCTACAGGGCTTCTGCTGTGTGGAAGATAAATTGTGTTTCCTAAAGGACCAATTAGTCAGTCCTTGGTTTTATTCTTTTTGCCAACTGGCATTTAAAGAATGAATACCATTAAGTCCTCCACTGGACAGAAGGGCACTAACTTGCTGTCTATATGCCTCTCACTGCTGTTGTATGTGAACATTTCATGAGCATTCCATTTTTTTTCTTCTATCACTGACAAGCTGAATGAAAAGGAGCGACTGAGTATGAAGCCAGGCATATTTGCAAAGAAAACAGACCACATTTCACAGTGCCCTTGCAAAGAACAATTCACAGCAAGACACACAGTTTACTGTGGCTGCCATGGTTTGCTGTCAGATATCTGTAAGTGAATTAGATTAACAAAATGCCAAAGATGATGTCAGAATTCAGGTCTAGATGTATTTCAAAGAACTGTCTACCTCTCTACAGCTACTTAGTTTCAAAAAAGGGTATGAGGTATCTAGAATAACTGGCTTTTAATAAAGAAGGAAATCTACATATTTTTGTTCATCAGCATTGTCACACAATTGTATCAGGCAAAATACCAAAACAGAAAATGTATTTATAAAGCCTAAATATTAACATTAGCTTTAGGCTAAAGGTTTTAACCTCGCCTCTGGGTTATGTTTCCCAGGACACTGACAATGTCAGCACATCCTCCCAGAACACAAAGAACCTTCTGAAGGAATGTACCAGAGCAAAATGTTGCCAGCTTTCAAGATACAGAAGTGTGTGAATGACCCAGTTTTCTGAGTTTCTGAGCACCCAGAGATATACTTCAGTGATGTCACTCTGTGGAGGTACTTAGCCATTGTCATAGGGTCATCACATAAAACTATTTTTAAAAAGAACAAAAAAAAAGTTATTCCACAATACATTGCTGGGTATCTCTCTAGGATCTACACAGACCTAACTAAACTCCCTGGCCCCCTTGTAAGCATTGACTGAATCAGGGGTAAAACCATCAGGTGTCTTGAAAGACGGTATTGGTTGCTCCACTATCTTGGAGAAGAACAGAGGTATTCCCAGACACTACTTACCACAACTAAACACCAGTTACTGCTATTTAAGGTGAAAAGGAACTAATTTCCTTTTAATACAACAGAACAACATAGGCATGCCATGATTAGTCAGATGATGAAAGTCGCTGCCAATACTACTGGTATGGGATATGAGACGCACATTGTCACAGAAAAGGGAGGCTTTGAGACAATTTCCAGATTGCCACCATTTTACCTGTTATTCATACAACCTGCCAAAGAGCTGTGGGGTGGCCACAGATTCATATTTAGACCAGCGACTCTTCCGTTCTGATCAGCCTTTTTCCTCATTTGTAGTGTTTTGCTGTTGTTCTTGGTAAACTGAGATTCATTATGACTTGACTCCTTTCCAAAACATTCCGGTTCTTGCCTCAATCAATGAGGGCAGAAGCAACAACAGCAACAGTTGGGGTTTGAAGGTTTGCCTGATAGTGATGTATGCACATCAACATAGTCCTTGTTGGAGTCTATCAAAAACTGCAGGTGAAGGAATCTTGAAGTTATGTTGAGACACAGACATTTGGTAATACTGTAATACTAGTCAGGAGAACAGCCTTGGCAAACAAAATACATTCAGTAGGTTAGAACGCACAGGATGTGTCCATTAACCAAATACCTTCCCTGAAGCATCATGAAAAAGAGCATTAGGAGCCAGGAAGATCTGAAACCTGGACTCCAAGTAAATCTTAAAATAGAGAGCAACAGGACATGGCAGGGCAAGACATAGTGTCTTGAACAGTACAAAGGGATGAAAAAACAGCCAAGGAGAAAATATGAAAGAGAAGCTCAAACAGAGCAGATCAAAAGCATTAGGAATGGAAGAACAGAGAAGGCAGAAGAGAAGAGAAAGAAAATGGCAAAGGCAGTGTTGGGACAAAAGGCGGCAGAAATTCTTCCACATGCCACTGTAAAATAAGCATAATTAATGTATAAAAATCACAGGAAAGAAGAAACAATTACAGAACTCAGGTGGGGGGTGGGGAAGGCAGAAATTGAACAAATCCGAACATTGCACGCTCCAGGGCTGTTGCAGGGTCAGAACATTATGTCTCTATTTATGAAGCCAGAAGCATATCCCTAAGGCAATAAATTAGCATCCACATAATGTTTTAATAGCAACATCATCCATCACTGTTAATAAGCTGTAAACCCTAAAGGAAAATAAACACAAGTATTCTTTTCCTTAGATCAGCTCAGCACGGGCATACACAAATACAAGAATCCTTCCCAGGTAACTGGAGGACAGAGACAGCAAGTCTTAACACATGAAGTGTTAGATCACACTGTGTCATCATGACAAACATCAATCCAACCTACTGGTCACAGACTGCCTGGCTCACAACCATGACCCTTGTATCAGGAAAGTAGCTTTGATACGGGCGACAAGCGTGACGGCCCTAGTTATTTTTCTTCAAGCCTCCCACCAGGGCTCTTGCAGATGCACCAGTTGCTATCAGCAGTAACAATGGTGGGGAACAGCACGGTCCAGCCGCCGATGTCCCATCCACCACATTATCTGCCCTTGCTCTGATCAGCTCCAGACAACAGGGTGGTTAAAACGCCGGTGGCTGTACAGACACAGCAGGCTCGGGCAGGGGGTGTCAGCACCGGGGGCTCCTGCTGGGAGGCTCTGAGGGTGCAGCAGGCGGGCAAGAGAGGAACACCCAGCCTACATTCACCCAAAAGGTGAACAGCACGGGCAGCAACGACAGCACACCTCCCTTCTCGCTCTACCTCACGGCAAGATCACTTTCAAGATGGAAACACACAGGTCACCTCTGGTCTCCACAGTCGGGTCTCCAGTCTCTCAGGGGGGCACCTCCTTTGGGACAGGGCATCAGACCAGGCAGGCCGAGGGCCAAGCCGGCGGTCTCGATCTTAATTCTCATCCCCTCATCTCTTCCCCTTAGGTCCCCGCCGCTGCCTGCGCACAAACACGCGGCCTCCCGAGCGGGGCCGGCCGGGAGGGGAGATGCTCGGGGGCCGCCACACCAACCACCCGGCGGCGGCTGAGATGGAAAGAGCCAGAATGAACGCAGCGCCCCCACACACACACCTCACCTCCTTGCACTGGCTGCGACGCGGACGCCACATAAGGTGGGAGGAGAGCGGGCAGAGGTATCCCCGGGGCACTGACAGACGGCAGCGGGGCAGCGCCATCGGCGGGAAGGCGCCCCCGGCCGCCCACCCCCCGCTCCCCTCGGACAGGCCCCAGCCCGCGCCGCTCGGCCCCACCACTCACACTGCTCCGCCTTGGTGGACATGCTGCCGCCCTGCTCTGCCCCTCAGCCACCGAGGAGCACCTGCCCCCGGCCGCGGTGAAGGCGACGGCGACCGCTTCGCCTCAGCAGCCGGGCAGCTGCCGCAGGGCTGCGGGCCGGGGACGGCGGGCGGGGCGGGAACGCGCTCTTAAAGGGACAGAGCGTCTGTCAGCCGCGGGTGGCGGTGGCTTCGCAAACAGCGGGCGCAAGGGGGTCTGTCCGCCCGCCCGGCCGTTTGTCTCAGGGGGAGGTTACCGCGCCGGAGCGCCGGGCTCGCTGCTGCGCTGGGCCGGGAGCTGCCGAGCTGGAAGATCTTGACGAGCTCCCCCAGGCCTCGGCGCTGCCCCTCGGGGCTGGGAGGGTGTTTGGGGCTGCGGAGGGGGGCTGGTTCTGCGGAAGCTTGCAAGAGGGGAAGCGCTGAGGTAGCCGAGGGGTGGCGGCACTATTGTCAGGCGTTTTTCATGGGACTGTGTCTGTGTTCTCCGTTTTATACTTTGCTTGAAACAAGGATGTTGTTGCTTTCACCACTTCTTCCCTCACGCCTCTGAGCTCCTGCTGTGTCCCTCAGCAGGGAACACAGTCAGGTGACGAGATCCCCGGCTTGTCCCCATAGTGTGCCAAGGCATCTCGGGACTGTCACGCCTTCCCCAAAGAGACCAGGGCTGAGCTCAGCCCAGCTGTGTCCCCTCTCTGTCAGCAGTTCCCAGCTACCGTTACCGCCCCAGGCATCGTCAGTACAGGATGAAGATGGGATGGAAAGACCTGGTGGGAGTACAACAATAACACTGTAATTTGTTTGCTCCCAGATAAATTATTTCATTGATGTGTGTTCTGTCACATTCCCCAGCATCCTGACATGGCCTTACCAGGTCTCAGAAACAAACAGCTAGCTATGGTTTTCTTCTCTGAAACTTTCCAAAACAGTATTCAGGTCCTCACACTTCTGAGAAAGGCATGTGGAACCAGAGGTATTTCATCAGTCAGGGCATGGGAGCTTTGATGTACACAGATAAAAAGCCAGCTGTAACATATTCTCCCCAAAACACTGGGCTGCGTAAGATGACTGGGCCTGTGGCAGCCAAAGAGAGCTGTGCTGTGGAGGCGGAGGAAAACAGGTACTTTTTATTATTCATCATGCAAAGTAGCGCCTCCAAACTACTGCTGCCCTGATTGGGGGACGATGCACATTCTGTGCCAGGAGCTGCGGTGAAGGAGCAGATGCTGTTCACTGACATTTAACATGTTGGCTTTTTTTCTCAAAGTGATCTTCTAAAAATACTGTATGTGCAATGTTTTTTCAACACCACTTAATTGTATCCAAAATAGAGCCTGTATTGCATTTACTTGAGGTCATAGTTATTTCCACGCTCCCTGCAGCTTGCGACCCCCAAAGACAGAGAGAAGCCAACTTAAACTACTGCCACTGGCTAGTATGAACAAGCTGCAGGGACTATACTGGGACTGATCGGCAACTGAAAGGCATGAATTTATTGGGAGAAAAATCACCTCAACTTCCTTGAGCAGTACTTCACAAAAGCAAAGAGCACTGGCCCATTCCCATATGGGGTTTTCTCCTTCTTCCTGTTGGGCTTGCTGCAAGATTCCCTAGGTTGCTACCTGAACATTTAAGTTTACTCTTTTACATTTAAACATTTAGGGGTAAATATTTAAGTTTGGTTGTTTTTTTTTCTTATTAGAAACTGACATGTGAGATCCAATTCTACTGAAGTCAGTGAGAGTTTTTCTATTTATTTAATTTAATGCCCAGGGAGGTCACGTATTGCTACAAGCCCCACTTCCCCCAACCTTAGGTCTCACAACACAGAACACAAGTGACGAAAATATAGATAAATGGCTTTCAAACCTCACTGAAATAAGCTCTTGAAGGCAGGTCTCATCTTTATCTTGGATTTCTGTCTCTTGATGCAACAAATCAATCTGAACAGCTTTATTGCTCAATACAGAATAAGAGAGAACTATGCACTGAGAGGAACTGAGGTCCTACAGGTATGCTTTAAAATACACCAAGTGTTCACATACTGCAGTGGTGAGTCTACTGAAAACACTCAGGTTGATAAAGCAGGAATACACTGTGAAAATATGAATTCCGTTTCTCATGTAAAATTTTTCCTCAGGTTTAAGTGCCTTAAAATTTACAAGAAAAGGTCCTATACTGTCGCGGTTGAGACAGACAAATGACATGGACCAAGTTCTTCCAGGATGAAAGTAGTAGATGCCATTTATTGCTACAAGTGCATTTTTATACAGTTCTACCAATTCATGTGTCTCTTCCCTATTGGTTACAAGTTACAGCAGTAACATCTCATTGGCTAATTTTGCTGTCATCCATGTTACTCTTCTACTCCCTTCTCTCACACGGGTACATCCCTTCTCTCTCAAGGGTACAACTTAATATCTCCAGATACTCCTTTACTCCCATCCTTCTCAAGGGTAAACCTTAATATCTTCAAGGCTGATCTCTATTCCCATACTCTCTGTCAAGGATTCCACAGACATGCTGTAGTTTCCCACACTATACAGTTCAGCATGTAATTCAGGCATATGGAAAACAATTTACTGCTTAGGAGTTCTTCTGCATTCCTAAACAATGCCTAAGCCCCAAATAAGTACTGATACAAGTCATCTGTTATTTGGTCAATTTGATAGATTTGCCTAGTTTGCTAATACATAGAGACTTATGCTTTAAATTGTGAACAAATGTCATAAAGGAGTACGTACAGGAACATGGTACTCTGGGAACTGATTTCTCAAGTCTCTGTGTTGAACAGAAGTCACCATTTCTCAGCAAAATGCTCATTAATCTGCCTAATAAAATGGATACAGTGCTCCACTGGAAACAATTTTAAGCAGCTAATGTTTGTGTCCATATGCTTTTTACCTCTGCATGCACTCAGTTAAGAGAACACATAAAAGCTGCAGGCATCTGAAAAGTCCACTAGTCATTAAGGCAAGAACATGTTTTTAACAATAAATAAATGGGGAATGGAAAACTTACCAACTTATGAAAACTAAAAAGAACAAATGGTACTTTTCTTAGTTCATGAGTGGAAATTTCACAGAATCATGGAATTACTTAGGTTGCAAGGAACCTCTAGAGCTTGTCTTCCCTGCTCAAAGCAAAGCCAACTACAGTAGATTCTCAGGGCCACCTCCAGTTTTTGAATATCTGCAAGGATGGAGACCCCACAACCTCTCTAAGCAACCTATTCCAAGGTTTGACTATCCTGACAGTAGAAAAGTTTTTTCTTATGATTAAGTGGAGTTTCCTGTATTTCAGTTTGTGCCCATAGCCTCTGGTCCTGTCACTGAGCACCACTGAGAAAAGTCCGGTTCTATCTTCTTACTCCTGCCCCTCAGGTATTTATACGCATTGAGAACCGCGCCCCACGCCCCCCTCCCCAAGCCTTTTCTCACTGAGACTAAACAATTCCAGCTCTCTCAGCTTCACCTCATATGACAGATGGTCCAGTTTCTTCATCATCTAGCCCTTCCCTTGACTCACTCCAGTATATTTATGTCTTTCTTATACTGGTGAGCCCGGAATGAGACATAGCACTCCAGACGGGGTCTTACTAGTGCTGGGTAGAGGGGAATAATCACCTATCTTGGCCAGCTAGCCATGCTCTTCCTAATGCAGCCCAGGATCCTGTTGGCCTTCTTGCTACAAAGGCTCATTGTTGATTCGCAGTCAACTTGGCAGCTACCAGGACCCCCAGGTCCTTCTCTGCAGAACTGCTTTCCATCTATTCAGCCCCTAGCCTGTACTGGTGCTTAGGTTATTCCTCCTGAGGTGCAGAGCTTGAATTTTCATCTGTTGAACTTCATGTCACTCCTGTTGGCCCATTTCTCCAACATCTCAAGATCTATCTGAATGGCAGCACAACCATCCGGTGTATCAACCACTCCGCCCATTTTTGTACCACCTGCATATTTGCAGAGGGTGTCCAATCATCCAGGTCTCTGACAAAGATGTGAAACAGTACTGGCCCCAGTAGTGACCCCTGCAATAGTGACTGGTTTCCAACTGGACATTGTGCCATTGATCACAACTCTTTGAGCCTGGTGGTTTGTTGGACCTCTTTTCAATTCACATAATTGTCACCTTATCTAGTCCATACTTCATCAGTTTGTCAATGCTGATGTTATGGGAGACAGTGATGAAACTCTTGCTAAAGATACTGCTCTCCACTCATCCATTGAGCTAGTCATTTTGTCATAGAAGGCTCTCAGACTGGTCAGGCATAATTTTACCTTTGTAAATCCACACTGACTACTGCCAATCACCTTCTTGTCCTTTATGTGCTTGGAACTGGTTTCCAGGATTATTAGTTCCATCATCTTCCTGTAGGTCAAGGTGAGAGTGACTGGCCCATAGTTTCCTGAATCCTCCTGCTTGTACTTCTTGAAAATTAGGAGTGGTGTTTACTTTCTTCTGTTTCTCAGGATGCTCTCCCAGTTGCCTAGGCCTTTGAAAGACAGTAAAAATCAGCTTTATAATTACATTGGCCAACTCCCTCAGTACTTGTGTGTGCATCCTATCATCTCCCATGGACTTGTGTATGTCAGGTTTGTTTAAATGTGTCCTTACCTGATCATCCTCTACTGACAGGTAAGTCTTCCTTGTTCCAGAATCTCTCACTGGCCTCAGGGGCCTGGGATTCCCAAAGTCAGGTCCCACCAGAAAAGATCACAGTAAAGAAGACATTTTTTCTTCAGCAGGTCCCCTGCCGCATTCAGCAATGGACCTGCATTTTCCCAAGCCTTCCTTTTGCTGCTGATATCCCCACAGAAACCCTTCTCACTGCTCTTCATCTTCCTTCAACGGATTAAATTCCTTCTGGATCTTTGCAGGACCCCATCCCTGCACACTCGGCCAGTGTTTCTCTGTTCCTCACAGGTCATCTGCTCCTGCTTTCACCTCTTGTATGATTCTTTTTTATGTTTGACTTTTGTCAGGAACACCTTGTTCATCCATGCAAGCCTCCTGTGACCTGTTCTTGACTTCCTCTATGCTGGGAGGGACCATTCTGGTGCTTGAAGGAGGTGACGCTTGAAAATCAGTCAGCTGGATGTCTGGATATTAACGTGAAAAAGTGTACTCAAGGGAGCTACAAAATACACCTTCCTCTTATAGAGGAATTAGTTGTAAACCACATTCTCTGTTTCACTGACTGAGGAGATTTAATTCTCATATTTCCTTCCACTGTGCTTGTTGCAGGATAATGTAGATAAGGTTTGGAAGGGATGAGGAGTGTACTGGGTGCTTTGTGCTGGTTTTAACTATTTTTTTTCTGCCATAACAGTGTGAATTGCAATGACAACCATTCAAGAATAAATTAATGAAATATACCGTCAGAAGAAAATAAGTTGTGCAGAGCTGAATTTACTATTTATGTGACTGTTGTCACTTTGAATTACATTTTCAAGTATTCAGCTCTGAATAGAGACACAAAATGTAGTATTGTTCATTTGCTCTTAATCTCTGAGCATTACCCAATCTACTTTTAGAAAGGTAAGCCTTTCTGAAAAATACAAAATCCTAAGCCGTTCTACTTTGAATCAGGTACAGAAATTTTCTTAAATTCTTCATAAATTAAAGTGAATGTATGCATATATAAAAAACAAATGTCTAGGTAGCTCTTTACAAGTATATATGCATGCATTTGTATGCAGAAATGTTCACTGTTACCAACTCTTGATACATTCTCACGGTGTTTTCCTTAAAGGTTCGGCTTCCAGAATGAATTAATTATATGAATCTGTATTTGAATTTTAAATAAACATTATTTCTTGCCTGATATATACAGAGTATCAAATGCAATATAAACTATATTCAAAACAAATGAGGTTTTCAACACCTAAATGAGAGGCAAGGACCTAAATGCTTTGTAAGTTTTATTAAAAAAAAAAAAAAAAAGAGGCAAAACCAAACAAACCCACAAAACAAATAAAACCAGCCAACTTTGAATTTAGTATCTTTTAAGCCAATGTCTAGATTTTTTCAGACTTGCTCACAATTTCTGGCAGGAGCTTATCATTAACTGCATTGTGATAGGGATATTAAACCTTGTAGTAGAGGTGAGAAAATGCTTGGAATGTCTCAAACTTTGCTTTAATCCCTACAGGCTTCTCTGAATTGAAGTCTCAGCCATGCTACAAAGGAGGGAAGGGAGAGCAGAGTCTGACTGATGAGCCAATGATGACTCCAGTAAGAAAAGCCAAACATTACAAGTCAACTGGAGCAGCAGCAGGAGAGAACGAGCTTCTCTGGCACTCAGCACTTTTCAACCCAGTCAGTGCTCTCTACCTATCTACCTCTACCCACAGGCTGACCTAACCCAGATGCAAGGTGCTTGGTGTGGGACTGGAGCCCCCAAACAGGACCTGATCTCCTCCCTGTCAGATTCAAACAGCACATAGTGTTCCTCAGGCTCAGACATGTGCACTTGGCAGCAGTAGTTAGACCCCATTAAATTTAATTTGTCCCTAAATCTTTGCTCTCTGTAAGTATTAATCCTCTTGAATGATGGTCAAATAGATAATCACTTGAGAAAAATGTCTATCTGGGATTAAACTGAACCATTAGGCTCAACTCAGATATGCCACAGCATATTGACACAGGATGATTTCTGGAGATGTTCCTGAGGGCTCAGACACCTGGGTTAACCGGCATCAGCTAAGAGACAGTGAACTGGAAAGGCACCTCTACTTGCTCACAGAAAATCACATCTATGCACAAAAGTAACACAATATTCCTGACAGCTCGTATAGTCTTATGCTGATAATCCGTGGGAAAATAATTTATTCCCAGGAGAAGAATATCCAGACTGTGCTGAGACTTAAATATGCAAGGAAAACTCCCCATCTTGCCTTCAACGTTACTATCACACAGCAGTATGTACAGACAAAAAATCAGCCAGACCTCCTGCTGTGGGAGGACAGGAATGCTGCCATTCTGAGGAGGAAGGTGTAGAGTACAGTGGGATGGAGAGGAGAGGAGAGAGAGGAGAGGAGAGGAGAGGAGAGGAGAGGAGAGGAGAGGAGAGGAGAGGAGAGGAGAGGAGAGGAGAGGAGAGGAGAGGAGAGGAGAGGAGAGGAGAGGAGAGGAGAGGAGAGGAGAGGAGAGGAGAGGAGAGGAGAGGAGAGGATAATAGATGTTGGCAGTCATTGTGTTGGCACTCAGAAGTTACTGTGATGTGATCAGAAGCTTGGCTGAAGCCACCAACCCATATCAGTTGTGCCATCTGGTATACAGGAAATGCATTTCAGTCAGCAGTGGTTTGGGTTGATTTAAAGTGAGAGACTGAGCACTAAAGAGCTCTGGGTTTCGTTGCTGGTGCTGTGATCCCAACAGAGTAGCCAGCTTGTGATGTTAATGTTTGTTCTTTCCCTCCCCGATTTAAAATAATTAAGACTTCAGGAAAAAAAAAAATAGGAAATACAGTGGTTATTTGCTTGTATCTACAAATTTTTAATCTTCTTATTCTGACAATTACTCCAGTTAACTCTGTGGATGTTAGCTTTATTATTACATTTGTCAGTATCTGTCACTGTAAAAAAAATCTCTGATAAATGCCCTCAATTTCTCTTCTAGAGTAATCTCCTTAGCCTCTACATGAACAAAATACCTAATTTGTTGCCATAGCAGTGGAGTTTTGAGAAATAAATGGTGACCTGTGTAGAGAACTAGCACAAATCTGATAAGCATGTACTAGGACTATTATAAAATCAGATTGGCTTTTCTAGCTCTAAGCAGCACAGTGTTTGTGACAGTTACCATGCCGTGTTTGGGAAAATCAGCATCACCCTGACTGAATTAGATGTCCCCTCAATAAATGAAAAGTTTTTGTTACCTTTAATCTCAGACTTGTGCAGAATTGACTATACCAACTAACTACGTAGCCAAAGTCAAAGCACATTATAGTGTTAGTAGTGCTTGAGGAATTAGAATGACAAGTGTCAAAAACCTGCCTTCTTAAACCTGCACAGCATCATGGCATAAGGGCTCAGGCATGAACATGGAAGACAAGAAACCCAGAGCATATTTTTTATTTGGCTTTATTATTTATATACTGAAGTAATAATGTTTGGGAAAGGCCACTGTTAGACAAAAACAGTAAGAGAGAGCAAAAGAAGGCATGAGATTTTCCATGAAGGAGGTCAGGAGAAATCACACAACATGTGATGTTACTAAGGTTCACAGTGTGTTATTGCACATGTACCATGTTTGTGACCCATGCCAGAGTGCAGGCCCTGGATCGATAACAACTGAATTTGACTGATCTTTCTTGTGTGCTTGAAGGCTGCCTTACTTGCAACCAGCAAGTCTCTTCTCCAAACTGGTTTGCTCCACATGGGAGTCCAGGAACTATATAAGATGAAGTGAAGTGTGGACTATTAGAGACTAGTGCCTTGGTGTGAAACACAAAGTGAATTCAATTGACAGAACTGGGGCATTCTTGAAGCAGCCTGTAGGAAAGCTGCTGCACTTTACACAGTAATGTCAATATTTTTCTAACCTGCAGACACTTACAAATTGTCAAGTGGATGTGTTGCCTTATCTATAGCAAATTTAAGCCTGCTGCCAATTGGTTAGTATTTCCCAGCTGCCTTTTGCAGACCTAATGTGTGTATGGACCATAAGCTGCTATTACTACGTCTCTTAAATTACGTGTGAGCTCATCCAGAGCATCTGTTCTTGAGAAGAGGCAATATAGTAGCTGAAAGGCACCATGACCACTTCTCCTACTTACTCAGAGCTATAATGAGTATTTTAGCATAAATATGTATTGAGGCATGTAACTATAATCACAAACCGTGTAAATATCCCAAAGTTTAATTCAGTATAAGACCTTCTGTCTTAGCTGAAATGGCTGTTACTTATAGTCCTGTGGAAGGACAGGCTTCAGCCACTTACCCTTAGGCACATATGTGTTACCTGTGCTACTACCTGTGGCCAGCTTAAAGCCACCTTTGGCACATCTGCAAGAAATTCAACCCATTGATGTTGATATATGATAAGAAACATAGCAGGGAACCTTCTTCCAACAGTCTGTTTCCTCCTGTTCCTAACCTGCTGCCTGATTTTGGGCAGGCGCTTCACATTTGGTACTCCCCATCTGGAGAGGTGCAGGGGGGTGGCTCTTGTCTCTCTTTGCAAAGGGCTCGAGCCCCTGTGTTCTCCCTTTCAAGAGAGTCCAATTTAGGAGCATTACAGCTTATTGCAGCCTCCAGATCTTAATCTTGAAGGGATGTTTTCTGTTTCTTTTTATAGCTTGAAAGGTGGCACAGGACCCATCCAGCCGGTCCAAGAACTGCCAGTGAAAATGCTGAGAATCCAATGATCGTCTCCTAAATTAAAGGAAATAAGGATTAATAAAGCTAAACCAACTGGAATGCTCCTAAGATAAGCAGTCTATTGCCAACAAAATTATATGATATTATTGAACTTTTGCAGCTATAATCTCAGAAACTTGACAGATTCTAAAGGAAAAACAATCCACAGAGGATTGTTTTACATGTTTAGACTAGAAGTACTAGTAACCCATGCAGCTGGAAAAAAGTTTCTCTTACTCCATGCCATGCACTGACACATTTAAAAGCATAGAAGACACGTTAAAAGAGATGGCAAATTTCTCATTTTCCTACAGAGTCAGTACATTTTGTGCCTATTTCCTGAGCTTTTTATCAATAAAATCTTTGTAAAAATAGTATTATTTGCTTAGTAGTTACAGTAGTGCAGCTCACCACTAATAACATACAAGAACTTCAGGTATTTAACTGACACCGGGAGCTGTTATTATAGAGGAGACAGATGCTGCTAAAACGTTAGTTATGTGTCTTCTATAATCACATATGAGAGTAGTTGTGCTGGGGACTATAATCAAAACTTATTAAAAGGGCACTCCACAGAAATGGGAATTTGTGACATATGTCTCTGTAGGATGCTGTGAGAGCACTCCTTTCAATCTAGGAGGTGGGGGGAGAAGAACTTCTGCAAGGAGTGGAGGGGTGTTCCTGACGAGACCTAACTTCTAGCAGGGGTGAAGAAAACCTATATTGTACATATGGGAAAGAACAGTGAGAGGAAACTCCCTGACAAAACAGAGCCCTACACCCAAGTGGTGGATGAGGAAAGGAAGAGAGAGGGCACAAAGACATAACTCACCACCAGTCCCACTTTCTCCTCGGGTGGGGAGCTGTGGATGCAGCGGCTGTTCCAACGGGCAGACCCGAAGCGGAGGAGTCGGGATCCACGGTGCATTATAGGGCCCATCGCTTTACCCCAGTGAGGGGCCAGCACTGCTGGGTTACCCTGACCAGCTTCCCAGTCCTTCGTGATTTTCTGCTGCTCAAAGCCTGTAGGATGCTGAATTCTTTCCAGTGAAGGCAAGGAGTCCTTCTTGGCAGTCAAGTCCCTCCATTTTTATGTTGGCTGCAAGAAGCACCGACACAAACCAGAATACCCTGGGTAGCTGCTGTCCTTGGGCAAGCACGAGCAGGAGTGTGTGTGTGTGGCTGCTCGCTGGGAAAGGAACACCTTGGGGTGATGCAGCCACCTCCCACTGGTCCCTCAGTGATGCTGCTGAGCCCAACAGATGGGAGGAGTCTGTCTCTGCTGCTCATGCTGTGAGGCAAAATGGAGAAAACGCTATGTCCTCCCATCCACTAGAGCTTTAAGTCTTCCCTCCCCTGTATTCACAGGCATGTGAATGACCAGTACCTCAAAAAAAAAATTTCCCTGCCCTCCACTGCAGAGAATATCTCCTTCCTCCACATTCTACCCAAAACATCTCTAATCCTGGGGTACAAAGAATCTGTGAAGCAGCCTGCTGGGAGAGTAGCCACCCACAGCAAAGACAGAGCATCAGGTAGGGCTTGAAGCCACCTGCCTGGGTCCAGCATCAAAGAGAATGCGTGACAGGGTATCAGACAAAGGCAGAAAAATGTTACCAGCATTACTGGTAGGAGATTATTTAAGAACAGCAATAGCTGGGCAGGCACAGAGAGGGATGTGTCCACTCCTCCACACGCAGAGCTGGCTGGATGCTGGAGAGTTACAGTGCCATGGCACTAAGCACAGGCTTAGGAACTATTAGCCCAGGACCAGCACCATGCTAACTTGGCAACTCAACTTGCAAACTGGGACTGGTTTATAGCTACTCGGCTTTCACAAATAGCAATCAGACATCTGGCAGTCATTTTATTCATTTCTTCTGTGCTTTCTCCTGCCTTTAATTACCAAAAGCCTGAAGCAGACAAGTATTTCACCCTTCTGTAGGCTTCTCATCAGAGTACATCCTCCAAGCTCACTTCCAAGACAGCCTGCAATGCGGTGGTGGTGGTGAGAGCCTCAGCTTGAGGTTTTTTGACAATGTGCAGAATATGTTAGCAAGGTGTGAAGAGCAAAGAGTTAGCAGTCTACACAAACAAATAGCACATCAGTGATTAAACAGACATGTCTGGCGTGGATTTTACCAGTTCTGTGGTTTTGTTATCTCAGTAAATGTACTTGTTCCATTTTACGGAGGAAGAGATAAGAAGTTTTGTTTTGTTTTGTTTTGTTTTTCCTGTAAATCCTCCCCAAAAACTAAATATTCTACTGGGCTGTAAAAAGTACAGAATTTGTCCAGAAATAAATACGTCTGAGAGGTGTGTCTAAAGTAACCAGAGAGCAAAAGCCTGATTTGCATTCATCAGCTGTGGCAACAGCAGCTAAACATGCAGTAGATAACCCTAAGCAACCAAACTCCCTGAGACAGACCCACTAACACCGAGACATTGTCCTAGATATGTGACATATAATATTTTAAATTAACAGTTTTCAGGCTCTACTACTTGTAGAACTACTTTCAGGTACTTAGCTTTTGAGTTTCATGCTTTTTACATGAACTTTATTTTTCTGCAAAGCTGTGAGGATTGGAAACTTCATAAACTTATACTGAAATTCTCCATTCATCTTCCAGCCGTCTCCAGCAGAGACCTCACCAGCATTAATCCCTGTATTAAAATGAAATCAAACACTGTCCTACAATAGCAACAGTGACTCTCATTAATCTTATGAGACTTGGCAATTATTTTCCAGCTTTCTGCCTGTTCACTAGAAAATGAGAAAAAAATCTTATTTTTCTGGCAAACCTTCCAACTATTCAGCTGTGAAGTCCAAATAGTCTTTGCCATTGTCATAGCACTCTGCTCACAGTAGTGCTGATCTCTGGCATTTACAGCCAGTCTCTGTATTTATACATAATATCTAACAGTATTTGTCAAAGTTCCCCCCAAAAAGGTCTAGCTGTTCTTGGCCCTTTTGCTCCTCACTCAGTCTGTGTCTCATTTAGTGCTCCAGACACTACTTACACACCATTTGTGAACACTAGGAGTTTTCTCACATTAAATTTAGATTTGAAAAGCCTTTTGCTGTTCCTAGGTTTGTTACTGGTCCCCTCAGGGTGGCAGGAGGACTTCAAAGCTCCCCTGGCACAGCTTATCCAGCAGCTTTCTTCTTCTCTGCTACCTTAAAAATACATTTTTTATTTTCCCCAACATACCTGATCCCACAGGATGGTTCTTTGCTCTTTCTCTCTTTCAGAGCCCTGGTTTTAAGAATACTTGCTCTTTAGACTGCCACCAGTGTAATAATTTAATTTTGAGTTACTGAGGTCCCTTCTTATTTGTTTCTTAGCTGGTACCATTTTCTCACATCTTAGCTGAGAGGGCAGACTCTCCAGCCACTGCCACAGGGATACAGGTTATAACACCCCCATCAGTGCCAGAGCAAAGTGCTTCCAGTTAATGTGCACAGTGACAGCACAGACCTGCTTATGTTGTAGTTCATTTTCTTCCTCATCTGCTTCAGAGAGGAAATTGTAGATAACACTGTAAGGCTGTTCCAGCAGTTTGTTTCAGCATCAGAATGCTTGTTTATTTTATTTAAAAGAAGAAGTGGGTGCTCAGGAAGTTCATGCTCGTCCATATTTTCATGGTACTCAGTTCCAGTATACCACCTGAGGAAACCCAGCCTACTGCACAAGGACATTTCTTTCCGTGGACATTGAGATTGAAATCCTTACTTTAAGGAGAATGGAACATACAGAACTATGACATATATTGAAACTTCTCTAAAAATTATCATTCACTATCGCAAACCTACAGAACTGCAGTTTTTTCAATCCTGATAAAATTACTCCAATGACACCACTAGAGAGAGAATGTTTAACCTTTTTTTTTCTCCTGGTTTATCTTTAGTGATAGTCCCACAAATAAAATCCTTGATATTATCTTTGGAAGATGATTTCTGATGGTCTCTGCTTTTTTACAGATGAAAACATTTCAGTTGGAGTGAACTAGTTTCTGAGCTATCACTGTTATAAAAGGTACATCAAGATACAGAGGAATTCAGACAGTTGTACTGATGGTGGTATTTAATGAGCAGAACTATGGTGAAATTCAAGTATCTAATTTGAAAAAGAAGGAACCACAATTACCTTGTTTTTTTGGAAGGTTTTTCTATTTTTAATGAGAAAAATTAGAGCAGGGCCAATTTCTAATGTTGTAACTTTCTTGCCACCAATTTTATACTTGGAAGAAAACAATTCTAATTCTACTGTTTCGACACATCATAAAACCTGCTTTCAATAAAATTAAATATACTTCATATTTATAAATGTGCCTGATATGAGGAATATTCTATTTTTCCAGAAACTGCAGATCAATAATAAGTATAGTAGACTATAGAGGTGACCATTCTCCTCTTAGCCACCTCTTCATATACAGAACAACACACTTTCCAATTTTGCAAATAGAAACTATTCTAATATCTGTTTCTGTGATAGACCCAATCTAGGTAAGTTTTAACATAAATTCATGATCGTTTTGTTTTCAGCCTTATTGGAATGCTTGTTTAAGCTGCACATTTTTTATTTCTTTTTTCTGGAGGTAGTAACAGGACTTGGCCAAACTGACTCCCAGCACAGGCCTGACCGGGCACCCCACAGCCCCGCACAGGAGGACCGGGCTGTCCTCCAGCCAGCCTGGGCTTTTTCTGTCTTCACAGGGCAAACGCTGCCACCTGGGGACTGCAGAGCTGAGCCTCACTCCGATTTCACACTGGAAAAGCTCATTAACTTCAGTTAGGTTGCTCCTGAATTACAGGAGTATGTGAGAGAAAGGAACCAAATCCTGGAACTAGATGCTTCATGTTACAATCCAGAATACACGCAGCTCAAGAGCATTGCCAAAGTAGGCTTAATAACACTTGAATCATCATTGCATTTTGAATAAACAAACCATTTACAAGTTAACTATAGCCATCCCATTTCTTTGAGCATTTACCCAGTATTTGATATTCTACAGGGTGTTTTTGTGCAGAAGAAAAATGGAAGGCAGTAACTTCTTTAACATAATCCTTCTTTTAAGAAAAGCAGCTGAATAATTCTTGCGTGCTTGAACACCAACATAATAAATTTCTTTTTCATAATTCTACAACTGTTTTTATTCTGAAAAGAAAAAATACTGTCCTTCTTCTCAACTCCAGTTTGCAGGAAATTCACCCCCCAGACTTTATTGAGGTATTTAAGTTAGAAGTGTGGACTCCATGGAGTCCTTTTATCATTGTTTTTGATTTCTTCATTGTATAGATCTTCCTACCAATGTGCACCTGCGATGTAAATGTACCATGCAGGTGCCTTTCTTCCTCTACTGACTTCAAGAGTGACTGGGTTCCTAACTAAGATACCTGAGTTAAGTACTGTCATTTGGTGGGATGAATCTATGCCTAACAGCTATCTGGCTCAGAGAATCAATGAAGCTTTCATGATTGGTATGGGTTCTCTGCGTGGACCTAGCAATGTTCCTACTAATACATGAACACACGTATTTCTAATTATTTATTAATTTACCAGAAAGAAAGGCTGGTGCATTATATTACTGCGAGTATTGCTCAACATTCGATAAGCCTACTCCACATAGTGTGTATACACAAGGAGATTATTGTCAGTGTATTGCCCTAAGAACAATACATACAATATCAATGACATAAGAACAGTGGATCTAATTGCAAAGGCTTATAAACGTTGATTAGGAACAGAAGCAAAGAGGAAGAAAGGAGCAAGAAGAGAGCAGGAGGATCTTGAGATTAGAGCCTGCTGCTTCAGTTCCCATTCTCTTTTAGAGATGTCATTAATGGCAATTGGAGAAGTAATTCTCTATCAATGTCTCAAGAGATCTCTGTTAGAGGTTCCACTTGGGCACTCAGGTACTGCAGAAGTCAGGAAGCTGCCCTTGCAATGATTTAGAACCTGACTGCCAGTTTGTGTCAGAGTTTTGCCCGAGTCCACATCCAATTGTAAGAAACTCATTCTCCATCCCAAACTGTATTTATGACATTCAGAGCCTGGAGAGAAACATGCCTCAGGCTTCTCATTGCGCCACTGTACAAGGGAAGAAAGATGTGAATGCTTCAGTTTATCATAATGGGAAAACAAAGCAAAACAAAACACCACTCCACCTCCCCCCCAAAAAAAAAAACACTTTGATCTACTGCCTGAACGGAGCATGTAAGAGAAGAGATAATGGAGAGGAAGTCAGGCATGAAAGAACCTCCTTCGTGGACACATTAAGGGTAATGAAATGTTCATGTGCTTTGGTCAAGAGCACAGCACTTCAAAAAGGGTGACATGCTTCTAGGTTGTGAATTACTGTGCTAACAAGGAAAACTTCACAAAATGGGATTTTCTTTACAGGGGCCTGAAGTCTAGGTAAGTCTTACAGATGACACCAGAGGACCCATAAAACGTTGATACACTGTTGCCTAAACCTCATTAAGAATGCCACCAGCTGACTTTTGTCATTGACTTCAAGCTCATTTTGGTCAACAACAGCAAAAATAAATGGGTTGAGGGGAAAAAAATCCCATAATATATGAATGCATCTATCTATCTATGTTGGAATGAAGCATATCCAAAAGCACAAAGCTTATGAAACAATATGAAACCTTCGTTTGCTATTTCAATACACACCAAGCTTTTAATTTAATTCCTTCTGGTGTTTTATCATGCCTTTATTTGTTTTTAAATCATAAGGTAATTTTTTTGTGCATGCTGCTTTGCTTCGCTTGTAATTTTAGCTTCTGACAGCTTTTGCTGTCCGAGACGCACTTCACGCTGCAGGTGGCACTAGATCACTGCAAAACGCAAAGCAGACTCATGGACCTTCCTCTTGATGGGGATACAGTGACTCGGCTCTGGTTTTGTTCTCCTGAGGGGTAAGGTTTTTATCCACCTAAGTAAGTAGCATGAAAAACAACTGAAAACTTGCTTGCAACGTGGGACAAAAGATATTCTCTGCTATGCCTCTGACTGTTGCATACAGCATGCAACATTTTTGTTCTGCAAGCTCAAACGCTACAATCAGCTGGTGGAAGAGCTGGAACACAGAGATTGCTTGCCATGACTCCAGGCTAGGATTTGTGCAGCTCCCCTGGCACAGCTAAATGTCAGCAAAGTCCCAGTTCAAAGTCCGATCCTCTGAACAGTTCAGTGCTGTCCAACTGCTCTTGGACATGCCAGGGACCTGGCAGGCAGCCCGACCCACTGGAGGGTGAATGTGGCTCCCACGACAGCACAGGGGCAACAGCAGAGAATGCTGCTTTCTGTATATAGCCTCAGCTGTTTCAGTACAAAGCAATTGCTTTTGAGAAAGGCTGAGCATTTTGCAAGTTCCTTCAATAGATATTTCTGTATATAGTAAGGACCCAAACTGGCTGCTGCCTTTATTTACAATCACAAAAATAATCCATATATTGCTAACATAGGTGGAAGCAATGAGATGCTGAATTCCTCTGAAAATTATTCTACTTTCATAAAGGGCTTTTATTACAATTTGAAGATTCATCCTACAATCCACCAGTCAGTGATAATGTTTCTGTCAGCTTTAGTGGGACAAGATGAGGTTTTTGCCCCTTTACATGAGCACCAACATCTCAAAACTTTACCTTTAACAATATCTGACTTTTCCCTTCTGTTTAAATTAAGTGGTAAAGGTTGAGGGCTGCCTTGGTTGCGGTGACCATGAGATGGTGGAGTTCAGGATCTCATGTGGCAGGAAAAGGATAGCAAGCAGAACTGCAACCCTGGACTTCAGCAGGGCCAACTTTGGCCTTTTCAGCAATTGCTGGGGGAAATCCCATGGGCAAGGCTGCTTGAAGGTAAGGGGGCCCAAGACAGTTGGTTAGTGTTCAGGGACTGTTTCTACCGGGCACAAGATCAGAGCATCCCGACATGTAGGAAGTCAAGGAAGGGAGCCAGAAGACCTGCGTGGTTAAACAGGGACCTGCTGGATAAGCTCAAGTGGAAGAAGAGAGTTTATAGATCATGAAAGGAGGGGCTGGCCACCTGGGGAGAATATAAGGCTGTTGTCAGAGGGTGTAGGGAGGCAACCAGGAAAGCTAAGGCCTCCTTAGAATTAAACCTGGTGCAAGAGGTCAAAGACAACAGGAAGAGCTTTTTCCAATACGTGGCAGATAACACTAACACCAGAGGCAATGTAGGCCCACTGATGAACAAGGTGGGTGCCTTGGTAACAGAAGATACAGAGAAGGAAGAGCTACTGAACACCTTCTTTGTCTCTGTCTACTCTGCCAGAGGCTGTCCTGAGGAGTCCCATACCGCTGAGGCCCCAGAGGAAGTCAGGACAATGGAGGAGTTTGCCTCGGTCGATGAGGACTGGGTTAGGGAGCAGTTAGGCAATCTGGACATCCATAAATCCGCGGGTCCAGATGGGATGCACCCACGGGTGCTGGGGGAGCTGGCTGAGGTCATTGCTGGACCACTCTCCATCATCTTTGCCAAGTCTTGGGAAACAGGAGAAGTGCCTGAGGACTGGAGGAAAGCAAATGTCACTCCAGTCTTCATAAAGGGCAAGAAGGAGGACCCGGGTAACTATAGACCGGTCAGCCTCACCTCTGTCCCCGGGAAAGTAATGGAACAGCTTATCCTTGGTGCCATCTCAAGGCATATCAGGGATAAGAGGGTCATTAGGGGCAGTCAACATGGCTTCACCAAGGGGAAGTCATGCTTGACCAACCTCATTGACTTTTATGAGGACATAACAAGCTGGATGGATGATGGCAGAGAGGTGGACGTGGTCTACCTTGACTTCAGTAAGGCATTTCACACAGTCTCCCACAGCATCCTCACAGCTAAACTGAGGGAGCGCGGTCTGGATGATCGGGTAGTGAGGTGGACTGCGAACTGACTGAAGGGAAGAAGCCAGAGAGTCGTGGTCAATGGGGCAGAGTCCAGTTGGAGGCCTGTATCTAGTGGAGTGCCTCAGGGGTCAGTACTGGGGCCTATATTATTCAATATATTCATCAACGATTTGGACGAGGGAATAGAGTGTACTATCAGCAAGTTTGCTGATCACACCAAGCTGGGAGGAGTGGCTGACACACCAGAAGGCTGTGCTGCCATCCAGAGACCTGGACAGGCTGGAGACTTGGGCGGGGAATAATTAAATGAAATATAACAAGGGAAAGTGTAGAGTCCTGCATCTGGGTAGGAACAACCCCAGGTTCCAGTATAAGTTGGGGAATGACCTATTAGAGAGCAGTGTAGGGGAAAGGGACCTGGGGGTCCTGGTGGACAGCAGGATGACCATGAACCAGCACTGTGCCTTTGTGGCCAGGAAGGCCAATGGCATCCTGGGGTGTATTAGAAGGGGGGTGGTTAGTAGGTCGAGAGAGGTTCTCCTGCCCCTCTACTCTGCCCTGGTGAGACCACACCTGGAATATTGTGTCCAGTTCTGCGCCCCTCAGTTCCAGAAGGACAGGGAACTGCTGGAGAGAGTCCAGTGCAGGGCAACAAAGATGATTAAGGGAGTGGAGCATCTCCCGTATGAGGAAAGGCTGAGGGAGCTGGGGCTCTTTAGCTTAGAGAAGAGGAGACTGAGGGGTGACCTCACTAACGTTTACAAATATATAAAGGGTGAGTGTCAGGAGGATGGAGCCAGGCTCTTCTCGGTGACATCCAACTGTAGGACAAGGGGTAATGGGTTCAAACTGGAACACAAAAGGTTCCACTTAAATTTGAGAAGAAACTTCTTCTCAGTGAGGGTGACAGAGCACCGGAACAGGCTGCCCAGGGAGGTTGTGGAGTCTCCTACTCTAGAGACATTCAAAACCCGCCTGGACGCCTTCCTGTGTAACCTCATCTAGGTGTTCCTGCTCGGGTAGGGGGATTGGACTAGATGAGCTTTCAAGGTCCCTTCCAATCCCTAACATTCTGTGATTCTGTGAAGATGAGACTCTTCCATTTTCCTGTAGGGAGCAGTAAGAAAGCTAAGTACTATTTATATTTTTCCCTGGGAATCTGATGAATAAGCAAATGATAGTCTAGAGTCCCACCTGGTATGAGCTGGCACTGTACAACTGAAGACAGCGGCACTGGGCCAACCCAAACAGGGGGAGGAGACACAATTGTTCAACACATTGTGTTTTGGACAAGACACAAAACTGATCCAAATGTCTGGTAGTCGTTAGCTGGAGGCATTCTTGCAAAAGCAAGCAAGTCTTAGTACTCTAATTCATCCAAAATACTGTGCCTGCTTTTTAAATTGCTGCTCTTATTGTTTCTTTTTTCATCAGATTCCAAGAACACATAACCTTTGCCTTTTTCTTCTGTTTTGGGGGGGCATCACAATGTAATTGCCATGTTCAGCTCTGGAGGACAATGTAATCCTGGGGCCCAGTACAGAACCAGGTCATTCATTTCAGTGGGTGGTCTTTGATATCTTCTACCTGCAACACTCGTTTTTACATCCAAAGTTTGGTCACAGAGAATTACAGACTGAAAGTGAACTCTTCCCGTAGGAATCTAAGGGCATGTCTCTGGTGTGCAGCAAAGAAATGCAGATGTTCCTGACCGGGCAGAGATTATGATAGCTCTGGAAGTGCCCAATATCTTGCTAAATATCTGTACTACTCTTGGAGTCAGGTTAATATCCTCAAGCAGTGGTAAGTGGATGTAACATCTCGGCTGCACCAGCTCCATTGCTCTGAGAAAAGACTTTTGCTCACAGTGCCTAATACTGGATTGGTCTCTCCAGAGCACAGCTTTTAATTCAGCAGGGTATGGACTTGTCAATAGATGTTATGCCAGAATACTATATGCTGTCCATATATCTACATATAAACTATTGCATGAGCTACACTATAGTCTAAATGGGTCAAACATAACAACTCACAGAAAGTGAAGTACAGAGAGAATTGGAGACCAAAGGAGAAAGTTATCAGGATCAGACATCAAATCATTTTTGTTCTCTGATATCATAAAATGAACTGGTGGAGTCACTGTCCCAACAAAGCCTCAGAGGCCTAATTTTACCCTGAGACACCACTTTCGCAAGCAGCTTCTGCTTTGACATCCCCAGGCAGCTGCAAAAGTCTACAGAAGCAAAGCTGGTCTTACCAAGGTAATGCTTTCTGGCACATCAGGCTCCTTTATTTTTAAAGGGCAAATCTTGAGCCAAAAATAAATGGACATGTGGTGGGAAAAGCAACAAGTAACAGGCAAATGCCATATGCAGCACAGCAAGTGGTAGCAGCATAGCATTGCTCATAAGATTCATAGCAGAAGTTAATTTTAAGGGGGGATTTGAGAAAAGCCTTTTGCACAGATCTCCTCAGATGCATACGGGATTGCCCGAGGCAGAAGATGAAAGTGCTTGGGAGAAAACAAAGATCAGTGTACAATGAACATTAACTTCAAAGACAAAAAGGGAGGCAGAGTCAAAAGCTTGAAACAGAAGCAAAACCAGACTTCCAACAAATTATTAATTTAAACCACTGCATGTTCTATCCATTTCAGTTTACTGCATTCAGAGTTGACTTTATCTGTTAAGGTCTGTCCCTATACTCTGCATCCAAAGACCCTTGAATTGTCAGTCAACATAGAACTATATCTGATGCAGCTTAAATCTACTTCTATTTAAAAGGGTCTTCCAAGGCAAACAACTCATTTAGGTAATTGTTGTAACTCCTTCTGTTAGCTTGAATGCTTTGCATGGGATATATGCATACTACACATTCTATATATATATGGTAGACCAGTACAGCAAATTCTAATCCTCAGTTTGGATACAGTCCCCCAAACACAACAGTTATTCTGTGGAAATAATAGACACCCCTACTGTGTATAAAAGTTCATACATGACCTCCTCGGATCTTATCTTCATATTTAAAAGACTCATAAGAATCTGAGAGTCAATATTTATATGATTTTCCATCCATTTTTCCCCCTTTTTCTGTCCTAAGAGGCAACTTTGCCAACACTCTTAATGTCATCTTGGCTCTCACAATAGGAGTCATAGGCTTTCATTGTCTGTTACTTATTAACTAAAACCTGTTAATAACATTTCATTTATCCTTGAAATGCTTTGTTGCTCAGTGCAGAATTGCAAAACTCCCTGGCATGATTAGCACCACTACCACCAGGAAGCAAAACGTGTGTCAGTCCCAGCTGTGGTACAGCAAACGCTGGTCTCTCATGCATCTCTCTGTCAGGGGCCTCCAATGGCAAAAAATCCTCACTGAGTGCTTCTTAGCTTCCTCCTTTCCAGGACTTGGGTCTTCATGCTCTGTCTGAGAGTACCTCAGGACAGGAGCTTCTAATTAACTTATTTTGCTTGTCAAACCCTTTATTAAGGTCAACATGCAGAGGAGGAAAGCTGGCCACTCAAGTAGTCTACAGAAGCATGAGCAGCTGGGGGTGAATAAGCTGCTTTTCCAAAAAGTCCGCTGCTTTTGAAGTCAAAGAGCCAGGGTTAAGGCAGCAAGCAAGGATTTAGAACTAGGGGCGAAGGAAAATCACATTCCCCAAAAGACCTAAGACACACAGTCTCCATGGAGAAAACAAAAAGTGCCATCAACCACTCCTGAACTGGGCAGACCCACACAATAATCTGTCCTGCTGTTCCAAGGGAAGCACGTTCAGACTCCTGGAAAGAGAAGAGGAAGCCCTGCCAGTTCACTGATTATCTCCTCATGCTCTTCATCTGTGTGAGTGCCAAGGATACTGCTAGGAGACAGCCTGAATGGAACAGAAGCACTGCAAGGTGCAAGCAGTGAGGGCGAAGCAGTAGGGGATTCAGTTTGTACTCTTATTTCTTCTTCCAGTTAACAACTAAGGGCAAGGAAGTGGGAGATACATCCTGGAAATTAGCATTTGTCTGCATAAATGGTAGCAGCAGAAGGACTTGGGTTCTCTGAGCACTGAAACACTGTTCTTCACATTACTGGGCAGATGTTTGGTCCACCTTATAAAGAAGGGGGATGGTATATTTGCTTTGTGTCCATAAAGGTCATAAGGAAGATGTGAAGGACAGTGGGTCAATTCCCTGAACATCTCAGATATCTATATACTAATGCAAGAAACACAGGAACAAGAAACACTGGAAATCTTAAACACAATAACCCAGTTACAACTGAATTTGCACAACTGAGAGTAGGATAATCCATGTTATCATAATATTAACATATGGATAATGATACAGGAGGGAATGCACAAGGGCGGTGTCACAGGGATGCTTAACAGAGCACATCATGCAGGCAATGCTGTCTGAGAGCAGCTAGCAGAATCAGCCAGAGCTCCAGACTTGGAAATAATGGAGACTTTGCCATCTGCACATATATTAGGCAAAAAAAAAACAGATACAGAACAGATTGTCCGGCAAACTCTTGGAAGGTGTTGGTGATATGTTTATTCTGAATACAGCTAGAAGGGACCTCACATTCCATTTGATTGCAAGCAGTAAGGAGGAACTGGTAGAGAATGTAGAGAGGAAAGGTAGCTGAGACCGTTGAATAAGTGTTCCTCGACTTCATGAAGGGAGTGAAGCAGAATAGTAAAATGAAGATCATGAGTTCTGCTGTCTATGAAATTCAATAAACTCACAGATCCTAAGGAAAATATGCCCAAGGGGAAAAGGAGTCTCAGAAAATTGGTACTTCCTTAGAAAAACATGAATGGCACAGCTGCAGAGTAACCCAAAGTGAAGAAAGAACAGGAGGTGCATGTAGCAAGAAGCCAACTTAGTCACAGGCAATTCAGCATAAACAAGGAGAAATTTAGACATATAAAAAAGGACAGAATATTCTGCACCCAGGACAACCAATTGCACAAAACACAAGAAAAAAATATTGGCTTACTCAATCATTTGCAGAAGACAATGTCAGAGATGATACACTAAATGACAAATTAAACCTGGGTCAGCATTACACTGCTGGAGAAAAAGGTGCTTGTATTGGGAGATACACACAAAAGCATCGTCTGTGAAGTATGTGAAGGAGTCGCCTACAGCACATGGTACTGGTAAAACCTGTGCTGCAGTTTGGCTTCCAGTTTGGGACCTGTACTTCAAGAAAGATGTGAACTAATCAGAGGGACAACAAAGAAGTGTGAGGAAAATGATCAAGAACTACAAAACACATCCATAAAGAAACACTGAATAAATTAGAATTGTTTAGTCTAAAAAGAGAAGTGAAGGTGACTGTCTTCCAGACTTGTCCTATAAAAGTAGTTGCAAAGACTATGAGAATAACTTGTTCCCTGTGTCTGCTGTTGACAGAACAAAAAGTAGTGAACTTAAATTGCAGTAGCGGAGAGATTTGACATAAGGAAAATTTTGCTGATTGACAGCAACCTTTACAGTGCTTAGCTCTCTTCAGAGCTCTCTTCAGATCTCTATCATGTTGGCTGCTTCTTTCCAGGTTGCCTGTCCCTCTGACCACTGGCTATTCTGCCTGTTGCTCTCCCTTGGCACTCCAAACAGTTCCAACTTCTGAAGGTGTTGTTAGAATTGCTCTTTCACTGACAATGATTGATTGCTTCAATTTGTTTCTAACTCTACGTCTTTCAGAAACTACACTCACTCAATCTTGTCCAGAAACTATTCAGCTTGACAACTGCTTCATCATCCAGGTTTCTTTATTAAGGCAGTACAGCAAGTAGCAATAATAACTTTCCAAGATTCATCCACCACTGATCAGGCAACATCTCAGGAAGAATACCAGTTCGGCAACTTGAATACGAAGAACAAGTTTTATATGCATGTCATGAGTTCTTGTATCATGTATTCTCCTACTGATCATCTACTACCATCTTTCTAGCATGGACTTTCTAATCAATTAGTTAGTTTATCCATACATTAAGCACACAGACAAATTCCAGTCAGTGCTATGAATTCAGCTGATGCTATGTCACTTCAAAAACTGTATCTAGGTTCCAATTGATAACTATTTTTAATATCAGTAACTGCACTTTATGACATCCAGACTCACGGGTCATAGCAGGGTCTAACCAGACAGATAACTTAAAGGATGGATACATTTTAGGTATCAATCAGAGCTGTAAAAAAAAAAAAAGTCTATATGTTGGCCGTTGCTCAGCATGTTGCAGAACTTGGAATGTGCAGATGGCATGAGACAAGAAATTCCAGAACGAAGAAGGACTGTCTCATAGCTAAGTACTCTCCTGGGAGTCCAACCTTGACTCTGCCAAAGAATTACAATGCAATAATCAGCTGATCACTGAAACTTTTCCTAAGTTGCAGTCAGCTGTTTGCTCTTTATGTTCTGACTGCTAGACTGGAAATCTTGGTGCCAAATTTGCAAAAGGGCAGACTCGCAGCTGCAATGAACTGAACCAGACGCACCAAACACAGCAAGTGCTACTGTACTGGTAAGTACCTATAAGAGCCCATGTACCTTAACTAAGCCACCAGAACAAGCAGATTCTCCACCGGAATAATTCTGCGCCTCATGTTGTAATCTACAGGGCGGATAAAACAACTGTTCTTTGAAAATTCATTGTTGTTTGTGAAGCATTCAGATGCCACAGAAAGGGCATTAGGAAGTTAATAACTCTGCATTTAGAATAGAGGTTGAAGTGTGCAGCAAAGTAGGCACAATGCCATAAGAACTGTGAGGAGAGATCAATATATTGAGTAACTGCTCATTCAGCGACCATCTTACATCACACACATTTCTCACAGAAATGGGTCCTGTGGAGAAAAAAAGGGACCATTTCATAAAGTACTAAGTGGGAGGAAAAGGCCAGCAATTGCCATCATCACCAGTGGTTTCATTTGGCATCTTTCTCTACTCTGACAAATTACAAACAGCATTTACCAAGGAATGCAGCCACAGGGCGTGTGATTATACCCTCACCAAAAACATCAGTGACACAGTACCATTAGTAACAAACTGTACACATAACAAAACCCTTCTAAGTACCCTACTAAAGGTTAATCCAAATGACTTTTGATTTACAAGGAGGTAATATTCCTTTTAGGATATGACTTGGTGATCACAGTGAGAGATTTTTCCCCTGTGCATGTGCACAAGTAAGGTACATAAAGGTCACATAGGCAAAACTATTAATTTTGTGTGCTTAAATTTGAGATCTTAATTCTGACTCCAGTATAAGTTTGTCTAAATGTAACGGCCATGAGCTGCCCAGCACTGTCAGCCCATGGATGTCACAGGCAGTTAGTTTTGTAAGGTTTAAACTCCTGGCACAGATCACCGCCAACCTTGTCTTTATTTCTTGAGGTGCCAGGTTGTCCACAGACATCTGCCCCAGGCCTCCACACCTTAACATGGGAGTCTAATGTCACTTCTTTTCCTCATGGTTCTTCAAAGGCTCCTAATGTAGGTGTATTTTCTGCGACCCGCCCGGGGCAGGGTCTGTTTAACACCTCCTTCAAGGTAATAGCAGTTTGCACTTTGTTCCTGCTGGATGTACCTATTTCACCTCACCAAACTGGCCAGGCCTCCCAGAAGCGCAGGGTGTCTTTGTGCCCTTCAGCTTCCCCCCACGCCTGCTGATGGGGAATTTGCTTGTCACAGAACAGGCAGAGATCCCATAACAGCTAATTACATAGCAGTCCCCACCACTGCTGCCCCAGGGCAGCCTCCTTCTCTCCTGCTAGCAGCCCACAAAATCCTCTATCCTCACCTCCCTTCCTCTGCTCTCTTGCCAGAACACAGGGCTTTCCTCGTCTCTGTGTGATGATCTGGTGACCCTGGGAACAAGCAAAATCAGGGCAAAAAGTGCATTGCTGTCATTGCTGTGCTTCCATGCCACCTGTTTCATGCAAGGAAGCACATCTCTTGCTCTGCCATCACTGATTATAGAAATCCAATTATTGTGCCTTGCAAATCACCTTCAGTCTATTCTTTGAGGGGCTGTCAGATGGTGTATAACGAGCAATGTGTATATGACTATGGCAAATACCTTTCTTCTATGAAAATTCAAAGTAGGTTTAGGTAGCGAGAAAAGCTCAGATAGTAAGAAAGACGACAAATAATAAAATTGAGGAGCTAGTAATAGTCCAGACCTATGTGTTTGCAGAATCTTGTCATTATCACTGATAAAAATGAAGCCCGTTTAGCGTAATAAGCATCAGTCTTCAATCTGTTTTTCAGCTCTGTGGATTCAGTTACTGTGAATTAGTTACCAATAATTCAGAGGGTTTTGTTATGTGTTACACTATCTGTAGCAATAGTTACAGATAATACTTTGAAGTATCCTAAGCTTTTCTTTAGCCAGGATTTACTGCCTTGAGTGCCATAAAATTGAAATGAAATGCACACACTAAAAAAAAAAAAAGGATAAATCGGACTTTAAGGATTTGATCCGTACTGCTAGAAAGTCATGTTTCAGATGGTCATAAACAAAAAGGTGTTGCTCACAGCAAAACGGAACCACATTCTCCAAGTAAGGCAGCTGACATTACTTTTGTAGCAGACACCTAGAGGTAACACATGGTCTGACCCCAGCTCTCACTGAAAATTATGCACATCCAGTTTTCTCACAGATTTCCAGGAGGCTTTCTGTACCTTGCATGATCACAACCTTCCAGCTAATTTGTAAATTCTCTAGACATGTACTGTAATCTGAGTTTGGCATTCCATCCAGCACAGCAGGAACCCAGTTTTGATTAGGGCCTCCACAAAACACAGCAATACACATACATCATTAATAATAATAAACAGTACACATTTGGAATGAAAAGCGAATGAGACATCCAAAAGCCTAAGAAATGAATCACAGACAAAAAATTAATCAATAGAAGTGAACTGTTGTTTTTTTTTTTTTTTCCCCAAGTGTATTTTCTCTTCAATAAACTCTGACAAATATCCAGAGAGCATTTCAAAGCTTAAGCTTCCTAGCGCAAATAAAGGGTAAATGAGCTGCAATAGATACTTGGGTTGGTTTTATTTTTGCTAAGTGGTGGCACATAACCAGTTTTTCCTATGAACACTCTTGAATTTGAAGATAAAATGCAATGTGCATGTACAGTGATTATCATCAGTAAGTATTTCACAATAGTTCCTGCAAAAACACGAATAAAGCATGACATCACTGTATAAGCAGAGGTACCGAGTAGCATTGTGCGGCTCAGCCAGTATCTCATTTTGCACTTTGTTCTAAAGAGCAGATGATATTTGACAATATTTAAGGCATATGTAAGGTTTTGCTCATTAGGACATCAAGAGATCATTTTAAATTGACAAAAACAAACATATCTCAATCCTGCTAAAAATGGAAGACCACTTTATTTCTGAGAGCGTGGTGTGAGGATTATAATTAGGTGATCAGGGAAGTGATGTGTGTGCACACGGTCTGGGGGTGTTTGCCAGATGGTGTGAATCTCCTATCCTCTCATCTCAGAAAACATATTCACCTGCATATAAATGCAATTAGCTTCCACTTCCCACTCCTCTGCAGCAAGGTTTGTAACTCAGATTTTATAACCTGTCTCCTGCACCAAGGTCCCCTGTGGCAGGAGGTGGTCAGCCTGCTTCTGGTGCATGCTCCAGCTGTCTAGCCCAGGAGACCCTGCAGTCCTCGAAGGTAACGACCCTGCACTGCAGTCAGGGGGTAACCTCCATGCTTTAAAAAGCCTGAAGAGAAAGCATGTGGTGGCCTTCCTCGCTTCCAACCTGCCAGATGTCTTCCCCAAGTTGTTACTCAACACACTGTTTGTCTCTGAGTCATAAGAGAGAAGGTTTATTTTAGCTACTAAAAAGATAATCATTGCAGAGCAAGATCTTGGCACTTTGATCTAACCATCCATTTTGACTACACTTGGGTTTATAATATTAGAATATACAAAAAACACCAACAAAGCAAACATTTGGCCTGTAAGACTTCTTTTTTTCCCTTCTCATTTTCACTACCTGTAAGATTATGAAGAATGGATTTTTTTCACCTGCCTACAGAACTTTGGCAACAAATCCATAACTAGTTCCTGTCACTTGAAAACCAAAATGGCATACTCTTTCCCTTCAGTCTAAAAGCTCTGTGATCTGAATCTTACTAATTTAACTTCAACTGCTTCTTATTTCTATGCTGGTCTCATTAAGTTGTTGCTAAAATTGTAACAATGATATTATAAATCCAGAATGACATATAGAGGCAGGGTTTGTCTCACACTGTTGACATTTAAACAACTTGGCTGCAAACATTTCTCCTAAGAAATATATTTAAATCAACAATTCCATGCACATTGGAACTACTGCAGTTTAATTTCCTAAAGGCTTGTGTCTATTGGTTGCTTGACTTTGATGGCCAAGACAAACTAAGCCTTTTCTGTAATTGCAGAATCTATGATGACCCAAACGAAAAATGGATCAATAAGTGAAAAAATATTTAGCACAGAAGTCACAGACCTAAAACCATATATGAACAGACAGGCAATATGATCATATATACCACATTTCTACAGAAAACAAGGGTAAAATAGAACTGAGTATGTGGTATTCCATGATTATGGTTCATAATAGCAGGGAATGGAAAGCGGGTTAGGAAAGCACAAGAAAAGAGACAGAAATAGAAGTTGGGAAGGCTCTAGCAGGCAACAGCTCAAAGAGGCTGAGCTCTGCCTGCCAGTCAGTTTTATTGGCTCTCCTGACAACAACAACAGCAGCTTGCAAAGACATAATATTTACAGACATAGTCCCCCTTGAACAGATACAAGCATAACCCTGACAGTGTGAACTTTATCTATTAAACTGCAATTATAGAAATTCCCTCATTTCACTCTGGTACTGTGTGGACATGGAAGTCAAAGGCTGTGGTTCTCTCAGGCACTACACTGTTGGAGATCATACAAATAAGATGGTTAAACCCCCAAAGAGTACAAGATACTTTCCATCAGCCCAACTAACAGTGTTTCTCCTTCATTTTAGGCTGAAACCAGTTAGAAAGCAGTCTACAGCATGGACAAATACATTAGAGCTTGGTTGTTTCCTCCCTTCTTGGTAAGCTGCTCAGCATTGTGGGATGTTACATCAAGTGGTAGTTAGGGAGGTCTGGTGCATTCAGGCGAGTTAATTACAGAGATGGTTGGAGGACAGTGTGATGCCAAGTGGGAGGAAGGCTTCTCTCCAGAAACCGGCTGTCAGCAAAGTCAGGAGGGAATATAATCAGTCATAGCTTGCCTTAACCAACCAAGAGTGATCACAGATGTGGCTTTCAGCTTGCTGAATATTTTCTGCCATGTGAGTTCATCAGATTTTTGGCCTGTGCATGAAACTCTTTACTCAGTACTTCTCAGATATGGACACACGGTGCTTGGCTCTTTTAGAGAGCACAAGTAGTTTGGTTTATTTACGTGGTTTTATTGTTCTGGTAAAGCTTTGAGGTCTGTTTTTGGTCACTTTCTCTAATTTCAAAGACTGATCCTGTAGACATGGAGGTGAATTTGTTCTGATCCTGCCTGTATCGAGATGCACCTTTCTTCCAGGAAAATGTAGTAGGAGCGGTATCAGCAACAGGGGGAAAAGCTGCAAACATTTTTGCTGGTCACACTTACTTTCACGTAAATGCGTGAAACACCAGTTTCTGATGGTGAGAGAGGTTATCAGAAATGGGCAAGGTGGTAGGAGTTTATTTCCAGGTGAACAGTATATACTCCTAGCATGAACAATAAAACTGTAATCTGACTGTGGCCTGCCTGTCACAAGCTCCTAACAGCTTGGCAAAGCAAGGAACTAAACATATGTGTAATATAAGCTGCTTAAGGAAGTCTCAGGGACAAAGAACATGTGCTGACAAACCACGTACATAGCAGACACCTTTGTACCCGAGTATGACAAGCTGGTGTGACCTGCCACACGAAGCAAGCCGCACACGCACCTCCGAGAAAGACACGGGCGGTAGCTGCACCGGGACCTGTGCCGTCCCCAGGGCCCAGCCTTAGCCCCTCACGGCCCCTCGGCCCCGCCCCCGCCATGTCTGCCGCCCCTCCCCTCCCTCCCGCCCCCCGCGGACCACGTGGCCCGGGCGCCGCAGCGCTGCTGCGCACGCGCCGTGCCCGCTCCCCTGCCCGGCCGAGTCTGGGGCTCTGGAACAAAATGGCGGCGGCCGGAGCGGGGCCGGGAGGGAGCGGGCGGTGCTGAGTGGGGAGGATGGCGGCGGCGAGCGGCTGCGGGAGGTGAGGCGCCGCGGGCAGCCGCGCGGTGACCGCAGGCTGGGAGGGGGGCCGGGCTCGGTGTCACGGCGGCAGAGGGGAGGGGGCGAGATCGCCGACGCCCCCGCGGCGGGGTTCCCTGAGCTGGGGCCGGCAGTGCCCAGCGCCGGCTGCGGGCAGGCGCCTCCCGCGCCCGCCTCGCCGCTCCCAGACCGCAGCTCCGCCGCTGTGGCGGGGCTGGTGTGCGGGGCCCCGCGTCCCACAGGGCCTCCCGCCGCGGGGAGCGGCCCTTCTGGTGCTGCTCCCGGGGGCGGGTGGGCCCAGCCTGAAGGGATCCCGGTCCGGATCTGCGGCAGCGGCCTCGCCTCTGCCTCTTCTCGCCGCCCCAGTGCCCGCTGCCCGGGCCGGTGTGGCCCGCCGGCGCTGGGGGGACCCTCGCCGGGGGGTGTCGGAGTCGCCTCACTCGGGAGCGGTGCGGGGCCGGTGCTCCGGTCGCTGCGGTGTCCGCCGGTGCGAGAGCGCCCGCGGCCGCTCGGTGCGGGGCTCCCGTCGGTGTGCCCGCCGCTCCGCTGTCCCGCGGCAGCGCCGGTGGCCGGGGCCGCCCTGGGATGCGGGGTTTCGTCCTGCTCCTCACCGCATGGGGGTTACCGTGGTGTTCCTGGAGAAACTCGGAGAGCTCCGTGGGTGATTCGTGTGCCTCTGGAATATTCGGGCTGCCGGGGGGATAGGGCTCTGCTCTTCGCTTTGTGCTTCTACTTGCTCTCCCCTGCCATCCCATTTGATGCTCTTGGGTGAAAGATGACACGCGTGAGGTACTAACGTTAAAATGTGCTAGTAAGATCATAAAGTACGTGTTGATACAACGATACTTTATTTGTGTGAGAATTTAGCTTAGGGAGTGTAGCATTGCTTGAGGCTTTGCTCCAAACCAGTGTAACATAATACACAAATCTAAAGTGTTTGACAGATGTACCACTGAGATGTGGTTACCTCAGGTTTAACCACATATTGCGTGCTCTGTTTTATTTTGAAATGAAGAAAATAAAAATAGAAACTCGAATTCAGAGTTTTTAGTGCTCATAACTTTTTCGAGGCTTTGAGAAGCTTGATGAGGTAAAGCTTTACCTTCTTTGTCTTCTCAGATTCTCCTTTATTGTTTCAAATGTTAACCGTGGACCCCTTTCCATCCTAGTTTTTGTTAGTATGCCTCTTTACATGGGGAGGTGCAGGGAGGGTAATTTGTTTTTAGATCTAGCGAGTCTCTATTTGAACTTTTTGCTTAAGAAACCAGTGAAAATATTTCTTCCTCATTTCTTCTCTTGACAACTAAGAGTCTGCTGCCAACATAACAATATAGAGGTTATTTTTGAGGATGTGGAACAAGTGTCTTTTATTTAGTAGTGTACAGACCCTGTGGACTAAAGTGTTTAAAAGACATGATCTGAGTGCTTATTTTGTAGAATATCTGGATGAAGATGATGTATTGGAAAGGTATGGTTTGTGATGTTTTCTCACTTCTTGGAATAATTTAATTCTAACTAGTGTTAGTTGATGGACCAAAATGTAATTGGGCTACTTAAGAACTTGATACTTTACTGCATCAAATAATGTTGTGTAAACATTACTATCTGTTCATGCTTATATGTAAACCTCCAATGACTGTTTTAGCAAATAAGCTTGTATCTTAAGTTGAAACATGAAACTGCTGTTTGCTGTCTGTTTTTTATTCAGATTCAAGTTAGACTTGCATAGCTGGTCTATATACATGTAATCTTGGAAACAGAGTTCAGTATTTTGTGTCGAACGTACAGCCATTGTTCGTTTCTGATCACTGAGATGAAAAAAGCTATTGAATCCTTTGTGTTTTGGCTCAGCTGCACTGAGCATTGTTTTATTTGCTTTCAAACTTTAGCAAATATGTAAATGGGTTTGACATTCTAAGCCATCTTTGTATGTTTAAACATACAAAGCACAGACACAGTCATCTTGGATCATTTTCTGTGGCATTGTTGTAATTGCTGGCTTTTTAAAAATCCTTGCCTCTTACTAATGTAAGTGAATTTTATTCTTCATGTGTCCAGATTCCCTTGCTGAGTCATAGATACAGTAGTGGTGTAATTCTTATAGCTGGCATTGGCTGATTTGCAGTCATATGTGAAAGAATTACTTTTATAAGCTCTCCTGGAAGACTTGCATGGACTTGTCATAGTGATTTTTATTTTTTTCCCCCTCTTGGTTTTCAAGCTTGTCTGAGAAGCTCAAAACTTCATTGTGAAGGTATTTTACTCATTCTTATGTTGTAGTAGGATATGCTGTCTGCAGCCAGCTGTTTGAATTTAATTCAGTGGGGCTGTTAGAGCTTGGTGAATAGACTAAAAAAATATTGAGTCTTCATTTTGAAAGCAACCTTTCAAGTTGCTGCATTCATGATGTCAGGTTTACAGCTGTCACTGATGACAATTAACCTAGAGGCTTGTAGGGGATGAATTCTAGGCTTGGACAGCGTCTTCCTCTGTCCTGCTTTGCAGACTGCGTTGGTGTCTTGGTTGTCTCGTGGCCCTGCATGTGCCGTAGGAGGAGGTGTGATACTGGCCCTGCCCCTCCTGCTAGTTTGGTCTCCATATACCAGACCATGTGCAAGAAAATGGGAATTTACTCTGATGTCTTAGCTGCACAGTGATGATCAGGAAAGTTGCGCCTGACTGCCTTTCAGAGACCAAAAGTAAGATGAATCGAAACATCCTATGGACATCTTACATGGGCTGCATGTATTTCACATTAATAAAACAAAAGATCTATAGATGAAATGTGAGATTGCTCTTAAGAAGAAATAACCATGTTCTAAATAATACTAATGAGAATCTGACTGCTCTTATGGAAAATCCTGATTAAAAAAATGCTAGTTTCAGTCTTAACTCTATTTTTTTCCTGAATATATTTAAATGAGTTTTGATTTCTGTTACCAGATCAATGGCTTGTACCATTTTTTTCATACAAGTCTGGAAAACTGATGCACAGATTCCATTGTGCACGCAGCAGGGCCTGGGAATCCAAGTTCAGATATGAGTGTTGGATGAGCTTCCAGTGAGTCACGTAGTTATTGATCTGTTTCCTTAACAGGTTCTTTTAAGAATAAGCTTGTCAGTGTATCTTTAAATCTTTGGACAGAAGCTATTGTTGATTTTTAGAATGCTCTTTCATATGCTGGCTTACTGGTGCGCCTGAACTATAACAAGGAATGGCAGATGCAAAGTTTGACGCTAGTCTTGCATTTTGTGCCTCTCCAGCCTGCTCTGTGTGTCTCCCAAGAAGGTGCCAATTGTAATGATGCTTTCTGTATAATGAGTGGATGCTAGGAGATCTGAAATCCCTGTGTGTTTTATGTAGAAATTGTGTTGGGGAGAGTAGAAATGGGCAAGAGGAAAAATGGATGGAAAGGAGTTGAATATCAATGATGGCCTACGCAACACTTATTTCATACCTTGCTATATGATGTTCTGTAAAGTTTTAATGTTTTGGTTTCATCATCTTGTTCTGCCTGTGGTGTTTTAGTTTCCAGTGCTCAAGCAAAGAGATCAGATAATGTCAGAGGTTCACCTGGAAGTAAAGGGGATCTGAAGTCTCTCATTTATTTCTCTGTTCTTGGGACTATGGCAGATAGCTTGCTTTCTTTGTAAGGGTGGCCATGAGGTTCTTGATGGATGCTTAGTGGCAAAATTGGATTAAATACTTACAGTCCACAGCTGCTTTTTCCTGCTTCCTGCACAGTCCCCTCAGCTGTTTTGGTAGAGCTGTTTACATGTCTTCTCTCTGAAGCATTGCAGGAAACTGATCTATCTGAAAAATAAAGCACTAAAACACGAAATAACTTCAGATCATGTCCCTGATTTGGGTCATTGCATTGCTATGGAAAGCTTGTTTGGTGGCACAGAGTAGAGGCGAGATCAGTTAGGTAAAGGAGAGCTGGGTGTGAGACTGTATTGCCTAAAGTGTGTTAGATTGGAGTACGTACATAACCATATACTTAGTTAAATTTAAATCTGATTTGATTGCTCCATTGGGTGTGTTGTGCAAGGTTACACCAAACACTACTGAATGTGTCCTTTAACAACTGTAGGCTTGCAGACGTGTTCAGCCTGTTGGCAGTTTTCTGTCATCAGAGAGTTAAAACTATTTCTCTAAATGAAAAACAGGAATTACCATATTATACCAGAGTGATAAAACATGCAAAACATTTAACAACAGTCAAAAGTGATTAAGAAGAAGAAACTTTCAGTAGGGTGTGGGACTGTAACGTTTGAGGGTAACATCTTCCTAAATAATTTTCTAAGTTTCAGAAGTATCTTTTGGAGATCTTTCTTTACTTTTTGAATTTGACATTCTAACACTAGCTGTTACCTGAAAAAATGTCTGATGATTTTGTGAATACTATTTGACTTTGTCCTCAAATCTTGTCCGAATTCAATGGCCATACTGTATGTTCTGTATGACAATCAAACTTCATTTTATGTTCAGTTCTTCCTGTATTAGAAAGACATTTTTCTCTGTCCTGATCTGCTTTTCTTACCTATCATATCCTGCTTCTAGTCTACTATAGTAAATTGTAAAGGGTAGAATTTAATTTTTTTAAATCTCTCTTTAAGAATCTTTTTCTAGTGCTGCTGTTACCGCCATTGCCTCTCTTCTTAAAGAGACTTTTTATTTCTACTCTATCCTCTTTGATACAGGATTTTTTCAGTATGCTAACTTGTAGCATTTAAAGTGAATCTCTTCTTCCTGGCATTCTTTGTCACTTCAAATCTTCAGTTTTATTTAGTGGGAAGTGCTTTACAGGCAGACCAAGCTAGCTAATGGTATGCAGGTTTTCTCTCTGATTTGGAAACCTTGTCCAAGATCTGTTAAAACTCTGTTTCAGAGGAACTGTCAAGCCATTTTATACTTCTACTGATGTTAACAATGGCTAAACTCAAAGGACTTGTTTGAAACAGCAATGTAATAAATGATTGCTGCTTGGTCTTCTAATTGGGTGTGTTGTTTTGTGACCTGGTACTTGCAGAGGTTCTGTGATCAGGAGAGCTGCAAAATATATCTGTGTGCTCACATGTGTGTTCTAGCCTTCAGTTTGGGTCAGAGAAGACTGTTCTTTTTATAGTCTAGTGCAGAGATTTGAATCAAGGTTAGAAATATAAAGAGCAATAATACCGAAGCTTTGTGAAGGCATCAAACCTTAGTAATATTATACCTATTTATATGCAAATTAAAGTATTTTTTTGAGTGACCAGGTAGTTCATATTGCATTAGTGAGAAAGTGGAATGCTGCTTTGCTTATCTGCTACCCCAGGTCTCTGTATCGCAGTGAAGTATGTAAAACACTTCTGTGGTGGGTACGTTATTATAATTGTTTTAAAAATAATCAGTATGAGTGACAAAAGTTTCTTTTCATGCTCTTTCTTTTGAGCCCAATGTTGGAAATGCTGCTTGAGAGCTGACTAAAAAGCCTTCTAAAATAACAAATCCAGTCAGGATGCAGAGAGGAAATGTTTTCGGGACTTGTACTGCCTTATTCTTTCAGCTTTTCTGATCTTCTCCTGCTTTAGCTTTGTTCTCATGATGGCTCAATGTAAAGGGTGTGGGATGGAAGCGGCTCTTTGCCTATTGGAACTGAGGAACTGGGTTTCCTGTGGAGTTGGTGATCTCTGACTCCATCTAGGAAGGCGCAAGTCCTATTTGAAGCCTTTCTGCTGCTGTGATAATTATAGTGCTCATCCATGTAAATTCTGTAGTGTTCAACATGAGGTTGCGCTGAAGTACTTTGTACAAGGGGAGACATTTAGAGGTTTTCTCTCATGCACCCAGATGTCTTGTTTCTTAAAATAGAGGTTGACTATGACTGAAGCTGCTTGTGATATTTAACTGAATGACTGGAAGATTTCATCTTGGAGAAGGGAGAGTGTAGGCATATACATAGCAGAATTTTGTATTGTCCACTTAAAAAAAAAAAAAAAAAATCACAGACTAATCAAGTATGGGAATATATTTAAGGCTGATGTCCTATATCTTGGCTTATCCTGTAATGGGCATTTTAATTTTGAGTGTCTTAAGAGGTGAAATGAAATACATATGAAATCTCTAGAATGTGGGCAGAGAAGATAACTCTAATAGGTGCGTGTATTTCTTTTAAGTCATTCTAGCAGTGGCTACAGCTTTCTGAAATACAATCAAATTGCTTGTAGTGACATTTTGAGTTGAAGCTACCTTTGTCAGTTTGTAAGGAGGTGCTTCTAGGAAGTTTTTGAAATGGGTTGTTTATTGTGTTTCAGACACTAGCACAGTAGGAGAATGCTGAGTTGGCAAAATGCGCAATCAAGACAGGAAATTTTGTATTACCGAGTGTAGCGGTGGCCTTGCTACTGAACGAGGAATAATCTAAGCTATGTCAGTATTTTTCAGCTCCGGAGAGGCAGCAGTTGTTGCTGGTGAGCTGGATGTAAGCACTGCAATTCCTACAGAGGAATGTGTATAACAGCATGAGGAGCTGCTGGTCAGTGTCACAGTGAGTCCCCCCACCTTCCCGATGTACTAAGTATCTCCATCTCCCCTGCAGTTTATTGTCATGAGTGATTTGGGAATTTAGTTTATATAGATTTTGGATCAGAACGTGTGTTTACTGCCTCAGATTCTCAAATCCCATCTTGGCTGACTTTTTTTTTTTTTTGCGTAGCCAAAGATAATATTTAGGAGAATAATTTTCTGTTTCTTTTTAAATAAAAAGATAGATTATTTGGATCAGAAAGTACCTCCGACTTCATACTTGGTCATTAAAATCTATGTAGGGTTTAGTCCTTTATTAAGTGCTTCTGGAAATGTGCATTTGGACTTGAAATGCCAGAGTATCCTTCCAGCATAGTAAGGTTGTCATACAGTATGAGTATGCCCCCTCTAATATTACTTTGTAGTTCTAGACACAAACCTGAACACTCGGTAACCCCTGGTAAAATGACTCTTGTGTCTGTTTCTGCACTGGCTCAAAGCTGCTTGTTTTAAACTTCATTTAATCAAGATTTTTGCTGTAACCTGGACATTTACTATTTAAAGTTGGTTTTCAGTCTTAAATTACAAGGCTTCTGAAAATAACAATACTCAGAAGTACTGTCCTAAAGCAAACTTTCCAAAAGATCTGTCCATACTACTCAGGGCTTTTCCATTTTAAGGAAAATAAAATTTGGTTTATTTATGCTAAGTTTCTCAAGACATTTTAGTTTCCCTGGTGAGAATATATAAAGTAACTTCATTACTGCATACTTCCTCAGTTGATCATTGGCTCATAATTTGCCAGTTTGGATGAACACTCTTGTGCTCATCTGGATGTTTCCCCACCATCTTAGGAATCTACTTCCCTTTCTCCTTCTCCCTTCATTCTGGTTTTAGCTACCAACTTATTTTTCTGGAGAATTAAATTAGAAAAGGTCACATCTTGTGACTGGGTGTTACCTGTGTCAAGGCTGAATTGGATTGAACACTAGTAATTGTCAAGAGTAGTGAGAATAGTTATTTAAACATCTTGTGAATCTGAGTTTCATCCTTGTTTTAAATTTGGAAGCAAATGGAATTTACCTTTTCTTTTTTTCCCCACATATACGAGATTAACAAAAATAAAAGGTTCATTTTAACTTAAAGGAAACAAGTTAATCTGAAAACTGATCCAGCTAAAACCTGTTCTTGTTCATTGAATATGAATATGCAGGTGGAGAATGTAGAGTTGAGTGTGAATGATCTCTGGGTAGAGAAGGATGTGAGATTGCTTTTTTGGTGGCAGTGTTGACTTCTTTGCATATATTGATGAACTTCTCAAACAATGGAAGAATCAAAGGAGGTTTAGTAAGTATAGCGCACGCTGGCAAAGGCTTCCTTTTCTGCCCTTCACCCTTGCTTGGAGTGTGAAACTGTAGTATGAAAAGTACAACGATGGTTGTGGATAAGAGAGAAAGATGAACAAAATTTGGCCTAAAATGAGATTAAGAGCAATGGGTTGCTTTAGTGAAGTATCACCTCTAATTTGTACAATCTAACAGACTTCTAAAACTTTTGATTTCTTTGAAAAATCTTTTTTCAGATGAGGCAGCTGAAAAGCTTCAAATTTTGTGGAGGGAGAGAGAAGAGTTAAGGCATATCATCAGTCTGCTCAAAGGGCACATTTGCTGTAGCAAATAGTTAAACAAAAAAACATCCCACAAGCTCTCGTTAACTGCAGTCTTAAAAGTCTGTACATGAGGTATGTGTAGATATTGTTGAATTAAGTGCATAAATGATTGCTGCATCCGTTTTTAGGAACACCGTGTTATGTCAACATGTGCAATGCTCCTCTGACTGTTCTGTAAAACTTGCGTGTTCATGTTACAGGACAAAAATGAACACTTCAGAAATGCGGAGAGAGCCTGTTGCAGGAAATCTGGAAGACATAACTTCCTTTTCTTGCCGAGGGGAAAATGTAAACAAAGCTCCAACTTAATTGTAGACTAACTGCTAGACTGGTTTTCTGACTAAGCCTTTCCTTCCTCAATTGATTGCTTTTATCATTGAGAAAGTATGTTTTTTGTTTCATTTGAAATGGTTTTTTATATTTTGGGGGAGCACATACTTTGATGCTTGTGAGCATTTAGTTCTCGCTACACTTGCATGGAGTCTAAATGTAGGTATTAGTGCAGGTAACTACTGAAGCTAAAGTTACTAGTGTAACTTTTGAAGGTTTGGGTAGTTTGTGGAAGTATTTGAAGTTTGCTTGTGAGGGGCAGCATTGCAATACTTGCGTACTTTGCTACTGTATGAGTTCTCGTGCACATGCGCGTGTACTAAAGTATCAGTCTTTAAAATGGCTGAAATCTTTGAACTGTATGGCATAGAAAGATTTCTTGGCATCATATGATATAAATGTTACTTGTTGAAGTCAATATGGCTCTTAAAATTTTCTGCTGAAGTTAATGAATTTAACTTGTCTGCATAAAAAAGCCCAACCAAAGGAGAAATCTTTTAAATGTGCAAGCTTTTAAATAACTCTTAAAATCTTAGTATATACACAAATAACTGATTTATACAAACAGGCATAAGATCACCCTGTTAGTTGTGTCTTTGTATGTTAAAATATCGAAATAAAAGAAAAACAGCCTGTGGGTTTGGCCAGGAATTTCAGGCTTGCTCAGGGTGGCAGCAGTCCATAACCAGTTTACAAGCTCTCGAATGAGTCAATTGTTGTTTAAATACCGTGCACAATGAATTTTCCAGTTTGATTTTTGTATTACTGCCTGCTTCGATGAGCAGAGCAGGGAGTGACCCTGGATGTTTGGAGACAAGGGGAGAAGGTAGAGTCAGCGCTGAGACCTGAGCCTCGGAACCAGGGGCTGCCAAGGAGGGCTCTGCTGGAGCACCCAGGGCCAGGCCAAAGGGACTTTTGAGCCTGAGTTTAGAGAGATCGAGAAGGATTACTACAAGGGTATAGTTTTGTGAGCCGTGAGGCAGTTTAATAGCAATAGTCAGCTCTCTTCATATCGACAGCTGTGGGTTCCTGTTCCAGTAACAGCTGACTGTCAGACCAACCTGCAAGAATTCCCTTTTTCTGTCTGTTACCTGTCACCCCCTCCAGCAGGGTAGTGGTGGATCAGCCATCTGAAACTACTTGTTCTGTGATTGTGTAGTCTCTGTACGTACTGTGAGGGGAAGCAAGAAAAACCCATGGCTGGAGCAACAGTGAGGGGAAGGTTCAGCTCTCGGTTAGTTTGACTTCAGTGGGGTTGTCAGGTCACCCTGATGTGCCTGTGAAGAGCTGACAGGCAGGGACCCCTGCATACACACCTCCTCCCCATCACTGGAGGAATTTGTTGGATTGAGTGGCATATATTAAAATTCACATAGGCTCAGCTTTTTATTTTTCCCCATATGACTAATAACTAGATGCATATATAGTGTCACTGCAGATTCTAAATCTTCTGAGCCTTCAATAAAGTGACAATCTCAATGGACCTCTTTAGTTGTAATGGCTGTTCTCTGAAGGATTGTTAACCAAGGCCTAGTTGAAGGGAGGAACAAACTGCACAAACAGAGCAAAAGAAGTATAGGCCAAAGAGGAAGCAGCAGTTCAGCTAGCTACGTACATTGAACACTGCTGTGGTGAATCCTAGTGGTAGTTACTTTTGTGTAAAGCACCTGTTTCTGCTAGGACTGCCCTTGCTTTGCAGACAATTTGAAGGTACTCTTCCCTACTGTTAATTTTTAAGAGCTATGTAGGAGAAACAGTGTATTACTAGAGTAGTCTTATAGCTACCCCTGACATTAAGATGTTTATATTGAAATTGGTGGTGGACTGAATGAAGATAGAGACAATGCTGTATTGATGGGCAGCGGCTGTTGCAGCTGCACCAGAACATCCACTGAAAACAAACATGGTCCAGTCAGGTCCCTGATAGGACTTACATTCCAGCAGACATTTGGGAAACCATGTAAGGGGACAGCTCTGCTGTAGGAATGAGTGCATGGACTGGGAATATTTGTTTTTTTGAAGTCTCTGCCAACTGAGCGTTAGTCAACTGATGTTGCGTTTGACTGTAGGGAGCAAGCAGCCTTTTCTTGCTGTTCTTTTCTCCTCTGGTGACATTCCTTGGGTCATTTGGTAAACTGGTGCAGGGAGCTAATTACACTGGAGGAAAAAAATCCTGCTGAAGAGAATACCCTGGTTTGGTTGCTGCCATAGAGGAGCTTTGGGAAGATGGTGGTAGTAGCCGAGGCGAGTGCTGTTGCTGAAGAGATGTGCATGGAACCACAGTGTTGCTGAACCAACTTGATTTTGCATACACGAAATAATGCATTTTGAATCCAGATTGGAGCTGTGTTTTGGTTGGATCCAAGACTTGTCGTAGCTCATTACTATTATTATAGAAACTCTATTTAAACTGTAGCTGAAATGTGTCAGTTTTATGGCTGTGACTTAATGCTGTCTTGAACAAGGAAAATCAATGTTTCTTTAACAAAATTCCTGATATGTCTCATGAAATGGACTGGACTAGAGAACCTTGTGAGTTCTTTACCACACCTTTTCATGTTCCACCTTCCAGATTTTCTAATGTAAATGGGTGAATCCATTAGCCTTAAACATGTAAGATATGATGCTAGCAACTGATACTTCGCTTTTGTTTTATCTAAGGGAAAAGGCTACATGGGTGAAATGTGCTGTTGTGTGATGACAAAAGGATCTATAGAGAGGGTGGTGTACAGAACAAAAAAACGTGGTATATTGAGGAGGATGTATAGAAAATTGTTTTGAATATATGGCAATATTTGTAGTAGGTTTTTTTTAGCCACAGGCAGAGATTTTCAGTGGAAGCAGATATGTGTGTTATTCTGTCACCAAGCATCTCAGAAGCTCCTGCAGGAAGGAAGAGGATTATGCAGAAACACTGTAGTAATGAGGAACGAAGTCGGTAATGGTGCCAAGCAACAGAAATACCACAAGATAATGTTGATACTGATACAATGGCTGGCTGGCAGGATGAGGAGTTGATTGCAGCCAAAATAAGGTGATAGAGGTAATCAGTAAACTGATTTATGAACAGAGTTCAAGCATATGGGAAGGCCAGTCAGTACATGTGTCCAAGACTTGTAGTCTGCTTTGCCACTGGGATGCTGGAGCTGTTGTTGGGGAAACCCCAGCAGTGGCAATACCACAGACTGCTACTGCTCCTCTTAAGGGTGTGGAAGTTAATAAGAAAACTAAAACTGTGTGATCAAAAGGATGGTCATTGAGGGTGAGTTGAAAATAGCAAGTCGTAAGAGAGGATAGGTTCTGTTTACTTAGTGTAGGTACAGAGTATAGTGTCTAGGGTTGCCTTGTTAGTAACTTAATATACTCTCAGAGGAAACATGTTCTGAGAGGATGGGGAGGGGAGGGAATGGAACTGTGCAGTGTATTTAGAAGCAGGAAGCTCCCAGATCCTCATTCAGACTAAATGACTTTCTGTGAAATAATTGAGCCTGGAGGAAAGGAAAAATGTCTCTAGTACAAGCAGACTGTAGGATATACCCCATTGAGGTGTTACTTGATGTGAGAAGGCAGCAGTGCTAAAATCCAGAGGCTGATCTTCCATATGATTGGGTTTTCAGCCAAGATTTCCCTGTTTTAGTAGACTTGCTAATTGAAAACAGCATCTTGTGTTGTGGTTGGGTCACAGCTCGAGCAAGGAATTCCCTTTCTCAATGAAACAGGGATCTTTGGGGGCCACTCTCAAAGAAAATAGAATAAAATCGTATGAATTGTGAAAACTGCAGAGAGGGAGTCATAGAATCATTTTATTTGGAAGCGACCCTCAAGATCATAGAGTCCAACCATAACCTAACTCTGCCACTAAACAATGTCCCAAGAAGACTACCTGCCTGACTCCACAAAAACAACAGTCCTGTTGACAGATAAGGGGTATTTAAATATGAAGCCCATGAAATATGCTGTATAAAGGTGGGACAGCTTCATGTGGAGAATTCTTACTTTTGTTCCACCTCTGCCTTTTCCATGCAGGAAGAAGGGAGCAGATGACCGAGGATACTGCTGTAATGAAGGACAGGCAGTGTCTGGAGACAGAGAGGAACAGTGATCTTACCAGACCAGATTCGATGCCAGTATCTGAAACTGAATTTAGCTAAAACATGACTGAGTTAAGTCACTGCCTGACAAGACAACTGAGTGTTGGCCGGAACTTTGATGGAGAGAAAAAAAAAAAAAAGCAGACTACTTTAAAAAAAAGTCTGATCCTTTTTCAGAGGTACTTTTCATGTAATTTGGATGTTCTTTTTTTTTTTTCTTTTTGTCTTAACCAACTGATGTGTTCACATATTTATTATACCAAAGAGGATTTGCCTTTCTTAAAAAACAAAATCATGTTTTTGTTTGCTCAGAAGAGGCCTTTTGAAAAAACTTTATACTCTTCAAGATATATCACAATATATCAGGGTATCTTGCAATTATTTTAGATTGGCTCAAATATATTATCCTCATTTTCCCCGTAAATGGATACATTCATACCTAATAATGCCGTTCCGTGATATTGATAAAAGATTTGGTGGATAGGATTTCTCTTAGTTTTCTCACAAAGTAAATGGATTTAATGATGTTTTGTCTCTGAATCAGATAATGTTCCTTTCAAGTCAACTTCTAAAAGATAGAAAGTCATTGAAGAATACATGCTGTCCCTTTACTTCAAGAGAGTCCTAGAGGGCAATAAATGGGTTCTTGCTGATTTTGCTAAAAGAAGTGTTTTGAATTCAACTTCAGGAACATTAGTTAAATCTTTCATGTAAGTATCACCAATCAGACTTCTGGTAAAGTAGCGAGCGCTTGCAGCCAGCTGGAAGGACCAGTGATGTACAGAGATTGAGATTCATTTGCCAGTATATGAAAACACTTCACTTGCTTGGGATGTACTTGCTATTCTGTGCAGATTGTACTGTTGTAATTCAATTAGTCTGTGTGTGCTCTGTGTGTTTGGATTTTTTAGGTGCTGGAACTTTTTTTGTATTTAGAGGAATATAAATACATTGATGTCCCGTGCCTCTGCAGTGCTGTTAGTGATTTGACCTGTCACCCCCCGCTGATAACATTACTTAATTGCTTCTAGGATGTGATACATTCATATAATACTCTGAATTGCTTTGCTGACAATAAAAAAATTTCTACTTTGAACACTATTAGCATTGAAAAGAGGGGCTTTTCCTATATGTTCTTTGTCTTTTCAACTGCCATAATGCTTCTCAATGTTTTCACTGTCTGAAGTGTACATATTTCTATTTGAGTATAGTTTTTTAACTTTTGCTCTGATTCCTCAAAGGATGTGTTGAAAATTAATTGGTACAAGTTTGTGGGTTTTTTCTTCCTTCCTTCTCCCCCACAAAGCTCATTTTTTTGATTCTCAACAAATCTAGAAATAAAGCTAGGACTACTGTGAGGTATTTGCTGCCTCCATTTTGAAAGAACGTCTTAATGGAGAAGCGTACTACTTTATGAAAAAGAAAGTGCTTTAAAATTCATGCTTCAAAAAAGGGTTCTTTGTGATAGTTGGAACACATGATCCCCAGCAAAGCACTAAGCAATGCAGTCACTTTCGAAATCTAGTTATATCTGCTTTGTCTTGCCCTCTCGTGCCTGTATCTGCTGATGTGGCTTAAGTTCTGGTATTTTGCTTATTGGATTTTCTTTCTAATGCAGTAAATCATGAAATAGCACAGATTCATAAACCCAAATAATGAAGAACGTTATCTGTTCCTCATTTTTGTACAGTACTAATCCAAACCAGAACCTTTCAGGCTGTATCGGTTACATCTTACTATTGTATCATCTGCATAATTTTTAACTATTATAAAGATTGCTTGACTGGATTTTAAAAAAAGAGTCAGAATAAGCTTTGCATGGATTCATGTGTGTGTTAGGGTGTAAGATCATCTGGTCCTTCAAAATTTCAGTTGTTTCCTTTGAGCCAAGAATTGCTTACAAGTTACACAATTTCTTCAAGTTGCGCTGTCCCACATGCATTCAGTCCTTCAGCAGGTGTGCTCCTGAGATTGGAGACTGCTGACCTCGGCAGCCTGTGAGTGTGCCAGTACCTCCCCTGAGTTCCTCGGCTGTGGAACAAGAGGAAGGTCAGGACGGGTAATAGTTCCTGTCAGCTCCTCTTCCTTGGAAACCACCTCTCACCCCCACTAGGGTAGTAAGAAAACAAGGTAGAGAGTAAATGCACATCTGAACAAAAGCTGGAACTCCAGCCACAAGCAACTTTTTCATTTTTAATTGCTTGTCCTTTTGGATGTTGCTGGCTGATAATTCCAGTAGTGATCCTGCATAGCAACCAGCATGGCCAGGACTGGCTTTGGAGCCTCCCCAGTGGATAGGAGCTGTAGAACCGTTCTGCTGGATGTGAGGTTGTTCCTGAATTGCTTTGTGATGGCTCAGGGCTCTGTATCAGTCAGCAGACCCCTGCTCTGCTGGAGGCAGGTTCGGCTTGTTCAGGAAAGTTGGTGGGATGTACCTTGGGGACAATGGCAGGGATTCTTTCTCACAAATTCTTTCTCTTGTAGTTATTTATCTACGTAATCTCTGTGAAAATAGGTTTGTCCTTGCTAAAATTCAGTTGAAGTACTCTCTGTTACTAGGGTTATCGCTTTTAAAAGTTGATTTTTTAATTTTCTTTTTTCCCCCTCTCAAATGAACCAGTTTACTGCTGGATGTTGCCATGTTGTCTTGCATTACAGTTCTACCTACTTCCTTGTTACTTGAAAGGAACTATTGGGGCAAAATAGCGTAGTGGTTTTGGTCTAGATAAAAATCTAAGCAACTATTAATAAGGTATACTTGTGTTACTGATGTTGTCATTTACTCACAGTAAATTTAAAATGTATTAAGTAAAATGTAGAACCTGAAAAATCATGTTGGTACAAGTACGTGCATGTGCTTGATATTATTTCCTACTTTGGTCTTAGTGTTCTGCTATTTCATAATCCTGTGGCAACAATGCCAGAAGAAATACAGAAAGCTGTGAACATTTTAGAAGGGAAAAAGTAAAATGTTTTTGTTTGTAAAACATGTTGTAACGCTTCCCACCTTGCCCTTTAGATTAATTGGATCACAGTGAACTACAGAAAGTGTTATGAAACCTTTGTATTGAGTGATGACTGTAAACAAAGTGTCACTGTTACCCAAAGTCCCTTCTGTACACAGACTTTTTGTCCAGGAATTCCTGGCTGTCAGCCCAGACACATCAGATGCAAGTCATCTTAAGTTCTTAGGATTTTGGGTTCAGTGTGAAAAGTATTGAGAAAACTGAGAAACTTGCTTCAGGTACTGAAAATTTTAACTAGATTTGTGTTTATTTTAAATTTCATTCTGCTCCGAGTATCAATATAATCTGAAGATCTCTTCTGTGCTTTTTGTAGCATTTGGGGTGGTAATTTTCGCTTCTAAATCTTCCTGGTTTTGAATCACACACTTCATATACTATTTCTGCAGTGCAGAATTTTTTAAACAAGCTTTGGCAGTTTGACTTTTTTATTCTGTATACGTGTGTGTATGTATACATAATGCACATTTGTGTGTGTGTCACTGCTCTCAATGAGAGATCTCTTGCAGTAGGTCTGCAGGTGTTGGATTTAGTTTCCTTTTGATAATGCTTATGTGAATGCATATAAACTCTTAACAGAAAGGCAAGAAAAAGTTCACTTGATGGTACCTTTTAAAACAAAAAAAATTTCATGACTGTATTCTGAGGCTAAAATTAGATTTAAAAAATTCTTCAGCTAAGCCGAAATAGGGAAGATTTTGCTGCGCAGGATAACTTCTGCAAGGAAAGATGAAACCTGTCTTTCCTTTTGCAGCTAAAGATCTAATTGTTTGTGGTTTGGAGTTGTTTTTTCATTTTTATGTTCATGTCCTTCTACAGCTGTCTTTCACCATGGGAAACAGCATTCTTGATTTGGCATTTTATGTGGTAACAGAGGTATTTACATCTGCAATAGACTCAGCAGGTTGTATGCAAGACTGACTTCTGTGCAGGTAGTCTGAGTTTAGTTTAGAGGCTGAAGTGTGCACACTAGTAAATCAAAGCAAACAAAATAAGCATCTAAATCCATGAGTGATTCAAGAACATCATGCTGTCAAAAGATGCAATTCTTGCTCTAGCAGCATGTTTCCATGTTCCTCTTTCTTTTTCTACCTCTGCTCCTGTAAGTATTTGTGTGATGCCATAACAAACCAATTGGGTAACTGATACTGATTAAACTTTTTGTCTAGGTTGGTTTTAACGTGCGTCGGTTTATCTGATTAATGAAATATTTGGGCTAGAACAAACAAGGTAGGGGAAGTGGATATGAGAAGGAAGAGAGGAAGGCAGGGCTTCTTGAGGACAGAGTTCATCACTGCTACCAGCTTAAATTGTTTGGGAAATACAGCACGGGTCATACAATATTATCTTGTAAAATTTAGTGACATAATAAAAAAATACAGATGTTGTACTTTCAGTTGATACATGAGGTTAAGCATCTAGCACCAGTTTTGAGCCATGGGGCACAACACATTTTATGAACTACAGTGTGTTAAAATTCAGGATGCAGAATGCTCTCAAGAGGTCAGGCAGCATACGCAGCACCAAGCAGCACGTGGTTCAATTTGAAAGGCGGACCAGGAGGTTCTGGCATCTGTAAATGACGGACCACTATACTCTGCATTGAATTCCTCCTTCACTGGCATTTGGCATGTTTGGCTTTACTTATATAAATGTACACATTTACATAATATAGATATTTTAAATGTAAATGGATACTTCTGTGTGTACAGCTTTAATATGATAACTGTTTTTACACTGGCCTTTATTACTTAAATTTCATATTTTAAATTTATTGAGTGCATTCATTCTGCATGATACTCAGGCTTAATGTGTAACTGTTCTTGTGGTAAGCCTCTGAATAAATTATTTTACATATCAGATATTTTAGGAACTTTTTATAGTGTTTAGAATTTTTTCAGTTAATTTAAATCCTTTTGTTTTACAAATTCAAGCATTGAATGCTAATGCATATATTTCTTGGTCACATTCCTTCCAGCTTCTGGGGCATGCTTGTTGCTAAGTGGAAGGAGGTGGAAAGTATTAACTTCAAACCTGAGACTTAGTTGCGTATATTTAGTACCTGCTAGGGAAGAAAACGGACAAAAATAACAACAAACAAAACCAAAACAAAAGAAGGCAAACAAACAAACAAAACCAAAAAAAACTTGGCTCTGGGGCTCTTTCCTGTGTCAGGAAGAACTGAAAAGTGTTAGTAGACATCTCATAGGCAAGTTATCACAGCACAGCTGAACACAGAAGAGGAAAGTGGATTGGCCATGGCAGTATTCCAGGACTCTGTCCTAATGAAGCAAGTCCAATTTTGGCTGAGAAAAGGGAAGTTGTTGGGATATCTGCTCAGGATTCTGGCCTTTATTTGTGAGGGAGTTAGCATTCAAACTGAAAGGTGACTCTTACCTCCAGGAAGTTTGTACTGAATGTAACTAATACCATCTGGAAAGGGATTGCACATTTAAGCAACATATTCTGTGTGGGTACACAAATCACGTGGAGTGTCACTGTTTTAACGGAATTATTTGTGTTTTTTCTTAAAGACATCTGCATCCATATGGATTTTGTTATCTTAGAGTAGCTAGCTTATTTCTGCACAAGGAAGAAAATGTGTACATGCATTGGCTAAGACCGAACTGGTCCAACAGCTTGTATTTGCTGAGGAGATTTACTGGTGTTGGCTGGTGTCGTGTTGCCCATTTTGCATGCGCTCTGGTCCTGACTTCATCCTGAGCAGGCTCACTATTTGCGTAGGAAGGTATTTTATTTTTCTGTTTCCTGATATGTGGGAAGCTGAATCTGCATAGAGAAGTTCAAGAAAACATCAGGTTATATATGGTTGAGGAGACATTGCCACTGAGCTAGGGAGGGCAGGTGTGTGGGCTCCCGTTTGCTGCATTTGAAGGCCTGTGGATTGGCTCGAATTGGCTTGTGTCAGACCATAGAATCATAGAATGTCCTCAGTTGGAAGGGACCCACAGGGATCATCAAGTCCAACTCCTGTCCCTGCATGTGACCACCAGGAAAGTTGCTGTGTTGTGTCTCCTGCCTTGGCAGAACTCAGCTGGTGCTCAGCAGGCTGCTGCTGTGAGGGGCTGGCCTGGGCTGGGTGCTCTCCAGAGCAGCCCTTCTGCCTGTACCTCATGTCTAGTGTGAGGTGTTGTGGTTCCTTTTTGAAAATATCTGATGTCATAGACGACAAATGCTAAAAGGCCTGACTTTAGGAACCTTGTTCTCAGGCATCAGATAGTTGGAAATCATGCACGTTTCTTGTGCTTCCAGTGTTCACAATATTGAATGGAGTCTAAAAAAAAGCTTAATATAGACTTTACATTTGTATCACTTTTATCTGCATGTTTGTGTTTTTGGATGGGGGCACGTGTTTTCAGTTGACAGTCGGCAGTTCTTTGTGGTAACTCTCCTTTTGCGGTATTAATATTTTATAACACTGCTAATATAGGAATAAACTAGGATGTACTTGTGTATGTTTAGCAGTGAATCCTTGTTCAAATTTCCTCAGAATCAACTTCCTAAAATGTTTTCAAATGCCTGATAAAAACAGTAAATGAATGCTTAAACACCTTATTTTTACTGTTATAAACCTACTTCTAGGTACTAGTCTAAACTTGAAAAGTAGGACTGAATGAGAACTACATAAACAGTGTGAAATCTAAGTGCAGCTGAAAGCAGTGATGATGGTATAACCTCCAACAGTATTGGCTTATTCTGCTTTCTCAGTATAATGAAATTTGGGATTTTTATAACAGCGTGTAAGCATATCAGCTTGTACAAAAGGTCTGTCTTGGAATAGTTAAAGGAGCATATCTAGCATATCTAGTCTAGACCAACTCTTACTTGAAAATTTCCTAGCTAAAAGTTTGATAGCCATCCTGTTCTTTGTTCCAGTGTATCATATTGATTTGTGAATGATTTGGAAAACTACCAGTTATTTTAGAAGAAAAAAAAATGTATTTTTGATCTTGGTTTAATCCTTCAAATCAAAAGCTATCTTGGAAATGTTTGAGGTTTTAATTTATGAAAATACTGTGTGCTGGAGGTTGAGTTTATTTTATCTAAATCACATAATACCTACTGAAAAAAGTTATTTATTTGTGTTTTTCTTCTTCAGAAATGGAGGAACAGAATGCTGGACCTGGGATTGAAGATTGATAAAGGATTATGGGATCATACATTGAAGAGCCAGCAGGCGTAATGCCTGAGTGACTGAAGAAAATGGGTGCTAATGCATCAAACTACCCTCACTCGTGTTCCCCAAGGGTAGGGGGAAATTCACAGGCACAACAGACATTCATAGGTAACTCTCTTCAGTTATCTTGTCACTTACATAAATGACTCGCTGGATTGTGTGTGCACTGGATTTGATTGGCAATGCAGACCTTTTATTTTCTAGGTCACCAGTTTGAATCCATTGAAGCTCAATCGTGCATAAAATTTGGTACTGCCCTGTATCTGTTTGGCCTATGTCTACAGTGAGTTGATCTGCTATTTGCTAGTAAATGGATGCCAGGTTATTGGAATAAAATAAAATGGAGGTTTTTTGTTAATTAAACCATGCATACTAGTTTTCGCAGTTCAAGAGCAGTTGCTATCTGTAATGCCATCTACCATTTTCTACTCTTTTTCCTCAGATTTTTTGTGAAACTGTTAGAGCATATGAAACTATAGATCATCAGTATTTGTTGTAGGATTGGCTTGTGTCTAATGTGAGTGAATTAGTTCCTTGTTGCTAGAAAGGATATCTCTGATAATAAGCCTGTTAAAATAACAAGCAGTCTTGAAGACAACTTTTTCTCTTGTCCTTTTCCTGTTCCTGTAAATGGGTATTCGTGGTACTTTTTGTCCTAATAGTATTATTTACAAGCAAGGACCTTGCTTAACTGGAAATGTGAGTTGAAGTGCCCTTAAGAAACTGTTTTCTTATCCAGTCACAACTGGGGCATGTATTACCCTTATGTGCTTTCAGTCTATTGCAAAAAGACCTCAGTGTACATCTAAGTACTGTCAGACTTTAAATAATAAATAGTTACGTGATGAATCTAAAAGAAGGCAGTTTTTGAGAAGATAAGTCTTGCTTAAAAAAACCCAGCCCTGACAGCCTGAAGAATGATCTTAGCAGTAAATAACATAAATACTTTATAAACACTTTTCTCCTTTGTGCCTTGGCTTGCAAAACTGAATAAGTAGTTACTGATATTCAGTGTTACTTCTCTTTTTAATCACCACTGAAAGCACAGTGATATCCTTAGCAGAGGAAAAATTGACTTGCTTTGTAATTTTTCTCTTTTGTCTCGGCTTTTGTGACACTCCTAATTTTTGAAGATCTGAGTAGAGGACAGCCCACCAACTGTTACATGTGAAGAACTGTGCTGTGGGCTAAAAATTCTGTGTGCTGTTGTAGCATGTCAAGCAAGAACTTTTAGTACTAACACCTTGAATATACATGCTGTAGAGTCCCCCTTCTGGTTTTATGTATTTTCAGGGCATCATAACTAACAGTAGTAAAAGGTTTGCTGCAGTTGTATATACAACTTTCTAAAAATCACAGCCAAAATGTTTTTGTGTCTTGGTGGTTTTTATCTGCCTCTATATTGGATGAAGAAACACAGATCTGAAAAGAGGCAGATCTGCATGCTGAAACACCTTTTGAGCAGATTTGAAGAGGAGAGTGTTCCAAAGGCTTAATTAAATTCCACAGAAACTTTCTACTTGGTATGTGGAAGGTTTTGTTGGTGCTCTTCATTATTAAATTCAAAATAGAAACCCATTATGTCCCAATGTAGTATGTCCCAATAAATTTATTGATCCCCTTTACATATTGAAAATTGTGGTTGGGACTTTTTTGAGGAAGGTCTAAAAGCGAGTGGCTGTCTCATTTGAGGCAAGTGGGTGTTCTCATTAAAATTCTTGCTGAAATCTGATTATGGTGTGCTAGTGAATGTGCTGTCTATATCACAGGCATACATCTCTTATTGCTACTTTGTGGAGTTTGACTCGTTCTCATCTTGATTCTTGTTTGGATGATTGGTTTGTGCAGTTGTCTCAGTAGAAAGTAGATGTATCCTACGATTGATAGCTGAGGTTTTCATCACTTCTCAGAATAATGATGTTTTAAGGTTAAATCAACTTTTACATATTTTTTTTTTAATATAGAAGGCATTAGATCTATTTATTGCCCCAAAGTAGAACTGGAATTACGGGGACTAGAGTTATAATAGCTGCAGAATAGGCATTAGTTGCCTTACTCCTGGAAACTGGATTCAGGCCTATGGATTTGTTTTAGATGTGCTGCCTTATTATTGAAGTTGTACCATGTTACTTTTAAATGTAGAATGAATGTTAAAAGCTGAGAACTGATCTGGCAAAGCACAGTAGTTTCACAGGATGAGTGCCAATTGTTAGTTGACTTTATGCTGAATTTGCTTACAGTTTATGAAGAGGAGATAATCAGTAGAAGTAATAAAGAAAAACTTGTGTTTTACTGAAGGCTAAACCAGTCATCTCTTTGGTGTTTTGTCTACAACACTCAGGAGGAGGATTTTGCACCATGTTCTAGGGTGGTACATCTGTTCAAGATGTTTATTTTTAAATAGATATCTATAATTAGATTTTAAAATGTGTAGGCATGCAGAGGACTAGGCAGATCCCATTATTCATTGTCAAGTGCCCAAGTAGTTTCTCTTGGCAGTCATCTGTTTCTTGTAAATGTTTATCTGTTCAAAGCTAGATATGTCTAGGGGCATAAGTAGCTTTTGCTTTGTAACAGCATTTAATACAGTGGTGCCTTTTAGTATAGAAGTGGGAATAAATTTCTCTTTCCTAGTTCTAATGCTGCTGCCTTATGAAGGAACACAGACAGGTCAAAAAGCGGCTCTTCAAAAGTCTGTCTTTGAGTGATAGGAGGGTACCAGCTGTTGTGAACCCAGATAGTTGTACTGGTGCATCTCTGCTCCTGCCTCTGTCAAAAAGCAGTTGTGTGGTGGCATTTTTACAGCAGTGTCTTATTTGTTTGTGAGGGCTAATAGTACTGTTTGCAGTACTTCTGAAGTTAAATCTTATAAGTAGCTCAGGGTACACAGAGGTTTAAATGGTGTTTTAGTATCTCGTGATGATTCACGTGCAAGTAATACCTCGCCTCATGGCAGCCTTTAGGAAGGAATGAAACTGAGATTTGTGGTGTCCTAGTTTTACTTTAACAGAATGTAAGAGAATATTCCACGTACTCAAGTTTGCCATTAGAATCCAAAATAACTCAGACAGAAATGAGCTGGCATGCTCTCTTGGAGCAGAATCTATCATTATAGGGTGACCAAAGCATCATTATACTTTTATTGTGAAATGTAATTGATGCTCTTTAAATGGAGCAGAAATTCTAGGTTTGTCTCTATCAGCAGGAGACCAAATATCTACTTTTATATATATACACACACATATATCTAGTACAGCATGTGGAAGGAATTTTTATAGTGGATTTTGCAGGACAATCAGCACAACCTCTTTGTTGAAGTTGTCTTGAGTTACTGCGGTTCTCTTGATTTAAATTTATATTTTTTAATGTATTCAAATTTCAGTATGATTAATAGCATGTTACCTGCTCAAACAAAGTTTAATGTAGCATGGATAAAATGGTTATGGAGGTCTTTCCTCAAAGAAAGCAAAGTTTCTTTCCAAAGTTTTCACTCATAGATGAATCGTAAAACCATTGTGTTGCATGATTTGAGGGAGTTTTAATTCGCTTGGCATAAAACCCAGGATATAAGATTACTTAGAATTATTGAGGCTTAAATAAGACAATTTACAGACATCTTAGATTGCTACAGTTGCCGTGCTCTCAAGTACAAGTTTGAATTGCTCCTCTGTCTTTCAAAGCTTAAGAAGTACTTACCTGAAATAACATGGTAACTAAAAGCACTGTGTTTTGACAAATGGCCCATAATATCACTGTCAAAATAGCATAGCAAAATAGCATCACATCAAATCAACCTGAAACAAATGGAACTGTGAGAGAGAAATGATGGAACAAGTTATAAAAGGCCCCAAAAACTCAGGTGGATGGATGCACTTTGGACTTAAAAGATCAAAAAAAGGCAACAAATAGTGAAGCTACAGAAGCATTCTAATGGAAACATGTTAACTATGCCCAACAGAAAATGGAAAAATACTATTTTGCATGAATCTGCAATTTTTACTAATCTGTATACCATTTGTGAATATCTTATTATAGTTTCTTTTGTCTGGAAGTAGTAGTTCGGTTTCTGCACTTCTTTTTTTTTTTCTGTCTGAAATTGTTTACCATCCAGCTTAGAGTGAAAATTCTGTAAATAAAGTTAAATTAGGAAATAACCCTTTAATGTGAGAGTCATGCTTCTGTTTAACCTTTTAAACTATTTTTTTATTGAAACAGTTCTTCAGTTTTCCATTATTTCTAAAAATGCAGGTTCTAATTCCTCTTTTTCTTACTAAATTGCTCCCAGTGTTACTGTATATGCAGCCAGGTTCAAACTGACAATCAGCAAAGGTTCATTTAGTGGAACAGGTCAGGTATGTAACACAGACAACGTTGAGGAGAATCCATTTTCATTTCATGGTGTGTTTGGTACATAACTTCCCTATAAATTATTTTTTTAGGAGAAAATAATTATAGATATACTTTAATAGTATAACACTCTGTTCAAAGAACATCTTTAATATAGTAAAACTTACATTCTCCATATTTTTTAATTGGGGTGTATGCACAAATTCATGTCTATAGTTCTGTGCAAAGGAGCTCATTTTATGTGCTTGAATTTTGGCATTACTTGATTATTATATGATGGGATTTTTACTTTCTTGTTGAATTTGCATTGAAAATTAATTAATTGTCCTAAATTTCCTTGAATGTTTTGTTACTGTGTTTTTTAATTTTTTTTTTCTTGTGACTATGCTAACTGTCTGATGCCAGGTATGCTTTTTTGTTGTTGAAATGACACTTAATGGTAGAAGAACAGAATTTGAAGAACAGTTTCAATGGAGGGGAGGGTACTGCTATGTCACTGAGATCATATAAGTTTTTGAAAAGGCTGTTTTTTCATTTCCTATAGTTAATATAATGACACTTGTAACACTATGACCACAGTGTTCTCTTTGTGTGTAGATAAGTATGCCATGTGCACAGAACTACATCAGCTGGCACTCCTTGGTTCTTAAAATAGTGTACATTAAAAAAAAAGTTTGTTCTTAATGGTTAGAAAAGGCTTCAGTCGGGTTCCCAACTTGTTGAATTATGTGATCTGAGAAGGAGGAAAAACTATGTTAACTTGCAGGACATTGATGATCTCTTTAGGTGTTACGGACCTTCCTTTTAAATTTAAAGAATAAATGTGTTCAATTTTCCCTTTTACTTTCAGGGACATCATCCTACTCTCATCAAGGCTATGGCTGTGAATCGAAGCTGTACAGCCTTGATCATGGCCATGAGAAACCTCAAGACAAGAAAAAGAAAACCTCTGGCCTTGCCACCCTCAAAAAGAAATTCATTAAGCGTCGGAAATCCAGCCGATCTGCTGATCACGCGAAGCAGATGCGCGAACTCCTCTCGGGCTGGGATGTCAGAGACGTTAATGCATTAGTAGAAGAATACGAAGGAACGTCAGCCTTAAAGGAACTTTATCTACAAGCTAATTTGGCAAGACCAGAAGCCAGGACGCTACAAAAAGACATGGCTGAACTTTATCAGTACAAATACTGTACCGATGTAGACTTAATATTTCAAGAAACTTGTTTTCCTGTGCATCGTGCGATATTGGCGGCAAGATGTCCATTTTTTAAGACACTGCTTTCTTCCTCACCAGAGTATGGGGCGGAAATAATAATGGATATTAACACAGCTGGCATAGATATGCCTATGTTTTCTGCTTTGTTACACTACCTTTATACGGGCGAGTTTGGAATGGAAGATTCAAGATTCCAGAATGTTGATATCCTCGTACAGCTTAGTGAAGAATTTGGAACGCCAAATTCCTTAGATGTCGACATGCGCACACTGTTTGATTACATGTGCTACTACGATGTGGTTCTTAGCTTTTCATCCAACTCTGACTTGGTTGAAACTTTTGGTGGAAGTCAGAACTGTCTAGATGAAGAGCTCAGAGCTCACAAAGCTATTATTTCGTCACGGTCTCCGTTTTTTCGTCACTTGCTGCAGAGGAGGATACGAACTGGTGAAGAAATCACAGATCGAACTCTACGAACTCCAACTAGAATTATATTGGATGAATCTATCATACCAAAAAAGTATGCTAAGGTCATTTTGAACTGTATGTATACGGATGTGGTGGACCTCTCAGTTTTGCACTCCAGCCCTTCAGTGGGCAGTTTAAGTGAAGTTCAGGCTCTTGTAGCAGGAAAACTAAACATGACTAGGGCTGAAGAAGCTATGGAGCTTTATCACATAGCACTGTTCTTGGAGTTTAACATGCTTGCACAAGGTATGTAATACTGTCCTTGCTGAGGAATATATGACCTTATTAGAAAAATTTTGAGCTATTTTGCAGTGTAAGTTTGGCTCTTGAGTCTTGCTATCAGTGGCTGATAATTCCTTTAAGAAAAGTAAATTTCTTTTCCATCTGTAAGTTGCAGATAATTCATCTGTTTTCTGGGGACTGAAGAAATGCCATGTGAGACCTTTTAACTGTATGCAGATCATTATTGAAATATGCTATTTATGTCAGATATGTGTAGCTGATCTTGATGTTTCTGATCTTTATGTATTTTCATCTATAATCCATTTTTTTTGAGTGTAAATGATGGGGAGATGCAAGAGATCTTTGTTGGGAGGATGGAATATTTTGACTTGTTATGAAGTATCCATATATGTTAACAAGGCTGTAAACTTGAATTATTATTCCTGTAGTTTGTGTCAAAGGGGGTACACCAAGCCTGGAATCTTGCTATTGAAAGGTGAATTTAAATGGCTTAATTGCACTAGTCCTAGGTCCTTAGTATCCACTTCTTCATATACAGAACTTAAAGTAGGGGCAGTCAGTGTTTTCAGACTTAAAGCTGAGGAACGTTTTTTTCTGTCCATCACTCTTGAAGATCACTCAGAACTTGGCAGCATACTTTGTGCATGTGGGGGCAGGCCAGGGATATTGCAATCTCTGGTGAGGTGCTGGAGCCTTGAACAGTGACTTAATAATTAATAATATCTCTTGTGGTGGAAGGAGCTTTGCTTGCTCTTTCATCTGTTGGTGTTTGAACAATTCACTAACCATATTGCACATAACGGGATATGGTGATTGCTTCAGGTCTTGCTGGTGAGGGATGAGAATTTTATTTTTGAGCTGAGAAATGGTGAATGGAATTCACTTGACATATCAGCAACATGATTTGTTTAAGCTAGTGGATTTTTATTTTTAAGATACCTTTTTTACAGTAGATCTGTACATCCGTAACTTGTAGCTTTCAACTGAAATTTGACAAGATTGAAATCTTTATACTATAAACTAACAAGTAGACTTCGGTAAAATAGGAAACTTCTGAAGGACTGGGGAAGAAAAAGCAGGTATAAGCCCTGCAGGAATAGATATTTATAATGGCTTCTTCTAATAGTTATATCAAACCGTGAGTGATAAAGATATGGGAAACTAATCAGAACTATTGTATCTTCTGTAGAGGCTGGTGTTGGGAAACTAATTTTCAGATAATGCTGAAAGCTGAAATAATCCTGCTGCAATAAAACTGACAGAAAACAAAGGAGATGGGTTTTCTGCTACAGGAATGAGAATGAGCTGTTCTTAGGCTCAGAATTATTGAATCGTACAGCAGCCCAGGTTGGAAGGAGCCTCGAAAGATCTTCTGGCCTAACCCTTTTCTGGGAAAGGGAGCCTAGATGAGATTATCCAGTACCCTGTCCAGTCACATCTTGAAAACCTCCAGTGATGGGAATTACACCATGTCCTTGGGGAGGCTGTTCAGTGAATGACTGTTCTCACTGTAAAAAATGTCTTGTATCGAGATGTTGCTGGATGCAACTTGTACCTGTTGCCCCTTGTTCTCTCCATGTGTCTCCTTGTGAAGAGAGAGCCTCAGTCCTCTCTGTAACTGTCCATTAGTTACTAGAATACTGTCATGAGATGTCCTGGAGCCTTCTCCAGGGAGAAAAGGCCTCACTCCTTCAGTCTTTCCTCATAGGCTGGGTTCTCCAGCCCTTTTAGCGTCTTCATGGTACTCCTTTGGACTCTCTCTGGTCTGTCAGCATCTTGTTTAACTTAATGTAGTAGTGGCAAAAAGTTTACTGTAGTTAAACTACAGTGTTAATTTCGTTCCTATACAATATTTGCAAGTTCATAGTACTTGAGAACAGGACAACTTGGTAGATCAGCTGAAAGCAAGAAAGGAAAATTAGCTGAAACAAAAAGGTGATACAAGTATACAGCTTCCCTGTTTTGGTGCATGCACATATGCAAGTGCTAACAGGATTTAGTGTGCTCAGGGAATAGTAATGAGGGAATTAAACTGTGAATGAAGCCCTCAGTAAGATGCAGAATAATTATGCACTGTTTCATAAATGAACAGGGTGTAATTCTTTCCCTCAGACTGGAAACCTAAACTGGAAGAACTGTGATCCGTAAGTGCTCTGGTGAAGCAGTGTAAGTTAAATCCAAGCAGATAAGCAATGATAGAGGACTTCAAAGAGACACTTGGACAAACTTATAGATAGGAAAAGAGCTTTTATTTTTTAGGTGTTAATAATGGTGAGAAACAGAACTGATGTTTTATTTGCTACTGAGCTGCATTATTTCTGCTCGGTTTTTGTGCGTGCGTGGATCAGCATGTCCTAAACCAGCACTCTTCAGTAATGCACTACAGACCAGTCCTGCTCTGGAATACGTATTTTGTGAGTTAGCAGTAGCAAGACCTTAACTTTTCCCTGGAGGTTCTCCCCCAGCACTACCCCTGGGGAGCAAAAAGGCAGCAGCAGGAGCTGCACTGGGCTGATGGCACCACCTCGGCAGCATGTGCGGGTGGCTGGGACCAGTGGGTGCAGCAGTGCAGGCTCAGTCTTGGTGGCCCTTGGGATGAACCAGAGCTGTAGTGTTTGGGGGCAGTTGCTCGGGGGAGGTGGAGGGATGCAGTAGCCTTCAGAGGTCATTTCTTCTTTCCTTGGGAAAATCAGTGTCTGGCCACGAAAGTGGTAAGCTGGGTAGTGGGGAGGTTGTTACGCATAGTTGTGAAATGGAGTAAAATCAGGCAAGGATTGAAATTTGTTACATTATCTAGTACTAGGAAATGCAAATTTGGCACCCCTTCAGATACTGAAATCCTAGATGTTAACTTGAACTAATTAGGATTTTACAAATATGTGCAGTAAGCAGTCTGTAGAAAATCTATATCTGCCAGTGAAGTCAGTACCTGATACTTTCATACTTTGTTTTCTGACTTCATATTTAGGTCATTGGTACTGTGCTGACAGTGCACAATTGTTGTGCTATAATCTTATAATCAAAATTAAAAGGAAGCTTATTTGATCGGGGAAAACTATATGTCTGCACTTGACTAACAGATCACTTAAAGTGTGTGCTTTAGTAGTGACCACCATTCCTGTTCAGCACTTAACCATAGCACCTTGTCCTCCCTTATTATAATACTTAACATGAAGTAGATGAGAGAACTTCATTTCATTAGCATCCCTGCTACTCCCTGATTCCATAACTAGCATATGTCTGTGCTGGAAGCTGTCACTCAAATATCTGGCTTGTTGATGTCTTGCAGAGCGATGCTAGAAGAGACAGCATTGTGTAGGTGTTGGAGATGTGGGCAGTTCTCATGGAATCTCTTAGCTTGATCTGCTGGCTGCACTTTTCCACTCTGTGCTGCAGGTGTGCAGTTTGCCCAAGTTCTGACCAATCCCATCAGTTGGCTTTCACAGTAGCTAATGCCTTAAGTTTCTTTTCTAGGTTTCCACACCCCCTGGCTCAAGTTTTTCGATTCAGTTCACTTGTGCCAACCAATTGCAAACTTGCTAAAGCTTGTCTCCTTGGTTTCCTGGAAAATATTTTGGGCTCATTATATGTAAGTCTTGCATACTCTTTCCAACTCATTTTGTTCACTTTTACTCAGTTTTGGCTGGGTATTTGTAACAAAGTGTCAAGTGAAGTTGATGTATTTTAAAGCTTCTGATCAACTGTTTTTATTTTCTCCAGATTTTAGTTTGATTTGTCTTCAGGGACCTCTCTAAGTATCCAGATGTTGTAATTTTTCTTCAGTTTCAGCAGATGACTCAGCTTTGACTCTTTCCATGGAAATCTTCCCGTTCCTAAAACATTGATATTCCTTTTTCTGACTGTTGTATTTTGATAGATGGTTTCCCTATGATGGAATCAGTAGATACTTGAATAGTAAAGATTCATAGTGTAAAGCAAGACTACTTTATTTAGAGTTTACTCGGCCTTCAGTGTGGTTTGTTGCAGCTGATGATTGTCACTTATCTTCCAAGGGAAAATGAATTGGATCTTTGAGTGGACTAATTTGAACAGATGAACTAATCAGCAGGCATATTTCGTCTGTAGAGCTGATGATACTGAAACCCCTTTGTATATAATAGGACTGAGACTGCTGTTAGGGGTGCTGCAGTAATTGTTAACTGAGAAAGTGAAATTCTTCACTCTCTTCACTGTTCTCAAGGAGGCTGTGGGAGTTGGAGCCCTTTCCAGAAGGTTAGAGCACATCCCTTATTGGAATGCTTCTGGACTTTGCTTTTGTGGCTCCATGCTGCCTTGCTGCTGTCAGCTATACTCATGTGATTGTTTTAACACATTGACTCACAAAGATGAGGTTTAAAATCACTTATCCCTTCCTTTTCTGTAACACACTTGTTAGAACCAGATAGCTTCTCTACTCCTGTTCATCACACGTGGTTAAAATAATCCCCCCTTCCAGTCTGACAGCGCTGCCACATCTACTGCTGTTGCAGAGAATCTTGACTTCAGATATCCTAATTTTATTAGATACCTATATTAAGTATATGAATTCCATTCTGCATCTTGCCCTTGCTGCTTATCATGAATAGTCTCACTGAGGTGGTGGTACAGTATGTTTTTCTGTCAAAGGTTTTTGGATAGTGGGATCCTACGAAGTAGGTTCGCCTGGGAATCTTTCCTGCCTTCTGATTCCAGAAAGTTTTCTAAAGTAAAATTGACAAAAAATAACTTCTTTTCAGACTTTTTGCTTTCCTTTTATTTTTTAGGTGTTGACTTTACCCTTGACAAGAATAAGAAGAAACTTATTTTAAAACCATACTCAGTAATGCAGCCTTTGATCTAGAGGCAGGTATCACCTGACTTCAAAAGTGCCCTTGATCTCAACAGGACTGAAATACTGAAATGCCAGGAAGGCCAGAGTAGCAGTATTAAATACACGCAAATGTATTGTGGGAAGATTAGAGCAAGGGTGTCAGTTATATATCAGTGCAGTAGGAAGGCTCAAAGGAACTAGTCTGGCACTTCTAACTTCAAAATAAATTGGGCATGATTAAATAAATATTAATGTAAGTCTGACCTATTATCTCCTTACAATGATTCACTTGTACTCAAGCCTAAAATTATTGCTTAGGTTTTATATTGTGAAGATGAAGACTGGAGAAAGCAATAAGTAGAAAGGCTCTTCCTTAGAGCAGTTGCATTGAGTTGTGCAACTGGGCACCTAAAAATGTGTTTGCAATGTCATAGTTTGCAGCGAAACAGATCTGGTCACTGTTTTCAGGTTATTCTTTCAGCCACCTGTGTCCTAGGAAGTTAAATACTGACCAGTGATGGCTGCAGCAGTCCCTCTAAACATCAGCTCTTCCTGTTTCAGCCCTTCATTGTTCCCGTGTTAAGTTCTTCCCGTTGGTTTGTTACAGTTGAGTTGGCAGCTTTTTGTTTCTGACCCGCAATTGTTTCCTGCCTAAGCTGGATCAGCTACACTGCCTGCCACTGCTGCTGGATCTGCTGCCTCAGGAATGCTGAAGCCCAGTCAAGGACCATTATCAACTGATGGCTGCAGGGAGCCAAAGATGTAGATGCACATTTCAGGCTTCCCGAATTCATGCATTTTGCATGGGACAGGAGCAGAAGAGTAAATTCACTTCCATTCTGGGGGAGAGAAAAATTAAAGGGCTTTTGCCACAAATATTGAATGCTTTAAACGTGTAACAGCTACCTTACGTTTCTGGCTAAACTTAAAACTTCAAAAATCCAGCTGTTAATATCTTAGAATGTTTAACGGCTTTACAACTGCTATATCATAACTGAAAATATTTTTAAATAGCACAAGTTGCAGTGTTTTTGTTTGCTCCCTAATTTAATATTTTAAATGGCTAGCTAATATGCTGTATTGGATTCGAAATAACTTAGTTTTCACTGTGGAAGGATGGCTAGTATAACACAAAATGCTGCCTGACCCAACCTTCAGATCGATCATTATTTTTGATTTGACAGTTAATCTGAAGTACTATAAAGTCATCAGCTTTGTATTTGAATAAAGCAAAAAACAATACTTAATGCTTTAATAGTGCCATAATACTTTGAATTCAGCCTTTCAAGGATGGGAGTGCATGAATGTTTTAAATTTTGGGGCTTAGAAAAATCAGCAGAGGGATCAAAAATAGCTCAAAAGAGGTACTGAACTTAGCAATAGACTTCACCAGTGTTTGACCACTAATGCCCATTGAACCCTTCTTTGTCTCTAATGCTACTGAGGTCTTGTTTTCTTTTCTGTAAAACATTCATCTAGTTTTGCACCTTCATGTAACCAAAACTTGTTTGTTTTCAAGTTCTGAAGTGTGGAAAAGGAATGTACCTGCAAGTAACAGGCTTGGCATCAGTTAATCACCTTTTAAATATTTTTTTAACAATGTGGGGAGAAGATGGAAAAGCACTAAAAATTCAAGAAACCTGTCACATTCCTTTAAGACAGAATATGGTGCTGCCAGGAGGCAATAAATGTTAATAAACTGGGAAAGTCAACCTGCATCCAGAAGATGGATGTTGATCAAGATCCCTTGTTCACAGTACAGTTATAGGAAAGTAGAAGTTGTTGGCAGTTGCTGCTTATGTGATAAACGGTTAAAAAGGTGTAGCTCCCTGCTGGTGCTAGGTAAGTCTTGTGACTTGCTCTTACTGTTCCTGTAACTGATGTTTTGCCTACTGCTGTGGAGAACCTAGATTCCTGTCACCATGTCACTCAGGCAGCACTGCTGCCCTGTCTCCTGCAGTCCTCTTGTTTTTTTGTTCTCTGTGCTGGCAGTCAGGGTTGTGCTGTTGGGGATCTAATGCTGCTGGAAGCAGGACTGACAGAAGTGATTTGACTGTTTCATTGAGTGGCCACCCATGCACCAGTGTGACAGAAGAAGAGCAGGAGATGTGGAGTGCAGGAAGATGACGATCTGGTTTTATACCACGGTACAAGCGGGTTAGCTTCCATGGCAGCTCCCACAGACTCGGAGTGTGGGCTGCCTTCGAAAGAAACCTTAGCGGGTATAGAACACATTTGCAGCTTTGGGTCTCTAAGATGTGGGAAAGAGGCTGAGCAAATGTTGACTTTTTTCCTTTATCTTCCCATCAGAAGCTTGGTTAGAGCAGCGAGGGTGTTCATGGATGGATGAGACAAGCATCTCTGGAGCTTTCGAACATGTTGCAATCCAGTCTAGCAGCAGGTTATGCTTCTGTGCTGTTCCCTACGTGCCAGCAAATTTAAAAACTATGCTTCTTGATTGCCAGCATGCTCTCTCCTAATGCAACAAACTTAAAAAAAAAAACAAAAAAAAAAACCAAAACATTAAATAGCTTCTAGACTCCAGTTCAGTGTCAGGGTGAATTATTTTTCTTGGCTCCACTGGTTTGCATAAGTCTAGGGGAAAGGTCTCCACTACAGAATTAGTTAAATCAAGCTACCAATTCTGTAGTAAAAACTTCACTTAATTCAACTCTTCCTAACTTTTGAAGCCACTTAATTTTTTTTTGGTAGGTCTTTTAACTGTTTTGATAAGATCACAAGCTACTAGCTAGCATGCTAAATGTGGGCTCAAGCTATTTCTCTTTGGAAGGTCTGTGGAATTGCATTTGAGAGAGAACTGGGGAAGCACAAGGGACTTGTTTAAAAACCTGGTGGTGTCCAGCAAAAGAAGTGCAAGGAATAGCCTTGTATGTCCAAAATGTGATAGTCATCTGTCAGAGATTCAACGTGGAGTCTAAGGAAATGAGAGATGCTAATGATCCTAGAAGCTTGTGGTAGAGCACTTTGGGACACTGCAGATGGATCTTGGAAAGGCTGCTGCTGCCTGACTATTATGAAATAGTACTCATAGGAGAAAAATGCTCTATTCCACTGTGAAGAACAATGTTGTGGCTATTAGATGACTCCTTTTTTTGTCAAGTGGCTGATTGTTAAAGCAAAAAAATCTTCTGCCAAAGAAGAAAAGGAATTGGATTCCTTCCATAGCTGGAATTGGGCTGCCCCAATTTATTTAGATGTTCAGAAAACACTTTAATTATTACCTCATGCTTACTCTGGAATAAATACTTTTAATAATTCCACAGTTCTGACACATTGCTAAAATTACTTAGGATAAGGACGATTTTGTTTGCTAGGCATCCTCCATGAGCTTTTTTCACCTGATAATGTTATATTATTGGTAGTTGTGCAATAATTGGACTTGACAGAAGAACTGAAACTGAGCTGATGGCTCTGTTTCTGTAAATCAGCATTGCTCAGATCTTTGGAACTGCATTTCTCGCGGAAATGTAGTTTTGTGTCTTTGCGGAGGGCAGGTATCCTTATTGTTTCAAAAGTAAATGCCAGATGAAATACTGCAAGTGGCATTCACTTTGAGATAGGTCTCTTTGCTCTTACAGTTTGAATTTGTTTATGACTGATTTCGGTGAGTGGGTTTACATATTGTTGTTAAAATGGAGGAGTCCTTATGTGTAATCTTTAGACTTCCGGGGGATGCAATCATGCATGCAAACCGAACAATTGCATGCAAAGAGTTATGTTAGGATTATGTTAGGGCAAGACTTGGTGCAACACAGCAGGGAAACCAACTCCTCTTTTAAGCATATTGTAACGCGTCATGGCTAGCTTTCATTTGCCATGCCAGGTTTGCTGCTAACTTAACATCTTCATTTTTTGGGCCCCAAAAGGGAAGGTAAGAGGGACTCGCGTAACAAAGTTAAATGCCATCTCAGTCATTAACTGTGTAAGAAAAAAATGTAAGGAAAACAAAAAAGGAAAAATGGATCCCGGAGTGGAAAGCTTCAGACTTCATTTATTCCTATTTCTGACATCTGCTGAAATATTTTGAGCTTTTTTAAAGATAGGTTTATTTGATTTAAAAAACAAACAAAAAAAAACCCAACAACAACAAAAAAACCCACACAAAAAACCACTGTTTTTCAGATTCATGAGCAGAATTTTTTTAAGATTTCAGAGTGAGGTTTATCTTTCAGGCTTCTGGGGAATTCCCCCATCTAGAGGGGACAGTTTCTCTGCCCTGTACCGAATCCCAAGGAGTGTATTTCAGAGCAATTCTCATTCTCTGTTCTCATCTGATGATGGGGCTGATGTTCAAAGTGCCTCCAGCCAATCTCTGCTGCATCTTCACTGGTCCTCACCGTGCAGGTTAGAGGCCAATATCTATAGTAAGGCATCTATTCTTACTTGTAGTAGTAATAAGTAACCTAATGGTAATAGGTAGCTCTGAGAAGTGCTCTATTATTTCAGTAATGGTAAAAGATGAAGCAGGTGTGTTGAAACATGACTCTACACTTACCCCTTTCTCAAAAGTAAATGGAGAGTCTATCTTGGAATGAATGGTATAACACTGCCTTTAATGCACTGTGCAGAAATGTGTATGCTTCTGTCAGCCCTTCTGTTGGTGGCGACATTGATATACGGTCTTCCTTTCCTCAGGTGTATCAGGCATGTGAAAAAACAATCATCCACATGCTTGTTGAGAAAAGTTTAAGTATGAACTGGTGTAAACTTTAGTGCTGTTGGGGAGACAGACATTATTCTCATAAATTCCTTTAGAAAATTTTAAAAAATTGGTGCCTAAAACTACGTATACATTCAGACATACTCATGGAATTTGCTGCAAACATTCTCATTGATCATTGACTGTATTTATTATGTTCATTGTATTTTTTTAATATACTTAAGTTTAGAAAATTTTAATGTCAGGATATTTTTCTCATAATTAAGGTGCAGGGGTTTTTATAGTATTAAGTAGAAATATGTGTGTTCAATAGGACAGGTAAACGTGTAACCTGCCTCCTCTTTAAACTCTTGCTTCCTAGTACCTTCTTTACCTTACTGTTTAAGTTTTCCTTTTCAGTGCCTTCGCTCCTAAGTAGTAATTCCTTTGACAGATACCCTTCTACTTGAAGCAGCATGTTTACTTGTTGCTACTTACTCCTTAATAACTTATCTTTCACATAATTATTGCAACAGAAATTAAGTCAATGCTTCTGTATCCTGATATATGTAGAAAAGTAAGATTTTATTTTAATTCTATTAATTGCTGTTAGTGTATCTTACGTGTATGCAACCTGTTCAAAAATATGTAGCATCAGGACAATCTCTTAGATCTTTGTCTTGAGAAACATTAAGATTACCATGCTGAACACTTTCTTATTCAGCTTAGTCCAAGTTTTCTAAACAACTGACAAAGTTTAGTTCTTAAATATCCTTGAAATAGAGGGAAAAATGATGATGTATAAGAAGTAAAATAATTGCAGTGTAAGCATGCTGCTCTGAACTGTCCCGGGGAGCTCTCGTGGGCATAAACACAGCTGTAATTTTGTGGCCATAGTGGGTTCAGACTGGAATGTATGATTCTAGGATGGGGTGGGTTTTTTTTCTTTAAATTGCTATGTTTATAGTGCAAATAGAAATAGTATTCCATGTATATGTAAACCACATGTACAAATGAAATCACCAAAGTGCTGTTGGAGACTTCAAGTTATCAGCATTGGGGTACTATCTGTATTAACTCATTAACTACAAGGACCCATGTTTTCAGCCCTCCCACAGTACGCATTCCCTCATTTCTTCCAAATCTGTGCAATGTCCCTTCAGGAGACTTAAATATCCTGTCTTTTCTTCAGAAGACATGCACTCTGTGAAAGTGTAAATCCTAATGCAGCAGTGGGTCTGAAGAAACTGTAACAGACAGACCCACCACGAGTCAGAACACCTGCCTCCTGGATGCTTCCACATCAGAGGAGATTCTCATCGTCCTGGCACCCTCTGTGCATTCCTTGATATGGAGGCCAAGGTGGTGGTATAGGGCAGCCAGTGCTGCCTCCTCCCTTCTTCGAGACAGAAACTGGTGCTTTGCTGCCCTCACCCTGTGCTGAGTAGCTGAGGAGCAGCAATATGTCACGGCTTACATTTCTGTGGCTCTGCATGGTCTTGTCTCAGGAAGGTCTGTGTGCAGTGTGATAGAGATGAAAATCCCACCTCTGTTGTGGTTTATAGGCTTCTGTTAATCTGCTGCAAACAACAGTGACTCCAATTCAAATCTGCAACTTTAGGATGTGTTATACAGTCAGATAATGTATATTAGCCAAAGGAGGTTCTAGTAGGGCTGAACGAGCTTTCCAGTTGTTCATCCAGGCATGCCAGCAGACATGATGTAAATGACTGTATAGTTAAAAACCTAAACCACAATTAAAATTATTATACTCTTAATCAGAATTTAATCCTCTTTGCAGCCTTGGTCTGCAGGGTACTTATGTTCTTACTCTCACTGGGAATCATATAGACTCATAGAATAGTCTGTGCTGGAAGGGACCTTCAAAGGTCACCTAGTCTAACCCCTCTGCAATGAGCAGGGACATCTTCAACCACATCCAACTTCACCTTGAAAATTTCCAGGTATGGGGCATCTACCACGGCTCTGGGCAGCCACAGTATTTTTACCACGCTAATTGTAAAAAAATTTCTTCCTCATGTCTAGCCTGAATCTCTCCTCCTTTAATTTAAAACCATTACCCCTTGTCCTGTTTTAACAAGCCCTGCTGAAAAGTCTGTCCCCATCTTTCTTGTAAGCCCCTTTTAAGCACTGAGAGGCCACAATAAGGTCTGCCCAGAGCCTTCTCCAGGCTGAACAACCCCAACTCTCTCAGCCTGTCCTCACAGCGGGGCTGTTTGAGCCCTCTGGTCATCTTGATGGCCTCCTCTGGCCCCTCTCCAACAGGTCTATGTCTTTCCTGTGCTGAGGGCTCCAGAGCTGGACGCAGGACTCCAGGTGGGGTCTCGCCAGAGCAGAGCAGAGGGGCAGAATTGCCTCCCTCAACCTGCTGGCCACTTTTTTTGATGAAGCCCAGGATACAGTTAGCTTTCTGGGCTGCAAGTGGCTTGTCTCGTCGTGTCCAATCTTTCATCCACCACTACCCCCAAGTCCTTCTCCACAGGGCTGCTGTCAATCCCTTCATCCCCACCCTATATTGATACTGGAGGTTGCCCTGATCCAGGTGCAGGACCTTACACTTGGCCTTCTTGAACTTCATGAGGTTTGCATGGGCCCTCTGGACAGCATCCTGTGCCTCAGGTGTGTCACATGCACCACTCAGCTTGGTGTCATCCACAAACTTGCTGAGGGTGAACTCGATCCCACTGTCTATGTCATTGATGAAGATATTAAACAGTACTCGTCTCAGTATGGGCCCCTGAGGGACACCTCTTGTTACCGGTGTCCATCCAGGCGTTGTGCCATTGACCACTTGCTGTGACTATCCAGCCAGTTCTATTCCAGATTTAGCCATATGTATTATTCCATCAGGATCAAAGGGCCTCTATAACAACATCATTGATTTTTGCTTCTGTTTCCTAGGCTGTGAAGACATTATTGCTGAGAGCATCTCACTAGACACCTTAATTGCCATTCTGAAGTGGAGCTCTCAGCCGTACGGTTCCAAGTGGGTACATCGTCAAGCGCTGCATTTCCTCTGTGAGGAGTTTACCCAGGTCATGACTTCAGATGTCTTCTATGAGCTCAGCAAGGACCATCTGCTCACAGCTATTCAGTCTGACTATTTACAGGTAACCTGCAATGCAGAACACAGCTAGTCCCGCTTGAAGGAGCAGGTTATACCCTTACTAGGAGCGCTTGGGAGTAGCTCATCTTAAAATGTAGGTGGGAGAGGGTTTGTAAGCACACTAAGCATTCCTTTCATAGTATGTAAAAAATTAAATTGATATAGTGATTAAGAAAACTATTTTGTTCTTGGCTTGTAACACAACTCAAACTGGTATGTGCTATTGCTTAGAAGCCTAATAATAGTTTAGAAACTGCTGCAGATTGTTTTAAATGAAGCATTTCTGAACCTAATATTTGTCTTGGATGCTTGAGTGTTTTATTATGTGGTGGTAGTAGTTGTGCTGCAACAATGTATATAATGGGAGCTAATGAACTAGTAATTGTTCAGAAGGCTTCGTTTATATTCGGGAGGAGGCATAAAAATACCTTTCCTAACAGGTATTGCAGAATTTTTTATTTTTTGTGATTTCCCTTCAGTGATTGTGTGGATATTTGCTGCCATTTCTCTTCAGGGGAGATATCTTTATAATGATGGCCAGCCTTATATAGGTTATAAATGACTGGGTGGGTTTTTTTTGTTTGTTCTGGTTTTGTATGTTTGGGGTCTTTAAAAATTGTTTGTTTTTTTTTTTTTTTTTTAGTATTAAGTGATACAGATTATTTAAAGTGCTTTTTAAAAAATTGTTGACTGTAAACATTTCAGGAATTGCAGTAACAGTGCTGTTGATCTTCCATGAGAGTGTATATTGTGACTAAATTTCCTACCCTAGTTGTTAAAAAACATGTAAATAAATTTTTCAGTACATGATATTTTTTTCTTTAAAAATGTTGAGTGGTTAGCATATGTATATAGGTATGAACAAAGCAAATTTGTGTATAGTATTACTGAAGACATTTCTCTTCACCTAGATTATAATTTAGTTGGTTTAATTGTTTTTGTAGCTTTCCACACTCTGTAGGTGCTGAATTTGTAACGTTACATAAGAGATCCAAACCTCCAGTGTTAGAACTGCCTATTCTAATTAACTTTAATCAATCAAATTTAATACCTGTAAGTTTTCATGCTAGACAAAAGTTTTCCTTCTGTAGAATATTTATTTTTCTCTTCCCAGGGATTCAATAAGTGACGTGAATCTAGAAATCATGGTGGTGACATATCAGTAGTTCTACCTTAGAATATTTGGAGGAGGTGATATAGCAGATCACAAAGTACAAATACTTACTTTGTTCTTGGTACAGTTGTGTTTCTTTGTAGCTGTAGAAGACCTGTGTACGTGACCCTTTTGGGTTTGGTTTTTTTTTGTGTGTGTGTGACATTATACTAAGCATATACAGATTACTCACTTTCTCTTTCTACCAGGCAAGTGAACAAGATATTCTTAAATATCTGATTAAATGGGGAGAACACCAGTTGATGAAGAGAATAGCAGATCGAGGTAAAGATCCTTTAAACTACACAGCACTAAACCAATTAAATCAAAATGTATGGAAATTATTTTCTGTAGGTAATCTGTAGTTTAAGAAAATTTGATCTGCTTTTCGCATAGTATGATCAAAACTAAACAAATGCACTTTAAAAAAAAAAAAATCTTTTGTTCTTTACAAAATGAGAATGCAGGTATTTGAGGGGGGATGGGGTCGTTTGGACTCAAGAAGAAAAGTGGGTATCTTAGCAAACTCTATAAATTTCTAATGGCAGGGAGCAAAGAAAATAGAGCCACACTCTTCTCTTGGCACCCAAGTCAGGACAAGGGGCCATGAGGCATTAACTGAAATACAGGAAGTTCTGTTTAAACACAAGGAACTGTGAAGATGGTCAGACACTGGAACAGGTTTCCCACAGTATTTGTGGGGTCTCTGTCCTTGGAGGTGTTCAAAACCCAACTGGATGTAGCTGTGGGCAACCTGCGCTACCCGGCCTGGGAAGCGTGGGGAGGGCGCGATGGTTGTGGCCAGACCAAATTTCCAGAGGCCCTTTCAACCTCTACAGTTGTCTGATTTTCACATCTGGTGGGTTTGCTGTTGTCTCAGAATTATTTTTCTTGTAACGAATTCATCAAATAGAAAACCCTGCAGTATCTTTTACTTTTCTGTGCTCATGTAGGCTTCTCACAATAGTCTTTGTTCACTGTGTCAGCCTTTCACTTTAGTTTATGTTTCTCTCACAGAAATCTGTGGTAGTAAGAAACAAGCCATCAAGTGGCATCAGTGTTTTTCATGAAGTACATGTAAATGTATTTTTATTAGCTCAGATGCATTTTATTGCTACAGTGGTAACTTCAAGGGCAATCTCACATGGGTTGAATGTGGGAAGTAGGTTAAATATATATTTCCCAAATAACAAATGCGGGTAGTTTGTAGTTCATCCCCACCTCAGAGTGTCAATCAGATAGTACAATGAGAGGACCAGAAAGAACCTGCCTGAGTGAAAACAGAGCTGGTGTGGCTACTGTCTTTGGAGGGCTGGCCATGTTTTTGAAATCCGCTGTTATTGCTTCAATAGAACTGCTTTGTCATGGACATGTATGAAATGCAACCCAAAGTCAGTTAAAATACGTACTTTGAGTGACCTGAGTAAGTATTAAACTTCTGTTTTCAAAACAAATTTTCTAAGTGTTTGTCTCAAGGCACATTGGAATGTAATGGAGCCAGTTAAACAGTAACAGGCATGGACTGGGGAGGAAGCTGCTCATCTGGAGTACTTGTGCAGCTGCCTGGACTGTAGTGTTCATTAAGTAAAAGGCTCATTTCTCTTTCCTGGGATCATCAGATAACATGATAAGCAAAAAGATAAATAATAGCTCTGCCAAGTTCTATCAGATTAGGACCAAATTTAGTCTAGTAATTTGGTCTAAATTCCTCAGTGACACTGCTGATTTTGCAGCTCTGAATATGTGGCAGTGCCAGTCAAATACCAGGAAGCATTAGAAATTGTAGTGGGCTGTGGCCCTTACTTGAGCTGCCTGTACTGAAGAGTGAAGCTAGCCAAATTCAGGTTGGGCACAATACCTAACATGTAGGTAAGGGCAGTTAACTGGGGAGGGAGAATGACTCAAGTGTGTCATATGTTGTCATCTTGCTATTTATAGGAAGATACTCTTGGCACAAACAGGTATCCTGTGAACATGAGAGCAATTTCAGTGGGCTTGTCACAGTTGTTACTAAGGTAGGTTACATAAGGAAGCCAGAATAATTATCCCAGTGGACTCTTCAGGCCTTAATTTGTAGGAAATAAGTTTCTGACAGCTGCTGGGGAAAGGGAGAAGAGCTGCAGGACCGAGTCTTTGGCAGATAGTGCTAACAGAGAGGTACACATGTTTTGGTAGCATAGGTACCCCAAACACTCTATTTGTATTTTGTCCCTGGCTTACACTTTGAAACTGACTGCTGTGCAAATGACCCATGCTCATATAAACTGAACCTGTATCAAGGGATGCTTCATATTAGATTTTAAGGCATGAAATAGTTTTGTGGGGCGATGCTGATAAGCACTGATTTAAAATTAGAATTTTCTTTCCTTTTTTATAACTTCCTGTAAGCCCTGTAACTCCCACTTTACATCAAAAAGTTTAAATAGTAAACTTAGTATTTCTCATTCCTTCCCGCAGAGCCTAATTTACTCAGTGGTACTGCTCACAGTGTGAACAAAAGAGGTGTGAAGAGAAGAGATCTTGACATTGAGGAGCTGAGAGAGATCTTGTCTCCACTTTTACCTTTTGTCCGCATTGAGCACATCCTACCCATGAACAGTGAAGTACTGAGTGATGCAGTAAGTCAGTAGTCTCATAAAAATACTGTCTCGGGGTTCTTTGTACTTCAGATGCTGCAATATTCAGCATAGTGGGTATTTAAGGATTAGCTCCTAAAATGATATTACTCAGAGTAGTACATGTATGACTCTCTGGTTAAATTTTCTGTTTTTTTTAAATCTATCAGAAGCCTAAAGAAAAATCAGTGGTGTAAGGATTCAGTCTAAGGAATGTGTTTCTTGCAAGTTTTCCCCATATTTATATTTAAAATCCATAAAACTGTTTCTTGATTCTTAAAGATGAAGAGAGGCCTGATTAGTACTCCTCCTTCAGACATGCTACCGACATCAGAAGGTGGAAAGTCAAATGCCTGGCTGCGGCAAAAAAATGCTGGAATATATGTGCGGCCACGACTGTTCTCGCCATATGTGGAGGAGGCTAAGGTAATAATGATTAACACTTGATTATTGTTAAATTGGAGTCATCAGGGGGTTCTGTAAAGAGGGAAAGATTTTGGTATGTTTTGCCTCTCTTTGCATGTGATGGTCTAAAATACTAATGTTTTCAATTTAACAAGACTTACAAGATTGATCATCAGGCTCAAGTCTCTAGAACTGGTCAGAAAAATTTCAACAAAATTTTTTTTTGTCAAAATTGAAATGTTTACGAGACAGATCTTGATGAAATTCCACCGGAAACAAAGCAGCGTTCTGAGGGAAACCTCCCTGGTTTCCAGCCAGTTTGCCGGCCCAGCTCCTCGGCAGCCCTCCCGGCAGGCGGATGGCAAGGTGAGAGCCTGAGAGTCCCAGTTGGCAGCTACTCAGCAACCTCGGTGCCAGGTCTTTCAGGCTCCCCAGCTCCCCCCAGAGCTGGGTGGAGAACTGCTATTCCACTTGGCAGACGACTCTGGTATTTCATCTTCTTGTTTGAGTCAGAACATACCCAAAATAAGGTCGATCAGCCACAAAATGAAATAAATATTTTGTGTCTAATTTGACTTAAGTCCTTGGTGTCCCTCTTAGGCAGTAGCTTCCCTATTTAATACCTTGCATGAGGACTGTCCAACTGAAGACCTTGTAGCATCTCTGGTGGCGTTTGGTGACAGGGTGGAGATGGCTCTATGTGGGGCAGAAACATGCCACGTTCTGTTTGACAGATGGGGGCCTTATAGGTTGCTGGCTAATGCCAGCGCTTAAGGCAGCTCTGAATTAAGTCAAGAGCTCATGGGTCCCATCAGAGCAGACGACTGTGGAACAGGAGGATGAGGTGAAGCTGTGCATGTCTGCACTGCCTGCAGACTCTGACCACTACTCTGGTGAATTCAGAGCTTTTGCCCTGTGCCTAAGAAATAAAATATTTTCCAAGGGTGTGAGGAGTTGTTGGCATCTTCTTTGAGGGGAGGAGAGCAATAAACCTACTCTGCATTTTGGGGACAAAGGTTCAAGAGCACCAGGTGGCACTAAATGAGCAAGGGAAGACTAGCCAGTTAAAATTTTATCTTTGTATTTTGGATTGTTAGAACTAACAAAAATGTGTTAAAGAACGTGTGATAAAAGCTTTGACTCTTTTCAGGTATATAGGATAGGAGTGCTTTAGTAGTAATCTTAAAAAGTGCATTCTGATTCCCACCCCCCCCATCAGGAATCCTACTTGTCTCTGTTAGTTTCATATTATGCTGTTAATATTTAGTTGTTTAACCTTAGAGGGAGGACTCTCATACTTATTATCTGGTAACTATACTGCTATTTATAGTTTAATTAATGTGAAATGCAGAAACTGCAGATGAATGATTTCTGTGGGGTTTATTTGGTTTGTTTTTGTTTTGTTTTAACTCACCTGTTAGCCTCCCATTTTTTCGAAATAAGTCCATGTAACACTAAATGAGAATCCTAAAAGGGATGCATAAGTCTCTTTCTATTATTTAAGACATCTGAGGGAAACGTTTTATTTTCAGATCAGTGCCTTCTGTTCAGTGGCACAGAGAGCTGAGACCTATAGGCAGTAATTGTCTGAAACAGAGCCCAGAGGATATGCCCTCAAGAAGGTTGTTCTAATCTGACACGTACAAAATAAGCAAAGCAGCCTTCCCAGACTTTATCCACCTGCCTGCTCTCAGCTCTGTAACTCTGATCATGACTGGAAAATGGAATAGAAAATGCTGTGGAAAAGCCAAATATTGTTTCAGACGTGGAAGAATTACGGGTTAAACACTGTTAGACTTGTGGCCTGGGGGCTGCATTTCCAGCAGGTCCTGGGGGGTGTGTGTGCAGTGTCTTCATGGGGGCTCTGGTGGCTGTCGTTGCAGTCAGTCCTGGATGAGATGATGGTGGAACAAACCGATCTCGTTCGTTTGCGGATGGTCCGAATGTCCAACGTGCCCGACACCCTTTACATGGTGAACAACGCGGTGCCGCAGTGCTGCCACATGATTACCCACCAGCAAGTCAGCACTAACCAGTCCAGCCCTCCGTCAGTCATAGCAAATGAGATCCCAGGTAAGGTGCTGCATCAATGGCAATGCCAATTGCTCTCGTGTGAGCAGGTGAGGGCTTGGGGCCAGGGGGAGTAAATGTGAATTATTGAGTATTATGATATCCTCAGAGAGCAGTACTGCACTATTTGGACTTCTTCCCACCCTTATGCTTTGGTCTACTCTGAAGACATAAACTATTTTTGGATGGCACAGTAAGCAGTTAGAAAATAAGCTACTACAGGGACTAGTATCTTAACCTGCTTCAGCTGAACAATTTGAAAGACCTTAGACTGGTTAAACTTAGATAGAACACTTGCTGGAGCCTGACTGGGTGTTCTCAGAGTGGTTCTTCGTTTCCTACAACCAGTCATCCATGATAAGTAAGATCCAGAAGGCTGGAAAATGGCAAAATACTGATTTCTTTTAAAAACAAAAAAGCAGGGGAACATAACTTGTAGGGCAGTGAGCTTAACTTAGTTTGCCAGAAAAGTATTGGAATTAGGCACGCAAAACACACTCTTTTTTCAGTTTACCATATTCACTTTAGCTTTGAAGTCAAACCAACTTCATTCCTTGTGTGGCAGAGTAAGTTTTGATAGGTGGAAGTAGATATGGCCTCTCTTGACTTCAGAATACTTGGTGTGACATTCCTGATAGCCAAGCCAGGAGAATATAGACCTAAAACTGCTCTAATATATTTTGTTGTTTATGGATTTGATCTTTTGGTATCAAACGGGAAGAATGTATCTGGTGGGATTTCCAAAGTATCTAGCTCTTCCCAGCTTTCTCCCATCCCATTAATCCTCAGTGTGCATAGATAATATGCTGGCAAAAGTGGCAGCTGGTGACAAGTTGGGAGGGTCAGTGGAGGTTTTGGAGGGCACGGTTAGATAGCTAAATGACCAAGATTAAATTTTAAATTCAGTGAATTGTGCTTATGCATGTGTAGTCGGCTCTGCATACAGGATGACAGAGGGGAAACTGTGGAGAAAAGCTTCAAAGTCAACATATAATTCTATAAAGAGCAACCGTTGTGCTAAAATACAGAACCAAATGTGCCACAAGACAGGTGAAGTAATTTAGTCTCAGATGGAGCATTGTGTTTAGCCCTTTAAATGGCCAGACTGGGTCAGGTCAAGCATTTGTCTGTCCAGTCTGGTATCCATATTCCAGCAGTCACCAGAAGTGAGTGCATGAGGAAAGTGCAGCAGAAAAAGCATATAAAATAATTCCCTGTAAAGCTCTATGCGCTCTTCAACAATTTGTAGCTCAAAAATGTCCTATAGTGGATCGTGTGTTTCTGTGTAGTTAATAATTTTAAATGCGTTTTTCATCCTTTCATTAAACTTGCACAAACTTTGACATCCACTTTTAGATCAAAGTGTCACATTTCAGTAGATACGGATCAGTTTGGGAGTCTGTAGAAAAGTGATAAAGATGACATGGCATCAATAAAACTCATCTTCCTCTCTCCACCACTCCCTGTTTTATAAGCTCTTTGTATGTCAATTATGTCTCCCTTTAGTCAACTATGTTGAAAGTAAGTAGATAAACTATTTTTACAGAGGCTAGAGCCAGGACAAAATAATAGGTTTACATTACTGGAAGAGAATTTAAGGTGAGATCTTAGGAAGATTTGAAACACTAGTTAGTTAAACACTGCAGTAAGTTTTCTGGGAAGGTTTGTGGAATGGTTTTGATCTCTTTGTTTCTTGTGATTCGGGATTAGACTTGATAATACCTAAAAAGAGCTTCTGAAAACTTCTGTAATTTGATAAAAGTACTACTTGTTTATTTAGAAACTTAGAGCTGTGGCATCTTAGTAGTACATTACAGATCTCAGACTTTTTTCCCCCTGTAGAGAAAAACATAAATATACTCACCATGAATGTAAAGTATTTCATCATAAGATGTGACTTTGGTAACACTTTGCTGAATCTTACTTTCCAAAGAAGTTGAGAAAGGAGACAGGTTCTAAAAGGTTTCCAATGTTTTGCAAAAATTGTTGTTTTCTGAAAAAATCTGGCTGTGTTGGCAAACATGAGACATCTTGCAAGTCTGAAACTCCACTGCAGCTTGATTCTGTACAATTTAATATGTAGGAATTCTTGCCAGCCTTGTGGTTTGCACATAGATGGGAGCTCTGAGCCTGGCCAGTAGCTGGAGCACAGGTATTGTGTCCTGGTAACTGCCTGCGTTGCTTAGTTCTGTAATTAAGCAAAAGAATTGATTGTTTTGCCAGTGCTTTGTGCTAGGAAGGGTAGATGGAGCCAAATTAATTTGAGGAGATTCAGGTGTGTACCCAACCTATAACTTGTATGGGAATCCATCCCCAAGCACAGACGGAGCACAGGAACTGCCGGAGGGAGAGCCAGACAATGATTCCTCAGTGCACCTTAGGCCGGGCTCCTAGAACATGGTGTTTTCTACAGCTTAGGTGTTCCCCATCTGTCGCTTGCATCTTCCTTGTACCCACTGGCCCTGGTCTGGATTTGCATAAATGCTGGTGGCAGTGTGTCTTAGTGCCCGCTTGCAACACTACTGTAAATGAGTTAAGCCTCTGCTGAAGGCTGTTCCATTTTGAGGCTAGGTTCTGCAGGTAATTTGGCTTCCTTAGGTATTTTCCAGTTTCAATTTGAATTAGAAATCCTGTAACTGACTTGAGAGAATTGTATTTTTAATGTATGTAATCTCTCTTCAATATGTTTCACATGAGTAATAGTAAAAACAACACCACCAACACCAAACAAAAAAAACACCACTTTGGTTTGAGAAGAAACCACTTTTTAATGAAAAACTTGAATCATTTTTATGCCTACTGGTTTGGAGAACTGCTTCAAACTTCTCTAAATTTTTTTTTCATCTTCAGTGTTAGCAAAATGCTGGTTGCAGCTAAACATTTGGCTGCTAAACCGGGATTTTTCAGAACAATTTAAGTGTGTGGAGGACTTATTCCCATGCCTTGAAGACTGGATATAATTTGTTATTCCCCCTACCCTCCAAGTACATGAACTCAGCTGGGGGTAAGGGGGTGGGAATTTTGTACCACTTACACTCATCCTTCATGTACCAATGTAAACTTTGTGAAACTGGCACCAGTTATAGTTGCATGATGTTGGGTTTTCTCCTCTGTAATGCAGATGTCTTTTCACAGTGTTCTTACTGTCTGATCCATTTAATTTTATGAGCTTTCTTTACGGACATCTGGTCATGGTAATATATAATGCTTGCAAAGCTGGTAAAGGATCAGATGCCAGGGCTTACATATTCAGAGGTCTGGATTTGTCTTCTCTTATGATATGCACATTTTCCTGAGGACAGAAAGACCACAGAGAAATATCATTCATCATCAAACAGCAGCAAGAAGTGGCATGAGAATGTTTTGCAACAGGATAAATACCCCAAATTATGCATGATTTCATTTTGGAAAGGTTTTTAAATTTTTTTTTTCAATATGGCTGCATAAACCAACATAATTTTAAGAGGTTTATATTGGCTTACAGTTTGTGTATTTTTTTTTTAGAATGATCTTTCTGTAGTTACATAGTGGTATTGTGGCCTTGTGATTATAGAATTCCACTAGAAGTATGAAGTGTATGCCAAAAAAAATCAATGAATTCTTGGCCTGTAGAATTCATGAGGGAACATTCAGTTGTTATTTAAAATATACTACCCCCTCCTCAAATCATGAGGCATCATAAGGGGTTTACAAAGAAGGCTGTATTTGTGGCTCATTCTAGCAGAAGCTGGAAAAATGGTAATGTCTTTACATTTGTGTGATATGTGTGTATCCCGTCTGGCTTAATGATGTTCCAAGGAACATGTGTAAGTTGAACCGTTCTTGGCAGAATGATTCTTAAAAAAAAAAAAGAAAAGCCAAGTCAGCGTGATGTTAGATTTTTTTCTTTCAGAATTAAATCTAACCATTGCAATCAGACTTACTGTGTCAGAGTTCCAAAAGCAATCTCTATTATCTCCATTCTGTTCTCTGTTATCCCTCCAGTTCCCAGCCTCCTTGTTGTAAAAGAGATGATCAAACGGCTGCAGGAGCTGCGTCATACAGAGCAGGTGCAGAGAGCGTACGCACTTAACTGTGGAGAAGGTGCCACAGTCAGTTATGAGATTCAGATTCGTGTGCTGCGGGAATTTGGACTTTCTGATGCTGCTGCTGAACTTCTGCAGGTATGAAAAAATCGCTGTATAAGACCACTGCGTCACAAGAAGAGCCAGAGGCCACTAATGCATTGCAAAGAGCAAATTTGATTTTAGTTACCTCTCTACTGGGGGATCTCCGAAGCCACACCGGAGCTCCCAGGCAGAGGTGACACAAGCGGGGACGCAGGCGCTGGTCAGTTCAGCGCTGCTGGAAGATCACTGGGCCTGCTGAGCTCCCCTGTATTTCAAGGCTTCAGACAGGCGCAGCCTCCTGCTCTTTCTCACAACAAAGCAGCAATCTCAGACACAGTGATAAGGTGCCTGGAGCTTCTCACAGGCCTATGTTATCTAACACAGAGGTTCTACTCATCAAGCACACAAGGCCAGTAAAACAATTAAGTGTGATGTATGTGCTTTTTCTACGGACAGGTGCTAGTCACTTGAGCGTATTTACATTTAACTAACCTCCTCGCCAAATCTTCCGCTATATCCCCATACAACCACAAATGCTTTGCTTCTCCTCTGCTTTTGAATTGACTTAAATGTATAATCTGCCAAAAGAGAACTGCTTTGTGTGTGTACATGCAGGTGCAAAAATGCTTTGAAATGCCAGCTTAACTTTAGAACTCTCCAGGTGCAAACTATAGTGAGACTGTTGCATTTGATGTATGTAATTTTATATATGTGTAAGTGCAATGTGTAAGAATTTGTCTCAAGATTTGTTGCCATTCAGGGTGCTCTTACTGCCACAGATTTTGGGGACAATAAAAATCTGTTGAAGAGGCAGTTGATGAGAATAGTCAAACCATAACTAGAAATCTAGGTTATGATTTATTCTTGAATCAGAGAGGTGAAGAAGTTTTAAGTAATACAGTAGATCTGCACGGTACACGTCAGGGCTGGGAAAATGGAAATGGCACTTCTGTGTGTGCACTGCTGTTAAAGCAAATGCATTTATTGGCCAACTTATTCACACAGTGAATCCGATGCTGCTTGTCTTGATTTAAAAAAAAAATATATCTTTATTCTGTGATAGCTGTAATCACCTTGAGTGCTGCTGAGGCACAACTACGCTGTTAAAGTACTAGCCAATTTAGAGGAGATTTTTCTGGATGACTTTCTACTTTGTTTTATTACATGCTGGGTTTTTTCCTTTGCAGAATCCTCACAAATTCTTTCCTGATGAGCGATTTGGGGATGAAAGCCCTCTCCTGACAATGAGACAGTCCGGGCGATGTCGCGTTAACAGCACTCCCACCGCAGAAACCATGTTTACAGAACTGGACTCTTTTGTGGCCTTCCATCCACCATTGCCCCCTCCTCCACCTCCATACCACCCACCAGCAACTCCTATTCATAACCAGTTCAAAGTGGGCTGGAAACAAAGGGTGCCAAGTCAACATCCCTCACGTTCCTTTTCTTACCCATGTAATCACGCCCTGTTCCACTCCCGAACGGCTCCCAAAGCTGCACCGCCCGTCTACTTGCCCGGGGTCAAAGCGGCACCTCCGGACTGCACCAACACTACAGCTCTGGGGAGACAGACGGTGGCTGCAGCAGCGGCCGTGATGGCTGCCGAGAAGCAAGTAGTGAGTATTGTGATTTCTCTGCTTCTCCCTGTCTCTGGCCACTCAAAGTGGGTTATGGAGAGGAACTGGAGATAATTCTTATGAAGAAGTAACTTTGTTAAATAAAAGAGCATCTTAATTGGTTAGGAGGAGAATTTTCTGCCAAACTGGCTGTCAGCATTCTGCATCCCAAAGGCAGGCCCTGACCCCTGAGAGCACCAGGTGTTCCAGGGGAATTTTGGAGGGGCAAGTGGGACTTGTGAATCTTCTGAAATAATATAGTTTGCTCTACCTTAAAGCATAAGTCAATTTTAGTAGTGGAGTGCATGCTATAATTCATGGGTAGAAATGATGGTGATATTTTGGCTATTTGGAGGTAAGTTGTCCTGAAGTAAACAGATGTGTATAAAGAGAACCTGTGGAAAATGTGAAGACCTTACAGCTGTGAAAAAGACTTTAAAATGAATAGGCAGCAGAAACTGGTAATTGCAAATACAGAGGGCTTCATTATAGCATTTAAAGACAGTCATTATAGCTGCTGAACTACAATATGATGCAGTGAAATCAATGAACTCTTATATACTCGACAAAGACATAGCTTTGTGAAGTACATTAAATGCACTATAAAGAATTTGGTAATTTATTTTTGCAGTGAAAAAAATATTTTTGGTATGCAGTTGTGTCATACTGAAAACCTGCTCTTTAGATGCAGATTTAATCTTGGGTTCTGAATGGAAACCTGGATTTTTATTTTTTCCTTTAACAATTGTCCTAAATATGTTGTACTACTTGTTATATTTAGGTTAAAATATTTAACTTCACATTAGAGTTGTTTGCCATTGTTTATTCAAGGGTGGGTTTTGTAGCATGGCTCTCTCTATTGATCAATACTGACTTCACTAAGGAAACCATATAGTGATCTTTTTCACATTACAATGTTTCTATGAAAATGCAAGAAGCAAAAATTTAATATGGGTGATATTTTGTTCTGTATTCTTTCTGCAATTTGTGAATTACTAGTAATCAATGATTGCTAAGATTGCTTTCATTAGGAACTATAAATACAAATAGAATTTTTAACTGTTCTGTCTGGAAGCCTGTAATGTGCTTATCTCACTGCAGGATTGTTTATAGGCATAGGTGAGAAGGCAACCACACAACAGCTTCCATTCACTTTGTGAATCTGGTTAGCCCTGTAACTGATGCTCCTCCCAAGCCCTAAGGCTGTCCTGCATACGTACACGTGTGCCTGCAATTAACTTACATTAAAATGTGAAACGCAAGCAGAGGGGTTGCATCTGTAGTGATGAAATATGTATTTCATGGCTTCCCTGCACTGGAACTCTGTGCTGGAAGAAGCTATTAAGTTCTGCACTGAGTACCTGTTTAGTTTGATAATTGCAAGTGGCTTAAAGCAGGCTTACCTTTTGAGAGTTTAATGGTACACTGTCATTTACTGCATATTGCAGATGATGCTTTAAAGAAGGAACTATTACTGTGGCACAAAAGCTTCATGAAAGCAAGCAGCTGACTTGCGCTAGCAGGGAGGTGAAGGCTGGAAGACACGTGTTCTTTAGACAGTGTAGGGAACTTGCAAGCTGAGGTTGCTCTAAGCAAGGGTAGCTTAGGAAAATGCCATTTTGAATTACAGAAACTGTCCTAAATACAGTTTGTTTTTTAACTTTTGCTTTGTTCCCATGGACCAATTTCTTTTCCAGTGTACTCAGCCCTTGCTAAATGAACTGATGCCAGATATCGCCATGGGTGTGTCAGCAATGTCTTTAAAAGACAGAAGATTACCAGAGCTCACGGTCGACACAGAATTAAGCCAGACGGTTACAGAGGTAGCACCTGCTCTGCCCCAGCACATTTCATGTATTCAGAACAGACACATGCCCACTTCTCGAAAGAAACACGCAATAGAGCAAAAAATAGATGCTCGGGAAAATCAACAGGAATATCCTGACTTCTATGACTTCTCAAATGCTGCATGCAGACCCTCTACTCCAGCACCCAACAGGCACAGTCCTTCGCCTTCACAAGGCATATATTTTGGCCCAGATTTGTACAGCCACAATAAGGCATCACCAAGTGGCTTAAAGTCAGCCTATCTACCTTCCCAGATATCTCCTAAAAAACAAGAGGATTCTAGGAGGGAATACCTGCTCTCCCAAGATGGGCATCAACACAGACAAAAGAATGAGCCAATACACCTCGATGTCTTAGAACAACCTCCCCAGCGACTGGACTTGGCGTTGGCTACCCAGGAGAGTGCTGGTACTGGCCCGGTTCACATCAGGGGAAGAACAAAAATGGAGACGGATTTAACCTATGGGCTGAGCTCCACCAGAGCCTCGCTCTCTGCGTACGCCTCCGACGTGCAGGAAGAGAGACCCAGTCGCAGGCTGGCAGATGACGAGCCGCTGGAACACGGAGCGCAGCGCAGTGCGGATTTGGAAAGGGAAGATGCAGTGAGCAGGGGAAGGAGGTCTCCGAACAAACCAGACTTCCTCTATAAAAAATCTGCCCTATGAAAGCAGCCTCCACTATTTCTCCGTGCCTGAGAGTTGTAAACCTCCCATTCTTTGCAACTTTGGCCTGACTTCTGTCAGACAAATTCGTTCATGCCAGCAGATAAATTCAACTTCACTCACTTCTTTTGTACATACATTGCTTTGTTAGAGACAACATGTTATCACTTTGTTTTTAATGCTGCTTCTGGTTTTATTTTATGGGAAATTTTTTTTGAGCAAATTTAATTAAGCCTTTTTAAAAAAAAAAAAGTTGGTACCTTTTTTCTACAACCTGGTAGCCTTTTGCACCTGTACATCTATTTTAGTGTATTAGTTTTGTACTAATATGTTAAACTTTATTGTCACATTTAAAGGACTGTATTTTCATACTTTTTGCATTTTCCCTTTCACCTGCCAATTCCCTATGTGCATTGGGTTGCACATTATGAAGTGTATTTTCTTATGAGATAATAACAATGCGTTTATTTTTTAATTATAGGAATTCCAAAGAACAGCACATCAAAATACTACATTTTTAGTTAGATTTTGTTTGTTTAGACCTGAAATCTTCCTGATTTTTTTTTTAAGACTATGGCAAGAATCCAGTCTAATGTTTTGTAGAGAAGTTCTGGCAGCTGGTCTTACCCCTATATAGCAAGCCCACTTCAAGAACTATCTTTGGGTTTTTAAGAGTCCAGGGGGATATTTAGGAGTCTGAATTCCAGTGAAATTCACTGGGATCTGACAGTCTGATTCTGTTTGCTTTCTGGTTCAGCTGTGACCAGGGAGAACTCCATGATCACCCAGAAGCACTTACTAGACAGACTAGAATTGTTCATTTGCCCATGCAGAAATAAATCTAGAAATACTGTAAGAAATTATAGTAATAACTTGGTCTTCCAGCTACCCACGTGTGGGGGTAAGTGAAGACCAGAGTTGAGGATTTGTGCTGAACCCCAGCGTGTCAGGAAGACAAGGCGTAGCACCTTCGCTGTCGCCTGAACGGTGACCCCTCGGCCTGAGGGGGTTCCCTCTCCCACAGAGGTGCTGGGGCGGCTGCTCCTTGCCTTGCGCTCTCCTGCCTCTGAGGAAAAAAGGGCTTCACTCTCAGCAACGTCCTTCAGTGCTCCTTACCTGAAGTGTTGCTGACTTTGTCGTTGCAGCGGCTGTTCTGTGAACGGAATCAAAGCGAAGAGTAACTGCTCTAGCATCATGGAATGTGCGCGGCTTTAGCACTCTTAACTTACACTTCCATTTCCCAGCTTTTAAAGTACAGAAGTGAGATTCATCAGTTAATGTGACATGAGGAGGGAATGTCCATGACCTGGGCTGGCTCCTGGCCGCTGGGCTGGGGTGAAGCGATTGTACCAGGCATGATGACTACAGTTTGTAAGTGCATCCTTAGTCCTTAAGGTGCAGTTTTTACCATTGGGATCTGATATCACTGCGGTGTAGTGATTACTTGTAAAGGCCAGTTTGGGTTGTTGTTTTTTTCAAATGCTGTTTCTATCATGAAGAATTTCCCTGCAGTAGAAAATTTTAATCCCAAGTGTGACGTAAGGAGTACTTTAAGGTTAGGTTGTTTCTTGCACTTCAAAATGCTTAGTACTATTTAAATGAAATCTTGCTGCAACTTTACTTTTAGTTTTAGTTAGTGGCGGATTCTTACCTAACCTGTTTCATCAATGTATGCAAGGCCTGGTAACACCACCACAGTTCTGTTGGAATATATTGAATACTGCATTTCCGAACTACCAAACAGCTTCTAGATAAATGAAGATATGGGTGTTTGAACCAACAAATCCTAATGTCTCCTGCATACACATCTGTAGGCCTCCTGCTTCTGTGAAAGCTCTGCAGATGCTCCTTTTGAGATGCAGCCATGGAAGGTGTGGTATAAGGATGGGAGGAGAAACTTTGCTAAACCGTGCGGGTGATGTGTCTTGTGGGAGAGGGGAGATGGTTTTTCCCCTCTGTCAGTCTTTTTAATGAGGTTTTGTTTTTTATTTTTTTACCACAGTCAAGACGCTTGGTGGTCTTGGTGTCATCACCAAGACGCCATATTTCGATGGGTCTGCAGTGTAGAATGTGGTTAAATGCAAGAAGGTGTCATTGGGGGACGGTGTCACTGCAGGTTAGGGCCCGCGGTTCAGCTCTGGGGGTTTTCTGCAGTTGGAGCACGGTGCTGTCTGACCGCAGAGCTCCAGCCGGGCACCTGCATCTCCTGCTCGTCAGCACTAGAAGCATTAACTTGGATCACACACAAACCCCCTAAAACACCCTGCACTTGTGTCGTATGTATGTAGGTAGCTTAGTGACTAAATAGGCATACCTGTCCTCAGAAAACTTATTGTTCTGAATAATTTATTTTTACCTGAAATCAATAGGTGTACTTGGAGAAAAACTATTTGAGTTGCCATAGTTTGATGTGGCACTGTGTGCCTGGACAGAGATGGGGCTGAAATCTGCAGATGTAACTTTTAAACTTGAAGTCTGTGGAAATGTGGCTGATGAAAACTGAGAAGTTTTGAGCTTATGGCTTGAGGGAAATCATTAAATGCTTTGGCTTTGGAATAAGCTGGTGACAGATGTCTCTAGGGGGGACTGTCTGCATTTTAGAATACAAAATTGCTTCTGAAGTCTTAGAAGCTGAGCAGTATTTAAAAGAGAATGAAGTGTTTAAAAGTAGGTGCAAAATAAAAGACAAGTCCTTCTGAGGCCACAGAGACAATCAGGCCACGTAGACAATCTGCGTTTTCCCTTGTATATTTTGAGTTGGGAAGAAGACGGCAGCTAGCGGCAGCTGATTCAAAGTGGAAAAGAAGGATTTGTCACATTACTGGAACTGTATTTTTGTAGTCCAGTGTAGGATTTCCTACTTAGTTGGACGTGCAGAGGGAGGGGAGAGAGACCATCTTCGTTGTTCTTCACAGAAGCATTATTCAGAAGATAGCATTCATACCGCATCTCACTCGCAGAACACACGTGTCTGTGCTACCTGCTACTTCTTGTTCTGTCTACTGAAACTTTGGTGCAGAAGCTCCTTGTTTACATGAAGCACTTTCTGATTAGGCTGGAAATTACCATCTTTTCCTCCTGTAAATTTGATGGAGATAACCAGTTACTGACTGTATTTGCTTGAGGATAGAGGTATGAACATTACATTTTACTGAATGAGGAAGACTTGTGCTCCTTGTTCTTTTAAAGAGCTCAGACTTTCATTTATTGAGCAACATGCAAAAACTTTTTATTTCCCTTTCCTTGACCCCCTCCTTTCCTTAATATATGGATGAATAACTTAATTCCTGAAACAGATTCTTCCTTTGAAATGTTTTGTTGTTCCATGGAGTTACTGTAGTTGTGTGTTAATAACTGCTGTGTTGATTGGCAGTTTCTTCTTGTATTTCCTATTCTTGAGGAGTTTCATTTCTGAAAGTTAAGGCTGTGGCCACCCCTACTTGTAAACCTTGGGGTTTGGTTCTGGAGTGTCCCAAATGTTTGTCTTATGGGTTTCTTTGCTTCAGGCTTGGTGGGATTGGGGGAGCAGGGGGGGACAGGGGTTGGTTGGGTTTGGGGTTTGTTTATTTTCTTTGGGTGTGAGGTTTGGTTTTTTTGTTCATTTGTTTTGGGGTTTTTGGGTTTGGGGTTTTTTTTGGGTTTGGTTTTTATTTTTTAGGAATACTCATGCTGCTTGGAGCACTGTTTGTTCATCTAATAATTCTATGCTTCTATGGTAGAGGTGGTGCTGAGCTCTGCCGAACGCAGGGAACAGCTGAGAGAGAAAATTGTACAAGTGTATTTGGGGTTCGTGTAGTTCTCTGTGCTGCCAGGAGGGAGCCCTGCCCTCTGCAGCGGGACGGTTTTGTTTCTTGTCCTTGTGTTGTTCCTAGTATAAAGTCAAGTGCCTTCAATGCTAAAGGCTCAGAAAACTTTCTTAAACTGACTTCATGTCCTATGCAAGTGTTTTTTCTACAACCTGCATAACCAGTACTTTGTAAAACTTGTTTACGCTTCAATTGTACATAGTGTTTTTTAAAAAAAATAGTATTTTTATTTAGGTACCTCCAAACTTGAATTCTAGTCTTGTGTGATGCATTGTAAAACAATACATTTCTCTTTTGAGTACCATTACAGTTGTAAAAAGGTTTTCACTGGTTCTATTTTTCTACTGTTGCTGAGAAGCATGTAACACTGACTTTATCCTACGTATAGTTGGCATTTCAAATAAATGGCTTGTATAGAACTTGCTTGTGTGACTTATTCCAGCTGCCTGTTGGCAGCGCTGCCGCTGAGCCCACCGTGCTGCTGGTCCAAACTCGCCGTGAGCCATGGCGCGGGAACAGCAGCTCAATACACACCGTAAGGTGCCCTCTGGCAGTAAAAGCTCTTAAACAGACTGCTGTTCCTTCTGGAAAAAATGTGCAATAATGCTTTGAACATCAAGGATGTGATACAAACCAGTGTAAAAAGAGGAATTCTAAATTAGTGGCACTGTTCAAGCAGCTTGTTAAAAAGGAAAAGCACTCCAGTGAAATAGTTCAGTGAACTGACTATTTGCTACTCGCAGTCAAGGCAGAGGGATGTAGCCCTTCATCTGGAGGTGTTGATTTTCTCAGCAGAGCAACTAGACAGACACCCACGGAGCACCCAGCACCCTCCTCCCCAGTTCCAGTTATCAGCTGAATATTCATTTGTTCTCTCTCACAAACAAGAGAGATGTCATCAGAGAGATGACTCAAGTCTGGAAGCATCATCCAGCAGCCGGAAATCTTGACTAGTCTCAGTGTGATGGACAACAGCAAAATACTGTGGGGAGAGAGCACTGTATGGTCTCGTGTTAATTACTGACACCTTCATTCACACATCCAGGAAGATCAGTTTTGGGAGCAGCTTCCTAAACTAGACAAATTTAACATTTCTTGTGACAGACGCACTGTTCATTGTTCAACAGAGCTCTTCTGAGTCTGCTAACTTTACAGCAGAGAGGATGCCTCTTCACCTTTAGGAGAAGCACAACTGCATTGAAGTAGCTGTAAAGGAATTGTAGCTGTAATAACTCCTTCTTGTGGAAATGATGCACTCGGTTGAAAACACTTCCTGCACCTGAACTCCCTGCACAGGGGACGCCGGCCCCTGGTCACGACTGAGAGCTCGTCCCTGCGCTGCTGTGGGCGGCTGCATCGCGGGTGGAAACAAAACACAACAGCAGCATTTAAATGCAAACAAAACAACACAGTACAGATTGAACAGTTCTTTAATTTTTAGATATTAGATAAGCAGTTACAGTTGCTACAAAAAAAGCACATACAATACACAGAGTTAAATTTTAAAGCAACTAGTCATTTTGCATTAAACAAACCAATGAACTGAGCCTCTACACTACAACTAGCTTTTGTAAATAAAGCCCTCGGAAACAATTAATAAGGAGAATGATAGAAGTCCCATTTTCTTCTCAAAAGTCATTAATGTGAAAGCAGAATAGTACCCCATGGTAAATCCTCCACCTACATAAAGCAGGAATTAAAAATCAGAACTTAAAGTATGTTTTGGGGTTTGTGGGCAAAGAAAACTATATTAGGATCGAAACTTACAAAAAGTCAATATTTAATTGTGGCCAAGTGTAGGTTCTTCAAAGCCAGTGAAACATCTGTTCTGTGATTATCACAGTGATTATAAAAAGATCACATGATTTATACTGTAGCAAAACACCAGGATGCTGCAGTGTTTGAAGCAGGCTCATTTTTAAAACTGCAGCACGCTAGAAGTCCTGTGACAAAACCTCTCCACGCTTCATTTGTAAGTTAGTCCCTCCCCCTAGATACTGTTCATAAATCTAGTGAGTAGATAAAGTTTGTGACTTTTTTTTGCATGTAAAACATCACTGTACAATATTAGAAATGTAGTTTTTGAATTTATAAAAACGAGACACAATGTTCTGTTGATCAAGCCTGACGCTGCTTTCTCAGTGTTCCCCTGCCCGGGGCTGGCAGCAGCACAGCGAGGGTCGGTTCCCCTGCTGTGACCCCAGTGCCAGGGTGCTGACCTGTGCCAGCTGCTTCCAGGTGCTGAGCCCTCTGCGCAGGGACCTGGCACTTGCTTTGTGCAGGAGCCTTCGCTAGAGCTGCTCTGCCCCGAGGAGGAGCCCGTACAGCCGGGTAAAGCAAAAGAGCAAAGCACAGGGCGCGCGCCTTGCCTGCGGGGGACAGAAGAGGGACAAGCGGACCCCAGGCTGGTTTAGTACAACTACAGCTACAGGCACTGCGAGTAACACGGGTGGAAAGACTGAAGGGAACGCGCACAGCGGCGCGTGGCTCTTCTAACCCGACCCCCTCCCCGGAGCACGGCCGGCCTGCGCGGGAACGCAACCTCCCGACAAACCTATAAACGCAGGGCACCTGCTAAGAACACGTTCTAGGCGCTACAAAAAAAGGAAGTATGAGACAAAATGAAGATGGTTCTTGGACAGCTGGATTTTGGTGAGAAGCCAAATACTGAAGATGCCTCTTCTGTTTGCCAGTGACTATCGTTCTCCCAGTTGTCCTTTCACACCCAGACCCTCTCCGTCTAACTACAGTAGTACTGCATCCTGTTAGTCCGTCGTCTTTTCCGTGACTGAAATTCTTCAAAGAAGTGCTGAATGTCTTCTCTTTTAACCACCTGCAGGAAGCAATATGAAACCCAAGTTGTACCAAAATTCAATTAAACAATCTTTTTTTCTTGCATGCATCCCACAAGCATACAAAAGCCAGCACCCTGAAATCTCTCTGACAGAGCAAAACAGCTTTCCCATTGTACCCAAAGGAAGTTATTAATGCCCAGATTCTGTTATAAAAGAACACAAACAGGGAAACGAGCTCCCCAAAGGCAGCACAAGCCCATGGAGGAAAGCTCCTGATGGTATTTTTAATGGGTTTGGCCACTTTTATCATCAGAAAAACTAACACAAAACAAGATTTTCACCAGCTCACTTCAGACTCATTACAATCTAACGAAAAGTGACAATTTAGCATATAAGCCAACAAAATGTATGTGCTGCTTAATAATAGCATGTAAATTTCTCCAGAAAACAACTGACATGACTGTTTGTCAACATTTAGTCAGTCCTTATTCCTCTAAAAGTTTCAATTTAATATAAGAAAAAACATAAAGATTAAGACCTTTTTTTTCCCCCAAACACTTTAAATAGAGCAACAGAAGTTTCACTTAGGAACTGCTCTCAGTATTTTACAGATTTCTGTAAAGTCCCTGCTGTCCCCCAACAATGCCATTAAGGAAATGCTACTTTTAATTCCAATCAAATCAGAGATTTCTAATTCCTACTGTGGTACCAACAACTCCAACAGACGTGAAAAAAATCTAACATAGCATCATTGTATTCAACACCCAGCCCTCAACAGTACTTGAAAACATTCTGTGAATTTTGCCAGTTGTGCCTTACCGTTCCCTCATCTGCAAATCTCCTGAGATAATCAGTCAGTTCTGTCTTTAAATCGTTGTATTCTGGATGGAGAAGCGAAGGCAAGTGAAAGAAAATAAAGACAATAAGATATCCAGCTTTTGTTTAACACGGGCTAAATAAGACAACTTGTTCTACTTCCTCTTGTCATTCAGTAGATTTACTTGAGAGAAATCTAGGTGTGGATTATAAATAACAGCAACCAAAAGAAAGGCAGGTCCAGGTAATCACGAGAAGCCCAGCAGTTTATCAGGGCAGCCCATGCAGTCTGCGTATCTGTTCAGGTGATCTTTGGAGAAACGTACAGAAGTTCGGTGAGCGGATTAGAACAGCTCATTAAGAGACTGCCCCGGCCACCGCCTTCCCGCTGCAAAGTCACACGCGGGTCATGGCGGGAAGTCCCAGACAGTCACTGGGCGCTGGGCCAGCGTCCCCCCAGGTGCAAACCCTGATACTCATCCCTTAAGGAGAACTGTTCACTCAAAGTGTTAAGGCAGATTCTAAGAAAGAAGCTGTATTTACCACAGATAAGTTCTACTTGCTGGACTCTGTTCATGCTGTTAAGGGTGTCCATCAAAGGATCTCTCCTCTCTGTTTCTTGGTCAGTGGTACCTTTATTTTCGTAAGCCAAGACAGTGTCACATTCATCTGTCAGGAACTGGACTTCAAGCTCTGAATACATTTTCTGGAGAACAAAGTAAAATTTCCTTTTACATTACAAAACTTCTCAGATGGAGCTGCTCTTGTCCAATCCTTTTTGTGTTCAGTATCACAAATAACAATGAAAATAATAAAGTAAATTTTATACCCAGCATTTCAGACATCTCATAATAACTTCCAAAGCAACACTGGATTTAAGCAGCAAAGAAAATACGAATGTCTAGAAGCTCCCTCGTGCTGTATTAATCCCAAAGGATTCAGCATGTTTCTTTATGCAGGGTGAAGGTGGTTTTTTAGATGTTTATATGCAGAGTAAGAACATTTACACAAATTTTTATCTACAAGCTTCCCTTCAAAGATTGTCTGCTCGCTCCTCCCTGCCTCCTCCACATCAATTATGGAAACGAAGAATGAAAACATACCAAACAGTCTTCACAGGTGCATAATTTGCTTCTCCAGTTCGATGGCCAAAAGGTGGCAGTATCTTTTTTTAAAAATGGCTTGCTTTGGAGTTCTTTCAGCTTGCAGACTGGCTCCTCACTCTTAGTAACTACCTGAATTAAAATGAGAATGTTCAGTGCTCTAAAAACGTCACTTCAAATACACTCTGTTCTTTCCAGCATGTCATCTTCCTTACGTGAGATTTTTCTTTTGTCTCAGACACACTTATTTTTACAAACAACCTATATTACCGTTTCATCCACAGGAAGATTCTCATGCGGTTCTAGCCGTTTCCACTGGAAATTTCTGTAGAAATTTACTGCAATAGCCGTAAGTGTTTAAGAAATCAGAGCTGGGCTACCATGCAAATGCAGCTACAGTGCATAATACCCCTGTGTTGGAGCAGACTCGGAAGCCAGCGCCGTGCCAAGGCCAGGAGGCTGACACGAAGGGACAGACCTCACCCATCTGCACACACACGTCACACCCTGGTCACCCACTTCAACACGCGTGTTCCATGGAGACCGCACGTTCAAAGTGTCAGTGACTGGAGAGGAACGTGGGAACAGCCTGAAAGCATTTACCTCTTTGCTGAACCTACGCAGAAAGAGGTGGGCTTTGCTTCACCTACCACCAGCACACAGATGTATGGGACAGAAAAGAAGGTCCGTTTTACCTCCGGACAGGCAGACCCAGAGCTGGTGGATGGTTCATTAAACTGTTCTGTTTGCTTTTCCTCCTTTGTTTCTTGGTGTTCCACTCCACTTTCTTTCTTTATTTCTTTTTTCTGGTCTTCACTTTCTTCGACCTTCAGGACAATCCCTTCATCTTCAAGGGAGTTCACTTTGGTCAAAGCAGGAACTGGAAGATACATACATGTGTAAGTGCAAATACTGTGCCAGACAACATCCAGGCTACCACAGATGCTCTCTGCTTTACAGCACAGTGTGCAAGAGCACCTATATCACCTCGTACTCTGCAGGGTCCTGGATATGCTCTACAGCTGTCCAAAGACACAGTGACCCAGGTATACAAAGAAACTGGTCCCTGTTTAGCCATCGTGTTCTTCACCTCTCATGCTCCTGTACTAAAATACTCTGCTTCCTCAAACCCAACCCCTAGGAGAGGGAAAAGGGCATCACCATTTCAGATAGTTCTGTACTAAGGCGCCTGTCCTTCTCAACACCTCTTGACAGCCATGGCAGGTTCAGCAGCTGCTGAGTACTTTTTTGCTGACTTTGTGTCGGAGTCCTTCATTTTCTCCAGACATACGCACTAAAAACTCCATGACAGATTAACTACACGTACCACTTCCCTATTTAAAACACATTTTGCTTTTAATGTCAGTTCAAACGTGTGCCCTGTAACATAGATAGTTAGAAGGAGGAAAACCAAAAACAAACAAACAAAAAACCCTATTCTGTACTGTATTTATATTAGAAGGAAAAGAAGTCCTGATAGGCCAGCTTCGAATCCTTAAAACTACCATTTAAAATTTCTGGCACATAAGAGGTGAATCACCAGTTGATATAACCAACATTTAGGAGACTGCGTGAAACCAGCTTTTTCCACGGAAATCAAGTCATCTGCCCTTCTGATCCCGCAGAGACCACACAGCAGACAGGAACACGTCTCCTGAGCACAGCCCCAGCTCTGGGGCTTATATGGTTTTATATGTTCGTTTCAGGTCGCTCCATCACCCCCTTTGCCGCTCAGAGCATCTTGGACTCAGCTGCTGGCCCCACTGCTTCCCTTAGGAAGCCTCTTCAGTTCTTCGATCCAGTTTAGAAATTCAGTTCCTTGAGACAAGTCTTAAATCTATCTATGTGCCAGCACATCTTTGATAAAATACATGAGTGAGCACCACAGAATTAAGATTTAGGAACAAGAACTGCATTTTTTTTTTTACAGAACAGTTACTGCAGCCCCGCATGTTCCACTGCTGGAGGCAATTGTCCAATATAATGAGTATCATTTCTTCAACCACTCAAACAGTATTATGTCATTAATCAACCACGTATGGGGAATACACAAAACAAAATACTGGCTGAGATATCTTAATTTTCTTTACCTGCTAATTGGGATGCATAAGCCCACAGGAAATGGCAGTGACTCATGCAGGCCTGGCAAACCATCTCATGGAAGTCTCCGCTTTCAGGGGGAACTGCACCAAGATGCTGTCACAAAGAAACAAGCAAGTGGTGGTGAAGCATCCGCTACAAATGAACAGACTCAGTGCCAGGTTTAGAGGAAGTAAAACCATCAACTGCCATCACATTTTCAGCACAACCACACACCCCTGCTAACTTTCTACAGTGATTATCAGTACAACTTAAAGACTGGAAAAAGCTGATAAAAATTCCAGCAAAAAGATGAAATAATGCTCTCTCTGTCTACAGCCCTTTAAGCCTCCTACTTACCCAGAAATCTCAGTCCTGTCTTTACCTCATTTTTAAACAGTATTCTTCTGAGCTGTCCTAAACACAGGACAGGTGAAGATACCTCTTGCACACTGCACATCTAAACTCTTAAATTAATTTCTATGATGGCTTCCTTATATGTCAGAGATTGCAAGTCTTCATATTAATCACATACTGAACTTCAGAAGAATTAGATCCCAAAGCTCTATAAACTGGTGAGAAATATTTAGGCAATTAAAAGCACTTAGCGGCTTTCTTTTGAAAAGCATTCTTGCAAAGCTCACAGTGCGCAGCAGAACATTCTTCACACATACGTTTATACAAAAGAATCCTATAGTTTACCTACAGAACCCATAATTGAAGCCAAACATCTCTTAATTTTTCTTATTCTTTGATACTGCAACTTCAAACACAAAATTTCACTTGTGCCCTTCAAGGCACAAGAGACTGAATCCTTAATGCCTCCCCGTTAAGTAGGGCACCCGCTGAAGTGCTGAGCTGCTTTTTAAAGATTTCCCCGAAGTTCGTAATTAGGAACCAACAGCACAGTTTGTTCCTTGCTCCTTAAAGGAATTACAGTTTTAAAAACTTTCTTTTGAATGAAGAACTATTGAGGTAGTTGCTAATGATGTGCCTCAGCAAGAGCCTTTCTCTCAGTGATCAGAAATTTCCAATTAAAGAGACAGTTATAAAACCGCTATTTTATTCTGCAGCGGTAACCTTCAAATGGGTAGAACTCTTCCTTGGTTTTCTGGACTGGAGCACAAGATTAAACTCTCAATATTCCTTTGCACAGGATGAAAAGAAATGCCTTAGAGCTCATGTAATAATCTTTTGAGAGATGCAGCAAAGCCTGCCAACTAATAACCACACAAACTTAACCAACACTAACTTACTTCTGTGCAAATGGTAATTCTGCTACTTATAGTTTCCTTACCCTTCCATGGAACCAGTCTTCGCAAACTATGCATTGGATCATCTCATCTGGAATCTAGATGAAGGGTCATATAACACAATTAGCATTACCAGCAACCTCCAGAACCTTTCAGGAGCCTCCAAGCGCGGCGCTGCGCAAAGGCTGCTCGCGCCAGCTGCGCGTCCCTCCTCGCTCACCCACAGGGAGCTGCCATGGATAAGTAGTTACGGCTTCATTAGTCGCTTTGCTTCCCTGAAGTCCAACAGCATATGTAATTTGGCATATTATCGAGACTGTGGGAAATCCCATTTATTATTACAAAATCAGTTTTCCCAGTAGAGCAAGACATTCTCACGCAAAAGAGCTGATAAAAGTTAATACACTACTGGTATCTTTCTTCCCATAAACAGAAATTAACAGGCAGCTCAGCAGAAGAAAGATACTGATATTCATGACATCATCAGGTTTATACAGCAATGCCAGAGTCCCAACTTAACTGCCCACAATGCAGTACAGTACAAACTGCTTTGTTATGAAACAATTATCAATGATTTCTTTAGAAATGTTTAGCTATCTATGAACTTCAGCAAGGTGCCTTTACAAAATACCTTGCTGTATTTGAAAGGCTTGTGCCTTCCTTGTTCTTCAAAACATCTAACCTATATGACTGCAAACAAAAGTTTGCTTGTGCAAACCAAGTGGTGTATTTTAGCAGTTCAGATAAAGTGCTCTGACTGCCGTGAAGGAAAGCTAAAGCAAGTGCTACTGGGCAGACTCTCCCCATCCCAGAGGCCTTGTCAGAACACTGTCGCAGGCACAAGAAAGCAGATTCTGCTCTCTCCTAACATGTGCAAGGTGTTTATCCTGCGTTTGCCACATTTCTCAAGATAATGAGAACATTGCCCCAGGGAACTCTGTAACTTTAGAGACAGGAAAGCAAAGGTGAACCCAGCAGTGTTTTGTCCAAATGAATGTTTGTCCTCCTCATCTGTTTTTGAGATACAAATGTATTCTCCTATAAAACTGATAAGAGTAATTATTTTGTACAGCACATGACAACCAAAAGCAATATGGACCCTATGATTTCTTAAAGTGGGATCTGCCCTTTGCACAATGTTTTGCATAAATACCACCAATATATGATTACTAACGGTTTTTATATTTCTTACCTCATCTTCAGGATCAGGATAAGGTCTTTTACAAGTACAGTATAATCCATAGAAATTGTCATTATACTTATTTCCTGAATTCACCTTGCACTTTTCCTAGGAGGAAGGGAAAACATCTCAATAGGCAATGCAGTTAAAAACAAAAAAACAGAAAAGGTGTATAATCTATAAAAAAAGCTAATCTCGTTCCACTTTAATTCCTAAAAGCAATCATTATAGTCATCAGCTTGAAGATCCAAAAAGAAAGATATCCAGACACTTATGCTATACAGTGAGCAGCAGATTGGGCACATGAGGAATACTGAAGTTCAAAAGGAAAGAAAAAAACAGTCTTTCTGCCTTTGTAACAAATGGCAGCTGTGGTGTTTGTTACGCTACTCTTATCTGAAATGATGTATCACCAGCCACGTCTGCCTCCTGCCATTAGAGCAACGCCTGTAGATTTATTGTGCACCTTCCCCTCCATTTTTTTAAGCATCCAGACTGTGATCCAAACCCAACCTTGTTTAATGTTCCCACTGAGCTTCCACTAAACTCATGTCATATAAGCCTCGCTCTGCAGAGACATTACCCAAATTACAAAACACGCGGAATGAAACTGAATTACAGGTAACTCTGTTTAAAGACAGCAGCTAACACAGCTGCAGCCACAGGGCTTGAGAACTGCACGTAGCTGCAGCCTAAAGCCACCACTGGCCCCTGCAGCAGCAGCTGTGACCGCTGATGATGTTACCACAAAACCCTTCCTATCTTTCTACAAAGGAAGAACAGACCACATGAGCACCCAGCATCCCTAAGGTCAGACAGATTAACGGGTGGATGCTGGAGGTCACTCAACCTGTACAACTGATTTTGCACTGAACTGGAGGAGGAGGAACAGCCACGTGATGTATTTCATCGACTCAAATGAGAAAGAGTAACATCTTAAAATTGTCTCCGTAGGGATCACTGGACTGCAGCCCCAGGCTGGCTCGCTCTGGGTCCATCCCAATTCTGCCAGAACAAAACAGGCACGCACAAAACCACTTGCTGTTTGTACATTTGGACTGTTGTTACCCTGGGGGCGGCACTGCAGGCAAAGCCAAGCAGCCTCTGCCGCTGCTTCCCAGAACATTACCAACTACTCGCTGAGTCCAATTTTGGACTCTCGAGTTCACTGAGTAGGAAACCACAGAGGCGTTAGTATAGTGAAAAAGTACCCCATTAGTGTGCTCTGGTGGCAATCCGTCAAAAAAGATTAGGGCACTAATGCTACTATGAATAAGGGGAGGGAACTGTCCCTTTGACAGCAGCACAGCCTTAAATTTCCTTAATGCAACTGCAAAATTGCGCCCCAAAAGGTTCTCTTGAAGCTAATAAGAGATATTAGTGCAGGGACCACATGTTTCTGGCATTATGCTGACCATGGATGTAGAACTGCTGCATTCTTGGATGACAAGGATCAAACCTTCTCTCTCCTCGCAACATTTCCCTTTGGTCCCTTAACGATTTTATCTCCTGCTGTAACACTCCCACCTTGTTTAACTTGCTGGGAAAAGCAGATGCATCATGTGAGCCAGCACCGGCTGAGGCAAGGCACCAGCCTCCCGGGACTGTTATTGTGACCCTGTGTATATGAAACCTATGTCCGAACTTACTGGGAGCAACTTGCACTGCAGATTTTTGAACTTGCTATTTCCACAGTCACAGCGGAAGTTCCTGGAAAGAGAAACGTAGCATTTCAGGTTTTTTATTAACTGAACACACATCACTTTTTTTTGGTGTTCACGACAATTCCCAGCAGTTTATTAGGAGCCATACAAATCCTCTTGCAGCTATTTAAACAATGGCATGGGTGGGACTGGCCCCGCAGCGCTGGCTCTCAGGTGGTGCTGCCGGCAGCCTCAGCCCGCACGGCCCGTGCAGCCGAGCCCGCAAACACGAGCGAGTGTGCTGGGAAAGGGCAGCGCGGACCGGCGCGCTTCCAAAGCGGGATCCGCGCAGGCGACTGATCTCCCGCTTACACAGCGCTGCTGCTGCGCGCCAACGGGGGAACGTTCAGCGACCGGACACCACACGGGAACGTTGTCCCCCCTCACCGGAACGTGTTACCCAGCGGAGGAGGCTCTGGGACATTCCCCGGCCGGCTCCCCTCGCACCGCCGCCCCCGCAGCCCCAGCGCTCGGCCCCGGACGCGCGGGTGTGCGGGTCGGTGCCGGCGCCTCGCTCGCCCAGCCGCCGAGAGCCCGTGCGGGGCCGACACGTCCCGGGGCTGCGGGGGCGGCGGGAGGAGCCGCGAGGCGCGCGGGCTGAGGGCGCTCGAGCCGCCCCCACCCGCCACCAGCGCGCGCGCTTCCCGCCGGCGGGCCGGGCCCGCGCCCCGCCCCCCGCGCCGCCGTACCTCTTGGTGTAGAGCTCGAAGAGCCGGTGCGTGCCGTGGCACTCGTAGCTGCAGGCCAGGCAGATCCCCGCCGGCTCCCCGCCGGGCGGCGTGCAGGTGCTGCAGGCGTACAGCGCCTGCCGCTTCACCGCGCCCTGCGGGGCGACACCGGCGCAGGTTACGGGGGTCGCCGGGCGGTCCCGCCCCTCCCGGCGCCCGGCCCCGCCCCCCGGCCCCGCCCCGCCCCCCGCGGCGCCCGGCCCCGCCCCCACCTGGGAGTAGCTGCAGCGCTCGTGGTCGCTGCCCCCCAGCACGGCCCGCGCCTCCTTCTCCAGCTCCTCGTTCTCCGCCAGCACCTCCGCCAAGGAGACCACGGGCTCCTCCGCGCCGGCCCCGCAGCCGCTCCCGGGATCGGCGCCGTCCGCCGCCGCCTCCATCGCCGGGACGCGAGGCCGAGCGCGAGCCGAGGCGGGAAGCACACGGCCGAGGCGCCAGGGGGCGCCTCAGCGGAAGCGGAACCGCGCGCCTCACGTGACCGGGGGGCGGGGCCGCGGGCGGGCGGGCCGCGCGGGGCGGGATGGAGCTGGTGGCGGAGCTGCGGGGCCGCGGGCAGACGCGCTCGGTCCGCGTGCCGGTGCCGCCGCCGTGCCCGGCCGAGCAGAGCGACACGCAGGACTGGGAGCTCAGCGGGCAGCTGCGCGGCCTGCGGCGGGGCCTGGCCGAGCTGCAGGAGCGGGTGGTGCAGCTGCTGGAGCCGCTGGTGCAGGAGCAGCGAGAGGCGGCGGGCGGCGGACGGACCCGCGGTGAGTGGGGGCGGGAGCGCGGCCGGGGGCTCCGCCCGCCCTGGGGCGCCGCTCATCCGCCCCCCGCTTGAACCCTGGCAGGTTGTGCCGAGGATGATGACGACGAGGAAGAGGATGAGGAGGATGAAGACGAAGACAACATGGACACCAACGCCAACACCGAACACCCGCCGCCGAAGCGGACGAAGGTTCAGCAGCCCTGACGGCGGCGGTGGGACTGAGGCCGGGCCCGGAACGGGCCTGTCGGCTGCACCGGCTGTGAGTGTCCCCGGGCCGGGCCGGGCCGCCCTGCCCAGGCAGGGCCTGTGTCCTGTGCTCATGTCTTCAAAGTGAAATGTTGGTCCCGACACTATTTTAATACGGAAACCTTAACGAAAAGACACGCCTTGGTGTTAGCGGTGTGTTGGTTACGAGGTACCAATGTTACACTGACGAGTTTTTAGTAAACTAGTCGATAAATATTAAACAGTTCTCACAAGTGTTCTGACCGCTATATTTTCAATGACTTTCTCCAAATTTCACGTAATCACAGAATGGTTGGGTTGGAAGGGACCTCAGGAGATCATCTAGTCCAACCCACCTGCTAAAGCAGGTTCACCAGAGCAGATTGCACAGGGATGTGTCCAGGCAGGTCTGAATGTCTCCAGAGGAGACTCCACAACCTCTCTGGGCAGCCTGATCCAGGGCTCTGGCACCCTCAAAGTAAAGAAGTTTCTTCTCATACTCAGACAGAACCTCCTGTGCTTAAGTCTGTGCCCACTGCCCCTCATCCTATCGTTGGGCACCACTGGAAAGAGTCTTCATTTGACTTAAAACAAACTTTTAGAGTAAAAAAAATCTGGAAAGAGTTATTTTGTAGGATGTAATCTTAAAATGCTACAAGACAACTTCTATTTATATGGAGAGAAAGCGATATAAGACCACTATAGTATGCAAAGTTAAAAAAACATCTGTAGAACCACGTCTGTTCTTAAACAGCCCTACAAGAGTCCTGTACACTCCTATAGTGCAAGATTATTTTTGCCTGTCATCTAAAAGGCTTATTTTAGTCACCCATCGAACAAGTACTTGCCTGGAAAAGGTCGTAGACAAAGTAGATTGAAAGAGTTGGAAATCTTGGTTTCAAAAATTTCTCATTTTTTGGTGACAGCTGGGGAAGTGACAAGTCAGTGTGACTTCAATAATTAAGGTTCCACGACTGAAAAACTGCTGTCTGTCTTAAGCCTGTTTTTTCCAAAATTTTTTTCCTCTTTTTTTTCATGCAGCAGTCAATCTTCATATACTTTCTTCCATCACAAATTTTATCCAGGTTGATTTTTAGGCTTATTGATAGCCAAGTCAAATAAAGTCACTATCACAGCTTAATATTCTGTCTGTGCAGACTCTCAACATTACCTAAAAATAACAAAAAGAAGAGCAGAGTGATTTTTTTGGGGGGGAGGGAGGGATGCTTTCTGAAAACAAAACTTTGGGCAGAAACTAGGGGAAATAGGGTGCTACACTGGTTGCTGTAGTTTATTTTTGGGGGGGAGAAAGCATAAATATTTGGGGAACACCTGTAAGCACATTATATGTAGCAGTTCTTGGCTGTATAAATCAACATCACCCAATCCCTCTGCAAAGGCGGCTTGTTCTTTCTTTTGGTGATAACACAGCATGTGGAACATCATTAAGGTAACGGATGTTTCCTGCAAGGGGAAAGTTGTCAATGCTTCCCACGTGTTACTTCAATTCCCACTGTTTGGTGTGTGCTGTGAGCAGGCATAAAACATTCTTGATAGCCATTCCACACAGCTTACTGTGGAGCTGCAGAATTTTCTCTAGCAGAAATTGGCTGACTGACTTAATAGTGTGAAAAGCATTTTTTTTTTTCTTTTTCATGTGGTCTGCTGTCACAGCTTGTTCATGTATTATGGAAACTGAGCAAATCTTGAGACTTGTGTATGGAGGACAAAGTATTGGAATAAATGATGGGTGAATTTTTGTGAGAACAGTTGTCTGCATTCATTTGAAATGGGGAGAGGAGATGGAAAAGAGGTCCAGTAAACACATTTTGGACATATTTATGTACTCTTATTCTAATAAATTCACACACCTGTTGGCAGATACAACAGAGACATAATTGAGGAAAAAAGGCCAACTGAAGACTAGGGAGCTTTAGTTGCTGAGGGCTTAGGGTGGGAAAAGAAGTGCAAAGATTAGTTCTGATTTCTTGTCACACTGCAAAATCTTGAAGTGATAAACTGCTTAAAGTGTTCTAGGGTAGATAATTTATTGAAGGAAGTGGCATTGAAGGAAGTGGCTTATCAAAATAGCACCAGCAACATTTAGTAAAAAACCCTAGCCTGATAAATATATCAGAAGGGCTCCTTCATGTGACCTGTGCTAAGTGATGGCATTTTTTATGAGCTCTGTTCTGCAGCTTTGGAAGCCGGTAGAGCTACATCTAAGAGCAGCGTTTTCCTCTTCCTGGCCCCTTCCAGACCGCAGTCTTAAACACTCCAGCAATGGTGTGAACTGTGGGATGCCTAAAAAACATTTAACATAAGGCATTAATTTGTGGCCTTTACACATACACAAACTTGGTGTAAACAGTCCACTGGAACATCGTGGGCTGAAAACCTGGTTCAAAGTAACAAACCCCAACTTTTACTAATGTGGGAGTAAATGCAGGTAATACCCCAGTAATGGGATACTTTTTTCTGTCAACCTGGGCACAGGAACACATTGCACCTGAGCTCCAGAAGATACCAGTGAGCGTTGGGTCAAGAACAACCACTCAAGTTTTTGCCTGTAATGAATGGCTAGATGAATTTCCTCACTGATAATGGGGGAGAACGTCTCTATTGAATTAAAAGAGCTGAAGTGATACTAAATTAAATTCTTGGTTGTATTTAGATGAGAACCAGCTACTTTGAGTAGCTGTGAAACAGAACAGCAAAAATGATGAAGTCAGTCTCCTTCACATAGACTGGGATTACATGACATACTCGGTTGTTACTGCTTTGAAACTGCATTTGCTGGTTTGAACAGCTTTGAGGCTAAGAGACATTTAACAGGTTGCAACGTTCTGTGTTTTTTAAAAAATAAAAGTTAAAAATCACAAGTATTATATTTATTAGGCACTCAGATGGCTCTGTGATGGAAAGAATGCAATCTCATTATGCCTGATAATCAGGGCATTGTCTACCAGTGCAAGACATTTCCTAGGAGAGAAATTCATTCTCATAATTTTCATTACAAGGGTTTGAATGTGATTCACTCATTGCAGCCCCTGTGTAATTCTTACTCATTCTAGCTTAAAAGTTCATTTATATATGAGGTCCTACAGATTATCAGTCTCTCTAAAATATGCAGCAGTCTGGCAGATAGGCCATGCTAATGCATCTTGGAGCTTAATATATGGTTACAGTGTAAGCAACTGAGCACTTGTTTGGGGCACAATCACTAGCCAAAATTTGCTGGGCTAGTCATGGGCTTTGAGGACTGAGAGTTGAGCAGAAGTGCCTGCTTGTGGCTGTAGCTCATTCCTTCTTTCCAGAAGAAACCTGTACCGTAAGGCTAGCCTGAAGGAGAGCTGAGTCAGTTCAGGCAGGGACTACCAGGCGAAGGTTGAGCAGCTCATGAAACTAACACTCACACTGCCCGTAAGTAATGCTCATGCAGACTGACAAATCTTTATCTTGTGACACAAACACAACAGAAAAAAAAACAGGGTAGGGAGCAGAGAGAGAAATATTAATCAGCCTTACGTTATAGCTACTCACTTTCTTGGCAGAAAATTAAAAGCTCAGAATGATTGCTGGAGGAATGATTGGTAGAGGTTAACAATCTGCTGAGGACTTCACTACTGCCTCTATTTTTATATCTTCTGCTTTAGAAAGATACTCAAGATCAGGTCTGAGCTAACTCATTTTTAGTTAAAAAGAGTATGAGTAAAAATACCCGTCCCCCACTACGTGGAAGTTGTAGCAATTAATCTTTTCCGCCCACTCAGAGAAAAGAACCAAGTAGATCTATATGAGCAAGTTCTAGTATAAGCTAGTTTCACATTTTATTAATACCTTTGCTGTAGAAAGAGATTTGTGCCATTATCGGTCATTTATGATCAAGAACTAATTGAGAAGTACGTAGTCTTTAAAGAGGTTGTAAAACTTTTTTGAGCTTGATTATTCCCCAAGCACGTAGATTATGTCGATCTGTGTTCCAGGCAGTTATCTTCTGTGACTGAGGACTAATCAGCCTTGACACAATCTAAAAGTCTTCAGGATAATCAAGATTAAAGTCATTTCATCACCTCTTTTAAAAGGCTATAGTAAAAAAAAAAACTATTTAATCATTAATTTTGATAGTCTTTGCTTCAGTTATTCTGTGGGTAAGACTTCACCTGTGGATATTCCACTGGTGCCAAAAATGCTGGAAGCACCAGCAGAGCCAGCTTCTCTCTTCTGCTCCTATTGTCTAGGATTCCTATGCACTATGTTAATAGTTTATACTAGTTCTCTCCATTGCTGCTTTCCACCTCAAGCTCAAACCCTTACAGACATGCCATTTGCTTCAATGAGACTGTGTCTTTCTGTAGTTAGTTGTAAATCTCATACTTGCTTTAATCCATAACAGTCTTCTGATGGAAAACTGTACAAACACAAACCTCAGTTCCGCAAGTCACCACTGTGCCCAGCACATGCTCCACATCCAGAGCTCAGCTCACCACGTCAGGCACGTGGATGAATTTAGTAAAGACCATGTGCCTGCACAACAGAAACTTAGGCAGTTCTCCCTATCATGCTTCCTCTTATGTTGGTCTTCTTTAAATAACTCCATCTAGACACAACAAAACTTCTCAATTTAAAAATGGAGCATTTAAAAAAATACAGCATCAAGTGAAAAACGGAGGCCAGCCAGAGGTATCTCCCTGCTACACAAGGGTGGAGAAATTACAAAGGGATTCAGTTTCATCCAGCCAGCCCCAAAACTTCAGGCTGCAGCCAAGTAATTGGGGCACAAAGCATAAAATGACAACAACAAAGATCAACCAAACTTAGACACTGAGGGAAGGACACAAGAAAAAGCTACAGCAGCTCACTGCCAGCACTGCTATTTAGCAACAAACACAGGAGAGGGGAAAAAAAAGTCATATGTATCTGCATTAACAGAGTTCTGTTTATAAACATTGAAAAGATTTTATTTTGTAGATAAATAGGATGGTGATTTTTAAAGTTAGGAAACAACACAACTTAAAAGCTCTGACTCCCAAAGATACTACAAGTCAGAGTTTATTCTTACTCCAGCATATTAGGATGGCAGCATCCTCCTTTTCATATTGCACTTAGAACTTACAACCTTCGTGTAAAGGCTACATTGTGTTTTCAGGTCCTAGCACCAATGCTGGCATTTGAAACCAGTGTCTCAAAATATCTCCAAATGCAAACAGAAAGTTTCAGGTGGTGTAACCATGATGCTTAAACATAGCGACACTGAAAATAGTGTTCTCTTTCCAAAGCAAGAGAAAGCTGCTATTCTCCAGGATTCCCTTAAAGCAGTCAGAAATGGACGAGCATTTGGGATGATCAGGTACCGACAATCACGTACAACTGAAATTATACTCGAGGAGTTTTGTTTGTAATTGGTTTTGGTCTACTGCTTTTGAAGAGTGTATTCTGCACTGTTTTCACATTCAGAAGGTTACTTCCACCGCGGCTGGCTCAAAAAATTAGTTGTTCTGAGAACAAAAAGGGACAAGAAGAACAGATTTGATTTCAAAATAGACAATCCAGTAGTTCGAATTAAACACTGTGCCAAAATGGCCCTGAAAAACAGAGGCTGAAACTATGGTAAGAAATCTCAGTGGAATTTCAGTATGACTGAAGAAATTTGCATTCATTGCAAGAATGCGAAGAAGGTATCGTACCTCTTCAAATTTCTGGAAGAAACATGGTTATCTGTCTTAAAACCTGTTAGTAATATCTCCCCAACCTATATCAGTTAAGTTTCCCAAAATTTAAAGTTTTTCATAATACACCAGTGCTCCCAGGACATGGCTTTGCATCATGTCTGGAGTGAGATTAGACTGATAGTAAATTCCAATCACTTGTAATTTTATCAGAGGAGATTTCTAGTGATAGGAGAAGGAAACAGAAATGAAGTTTTGTGCAGAGTGTAGGCCAGTGACAGCACAAGCTGCTTTCAACATCATAGGAAAGAGTTTAAAGCACCAGCCCCCAGGCCTGTGCCACTCCTCACTGCCTGCCTACTGCAATGTGGTACTGTTGTACTCCCTGGAAAAAAACATGCTACCATAGAAATAAAAGTGCCTTTTTCTCTGTAAGCATTCGCACAAACTTTATTCTTTGCTTCCTGTGTTTATATTGAAATTTATTTCTAAAAAAAAAAAATCATTAAAAACCAGCACTGATGTAGATATGGATTACTTAAAAAAAAAGAAAAAGCAAAGAATTGTGCTAAGTGCAGCTTTTATAATCATGTTCTGATTTTTTTCCTTTCACATTTACCACAGAAGAAGTATATTTTCATTGATTTTACTCCAAGAGAAAACATAGGAAATCACTTTTTTGCACAGAGGAGTAAAGTCATGGACCAGAAACTTATTTCCCCACAGGACATTTCAGATGCAAAGTTGCAATTTTGCATCATTAAGGCAAAATGAGGAATACTTCCATCAAGTGTCACATAGGGCTCTCCCACTCCGGCTATTGTGATAGAGCAATATTTAAAAACCTTTGAAGTTACTTTTTTTTAATTATTAAATAGAAAACAGTCACTCTCTTCATTGCTTAACAGTTTGAAAGAAAAGGCTCTTCACAGCCTTCACGCAGAACTTCAGTCTTGTGATTAAATCAGGCGTACGCAATTGCTTCAAAACAGCCATGGAAACTAGAAATTGAGCTAAGTGTCAATCAGTTGTAATCTACTGATCTGATTAGAGGCCTTCACAAATGTTTGATGACGATTGCAAATAACAGCCAAGCAGATAGGAATGATGCAATACCCAACAGTTTTGGGGTCAGCTCTTGTGCAGGAATAGAGGAACAAGAACATCTGTAAATATGGTATTAAAAATATTATAGTCCACAGCCAAAAAGGCAAGGATAGCAGTCGTACTTTTAAGGAGTGCGTCCATGTGGTTCCTTCCTGTGGTTCCTTGGGGTGTTGCTGAATGTGCTCCAGTGCGAGTTTGTTGTAAGTCTCATTGATTTCAAAGACGTAATAAAAAACCGCAGCACTTGCTAACAAGTACAACCCCACACCGATCCAGCCCATCCTCTGGCGGAAGTTCATCATTCTCCATGCTCTGCACCTGGAACAAAAGGCAACATCTACATTCAGTACAGCTCAGAGAAAGAGGTGACACAGATAAAGCTTGGTTTTCCTAAGTTAACTTTTTGTAACTTTTCATTACTCACTAGTAAAATCAGCACACATATATCCATTTCTGAAGACCAGAGTTCTCTCTACATCAGGGAAAACCACACTACTATGCCAGCAAGAGGCTAATGGTAATTACACACAATGCTCCAGCCATAGTCCTGGCCAGTTCAGGGCCTGCCAGCTACCAAGTTATACCACGGTAAAGTCAAACACCGAATGAACAAAACAGAAGTCATGAACTGGGCAAGTTACTGACCACATCTGCCCTCAGTGTCTCTAGCCACAGGGCGGGGATAATACAAGACTGTCTATAAATAAAGTATGTAAAGTTCTTTGATATCTGCAAGACAAACACACTGGTAGGCAGCCAGTAACAGAAACTCATCACTAACTGTTTGCAGCATAGCAACATCCAACTTTACTAAGCTCTAGCTGAGTACCCATCTATGAACCGTATAAAAGGATGTTTTCAATTTCAGCATGAGAAGACATGTACTAAAGGTATGTATTTGTGTCCATTTGCACATGTGAAGATACTATAAGCATGTTACTTGCACCCAACTGTGTTTCTGCTCTGCCTGTGTGAACACCTGCCGTCTGCCTTCTGGAGGAAAGGAGCTGAACATCTGCACCAGCGACTGACTCCATGCAGAACAAACCAGACAGCACCCACACAGCACTTCGCAAAAGAAGCACCACAGACATTACAGGGCTCAGTTTTAGCTGCTTGAAGATCTCCAGCTGGCTGACAGGTCTATCTGACTTGAAACTCTCTTCAAATCAGTCACAAACACTCTAGCTGCAGCACCTCCACCTAATACCAAGATCTCATCACCACCTTGCCCCAAAACAGCCCCTGTGCGGGGCAGGGAAAATTCCTGCCTCACTGCAGATGGCTAAATAGTTCTCTCAACAAATGTACTTATTCAGACTGTTGGGGTTTTACCTTTCCTAGCATTTGTCAGAGAGGAACAAGATCAATTTATGCAGTTCTGTTTTAAGAAAATACACCAGGCAGAAATGTTTGTTTAAGGATGATTTATGCATCCAGATTTATGCATAACTATTAATGGAAGTATGTCAGAGTTCACCACAACTGATAAAAAAATCATTACCGCGTTCTAAATCCTCTTTCCCAAGGCCCAACTAATCTGTCTGGTTGGCAATCTTGGTTTTGGGGGATTGGACTAGATGATCTTTCGAGGTCCCTTCCAATCTCTAACACTCCGTGTGATTCTGTGTTTTCCACACTTGAAGGACACCCTCAGTGTTGCCCTGACAGACTCCAAGCAGAATTTGTTCTGGCCCTCACAGGTCTGCACTTACAGTGGCTACAAGAGTCAAACACAAAGTGAGAGCAGATACCTGAGAATGCCGCTGCTTGATGCCCGTGACAGCTCTTTGTTGTTCAGCACATCCTTCTGTATAACTCAACAGTGTGTTTCACTTTAATACAACAAATTAATACTTTTAGTAGGACAAACTAAAAATTTGTGTAAGAACCTGTTGATCCACTGGGTAAAACCTCAAATTCTACAGTCCATGGTTACCCAATAGCTAAGTCACTGTTCATTTTTTTTTGGCTATTTAAGCACTTTAGGGATGGCCAACAAGTAGTTAAGAAAATAAATCTTTAAAAGGAATGCACACATCAAAAACACAAGCACTATTAAGACTGCAGTAGTTTTAAGACGGTAAACATTAGCTCTTCGTTTTTTTCCCGCTCTGATCCCGCAGAAGTGGCCAGAAGGGGCCCGAGCTCCAGGTGACACTGAAGGAGGCAGCGATAACGCTCGGAGTTTTCTCAGTATTTTCCTCTCCGAATCGCACTGTTTACTTTCAGCGCTCGGAAACAACCGCGACGCGGATCAGAGCCGCTCCCCGCAGTGCTCCGGGCTCTCCTCCCGCAACAGCCCGCGCAACCCGCCCGTAGGGCCCAGCCCTCCCGCCAGCGCCGGACCCGCGCTCCTCTCCGGGCGAGAACTGCTCCCGCCGCGGCTCCTCCACCGACGCCGGCAGCCTCTTACCTTCCTCCGGCGGAGAAGGAGGGAGCGGGAGGGCGGCGGCAGGCGGCCCGCTCCCCTCAGCCCGCGCCGCCGCGCCGGGAGGCGGAGGGGCCCGCCGGGCCGCCGCGCCACTGCCGGGCCGCTGCCATCGCCGCCCGGCCGCCGCTCGGAACCGCGGCACTTCCGGCATGGGAGAACCACTTCCGGTGCGCGCCCGTCTGCATCCGAGGCGGGGCGGGGCGGGGCCGGGCTTGCCCGGGCGGGGCGGGTTGGCCGGCGGCCATCTTGGCTCGGACGCGCGCCCCTCTGCGGCGGGGTTGGGCTCGCCCGAAATGGCGGCCGGGGCTCAGGGGATCGGCCCCGCTGCGCTGCTCGCCCGGAGAATCATAAAATGTCCTGAGTTGGAAGGGACCCACAAGGATCATCGAATCACAGAATGTTAGGGATTGGAAGGGACCTTGAAAGATCATCCAGTCCAATCCCCCTGCCAGAGCAGGAACACCCAGATGAGGTTACACAGGAACGTGTCCAGAGAAGAAGACTCCATAACCCCCCTGGGCAGCCTGTTCCAGTGCTCTGTTACCCTCACTGAGAAGAAGTTTCTTCTCAAGTGGAACGTCTTGGGTTCTGGTTTGAACCCATTACCCCTTGTCCTATCATTGGTTGTCACCGAGAAGAGCCTGGCTCCATCCTCCTGACACTCACCCTCTATATATTTATAAACATTAATAAGGTCACCCCTCAGTCTCCTCCAATCTAAAGAGCCCCAGCTCCCTCAGCCTTTCCTCGTAAGGGAGATGCTCCACTCCCTTCATCATCTTTGTTGCCCTGCGCTGGACTCTCTCCAGCAGTTCCCTGTCCTTCTGGAACTGAGGGGCCCAGAACTGGACACAATATTCCAGGTGTGGTCTCACCAGGGCGGAGTAGATGGGAAGGAGAACCTCTCTCGACCTACTAACCACCCCCCTTCTAATACACCCCAGGATGCCATTGGCCTTCCTGGCCACAAGGGCACAGTGCTGCTCATCATCAAGTCCAACTCCTGTCCCTGCATGTGACAACCCCACAGTTCACACCATGTGTCTGAGGGTGTTGTCCAGTCTCTTCTTGAACACTGTCAGGGTTGGGGCCGTGACACCCCCCCCTGGGGAGCCTGTTCCACAGCTTCACCACCCTCTGGGTGAAGAACCTTTTCCTAATGTCCAACCTGAACCTCCCCTGGCACATCTTCCTGCCATTTCCTCGGGTTCTGTCGTTGGTCATTTACCCTTCGGTTCACACCAGCCCCGACCCGCTGTGGTTCCCACACAAGTGTGGCTCCGTGCGGTGCTGTGGAGGGCTGGGGTCAGGCTGCCCCGCCGGCCGGGCCTGTGCCCCAGGGCCTGGCACAGTAGCTCTGGCCTTTGCCCACCCGGCCCCTTCCAGTGCGGTTAATTGCACAAGCACTCGAGGAGAGGAGAATCTCGGCACCTGAGTTTTGATAGTTAGTTGCATTAGCCAGGTATGGTGTATTGGGGGAAATACCAATGGAGGCTATCATGTTGTGGATCCATCTCCAATGACTGACATCTATGTTCTTATGTGTTCATACAAAAATATGTCTTATTGGTGTATTTCTATTTAATTAAATTATTAGGGAATATGGTGCCAGGAAAAAGCCTTCAATAAAGCCAAAATATCATCTAAATTGACATAAAAAGAAGAGATCTGGTCAGATGCATGTAGTTCATTGATGGGCACCAGTGATAACTGGAAAGTTTGCTTTGTACAGAAGGCGCTTCAGCATTTGTCTGAATTCAATAACTGTTTAATGCATAATTCCTGTACTAGTTAAAAGAATTAAGTAACCGCATTGAATTATATGTAAAATGAAAACTTTTTAGTAAATTGTTGTATCCTGGAGCCATGAAAAAACTACTGTTTTCTCATACTGCTGCTGGGAGCTGCTGTGATTTCTCTTCTGAATTGCTTCACAAATTGAAACAACTATGAGTGAAACAGATTTAAAATCCATTTGATTTGGCTATTACTGTGTGTTAGTCTTGGGAATGACCGACTCATTGGCAGTCAGCACTGAATTCTGTCTTCTAAAGTTATAGAGAAGCAGTGGTGGCCACACTTGATACATATCCACCTATAGTTAAAAGGAATGCTAAAGGAGAATTTGAAAAGAGACGTCAAATAAGAACTGAAAAATGCTAAACCAATAACTTTTTTGTTTGGGTGTAAGAAAATATATACACCTAGGCTTTTCTGCCATCTTTCTTGGCAGATGTAGTAGGTGCTTGTGAGCCAGTATATAAAAGTTGCTGCAAAATTAAATTTATGATGGCTTATCCACCTGTTGGTGTTTCAATTAAAAATGTTGGCAACTACCATTTTGGATTATATTCGGGACGTCTAATGACTAAACGTACGGTGCTGCAGAGGTCATTGTAGAAAAACGACACTCTGGAGAGCCCATGAAAGTCAGATGTAAGTTATCTGGCCCAGAGCAACTTCACCGTAAGCCATGATACTTTTCGGTTTTGGTTTGATGCCCATTCAGCTGAAGCCTCAAGGACGTGTTGTCTCCTCGGCCACTGTGAGGACACTAGATGGTGCTCAACACCACAAGCAAAGCCAACCGTTCCGAGGCCAGGAGAAAGCCCGACTCCCAGGTCAGAAGTTTTGCACTTGTCTTCAGTTGAATGAAGATTTCATCATCTTCCATGAAATTTAAATAAACTGTTCGTGTAGTTCTGGTGAAGGATGTAGATATGAATAACTACATCCAACTAATTATCCCTGGGACACTGCTCTCAGCTAAACGCCTTTCTTTCCCTTCTTACAGGCGGTGAAGTCCCAGTTGAGGTCAATGTGGCTCCTGTGTAGCTGACAAACATTTTACTCAAGTATGGCTTTATTGCATTTTTTTATACTGGGTTAGAGGTCATGGTGGGAAATGCAATAGCTACTGCATAGAGCATATTTCTTTTGAAATAGCAACTTAGATGTTAAAGAGAAGGGTATCAGTCAGAATTAATATGTGACTGTGTGAATGTAGGGCTTGGCAGTGGATACACATGCTGAGTGTGAAGCCTGCAGTTGCACTTAAGATTCTGAAGAAAGAGAAGCGAAATGTGGGCCTTATTCCTAGTTAACAAGTCTGTCCTCTGAAGGGTTGGAGGTGGAAAGGGAGGATGGTTTTGGATTTAATCTACTTGGGTCTTCTATGCTAACCATAGGCCTGAAATTATGGTTATGAAGACAAAGATCTGAAAACTTTATAGAGTTGTTATAGCAAACACAAGCTGCCTTTGAAAGCTAAGGCAGTGATTTTTAATATCTTTGGATTAGATCTCAATTTACGTAAATTCAGTGCTATGCTTAACCTTTGGCATAGTACAGGGAAGGACACAACAAATAGCTGAGGGTTGGTTTGAGGATTTTTTTAGCAGCAGCCTTTGTGGGGGGAAAATTATATTAAAATTAATGGAACAAGAAGAGACTGTTCTCAGCTTTAGAGGGGTTTCACACTAAATTCCAGTCATCAGGGCTTGTTACAGTCAGGGGGAAATAACTCATACTCTTCGTATTGAAATGGGGACATACACCTGGTGAGACTCAAAAGGGCAATATTCATGTTGCAAACAGGAGGAGAAGATAGAAGTCTGTTGAATCAAAAGAAATTAGTAATTAATGTTTGGGCCTAGAATTAGATAATAATTGGATTTTGTACTGTTGAAAGGAAGAAAAAAAAAAGAGTTTTTCACCTAGTTGTGACATGTGCATTATTGTTGGGATTGTGAAACTAAATTTAGAGATACTGGATTTAATTTGAAGGTAAAACAGAAAAGCACTGGGAGCAGTGAGGGCTGGCTGTTCCTTAGGGGCAGAAGCCAAATGTGGTAAGAGCTGGTAGGGCAGAGCATCCATGCCAGAACCCAGCCTTATAGTCAAAAGGCAGGGCACAGAAGAACAAGCTGAAGAATCAACTGCTTTGATTGGAGAAAGAAAACACCCATGGACACCCAAGCCTCGGGTGACATCTGCCCTCAGCTCCAGATGGACAAACTCCCCAATGTGTTATGAGAAGAGTCAGTACTGTGGTTAGCACTGTGTATATAAAGAAATACAGGAGGGAAAGGTTTTTCAGTGAATCTTAAGTAACACCCCTGAAAAGGCATATTGGGAAAATACACCTTTAGTTCATTGGTGTGTTTTGGTTTAGTTTTTTGTTGTTGTTGTTGTTTTGGTTTTTGTTTGTTCTTTTGTTTTTATTTTGTTTTTCTTTTATTAGAACAGTGTTTATAGCACTTACGGGAATTTTTATCAGGGAGTGAATGAATGCCCAGTGTTTTTGCAGCTTGTAGCGGTTTTGTTTATTACATGTAGTTGCAGTGAATTTCATAGTATCCTGTTGTGTGTAATAACTTGTTTTGATCAGTTTCTTATAGTATTATTTGTTGTGAGTCAGAAACATTAGTTTTCCTCAGCTTCAATTTCATATGCTTTATTTCATATTTCACGAATCCTTATTTTGTAGCTTTTGTTCCTTCTGAAAGTAAGGCTACAGTCTTCTGATTCCCTTTTTTTCTTGGGTTGTTGTTTTCCCTTTACTGTTGTCTGTCTTTGAACTCCTCTGTTGGAAACATCTGTTTTCTTACAGGGGGTAGCACATCCAGTATTTTGGGAGCATGTAAGACACTTTTCTATATGTTGGCATTTCTATATTTAATTTCTTCTCACTTTGAATTGGAATATTATGTTTGCTTGTTTTGACTACACTGACCACATGAAGCAGAGTTATTCAGTGAGTTGTGTGTAATCCAAGGTGGTCTTTTCCTCCTTTGACTTGCTTCTTATACTTGAAAATGTTGGGACCTTAAATTACCTTGGTCTTTAATTCTCTGTTCCTGAAATTCTCTTCTAGCCTCTGTTTCTTAGCAGCAGCCACATCTCAGTTAAGCTTCAGGCAGTCATGTTATCCAGGTTCTCTGAAAAGCAGCCATACTTTGTTCTTGGTTCTAGAAATATTCACCATCTTTCCAACAAACTTTTTGATATCTACAAAGGGAGTAGGTATCTCATGCTCCCTAACATCCACAGTAAACATCTGCCCAAGGTAGAATTACACGTTATTACCCTTTGTCAGAATGCCTCTAAAGAACTGAGTCTTTCATGAAGAAGGGCCTTGGCATTTTAGACTGAACTTTTAGGCTTCGTTACAGTGATTGTTCATTAGTTACCAGGGAATATAAGCTTCATGCCTGCGTTGTCTGCAGTCAAAATAATTTTGGCAGGAAAGAGATAAAATTTTTGCTTTTACTTTCCGTTTTCAGCTAATTACAAAGTGGCTTCAAAGTTTAGCAAGAACTGACAAAATATACTAAACAAATGCCAGCAGATACGGTTGATGACTGAATATTTGTGGCATTTATTTAAGTAGAAGACAAATACAATTTATGTGGAAGAAAATTAAACAAAAATTATGCACAGCTCTGGTTGCAGAAGTTTGGTCAAAGCAGTTTTCAGTTATAAACTGCATTTCAGCAGAAGTATTATTCATTAGAGTTTATTGATTTTAACTAAATCTCCCCAAATAATGTAAAACAAAAAGTCACTTCCAAGGCTGCCATTAAACTTTGAGAAGTCTGCTTTTCCATGATTTCAGGAAAAGTCTATTCATACGACCAGAAAGGAATGGTTACTGAATTTCCATGCTGAGTTCACTGCTGCCAACATGTTTGCTCATGTAAACAAGTTAACAGAAAAGTCACCCATGTAAAAAAGAAAAACAGATTCACAACCAGGGGTCTGCAGGCTGAAAATACTAGCTTCAGTCAGCTGGCCTAAAAACATTGCTTTTCAAGCATTGGCAGAAAAAAAAAATAGTAAAAAAAAAATTGTCCTATCTGAAGATCACTCATTAGAGATATGCAGTGTCCCTCCTTCCCTCTATATACTTATTCTAAGAGAAATATGTGACCCCCTCAGGGAGTGACAGTTCTGTCATGAGGGGAGGTTGCAATGACACTCTGGTGCTTTTTTTTTTAATTTCCACTATTCATCCTTCCTTTGTGGTGCCTTGTGAAGCAAGTCAGTAATACTGTAGAATGACTTTAAAGAGATTTCGTTACTGTCTCTTCCGAGATTCCCAGTTCCCAGGCTGTGCCTATCTTGCTTAGACTGTAAACTGTGTGCAGCAGGGAATATCTATATTTAGACTCTCCTGAAGCATAACTTTCTTTTACTAAACAAACACTGAAAGAACATGCTTCAGATTAGGCTTTTTCCCACATTCAAAGGATCCCAGCTTTTTGCATAGATCAGGATGGAAGCTCAGGGGTTGTGGAGAGGATATTGTTTAAGATTTGCTGAATCTAAGCTTTCATTAAAAAAAAAGAAGTGTTTGCATACATGTGTGTCTGTCTTCTAGGAACCTTTTCTCTGTGTCCTGTTAGAGCTTAGAAATTAGCAGATAGATACCAGCTTCTAGAACATACTGCAAGAGGCATACATGTATGACATCCATCCACATAATGTGAGGGCCGATAGGTTCTTAGACATAGAAATGTTTGCATACCTTATGAAAAAAAACCAGAACTCCCATTTCCCTACAGAAGTATCAATATCTTCCTTTTTCTAGCAGTTAAATTAATTCTCTTCTTAAAAAGATGTATTATTTCTCATTCTCTAGAACATTTCAATCACCTAGTATTTACCCACTTCATAACATTTCATTACTTGAAGATTTTGCACAGTGATTTGTCTCTCAACCATAATCTTACGGAGTTCTCTTTTCAGAACTATTCTACATATTCTTGGGTAATTCTTGAACCCCACAATTTAGGTTTTGCATGTTAAATAATGGAAAGAACTGTGTTGGGCATTTGAGAGTGACTGGTGCCTCAAAATGTCACGCAGTCCCATTTATTCGTGGTATTTATTTAGTCTAACCAAAACTGATAGCTTATGCTCTTCTATTGATAAACTCCACGTTTCTGTTGCCCATGGAGCTGCCTGTCTGATACAGCAGGTACCCCTTACTGTTCTCATGTTTTTGTCTCTTCAGTATTCCCTCATAGTCCCTACAGAAAGAAAATCCAAGCCTGGATGAACAACAGACTTGTCTGAGGCAATGGAAAGTCATTGACAGAGGGAGGCTGAGTGACATAGGTACCAGAAGGTTAATCCTGGCGTCAGAGCTGGAAAACACCTTGTCACTCATTCAAGCGCACACTGAGAGCTGTCGGCCAGACTGATAGGCCAGTATCTGGGAAGGGCTTTCATATAAACCTCATCAACTGGGAGTAAATCTTCATTCTCTTCTGTATGGAGGGCTCCTGTTGTTATGGACTTCAGTTGAAGATGAAAGCCACTTCACTGAAACTGAGAAGCTTTTAAGTACTCACCTGGCTCTTTACCTGTATTTAACTTTTTCTAAAGCCCATGCTAGAGTCCTGTACCAGAAACCAGCAAAATCAGACCCAGAATAATTCAGGCACTTGAATGGAAATGGTAACCATCGATATTTACTCTCAAAGGGAGAATGTCATTAGTTAATTAGTGAGTATTTACATTTCATTTAACAAAAGCACATTAAGCGATATTTGCAAATTTTTAAAACAAAATTTATTATATATTTGTTCCTTACTGTGCAGAGTTTGTAAGCTGCTGCTCTTATCATACCTATATGAATGAAACTTCAGGCAGTAATATCTATATCTGCTCCGTCATAAAGTTCCAGGTGAATAATCAGTCTCTTCATTTTAGCACACTTATTACCATATTTGTTGGCATTCTTAGAGAGATGATGCGTCAGCTTTTCCACATAAATGTGGAATGTAAACATAATCATGATACTACAAAGGTACTTAGAAAGTAAAGAAATATGCTGGTATGAGACTACAACAAGCTGAAGTGCATCCAAACCAACACCTTCTCCACATGAAAAAGTATCTAGGCTCAATTAATGTGTCTCTGAATGTGTGTTTCTACACTGTTTTGGGTAATAGGGCTTCCAGTACCTCCCTTGCAAAATGATGCCTCTACATAGCGCAGAGCTTGTCTGCAATACATTCATAGTGTCTGGGTAACTATCATCAGCTGAAGCATTTCACCAGCAAATTCAGTGCATTAATGATGCTGTTGCAATGGATTGTGATACAAACTAAAATCTGTTGTAATTTGTGTGTTGAAGCAGAGGTTACAATTTCAAGTTTTTTTCATCTTACCTATTTTCACTAGCCAAACAGTGTAATTCTCAGGTTGATGCCCATTTCCAGAGCACTACTGGTAAGTGCTCTGGCCAAACAGCCTCTCAGGATATGGAAAAAGTTTAACTTGATAACCACCATAGGGGTGGAGGATGAAGGTAAAATCAGGCAGCCTGATCATTTTCTGGCATGGCTTCACACAGGGAAAATGCTTAGAGAGTTGGTCAGCCAGCACTGGGCTGGTGGGTGGTAACAGCCACATTAACTTGAAAGGATCAGAAAGGACAGCAGATCACAAGGCGTAGATGCCACTTCTCTGGAAATCTGCACAAATGTGGCCCACAAAGCACCAATGTTAGGCAGCAATATGAGAGTTTTGTCACTGTAGAAAAGCTGGTGACACCTAGAAGCTTTCCTTTCCCCAGCTGTGTGGAAAACAATAGAGTGACGGTAAACCAGTCCTTCGGGGCTATTGTCATTGATAGCAAGTCGAGATTATTAATAAAGAAGAATTCAGCTTTGAGTTCTTTCAAAATTTAGTAGGTGGGATCCTTTGGCAAGACCCACATGCCTATTATATCTCATTCTCCACCAGCCCAATCCAGGTCTCATGATCTTCACAAGAGGTCCTACAAATTGTGGTCAATCCCTCACAGCTTCTTGCTTTATTGCAGAGTAGCCAAAATTTCACCTGAAACCACTATCAATTTTACCCTCAAGACATCTGGGCTAACTTCTGCTTCTCTGACCTATGAAACCACTTTCTAGAGAGAATTCTTTAGTCCAAGTAGCTGTAAAATTACTCCAGCATATGTGTTTGTGAGATTAAAAAAAATGGTGGAGGTTTCTGAGGAAGATTCACTGTGTGTTAGAAGTGTTGCTGTACTTTGATTGCACTTTGGATGTGAAAATTAGGGAGAACATTTTAGTGAAGTCTGGGAAACAGAGTCAGGAAAGTTATTTTGACTTTTTTGGCAGACAAGATGCCTGTACTAAAATTTCCTGTTCATCAGGGTTCCAGGGTTGCAGAGCAGGATTGTGGGGCAGGAAGCTGTGTTACCCACTGAGCAACGATAATTTAAATAAGCCTCACAACTTATGTATTTATGAATTTATTTTATTAGGATTTTTACACTATTAAGAAAAATTGTGCCCAACTGAATTTCTTTTCAGAAGTGCAGCTTTCAAGCAATACAAACCCATTATTGATCTGACAATACCAAAGGATAGTACAGAGCAGACTTTAGCTAGAACATTGAGCACAAAGCAGCTGTGTTCTTTGGAGAGCTTGTTTGCCTCGGCACCATGTCTGGTACCCTTTGCCACAAGGCCTCTTCTTTGCCTAGTGGTTTAAACACTTTACGGTAGCTCCTTGGCGCGTCCTGAGGCCTCCTCTGTCTAAATGGTGCCCTGAGATCTTTCCTCTGGTTTAGGGTGTTTATCTCCCTCTCTGTTTTCTCCTATCAGGCCTCCATGTTGAAAAAGAATTTCACTTCATATGTTTGGCGCAAATGTTGCAGAAATAACCACTACACAAGCACTGAGGGTTAAAGGAAGGCATTCTGCTAACCTGCCCCCACTTGATTTGTTTAGATTGTTTTCCCAAATAAATACATAAATGGAGTGTGTATGTACCTGGATTTGTTAGACAATTTCAAAAAAATTACAGAGAAGGATAGACCTTTATGAGACATTGAACTCCTATCCATGCTGTGAAGTTGGCAGTCAGGTAATGGAAATCATGTCCCCATGGAGGGAAAAGATGCAATGGGAGCTCACCCCTTAGCCAACAGTGGGAATCTTCATAAGCGCAGGTTCTTACAAACTTTCCATCCATGCAAAAAGCTTTCTGAAGAGGTCACACCAGAAAACTGAGGCACAAGGCAAGTAGCTTCATCAGTTCAGTTAACAGTCCTTTTTTTCCTTTTTTTAAATTTTTTTTTTCCCCCAGAAGCTCTGAGACAAGGGATGGTCAGGATTGAGGGTGTTCAAAAAACATTTCTAGACCTTGCTGATGAAGCATGAGTTCACTCTGTGTGTCACAGGCAAAAATGAGGTCTGTCCTTCTACAATGTGCTCCTATTGGGAGAAACTCTCAGATGGATTTATTTTTTTTTTTCCTTTAGTATGCTACAGTTAGTTGACTTTGAAATAGTGTTGCCATGGGCTTTGGAAATGCTTTTCTGCATCTATTCTTTTTGCACTTGTAAGTTTACACATTGTGATAGTTCCTGAAAAGATGAAAATTTTTGCCCTTCCTAGACAGGAAAAAAAAGCCAGTGTCTCCTGATGTGACCATGCAGAATCAGAAAGCAAAATGGTTTTCTGAGACTTGTGGTCTGTGAACTTTTAGTGAACTCTAAGGAAGCATTTAAACAAAACAGGAAAAGGGTCCTCAATCTTTGGAGGCACAAGCATGTGAAGAAAGTGCAAGTGATAGCGTGGCACTGCAGACCACATTGGACTTTTATCTTTCCTGTTTTCTCAGTTTTAGCAGTTTACAAGGCTCAACTGTAGCCACAAACAACTTGTGGAAGTGGAGAATTGCTGGGATGAGGACATGTGCTTTAGGTCACCTGGAACAATGTGTTCTGAACACAAGAGGCAAAGACAGATCTAATCCAGCAAAATATGGGATAATAGTGGTAGGATTCATGTATGTTTAGGTCACTTTATGTGTAACACATACATCCATATCAGTCTTCTTTACATTAATAATTTTAAAACTGGTTATATTGTTTTAAAAAATAATAAATTCTAGCAATACAAAATATATATGCTTGATTTGTGTGTGTGTGTGTAAAGATGGCTCATTTTGCTGGAAGCATGCTCCCAGAATTGTCATAGGTACTTAAAAATACCTGATTAAAAACCAAAACCAAAACCCAAAACTATAACCTGAGTAATTCCGTTAACATGAAACTGTAGGTAGATCAAACCTCAATCCACCTAATCCTTATCCAAGTCTCAATCCAAACCTAATGCACTGGCAGGTCACCCAAATTCTTCAGAAAAAAAAGTTTCAGGACTTATTTCCACACATAGTATGAGTAAATGTAACTATGTTGAAGCAATCAGGTAAGTAAATCTCTCCATATGTTGATAATGAAAGAGTTTGCAGGACCATAATTTCTGTGTAGTTTATTCCCATGACAGGAGGCAAGAGAGCTACGGCAATGCATAGCAGCGCAGTCTGTATCCACACTTGGGATTTGACTAACAAACATTATTAAGTTTTAAAAATCTGTTCCTACTGAGATAATTATACTGGCACAGGACTTCATATTTTGCTTCTTGGCCACAGGGTTTTTGTGGTTTTAAATTCTCTGTTCACTGATGATATGCTTTCCTTGGTTTATGAGCTCATACAAAGCCTGCACCCAAAGTGCTACAAGCCAAGTGAGCCAACTTGGCAGCCAGACCCTTTCTTTCTTTCTTTCCTGCAGCATGTATATCCATCCGAGTATAGGATAGCCAAATTTCTGAGCTGTACATAAAGTGAGACATCCTGTCTCATAATGGTGGTTTCCTTGCAGTTTCAAAAAACCTCATCGTTATCCTGTTTTCATGAGTGGAACATAAGAGCTTGCTGTGCTACCAGTGTTACAGGTAGCAATCTAAGCAGCGTTCTGCTGGGGCTGGTGAGAGTTATCTCAGGAATCCTTGAATGGCACTGCCAGATCTGGTCATCTGCCAGGCATCATCACGCTCTTTTGGGTGACCTTTTGGAAGGTTTTTGAGTCCTTCTGGCTGAATTTCTTCTGCTGCTCTCTACAAGATCTCAGAAATACTGATGAGTCTCAGCCAGTCCTCATCCTTCTTTTATTTATAAAATCAAAATACTGCACAGGATGTTAGGTGAGTAGGGGAGTAGTGGTGGTGAACACCATGCTTTCACCATCCTCTGCTGCTGCTGTAAAATGGGATTGCTACCAAAAGAGGCAGTTTGGTGCTTCCTCTACCTGGCCTCCTTCTTCCAGCCTTTTCACTGACTTCTTCCTTCTGCCACTGTAAACAGGTAGGAAGAAGGATGGTGTTCCAGACTGGGGAATTGGTTTGGATGAAGACTAAAATACTGTTGTCAACTTTCTGAGTTTGTTTTAATTCAGCTCAGTTCCTAGGTCCCCAGTCCTGTTCACACACAGCCACAGGGGCACTTGGGCTGTCATAAAAGAGGGCATGGCAGCAGGTGAGAACAAGAGTCAGGAACCCTACAGCAGCTGGCTGAAGCACGTCCTTTGCCTAGAGTTAGCCTTCATGATTTTAAACCAAAAATCAGAAATGAGCTTCCATCCCCGAGTACTAACTTTCGCTAGTTCATTGTTTAAAAACTGCTGGTCCAGAGTACACTCAGAAAAGTTTCCAGACAATAGCTGAGATTATAATGTGTTTTGCCAGAAGTTAGGCAGAAACCAGCCATAAACTGGAGAAGCTCAGCTTCACTCACATCTTCTAGTGAACCATTATGAAAAGGAGTAATATCTGGCCTTTTTATCAATCATGCAGTAATCAATTAGTTGTAGATCAAGCAGAGACCTGAGGAAATGGTAGCCCACCATGCTTCCCGTGCATTTTTCTCTAGCTGCCTCACTGGTGATGAACAGTCCCAGATGCTGTGCAGCACCGAGGCTCTTCTTTGAGTCTCTCAAAGCCAAGAAGCTGCAGTGCAGCTGCTTTTTCATTCTTCCTCCTGCCCACAGCCTCATTCCAGCAATGCCACGTTAGCACGTGATCTGACTTGGTGGTTTGACCAACTGGAGAAAGTGGAGACTGTCCTGAAGTGGAAGGCTCAGCTCTTCCTCCTGTGCATCTGCAGCAGAGTAACATCTGTCCTGTGGAAAGTGAGGGCTTTTAAAATGAAATTGAAAAAGCTTAAAACACAGGCAGTGAAAATAACTTCACCTTCTTCTTTCTACTCATTGCAAAAGATCCTACCATGACTTTTGCCAGGTGTGGAGAAAATTGTTCTTAATCATTCACTGAGAAAATATACTTTGATAACTAATTAAGTGAATGGAGGTGCCTCATCTTATTCCAAAAGGAACTCCCACGGAATTACACTAACTTGTGCCACATTACAAGTGTCCAACCTCATTTGAGCCCCTGTATTTGTGGAAAGGGTTAGAAGACAAGGTGTGAGAGGTTCCAGCTAAACAAGGGAAACCTGCTTTGACCTGTAGCTGAAGCTAAGATGAAGAGGAAGATAGTTCTTATTGCTGGAGGGCTTAAGATCTTAATCAACCCTCACCCCTTTAATTAGCATGAAGCAGCTCATGAATTGCAGATCACAGCATTGGGCCACAGAAAGTCACAGGAATAGTCAACCTGCTTCTGATCAAGAACTGGGTAAATATTACCCTGGGGCTTGGTGTGGTCACAGGTTTGGCATTGCCTGAACTGGCTCTGCAATGTAAACAGAGGATTGTAATTTATTTAGCAACATTGTGCAGCAAAATGCAGTACAGTGGCACACCAGATGAAATATATTTCCCACATCTGAAATTGTTGAAGGGTTACAATTCAAAAAAAGGCAGTTTAAAGTGAAGTAATTTACCAACTTTCTCCTTCCTAAGATTGAATCTGATCTCTGATACATCTCATGCACCTATATTAGACCAAAGCAAATTCCTCCTTTGTAGCTCCTGTGCTTCATTTCTGCAGGAGGCAAGAATGTTCAGCACCTCTGAGAACCTGCTCTCCCATATCTGGAAAGAAGTTCATAAATTGTTCTGTCTTCACAGCCTGTGTTTTAGATTGGTCTGAAACTGTGAAATTTCCTAAAGAAAAAACATTCAGAAGAAATAATTTAGGAAGATGGCTTCAATAAGGTCATGTTTCAATACATTCCAATTAAAAATATGAATTTTGAGCTTAATATACTCATGCAAATTTTAATAATGTCTAAAATAAGTCCAGTGAAATGAGAGCTGAAGTAAAGCACTGATGTTAGCAAAATGAAACACTTTGAAACAGGAAACCCAAAGCGATTTGTTTCAGAATTCTTACTGAATTTTGATAATGTCTTGCATTTGGACCTTTTTGAGTTACAAATTTTCCTGAAGTTACCACGCTTCCCTGAAATGTTTAAATATCAGTGAACATTCTGCAGCAGGAATCATGCTATCAAAATACATCTACTAAGTCTAGTTACATTACTTAATGAATTGTGCAAAAATGTGTGAATATGATTAAAAGTGCTGTGAAAAGTGAGTTTTATCAGTAGCAAATAATTTAAGATGGAGAAAAAGAAACATATCTATTTCTCAAAACCACCACGAATGGAGAAAAGCTAGTAAAAATATATGTATAATATATATTTTAAAATATTTATATATTTTGAATATATATAGATATAATTTCTATATAAAATGAAGTAAAGTAGTAAAATATTATACACATTTTCAGAAAACATTGGTATGAGCTGTTTGCGGGTGATTCCACACCCTGACTACTTTCTAGTATACTCTTGGCTTAGAATGACTTCACTGCTCACATAAATAATGGCAGGAATGTAAAATGGTCTCTACCTACTCACCAGGTCAATGACCCCTTTAGTATTTCTTAAGGCTTTCCTGGCTCTTCCCCTTCTTTCCTCTGAATGGATGGTTCTACCACTTTTCCCATACTCTGATGAAGTTATTAAACAGCATTTGTTGTGACACTGTGAGTCAGCAGAACTCGCTGAGCAGTTTCAGCTGTACAGGGCTCCAAGCCTGGTTCACAAAAACCATCACCGTAGGAGCATCAGCTGCATCTCAGTTCCAGGTTGCAGGTACTGCCAACCACTCTGTGAAAGACATAATTATTATAAAAGCTATGCTTTCCATTCGCAAAGAGACAGCAAAAAATCTTCAGGCTGGATGACGCTCATTTCAGATGGAGAAACAAAGATGGGAAAATTACACTTGCGCTGGGAGATACCACAGTAATTCAGACTGGAATATTCTTCCTCTGAAATGAAGCACAGAACAGCTGCCTCGGCATTTAAGAATGCCAACCCAAAAATCAGAACGCCAGCTCATGCTGGCGATTGCCTGCCTTCGCCTGCCTCCTGGGTAAAAAAAAAGCTGAATAAGAAATAGCTGTTATTGAAACTTCTGTTAAATCCTTACAGAGACTTGTCAAATGCTGGAAGAAGGTAAATTGGTTTTGCTTTGAAAACTCATATATACTGGAGTCTTTTTTCTGCGAAAGATGTACCATTTTTAGTAGTTCTAATAGGAAAGATAAGTGGCTGTATAAACTGTTCTTCCTTTGGAAACCAGAATTAGACGGCTCGTCGACGGGCTTCACACCGGCGGCACTGGCCGCCTCCGGCCCCGGTGCCCGGGCGAGCCCAGCGGGGTGTGCGCCAGCATCCGCCCGCCCGGCAGCACGGCACGGCACGGCCAACCGGGCCGGGGGAAAGGGGCGCCCGGGCCGAAGCCGAGCGTGGAGGAGGAAGGGTTTGCCCATCGGAAGCACGACCCGTGCCCTCCCCGCGGACCCCTGGGAGTTGCCACCCGCTGTCGCCTGGATCGGTTCAAACGGAGACATGGGCACAGTGTTCCCCGATTGTCACTGCAGACAGCCGAGCCCGCGTTTTGCTCCTTCTCCAGGCAGCCGCTTTCTGGCAAGGCAGCGGGGCGGGCCCTCCCGCGAACACGGCTCGGCGGGCAGACCCTGGACCCTCCGCCCGACAGCGGCTCCGGGAAGGGCCGGAGGGTGCCCCCCGCCGTGCCGGCAGCAGGCTGCGGCGGGCAGGGCCACAGGGGAGAGGGGTGAGGGCGGCGCAAACACCAGCTCCAAACCGAGCCCGGCCCAGGGCCGCGCCGGCACATCCCGTTGCCCCCGGGCGAGCCCAGCAAGGGCACTGTCTCTTTAAGGCGAGGGCGCGGCCCCGGCCGCCCCCTGCTGGCGGCGGTGCGGCGGGCAGCGTGCCCGCGGCGCGGGGCGGGCGGCGCCCCTCGGTGCGAGCGGGGCCGCGGCGCGGCGGGTGTGTCCTGGCGTTACCCGCCCGCCCCTGTGCTGTGGGCCGGGAGCGAGGAGAGGAGGGGACGAGCCGGAGGAGGAGGAGGAAGTGGAGGCGGCTGCGAATAGCGGGCAAATGGGGAGCTGAGCGGCTGCAGCAGCACCGCGGCCGCGCAGCAGCAGGAGCAGCAGCAGCAGCGGGCGGGCTCGGAGGCGAGCCGGCGTGGGGTCCGTGCAGGCGGAGGCGGCCCGGGAGAGGGGCAGCGGGCGCTGCGGCGGGTGGCGCTGGGCGGGCAGCATGCTCGGCTGGCCGCTCCGGGGCTGGCAGCGGGCGAGCGTGCTGACGAGGGTGGCGGCTCTCCCGCCGACGGAGGCAGCTCTGCCCGGCTCGGTGAGCTGCCGCCGGTGCGGGGCAAGGCCTGCCGGGCACTGCACGCTGCTCGCCGGCGGAGGCTGCGCCTGGCTCGGCTCAGCGGCGCAGGCCGGGCGAGTGGGGGGTAGCGCCGGCGTTCTCCGCGGCGAACCGACTGATTTTCCTTTCTCTTTTCTTAAAGCCGCCGTTCCGCAGGCGGCGAGTGCGAGCGGTAGCCGGGCTGCCCCCACCGCCCCGGGCTGACCCTCATCGTTGCGGGGCGACCGCCGCCTCTCCGGACCGGCACCATGCAGACCTTCCTGAAGGGGAAGCGGGTGGGCTACTGGCTGAGCGAGAAGAAGATCAGGAAGCTGAATTTCCAGGCCTTCGCCGAGCTGTGTCGGTAAGAAGGCGGCCCTGGCCGCGGGGAGCGCCGGCGCGGCAGCCGAGGCGGTTGGGCGGGCGGCGGCCGAGGGGCGCGGCGGCCCCGGGATGGGGCTGGGGCCGGGTCGGGGCCGCTCCGGGTTCGGCCGTGGCCTGTTCCGACCCTCGGGCGTTTTGTGCTCGGTGCGTGATGCCCTTCGGCCGCGTCCCCCCGGGAGGACCGAGGGCAGGCAGGGCTGGCTGGTGCCCTCCGGGCTTCCCGCTCGGTGCCCGCGGGGACGCGGCTGAGCTTGCCCGCCTCCCGCTCACCTGGGCGGCTGCCGCGCTCCGGGGAGCCCGGTCTGTGCGTGTGTGGGGGACCGGCACAGCCGCCCCGCTAAACTTCTGTCTGCTGCTCGCCAAGGGCTCTCAAGTATTCCCCGTGAAATCGCCTTACTTAGGATCTCTGCGGACCCTGCGAAGGTTTGGACCTGAAACAGAATTACTATTAGGAAGAGTTAAATGACTGGGAATAACTTTGCTTCACGTTGCGCAAAAGCACATGAAATTAAGGCTATATGAACTGCTGAGTGAGCTTGTATTCTCCCGAATGAGATGTCTGAAGGTGGTATAAGTGTATCTGTTTTCTGCGGACCCCGAGGTAAAGGTTAGTTTGATAAGCTGTAATTAGACTTTATCTGAATAGCTTAGAGGATAATATCTGCAGTATATTACACAATTTTATTATTTAATTGGACATGTAAGCTCCATGTGTGTCCGAGGTCTTGTGATGCATGCGTTACAGCTTCTGATAGTGAATAACAGTTTTTTCTTATTTATTTCATTATACTACTGAGTTTATAACAAGAATATGAAGTCAAGTTTGATAACTGAAAATACTCTAACCCATGTTCTGGTTTCAATGAAGCCTGTTCAGACTTTGCAGGATATATTCTATGAGTCTTCAAATATGTTTTATTAAGGCATGTCATGCTAAGAACACAAATCCCTGTGACATTTCTGTTGGCAGCACTGGCTCCTTTCTGTAAAGATGAAGGAGGCAGAAGAAACAGAAAACTATTTTGAGGAAGCGACAGAAGCGTTTACATCAGCGTGTGTTCTTGGCACTCTGTATCCTCTGTCAAAATGCAGCAAAACTTTAGCTAGAGTTTTTTAAAGTATAGAAAAGGCTGCAGGTTGTCAGTTAATGTGTTTTTTTAAATTTCACATGATTGTCCAAACAAAATACTTTTGGATGAATAACACTAGGGTTTGACCTTGCCTAAGAGATTTTTGGTTAGGTTTTGTAGGACAGAAAAATACATTTCAGCCTCTGATAACTAAAATATTATTTTTATGGCCTTGAGGTTTGATATAGGTTGGTTTTCATGCACAGAAACTAAGGGAAATCTGAGATAATATGTAAAAAGCTTTTTGTAGCAATTTGTCTTTAATTCTTGGTATTATGTGCTGTACATTCTTATGTTTAGGGATCTCCAAAACTGACTTTTTGCCCAAGTGTCCTTGTTGCTCTTTTTGGCTAGGTTCTTTGCTTAAGGTTTCTCTGCTTCAGAAATTACTAACACTTGTGTTATATAACATGGATCTACAATTTGTGTACTGTACAAATTTATTAATAGTTTTAGGTCCTTGCAGTGCTGTGAAAATTGAACCCAAAGTGTCTCTCTTGCTACACGCTACTAATTTCTTGATGAAAATTAGGCTATCTCATTCTGTACAGGCTAAGCTCACTTTGTACATTTACAGACATTGGTCTGTTTGGTCATGCTTTACTGTTTTTAAAAGTATTTAATATTAGCTGTTCTGTAGAAGCAGAGTTAAGTGTTTGGTTTAAAGATCAGTAAAGTCACTGGAACAAGTTGCGCTGATGTCTTGGATGCTCTTTTCCTTCCTGGTAACTTCCATTTACACCAGTGGGAGGCTGCATTCATTTAGGCAAGGCTTTCATGTATTTTAGGCATAATATCTACTTGATTACTTGCGTGTTTGTAAGCTTTTATTGCTGTAGAAAAGTGGCACGAAACTCAAGAAATATTGTGTATGGTAGGAAATAAGGTAAGCGTACTCATTCCTGTCCAGTGATTCATGCATTAGAGTGGACTCTGTTTCTGTCCGTCTACTCTATGTACTTTATGGTGACTGTTACTTGGAATTTATTTGCCTGTTGCCTAGAGATATACTTTCTGGATGACTACAAAGTTCAGTTTTGCTTGTATGGGTTTGCAATGAAGCAGTTATGTAATCCAGGGAAGTAAGAGAAGCCTCCTAATGAACTGTAGCACGCTGGCTTTAAATCAGGAGTATTGTTAGGATGAGAAAAAACTCCATTTCTTTGCAGTCACTTCTAGTGTAAAACACTGATATCCTAAAGGCATCATGGATGGATGTTTCAAAATTTGTTTGAACCATCCTCTGAGAGAGAGTCTTCAGTCCTAAAATTACATTTGGCCCTTTGAAGGCAACTGCAAGGCTGTTGTGGCCCCCCTGTGAAAATGAGTTTGACACCCCTGGTCTAAGTGAGGAACCTCTTTCTTAAGAGGGGTTCCAGGTTTTGTCTCCAGCAACACTCCTAAGCTGAAATGTTGTTATATTGTCATAGCTGAAATGTGACATGAGCGAGCGTGAGTGGACCAGGAATTAAGGTGCTGCATTGAGGCACGGGCAGGCTTACCTTCAGGTGTCTGCTCTGCAAAGACTAGGCAGGTCCCTTAAATACTTCCCTCATGTTTGTATCCATCTTTAAACTGCCACTTGGACTGCTGGGCTTCAGTAGGTTTCCCTGTTAAATTTTGGCATCTGAATTCCCTGGCTTTCTTACTGGAGAGCTTAGGCGCACCTGCCTTCCTTTCCTTAAAATTTTCACTCGATTATGTAAAGTTCTGGTAACGTGTGACTGGCATGGCATCTGTCATGCCTGAACGCAGTGTCTTGGGGCTTTTGCCTAATCTTGCCAAGGTAATCTTTGTATCAAAGGCCTTTGAGCTCACCTGTACTTTTGGTCCTTGCTATGGCACACTAGATACGTCCTTCCTGAGCTGTATTCTTCATAGAGCGTAACAGCCTTGGCCATGCCCTCCCGGTGTAGCCCAAGGAGATGAAAGCAGTGCCTGTGGTGGTATCTACCTCCACATTTATAGCCCATACCAGTGTTTCCCAAATTGCTGGGTGGCAGCCCTTAATGCTTCTACATCTTTTTCAGGCTTCTGAGTGGTGTGGTGAGCAAAAAGGCAGCGTGGTCTCACAGGCCTGTTGCAGAGGGATCAGTGGTCTCTGGGTAGCACCTTGGGAGCTGTTAACCTGAAGGAGAGAGCACTTGCCTGGCAAGTGCAAAGCCTGGTTTCCAGCTTGCAGCTGGTGTCTCCCAAGGGAGACTGAACCTGAAGATGTGCCAGGCTCACTCTGATCCACTGGCTCAACCTGCTGCTGTGTATAGAGAGGAATGTGAGCTCCCGCCCCAGTGCCAGGAGAGCCATCCCCTGTGCCTTGTCTGTAGTGCTGTGGCTGAGGCATTTCTTTGGCATGAGGTGCGTCCTCAGTTTTGGTCTCTGCTTCCCCCAGCAGTTTTCGGTTCCACCCAGCAACTCCTTTCTACATAAGCAATGGTAGAGTAAGACTTTGGTGTTGCTTTCTGTGCATCAATATGGTTTCAGCAGGGAGAAGAAAGTCTTTATCTTTGCCTAGCTGATGAGAGGGCATTCCTGTTTGAATTGTGATGTGGGATTGAGCTCTTCTGTATAGAACAGGGCATTTGGTACAGGCTTCTTATCTCTTTAGCTAATGTATTAGTCAGGAGAAAGTTTAAGAAGCTACTGCTTCCAAACTATCCTGTGCTTTTGAGTGATGCTGCTAGCTAGAACTTGGAATTATCTGCACGCTAGCATATATGCCACAGCTGCAAGTTCCCTGACTGGGGCCCCTTATGGGACTGCAGCGTGCAAATGTCTCGTTTGTGCATCTCCAGTAGACTTTCCTGTGAGCTTTTTACGTTCAGCTCCACCAAGATGATGGCACAGTCTGAGATTTACGTAGCTGGTTATTAGCAAAATATAGAGTATCTGTAGCCTGCTAAAAAGTAATACAAGGTTTCTAGGGACTCCTAATGGAGAATTTAGGAGCTTGGGGTGTGTGTGGTTCTGCAACTGTCATGTGCCGCTGCCACTGCTGATAGGAACGGTTCCTCCTTCCTCTAGCTGCTTGGTCTCATCCTCTGTCTCAAGCTGGGTTTAGTAGTTATGTGATTGGTAAAGATTCTCAATCCAATCAATTCCCTGCTCGTGACATTGACATTGGAGTGGTTGTCACCGTGCAGGTGCACGAGCGCTAATACAGGGTTAGAGAGATGGAGGTGCCCCATTCCATCACGGAGATGACAGAGCTGTGATGTGAATTGCAGATGGTGGTAAAGACTCTTGGAAACCCATATTATTCTTTTGTAAGCTATGCATAGATGTGCTGCCAGGTCTCTCTGGATGTTGTGGATAAAAAGACTCCTGTTCACGACATATGAGGAGTGGTGGTGGTAGAATAGAAAAATGCATATATCTCTTCAGAAAACGAGTTGCGTGTGTTTGACACCAGCTCAGATTAGTGAGGTGCAGCCATTTACAAAGGGCTTTTCACTCTATAAAAGCCTCCATTTCCTTGGTAGTTGTTCTGCATGTCATCTGTTAATAGAGTCTCTTCTAGGAGCCACGGAGATGCAAGGTAGTAAGGTTAAGGCAATGTGAATAAGTTGCAGGGATATCAGGTGAAGTGAATATGCTTGATCCAAGAGGAGATAATGTATAGTCACCCCATTCTGAATGATAAACTACATCTCAGTTATTTTGGGCAAAAGCATTCACATGTACAACTTGCGAGTTCACATGGTAATGTAGCTTTTCTGTGTAGCTATGTACGTAATGAATATATGAGTCAGAATTTCCTCTTTATAGTGTGTAGAAAATCAATAGCATAGGAGCTGAAGATTTGCCCAAAGATGTAATCCGTGTCATAATAAACCCTCTCATTTGACAGACAGAAGAACTGTGCTTGTGCATCTTAATGCCTATATTATTTATGATCAGGTTGTATTATGCGGTATTTTTTTCATAAAAGCAGGGGGAGCATCTGAGAAGAAAAAGTTCTTGGGAAATTATAGAAATTCTAAGAAAGCCAAATTCTGCCCACAAAAGAAGAAAATGGAACTGAGGTAATTGAGAATGTCTTCTAGGAAAGCCCAGTCATCTTTATTTATTTATTTATTGTCTAGTGAGTAAGCTGAATTGTCCTCTTCTTTCCTTGGGAGACCATCCATGACAAACTGATCATGTTCATTGACACACAAGAAGCAAACGCTTCTTGGTCTGGTTTGGATTGTCAGGTGCTACCCACTGCCAAAGGCTGTTCTGAAACTTGAGATGATGTTCTTGAATTGCTGCCTGCATCAGTTCAGCATGTTTGGGTTTTATGCAAGGGGATGCACGTCTCTTTGGGTCTGTAGCTCCTGTTAGAGCGTACCTCTCCTGTATTGGAGATCATCTGGGTATGACAGGTCACTGTGGTGGGTTGGTTCTTGTGGGTGTTTTTTGTGTTTTGTTTTTTTGTTTGGTTGTTTTTTATTATTTGTTGTTGTGTTAAGATGAAGCTATTTTGATGGAGATACCATATCGATCTGTTAAGCATAGCAACCAATGATTTTTTTTCCTACCAAACTATTAGCATTCCTAATTTAAATTTGTGTGACTCAAACTTCTTTGTTTTTCAAATTTTCTTTAAGCTAAATTGATTCTTCAGCTTCTGCCCATTTTATTTCTGTGATAGTTAAGCCGCCTTTTAGCACATATGAGAAGCTACTCTGTTTAGTAAATCTACCATAACGTGGTAAACACTGTTGTCAGTGCTGTAGATCTGTATGGCTTTCTTCTTCTCTTCTAAACTTTATTTGTGGTCTCTTGTGTGCCATGGCCTGGGCGCAAGAACCTAAACATGAGTTTTAAGATAGATTTAAGAATAATGCTGGTTTGAGGGTATTAAATTAATCTATTTCTTTATATAGCAGGTCATGAAGTATATTGCATATTTTTTCCAGGAAGGACCCAGGGGATTTTCTTTAACCCCAATTCCCCATGAAAAAAACCTAAATACTACTTTTGTTAAATGCCTGGCTTGTGCCAGTTAGCTTTTACAGCCTTAAAAGCCATAAAAATAAAATGTAGGTGTGTTGATCAATAGCTCCCATTGTTGTTTGTGTTAGTCTGAAATACTATATCATGAGAAGTAACTGGGAGCCGGATGTATGGGTAAGTTTCTTTTACATCAGCTCTAACAAAGACAGCTAGCCTAATGCTAGAAGTTATACTAAGGCATGAAAAAGTGTTGAAGCTAGTAGCAAAACCCCTATGTATTTCTTGAAGGAAAAGTTCAGTGTATTTCTGGGTTCCTGCCCATTCTTCCAGTAGTCTGTAGAGAAGCCTGTACATCCCGAAATAACTGGATGTATGTGCATTTTCTTAATCTCTGAGAGCACTTAGTGGTCAGCATCCCTCTCACAAAAAGCTTCCTGGGTTTTGTTTACAGAACCATTTCACAGGAACATGGAGCGCAGCCACTCAGTGCCAGAAGGGACTGTAACAATCACCCTTTCATAGCGGCTCCGTTTCATCATCTAGCAATCATTTACCTCAGGTTCAGGAAGTTTGCATCCTCCCCGTGGCACATCCCTTTACCACAAACTGTTTGAAATCATATGCAGCAAGGAGCAATAATAAGGCTGGTCAGGTGGCAGCTCTTCAGAGAAGGATCTGCATTCTTCTGCAGATCACAGGCTGTATACAAATTGACAGTATTGCCAAAAGAAAAGGCAAATGTCATATTGGGGTACACAAGTTGGAACACAGCCTGAAAAGCACATGGAGTCATGTCTCCATTCTGCACAGCACTGATAAGGCTGCTGATGCAGTAGCCTCACCTACTGCCTTTGGTTCAGGGCATGGCATTTCAAGGAAAAGGCAGATCAGCTGGAAAGTGTCCAAAAGAGAGTAATAAGAGGGATCAGAGGTCTTGAAAATACAGTGTGTTTTACTGCATTATTCAGCATAAAGAAAAGGAGGCTGGAGATGGATCTTCAGACACTGTAAAAAAGCTATTGTGGGGAAAAAAAAAAAAATAAAAACAACAACAAAACCAAAACGCAACAAACAAAAAACCCTCCAAAGCATTATATTCCCCAGCTCCACTGTACGTGGGAAGAAAAAAAAAAGTAGTGGGCTTCAACTGGGCCAAGAAGGAGGGATGCTAGGTAAGTGGAAAAGATGCTGTGATTACCTAGGTAAGCAGTGGAATTTGTTGCTTGAGACTGCTAGGACTAGTTGGGACAAACATGCTGGGAATGACATGGGCCTGTGGTTCTGTTTCAGGGCAGAGATGTTGACCTCTCCTGAGGTCACTGCTGTCCTGGTTTGGTCCAATCTGTAACAGTGCAGAAGGTGTCCGAGAAACAATTCTTTGTGTGCATCAAGTATTTTGAATTGCCTTTACTAATTCGGGACTCATGACTTGGGAAGTCTAGGCGTGCAGTCTAAATGTGGGCAGCTTTTTCAAATATATAGGCTCAACCTGAGAGGGGTGTCAGAGATGACGGAAAGTGTTTGCTGTGCACCTGGGAAGCACTGATTGACAGTATATCTCATGATATTGGCCAGATAATGTGCTTTTCATCTCAACAGTTGATGCTTTTTGTGAGGTGACATTCTTGAACATGTTCCAAGGAAACAAGGAAACAAACATATGAAACACGCTAATTTAAGTGTGATAATGGGTAAAATAAGCACCTGTTCTGGGCACATCTGTGCCATAGTGCTGTGGAACAAACCCTCCTCTGTCTGGTTATCTTCTTTTTCTCATTTTTGAGTTCAGTGTTCAATCCTTGAAACAATGGTTTGTTTTGTACTGATGGAATTTAACTCTGCTCAGAAAGAGTTATGCCCTTTATGCAATCAAGGAGAACACTACTGATACCTCTGTACTGCCCAATTACAATATATGTACTAGTTAGTATTCTCTCTTTCTGCAGAGAGAAATCCTATTTGGAGGACAACTGCATACTTTTAAGAATGGCTTTCAAAATGACTGAGTTTCATTGTGGGGGAATGTCCTTTAGTTCCAAGTAAAACGTCCTTAGTTGTATTCTCTTTCCTCCCAACCACAGTGCTTGGGCTGTTTTGACTGGGGCTCACTGCCACTTCTGCAGATTCTGGCTAACGCTTCCTGCGGACAGGGACCCGAAGCAGAAGTCTGCTCTTTGCCCTGTGGGTAGGAGGGTCTGTGTCCTTGAGGCTGCTCTGAGGGCTCCCAGGGATCTGACCTGGAGGGTGAAGAAAGTAGTGTTTCTAGAGCTAATGGCACTTTCAGGAAAGTAATTGGCAGAGCCAGGCCCAGAACTTGGAATCAGGTTCAGTTCATGTTGAGCTGTTTAATCCTCTCCCCTTGGATGCCAGTTAGTAAAGATTTATAATGCGTCTCATTTTGGCTTGTCACATACTGCTGAGTCATGCTTGCTTGGAAGAATTTGAAGTCGGTGTTTCTTCCTCAAAAAACAGGCTTATTTTCTCTCTTCATCGCACTCCTCTTCCTCCTTGTCAACAAGCCATCCTTAGTCCTTTTCCTCTGTAATGCATTGATTCTCTGTGTTCAATCTGGGTTCCTAGGCCTTGCTTCATGAAAATGAATTCTCCGTAGTGCTCCTGGCAAAGGAGGAAAAAATACTTGAATGAGACATGTCTGTAGCAAAAGACAAAACAACTAAATCTTGAGCTGTGAATCTGGGATGCTCCTGGTAGTCGTCCTGAAGGCCCATGTTTGTCCTGTCCGACCACACCACAAATGTGTGTGCACATTGAGGGAGTCCCTCCCCCTTGAAGAGTGCTAATGGGCTAAAAATGGGTGCTTTGAGAGACCTGGTTTGAGGTGAGTATTTTTGCCAAAAACAACATAGTTGTCTTTTTCTGAAATCATGTGGTTTAAAGTTCTAGTGACTTCTGCTACTTTCTGTAATTTTCCCCCAATGTTAGGTACAGGTAAGTACATGTACTGGTGTAAGTGGGTTGTCTTACAGCAGAAGGAAATAGTTCAGAGGATTCTTTGGAAATAAGGCCTTTGACACTGGATGTTGTAGTGCTTAGTAATGACTCTCACTGCCTAACCTTGATAAAGTTATCTACATGTTGGGGCAACTGCTTAATAGCTGATAGAACAGGTGATGTCTGGAGTGATTAATGGTGCTGGAATGAAATGATATCGTAAAGGTCTACTCATGACGTGCCATGCTGGCCCCATCAGCAGCCCTGGCACTGCAGCCCTTTCTCCCTCCCACTCTGAAATGAGTTGCCTGGTTACAAGAACTGGTGTGATGACTAGGCATATTCCTTATCTTGTCAACCTGGTTTTACTACAAGGCTTGAAAGTATCGTCATTTGTGTATGTGGGCTATGAAACACTGCCTGTTTCATCAATATGCGATGTTTTAGTGAGTCCAGCAGTGACCACTTAAACCCAATTGAGTGTGTTATCTCTAAAATGTGTTTCCGTGAGAATCTTGGTTATTTCATTGTGGATAAAAAACCAACCACAGACATGAATGTAAATACTGGTAACTGTTGCTCTTTAGCTGTATCTGCATGCCATACAGCTGTGTGTAGATGCTTCTTTGTTCAGGAATATGCTATTCCTTTGTATTACAAAAACATGTCTTATTTCAGGAGATTTTACAGGCTGAAGATCTGCCCTCTCTGCCCGCTGGTGCAGCCACTATGGGCTCTGCTTGCTGCTGTTTGAATGGCAAGAAGGTGGCATGGGGTAACGGTGAGGTTACTTCCACACAAGTTGACCTGTGTGTTCTGTTTTGTAGCAGAGGCCCTGACTGCTGGGAGGTGTTCTGGTTGACAGGCCAGCCAAACAGACCTGAACCCGGCCAGCCAGCACCTGGACGATGGTTGTAGCAGATGGTTAGAGAAAGGATGAGGCACAGAGCAAATGTGCTCACCTTCCCCTTGGCACACCCTCTTGCCTTCTGTCAGTTGCTGGTTTACAGACTCTGGTGGCAGCAGTAGTATCTGTGGCACCGTATCTAACAGCCACAGATGGATCTGCTCTGCATAAACCTTTTAATGCATTTTTGAGCTCGCTCTAATTCCTAGCATCACAGGAACGTAAAGAGGCTATCGGCACTTGTTTGCTATTCTCTAGTTTTGCTGTGAGTAAAACATGATCAAATATAAATTTGCTTCATTTTGTTGTTTTTTTTTCCTTTTTATAAACCTGTAAAGAAATAGGCATTACTTATCTCTAAGCGGATGTATATGTGTTCATGCCACTAAAACACTCTGGCTCTTTAACAATTAAAAAAATAATTTCTGTCAAGATGTCGTAACAAGTTCAGACGTCACATGTTCTTCCCCAAAGAGAAAAGACTTTCCTGCTAAAAATAAAAAAGCTTGCAAAATAGGGAGGAGGAACTTAGAAGCTGGGTACAGCTTAGAAGCTGTCTTCTAAATTCATCTAGTGCATGCAGGCTGTGATTTACAACCAACAGTGGGGTTTGTGGAACCTAAAAACCTCTTGTAATTGAAGAGAGGCGAGTATCCAGATCCACATGTGCTGCTTGACCAGGTTAAGTGGTAACATAGCAGAAGAGCACTCCAAAAACAAAGTACAATATTCATACTGCCATAGTAGCAGAAGCCCTGCCTCTGTAGCATTTATGCCAAATGAACAATTCATTTTCGAGTAAAATCTGCGCCTATCTTTTGTCGGATATTGGGAGCATTGGAATTTTTCTCGTCTTTCTGTTGGTTTTCAGTTAACATTGCCTTTCTGTATTTTCAAGTATGGCTTTAAGAGTTGGTTCAACTCAGTATTCTTTCACACTGTTGTCTGAAATAGAGTTTCTTTGCCAGTCAGTCTTTAAGCACAGACTTGCATGCGTTCGGACTAGCCTCATGGTTTTAGAGTTGCTGCACTGTCTGGCACAAGTACATACAGATAATGTGTCGACTCATGGTGTTTCCATCACGTGTGGCTTTAGCATTAGTGTCCTGTGTGATATAGTTTGGGTAAACCACGTTATTGGAGGCTCTTTACAAGGCCCCCTGGTATGACAGAGCTGTGTACGAAGTTCAGCATTTAGATACGCTTGCTAGTTGGAGGGGTGGGAAGAGGAGGATAGAGGGAGCTTGTTCTAAGGTCGCCTGTGGTGCTGCTCTTGTTTTGCCGACAAAGAGGGAGCTTAATTCACTGGAGCTGTCAATCTGGTAGTTCTCAAGCACTGAAAGAAAACCTCTGTAAACGTGTAAGTGTATGTGAGGGAGGAAAGGGAAAAAGAAACTAAGCAGATCTACTGTTTTAATGAAAGGCTGATGGCAAAAAAACAAAAGTATTCGTAGTTGTGGACCTGCACGCTGTATCTAGCATTAAAGGGGAAAGCATAGGAGTAAAAGGGGAGAAATATCGCTGCTGACACATAGGGTTAGAGCACCATGTGCTGTGCTAAGAGTACGTGATGATAAAATTGAGCAGCGCCTTTTGTCACTCAGAAGTTTACTTTTTCAAAACCACTACCTTTTAAAGGTGGTTTAATCTGTGGAAAGAAAATGGTTTGCACTATGCCTCTTGCTGTTCCTGGTTCCATGGATTGCAAGTGGGAGCTGGGACTATGAAGGAAAAGAGATCTGTTTGCAGGGGACAAGCACTGGATGGGGTTCTATTTTGACTTTGGGGCTTGACATTTTTCTGTAACCTTTTCTTCTGTCTGAAGGAATAGATCAAGGTTCCGGGGATTCTGTGCAGGCTGGAGTGATTTTCAAGTGAGTAGAGTTTTTTGACCTTTTTCTTGGCCTTTACAGAAGGCCTTTACAAAATTTTAGTACACTTTGAGGAATAGAAAGTATAGGCTTGCTGCTAGATAGGGGTTGAAGCTCCAACTTCTTTCTGTTTCTGATGCTATTTTAGTTCTCAGTTCTCAGCATCTGGGAGAATTTGTGCTTTGAATTTTCCTTTATTCACTGTTCAGTAGAGTGAAGAATCTTTGGTCGTAGACATTCCCAAGTTTAAATGGCTTTTGTTTGGGACTTTGTTTCAGGAACTGTCCCTTGATGTCCTTTCTGATTCCTTTGTTAGTGCCATGTGATCATAGCTTTACTCTTCATTGCTTACTAGTGATGGATTGCCTGTTTTCAGATAGCATTGCACCTCAAGGTAGAGCTTTCTTGTGGATCAGAACTTTTTTGTTTGTTTTCTCAGTAAAAACAATGGATTTTACTATTGTCTGGGCTAAAGGCAATTTAAAGACTCTCTTGGCTATCTTTTCCTTAAAGTATATAAGGTTATTGCTGGCTCTGGGTTTTGTAATAAAACCACATGGATCTTTAGCATATCAGTTCATGTCTCTGGAGAGCAGAGAAGACTTTACTTGACTGATGCTGATCTGCTGCTATGTTTTAATTGTGAATGTTTCTAAGAGACTGGTAGGATGTAAATGCTCTTTTGAGTCAATGAGGAGTCTGACATTCGGAGCCCAAAATGGTACTGGAAGGAGCCAAAAGTGATTGAATGAGAGATGCATAAAGTCATTGGGAAGTTTTGTCTTTTTTTTCTCTAAGTAACATAAACTCGGGTGCATAGTACAGAATTATGGTTGCAGCAGACAGTCACTGCTGTTTGTGCTGTGACCACCAGCTTTTCTAGTAAAACTCTTTTCTCATTTTTGTGCTACTATGTTAAGCAGTTTCCTGATCCAGTGCAGTGCTGCATCTTGGTTCACAATAGGTATTGTTTGGGTGGGGGTTGGCACAACTCTTTTGTGCTGTCATTTGATCTCTTGTTTGTCTTGAATAATCTATTAAAATGTAATGCTTAATCTCATCCCTTTTTTGGCAGTTTTTCTTCTAGTATTGTTGCAGTGGTAATGAAACAGTGTAGCTGTAATTGCAAGAAATCAATGTAGAAAAACAATATTTTGGGATGTTTCTTTTGCGTCTTTGCCTATAGAACACGGAGAATGGCCACATTGTAGGCAGAGTCAGTTGAACCTTCAGTCTGCTGTGCCGTGGCTGTTCACGTGTTAACAAATAACTTCCCTGATTTTTCCCTTTTTCCTGGTTCCTCCTGTTTGTCATTGTGAAAAAGGTTTGTAGAACCAGACAGGAGAGCTTTCTTCAAACAGGAAAGTGTGGTTCTGAGCCCACAGAACACGGGTAGAGTATTTACTACAGCTAACATGTATTTTTAAAGTTACTTTTCTTTCTTTGTCTGTCAGCTTTGATACTAGTGGACTGTGGAAAAGCATGTTTCCTCCCAGCCCCCTATCCCAAATTGTGCTAACTGCAATTAGGAGACCTTAATTAAAATTCTTGATTCGTAGCTTGGGCAAAGAATTTGGAAGCAAAGTCATTTATTCTAAGGCTTACTACACATTTCTTCTTGGGCAAAGTTGTTTCCTGATGTTTAAGGTCAAGATCTCTAAATCTGTTGTTCTGTAGACGAGTTAGATGCGGGTCAAGTTCTTTGTACTAATGCTTATTCCTAAAATAGTAATCCTTGCATATGAATTAGGCTGAGATTCTCAAAAGCTCCTACTGTTAAGGTGCTGAGTTTTCTTGACCTTTGTGAGAGCTGAGCACGTTTGCAGACCTTGGGCTAATCCAGCTCCCTCTGAACCTGTTTGGAATCTCTGTAGCTGGATTCCTTGGGAACTGGATATACCTGGTGTTCATATTTAATGATGGTTTGTGTTTTGGTGTGTGGTTTGTGGTTTTTTTTTGTTTGTTTGTTTGTTTTGTTTTTGTAATGGGAAGTCTGAGACACAGGGCTGGAAATTGAACTTGTTCACAGTGGCACAAGTTCAGTGGCAAACCTGGGATCAACACATAAGCCTCTTGCTGATTTCTTCTTGCTTTGTTGCACCAAACTACTGAGAGCAGGCACTTAAAAGGTGTAATCGCTTGATAACAACGATTGATGGCCAGGAATCAAAAGCGTGGTAGGTAGTAATTAAAACATGCAACCGCGATGCCGTTGAAAGTGCTCTGAATGCCTACTTGGCCCAGGGAAGTATCCGGTAGCATAATTTGAAATGTTTTTGTAGGACCAAGTGTAGTATTTGAGTTTCCTGTTACTTGTTAGTGTTACTGCCACCTTTTCTTATGTTGACTGATATGTGGGTGTGAAAGCTCCCTGCAAGAATAGACTTTTAACACACTTGCTGCTGCTGGTAGTGAAAGCTGAAACACAAAGTGTTTGTTTCTGGGAAATGCACATGGCTCATGTAAAATCTCCCTGTTCTCTCTCCTGTTAAATCAAAGTAGATCGCCAGTTGTTTGGGGCTGATCCAGGTAGAAGGGAGCAGCCTAGCAGTGCTGCTAATATTACAGCAAAGGAAGGCTTGTGCTGGAGAATGGTTTTGTTAGATCTTTAAAACAGTGATGTCTTTGTGGGGTTGTTTTCAGCAGCCACTTTGGCTTAGAGGGGATAATTGTTGTAGCCTTTCTAAGAACAGGGGTGAAGGTTCTCTTTTGGTAAAGCTTGACCTCCTTTTGATGAAACTATTAAATGGTTAGCTTTTTCCCCATTCTTTATATGTCTTTGAATGTGAAAATTCTTTCCCTGAATTTTTTTTTTCCTCTCCCCTCCAATTAAATTGTTTATTCAAAATATCTGGTGTCGGTGTTGGATGCCTACACTAGCTCAGGAAACTGGAGGGCATTCCTGCAAGGCCAATCCCCAAAAAACTGAGAGGTGGCTCTTTCCTGCTGTACTGTCAATGTATAGTTTGACTATGAGGGTTTTTTGAAGCACACTGCCCAGACAGCTTTGAAGTATGAATAAAGTCTCAGGTGTACATAGGTGAGCTGCAAACAGTAGAAATGTGTTTAAATTTTGATGTCTTCCATGTATTCACTAGGGTGGGGGTTGCACAGAGAGTTTCCAAATCAAGGAATACTCTCTGATACAAGAGAGGATAGGGAACAGTCTCTTAGGCATTGACCTGGCAGGCAGCATAGGGTTGGCTTTTGGCTCTGTAGTAGGCTTCATTGTAACTTAAGCAAAGCAGTCAATTTCCCAATATGATACTTTTTCCACCTGTCAAGTGCAGAAATAATACAAACCCATTGTGATGCTGTTGTGTAGCTGAACTGACTGCAAATTGCTCATAGGTGGTTGGATATCAAAGGAGAGCCAAAATGTTTACTATTTTATATTTGATATATCTTGATATTTGTCATCATCTTTTAACGGATATATGTCTATTCGAAGGCATAGTTCAAAATAAAAATGCCAAGTTTTAAAAATTTCTCTGCTCCTCACTGGTGATTTCTGTAAAGGAAATATAATTGAACCCAGTTGTTGAGGACTCCAGCATGTTTTAACAGTTTTACCTCTATCTTAACTTCTTTTATCTCTTAGACCCATGCTACTTGCATGGGTGCCTGAGTTCCAAGAAGGCTCTTGTAACCCTGTAAATGGAGCAGATAGTTGCTGTTTCCCAAGTGCACACGAAACCTGAAGAAACACAGGAAAATGAAAAATCTGGAAGCCACAAGTAAATTTGAGCTTGAGCCTAAAACTACTGAGGCTAATGGAAGGTTTTGGTTTTTTTTTAATTGATAAAACAGTTTCCCTAACACAAGAACTTTGGAAGAAAAAAACCTCTCAAAACGTAGAAGTCTTTAATTCTTCTTATAGCCAATTATCTAAGAAGGTGCTAGGTAACTTACTCATCTAGTGAGCTAAAAGAAAAAATTGCTTCTCAGAAATTATTTATTTTCTTTCGCATCCGCAGGTTGTTTACTGGGACTGGCTCTTCAGGAATTCTTCACTCCTTTGTGTTTATTATACACAACTTTACTTGTAACAAACATCTGAAAGACTTGAATGATTGGCTGGCTGAGGGTTGCATCAGAAGTGGGTAGCAGCTTGGTTTTGTCATGCTTATTTAAAAGTTAAAAGATCAGGTGCATTCTGCAGCCTTTTTTCTAAAGGAAGCTGCTGTTCACCATTGTACTAAGAAACTATTTTTTCCCCTCTAAATGAGACCCGGGATCTCCTAGGAGATTTGAAGACTGCATATTTATTTTCTGAAAAATAGAATAATTTGATGAGTCTTCTGGACTGATGCTTGAGAAACAGCACAATACCATTTTCAAGTGGCTGGCAAGCAGTACAGGCAGCGTTGTGTCCTTCCTTTACAGGTGAGGATTCAGCTTTGAACCACTGGCAGGATTGCATCCCAGCTGTCAAAGTGGAGGAGTGTAGTATAAACACTCCCAAATGAAAACAAGTTGGGGGGGTGGGGCACGCAATTAATTTGGTTTAGATGAAGCTTAGTATTTGAAGGTGGGCTCTTTTGATGTCAGTTGTCTCATCTACGGGGCAGAAAACAGTATTTCTGCAGAACACAGTGTGTTCAGTTCATCTGTTTGTGTATGTGAAAGTTTCAAGGAGTGGTCTCACAGGACTGGAACAATGCCCAAAAAAGAATGATGGCTTTTTAGACTACAGTGCCCTGTACCTCCTCTTATGCTTGCTTTCCAGATGGACAGCTGAGCAACATCTAGGGAAGAAGGCAGATCAGATCAGCGTTGACTGCCTGCTGTGTGATGCTCTGAGGGAGTGTGAGCACCCTCTTGATCAGAGGCCAGGCTCATGCTTTATGTTTTTTGAACTGTTCTGCTGTGAAAAAGACTAATTTCTTTTTACTATGATTTCCTGGATTACCTGTGGACTAGTAATGGCTTCTTTTCCTGATGCAATGCATATGGTTTCAGGAGATCCTTATTATGGGTGCTCTGCTTTTTTGCTTAAGACTGACAATGTCCCATAGATTTCCCATGCTCATGACCTGTTAGAGTTTGCCTTTCTGCTCTCTCTCTCTTGACTCTCTAAGATATAGTTTCCTGGTGGTGTTGGTGTGTGGAGTTTTGTTTTGGTTTTGTCTTCTCCCCCCAATCCCCAACCCCCAACGGGCAGAGATATTAACATGGTCTTTTCCTTTTGGCTTTGGAAATCCTTTGGAAGGATTTCTGTATGGTCCCACTTGTGCTGAAGAAATTATGTTTAACAAAGCTCTGACTGCTTTGTCCATTAGGCAGGTGTGTGGTGAGTGATAAAGGGTGGTTGGAGTAGTTCCCATTCTGAATGGAGTACTTGGTGATGGTACGAGCCCAGGATGGCTAATCCAACTGTTGTTTTGAGCATAAGCACAGAAGCCATGGAATTCAGGATTGTTGTTGCTATGCAGGTGCCAGTTTATAGCAGTCAATGTCCAAGATGATCGTCGACATCCAAAGGCTCACTGTTGGTTGTCTTGGGTGTGACAGATATAATGGTCCCCAGCAGGTGCTTTTCTCCTTCCTCCCAGACCGCCCTGCTGTGGAGGGTACAAGGAGCAGGACCACAGCTGCCACCTTGTCTCGTATCACTGGAGTGAGAGTAGCTGGGATGGTTGCCGTACCCTCCCAGGCAAGGACTGGGAAGGCTGAGGACTCTCTAGCCCACTGTCTTTGGGTCCCAGAATGAGGAAACACCATGTTCAAGATTTCTGATAACAGCAAATGAAGGCAGTGGGTACTGTGAGTTGAACCTGAAAGGGCTGAAGAGGCCTTCTTTATGCACAAAAGGAGTGTAGGATAGATGGGTCTTTTTGAGTGAGATGCAGAAGTGACCAGGGTAACTGTTGAGCCTGAGCCTGTGGGTTGCAGCCAGTGAAGGCCTCACTGTTCCAAGGAGTATTTAAGTGAGAGGGTAAAGAGCATCAGCTGAAATACTGAGGGCCTGCATGAGAGGCAGAGGTTATAGTCCCAGCCTCCTGTCCCTGGGACCTGTTCTGACTGAGGTATTGATGGGACTCAGTATGTCCTCATCAGGTTATCAGTTTTGAAACCTGTTTCACATGAAGCCTCTACATTGATGAAAAATTGAGTTCTAACTTTAGCTATTTAAAAATGCCTTTCTATCTGGGCTTATGGTACAAACTTCTGCCATAAAGGAGAGCTGCCAGAGGAACAGCTTGACTACTTCAGAGTAGTGCTCTGTAGTTTCAATTATGTCACGGTGTCAGTTCTTGGAAAATCTGCTAAGCTAGTTTTCAAGAACACCTTAGCAATCTTCTCTGTGGCTTAATTACTGAGAAGTAACTGTCATCTGTTGTGTATTTATGTAAAAGGTATATAGCAAGTGGAACAGTTGATGGATAGAATACAACTGTTCATATGATCCTAATGTGTGAATGTGGAGTAGTAGTTTCCCAAGTAAGGCTCATTTCCAGGCAAGTCCAATTAATTTCTCTGTAACAAGTATTAAATGACTTACAGTGATTTTGCTTTTATTGTCATGGAATCAACAACACAGGAGGATTTGTGTTACCCAAGGTAACAGTATGGCACCGTAACGCCTTTGCTTGAGTGGATATTTTGATCGGGATGCTGTGATGAGAGTTGACAAAAATCAGAGGATTTAACATTTTGTTCTGTCTCGTGAAAGTGGTTTGAGTAAAAGCTGTTTGGTTCCAGTGGGATCTTACCTAGGATGGAAGCCTGCAGTGTCAATCTTGCACCTCTCTGATATAACAGCAAACCTGCGCCTGACATATCGAGGGGAAACACCTTATGAAGAAGAGCGCAGGCAGCTCCTCTGCAAAGCCCAGGAAGGAGGTAAGGAAGGAGTAGTGCTGGATGAAGGGTCCACAATGGCGCGTGTCATCCACTGCTGCTCTTGCCCATGTAGTCCTCGCACGTTCATCTCCAGTGCAGGTGTTTGGTACTCGGCAGTGCGAGCATGCCGTGCCTTCTTACGCTACTGGAAAGCTGTAAGACCTCTGGAGTTTGGCTTGGTGCCATTGCATTACAGCACAAGAACTGCATGGCTGTAGGTGGATAGAGACACTAGATAATGCATCTTGAGCAATCCTGGCACCAAGGCAGTGGTAAAATATGAGGAAGAAATTGAAAGAAACGTGATATTTGATATGTTTTCTGTAGTTCTCTCTTGTCTGTGGGTGAAGGGAGGAATTTAATGGCAAGTTTAGCATGCAGGTTGTCTTCAAAAGCACCTGTAAGCAGTTTGTTGTTATGTAGGATGCAAGACAGTGGGTTAGGGCCTCAGTTACCATGAATATTTTGCAGACAAATATTTGAAAAAGAGATATCTCCCTGCTTTTAATAATAATAAAACTTTGTTTTGAAATAAGGGCTTGTTCATTCTTTCTAAGTTTGTAGCCTTAAATGGCCAAAAATGCAGTTTTAGATTTTTTTTCTTTAGTTTCCTGATTGTTTGTGTGTAGGCTCTTTTTTGTTCTTGGTGATGTGAACAGAGAAGTTATTCTTCACCAGGGAGAGTCTTCCTGAAAAAGTGTAGACACGACCTTACTAGGATTTTTCTAAGGAGAACACCACAATGTGAGAAGAGTAGAACAAAGAAATAAAGAAATGGCCTATTATCTTTCCAGCATCACTTCTGAGTGAATATCTTGAAGTAAGACAATGTAAAAAAAGCTGTAAGTGTGCCTCTGTAAGCAGGGCCCGTGGTTTAAAAGTGCCCTGGGAAATGTAGCTGCTGTTGGAAACTCCATCTGAAATTAGTGATGTAGGTGTTAGTCTGACCTATATGCAGGCCAGTGCTTTTTGCTAGTTCAAAAAATTTGCACTTTACACTTATCTTCTCTTCAAGCCAGGCCTTGAGAGAGGGTTCTGCACCAAAATGAAGGCTTGATGCTGTTAGGCTGACACTGATGGGCTGTTGGTTGGATGTACTTCGGGGGGGGTCTGCAGCCTCGTGGGTCTGAGAGCTGCCTGTGATTGGGGTGGTGGTTTCTGGTGCCCTTGGAGTGGTGGTACGGAGATGTGCAGGCCAGGCTGGAGAAAGGCTGCTTCTACACGCTGTGGATAGTGGTGCTAGAATTTAGATGGAAGGAAAAAATATAGTCTTAAAAATTTATTCTGGCTGTTTTTTTACTTTTCACAGAATCACAGAGTGGTTGGGGTTGTAAGGGACCTCTGGAGATCATCCAGTCCACCCTCCCTGCTAAAGCAGGTACACCTGGAGTAGATTGTAATCTGGAAACTAATTAGAGAATATAATTAGGGGTGATGCGATGTTTCATTGAGATGTAGGGAAGTAGTCCAAATAAGGTAACGACAGTTTTTGGCCTCTTAGAGAGCAACTTGCTCAACATCTTGATTATCATTTTATAACCATCACAGCTTCATTGCTTCTGAGGACTGGGGAGATTTTTGAAGAGGAATGTTTTTGCTGAATTGGAATAGCTTCTGCCCTTAAGGTGGTGCCTGTGTATTTTGCAGTTTACTGTGGCACCTTGGACTGTGTGCTGACCCAGCATGAAACCCTGCACGTCCAAGTAGTCTGAGAACACCTGCCCAGCGCCAGGGCCAAGTCAGTGAGGCTGAGCGACCGTGGGTTACGTAAAGCTGGGTGTGGAGCAGCCGCCTCTGTGTGAAACACGGCTGAGTGCAGGAGCTGATGTGCAGAGAGCTGTGAAAACGTGCTGCCGGGGAAAAAGCCTTCTTGGGATAACAAATCCTGCTGTTACAGATAGGTGTGCTGGTGGGGTTAAAAGCAGGCACTTGGACAAGCATTTTCTTTTGCTTTCACAAACAAAAATTCCTGGAAATATTCTGAGCAAATGTTATTTTTATTTACTAAGAGAGTGAGGTATGTTTCTCTGTAAAATTCGAATAGTATTACACAGTGCAGTAATTTTCATTAACTGTTATTTGATAATTCTTAAGTGACAGCAAATGGGATGAACAAAAATCAATTTCCTCAGCTGATGCAGTTCAGGAGTCTGCCTAAGCCAGAATTTTCAACATCATTTGAAGCTGTTATTTAATGCAGATTTTCTTTCCAATGTATAATGACTCTTCAAGTCCTTGTACATATTTCAGAATTATGGCAATTTAAAAGTTGTAACTTTCCTACAAATCCCTTTCTTTTATGCTAATTGTATTTCCAATTAACATGTGGTGTAATTCCGGTAGCATCTTAGTTCTGATCCTGCGTATGACATTCCCCAGTCAAATGTGAAAACCCAAGAGAGAGAAGATGCGGAGCTAGCAGTGCACATCCAATGATGGGCAATGTGGAAAGCAACCTGAAACAGCAGAGGAATCGTCAGCTTCTCCTTGCCCTGTGTTGTGTGGTCACCTATAGGCTTGAAATCCCAGCATGAGGTAGAGCATCATCTCTTATGGCTACAAACAAAAGATGTGAGCAAGAGAAAATGAGTACGCTTGTCCAAGGGAGATTTGTTCTGTGATCATGTGTAATCAATCATGTAATCAACATTTAATCAAACATTTAATAAACTGCCTGCATTTTTCCTTCTAATTAGTTGCTGCCAATTATTGCGATTGAAGAGTGAGTTTCAGGGCGGAGCTGGACAAAAATAACCCAGAGGGAAACAACTCACTGCTGCTGTGCCTTTGTGTCTGCCTTCCCAGCTCCTGCTCAAAAGCTGGATCAGCTGTTTATACATCCACCTCCTTAGCAATGATAAGAACAATGGTAATTTGGTAGCTTTGAATAGAAATTTAGCTTTTAATTTTTTCCTTTAAGAGGGATTTAGGTTATCTTACAAACTCAGGAGTGTGTTGTGATCACACCAATACTGTTATGGGGAGGGGCAGGTACCAGATAATGTAGGTAAGTCCATAAAGGGAAATAAATGTACAAGATGCAGCTGAAATGTTGGCCTGAGGCTTTTTTCTGAGAGGGAGAGCAAGGGTATGAGTAACAGAGCTCTGGCATGATGGTATGATTTAGCTTGTTGAGGCAGCTTCTAGAAAATCTGAGGAGGCCCAAGAAATTGTCTGGTTCTTCCAGTTACACGGTGTAGCAGACCTCCCAGCAGATTCCAATCTGTGCTGCAATGGAGTCTGGTTAGAAAATCTAACAGCAGTTTGATGGTTGTCTATCAGGTCCTGCATGCCCTGGCTAAATTTGGGAAAGTTGTGGTTTTAAAACACACGTGCTTGGTCACTGATGGAAACAATGGGTGTAACAGCTGCTATCTATGATAAGTTATGGGAAAAAACAAAAACAAACAAAACAAGGGCAGGATTAATTAGAGTGTTGTGTGTGTGTGTACCCCAGCGTGTCTGTGTGAGAGAGATTAGTAGCAAGATGTGCTTCTCTGAAGTGATCTGGACACCAGGACACAGAATTTTCACCAGCTAGGGTGGAGATTTTTTGGAGATACTGCTTTGCCTTCGTCAGGTGCAGAAACTATAATGAGTACACTATTGCTGTCTAATTTCTGCTCCAGCTTCAAGTTTGTGCTTTTTGACCTTGGCTGATCCTATGCATAATAATGCCATGTCCACCCCTGCCCAAAGCTTTGGGTGTATTTCCATGAATCTTCACGACCTACATTGCCTTGATATTAAAAGGCTGGCAGCAGTACCTTGTTCCATGTGTTGGATGTCCAGTTCCTCAAACTGCAGCCCCATCCAATGAGACCAGTGGAAAACTCTGTTCTCTTACCTGACCCTTTTGATAAGGTTTTCACCCAGGGTGTGTAGTGTATGGTGTGTCTTTTTTTTTTTTTTTTTTCCTTTGTCGTCCTCCCCCCCAAATGTTCACATCAGCTATTAATATTATTCTGTATACTGTAGAATAAATAATATTTATTACTTTGCTATCTCTCCATTTAGATTTTTTTTTCTTGTAAGTAGGACCATAGTCAAATATTGCAGGTCGCAGGCATTTAATTTGATTTCCAGGATCATGTGTAATTTGTACAGATCACCAAGATGATTCAGTGCAGCACTGTCAAATGCTCTATCCTGTTGCTTCTTAGGGAAGTTGGCCATGTGTCAGTAAATGGAGTATTTTCAAACAGTGTGATCACCACTTGTTGGAAGCCAAGCTTTCGTTTTATTGCAAGCCTCTCTAATGAGGCTTCCAAATAAAGTAAAATAATTTTTCCTTGATCTATGTTGATGTAACTCAAGCAGAAGAGTCAATTGCAGGGGAAGGATATTCCCATTATTGGTATTGGCATGTTCAAATGGAGAAAAGCAACCCAGTTCACATTTCTTTAATTTGTACCACGTATTTTCTGCTGAACATCTTTTTCTTCTCAAATAGTGTATTAGGCTGCAGAATTGCAGATTCCACTCACACTTCTCTTTTCTATTTACATGGTTCATATAGTGTTAACGGGGGGCTGCATAGTGAAATAAAGGTGAAACCCAGTTTGAGATGATACTGGAGTGCTTTTAGCCAACTTTTTGTTTGGGGCTCAACCAGCCAGTCCTCTTTAAAATAAAAGCTGCATTCGTTAAGTGCCCCAAACTAAAGGCTGAAGCTTGAAATGCATCTCAAAGGGAGCAAACAGAACAGAGGAACTGTCTGGAAGAGTTGTGTGAGCCTAAACTGATGCAGAGTTTGAGGAGAAAAGATTTATAGGAACATCTTTTACTTATTTTCTGGTAAATCTTTCCATGGCTGTCCTTTTAACCTGATGAAACATTGGATTGGTATCTGTGACAGTGTGTGCAGGCTGGCCACAGTAACTTCTCAGCCTAGACTCTTGTCACTTGAGTCTGTGAATCTGTGACTGACTCTGGTTCCTTAAATTAAGAAGAAAATTTGTTCCTTGCCATGCAAACAGTGGTCACTTGATGAGTGTAGGAGACAAGAAATCACGACTGCTCTCAAAGCTACTGAAACTTGAGGCAGACTTGGTGTCTGACTTGTACGGTACCAAATCATTAGGGCTATTCCTTATGGAGGGAGGGAAAAATGTTGCAATCAGGTTTCTTCAGTGAGCAGACATTAACTTTCTTGCGTTAATTTTGTCTTGTTTGTATGATGAAGTTTTGCATGAAGGAGAAAGCCCCAGACACCTATATATCTTACTTGAAGCCTGGCTGGAGATGAATAAACTCATTTTTGCATGGCAAAATAAGTCTTTAATTTCTGCCAAAAAAATGCCCAGTCTCTTTTAGAGATCCAAGAAGTGAAAAAAACCCCTGTGTATTGCACATTTCTAATGCATGTCTCAGTGGGTGTCTGGCCTCTATAAAAACTCCTAAAAGGTTTATTCAAGGCTGTTCGCCAAAGTCTGGGAAAGTTGCAGTGGATGTACGGCATTTGGTTTCAGGGTTAGTGGATTAAAAGCCATTTCTGGATGAAAGCTGGCTTGGCAGACACTCTCGTCTCTTTGTACCCCCGGTTTAGCAGAGGGGAGGTGTGGGCTCGTCCTCCCTCGCGCGGTGCAGGAGCCCCGCAGAACCTCCTCACCACCCGCGGCCCAGCAGAGCCTCGTCTCGTGGGCCTGGTGGGCCTTGTGCAGGATGCAGCCTCTAGCCTTTGTGCATGTCTGCTTTTAAGTACCTTTTAACATTATTTTCTTTAAGAAACTAAAATTCTGAGCTTTGATTAGTGTGTAAGAATGTAGCAGACACAGAGGGCTTTTTAGGCTGGCATTTGTAGGAAGATTTCCCCCCCAGATACACTTAATTAATTCCTGGCGTTTCAAGGATTATGACAAAATTTCTTCAGCACCTCTGCACTGTTAGAACAGATGCCTTGAAGTGGTCTTAATACGCCAAGCATCAAATTGGTAGGAGACCCACAAGCTCTATGCAAACCTTCCAGAGACCTGAAGACAACACACTGTTTTCTTGAATCATTTTTTGCGTTGCTAGAAGCTCAGGGCGCTGCGGTAGTTCTCCAGGCCAGTGGTGTGGGACGCTTTACAGACGCACTGCCTAGAGGGATCCAGTCTAGGTGAGATGACCTGTGGATAACGGTTCTGGTAAATGATTATTTCTAACACAGTTTCTTTCTCTGTATGCTTTTGTCAGGTGACTGTGTGCAAGCTCCAACAAGACTGTTAAAAGTGATGGTGGCAGACACCTGGAACTAAGAGAAGTCAGGAAGGGGTCAGATTCTCAGAGGGCAATTGCCAGACACTTTCAGAAAGTCTCCTTACTCTAGGCTAAGATGGGCTGGGCACTCAAAATTCTTACCAGATGTGTTACACTTCTTCAATCTGAATTCTGCTGGTCCAGATAGAACAGGGGAGTATTGGGAATGCTTTTATGTAGGGTGTGATGTGAATGTATTTAATCTGAAGATCCCTCTTGCGCTCTCTAGATAGATATTATGAGATGCATAGACAGGTTAATATAGCTGGTTTTATATTATCAGCGCAGATATCTGTATTTCTTTAACCTTGTTTGGTACCTGATAGCGATATGCCATTTGCATTAATATTGATAAACCGATATTTGTGATGCTGACAGCTTATCTGCAATAAACATTTGATGCCTAAATCTGATTGATAGTGCTTAAATCTAAAACCACCAGTGAGACAACCTTCTGAGTGTCTTAATGTATTGTGATTCTATGCTGTTCACATGAAGGGAAAAATGTATTCTGTCCCTGTTTAAACATCTTCTTGCCTTATAAAAGCCCCAGAAACCTTGAATATATTTGTTTAAACATGGGAGGTAGCTGTTTTAATAAGGGGACATTGGTAGTTGTTAGAATTCTGAGAGAAGGCTCTCTATAAGATTCGTATGCAGGTTTTACTAGCCTGGGTGTAAGTAAGTCAAAAACTAAAATGCATACTGAACAGTAAGTGACTTTATGGTGGGTCACAATGAACAGTGAAACAGGAGCCTAAAAGCAGCCCCGGAATAAAGCAAGGCTTGCTTGTATTTGGCTTAAATCTTTTATCTCTGAAAGCTGCTCTCCTCCTAGAGGGATATCTCTAAGAGCAGCCTGACTTTGTTGGCCTTCCACTACAGATGTGTGGTGGAACAGTTTTTTCTCACTCGCCTTGACAGCCTTGCCTATGCTGGAACAAAAAGATCTGTTCCATACTCCAGCTCTGCCTTTCTTGTCTCGTTTTTCTTTTCCAGTCAGAATGTGCCTACAGTTCAGTTTTGACTGTAGTTCAAGAGGATACTGGTGAGATAGCTTTAAACAAACCAATTCAGGGCATTTCAAGAGTAAAATATAAATTTTGTTTGCAAAACCCAGAAGTGGCTGCATCCTCAGGTGAGCACTGAGTCTGCACTGAGCTCTGTGCTGCCACGGTAGAATAGCTCTTAGTAGCTGAGCTCAGGAGTTTAAACCTAGCTGACGGTCCAGCTTCTAGACAGATCTATAGGTAGGGAGGCAGAACTCTATGCATTGCTTCAGCACTTGTTAGTTCTTAGTTCCTGTTGCGAAAGTTGTGGTCTTCGAAAGGAGACGTACAGGCAGAAGCAATGCAGAAGCCAACATAATTATAAGCAGAGTTTGGAGGGGTGGTGCTGCAACTGAGTTCAGATGTGATGATATCTAAGTCTAAGAGAATAAACGTATGACTAATACCGTTAGCGAGTTTAGTTTGAAAACTGTCTGAGCATAAAGTTAGAAAGAGCTGTGCAAAGTTAGGAGCAATTCTGCATACCCCTGGACAAAGCTTACTGAAGGGTGTCAAAATGCAGCTGGCATGCAGTATAAATGCAAAGCTGTATCAGTCTCTCATTGCGTGGTCTGTGTGCTGCCAGCTCACCCTGCTGTGACAAGGAGGTTCCCAAGATGGTGACACTTCATAGGGGAGAAACTTTAAGCCTGGGCTGAACCTGCAGCCCTGTACTTTCAGGTTGCAGCACTTTTCAAGTTGAGTGCATCCTTGTCTGTAAGATCTCTTAGGAGCTTCAGCATGAGAAATCTGTTAGCTGAAGCCATGGGAGCTTCAGGGTATTTCCTGACATTAAATACCTCCAGTTAACTGCCAGCAAGGTTGCTGAGTGTTTCTTTACATGTACCGCTCTTTGTTTCATGTGATTGTTTGTGACTGACCATCCTACTTTGTTGTTAACTTTCTTAAAATGGCATATTTCTGCTTAACATTGCATTGTGCTTTTTGTGTGCCTGGGGTGTTCTCTTCTTTGAAATGAAAAAGGTGATGACTTGTGTCATCTGGAAAATTGAAAAATACTATCTGCATATTGGATTCACCGTTGATGCAGGAGAGAAGTGGAAGTGCCCATTTCCCCGCTAGCTTCCAGGCTGGAGAGGTTCTAGCAGCATTATCGAGAAAATAACAGGTAAAATCTTCATGCTTTGAGTCCACGTGAGCTGTCTTTTCAGTTCCAGTGTAGGTAGCTTTTCATGGTAAGTCTCTCAGTATGGTTAAATTTGCCTTACATGCCAATTTGGTACTGGAGGGGTTGAGGAAACACAAATATCTGCCTTCCTACTTCAGCATAATAGATGTTAAGATGTGGGATATAGTTTTTCCTGCAATTTGGCAATATCTGGAAAGTCAGAAGTAAACAAAATACCAATCTGCTAACTAATGTACCTCTTGGTGAATAGGAGGTTGCCCCTCTTGCTCATGTTGTATGAAGCTTCCGTTGATGAAGAAGAAAATCTGCATACCTGATTTCTTGACAATGGAAAATTGAAGGTTTTATAATCTTTTTGGCTAACTAGTGATTATTATGTGATTTAAGAGAATGAGACATTAATAGTTTATAACTGCTGGCTTAAATTAATATGGAAGGAAAGTTGCTAAAATTAATATAGAACATAAATTTTTAGAAGCTTGATTTCACAGAATAAAATGTTTAAGTGTTTTATGGTTATAGTTCCAAGAAGTTTATCAACACATGCAGAAAACTTATGCCTCAGTGTGACAGCTAATTGAATGTATCACAGCAATGGACAGCAAGTATGCAATATGTAAGCATCCCTCATATTATAAACCTGTTAGTGTGAGTTTATTGCTAATTTTGTTTGTAAAATGTAAATATCTCTCATGTTTCTATAAGCCTTTAATAGCTCTGCAATAGGAATTTTATACACATATATATGGGGAGACAAGGGGAGCTGGAAGCAGGGGGGACATGCAGGCTCTTTGCAGGGCTGAAGGAAGCAAGGAGTTTATTGAAGCCAAAGGATGAGGCGGGAACAATCTAGCCTGCAAATTTGAAGGACTCTGACCTTTGGGAAATTAATGTCTTGTAATGGAAGATACAGTGCCAAAACAGCTTGGTTAGAAGATGGTTTTTAATAAGTTTATAAAGAGATGACATGGTGTGGCTGACTGCCATAGCTGGGAACGGAATCTGATAATGTCTGGTGGTGTAAGCCTATGGCTGAAGGCTGAACCCTGCTCGATTGCTTGCAATTGTCATCAGGTACTAAATATGTCTCTGAATGTCTGGTAGGATGAATAACTGTTTGCCTTTAATAATTTTTCTGTGCAGCTGTTAATCATTCCTTCTTCCCACTGATGGCTGTTCATTTATTTTTTTTTTTCTCAAAAATCTGTGGTTAAAGGTTTTGTGTCCCTGCTGGGAAAGCAGCGAGTGTGGGCTCCCAGAACCTGGGGTCACTAGTTCCAAGAAAAGAGTCTGGCAGAGCTCAGCAGCACTGATCCATCTGAAATGCCTAATTTAAAAAGAAAACAGATCCTTTTGAGTTGGTACTTACTGACGTTATGGCTTTTATAACTTGGGATATACAGATTTTATCTCCATGATACCTGTTTTTTCATGCTGAAATAAGTAGCCCTGTAATGTTCCATTAAACTATTACTGAAACTTTGTCTGAATGTTTAGTGAGTAAAGGCAGTTTATTTCCTCTGGTTACTGCGTACAGTGTCTGGTTTCTTTCATGGCTTTTTCCTCCCTGCTACTTGAACTTCTGAAGTTGTGATGTTGGGTGCTTCACTTTGTCATTGCTCTTGCAGAATAAATGGGTTACTGTGTTTCTAGTTAGATCTTTGCTGTGAGATGCTGGTGGATGTGGGTGTGTGCTGTGGGACTCTGCATGTGGAAGCATCGCGGTGCCGCAGGTGGGTACCGCAGTGATGCTGCTGCTGCCCTGCCAAGATCCTCTCTTATTTTGTAGTCCCTTTCAGGGCACTTCATTCTGATACAGCACTCTTAAGAAGCACTTTGATAGCTGTAAACGGGGTGATATAATGCTCTGAAGACGTGAAGAATATCAGATGGTTCTACAAAATGTCATGTGTGAATGGGGTGGTAGTGTGAAAATCACAGTGTTGTAGTGTCTGATGTATGAGGGCTCCTATTGCTTGGATCATTCCCTGTTTATAAAAACAAGGAAGAAACGCACAAATGTGACCATCCTCTGATTTTTTTACTACTTAAAATGTCTTCTGTGGCAGCCCAAAGTCTGGGTTTTTTTTTTTCAGCCCATCTAAAGAGCACTTAAGTGCTCTTAAGAGTCTTAAGTGAGGCCTTTCCTCCCCCATATGACATTATCTCTTCCTACGAGATTATAAAGGTGTACTTTATTTCCCTTTTCCTCTTGATCTATGATGCTTTACAGACTGGGAAAATTGAGGACTCCCCCAAATGCCAACTTTTGATCCATTTGAGCCATAAACCTTTCCAAATTACTGATTACTGAAGGGGAGAAGCTTGCTGAAAGGAAAGAACAGTTGGATATAGATTGGTAAAATTAACTCTGATTAGTTGCCTGCTCGATAGTCTGTGTGCAAAAAAAAGAAGCCAAAAACAGACCACAAAATATCCCCGGGTTGCAGTGGAGTCTTGCTGTGTTTCAGATGCCCTCAGTTGACCTCTCTGTGAGCCAGGGCCCCCAGGCAGCAAACACCCCTGTGCTGGGGTTGTCACTTGGTCGTTTTGCTGACAGACTACCAGGATGAAAAATAATCAAAGTAAGGATCCTCTCAAATATTTAATAACAGAAATGCAGGGTATTCTGCTGATGGAAAAACTAAGACAAGTGAGTGGAGCTTGTGTCTGTGCCAGGAGGAGGCCTGGGCTGTCAGTGAGGCTGCGGATGGTCAGCAGTGGCTGGTTTTTGGGCTTTGCTTTGGTGTCGCTTGTCCGGTGCCTTCCTCCATGTCTGATAATCCTCGTGTGGTGGAAAGTCTTAGTGGCTGCAGGTTTTTGCTCTGATTCATTAATATTTATACAACTGCCTTTGATGCCAATGTATTGCTTTTCTGGGAAAATGCTTTTATTTTTGATATCAAAGCAATACATTATTTATATTTGCCACTTTTGTACATGGGAAATTTTGGAGGTGAAACATTCTTCTATCTGAGAAAATGAACTTCTCTGCATGCACTAATAACTTCATCGGCTATTAAAGCAGATACAAAGATTGTCTTTTACTTTTGAAACTGTAAATTCTGTTTGGCATTTTTCAGTCTGTCACTCAGACCAGACAGCAAAAATATGTTACTTAATTTAACCGTGTCTGTGATACATGACCTGTTAGTCATTTTCTCTTTTAACTGTCAGTCACTATAATGTTCACGTCCGAGATGCTGTGGGGAACTAGTCCAAACTGTTTACTTTGGATGTTAGAAACCAAACCAAAACAAACAAAAAAACCAAAACCAAACAAAACCAAACCCTACCCCAAAAGCCAAGTATTCTACAGAGTTTCAAGCTGTGGTAAAACATCAATTCCAAAACACTGATTAATATGCTTTCAGTAACTTGATACCGAATTCTTCTCTAAATCTATACATCATTCTAACTTAAACATGAAGTCACCTTGTGTGTTAACTATCTTAATCACTGTTGCATATGGTGAGGCTTGCATTATCAGGTAGAGTTGTTCACTGGTTTCGGGTATAGAACTAAGTTGTCATAACAAGCTTCTGGGTTTTATTCGGTACTGCAGACTAATGCAGCGGTTACTTTAATGTTTCTGGTTTTTTCTTTAAATGTTGCAGTGTGTGATTCAGCAGAGCTGTGTGCTGAAGGGAAGAAGCACCAGTCAATAATTTGGGCTGCACCCGAATAGGTTTCCATAGCTTTAGGCGTACTATGCTGGTTGAAGCCATTAAAGCTTTGCTGTAAGTTAGGTGTTCAGTTTTATCACCCTGAAACACTTTTTCCCCTTATCTTTTCTCCCATAGGTTTTCTAATATTTGCTGATCATAATTTTTTTTCCTGGGCCGATGACTGGAGTACCAGACCTCTGTCTAGATGATCTTTGGAATGAAATGTATTTTAAAAATAATGACCTCTGGGAACATAGTTTAGAACTGACTGTTTTTCAAACATTCAATGAAAGTGGGCAGATGCAGTCTCTCTTTGACCCAGTTGTGTTGCCTCTTTGGAGAGAGAAGGGAAATACAGCTAATAATCATCATTATTTTCCCCTTTGAGAATGGGGTTTGCTGTGGGTTTTGTATAGCCTGTTGCCAATATTAGGAGGCAGCCAGGCCAGCTGGGAATAGGAGCCCTTCCTCTCATAGGCTGTGGCTCAGTTTCAATCTACATAGGAAGAAAAAACGTCATGGACGACACCATGAGGGACAGAAGAGTGGTGGTCAGTACTCCAAGTGAAATAATTGCCCCCTGTGAGACAGCACCTTTGGCATAGGCATTGCTACTGCTGGAAGCACTTCGCCTAGCCTGGACAGGTTCTTGTGACCCTCACTCAATTTTGCTGAACTGTCTGCCTTGTGTGCAGAATTTGCCGTGCGCTGCTTGTGTCTGAGCCGCAGTCCTGTACCCATGCACGCATCTGGGGTTTGCACTGGGAGGGGAGTTTGGTGTAGTACCTGGTGGATGGTAAGTGCATCTGCGGTGCCTGCCTCTGCATTGCCAACAGAAGCAGCCCAAAAGAATGTACACTGAGGGTGTAGGATGTACTTTTCTTAGTAGCTTTTTAAGCACCGTAGGAAGAAGCGGTGGTCAGTCCATGGCTCTGGCAGGCTCCCAGGGTAGTTAACTCAGCAACCGTCTTGTCTCCATTGAGTGTCCTACACAGACAGCCCCTTGTTGGGGAATTGCTTGTGGCCCACAGCCTGCTTTGTTCTCTGTGTTTGCTTATTATTTTGAGGGTCCTAGAGTTTCTTGTGTGCAGGATCAGCTTTCTTTCCGTGCTTGTCCCTCAGCCCTTCTGCATGTGACGTGGGGCGGGCAGTGTGGTGAGATGGCATTGCATGCATGGTTGCACAAGGGACATGTCGCTGCCCTGAGCCTGCAGCTGTGACCTGCCTGGCTGGAAAGCCCAGAGTCACTGGCTTAGGAAATCTTCGAGGTGGAGAATCAGCTAATGCCAGGACTGAGGTGTGTGAGTACTTGGCATCCTGGTTGTTTGGAAACCTTTCATTTTTAAAATAACTCTTTTTTTTAAAAAAAAAAAAAAAAAAAAAAAGCTATGTTGGTAGAGGATTTTTCCCAAATTAACTAATCCTCAAAATATGCCTGCTTCCATGGCTTCTGGTCCCCTGGGCTTAAGTATAAAAAGTTCTCCTGTTTCAGGTAACCAAAAGGGCACCCCCCCTTCCGAAAAAGGGGAAGACCCAGTGCTACAAGCCAACCTTGGTAATCACTTCTTCCTTCCCGTAGCTTTTTAAGCATGTGACATCACACCCAGCAGCAGCGGACGGCCCTTCTCTCCCTGCTGTGTGCTGCTCTGGCTTCTCCCCTTCTGCTGGGGCAGGACAGTCGGTTTCAATAAGTCCCAGTAAATCCGTGAAGTCCATTTTGGGGGGATTATAGAAAACCTTTGGACTGACTCTTTCTCAAGTGGGTTTGGCAACCAGCTTGCCAAGTACTTTTCTTCTTCAAAGTACAACAAAGCGTATTCAGTGTGTATGCAAGCATGGCAAGAAATGTAGCCTTTGCCATCAGCCTCTATTCTTCCAGGAGCTCTGGAGCAGTCACAGCTCAACACTGCTGTATTTCAATAGCAGTTTCGAGTTCTGTTTACTCCAGGGCAGACACAGCAAATATGTAACTGGTATGGTTATTTTAAGTTTTAGCTTACAATACTTGGAATGCTTCTGAGTAGGCTGCTACTCTAAATTAAAAAAAAAAACCAACATTCCCCACCTAATATCTCATATTTATCTTGCTTAGCTGTGTGAAAATAATGGTTTCAACAATTTGGCTATTAACTCTTTCTCTATGGGATTCGTATTTTCTTCTCAAAATACAGTTGGAACGTACCTGGCCAGCCCCAGGTGATGGCCTGCAGCAATACTTCCCATACCGTAACAGCAATATATTAATCACCCAGCGCTTACAGGTTACTGTTATCTGCAAGAGGGGTTTGAAATTCTCTGCAAGAGGTGCTTGGTTTCGTTTTAATTTCCTTGCTGAGCAATGACAAGCTCTCCATTATGGCTGCACAGTGCATGTTGCTTCTAGGCCAGAGAAACTCCGGACTGGTAAAGTGGAAGGAGGGAGCAATTTGTGTCATAGATGCTGATTGATCGCCTGTCGCTTTGGGCATCTTTGTAATGGCCTCACAAAAGAAAGACTTACTGTATTGGGTGGGGAAACTGGAGGAGCCATTGTGTATTCAGCAGTGTGCAGCCGTTGCGGCTGTGGACAACAGCACAGACGCTTTTAGACAGAAAAGCACTGAGGGCAGAGTTGGGCAGTCCTGCTCCGTGACCTCCCCAAAAGGGGTCTTTGATTTCACATATGGGGTTAATAGGAATGAGGCAAAAGGGTTCCTATCTTGTGCGTACTGAGGCTTTTAAGTTAAATTTCCTATGTCTGCAAAGTGAAGAGAAGGTTCTAACATTTAAATAGCCTGCACCTATTGGGAGGGTGGCATGGAGCAGGGATGGCTGGACTTTCTGCCTGGGATTCAGTTTTCTTTTCAAGACGAGAGCAGAAATGGTTTATTTTACTCGATAACTTGTAAAATGCAGTGACTGAGCATTGTCTGGCTGTGTGTACATGAATCTCAGTTCTCATACCAGCAGAGCAGATGATCATCTCTATAGATCTGCCTAAACTGGCTCTATCAACTGCAGTTCTCAACATTTTGGTGTATAATCAGTAGACCTCTCCAGTATCTTATCCCTGGTGTTTCAAGATCACTAGAACTCTTCCCCATGTGGCCAAAGCAGTGTTCAGAGGCGTGGGCCTTTCTGGCAAACCCCAAGTATTTGAACTCTGCTCCCGCAGGAGCCAGAGTGACCAACTGCAAGTCTTTGAAGTCCAAGGATGTGTCTAATCCATGGGGCATTGCACTCTCTGGTGTCCCCACATCCACACATCTGGAACAGGGTATGGCGGTACGCTGTGTCTGTCTGCGTGGTCCCGTGTGTGTCCCTTTTCTGCCTAAAAGAGCCACAGCACTGGGGGCTGCTGCACACACAGATTCTCATACCAGCCTGTAGCTTAGTGCTTGCTGGGGCTGGGACAATGGAACATACTCATTTTGCAGGGTTGAATCTGTATGTTTTTGCTTGCATGGCTGCTTGTGTAATTTGTAAACTTTTCTTTGGGCACAGCTACATGATGTAGGGGTGGTTGCCTCTAAGGCCAGCACAGTTAGGTCCATCTGTCCGTCTGACACAGTGCAGTACCAATCACCAGCTGGAGTTTTAAATAATTCTGGTTTTGAGGCACTGCTTCCAGAATGGATCGTCTGTCTTGAGCAGTGGATCCGCGAGGATGTGTCAGCGATGGAGTTGCAGGGGGGTGACACATCTGGACAGGGTGCTCCAGCTGCAGGGCAGTCTCTCTGTTCTGGACCTGACCTGTGCCTGTCCCCTTCCCTTGTCCCCTTCCCTTGTCCCCTTCCCTTGTCCCCTTCCCTTGTCCCCTTCCCTTGTCCCCTTCCCTTGTCCCCTTCCCTTGTCCCCTTCCCTTGTCCCCTTCCCTTGTCCCCTTCCCTGCTCTGTTCGCAGGGCTCGTCTGTGGAACCAGCCTGTGGATCTTTGTGTTTGGGATGAAAACAAGCCATGGGACAGCTTAAAAGTTTCTTGGCAAGGGTTTCAAGCAGAGAACAGCTGACGCAAGTCACTGTGTGTGTGTGTGTCTAGTTTTGGGAAGCGTTCTGTATACCAATGTGATGGGGGGTAGAACAAGGCTGTAAGTAAGGATAAATAGCTGCAAGGTGCTGTGTTCATTCTCCCTGACATTCGTACGTATCTTTGTATCAAAATCGAACATCTGTTAAGCATGCGGAATGTCCTGTGGTGCAATTTGCACTCTCTGAGGGCAGATGAGAAATTACAAGCAAAGTAGAACTGACTAAAACAGGATGCTCCCTCCCTAATGTCACCCGCTTCTTACCTGTGCTCACCGGGCAGCTGTGTCAGTCGCAGCGGTGCAGCTGCTCGGTGTGTGTCCTGGGTCACTTCTGAGGCCACAATTCAGAAGCTGCTGAAGTGCTTCCCAGGCAGAGAATGGAACTGAACAAGCACTTGCCTGAATTTGAATCAGATTCATTAGAGCCAATTTTTATTGTCTACATTCAGTATGAAGCAACCCTTTTCCGTTAGTGTTTGTTTTTACATTTTTCCCATGTTTAACATTTCCTCATTAACAATTCCTTTTTTTTTTTTTTTCTTTTCCAGGAAAAGAGGAGTAGAAGTAGTACAGGTGAGTAAAAACTATATTTGATTTTCCACCTCTATTACATTATAAAGAAGGTTTACTGATTTTAAATGCTGTCATTTAGATGTCAATATGACCTTGGTTTAATTATTTTTCTTTCTTTTCCATTCAATTCTCTGCTACAGATGCTGGTTTTGTAAAAAGAGGGTCTACCTTTTTGAAGTATGTGTTGAGCCCAACTACTCTTAACTCAACAGGTGCCCTGGTGAAGTGAGAATGCAGTTAGGCTTTTCTTATGTCTGTTAATTAATAAGATCTGATAGTTGATTAGACTATGTTACTCTGTGTTTATTGCATTCACGGGCAGTCAAGCTTAACAGAAACAGGAGCTGGCCTTTGGAAAAAAAGCTATGGCAGAAGGAACGTTCTTGTAACTCAGTGAGCAGAGCAATTATAATAAAATGCCTCGGAGTTGTATCCCATCTACAGATAAGTTCAGGTGTTGGCTACATTTGTTCTTTCCCAGGTCTGAATGGTCATATTTCACACAAGATGTTACTTAAAGAATGATGGCAACTTGGGAAAGGAATTATGTTACTGTGACAGCTGTAACATAAAGCACTATAGCCCTAAAAGATCAAAGGGAAGCATGCTCTTTCCTTCTGGCTTATTTGGTGTACTTGAAAGAGCTGTGTGTCGTAGGTTTCACTCTTGCTGATGCTTATCTGGTGCTCATTTCGCACTCTGAGGTGGTCATGTGTTCCTCACGCTTATTTTCTCATATCTCAGTAACAGAGGTGGAACTGCCTCAATAGACAGGATGGAGGAGAGATGAGGGAAATGGGGTGTTAGCCACTGATTGTTAAGGCTGCTCTTAAGTCCATGTCAAAGGTGCTTCTCAACACCAGCAAGGGATAGGAGAAAAGCACTTTAGGAACAAACTGAAAAATCAGGCCATTTTATTTTAAAGAATCCACTGTCAGAAAAGTCTTTAAAAATTCTCATTGCTAGTTAAACTGGAGTATATGTATTTCCAGCTATGTGTGGTTGTCTGGGAATGCATGGTGTTACAAGGAAAAAGGGCATATACTTTACTGACTTCCTTTAGCCTTTTGCCACTACAGCATCATATTCCTTACTTGTACCTGCTGTTGCTTAGAGCTAAGGAGCAGCTTCTTTCATCAGTTGTGCTAACAGCATCTCTGGATTGATAAATACAAACCAGGATTTGTGAAGCACAGCTTCATGAACAGCACAGGGAGGAAGCTAGCCTATATTTGTGTCACTGTCAAGGGGACACTATTATTTTAATAATACCCCAGTGTATTACAATCCTATATCTGCATTTGTTATATGTGCCTTGCTCCCGCACTGTACATTTAGGCAGCAAGGTGCTTGTATGAGCTGAATTCAGTGATGTACTGATGAGCTGAGCAGAGGGCAAACTCCATTTTACCTTGTGGATTAAAGTTGCTGTCCTTCCGTGGGTTACCTGTTACCTTCTGATGTTTGTGTAGCTTAATGGCTGGTTATCAGATTGACACAGGATTTCTTTATTGGAAGAGCATTTTGGGAAACAGTTGGACAGGACTTTGTGTTAAAGGACTTCATGGTCTCAAATTTCACAGCATAATTGAGGTGTCAGACTAAGCTACACTGTGAATTTGTGCTCCAGAGGCATACCACAAACACCCATGCCTGCTGTTCTGCTAGAGCAGGATGGCTGGCTGGCTGTGTGTGATCACCCCTCGCTTGTGTGTTGCTTCTTATGTCCTGATGCATGTAGTTGTAGCCAGTAGGGGATGTATCAGAAATGGGCTCTTTCTCCATCCAGCATTACTAGAAATCTTTGCATGAGTCACCTTGCGTGGTCTATACCTGTCCCACTAACCCTGCTTCTAGATGGACAATGTGGACAAAGTTTATTTGACAGAGGGAATATTGTTTTCCTGTGTTAAGCAGCAGTGTTTCTTTGATTTGTTTCCCCTTCTCCTCCCTTAAGGAACCTATCCTGTTCAAGAGAAACCAGCTTTTAACCTCACAAAAGACAAGTAACTCAAAACGCAAAACCACACAGGTTTATCTATTTTCTTGTTTATGTAAACTCAAAAAATTTCTAAATGTAGATGTGCTTTCCAGTAATAAGTAGTGAGTTTGGAAGGTTAAGGTTCAGTTACTGGCTTCCAGATAGCAAAGCACAATGGACTGTACATGCTGACTTCTGTGAACAAACATCAGATTATTCTTTTTCCAAAGGTGTTTCATAGGAGCAGGAAATAATTTCCTGCTACTAAAGAGAAGTCTTCAAAGTCTTCAATAAGCACCTGTGTTTCTTCTCTTTCCTTCCTGAAGCGTGGAATTAGGATGGTCCTTTGTTCTTTACCTAGACCAATGAAATCATCTTATTTTGCTTTCTTAAGGCTAATTGTGCTGTACAGATTATCAGCAAGCTGCTGCTAGACAGCAGTTAACATTCTGTGACTTGTGTTCGAGTTCTGTTTTTTGTCTTAGAGTTACAGTTCCAGCTTTCTGTTTTTATTGAGTGGGGAAACATGTGCGTCCTCCAAATAATGGAAGAACAGGGCTGGCAGTGGGATGTTAAGCAAGCAATGCTCCTCTATCCAGCAGTAAAACATTATTCAAGCATCACGTTGAAAACAAAGAACTTCTCAACTTGTATGGCGATAAGTAATTGGGATTTTTTTAAGAAGTACTGGTTAAATTCTAGCAGTGAGAATTCAGTGTGAACTCAATGCACAGGAGCAGAAATGTGTGACTTTTATAGTACAATTGAGAAACATCCATCAAACTACCTGGCTTAAAAAATAGTACAGTAGGTGAATTAGATAAAAAGCAAACCCACACTGCAGGACTTGCAGCCGCGGCCGTCCAGGCAGGGTGCTGGGGCCATCGAGCTTCCTCAGGATGATGTGGGGCATGAGGGGAAGCACAGCTGAGGGTAGGCCGCAGAGCTGGTGGTCCTGGCTTGCTTCCAGTGAAAGACTGCACCAATCCAGCTGCTTTTAAATTTAAGGCTGTGTTTCTGTAATTTAATGTGTTCTGAAGGCAACGCTCTTGCGGTTCCTGCAGCAGTTACCTTCCTCCCCTTTCCTGCCTGCTCAGCTGGAGTGGCTTGAGCTGGTGGCCAGAGGAGGGCTGGAGATGACAAACATGGCTGAAGCCCACCTGCCATGGCCTGCACAGAGCAGCTGGCAAGGCTCAACTCTGCACTGGCATTGTGGTGACTTGACAGTAAATGGTTAAATTGAAGCATTTCATTCCTTTATCACTGTTTCAAGGGAAAGGCTTTTTCTGAACTTATACAGTGGTTGTCCAAGGCATCCACTATTAAAAAAAATGTATTTTCTGTAATGGAATCTAGCAAATAAGGGGTTTGGGTATTTTCTAGAATGTAAAGCTGTTTCTTATCTTTATTAATAAAAGCTTGGTTTTGTTTAGTTTCACCCCTTTTCCCTCAAATTTAGCATAGGGCCAAATTTAGAATTGAAAATTGTCGGTTCTTTTTTAGCCAGTAAAGCATCCAGTTTCTTACAACTTTGCATGCTGGCGAGGGAGAGGGAGAACATCTCCATCTACCTTGTTTTTCAGGAAAAAATCTGTTTGGCTTAGTTTGAAGAATGTAAGATTGAAAACATGTGCAGTTAAGTGGAAATCATCACAAGTACCTCTGATGGGGACATGCATTTATTTTTGTTTCACAAGCTATGCACATCCAGAATAATTATCTGCAACCCTTTGGCTTCTGACAAATTGCCAGTTTGGTCTTTGTGTGACAGTTTGGAGCCTTCATATTTCTTGTGACTTCAAAGCAGTTTCAAGCACTTCCATGGCCAAGCCTTCCTACAGCTCTCGCTCGCATTTTTAAATTTTAGAATAGCAAAGATTTCCTATTTTTGGTGGGTATTTTTGGTTCGAATGAACACTAATGCTCTCTTTTATCTTAGAAAGATGTTCTATTCAGTTATAAAAGTGGGATTAGTCATTGTACTTCAAGCTGCACATTTTTTAATAGCAGTGAGATATGGAGGACAACATGTTTTCCGATGTGGAACAGCTGATTGTAGTAGTTACAATGGTCTCAGATGCTGTTTTGTTTTTCCTTTTTCCATTAACTCTCTGGAAATTGAGATATTTGAAATCTTTAACTCTGGAGAAGAAAACTGTCCTTTGAGCCCTGGGTTATACTGAAGCCTGCCAAGGAGAGCTGAGGATCCCCTCCCCCTCTTTTTAATTCTTCAATCAAAGTAAAACACTAATGACAACAGTTTCCACTAATTGTTGCCAGGGAACTGTTGTTTTCTTGAAATGCAGAGGGGTTTATTTTCACATGAAGTATTAATGGAATAAGCTTGGAACAGCAGTGTTCTGACCAAGGAAAGGATCTTATAAAACATATATCTGATAGCGTATACAGAATGATGTGACTGGAAAGCTCTCAAAGCAAGCTGCGTTGTTGAGATGTTGGAGAGTTGGCTCTCCAGTACAGGGAGAAGAAAGTTTATTTTTACATGCATGCCAGGCCCTCCATAAAGTGCCTGTTCTCCTGAGAATGGCAGGCCGCTTTGCCTGCACTGCATTTTTGGAAATGATGCTCCAGTAGCCCTCCAGCCCTCCCCAGCCTGGATTGCGTTAGGTACTTTGCGGATGCGTGAAGGTGAGGGGCTGCTGGTTAAAATCTTGAAAAGATCCCGATACTTTTTAGCAGCAGGGTTACACAGAGTGTGCAAAGCATGCAGAGTGGGGTCTCCCACAAAAGTGGAACCCCAGAAAAAGCAGGACTGTGGAAGAACAAATCCCAGGCAGAATCTTCTCTCTAGATCTTCTCAGGAGGGGAGATCCCTCTATGTGAGACTGTCTTGGTACCTAAGAAGTGACATTGCCCAGCAGGAGTGAGGCACAGGTTCCAGCGCAGGGAGAGATGTTTTTGGCGTGCTGTTCTACGTTACATCAACACACTGGCCAGTTAGGTACAGCCTGACCCTTTCTGGTCCGGTGGGGAAGAAGAATAAATACACATCTCTTGGGGTAGGGAAGGAAGAGAAAACTCCAGAACGTTTCCACCATGTGGATTAAGCAGATTAAATAAACACTTTTAAAAATTAGACAGGCTAAGCCAGATCTGATTTATTAATATTTTCAGCCTTGGTGAGTGAATGAGAGCACCACAAAGAGATTTTTGTGGCTCAGAGAGCCTCTGGCTGACTAGTTTGACTCTTTCTTTTGACTGTGAATCCCAGTGGCCTGTGAATCCCCGTGGTGCAGGCTCCACAGTCACTTGCAGAATTCACCTGGGTGAGTGAAAACATTACAAAGATTTAGAAATCTGTAACTAATACACAATGAATGACTGTCAGGTTTGAACTTGCACTGCTTTGGCCTGTGGAACCAGCTCTGCACAGGCCCTCTGCCTTCTCCTGACTTCTCTGAGATATCGCGATGAGGCCATGGTTCCTAACAGTGCTGAAGGCCAGGACTTGGGATGTCCTGGGTAGAAATCCAGTCCCCGTGGGACCTCTATCAAAGATTTTGGTGTTTGCAGTAGGAGTGAGATTACAGTAAGGAGTTGCCTTCCTTTGTCACTTACTGCAGGCACTTTGGGCAACTCTTACAAATTCTGCCTCCGTTTCCTAATGAAAGTAATGTTCCGTGTAGCGGAGTGCTGTTTAAGCTGCTTTGAGATATCTGAATGGAGGACGTGTAGAGTAAGATGAGCATGTGGAGGAAAATGGGACTACTAATGGGGTAATTTCTGAAAATTGCTGTCTATAATGTTCTTTAAGTCTTCAGCGTATAAATGTCTTCTCAGATGCTTCTGTGAATTGCAAAGCCTCATAAATCCCTCCTCAAGAAACAGTACAGATAAAAATAAGATCCTGACAGAAATGCTGGGGAGTAAAATTCTGTAATTACCTCCTTTTGACTAGGAATATTTTGCAATATATAGTCCCAGTTGTTGCACAAAATAACAATTAGACATTGCTTTTATTAATCATTATTATTGAAGTTGTGCCTGTGGGCCAGCAAAGACTGGGCTTTAGTTTTGGGCTGCATTAGACAATGGGATTATTTGTCTCACTGGATGTAGGTGTTGTGATACAGTATCAAAACAGGACAAACCGAATGTGGCTGGTGACACGTGACACAGGAAATGCCTTGTTTAAAACCCAACCTGTCTCATTTGTGGTTTGGTGAAACTACAAAGTCTGTGTTGAAGTACAAATATGCACATAGCTCTTTTGACCTTTTCCAAAGTTTCTAGAGTAGGAAAGATGGGGAGTTAATATGATACCATGCTAAGGGCAACTGTACCTTTGACCCTAGTACTGAGGTGTTCTATCCCAGCTGAATATACCATTCTTTGTCTGTTTTGGGGTGAAATCACACAATTGTCTGCTCAGGCAGAGCTGCAGGCTCATTCTTGTGACAGCAGTTACAACCTTGTCTTCATTCCTGGGGTTTTGTTCACCAGGGACAAAGATGCTCTTTTGGGAGCAATGACTCTGGTGTCCACCATAGTTCAGAATTTCTTGCTTGGAACCAAAGCTTTATAGAGAGAATATCACCAGAACAGTGAAGGAGACTATTTGCATGCATGCCTTCTGCAGTGAGGAGTGCTGGTAGGTCTGACCTTCCAGAGGACTGTGCAGAAGATCAGTGGAGTTTGGGGAAGTCCTTTCAGTACATGTGGTTGACTCTTCCTTTCTCCAGCTTTTGCAAAAGTTACTTACGCCTTTGATCTGGACTGTGACCTGAGATAATTGTACCTGGAGATCATTGCATGCTTGTTTGCTCTCCTGGCACTTCACAATTAAAGGAGAGAAATGTGTTCATGTTGCAAGATTGAATGGAGATCCAGTAAAACCTGCTTCTTAGAGACATTAGACCTAAAAGTTTCGTAAGTTTTCTCATATTTGGTCTATAGCCTTAAGTTAGAGAAACTCTTAGCACATGTGCTTCAGCTGCCCCTGTGTAAAACATGGCACATTCAAACACAGTGAAGCCTGGAAATGTTTTCCTGAACCTGATTGCCTTCATGGATTTATAGCAGAAGGAAGCAGGGTGGCTTCAACTTAATCAGAACAGTTGAACTTCTTTCCCCCCCTCCTGTTTTTTTTTTCTCTTCTCTACAAGTGGCACCATGTTTTATTATTCACTTCAACTCTGCATTTCTGGTGAAAGCAATACATTAGTCATTTCTCTGGCAGCACTGTAGACCTCTTTTTGCTGTATGTCTAAAGGTAGGCAGGTCAGACATGTACAGGGTTTCTGCACATGCTGTAGATGTTTTCTGTGCCTTTGGTTGTTCTTTTGCATTATCTCTCATATTGACCTAGCATACTGATGGAAAACACTTGTGGACTTTTTGACAGTTTATTTTTAATCACTGTCTTTGTCTAGTTTTTGAGACTATTTATTGCTAAAGGTAATTTTGCTCTGGTATCAAAACCAGTGCAATTAATAGCTTAGGGTGAAAATTGTTCAATGTACTGTTTTATTCTGAGGAAGAAAGGAGAGAGCCAGGAGAAATTTAGATGATTACAAGCATAGTTTCTCCAAAGCGAGGTGGAAGCGGATTATCCAAAACATGCATATAAGGTCACATTTATGGAAAATTTGAGAGCTGTGGTATGTTCATTTTATATATATATATATATTTTTTTTTTCATTCCTCTTCCCTCACATGACTTGTCAAAAAGGCAACTGCTGCTGCAACTTCATAGATGGCATTAGTGTGGTTCTCCACTGGCTATGCCAGGAGTAGGGTGGGCCAACCACAGTTAATAAATGAATGAAAATAGTAATTGAGTCCCTAAGGGGCATGATCTGCCCTAAGCAGTCCCTTACCAAGTGGTGCAAATAGAGTCCCTCCTTTTGGAAAGCTCTTTTCAAAGAGAAGAAGCTTGAGGGCAGGAGTTAACTTTCTTCCCACAGTTGGGGGGGCAGCCTGGAGACAAGCCTGCTCCAGCAGGCTCATGTGAATATATTGCTGTTGCTCAGATTTATACTGGGGATGATACTGTTATTGTGTTTAAAGACAGTGTGCTACTGACATAGTAATGAATCTGTATAAATCCCCAAACCAGAGGAACCACAAGAACTGATGATCCCTGTTGGTGCAGGGCAATTTCATTCTTCTCCCAAGTAGCAAGTGATAGGATAAGAGGAAATGGCTTCAAGTTGTGCCAGGGGAGGTTTAGATTGGATATTAGGAAATAATTCTTCACAGAAATGGTTGTCAGGCATTGGAACAGGCTGCCCAGGGAAATGGTGGAGTCACCATCCCTCTTTAAAAAGTGTTTAGATGAGGTTCTTAGGGACATGGTTTAGTGCTAGAGTTAGGTTATGATTGGACTTGATGATCCTGAGGGTTTCTTCCAACACGAACGATTCTATGATTCATTGCTGGCTCTGCGGCTGCTTGTCATGGAGCTCTGTGCTTCTGCTCTTAAGGGCTCTGTGCCCAGGTGTGCTCATTGTGACTCACCTGTGCATGAAACACAAAGTGAACCCAAGCCTGCCTTTGGTATACAGTGTAGATTCGTCACTTGCACTGTGATGTTGTAGTACGTTTTATTTTAATTGTTCTTTTCTTATGTTAAGGTTATTTTTGTAAAGGAGACAAAAGAATTGTCACTCATAGATGAATAGAAGAATGTCAAGATAAATAGTCATCTATAGTTTTACTTAAAGGTTATTGACCTGTAGGATCCTAAGGCAATGCTGTCAATTAACCAGTCATTAAGATATATGACATTTCAGTCACAATTAAAAAAAAAGCCAACAAACAAAACCGTAGGTGGTGCTTCCTTGTCTTTGAAAAATGGCACAGCAGACGTTATGAGTGGGAGAGCAGAAACTACAGCTATATACAAACCATAGACTGCTTCTGTCATTGCTAAGCAATGGCCTTACATTATACTATTTTTTGGATGTTATTTTAGGATCCAGGGTAGTTCAGTGTCTTACTCAAGTTCATTAATAATTTTTTCAACCTGAGGTTGCTTCAGTAAATTATAGTTGCCTCATTTAATTTCCCAACTTGTGTGCTTCCCTGAATAAAAGGGGATTTGTATCTCATGTAGAGTTGCTGTATACATTAATTTATACATATGTTGTGTCCTCATTTGAGTGTTTGTTTTAATGTGGGTATTCAGGAGTTAGTGAACACCTATAATAATAATAATTAAAAAAAAAAATCCTCCTGGTACCTTACCAAAGTGCAAACAAGTTATTTACAGTGTTTTGACAGAATCATCTGAAGATGGGATGGAAAAGATGCCATTGGGACTGAGCTAATACTGTAAAAGAGTGAAATGTGAGGGGAACAACTGCAGAGGAATTTTTGGCTGACTTTGCAAACTGAGAAAAGCTTTTTAGCTTTTTTTTTTGGTAGCAAATGGTTGATTGAAGCCAAGATTTCCTTTATTCAAAGGTCTAAGTGCATCTGAAATTGTTTTCTTGTACAAGAAGCTTCATTGCACAACTCTGCTGTCCTGTAACCTCAGCACAGTTACTGTTTTAGAATTGTTCATTGACTTACTGATGGCAAAGATCAGAGGACAAACTAACTGCAGTCTGTAGAGAATTTATGTTGATTGCAGAGAGATCATTTGTACTTCAGGTTAGCTTGGAAAATGTTCCTTCCTGTGACCTAGATGAGCTTATCTTGTAATACCCTTCCCTTTATGATAACATCCTTAAGTGGCTGAAAAAAAGAATGACAGCTATAAAGGGGGAAATAGGACTTTATCTTTTCAACTTTAAGTACAAAGCAGTTTGAAACTGAGCCAAAGCAGATTACATGTTCATGAGCCTGCAGTGATGACTTGCATACCATTCAAGGCCTTAATGGCTGGTTATCAGTGAACTAAGTGAACTAAAAAGGAGGCTGAGATAGCGTTTGCTCTCTGCTGCTTACAGATCCTCCCACCCTTCCCTGCTCCCGATATCATTTCCACCTCTGAGCCAAAAAGGGCAGGTTAGAGTTGCTGGTGGGTTTCTAAAAGTGATGCTCCTGCGTTGGCCAGAGGACATTTTTGCTGCCAGTAGAGTAAGCGCACTGTCCTCACACTGCCTTCCCTTCCTGCTGGGTGAGGAAACAACACCCTCTTGTCAGTTTTGCCTAACAGGTGTGTTGAATCCTCAAATTCTCTGTGTGCTTTTGATAAACGCTGTGATGGCTTGTCTCAGATGTTAGTGCCTGCTGGGCCTCCTCTTAGCTTCTTCAGCCTGCTTGTATGATTAGATGTGTCTCTGTTTTTTTTCTGTGCTTCCTAAAATCCGGATCTTTTCAGCTGAGCCTGTAGAAGTGGATGCACACAGGAACTGCGTTGGCTTTGCGATTGCTGTGTGCTGCGTAGGTGTGACAGCGCTGTGCCTGCGCTCGCCTGGCTGCTCTCTGGTCTGGATGCAGCTGCGAGGGCCAGAGCATGTGCAGTCTGTCCATTACAGTCCAGGCCTTCCTGTGCCTTTTAAGGCACATTTGGTGTAATGTCTTTTTACTAATTTAGGGCAGTCAGCCCTTTGTACAGCAGCTCACTGGCTTATATTTACTTCTATATTAGTACAGAGTAGGTCTGACTTCAGGAGAGAGGATAGGAAGCACACCCCAATGGTCAGCAGATGGGTAGTTTGTGTTGTGGACAGTTAGACAGCAAGTGGACCTGCATTTTCCCAGCCATCTCTTCAACTTCTGCATTGTCAAGTTCCCTTTTTCTTAAATCTTCTTAGTGTCTGTTTTCAGCAGGTCTGCTTTCATCACACTCCTGGCTTTGGTTTCTAAGTTGTTCCTTTGCCAGCCGGCGTACAGTCTTGTGTGCAAGGAGGACCTCTCCATACAGTGATGGAGGAAGCAGTGCCCTACCCAGGGGCTGCCCCAGGGAAACTTCAGGGACACAGTTGGAAGCACGACAGCAGTGGGACAGCAGTTTGCTCAGTTTGGAGGGACTGAGCTCCACAAAGGTGCTTCTAGAAGGCAGGTGTGGCCAGGCCACTGCCCTGGAGCTACTGGAGACTTGAAAGCTGTTCTCAGGCGGCTGCTGAGCCATGGCCATCTCCAAGAGTTTGGTAGTCCTGAACCAGCTGAGGTTACTGGGGGTGTCCTGTCCTTTTTTTCACAGCCAGAAAGGGTCTGTTGTTTGTTTTATAGTTCTTGGATCTGTGACTCTCTTGAGGTGTCCTTTTCAAATCAACAAATCTGACTGCTTTTGCCTTTTCCTTAGTGCTAAGTATTCCCAGTTTTTGAGGACTATTGTCCTAGACTCTCCTGGAGTGGGTACAGCTTGACTTTGCTTACAGCACAAGTGATTTGCAAACAATACTTTACTTTTTTGCTTTGTGTAAGGAATTGCAATGTAATGCTGCATAATCATGCACAAAAAATAATCTGTCCATGGAAATGCTGTCTTAAGGTTCATCTGTGTTACTTGTCGGTAGCCAAGTTATTGTGCAGTATTACCATCAAGTTTATGTTTAAAAGAAGAGCTGCCAGAGTTTCCTTCATCTTCAGTAGGTAGGGGTACCAAGGATAGTTGCTGATGATTTGGAACTTTAATTTCTTATAAATTTTCTTAACGTTGATGTGCTACAATTTATTTATCCAGTCTATCAGGATTGTTTATGATGTTGTGTCAAGAACTTTGAGTGTTTGCAGAGGATCACTTAGCAACAGCCTATGGCACAGTGAGGTGGCCTATGACATGCTGACACTAGTACATGAACCATAAAACAATGAGGAACCACCCAGAAACAGCAAGTAAATAGAATTTTAAAGCAAAACAAAGCAGCTCACTTACTGAAGAGTTCCATGTTTCTGTGGGGCACTGTTTATAAAATTCTTTGCTTTTCAGTCTTTTCTTGCATGTTTGTCATCCTGATCTAATGATGCTCTCTGCTTCTGTGGATGTTCATGGGATGTCTGCAGCTGTTGTAATGGAGCATCTCCTGCATATTTAAAATAGAAGCAACTCACACTTTAATCTGTTAAATCTTCTTAATTAGTGCTTCACCAAGCAAAGTCTAAGGAATAAAGGTTCCCTGGAGGGATCTGGGATCTAGACTGCTATTCCAGCTTTCCAGCTCTGTGCTAGTGCTGTACGACTCTTCTGTTTCTTGTTTATTATTTTGTTATCATTGGGTGTTATTGGTTTTGTTCGTGTGGGGGGGTGTTTGTTTGTTCTTTATTTGTTTCTTTGGATTTTTTGGGGTTTGTTTTTGGGTTTTTTTTGAGATCAAAAGGGATTATAAATTCAAGTCTGAATATCTTCATACTTCAGGCCATTTATTATTGTATATTGATACCAATAACTTGCTCAACTTAAATGACTTAGCTTGCACTGGAGGTGAAAGCTGAATAGAATTACAAAACATTTTCTTTGTAAAAAATTGTCCACAGGATCTGAAGTATGGACAGTAAATACATGGGAAATGCCCCATATCTGTGTTTGACAGGCAACACTAACTTGACAGGAACATAGCTGACATTGTGTTTATGGACCTTATTGGTTCAAGGGGCACATAGGAGGTGGAGGAAATGTTGAGTATTGAAAGGCAATGCTTTATTCAGCTATACTTCCTGATTCTAGGATGTGGGCTGAAGAAATTCTACAATTTCTTGGGCTTTTCAAGAAGAAACCAAACTGCAATATTTGCATTCAGGCCTGAGTTTTAAAAGAGTTTGGGTATGAATCTGGGTTTTAATAGAAAAGGTGAGATTTCAGTGGAATTCAGGTTGCTGCTGATATTCCTATAATCACTTCAGATTCTTAGTCCCCTGCCCTTCGAATCCAGTGTCTTCAAGGAGGAGAAAACAAGGAACATTATTACTTTGTTTGGAAAATATGCAGTGTAAAATACACTCCTGTAGTGAGGAAGGTTTGAAGGTACAGTGCTGAGCAGGAGCAGTGATATATTTGACTAAAACAGGGAGGCTGACTTACTGAAGGACCTCAAGTCTTTCTTCAGTTGCGAACTCACTCTGCCGTACAACAAACCTGCAAGCTGGGACAGTTCAACAAGAGGACAGTCTGCTGATCTCTCTCAATTTGTAAAACAAAAACTGTTTCTATCCTATATTTTAACACTAAGGGGCCGAGATCTTTTGGTGTAGCAGACTTCAGTGACTTGAAGGTTGTCATGCTGCACACTTCGTTCCTAACACTACAGGTGTTGAAAATCGTGCGTGCTTCGCTGTGTTGTCAAGGTCATGGGTTTATTTGAGATGAACCAGCCATAAGGAGGGAGGGCAAGGCTATGCCTTTACACAAGTAGCCTGTTTTGGGCAGGGTTATCGGACAGTTTGTTTAACCTGGCAGGATAGGTCAAAGCAAACCTGTTTTGGTTGTCCTGTTTTGTGTGTGGCATAAAGAGATTATCTGAGGTTGAGCTGTCCTTTCTGCAGATGATTGCGTCAGTCAGGGATTTGAAGAATTTACATTTGATGGGAACAAGAAACCATTAGTTCTGGCTAGAGCTTTCCGTGAAGTGCTCTCTTTGTACTTGTTTGCATTTAGAAGCACATACAATGTTTTCTGTCATTTCAGTTTGGTTTTGGGAGCTATATAGCAGACTTTTATCTCCTGACTCATCTCTTTGCAAGACAGTGGACACCTATCTACTTTAATATCCATTGCTTCATGTGTTTGTCATTTCACCTGTTGCAAAAGCTGTGCATTTGACCAAGAGTAAATGGGCAAAAGAATAAATTATACAAGCTAATTCTACAACTAAAGACCATTCAAATACTATTTGTGTTTTATTAAGGCTAACACTGAAAACATTAGAGGACACTTTTGTATGTGTTGTAATCTTGGGATAAGATGCTGAAAACAGTGCAATGGCATGTCTACCAAAAAGTTCAAGTCACTTTATCTCCATGCATTTTATTTGTCAAGGGCACATGTAAGTTGCTGGTCATGGATTTGCATCTTGTCCCTTACTTGATAGAGTTTTACTGGCTCATTTCTGTAAGCTCTGTTTATGGGACTCCCTTTTGAGCTGAATTTGAGCCTGATGGACAGAGCTTTTGAAGAGCAAACTTCCAACTTCAAACTGTTCTTTGCACTGGCTCTGTATCCTTCTTTGTTCCCGCTCACAAGTGTCTGGGCTGTGTCGTTCAGAACAGGCTGTACCGAAGGATGTGTCTTTGGGGCCTGTCCTGTGCTTGTGCTTGGAAGTTGGCTGGAGGCAAGCCAGCTCTTCATTTTGAGGTTGCAAAATGGTGCTAGCATGGCAGAGGATTGGCTTTGTTTCTCTGTGGGACTTACGAGCCCCCCGAGTCCTGTGCCACATCGGTGAGGCCAGGCAGCATCCCTGGCAGAGCCAGGTTACATCTGCTCTGGCTGTGCAAAGAAGGGGCAGATCGTACATGTCTCTGCTATGTGACCACAGACCTACCCAAAATCTGTTAATCCCTGTGAGTATAGCATTTGAATGGCTGGTTATTTAGAGAGAGCACTGATGATGGGAAGCTTCCTGCATCATGATCATCTGTTGGGACAGTCCCCTCTGAACCGCTCGGCTCCTTTCTGCGCCTTGCTGACTGTATATGTGCTCACACAGCGGCGTTTGTCACACCTTGTGTCCCTCATCCAGACAAGCAGAAGGTTGCTTTGCACCTCTCCTGTTACCTGCAGCACATCTTGAGTTGTAAGCTGTGGTGCTAGATGTTAGCCGAAGGTGGAAACCCGAATGTTTGAACACTTGTGGTAGTGTCCTGCAACCAACCTCCCTCTGGAGTCCTGCCCACCGGGCCACTGTTGAATGCTGAATCACAGCCTGGGACTGGCTGTCATGTTCTGAAAGAAAAATGTGGCAGATCTCATGCTGCCAGGACTAAATTTTCATGTGTTTCTCCAGATTTTGAAAGGTGATTTCCAATTATTTATTTGTGGCTTAGAAAGTGCAGTTGGGACATGACATTTGCAAGCATTGGCAGTGGAAATGAGGTGCTCTAGTTGAGGGGAAATAATCATTAAAAGATACTACTAAGTATCAAATTAGCTTCACAGTTAGTTGAAACTGTTTGAAATCATGATTTTATTATTTCCACAGAGATAAGTATTTCAGCAGGTGGTCAGTTATGATGGAGGTCACGGTGAGGGAAGTTCTGTGGCTTGGGCAGTGGGATAGGTTGGTTGACCATATTGGTCCTCCTTGTATCTGAAACCTGAGGGTGAGCCTGCTTTTCAGAGGTGCCGAGCAGCTGCTATTAAGGTTCATGGAAAATGCCAGATACTCCTCCTGTTTCCTTTGGCTGTACATATGAGTGCAGCAGCCCATTCTGCACAAATTTCTGTGTGTGTAAGTCCACTCTGTTTGTCTGTTCACCCCTCCAAAAAACTCTTAGCTGAGAAGAATTTTTGAGTTAATTCCATTGTCAATTGCTGGCAGGTTTTCCAACCATCTTTACTATTGTCCTGCTTGTATTTGGGTTACTCGAGACCTCTTTTATTACTTAGTGAGGTAAGCGTTCATGGGTGGCTTCTTACTTTGGGGCACAGGAAGGCAGAGCTTCTCTGGTCCCAGTGCTGAAGTTAATGCATTGGTGTCCTTCCCTCTATGAACTTTTATAGAAATTGCAGTATTTTTTTTGCACACTTTTGATGGACTTTTCTAACTTCAGAGCAAAATATACAAAATCCCACGTGCAGCAGCCTGTGTGTCATCAGCAGAATTGCAGTCTCAATGAGATGATCATAGCTATACTTTACAAAATAGCATGATTTTGGCATTTGTGTTTCTCATGTCTATATTAAAAAAAAATACATTTATAAATCTGCTACTTATTGGCAATGCAGTAGAAGAAAGCTAAAATTACAGGCTTTAACCTTTTATTTCCTAGTAGCTTCACAGAACGAGAAATTTCTGTTAATGTTTTGGTGATTACACTGTTTCCTTTGCACTTAACAAGATACCACCATATGCAAAAGGAACATGCGTACTCTATAAGCATGCTGGTTACGTGGGGTGTGAAGGAGGCGAGTCGTACAAATGTCAGGGTGAACACTATATATATATTTTAACTAAGAGGTTTTCCCCACAAGATGAGATACTTTTAGTATTCAGTGAGGGACTTCAGTTCTGTGGGAACTGGTCAAATTTAGCAGACATAAATATAGAAGCCAAGTAGTGTGGTGACTTGCAGAACCTCTGCCCCCATAAGAAAAAAACCAAACCCCAAACCTGGAAAAAAAACAGCAGCTTATTGCTGCACTTTTAATATGCTTGTTTGAAGGGATGAGGCGGGGAGAGATTGCTCTTTCCAATAGTATAGAGAGACATCTTGCCTCAGCACCTCTTTGCATGCAGGCTCTCAGCAGGATGTGTGGTGAGTCTGCACCAGGACATAGGAAAATTAACAGGAAGGATCTGAAGGCCGTTGTCATGGCATAGTTGAGTTTAACGTTTTAACGTGTCTGTGGCTGATGCGGGTTGTTGCTTGGTTTGATTTTGCCAGGGGGGACTGGGCCAATGCTGTAAACAGGACCAGCTCGACAGCGCCAAGATCCGTGCAGGTTAAACCCAGGTCTGTATCCCGGTGTGTCCTGCTGCTCTGGGCAGGAGCTGCGGGAGCAGGATTGGCCTCACAGGTAGCAACAGCGGCATCTTTTCCACGTGAACTGGTTGATCTGTTGAAGAGCACAAAACACATAGTTACGTTGCTAATCTGGAATGAAGTCAATGACACTGTGTCGTCCTTTGCTCATTTTCCTGGGAAGATTCAGGCTAACAGGAGCGTGTGACCGTACCACAGCCACATCTCCTGCTGCATTTTAAAATACCATGTATTGCGTACAGAGCAGTCCCAGACATGTTTTTGAGGATACCACCCATTTTCTCCATAACTCTGGACAACTTTCTGATTCTGAAATAATGGACTAATGTAATGAGCTTGGTATGTCTAACATAAAGAAAAACTGGGAAAGAAAAGTTCTATTACCAAGAAAACAAAGGTCACACCTCCTGCAGGCACAGGATGAAAAGGCAAAACTTTATATTCACTGGTAAAAATAATTCCCTCACTGTTGGTTCCTAAAGTAAAGTCCAACCAAACCAAAGAGCCCAGAATAAGTCAAATAAATTCTTACTCTACTGCTGTCACCTTTGTAGTAGGTTGTCAGTTTGTGTCTAGCTGTCTTGTGTCAATCTGAGATATAAATAAAAATGATAAAATGCAATTTATTAGATAGGCTGGAAATTAACTGCTGTTAGGTCTTAGTTATTTCTCATCATGCTTACTGGAAACTTTCCCCTAGAAGGAGACAGCTTGAAAAGCACCGGTTTTCATAAACTATTTTTAATACTTAAGAGTCACTTGAGGCACTTGAGACATTTATTTTCAGCACAGAAGAAAACAGCTGAATTCTCCTGTATGTATTCTTGGGCTCTGCTGCAGGGTGAATCTCCCTTTTTATTTTTGTCTCTTTTCTCCTTGACAGACTCTGTCTGTATTTCTGTCTTCTGCTCCCACGTGTCTTATGGAGAGTAAGAATTTGGAAGCTTTACCAGGAGGAGGAGGCAAAGCATGCTGTAACCTCCTATTCTGCAGTTCTCGCCTATTGATCCCAAATGTATCTCCATAATCATGGTTCAAATTAACCAGGAGGACATTAGGTCAGGCCTTTGGCAGGTTGCCTTCTATCAGCTCTAGTTTCTCAGCCTGCAAGCGCAGGGTTGGGAGCAGAGGTGCCAGTTTTGTGGCTTGCTGCCCACTGGAGCAGGAGGGAAAAGCCCCGGGAGAGGTGAGTGGCTGGGAAAGCTGCTCCCTCTGCTCGGTGGGGCGATGCAGGAGGTTTCCAAGGGCTCAGACTGGCTGGCTCGTCTACAGACTTTGTTGTTCCCTGGGGAGATGCCTGGCTAAAGGGAGCATAATGAAACCTTAGCCATACATGTTTTAAGCCATGGTGGGCGTTCCAAGCCGTTAAAATACCTGTTTTCATTCCCACGTTGGAGACTTTGGATCATTTTTCTAGGCTTTAATTTGGCCCATTAGCAGAATCGGTCTGAACCTCATCGGGGATTTAGGAGTCTTTAACTGATTGAAGAGTTTTTAACATCCTTTGGGAGGTACTGAAACACTTTTCCCAAGGAATTACTGCATAGCTTGAATTTTCACCTCATTGTACCAGCCTGGTGGGTTCCACCTGCTGCTTTCTCCTTTTCTTTTCTTGAGGTTTGTTAGTTTTGCAACACCAGCTCTGTGAGATTTTATGCAAAATCAGTGTGTTTTAAGAACGTGCTCTTGCAATTGTAGCTGCATAGGGAGTTTTCTCACATACTGCACCTTGTTGCAGGTGCTACAGGCAGTGGTTAGTTTTTGCTCTGGGGTTATTCTGCATTTCTGTTTTCTGGGTGCACCACTAACTGTGGCAAGTGTAACTACTGTGAATCCAAAATAAGCATAAGTAACTTTTTGAAAGTTTCTGGATAATCCTGTTCTTCTATTTTCTTGTATGTTGTAGGATCAACTACATTAAAGAAAAAAAAAAAAGATTGAGGTATCTCATATGTGCTTGTGTGCCTTGTTGGTTTCAGTCACAGAAACAATTCTTGCTGCATGATATCTTAATAAATTTAATGGTACTTGGCATTTTTAGCCACTCTTCTACTTCGCTTATGTCTACAGGCAATAGAATATTTAAAATTGAAATTGCCACTGTTAGCAGGAAAGGCACAGGTGAGCCTGCCCACAGTGTAGTATTCATTGCCAGTGCAGTCTGGAGATGAATTTGTCTAGTGGTTGTACTTTCTGGGTTGTAGGGTGTGTAAAGGGAGAAAGGGGAAGAAAGAAGACAGATTTCAGTGAGAAAGGATGAAGTTTTGTTGTCAGGTACTGGTTGTGGTAATAAATATGACAAGGTACCTTTTTCATGACCTACCTTTGTTTCTTACAGTCTCTTAATCAGATGTAGGTGCCCACAGTATTGAAACACCTGACATGGGATGTGCTGTGGAAGTGCACGTTCTGTAATCTTTGCAGCCTCGCTGCTGCTGAGCCAGGGGTGCCTCTGAAAGCTCTTATCAGGCAGTACATAAAGTCAGTTCTGTTTGCACAGGGCGTTTCCTAACTGTACTTGTAGCCTGTTTGGTGTCAAAGTGCACATGCTGTAGAGACTATGAACTTGCCAAATGTTAAAAACAGTCGCTTTTTAAAGTTTCTACGTGAAGGGAGACACTCTTGCCCTTTTGTGAAACGAACTGGACTTCTAAATATCCTGGTTGTTGGTAGTAGATACAAGGAAGTTCTTGGAACCACACAGGACATTACAGCACATAGCACTGAAAAAATACATTTGCATTAGTGTGTCTCTTTGTAAATAGCTGTAAGTCACAGCTAACAAACCAGCAGTTACTTAGCCCTGTTGTATTGCTACAGCATAGTTAGCAGGCTGAACTGTAACTACGATAGGTCATTTTGTGTTATTAGTGTAATCAGATGTGCTGCTATCCACTGCACGGTGAATGCCACAGAACTGAGCTGTGTAAGGGCTTGTTAAACCTCAGAGCACATTTATTTGGAAAGCTCTAGTTAAAGCTTGAATGACACATGTCTGTAGTAAGCACTATATTCATATTCCAGAACACCAACCCCTGCAAGCTTGCCTCAGTTAAAGACATGGCAAATGTCTGCCGTCTCTCCAGAGTGGATTAAGTCTGTCATTTTCAAGTGCAGGAGGTAATTTTTCTTGGTCTTAATTTCACATCTTGCAGACTTATCAGCCCATACATTTGAAACATATAAGGCCATACATTTCCTTCTTCTCATTCCACCAGTCCTAGCTAAGCTGTTTTGTGTGCTGTTCATCTTAAGCACCATCTCTCTTCTAGAGCAAAGCACTTTTCAGATGCTGATGCTCTTTTACCATACTGCCTGTTCACCTTGAAAGTAGGCTGAAAATAGGGCTGCTCCATGGCTACCTGGGCTCGGCATTGTTGATGAGCTGTAAATCCACAGATTTTATCTTATGGTAACTTGTTTGCTTTGTTGTAACCTAGGAGTTTCAAACTACCTACCTAGGAAATTTAGGTACCGAAGTAAATTTAGCTGTGACCTGAGACCTGAATCCTGATGTTGCCTTGGATATCTTCGCTAAGTTTAGCTTACTTGGTTGGAAATCGAGCCCTTTTGCCTGTTTCTTTTGTTGCTGGTCACCACGTTCCTTCCTTGTAGCACTCTTTTTCCTGGCAGCCTTGAAAGGTGCAGAAAATACATTGTTTCCATTCCATGTCATTAGCAAGGATATCGTATATTGAGTTAATGGTGTTTTAGAAAGGGCTGTAATTTACTTTATGTAAAGCTTGATGTCATGCAAGAGAAGTTTGTTCTTTTTATCCCTTCCCTCCCGTTTGCACTTGAGAAGACTCTCTGAGTTTAGGTCCCACATGCCGCAACAGAAAAACTTCCTGTGTTGCTGGTCTGGTCCTTTTTGCATGTTTGATTGTATTACCACAAGGGTATGTTTCTGAGGCACCTACACTTCTGCTTTCACTTAGTATATTCGTATTGAAGCAGCCACATAGGGGAGTGAAGTCAGGTAGGAAACCCAATGATGTTCGTTACGTTACAGAGCACGTAGCACTGTGAACCTTTTTGTATTTTGATTCCAGTCTTACAACTTTCCCCAAAAGGTTGATTTTGCTGTTGAGCAGGTTTACAGGTAGTATTACAGCATTAAGTTGGGTATTATTAATAAACAAATACCAACAACTTGTTTGCTTTTCGCTTCTTCTCCCTGTTATGTTATGAAATGCTCAAGACGCTTTCTGCCATTCAGAAGGTTCCTATTGCAGTGTGTATAATCATCCTGCAAATTCTGGGGAGTGTTCCAAAGGGTTCCCATTCATTCTTAGGAAAATACTCTTTTTCCATAAACTACCATTTGGGCATCTCCCTTGTTTCAGGATTTGCCCACCAGGGTGTCCTTGCAGGATTTCAGACCGATTCAGATAAAACCTTTTGCATGTCGATTCATTTTCACTCTCAAGTGAATTTGGCAAAACTATTGGCAGTTTTTTGTGTCCTTAATTTTCCTTCTTCTGCTAAAGAACAGTTAGTCCTTTCTGAAAAGTTTCTTAAAGGGCATTCATCTAACTTGTCATCTTTTATTCTTACGTATTGCACTGTTCCTGGGACTAATGCTCCAGCTGTAGCGTGGTGCTATTTTATCCCCCCAAGTGGCATCCCCAGCTGCTGCTTGCCTCTGGCAAAGAAGACAAATGGTTATTGTGTTCTGGAGCCGTGCCAGCTCTTCTGTGTCTCCCTTTGGTCAGCATTGTTGTGTATTTAGGGTGTAGCAGAGTTTGAATAACACTGGTTTATTTTGAGCCTTTCCTTCTCCATCTCCCCTCTCTCCCTTCTTATTTTTTTTTTGGTTAGGAGACCTAGACTTGTTAAAAAGAGATGGCTCAGCCTGATGAGCTTTTTAGTAACCTGAGAATGATACGCTTTGGACTATTTTTCCTTCTTTATGTTTGAGGTTTTATAATAACTATGAGGAGACTGTCTAACCTTTCATACAATTTTCTGAGATTTTAGTTAAACTCTCTGGTTCAGAAGAGAGATTTTACAGATTTTCAGTAAATCGTTGCACTCAGATTTCACTTAGGAGAATGTGAATAAGCCGCTCAACAAGAATTCTATATATTCCTTTCGATATTTGTTTCAGAGCAAACACACTCTCATCAAAATCAAATTACTTCTCTGTTTTTTCTGTCCACCCTTAACTCCTGTCTCTCTTCTTTTGACGATGCAAAAAGGGCTTCAGCCGTGGTCCTTCTGTTCCTGCTCCAAGTAGCAGATAAGTTTGCAGCACTGTTTCCCTCATTGCTGGGGGTTGGGTGTCCCCAAACACACTTGTGTAACCCCTGTCCTTGAGGAGCCTGTGTGATTAGCAGATAGTCCACTCATTTACTTAGGAAATTGGGAATGTCTCTTGGTCATCTTCTTAGCCATAAATTAGGGAAATTGTTTCTGTGCCAATGTTGGATAGGGCATATTTGGTCAGTGTATTTTAAATATTTCTTGAAGGATGTGAAAAGCTTTGAACAGCTGAAGTAACTGAAAGAAATGGAACAGGGAAAAAATGGAATGTCAACTCAAGATCCATCGACAGTGAAATGACTTTCCTTCTTTTAAACAGCACAACTGAAAGTGTCACATTGCCATAAATATGCTAAAAGTAGTTAAAAGTTTTCTGTCTCCATGTCTTTCCACCTTAGAAGGATGTCTGCTTATGGCTGTGTAGAGGTGGGAAGAGGACTTTCAAAAAGAGCTTTGACATTTACCTGAACGATAGAAATATCTGGCCTATGACAGCCAGATGTTTTAAAACATATTTTTTTGCTTCTAATTTTAGCTCTGTAACATGATTTTGAATCTGTGTTCACCCTGCCAGCAGTAAAGCCCCCAGCCAGTTGCTCGCTGGCTCAGATGGGCTCAGCTGTCCCTGCCGTGTCCCCTCCGGCCCTCTGCCCCCCAAGGCTGCTGGCTGCTGGGGCAGGGAGGGCCTGGGCGCTGTACAGCGGGAACTGTGACACCCATGTGTTGTCAGCACTGGTTTTGTCACCAGTTTAACACACAGTGCTGTACAGGCTGCTGTGAAGAAAATTAACCCTGTCCCTGCCAAACCCACTACAACCAGTCACTGTCCTGAACAGTCTGTCTGTTCTGAATGATCTTGTCTTCTCACTGTCTTCCCACTGTCTCACTGAAAAAGGAATATTTGGTAGTTGCACTTAACGATGGGGAGCTTTGTCACAGGGAAGCAGCTCCAAAGCCTTCAGCATCCCTAGTCAAAGTGTGGGGCCTGCAGGATAGGCTTCTCTCCCTCCCCTCGAGAACTTTCACTACAAATAGTTGCACTTCAGAGTCATCTAGTCCCATGGCTTGTTTCTCATAGGAGAAAAAAACGAAGCTGACAATAAGTGAAACGGGATATTGCATACACCACTTGGGTATTACAGTTAGCAAATCACTGGTGTTGAGAGATGTTTTTGCACTTCTAATCAACTGCAGGAGGGTGAGTTAGCACACACTATTGCCATGTAGTTGGGAGCTAGTAACAGACTGCTCCTGGCTAATTGCAAAAGTGGAGTAAACAAGTTGTGCTAAACACGCCACTATAACAACCAACAGGATCTGTTAGTTTGACTGGTGGTCGTGGGACCTGAGAATCTCAAAGACTTGAGGCATAATAAAAGAGCGTAAGTGTCAACTCTGCTCTTGTAAGGCTTACAGCTGCTGTAGCTTCTTAAGCATCTCTCTGATGTCCTGATCCAGTATTCAAACACCACGTAAAATGGGCTAATGATAAAAATGCATGGTAGGGGAAAAATAGCTTGAAAGGGCTTAAATGACCTCCTGGATGGTGAACTTGCAGATGTGAGAGCACAGCAGGCACTGCAGCTTAAAGGAAGCCAGTCTGCTAAAACTAATGAAGGTAATGCTGGTAGTAATGGGTCAGGAAAAAGGCCTTCTCAAGGTGAGTATGATGCCTTATTGTGTTTCATTTAAAAACATTGCAGCCTGACCAGTTGTAGTCCTAGTATCTTTCCTCTGAAAGGCTGCTGTGTAGAATAAAAACCCTTGAAGGTCGGTACCAAAGGGCACTCCCAGCACCTGCAATCAGGGCTGAACTGGCCCTGCAGCAGATCCTGCTGTAGGTCAGTAGGGGGATGATATGGAGGATGCTTCCATTGTTTTTCAGTCTGTGTGCTTTTCTGAGGACTTGGCTTAGAGTTCAGCACTTTAGGACATGCGTGTAGATCCTGCAGCGCTTCCTGTTTGCTAGCAGTTGTATTTTCACTGTAGAGCAGGTCTTGCATGCCCCGGACGCTGTGTATGGCTGCAGTTGTGGTGTGAGGCACCAGGGAGGTTTACCTCTGGTTTTGCATGTAGGTCTCTGCCTTTCCCCACACCGCCTCGCCACACCCTGCCTCTTGCTTCCATGTGAGTAGGGAGAAAGAATGGTAAATTGCTGTTTATTAGCATAGCTATGGAAAAAAATCGCTTATTAAATCAACATAGGGCCAAAGTTTCCTGACACAAGCAGCTTTCTGATTCATAGTTCTTCAGCATCCCCTGTTCCAGCTCAGACAAGCCGATTATTTTCTCCCACCAGCAGATGTAGACAGGAACAATTGGAGCTGCGATAACATTATCTTTAATAGGGGCCAGCAGGGTCACACACCTCGGTCCTTCCTGCCTGTAAACAGCGGCGACGGATGGTCCCGCGGGCTGCCGGCTGGGAGCCGTGGCCGCATGAACTGAGCAAACAGGAGCGAGATGCCAGGTCAGCAGTAATCCTCAGCTGCCAGGGAGGGGTAGACAGAAAGAAAGGGGACTTGCAAAGGGATGCAAAGCAGTGGAGAGGGAAGTCACACTCAGAAACCCTCTTTTTAATCTCTCCGGTAAGGTGAGAATCAGGGATTGGAGAGCTCTGCATCGGCTGTGTCTGGTGGGAGTCCCTGGCCGAACGCGGCTGTGCTCACATCACTGCGCAGGGTGAGCTTTGTCTGCAGGAACAGTCACTTGAGGTTTTTAAGTCAGTTTTTCTGTGCTAGTGGATTGAGCAGGTATAGTAAGTCAGGGCATGCAAAGGTGGCAAATTCTGCTGTTTTTTTCAGCATGGTCCATTAAAATCCTCATTAAATAGAATTTTCCCTCTAGTTTTATGAAGCCGATTCTTATGTTACTGTTGCCACAAATTAAAATGGATAATTTGTTTACATCTTTCGCTTTCAATAAGGAAAGGGTTTTTCATTTGGAAATTGAGATTTGTCCTGAAAGTTTTAAGTGTACTTGCACCCAAAAGACCGAACAGCCAGGAAGCAGGTGGAAGGGGTTTTGTCATCAAACAGTGTCTTTCTGTTGTGTGTGAAAACTGGGTGTAGAAGCTGTGCCAGCAACAATACGTGGTTTCAGTTTTTCCTGCTCAGACAACTTGGAGGTGATTGCTGATGGTGAGGTGCTTGGCTCCCAAGTGTGGGACAACAGAGTTAGTGTTCATGTCCTAGCTCAAAGGGCTCTAAGTGTCAGAGAGTACTTCCAGTTGTGAAGTGACGTTAAGTTAACCGCATCATAATGGTTTCAAGGTCCCTTTCCTCCCCAAAATGTAGGCATTTAAATAGTGCGGTGGCAAGAATAGACTATGGGGAAATGCATAGAAGCTCAACCTAAGTTCTCAGTTTCAGAAAAAGAGTGACAACATGTGGAGGTTTCTTCTGTGCCATATCCTAAATGAAAGTTATTAATAACTAGTTCAGAAGGGAAGGAGAAGAAGAAAATGCATATCGTCTCCAGCAAGGACTGTTGGAGAGTAGGAATGTATATATGTAAAAAAAAAATATACAAAATGTGTTTGTTTATGTTACACTTTTGTTATGAACAACTTTCTTACTGGCCAAGGCTCTAACTTCAGCTGAGACTCTTCTCTGTCTCTGTGAATGTTATTCTGCCCTTCCTAGTTTAGTGTGTCCTTGCTGACCACCTGGAATGTGTAGCCACATTAATTTCGGTGTGTTGTTGGACCAATACCCTTGTTTCTCTGTATCTATGTGTGCTCAAGCTGGTCCATGGAGTCCAGCAGCCCTTTGGAGAAAAGGCAGGAGAATGATGGGGCGGGGAGGGGGGCTTAGCTGTTTTAGAAGTGACTTCATATCCCTCCAGCAGAGCAGGAATTGGAGGAAGGGATTTGAAGTCTAGCAATGACAAAGCGTTGTGCATGTTTATGGCAGTCTTCTCTGAAGTAGAAGCCGCAGGACAGAAGAAAATGTAAAGGCACTGGTTGGATTTTTGAAGCAGGCAGTGGAAGTTGGCATTGTGGGTGGATGAGAGGTGGGAGAGAATAAGTTCAAGAATTTTGAAGGAGAACAGGGGAGGGCTTCCCTCTCATCCAAAAGGAGGGAGACGTGGTGAGGGATACAAGGCATCTGGCAGATCTGGATTGCAAGAGGGGAGAGCTTGAGAGAACTGATGATGTTTATTAAACAGCGGGCCTGGTGGCTTATTATACTGTTCACAGAGACTGACAAAAAGGGAGCGTTCAGAAAGCCAACAGGGACAGGAGCAAGAGCAGAGACTGAGAGAAGAGTCAGAGGTGAAAAAGCAGAAACTAGGATTACAGGTTTGAGGTTCAATTACAATGAGAAGCAGAAAGGAGGGAAGAAAGAACAAAGTGTCACAGGAGAGGCTGCTGGGACTGTCTGGTAGAGCGGGGGAACGGGAGCTGGACTCAGCCCTCTCTGTTGGCTGGATGGGTCTTGCCTGGGTGAAGCAGCTCAGGAGAGATGCCGACGTGAAATTGGGAAGGAGTTTGGAACTGCCCCGGTGCAAAGGAGTGGAGAAGGAAAGAAAGTGACAGTAAATTAAGCATAATCTGTGCTGATAAATGAGAAGCAGTGGAGGGAGGTGGGACATTGTTAGGGCATTTTGACAGACAGCTGAGGGACAATCAAGACAAGTGCCTTGATATCAGAGCTCAGGGAGAGGGTGCATGCAAACATGCTTTGAAAACCAGGTTATCACATGAGACCTTCAAGGAGTTTATCTGGTTTTCTGTCATGAGGTTGTAAGCTACACAGACAAGCTTTTCACACTCTAGCTCTGTTCTTATATTTTAATTATCTCCTCTTCCCATCTTCGCCTGGCAAAATTAGTATGAATACAAAAGATGGGTTTGGTGTCTGTAGAAAGCATGCCAACAATTTATAGACTCCCTTTGCTGAGGGTGTTTTTACCTGTTGCTGTGACAGTAACACTTGAGATTCCTGTAAACAGAGTTGAGTGAGGAATAAGAACTGCAATTTTAGCTGTTCTTTTTCTGGCTCACTTAATTACCGCTGCATTCACCATCTTCCCTGAATAGGAAGTTATTTTCCTGTTCACTTGAGCCTTTCAAACAGTGAAAGGGAAAAGAAAATTAATAGCGGTGGGCGGATAATGTCTTTTTGAAGCCCCAACAGTCAGATGGTAAGCCTGGGAGATAGCACCTGAAACTGTTATTAACCAATTAAAATGAAGTTCTGACCTAATTGCATGTCGCTAATTATTCTTTTAAGTCAGTGTAGCCATCTTAGCGAGATGCAGGACCCTTGCAGAAGTCCGGCAAGGCCCAGGTGCCTTCCAGGCAGCAGCTACAGCCTCCTGCTCCATCTGGTGAGGAGGACTCATCAGTCAGGGGGGCAAGGAGAGAGTCCAGGATTAGGGAGTGTGCCAGACTTGATTTGCGGCTCCATGACAAAGTGCTTCTTTGCTCGCTTCTTCCTGAGTGATGTTTCCGATAGGCTTTTTTTAATCTTGCCTGTGTGCTGCTCACTTAGCGCTCTGTTTATGATGGAAGTGAAATGGGAGTTTGAATAATTTGAAACCTGAGATTTTTCTGCTTGATCCTGGACCATATGTGTTCCTGGATAGCACACTTCTCTTTGTACTGCACACCCTGGAATGTACATTTGTAGCATGATGTAAAGCAGTACTCAAGTGCAGCAACAGTATGTATGATTATGGTAAGCTTTTTATTGCTAGAAAGTGGGTAGCACTCTCAGAATCTGCGTTAGCCCAAGTGTTCCTATTCATAGATTTAAGGACCCACGACCATGGGATATAAGTGTGGAGGGGATTTTCTAGGACAAGAATGTATAAAGTTGGGCTGAATTATTGAGCATTTATTTTCATTTTGAGTTTTTATTTCCAGATACATATACCCTAAACTAAGTGCAGCTGTTCCATGAGGGATCTCAGGAATGCCTTGTATACTAGCTGGACTCTTACAAACCTCACCCAAAATACCCTGATCCTGGTGAAACTGAGTTTATCTTTGTCACAGTCATACTTCAACTACTGTACTAACACACATCTCTGAGCATAAGGCAGATTTTTTTTTTTTTTTGCATCGTGAATCCAGCAACATGTAGCCTTGCATTTTGTATTTAGTTATGTTGTCATATTTCTCATTTTCCCTTCTGCATGATACTTCTGTCTGGGTGGTGGTGTCAGTTATACTTCTGTGTAATTTTAAAGTCCTACCAGTAATCTTTACTGTGCTAAGATCACTAATGAAGATACTAAATAAAATGGTTGATGTCGCAAGATTAGTGCCTGAGCACTAAACCCTCCTTGCTTTAGAATCATAGAATCATTTTGGTTAGAAAAGACCTTTAAGATCATTGAGTCCAACCGTTAACCTAACACTGCCATGTCCACCGCTAAGCCATGTCCCTAAGCGCCACATTCACACATCTTCTAAACGTGTCCAGGGATGGTGACTCCACCACTTCCCCGGTCAGCCTGTTCCAGTGCTTGTTTGACACTGCTGCTTTCAGCATGCAAGCCACTATCATCCTCTCTTTTCTTTAGCTCTTCATTCACCTTCCTGTTCTTCTTCTGGTCTTTCCCAGTTTACCTGACTGTATGCCTTCCTGAAGTCTGAGAAAATAGCTTTTCTGCATTTTCTTTGTCTTAGAAAGACAAAGACAGCCACTTAGATGGTTTTGATCCATATTTTAGAGATTCATGTCATGTTTTACTACATTTTTTTACTTACCGCTGTACATCTGATTACTTTTCAATATCTCCAAATGTGCTGAAATGCTTGCGTAGTACAGTCAGTAGCCATCCTTTTCCCTAATGTAGTTGCTATTTTTTGATCCTTGGGAAGCACTCCATAATGAATACAGTTATTCAGAACCCTTGTGTCACCACCCTGTGATTTTCTGTGTCATGTTTTGGTTAACTGGATTTTGTTTTCTAGCAGGGTTTTTTGTTTGTTTGTTTTTTTAAGTATCCAGTTATGGGAGAGAGGCAGGATCGCCTCACCTCAGCACACTGAACTCTTCAGAGTCATCTGTGCCACTCCACTACGCTCCCTCCGATCAGGCGTATTTCAGGTGCAGTTCCTCATTTCCTAGAATATGAATGCAGGAATACATGAAGCAGGCTAGATGTAATTAGAACATGAAGGTAATTTTTCATTTCTCACTGACTGCAAGGAGAAGCCTGAAAATACAGTATCATTATCAACTCCTTAAAATAGAGATGAAGTGAATATAACTCCATGAATTCTGGCTTTGACTGCTAGTACCCACTGTGGTATATCTATACCCATCTTTGTTTACCTTGCTCCCATGGTCAGCATCTTTATTCTTGCTGAAAATTGGGACCAAACATCTGTGCTTGGGGCTGTTCCTATATTATCTTTAATATTAAACCTTCACTTGCTGCACAGAGATCCTAGTTTTTTCTTGGTTTTTATGTATTCCCAAAATACGTTTCATTCTTTGGCATGCCTGCAAGAAATGCCAAGTGTTCTTTATGTTCAAATCCTTGAGTTTTTCACAGCTCAGCAGTCTTTACTAATTATTTCCTTTAATTTATCAATTTGTCATTCTGAGAACATTAAAAAATGTTTGAGCTGTACACCATTTTATTCTGTAATTTAAACTAACCCAGCTTGATGTAGTATTCTTTGTATTACTAAATGTTTTGTTAGCTTTTCTGCTTCGGAATAGCTGAACTACAACCTCAGTCCTAGTATTCTCCTGGGTTTAAGATGCTAATCTCCCCGAATGATATAATTCCTCTTGTTTTCATTCCCATTAATATCTGGCTATATCCAAATAATAGTGCGGGATTGTCAGACCACTTCAACACAGCAAAAGCAAGACTTTTTATCACTCTTGTTTAAAGGGAATTTTACCTAAAATGTTCTGCCTGTGCCAGTGGTTCTCCACCTGTGTTTGCAGGTGCAGTGTTGGAGACAGTTCACCTGGGTGGGAGAAGATGTCTGATGCATGGTTGGGCCATGGAGCACTTGCAAGGACTTTGCCAGACATAGTAGAAAGTAAATAGCAAAGACACCTTGCAGTTGCTGAGCCATTAGGTATTGTGACCACCTTCTCTGTGCAAGGGTGTTTGCTAAAGCAACGAGTTGGACCCGCTCTGCTCCTCTTCCTCGTGTTGGAGCCTTGTCTGTGTCCCTGCCACCTTCTCCTGGCTTCACTTTCTGCTCCCTTCTCCAATACCTTATAGCAGTGCAGCATCTGAGAAGGTGACCCGTGGAGGTCATGATCTTCACCCTTCTTCCTCAGTTTGAAAAATCACAGGCTATTTTATTTTTGTGGCCATGTTCATTTCAAACCATTTCAAATGCCTTTACATTCATCCTTGGAACAGTTTCATCATTTTGTCTCACTTGGAGCAGTGGTTTCAAGCTGAAGTAATGCTTTGTAATTGAAGGGCAACTTCATTCTCCCATAAATAATACTTGCTGGAACAGGATGGAAGGGAATGCCACAATCTCTTTTATCTCTTCACAGTCTCTCTTCTGATTTCTGCACATGCAGCATAGGGATGTGATATAGATCAGCCTGAGCGTGGCCTTCTCTTTGTTTAAAAGCAGCCTTACCAATTTTTTTATTTCTAAAGCTTTTGTGTTTCTTCCCTGTTGTATTCCAGAGTACTTCTCCCTCCTCTTCCCCCATCCTTCACAATTGTGTAACTTTAATAGCTACCCAATGTCCATAAGCAACACTATAAAAGATGTTTGTATGAAGGAGGATTTTTTGTTAAGAGAAATCTGTTTCAATTTTGTTTCATTTTTTAGAAGAGATTCTAATTATTTTAAGGATGGGGCAAATAAAGAGCATGAAAACTTTGTTGAAGGGAAAATTACAGCAGAGTCGCTGGCAGTCTCTTGGGAAGTGCAGCTGCACACACGGGAGCGTGGGCTGCTCTTGATGTTTGGCAGGTGCTGCGGAAGAATTATTCTTAAGCTGAGCCTGAGCCGTGTGGTGCCAGTGCAGAGCTGAGCTTCCTTGGCCCTTAGGATAAAGGGTGGTAGCCAGGATTTCTGGGGGTTATTTCCTGTATATCAGCTTTTCTACTTATCCCACAGCCAAAGGGAGGGAGGTTAGGCAGTGCATGTTTACATGGCTCTAAAAGAAACTTCCAGAAGACCACATTCCCTTCGTCTTAACTTTCTCTGCATCCAGTAGTCATTAAAAAGAAGTATTTGCAGTACTGTCAGATCTTGATATTTTGAGTGTTTATATAAAGTTATAATTAAGCACTGAAAGCTTCTGAGAAGTGCAGTGCACCCCTCTTGCCCCCTCGCTGTGCTTACCAGGCTGTACTGGCTGTAGTGCTGCACTATTTCTGTAGTCTGGATTAGTTGGAGTGTTCTCCATGGGTGGCTTCTCCATTCCACTCCTCCTTTAATGTCTGTTCTTCTACAGGATTGATTGAGCTGTCACTTCAATAACTGGGCTAGAGCTGACCCAGTTCCCTCAAATAAACATTAAGAGTCGTCCTTGTAAAGTCTTCCTAGGATTTTTGGATCCAGTCTGGCCATTCTGAAGCTTTAAGGTCAAGAAGTGAGCTAGAACTTTTGTGACCATTTTGTATTTTCCCATACCTTCCACTACTAGAATTACCTATATAGCCTTTTAATCTAATGTGTTTGAACGCTGTCTTTCTGATGGTTCCAGAAAATAAGGCGGTCTCAGGAGCAGGTTATGCCGACTGCTCTTTCTCCTGAGTTCTTGTTTTTCTGTAACTTGCTTTCCTTCCTTCGGGTGCTAATCCTCCCATGTCACACATTTTCTGTTCAACTTTTCTTCTCTGCTAATCTCTGGATTTGTTCTGCTGCCTTTCCTAATCCACGGGAGTGTTGGTGACCTCAGGAGAGACCTTTGGCAAGAGGCTTTTTTGGATTTGAGTAACACTGAGGATCCCTCCTGCAGTGCTGAAAATCAGTAATTGCGTTTCAGACTGTCCCTGAACAAGACTGAACAACCTGACCACTTGCCTACAAAGCTTGCTCCCTGCAGTCCAGTCCTAACGGGACATGAGCTCTCAGTTTAATATTGTGCTGAGAAACAGCCGTTCCTGCATCTTTGCGAGTTCTAGAGAGAACTTTCTGGAACAGTCGAAGTATTATACAGGTGATAGGAGATGACTAAAGCTGAGCCATACGAGTTATAGTTTAGTAGCAACAAAATTCCAGTCTTGGCTGAAAAAATTCTCTGCTGAAAAGAAAATCATCGTGGCGAGGAGCTTTAGCCATAGCCCAAAGATGGGATTTCTTGTTTTGTTTTTAAAGAGTGAAGGGACAAAATTGGATGCTAACTGAATAGTGATGCTCGGTGGAGGTTTATATGCCCGGGTCAGAGGAGGGAGGAGAGGGGGACAGTGGGCGAGGTTTGAGTAACCGAGATGCAGTAAGTTGTGCCCGCGTTGCTCTGCACAGTGAGTAGGAGTCACAGGTCGCTGTTGGTGTCACTGCAGGGGTGACAGCGATGCTGACCTGCTGTGTGCTGCTCTGGGAAGGTGCAGAGGAGACTGTGGGGTGCTGATGCTCACCGAGGTCCTGGGGAGTGGCGTGACTGCAGGACAAGCCTTGACTGAGCAACGGCTGGTCATTTTATGTAGTAGTTGGAGAAGTGATCCGTAAATGGTGGCTGTATATGCTAGTACTGGTAGTGCAAAAAGAGCTACAGGATTCCTTTTACCTCATTGCATCAAGAACACAGCTAGAAGCAAGAACTTCCTGGACTTTTTGGAGATCATACCTAGCTTCTAGGGGAGTGGCAGCATGTGGCTCTGGAAAATGTGCAAAGTACTCACACATCCTCTCTGGCAGCTTGTGTCGAACAGAATGCAAAGTAATCTGCTCTAGCACCACCGCAAGAAACCACAAAGAAGCCATCTGTTAAACCCAGAATCTTCTACTCATGTGTTAAAGTTTGAGTACCTGAGAAAATGAGAACCCAGCAGGGCTTCATAGCTTATGCTGAGCTGCTCCTCACCTTTAGGCATATGTTGCTGCTTGGAATGTCACTGACACCTGAGATTCTGAGTGATGTGTCCCAGCATGGGACATTCTTTCCTTCTCCTTTGGTGGTTCTCTTAAAACTAAGGTGAGCAGAGCAACAAAAGAACCTGTGAAATTAGCATCCTGCACTAATAGAAATATAAACTCTTTACGAAGTCTTTCTTATGAGGAAAGACTGGGAGAGCTGGGTCTGTTCAGCCTGGAGAAGAAAAGGCTGAGAGGGGATCTTACCAGTGCTTGTGGATGTCAAGAGGATGGGACCACTTTCTTCAGTGGTGCTCAGCAATAGGATGAGGGGCAAAGGGCACAGACTGAAGCATAGGAGTTTCCATCTGAATATGAAGAGAAACTTCTTTACTTTGAGGGTGACAAAGACCTGGAACAGGCTGCCCAGAGAGGTTGTGGAGTCTCCTCTGGAGACATTCAAGACCTGCCTGGACACATTCCTGTGCAATCTGCTCTGGGTGAACCTGCTTTAGCAGGTGGGTTGGACTAGATGATCTCCTGAGGTCTCTTCCAACCCCAACCATTCTGTGGTTCTGCGATTTCCTTGATTCTGAGAAGACTAGCAAAAAGGTATTTTCAAGCTGTATTTCCTTCCTGCTTGGGGAAGAGTTCCCCGCTGACGTGGTGGCTGTTACCAGCACTGTGGTTCTCTCTCCTCTTGTCAGTGTGGGGGAGGCAGGAGAGCCAAGGCGGGGACATCTCACCGCAGCGGATTTCCGTTCTCAGGTCACTGCCGCTGCAACAGGACATGCAAGTTAATTTGATGCTGGGGAAAGAGGGGTGGAGACAGAAAATAGGGCCTCTTGTTGATCTTTTTGCTCTGTCTTTACAGCATTTGATGGTCTTTGCACTTTGCAGCAGGACAGAGCTGGGGTTTCTATTCTTGCCCAGTATCTTTTGACCCAGTTAGCAGCAGCAGCAAGTGACAAATGCTTGCACTAGCTGTGAATGATGACAACCAAGATAAGTGTCTTGCTTGGCCAGAGAGATGAGGAGAAGATCTCTTAAATATCTAAATGTTTAATACTTATTTAGTTTGAATATGTGAATATTTTAGTAGCTACAGAGAGCCTGCATATCAGTGAAAAATACCTGGTTTTCACCTACCAGATAACACAATGGCTTTCCTCATGTGTTGATGTATGTTTGTCGCCTCTGTGGGCTTTGGCACAGAGTTACTCATGTCGGTTTTGTACTGGCACAGACCTGACCGGGGGTGGGGTTGTGGGAGTGTTGTCCTGGTGGAGAGACAGGACTGCACTGCTCCTGTGGGATTTAGTTTGGGAAAAAAAAGACATGCTGTTCTCACCTGGTCCTGTGATTTATCAGAAGAGCAGACAGACTTCTGTACGCCCCTGTTCTGTCGTTGTTGGGCTCTGTGGGTGGGTCTCACACGTATGGATGGACATGCACAACCACTTTCCTGATTTCTGCCCCACTTCCTTTCAAATGAAAGCACCTTCTCTCCTATAGTTAGACTATCCTACGTATTTCATTCTTTACTTTTCACAATAAGGCAAAACATTGAACATACCACTATTGATTTTTGCTGCTTGCCTTCCCTCTCCAGAGCACTTAAGATATTTTTAGAGGCCTTCATCTATGAGATTTATGGGGAGAGAAAAGCATCCACCAATACATGAGCTGCCAGGGTTCAGCTTCTTGAAGACCTGTGTTACCAACCAAAAGCTCGTGGCTTTTTTTCGTTATAACTTGCTCAGCATTGATGCACAGTAAAGGTGAACACTACAAACGGGGATGGGGGAAGAAAGGAAGAATTTCAAAGCCTTTGTTTTACAGGCCTTTTGCCATAAATGCATGTGATGAATATAGAGCGTAGAAAATAGCCCCAGGAGAGGGAAGATGATGACAAATAACCTGAAAGTCTGTGTGCAGTGGAGTTTTAAGAAGCTGAATGAAGATTGAAGTAAAGCCTACACGTTTTGGGCTCAGTGCAATCTTAACTGAATACCTGAATAACAGGCTACAGTAGATTTGTGTAGAAAATTCCATTTACAGCCTCAGGAATCAGGGAGCAGAGAGGTCAGGTCAGACTGGTGCTGTGAGTCTCGTTCACAGGGAAGAAAATAGTTAAATTACCACAAAGGGACTTTTGGACTGTGACTTCTGTAAACGTGTAGCAGAGCATTGACAGGTCTCTACCGGAAAATTGGACAGATTCGTTCCTTTTTATGGCATTTTACTAAGCTTTTGAGCACTCAAGCTAATAATGTCTGATGATTCGGTGGTATCTGGCTAGTGAAAAAGCTCAGAGCAAACCTGTCATCTCTGATTTTCTCCTTCTCTTCATTAACCTCCCTTGGCTGAAAGTTTCATGAACTTTGTCCACCTGCAGCAAGGCGGGCTGCTGCGGAGGGACACGCACTCACTCCTGTTCTGCTGCTCCTAAGCAGAGTCCCAAGTAAAAACTGAAATACAGCAAGAACTTAGTGGTGAGTGGAGTTTGTTAGATGATTGGAGACTGGGATCAAAATACTTAAACAATAGGTTTATGAGTATTTATTATTATTTTAAGAGAAAAAAAGAGGATAAATATGAATGGAGAGATGTGTTGTGAATTCCTCAGGGTTATAGCAGTGCACAGATCTGTCTTCAGTTCAGAGAACTGGACAGGTTGGTATTAAGTCTTCATTTCATGTGAATGATAATCCAAAACTATTTCTGAAGAAGAGCTTTTAAAAAAACACAAATCCTGCTCAGCCTGATTCTGAAATACAGTTGATTACAGCATGGAGTGGAAATTCAATCAAACAGAAAAATACAAAACTTTTTTATTATTTCGATAAGTAGTATTTCTTCTTGCTAAATTCAACATTTGCAGGTTGGTGGTGGTTATTTTGCTTTGTTTATGGTGTGGGTTTTTTTGTTTGTTTTGGTTTGATTATTTTTTTTTGGGGGGGGGGGGTTGTTTTTTGTTTTAATTTTTCTTTCTATCTCTTTTTTTCTTTTTCTTTTTTTTCTTCCCCTGAGTGAACAAATCCAGATTTTTTTTCACTTGGACATGGTTTTATTTTGAAGCACAGCTTCCAGAATTGCATGCGTGTGGGATCGCGGCTGGGACCAGCGGAGAGCTGTGGCGCTCTGCCAGGAGCTCGCCCTGTCCCCGCAATACAGATGGATTGCCAGCGTTCTGGAGAAAAACAACTCCAAAACTTTAAACAAATTATGCTTAATGGAAATAAACTTCTTTTGCCCTCCTGCGTAATGATTTGGATAATGTGCTGGCTGTGTGTTTCTGGAGGATGGAGGAAGGGGAGAGCAGGGCAGAGACAGAGCTCTATGTGCCTGTAACTTGCTCTCTGGTGGATGCTCTGGGAATCCTATGGGGGAAGCTACGATGTTTCTAAGTTCGGAGTGTTTTTTAACACCCAGCCCATCTTTCCATTAGAAGGTGAGCAGGCTAACTACAGCCAGCTGTGATAACGGCATTTACCTAGTGGTTGTTTCCTTCTATATATGGATTTGAAAGACGTGGAAAGGCCTATGTCTTGTATCTGGCATTCTGTGTACAGCTTTGATGCTGTCTTCCATGAAATTCACCTGAGTTTTGGTGGCAAGTGGCAATGTCATGAAACCAATACTGGGTAGTTGGGTTTTTTAATATAAAAAAGGGCAAGCAGAGTAGGCTATCACCTGCTTCACAGAAGAAAAGGCACCATAGCCATATCTCTCTGTTTTTTCTAAGCTGGTGCTGATAAATCTTTTCTCTCACTTCTGTTGCTATGGTGTTAGTTCTGTGCAAAAACAAACCTTTGGCTGATCATGTCAAATGCAAAGATCGTTTGGAGAGAGAGATGCTGAAAGAGAAGGGAAGTAGGAGGGCTCAAATTCCAGCTGATGACAAACAATGAATCAGTGTTTGTCTCAGCAGAGGGCCATCAGAAATTTTGCACTCTACTTTCACTGACTTTTGCTCGGGTCTGATAACTTGAAAAGGCGTCTTTTTTTTTCTCCCTCAAATCTTTTTTTCTTTCTTTTTCTTCTACTTTTATGTTTCGTTTTTTTTTCTTCTTGGTACATAAAAGGAAGGTGGATCTGTTCCAAATTCCGCACAGCCCAGGAATATTTGCTTTCCGCAGCATGGCCCAGAACACAGAGAACTTATTCTTGCAAGCGGTTTGGTCCTCCAGTCCACAAAATACTGGATCAAATTTTGAAGGTTTGTGTGGTTGAAATGTACCTGCTGTCCTTGCTGAGGCAAGTGAAGTGGTCATTGACCTGCCTCGTGGAGGGGCTGTCTTAAGCGTGCTGTCATTTCTGGCATTGCTTTCCTGGTGAAGCAGAGCACTGTTACAGGGTCCCTTTTTAATACTTTCTGATGTGCGAAGAAGGTGCATTTTGGTTTTGTTCTCGAAATATGCCAGTTGCTTTTAGCTGGCACAACCGTTGTGAAAAAAAGTTATCTTCCCCAGATGTCTTATGCTTCTGGAAAACACTGTGCTGAAAATGCCTTAATATGCCTTGAAGGCTTATTTCTGTTCTTGGGTCAAGGCTGAAAGGGAGGACTGTTTTCTTGTTTCCTGAATGTTTCTGTGCAGATTGAGCTGCAAGGGCAGGAATAATGTAGAGGGGTAACCAATCTCAAATACTTATTCGCTTCTCAGTGTTTTTCAGACTGGAAGTCCTGAAAATGGATTAATTCACATTTTTGTACCGTGGCAACTGGGAACTTTCTGACCCAGTTAAATGGACCCTTTGTTTTGCTGTTTCCTTCCAGATGTGATAGGCAGATGAAAAGACCTCAGGAGAAGCAGCGTGGTTATCTGAGACTTATTTTAAAGTTATTAACTGATTTTTCTGGAAGTTGGTTGCAGAAGTAGATCATCTCCTTGCACATCCTTAGCCAAGCTGCAGTTCACTTGGTTTTGCCTCGATTTTGCAGAGACTCGTGTTTGCCCTTAGCCTTCATCCATGCTACTTGTGGGAGTAAAAACCTAAGTGCCAGCACAGCCAGACCTTCTGTGGGCTGCCTCACCCAGCCACAGCTTACTGGTTTAGTCTGCTGGTTTAGTTTTATTGGGGCTTAAAGCTCCAGCCATCCTGTCTTATCGCTACCTTCCTTAAGGCACTCCTTAATCCAAAGCAAGGCCATTTCTGTAGGGTGGGAAATTTTATTAGGACAAAACTCCAGGAAATGAGACAGTAAAGACGAGGCTTCCATCGAAACAGCGTCAGCAGGCTCTTGTGCCCAGCCCTCCTCTCTCTCCTGTACCCCCCACGCCCTTCTCTGCCAGAGTTGAGTAACAGGGATACCAGCAATGGGAGAAAACGTGCGTGTAGCTGTATAATCAGATGCTAACTTCAGTTTGGTGAGCACACATCTGTCTCTCATTGCGAAGATGTTCCCAGTTTGAAGTTTACACGGTTACATTGTCGCTGGTGCGGTAGGTCCCGCCATCGGTGGAAGAGCAGTGCTTGGTAATGTGGCAGCTGTGGGCAGCCAGGTGTGTTGGCTTGAACATGAGCCAGATCTGGTACTTGTGCTGTACAAATGTTCAAACCTGATAAGTAGCTTTGTGGGATCATTAAGTTTGGTAGGGCCCTTAGGAGTCCATAATATATCATCTTGATCAAAGCAGATTCAACATTAAATTTAGACCAAGTTACTTAGGGCTTTGTCCAGTCGGGTCTTAAAAACCTCAAAAGATGGAGATCCTACAGCCTCTGTGGGACTCTGTGCTGCAACTCCTGGTAGAAATTTTTTCCTGGTTTAGTTGGAATCTGCACTGTTTTGATTGATGACCTGACAAGTCTGGGCTTCTGAGCCCTCACAGTGACATTGGCCCGTTCTCTTAGTACCATTGTGTGCATTCCCTCAGGTCCCATAGCTGCCTTTGCACTGAGATTTCCTCAAGAGATCCCTAACTCTAATCTTTTTCAAGTACAGGTGGTTCCTTTCCTCCTTGAACCCTGTCTTGGTACTGGGGACCAAACCCTGTGACACATCACCATGGCTTTCATGCCTTCCCATGCTGTCTCGAGCAGAGTTTCTGCACACCCCACCCCAAGTCTGTGTCCCCCACCCAGGTCACTGCCCAGGTCTGCTAGTGGGAGTGCTGTGGGAGCTGCACCCCTCCTCACCTGCTAAGTAGCTGTCACTGCAGCAAATGAATTTGCAAAGGTCCTGAGTCACTTGCTTTTGTGTTACCTGTATTACTACTGTCCTGGGTGCTGTTTAGTGCAATCACAGAATGTTAGGGATTGGAAGGGACCTCAAAAGATCATCCTGAAGGGTGAAGGGCATGGCAGGCGTTCCTGTGATAGTGGTGATAATCTTTGTTGGCTCATTCCTTTTGCATGTATAAGGACTGGGAAAGACACCTGAAGAGGGAAATGTTGGCTCAGGGTGGGGAAGCATGGGGAGGTGTTTGGATGAAGGGTGCTCGCCAACGAGCTCACAGGTTTTTCACAGGATTAGATCTACACTGCTGAAAAATAAATGTCTGATTAAAGTTTTCTGCAATTCAGTAAAATAAGAATCCTAATGGATTTGGGTAACATACCAAAATAAAGGCAGCATGTAAAGTAAATGCCTTCTGTGTGGCAGTGGTACCTTGGATGGTGGCAGGGACAGGAACCTCAGATCTTCCCTGTGTTAATAAAAGGTTTCTCTCTGGTTTCTTCAGCTTGACCTCACCAAACCCATTGAAGATCAGGGACCTTTGGATGTGATCATACATAAACTGACCGACGTCATCCTTGAAGCAGACCAGAATGACAGCCAGTCACTTGAGTTGGTTCAAAGGTTCCAGGTAAGTGGTTCTTTTGTAATCTTTCTGCATTTCAAGCAGGAGGATGATCTTGGTGCAGCAAATTCAATCTGTTTCCTGTGCAGTTGGTAGGGTTTGATGAAAAGAGCTCCCTGGCATGCTGCTGCCCTGCTACTGGTAGCCCATCAAAACTAGTTTTGTCAGTCAAAAATAGCCTTGCACCTTTGGATAGGTTTTGCATCGTATTGGTAAGGTTAGCAAGAACTGGTTTGCTACCAAATGTTGTCCTGATGTCATTCTAAGAGCATGAGTGCTCTTCACAAAGAAGAACGGGTGTTTGCAGAGTCCTTTCCATGTGTTTCTCCATGACAGAAGCCACTAAATTAATTTTGCCCAGTTCTGTTTTGTCTTCTGAGATCCTGGAAAGCTGATTTCTGTAACATCAAGGTTACTGTGATTCTGTCCTCTAGTACCTGAGAATCCTTTTCTATTATTTTTTTCCCCACATTTACATTGAAGGTCAGAAATATGCTGGGCATAGTGTTACAGACAACTGTTTTCCCAAAGAATTCCTATTCCTATGGAATATGCTTATGTCAGGTGGAAAAACAGCTCAGACAAATTTTGCAATTTTGACAACTTTATTTTCTTGGGAAATGAGGTTCTTTGCTCTGCTTAATGTCCTACAACTAGTAATGCAGAAAATATTTTACTTAATGGAGTCAGTATGCTCTTTGCTCTAGTTACAAAGCTTTTTCTGCCTCCCACATGCGTATTACTCAACTACATACAAGAGATGAAAAGGTTTTACTTGTGGGTCTGAACTTCTGGCACCAGTTCTCTGAATAGTAGATGACTATTCATCACCAAGTAGTGCGGGCATCCACTTCCCACAGCACTGGCAGCTTGTGAACGTATATGGAGAGATGGACTTTGGGGCTTTCTTTTCGCAGTCTTTCTCTGTTTCAGACCTTAACTAGTTTGCCTTCAGAATATACCCATCCTGCCAATGAGAACTGCTGACCAAAGAGATAAAGAGCACATGTTTTAAGTTGCTCACAGCTGATCACAGTTCATGAGGTTCCTCATTCCCAATCCTGACGTTGTAATGCGCGTTCCTGAAGGCCAGGCTGTGTGAGGCTCTGTGTGGCACTGCGGCACCTCCCCGCTCCCCTGGAGAACGTGCTGCTAGGGAACTTGTGCAGACAGTTGTAGAACGACAGCTGGTGCGTAGCAGTACAATTAATTTAAAACACTGTTCTTGTATTCTGGAGCAAGAACTCTTCAGTAGATGTGGAACATTTTGAATAAGAAGTCCAGCTAGTCAGCTTACTGTATTTAATAGCTTCAGGTCACAAGCTGATACTGTTCTCAAGTACTGAAGTGAGGCCTGGAGGAAACAATAGTAAGTACAGAGGATGCATTTGACCACGAAGGTGAAGTTTGGTCTGAAATGGGCTGGAGCACTTTGCAGCCAGAGCCGTGGCATTGGCTCAGGACTTAGTGGGCTGTGCTCAGGTGTGCTGCGCTGCTGGAAGGCTGGTAGACATAAAGTGACCTGCTAAAGCTAAATCTCTTACTCTGATATATTTCTTAATGTAATTGTAATGTGATACTTTGATTTTATTCTGTGTACCTTTGTTACTGTTTAAATAACTTAATCTGTTATTTTTGTTTAGGTTAAATATTGAAGCTTTGTTTTTAAATATCTTTAAGTTAGAAAATCTCAGTGAAAATATGATTTTTATCTAATGAGTTTGGCTAAATTCTGAGAGAGTGAGAGAAGCAGTATATATGGATATATTATCCATTTATTCTTTAGTTCAGGTACTTGCTTGTTGTATTTTTTTTTTTTCCGATAGCCCTTGTAAAAGACTAATATAACCTGAATAGAAATGCAGTGACCTAAAAACAACAGAAATATCCCCTTATGAAAAAATGAAAACCCAAATAAAACGGCAGCTACAAACCAAAAACCCAGCTTCGCCCACCCAAAGCCTCTCCTAGAATTCTCAATATGTACAGAGCTATGTAGGTTAAAACTACGTCACTGATCTTACAGGATTTGTTTTCTTTCAAATGATAATACCAAATAAAGCATTTTTTTTAACCATAGTCTATTTGAAGTGAAAGTACTGATTTAAACTTTTAGAAATGATAACTCGCATAGAAGAGTTAATACTGCATAAAAAATAAGAAATGTATGTGGTGATATTGTTTCCGTTTTCTAAGCTGCTGTCAGAAGGAAGTTATAGAATGCAGTGCTGCTTGGATTTTTTTCTTTTTTTTAGAAAGTAAGCTATAATTCAGTTTCAGTACAGGATTGCCTACTGCAGAGGACTCAAATTTCCACTTTTTTTTTCTGAATTGTACGTACTGGCAGGGACAGGAACAGGAGACTGACTGTAGGCAAAAGCTTGGCAAAACTTGAACAAATTGTACATTTCTATCAGGCTTATTGAATTTGCTACTGTTGTGCATGACGGCATCAGTTTTACCACCTGGACCTTTTGGTCATGCTGTTTATGGTTTTTCTAGAACTTGAGCTCCACTGGTTCCTTACCACAGCAAGCTTCAGCCAGATATACTCTAGAAGGGCTGTTGCAGGGCTGCACTAAGAAACTTGCCTAATTCTTCTTGCGAAATGCTTGGATCCAGCTGGCTGGTACCTTCAAGGCTTTCATTTTTAGGGATATTAAATTTAACCGCAAATGAAAATAATAAAAAAGCCAGGCATGTTAGAGGAGAACTTGATGTTCTTTCTTTTCTCCCTGTCATTAGTTTTTGGTTGTTCAGTAAGCACCATGTTATCTAATATATCTGTTCCTTTGAGCATGCCATCTTCCTGCAGAGGAGTGCAATGTAATGTCTGAAGAATTAGAAGGGGATCCTGGAATGTGGTTTCAGTCACATGCTTTTCCACGGTTTCATTATGTGATCTAGACCATTCCATTTGCATCTCTAAATTTTTATTTTGCAAGCTGTAAATTAAAGAAAATGGTATTAACTCCCTTTTGAGATTAATATGAGAAGCCCTTTAGGTCAACTCAGAGCAGCTTGCATAAGGACTTTGGATTTGTTTGTTTCTGTTTGGAGCTCTGGTATGATTTTGTAGTAGCTATGATGGCATCTGATTTACAGACCAAGTTACAATAGTCACACTGGTGTCTGATGATCGGTTTTTACAGATTGTCCTTCAGTGTAGCCCAGTGGATGACTTGTCCACAATCATGTGGTTGAACCAGAACGTAGGTTTCCTTTACTGGACTACACATATTTCTGACTGTGGATATGAGATTATAATCTCTCAGTATCTTCAAAACTCATTCATTAGAAAAAGATCCTCTCCCAGTGCCTTCCAAACTGGAAGAGGATCTTTTTCTAGTGGATGAGGTAGAGGGCAGGGACCCCCGTGAGCAGGTTTCTGAATAATGTCGTCTCCTCAGTAAACCAAGGCTTTGGGCTTCTGGTTCTGCATATGTGACTGAGTTGTGGCACACTGCTTTTATGCAGGAAACTTCTGTTGTAGTAACACATGTACCCAGGAACCAGCAGAGTAGAGGAGAGGCCTACCAGTGCTGAATTAAGTCACAAAGTATGTTTAAAGGGTATATTCTCAGGTAATTTTGTATTCAGGGCAGAAACTGGCAGGAAATTTCTGCCTGTCTCCACCTGTCCTGTATTATTTTTGCATAAGATACCGAGAACTATTAGAAATTAAGTATATTCCCTAGAAAATAATGACGTTTAAGGAGGATCCATTTGTATAAAGTGTGTGGGGTGGAGTTGTTGGTTTGGGTTTTTTCAACTAAAATCAATGAACAACTTAGAAAATGTGAAGTGACCACCTTACCAGAAAGCTACTTATGTATGTGTGATGTCATATAAGCACTGTGTTTTTTCTGGGACCTGGACAGAAATGGAAATAGCGCGGTTCCTTTATTGTTCATTAAATTCACTGAAAAAAATTATGATGATCTTGACGAGACCAAAAAATCCAAAATTCAATATGCTGATTTTCCTGCTCTTGCATATGAATGCAACAGCAAGGTGGAACCTGGCACCAGTCCTTGCTGCAGTGTCCATAAAGTGGTCTTCCAGGTTGCAGAGAGTAAGAGATCCTTGACCACAGGAGGAGGAATGGTCCGCCAGGCTACATTTATGCCCTTTTTTGGAATAACTTCTTTTCAGAGCTGTATTGCAGGGGCCTTGGCCACGTCACCTGCAAGAGCTGAGGAAGACACTGGGTTCATGTTTACCTGAGTCTGTGCCTGGTTGCTGGGGTCTGTGATGAACCGTTGCACGGTCTGGTGTAGGGTGCTGGTAGACAGGAGGCCTCTTGGCAGGGCCTTTTTGTCTTGTTGTTTAATGAGTGTTCTCAATTGCCTTGTAAAAAATAATAATTACAGCAGACTCTGAAAACCGCAAAGAGGAGTTGCCTCTTGACAGTGGGCTTTTAGCCACAGAAGACCTTTAGGGTTGAGCTTCCTGAGGTCTTCAGGCTATTTAGGTGTGGTTTGGACTACAGTTTCTCAGGAGAGTATTGGTGGGTGCAAATTGTTCTCCACTGTATTGAAGATCAGTGATGAGTGCCTAGTGATCTCATCCAAAGCTGAATGAAGACCACATGCAGCATTTCGTGTATTGCATGAAGTGCAAAGCAGAGAAATCTTTCCATTTACTTTGTGGGACTCTTAGATCCTTATTTTGGGGATAGTGATTATTTATAGAGATGATGATTAGTCTCCCTTGCTACCCACTGCAACACTGGCCTGAACTGATGAAACATAGTTTATTTTTTGTCTAGTAAAAAACTGTTAGAGTCCTTGGTGGTTCCATCTTGGCCAGAGGAACATAAAGTCGGGGGGAAGAGGCATAGTCCCCAAGGGTCCCTTTTACTGGCTGGTGCTCCAGCTCCTGTCTTGGTAAGAAAGAGAACCAAGCTTTCTCAGTTCTTGCCTTCTAGATAAAGTTTATGACTTTGAAAAGTATGTTTTGGCTTTCATATGACATTGACTGGGGAATCTTTGCTCCTATTAGAGCAAAACACTCTGAACAGCTGCCTGTCATAGCTGTACAGGGGCTTGAGTAGCTTCATTCATTGCAGCTTCATACGAGTCTGTTCCATTCAAAATGATGGCTCAAGTGATGTAAAATCAATAGGGTTATTAATTTGTCTTTCAGAGTGTTTTCTGAACAGGTTCTCTTTTCATTAGCCTTCTTAAAGAGATAGATCAGAAGCCATTTTTATGCCTAGGCTTCGGCTATCAGTTTGATGAAAATTCAGTGTTTTCTTCCCCCCTTGCCTGTCGACTGTTGCCTCTCCCACTGTGAAGCTGTCCAGGAATGGCTCCTCTGTTCTTGATTCATAAGCTTCCCTAGAAGGGTTTGGAACTGAGAAGAAGGAAAATTAGGGAGATATTTCAGAATGGAAGGAATTAGAGGATTGCTCTTGCTTGGAAGGGGAGAAGTGCATTGTTCTTGCTGCACCGATAACTTTCTTCAGAAGTCTCAGCTGCAATAAGGTCATCTGGGTATTTACTCATGGAGATTATGGGAGTGTTTTTTTGATGCTGTCTTCATTTTGTTAAGATACTAGCCCATTCTTTTGCTAGTTTTCAGCTTTGTACTCTGAAAATACTTACATATTTCAGATTTCACATGCTCTGCTGAGAAAAGGCAAGTGAAAAATCAAAGGAAACTATCGAATCTGACTATTTTTTTTTTCTTTGGGGGACAGGGTGAGACACAAAGTTCAAGTGGCCTATTTGCGCCTGAATTCATAGGCCAATCACTGTGTTTTTCCCATTTGAAAAATAATTCTCTCTTACACTGATTGGAAGAGCTTCATAAGCAGGCAAAATTAACTAAATTAGTTCAAGTACTAACTGTAAGGAGAGTTTCCCATTTGCAAGATGAATCAGTGGTGGACTTTTGAAGGCAAAACGGGGAAGCTGAGTACTCAGAAAGTTGTTTTGAGGTTTACAATCAATAAAAATGCTTCCCCTTGCTGCCCCCTCATCCCTCCCAACCACTTCAAGAATCTTTTCCAGATTCAGAGAAAAACAATTTTAAGATTGGTGTTTGTTCAAGATCCAACTTGTCTACACTTTTTGTTTTAGGAGGTGTCTGTGAAAAAAGATTGTCACATAATATGCAACTTTTGTTTAATATTAAACAAAAGATTCTAGAAGTTTTATTACTTAGTAATAAAATCAAGTCAATGAGTCAGTCTGTCATCATCCAATGACCTAATATTTGCAGCAGAAACTGTATCAACTTATATATATATTTATATATACATATATATGTATAATCATTAACTACCTTTTTGAATAAAATTACTAACAACTCTATTCTCATCTATAGACAGACTTCTCAAGATTTTTTTTTTTTAATCTGTGTTACATCCAGAGCTATTTAATCGAGAACGTGAAATACTTGGTCTCTGATTTCAAGTTTCATTGCTGGCCTCCTGCCAGTAACAGAGCTGGTACAGAGCATTACTGAACGCCAAGCCTGTAATACAAACAAAGGAAGATCTGCTAAAGGTCCTAGTTTCTTCTTGTTTGCTTTTATTATGTCAAAGATTATAAAGAGGAAAACATAGACGTTGTCTGGGTCAAGCTGAAATGCGGCCCAAGAACAAAGCCCTTTCAAAATATTGTTGGGAAGCCTAAATATCCTCCAGATTGTTGCCTGGGTTGTTGGAATCTGCTGTTGGATACCAGCCTTTGGTAAATCCACCAAGGGAGAGTTTAGAGTTACTTTGTTGGAGTGATCAGAGAAAATGTGAACATTCAAAGTTGAAAGGTTGTGCTATACTGAAAGCTATATCTTGGCTTCAGTGTTTCTCTTTTCCTGAGTTGGAAGGGACCCACAAGGATCATCGAGTCCAACTCCTGACAACCCCACAGTTCACACCATGTGTCTGAGGGTGTTGTCCAGTCTCTTCTTGAACACTGTCAGTCTTGGGGCTGTGACACCTCCCTGGGGAGCCTGTTCCAGGGCTCCACCACCCTCTGGGTGAAGAACCTTTTCCTAATGTCCAACCTGAACCTCCCCGGCACATCTTCCTGCCATTCCCTCAGGTTCTGTCATTGGTTGGCAGAGAGGAGAGATCAGCACCTGCCGCTCCTCATCCCCTTGACGGAGCTGTAACTGCTATGACGTCTCCTCTTAGTCTCCTCATCTCCAGGCTGAGCAAACCAAGTGACTTTAACTGCTCCTTTGGACACTCTCTAGCAGCTTTATGTGTTTTTTATCCTGTGGCACCCAGACCTGCACACAGTGCTCCAGGTGAGGCCGCACCAGTGCAGAGCAGAGCGGGACAATCACCTCCCTGCCCGGCTGGCCATGCTGTGCTGGATGCGCCCAGGACACGGGTGGCCTCTTGGCTGCCAGGACACACTGTTTTCCCGTCTGTTAAGTGATATTCACAGGTATATATTCAGTAGAATGTGATGGCTCAGTGTGTAGCAGTTCCTAGTAAAGAAGCAAAGTTTATGAAAAGTTTCACTTCAGCTACAATAATTTTCCTGTGAAGTTGACAAAATTGATTTTTCTTATTGTAATTTCCTGTTTTGGGGAATTTGTGCTAGTGTTTGTATTTTCAAATTAATTATTTATTTAAAGTAGTTTTCCGTGCATAGATATTGGAACTCTTTTCTTCTGCGTGTGCTGGTGATGTACTGGTGTGAGGCTGGGAAGCTGTTGGCAGTGTCCATGCCCAAGGGGAGACTGGGTGATTTGCTTTGGAGATCCTGCTGCAACTTGATCATTCTGGTTTTGAATGCGGAGTTAATTACTTTGTGATGGAAATCCAGGCAACACACAATACCATGAGGAGAGGTGCTAAGTTATAAGGACTTTAGGCACATGTTGATGTTCCTGTCCCCTAAACAGCTTCAGCAGTTAACCACCGGCTGTGTTCAGGTAGATGCCTTGTACAAATGAGTTGACCTTGTTCTGCATTGACAGACTCCTTTGCTTCAAATGAGAGACGGTTTCTGGATTCAGTTAAAATGAGAGACCTGTAGCCTGCCCTCAGATGACCTCTAGGAGACACTTATTCAGTTCCTAGTCCTTCACTCAGATTATACAGATCTTCACTGCCTTGCTGACAGTCTCTGAGTTTTGCCATTCCTATGCCCTCTGGCTGTCTGAGTACCTAAGCCTGTAAACAGAGAAGTGCTGGAGAATAGCACCTGAAAGAAATAGGTTTGATGCCAAGAAATTTACTTGTTTTGTAAAGAAAGCTCATGTTCAGTCTGCTGTGTGTGTGCATGAAGGAGCTGTCACCTTACACTCAGTGCAGTTCTTGACAAAAGAGTAGTTTGTTGAAGTCCTCCAGGCTTCTGGAAAAGAGTCCCCACCTCCTTCTTCTTCATTGGTTTGCCTTACAGAGCTTTTTGGAGACTCCTTAAGGCAACAGAGTGAGAAATCAGTCACTGGAAAGTCAGCTAGGATGTCGCTTTGGTTGATGCATTGCTGCGTGTAGAATGGCCTCAGGATCATGCCTTCATTGCTGTTAAACTTCATTATGCTGCGTCAACCTTACTGCTTGGATGATCTTTTAATATGGTTTGGAGCTATTATAATTATAAATAAAGCACTGTGAAGCTCCTTACAGAAAGCATAGAAAAGCAAGGGTGCCTCTGGAAATAGTGCACCAAAATAACAAGAGGAACACACCAAACCCAGGGGAGTGAGGATAGTCCTCAGTGCTGAGGTGAGCACCAGGAAGACTTGAGAAGGTGCGCAATGAGCTAGGAAAGGGAAAAATAATTCCTACCTTGGAGGAAAGTGAAGGAGATGGAGGCCATAGACAGGATGGATGTCTGTGTGTGGGAAAGGATTAGTATGTACAGAGTAGGGGCTGAAAGTATGGGGAGCTTAAATTCAAGGTGGAACCAGAGTCTGGTTGAGGCAGAGAGGTGGTCCCCACAGTGTGAGAGGAAGAGCTAGTACGTGCATCAGAAATGCCGCAGGGTGTTTGCTGTCAGATCCCTGCTGAGGACACGTTTCGGCTCATTCAGGCTGGTTACCGCGTGTTCTTCCCCCATCCCGCTGGCACTGGCCGGCTGTAACGTGCTCATCCTCTCAGTGGGCTCATGGACAGGCACAATGTGGTAGCTCCATGTCTTTAAAGCTGAGGCACAGAGGGGCTAAAAGAGCCATCTTGGTGTGCTTTAGATATGTCAAGATGCTCGAGTACAGTTTCAGGGTCAGCAAGTTCAGGCTAATGCCCTAATCACTGGATTGTCTCAGCTCCACAAGGTGTCTTCTGAAGCTGAGTAAAAGGGCACATATGCATAGGCATACGTAGGTGTTTCAGATGCATTAGGTAGCAAGTTACCGTATCTCTTCTGTATTTGAAAGCTGGCTGCTCTGCCTGAGAGCCTAGAAGTAGTGGGGGCAGGAGGCTCATGAAAATTGTTCTCTGTATGTCCTGGTTATTAATGACTTGAAATGAACTCAGCTTCTGCTCCAGTGCACCGAAGAGGCTTTTTATCCAGGCTACGCTGCAAGGGTGAGACAGCAGCCGGGTCTGACAGTCTTGATGCCTGACTGTGCAGAAGGCTCTGTCTCTTACTTTTCCCAAGTGGCAGTGAGGTCGAGCTTATCTTCGGGGAATCCACTCCTTGTGCTCTGCAGGGATTATTAAATACGTCAGACACACATACTGCCACTGAAGGGTGCCTCATGCACTGTGAAGGAAAGTGATTTGTGTGCTATGGCTGATGCACTGGGTTCATTAAACCTCAATGCAGATCCTCTTAGCCTCAAAAGAATAATCCCCTTTTAGCAAGCCATCAGTTCAGACTATGTAGTCAGCAGAAAGCAACAGTTTGCCGGTGCTTAGGAGGAGAGTGAGGAGGAAGGCAGCTTCCCCAGGCAATATCTGGAGCAGAATCACTTGCTGGGAGCAGATGATGCCATTCCTTTCTCTCCAGCTCAATATCCACCAAAGTGCATCTCCTGAGACCACCTCACACTCCTAAGTATCCTTTGGAGTACGTTTCCAAAGTAACCAACTTAGGGAAGCAGGACTTCATGGAAGTCCATTACTTGCAGGAGCATTTCCCATGTATTTGCATGAATGGATTTAAAGAGATGAGTGGAAACATGAAGATAACTTTGGGAAGTTGGGTAAAATAAAGGCAGATGCTGACTTTGGAAACATTTGTCTGATTTTGGATAGATTAAGATAAAGGCTTATTTGTCCTATTGACTTTATGATACCAGGCTGAGGCAATGATGAAGGAACTCGACTTCTGTTGAGAGAAACAGAAGGAAGTTTTGTTGTGTTTGCAAGGCCAGTACCTGGCAGCTGTGTCTGTGGTTATGGCCAGGATGCAGTAATGCAATCACAGCCTCAGTGAATGGGGAATTGAGTTCCCAAGAAGATCCATGAGAACATTAAGTTTGCTTTGTTCTTGTAGTCAGGAGAGGAGAGTATGAGCTTAGAGAAGTAGCAAGATAGATGCTTTCAAAACTCATTGAAGACACAGCGAAGCAGCAGTCTCTTCAGGTCTGCCAAAAAGAATTCCAGCCCTTATCGTCCAGCTCTTAACACTGTCTTCAGCCCAGCTAGAGGACAGCAATAATAACATTAAAGAACTCAGATGTAGTCCTGAGCTTAGTTCAGACAGTTACGATGTTCATGTGCAGTAATTCAATGCAAGGCTGACCCCAAGATAGCATCGTGCCATCTTTCTTTTCCTAACTGCTTTTCGCAGCCCTGCTCACAGGTGTTACTGTGGCACTTGCCACTGTTTCCCTTCTGAGTTGATGTGGTAGCAGCACAGGTTTCACTGGTGAGTCCACAGGAGACATTTCCCATCCCAAAACAGATAGCTGTCATGTTTGTGTTTGTTTCAAAAGTCAGTGTCTAGACTGGTCCATTTGTCTCCCCTTGAAGAGAAACTGGGCATTGAGGTTTTTAACCTAGTCCTCTTCCCCATCTCCCTACTTTTCCACACTCTTCAACCAACCTAATGCCTTTTTTTTCTTTGTATTTGTTTTCCAGGAGTATATTGATGCTCATCCTGAAACCATTATCCTGGACCCTCTTCCAGCTATTCGTACACTTCTGGACCGATCCAAGTCTTACGAGCTAATTCGGCAAATAGAGGCATACATGCAAGGTAGGCCCATACGAGCTGTCCCTGAAGGCTCTTATTGTGATTGTAGAGAAGGAAGCAGCTGGATGTGAGGTTTGAAGTAGTGGTTTTGGGCCCCTCGCACTCTGTCTCTCCATGGAGTACAAACACGGCAGGATTGCCCTCTGGAATCCCATGCTGTTCTTTTTCGATCTATACAAAGGAGGTTTGCATCTGGTTAAAACTACAATGTGGGTTTAATGAGGACCATATTTACTACAGTGAGTGCTCCCAGAAATCTTCTGGAAAACATTGTCTTTTGCTGTGTGATCGTAAATTGAAATGACTCTACAAACTTAGCAGCTTGTCATAAGGATCCTGAGGTGTGAATTTGGCTAGTTACCTGACAGACTCTTGCCTTTAATTGGCATCATTTGAGTTGTATTCCCACATTTAGAAGTCATGCCTTTACAACCTGAGTAATTGTAGAATCTTATAATTTTAACCATTGTAACTGTTGGGCTAAGTTTGTCTTTCATTCCCTTTCTACTCCTGTTACTGTCGTATTCTCAAAACATTTATTGGCTTTTGAGTTTAAATCTAGAGTAGCTCTTGAAGTAGCTGTTTCATAAGTTAGACGACCATATTTGGGGGAAATTGCTTTGCGAAACTATGTTCTAATGAGGCATAATTGGAATTACCATTTAGGATTGTGTTATCGCTGTCTTGATGGGCAGATAAGAAGCTCATCAATTTGTATTTTTATAATTGTGGATTTATAAACATACTGTTCGCATCTGACCTGCCTGGCCACATCGGCAATGTCTTTATGTAAAAATAAGACTAGTAATTCACAGCACTTTCTCTTGTGGAGCTCTTTTGGAATCTCTGTAGGAAAAAATTTCAATTTGTATAAAATAATTTTTGTGAGTGGTTATTACTGTTGGCGAGTGGGAGAGAGGTGCTGAGGGAAACCTGTGCTCTGAGGAAATGGTTGGGATTTTGTTCTAGCAGCAGAAGAGATTTAGTAGGTGTTTGCTTTTTTTTTTCTTAAATGACTGTTGGTATTATTATTGTTATCTCTGTGAGAACAATATGTTCAGGAGAGCATCCAGTTTTTGCAAGTAGTTTGTCTAGTGCATGTTTCGGCCTCCTCTGGTCAAACTGATGCTAAAAAGGAAAAAAAGCTTCAGAAAGAAAAAAGTAGGCTTTAATTCAGTTAAAACTGACAGTTTAAAGACAAGCTGTTAATAAAGTTGAGGAATGAGGTAAGAAAAAACTTCACCTGTTCTCACTGGCTGCTGCAGCGTTATGTGACCATATTTCCCCTCTTCTTGCGTCCCCTCACACTCTCCCATCTCATCTTATTTCTGTCTCGTCATCAGAAATATCATGACAGAGACCTTGAACCAACTTTGTATTTAGCTGGGGAAATCTCAGAAGAGCTGAGTAATTGGCTAACTTCTTGTTCTGACCTAACTAGATCAGCCTCTGTATTCCCACATGTAATGATCTGCAGTGAGAAATTCGGGAGACCAAAAAAGTTACATCCCTCTAGACAGCGTGGTGTGTTTTTCCCCCCTCCTTGTTTTCACGTGCTAAACTGTGTTTCCTACTTTGCAGCTGTCTTGTCATATCCCAAGGCCATGAGCACTTAGAAAACTCAAACAAGAAGTAATACATCTGTGAATAGCATGAGGTCTTAAGAGATGCATCTTTTTTGTTCTGGAATTTAAAATGGAAGCCACTGCCAAGAAAATAATATCCTAGTCTTGAGTTGTAACTAGAGAGCCCAGTTTATCACAGGATAGAAAATTGATGTAGTGGGTTAAGTTCAGTACAAGGGATTATCTCTTCCAAAAGAATGCCATAAACTCTGAAGGGTTGAGTATGTGTGTAAGCAGAAATCTGCTTTTGAAAGTTATTCAAAAGAAAATTTAGTGTTTGTTTACAGACCAGTTTTGGATTCAGGTGATGATTACCTTTATTTGAATTATGTATTAAAGTATCTATAAATGAAGTACAGTCTTTATTTATGATCTCCAGTTTACACTTCAGCCCTGTAGACCTTACAAGAAGTGTATAAATAGAGATGTGCAGCATTTGGGTTGAAGGGAGGATGACCACATGCTCTGCTGACTCTGGTTTGTACGGTGCTGGATCTTCCTCCCCCTGCGTCACCTGTGCCTTTGGAAGTGGCAGGTGTTGCTGGGGTGACTGCCTTCTGCAGCAGTAGGGCCCCATATTCTACAAACAGCTTGATTTTAAATGTAATTATCTTTCAGATATCAGAGTTAATACCTCGCCTGGCCTTCTGACAGTGAATTCTCCATGCTTCCTGAAAAAGGAATCCCTATTTGAAGTGTCTAAAACTGGGCATCTGGACACTGTTAGGCTTTCCGAAAGTCCTGTGGCTTGCTCTCTGTTAAATCAAGTTTTTGAGTGATAAGTACTTTGATCCAGCTGCATGAGAATGGTATGGAAAGAGGCTTGTGATACAGCCCTTGTCTCTGCTACCACAGCCCATGGCCACTAAAGGGACAGAGGTGGAAGAGAACTAAGAACTAGGTAAGAGGTGTACGTGTGGTCAGGGATGAAGCATGGGGTTGAACCTGGACTTTCCATATCCTAGACTGACACTATAACCACTCAGTCCTTGTGGTAATAGGAGGCTTCACAGATTTGCAGAGTCATTGAGGTTAGAAGAGACTTCTTGAGATCTTATAGTCCAACTCCTCTGCTCAGAGCAGGTTCCCTGGGTCTGTTTCCAGTTGGGTTTTGTCTGTCTCCATAGATGGAGACATCATGACCTCTCTGGGCAACCTGCTCCAGGATTCTCCTCGAATGTAGTGGGCTGGCACCCACCTGGGACTTGCTGAGGTGACTTGCAGAGATTATTTTCTTCAGTATAGATAGTGATGGTGCCCTTGGAAGGAAGTGGGACTCTTCTAAGAAAAAAAATATCTTTAAGACATGTTTTAGCAATACTCTAGCCAGGATTGTGACTTCTTTTTCCTGTTCTCTGTTAGTTTGAGTGCAAGCTCTCAAAGATCTCATGATTTTTAAACCTTCAGTTCTGAATCTTTCTCTAGCAGCAGTATTTCTTTGTTTACTTGCCTGTGAAGAACTGCTTCTGATATAAAAGTGCTCTAGATTGGGTTCTGTAACATTTGCTGAAAGATTAGGATCATTGTTTAACAGAAACTTCATTTTTATCAGAATATTGTATGGTTGGAGCTGTTTAAGCATTAACCTCATGAAAAATAACTAAATTCTTTGATGCTGTGTTAAAAAGCTGTGATCCTACCACCTTGGAATTCAAGATCTGACTTTTTAAATTATACTTAAGATGGTAATAGATTATCACTGTGACTAGGCACTAACTAACCTTTTTATATTACATTTCTAGTTTGAGGATTAAAAGCTTTTGAAATTCCCTACATAGCTTACAAATAATAATCTAAATTGAAGGAATGTAAGCCAAAACTGAAGTAAACACGCTGCTTACTCTTAGAAATACTCCCAGAACGGCTGCATATATCTTTTGTGACTAGGAGAGAGGCTCAGCATGATGTCATGGGTCAGGCACTTGATTTGGGGCTCTGGGTTTTCTGCTTGGCACTGGTTCTGACTTGCTGCGTGACCTTGGGCACAGCGTGTCACTCCTGTGCATTTCTTTCTTCTCTTGGCACTCATCTGCCTGTCTCTTCCCTTTAGATGCCATAGTTTTCTGGGCAGGAACCTCTTTTCATTCACGTACCCTGATATAGTGAGGCTCTGATGCCAAGCAATCTGTGTAGATGTTGTTTTAACAGAAATTGTAGATCTGTTTTTGAGTAAAAAACTAGGTATTTACAATTCAATGCGAAAATAGGTAATCTGGTTTTCTTTTTTGGAAATTATGGAGCATGTACGTTGCTGGACTGATGTGTACTCAAAACTTCTCAAAATCAGGCCACCCAGTTAAAAGTGCCTGAAAATAGTCATATATACATAGCTCTAGGCATTCACCTTTTGAAACTGTGGCCACTACTCTCTGTAGCCTACTTTTCATAGCAGTTTTGGTCAGAGGGGAGGAAGAAGAATAGTCACGCAGGTCAACTTTAGGCACCTCTTTCTGTATTTGAAGCTCCTATTAGAATGAAAGGAAAAATCTGGTTTTAATTTAAAGGCTCTAAATCACCCACCTGAGGCTCACTTGTTTATGTAGGGACACATCAGTAAAGCAGCTATGTTAATGGGTTGATGTTAGCTACTGCAAATAACCGCACCAGTTTTTGGATGCGGAAGCCTCCCCTGTGGACTATATGCTCTGTTTCCACCCAGAACGTATGCAAACAGATGTCTCATTACCTCGTTCCAAGTGTGGTGCATGTTCACTCACTGCATTTTAATTTCTGTCTGAAAACTGTTGTACAAGCATCGAGGGAAGTAATTGGAATGGAATTAGTGTTCTGTGTGGCTGGAAAGACTTTGTCCGAAGATCATCAGCGTACAGCAGTGCTGCACGTGGCGGTGCTCTGTTCCCCCGCTGTTGGTGCTTGGTACCTCTCAGCCCTGCTCTGTCACACTGGAAAGATTTGGGAACTTTTGGCCCACGGAGGTGTCACCTGACATCTTTCTTGTGAAAGCTCATTCATTCATCTAGGGAGGGGTGTGACAGAGGGACACAGACACGATAGTGTTACCATAAAAAAGCCCTGGCTTTGAAATTTTAAGTAGACAGCTGCTTCCAAAGGACTAATCCTGTCCTGAGAGAGGTGGCAGGAAAAGAAAGTCTCAAAGGGAACCTGTAATCTCCTCTGGTACCATTGCTTGGTCTTGCTAAGGTAGTTTACAAAAGCGTTTTTTCTAAGGTAAGAATGTTGAAAGTTATTCATTTCATAGATAGAAAATGTGAACCAACTCAGCTTTCCCTTCTTGACCCTCCTCCACCTTCCTGGTTTTCATGATTTTCAGCTGTGAGCTTTGTCCTAGCGTGGGTGGGAGGGACCAGGGCGCCCTGTAGAAATGACAGTGGCAGTCCCTGTTTGCCCAGCCAGGAGTGGCAGTCTGCTGGCCTGCTAAGGTACATCAGCTTGGTATTGCTGAAGCTGACTCAGTCCAGCAGACACAAAGCCAGAGAATAAAATAGAAAGCATTTATATCCTTTTGTCTCACTGCGTCCCAGCCAGAACTCCTTGAACCAACAATCAATCTTCATCTTGGATCCCAGTAGTCTTGATGGTCACTGAGCTTTCAAAATGAGCCTGTCTGTGAAGTTCAGATGTTACTTTTGGGTACACTTAGGTTTAATCTTTAAATCCTGTGTGCTTTTCTGGCCAGACATGTGGAATCTGCATCCCACTTTCAGTCTCCTTTGTGTATCTGAATCTAAAAACAAACAAGGCTGGACCTTTTATCCATTTGTTGCATACCAACGTTAAAAACTTTTGCTTTACATCTACATATATCATTTCAAAACATTTGTGTACTTGATAAAGCTGAAAACATGGAAAAGTTAGTAGCAATTTAAGCAAGAGGTTCTATGAATTTCATCTTTGGGCATGGGTGGATCTGAAGAATGACCAATTCTGCTTTTATGGGTAAAGATAAAAGCCATGTCTGAACTCCATTGTCACGGGGCATTCCTAAGACATCTCTAGTTGGGTTTTAAGAACAGAAAATGGATTAATTCTTGAGGATTTTTCTCTCTCTAGAATTAGAAAGGAGGAGCAGGGATTTTTCTTGTCATGAAGAAGTCTTAATTGAATAAACTAGTCATTGTAAATTCTAGCACAGTTGTGTGTGTGGCTCTGAGCAACCTGATCTAGTTGAAGATGTCCCTTTTCATGGCAGGGGGCTTGGACTAGGTGACCTTTAAAGGTCCCTTTGAACCTAAACCATTCTGTGATTCTGTGTGTTTCAAGTTATCCTGATACTCTTGATCAGAAATTTCCTTGGCTGGCATCCAACATGATTAGATACTTTCCCAGGCATCTGAGTGCTAGAAAAAGTAAGGAAGGGACAATGAAAGATAAATTGATCACAATATCAGTGTAAAACTCAACTGGGAATAGTTATGACAGTATCTTTTTCCTTAATGTTTCTGCTCCTATTGTTATAAGATCAGATGTCAAGATATAATTTTTTGAAAAATAGAACCCTTCGTCTGAATTAGAAGCCAGGACTCAGCTGGTAGAACATTATTCTAGTTCTGGGGCGATGTGTTAATGTGACTTCTTCTGTTGAAGAAGCAGTTTATTGTAAGATGTGATATAGTAGTCTGGCACGGACAAGAAATGCAGAATCCCTCACGTTTCCTCAGACAAGGATCTAGACAACATGTGAGACCCCAGGTTAGGTTCTAATCTCTCCTGATAAAGAGTCCAGCAAGATCTTAAGGCTTCATCAGGGTACCATGGTGTCAGCTGATGGATAACAGTGCTTGACAGATCCGTGAAGAGCATCCAGGGTCACTGACATAGAGTTTGAAAGCACTTTTGGCTCCTTTTTCACTTATCTGCTGGTTTTGTGCAGCTGTCATGATATCTGAGTTTATCAGCAAAGAAAATAATGAAAGCTTGAGTACCTTTATGTTGCTTCATGTCAGTTGTTGGTCCTGTCTTATGAATTCTACAAATCACTTTCTTAAGTTAGAGTGGAAGAGCCTCCAAGCATAAAGTTTGATGGGAAGGACTTGAGACTTGAAATGATCGTGAATTTCTTGTGTAGTTCACGATTGAGTGGAACCAAGCCTCTAAGGTCAGTTGTTTGATAGTCTTCCTTGACAAGGTCGTTTGACTGGTCATTGTCATTTGATACACCTCTAACACCTTGCTTTTCTTCCTGTTTGTAGTACCCTTCTTACAGCAGTGATTTGAAAGTGTTATTTTTTTTTTTACGTGTAAATACTGCGTATAGGGTGGAAATTGATATATCCAAGTGCATCTGTAGGCTGGTATGGCTGTATGGAGACAGCTCTTGAGATGTCAGTAATCATGGTTCAGGTCACTACACTGCATTTGTGTAAAGGAAACAAAACTGATTCTGCAGGCTACAACTTAGCTTCACGAAAACAGAGATGCTACACTGAGAAGAAAGTGTTAGAGGCATATGTTACATCCTGTTGCACTCTGGTGGACAAGGTGCATGTTTTAAAACTTGTGACATTTGTAGGGAAATATGCAATTTATTTAGTTCCGTACACTGTGAGTGAACCACTGCTTGTTAAATCAGGTTAAAGTAATCTGAGTAGTAGAAATTGTTTGTGTCCCAAACAACACTGTGTGGCCATGTTGCCTCAGTTGCCTTAAGGCTTTCTGGCTTCTTAAGGGTTCTTTGAAGCTGTCGGCTAAAGATGGGCTAACTGGACACAAGTCAGCACATTGAAATAACTTAAAAAAGTAATCACTCCTTTGAGGACAGATGTTAAGTAAACTGAAACGTCAGAAAGCGCGAGACAGAGACCAAAGACAGAGATAAATAAACTGCTTTCAATGTGGCAAGTCAAGCATCACATACTAGTGGCATTCCAGGACATTTATTAATAACTCTGGAAAAGGCAGATGAACACAGGATGGCAAATTTTTCAGATAAGTCCACATTGTTTAGTTTTTTCCAGGCAGTGGGAGACAGCAATACCAGATGGGTCTACCAAGAGTCAGTGAAGAGCCAGCATGATGATAGATCCAATTTATTGCAGTCTCTTGGGCCCATAAAGAAATAATATGGACAGCTCATGCATTGTTAAATTCTGCCTTGACTCACTGCTCAGGAAAGACCTCGGCGTCACAGCGGGTAGCTTGCTGGAAAGTTCTGCCCCCTCTGCCTCAGTAGTCAAAAGAGAACATGCCAACAGAGCCAAACAAAAAAGATTATGGTGGCCAAAAATAGCATTGAAGATACTGAGCATAGAGTTATGGAAATAAAGCGCTTTCTTTCCCCACAAGACTCCTTTCAGTTCTGCTTTCCTGAATTTAAATTATGCATTAGAAATGTGAATAAACCTGGAGAAAAAGGACATGGTCAGTGCCAAGAGACATCCACACAAGGGGAGAGTGGAATAAACTTGGGGCTGGCAGAGATGAAACAAAACCTGAGCAAACAAAGTATGAATAGAGGGAGAAACAGTCTCCTTTGTATCTTCTACCATGTCAGAGTAGAATTTCACTGAATATCTGTGTAGTTGCCATAAAATATCAGTAAGGTCATAGCTGAACTGGAAAAGGTAGGAAACATTCACCATTAAGAGGTTTACAAACCATCATGCTTGGGATGTATGGGACCAATTTGTGGGTGTTAGGAAGAAATTTGATTTATGAACTCTGTAATTTGGATTATGTTGGGGAACAGTGTATGCTCCCTTTCCTGTGATTGGAAATCCAGTACCAAGCAGCAGAAATGAAGCAGCCTATCAGCTGCACTGTGGTCTCATTTGGTTTGGTAATTGCTGTGTTCAGTTCTCATCGCCTGGGAAGCACGAATGCCTGAAAGTGCGGTGATGATTTCAAGTGTTTTCTAGTTCTACCTAAATTTTAAACCTGGTAGAAGTAGTAACATTTTGACACTCTTACCATCTTGTGAATAACGTCTTGGGATTCTATGGTTAACTATTCTGAGCACTGCTCATGTAAAACGGGAACTTCAAATACAGCCCGATGTGTTAAGGCTCTTATTCTTTCAGAAATATAACTGGATGATGTTGGTTATGTCTGTTTTTTCTTTGATAACTCCCTCTTCTGATGTGTTAAAGCCCACAAAATACCCTGTGGAGCGACATAAGGGGCTGTGCGTGAGGGCACTGAACCGTGGCACCGTGGGGCAGGCACTCGTAACACATGACAAGGAATTAACGGTGCTGAACACCCCTGGGGGAGATGGTCTGTTAGCTCTTGTTCTACTCGTTTATCAAGGCGGTCATCCTCCAGACGGTACTTGTGTGTTGTCTGGGACAGGGTGTTACGTAGCACACTGAGACTTTTCAACTTTTAAAACCTTTTGTTTCATTTCCTCCTTTGCTGCCTGGCAAAATCATGAGGAAGACTGACCAGTTGCAAAATTAATCTCTGATGTAAATATAGAAATGAACAGATAGTGCTTCACAGGTCTCGCCCTCCTGCCCGCCCTAACAAGCCACCCCCATGGTCAGAGTAGCTGCAGCTTTTCCCCCTTGCTGTAGCTCAGCTGCTTCAGCGTCTGCCAGGGCAGGGAGGGAGGTGACACTCAGCTGTCACTGAGCATGTTAACTTTAGATGCAGCATTGGGATTCCTGCATGAGGGAGTGTTCGTATTCCAGGTCCTTCTTAACCAGCTTGCGTATGCCGTAGGAGCGTTTGCTCTGTCTCTGAGTGCCAGTGAGCAGCCAGCAGTGAAATCTACCTTGCGGAGACACAAAATGTTAGTCTTGCAGACGTCTACCACCATGTCTTTACTGATAAAAGGGTATATGGATATTCTGAACAAGGTCCTTCTCTTGACCAAGAAATACTTACTGTACTATGACAGCAATGGAAGATGTTAACATTCAGGAAGAGCTTTGTCCTTTCTGAATTGTAGTTTATTAGTGTTTGATGGTCCACTAAGATCTTGGTCCTGCAGGAAAGTTCAACTTCACTGAAGCAATTTCTTTACTTAAAACTGAGAGCTTGTCAACACACCAACAACTAAGTAAGCTGTTGTGATAGATGCCTATCTGGGTGAGCAGTGGGGACACTGAATTTGAGCCCCCTCCTGTGCTAAGTCCCGGTTCATGTGTAATAGCGCTAGTCAAAATGCAGCATTGCAGGCAAGGCAAATGTTAGGGTTATTTCTGAACTCTGCCAGAATACAGCACTGAGATTTGGGGATCTGTAATGCCAGTGCAGTTTCATTGCAGCCAAATCTGCAGCAATACTTAAGTTTTTCAAATAGTCCAGTTTGACTTGCCTTGACTTGACTTACCCGATGTTTCTAAAGAAATGCAGCACATAGAGCCTCAGGCCCAGGAACCAGACATTTTTGATCGCTGTTGTTGGGCATTTATGACAGCCCTGTTTACTCTTGATCCCTAAAATGCCAGCCAAACTTCCCTGCTTCACCAGGGGGCCATTTGAGGGCTAGTCAGGACTCGGGAAGCCTGCGAGCGTACAGTTTGTACATCGAAGGAGGAGGTAAGTGCGACAAGATTTTGCTGGAAAGGCTGCTGTAGCGCTGTGGCATAATGAAGTAGTTATGAACCTCCTGAACTGGAGGTTTTAGGGACAGATTCAATAGACAAACAGCTGTCATTGTGGGTGTTAGCATTTCACCTTGCCTGAATGCATTGGGACTGGAGTAGATAACCTGGTGAGGTTCTTTCCAGACCAGTATTTCCTGGTGTCAATTGTCCTTCAGAATGAAAAGCATCAGCTGCTGACAGCTTGGGCTGGGGAGCTTAACGGAGTCATGCTGAACTGTTAATAGACACTCGTCCTGTGCGGGGCCAGCACAGAAGGAGGCGTGTGTGTGCTTACCTGTGCTGGCATAGGAGCTGAGTGGTCCATGGAGTCTTGGGCTCCTGTTGGGGCAAAGTCTCCATGGGTCAGTGCAGCCAGACCCAAACATGTTTGGCTGTGCTCCCTCACAAATAGCAGGATGTTTTAGCTGGGCACAGTCACATTGCTCTGGCTGTATGACTTCTGGGCCAAAGCTGGCTTCATTCTGCTGCTTTTGGGATGCCGAGAGAGGAGACGTGGGCTGGCTGCACCTGTTCATGGGGATGTGGAACAGCAGGAGCAAATACTTCTTGCCTGGTGGAGAAATCTACGGAATGAGTTTGTCACTTGCTTCACAAGGGTGAGGCAGTTCAGCGATGCATTCCTGAATCAGCAGGCTCCTTTTGCCCTGCGGCATTAGTTAGGCAAGAGCACATTAAATCTAAAGCTATAAATTGTATAATTTGCATAAGATATTAGGCAGAGAAGCACAGTGGGACAGATGCTAATTGCTGATTTGGGGATCCTCACAAGCATTTGCTAGGAGATAAACTGCAGTTACTTCAGTATTGGGCAATTAGTGTTCGTTTTCTAGAAGGAGAGGAGTGTATCACACCAACTGATTTCTCGTACTGTGTAATTTGCTGATGCTATTGTTGCTCTTGGGGGATGATTTTTTAGTTCCTATTTAAGAAAATATATATATTTTTAAACTGCTAGTTTTGGCAGGAAGGCAGATGCAGTTCAGGAGGGCTGCTTCCACCAAGAAAGGTGGCCAGTTCAGATGTACTTTCCTTGTATTTTGCTGCAGGGAAATGAACTTTACCATAAATTCTATGGTATTGCATAGATCTGTTCTAGGTTCTTGTGCAGGTATGCCAGCTTGCAGGTGGGGATTTGTTTGGTTGATTTTTCTGCATTTGCAACCTGGAGTCTGGTATGAGTTTTGAGAGTAAAATCTACCCTGACATTTTATTGCAGTTATCGTTAATTTTGACACTGAATTTTCTAATCAGTTGTTAGGCTGCCAGTTAGTTAAACTGCTAAATCTTGAAATGTGTTTACCTCAATAGCAGAAGTGCTTAGGGGAGTGCAGAGCTCTGCATTTGTTAGGATTTGTAGTCATTCTGAGTGTTGTGTCTTCCAACACCACCCCACAATGTTTGTATGCCTTCCCATTTTGAGTTGTTTGTGAATTACAGGCAATTCTGTAAGCCTGATGCTTCCCATCAAGGTCCTGTGCCATGGGAAAGTAAATGTCCTAAACACTAAAGCTGATAGTAATTGCTTTTGTTTTTCAGTATTTTGAAAGAAAATAATGTTAGAAGAGATCAGAAAATACCCATTTTATTTTCACTGAAGAAATGATCACTTATAGTGAACCTAAAAGAGGTGATGGAGAGAGTCAACATTTCTGAGATTTTAGAATTTTGAAAAGAAGGGAGGAAAATATCTCCTCTTTACTCTCCTCTCTCACTCTTACTCCATAGCTTGAGGCCCCAAGAGTCCCCGGGAGGAAGGTGACTTGTTCTTTTAGACACCTGTACAAGGTGAGAGTAAAGGAGCTTTGCTTCATGCTTCACTGAAAAGCCTCTTGCTTCACACTGGTGATGAAAGTGCGAATCCTCTTGCAGGCAGTTTGGTTTGCCCATTTGTTTTGAACTCAACATTAAGAACTTACTATAGCTGTAAACGAGTTATATGCAAAAGTAAAACACAAACTGTGCTCACGCTGCTGGGGGGCTGCAGTTACAGGAGAGCCCCATCCAGGAGGCTCTGAGAGCTTGTCTGCATTAGGTGTGTTGCTTTTCATTCCTTCCAGCGAATGCCAGCTCTGATGTGGATGCTCTTGCACAACTTGCAGCGTGGGAGGAGGGATGACCTGTCCCAGAAGAAAGCCCCTTTGTAGTCGGTGTGGCTACGGCTGTGCAGGTGTTGGGGCAGGGGAACCGTGCCAGGTGGGAACTGCGCCTCGGGCAGGAGCTGCTCCGTGGATGCAGCTCTTTGCAAGTGCACACCTGTCCTGAGCCGAGATCATGCAACGCTTCGCCTCTTCGCTCTTGCCTTACTCCTTAGAGTGATGATTTTCAAAGACACTGTTGTGTATGAGGACAACTCCTTTGTGAAACAGGCTGAAGATGTGTCACTAGTGTCACCGTTTCAGTGGCTGGATAAGTTTTCAAAATTGTTTACGTAACACAGTAGCTGAAACAGTAATGCTATGTGTGCTCTCTGGAGGCAGGTGTTGGGTGGAGGACCTGCACGGTTGGTTTGTGAAAGTTTGTCTGCCCGGAGCAGTCTTCATGCACCATATGCAGTAGCAGTAGCCATCTCAGCTACTTTTGCTGTGTCCTGTTCCTCCCCCCCACCCCCATCCCCTTGTTCGTCTAGTGAACTGGGTCGGAGAACTAATCCATCTTTCAAAACCTGCCCTCACCGCCCTCAGTCATTATTTTATTTTTATTCTGGGTTGGTTCCCTGGTGTGTTTTCCAGCATGGCCCCACAAATACTTATTCTGGTTGTTAAAGAAATGTGCACAACTTGGCCAGCATGTCATGGCTTGAAAGCACAAACAAGCAGGCAGGACTGTGTTTGTCAAGGACGGGGTGGAAGAACAAATAAAAGCAGAATTGCTACTGAACCCTTTGTAATGTTAAATCCTAGATTGGGATAAATCACAGAAAGGCCAGAGATGCTGAAGGAAAAGATAGGAAGTAGCTGAAACAGCTACAACAGGTGGTACATATGTGCCTGTGAGGCTGCCTCCCTCCCCTAAAATGCACAAAAAAGGATAGAACAAGACATACAGACTGATTATGCACACCACATCCTTTTTTTTTTAATTTATTTGTTCTTCCTACAAGGAAATTAGACTTTCTGTGATAGTTCAGTATCCAGTCTTATCAACATGCACAATACAGCCACACTTACTGAGTCCTGGTCTGGCTGTTGTAGGCACTTCGTCATCCAGCCCAGTGCAGAAGCCCGGGGTGAACCAGTGGGAAGAGCAGCCAGGCTTTTCCCTTTCTCCCCACCTTATTCCAACTGCCAGGTGGCTCAAAGGCCTGGATACTTAAACAGCTGAAAAACCCTTCTAATTTCAAGTCTAGGTTTATTCACAGTCAGGTTTACCCACAAAAAGAAGTAGCATCTTCTTTTAGCAACACAGATTTTTGTCTACATTGGCCATTTCACCTTTTGTTGCAGCCTGATTGTTGTCACAAACAAAACCAACTCATATTGAGACAGAGCTGGTGTTCAAAGCATGGTAGACATTTACTGGATGAGAATCACATCTAGACATGCACACACTTCTCTGAAACCAGCAGTACTTGTCTTATCTTCCCTTTTTATATCTCTAATTTACCACAATAATTTTTTCTTTAGGAAAACCCCCTAATCCTTCTCTAATCCTATAATTTTTTTTTTTCCTTTCTGTTTTAGGAATAGGAAATAATCCTTAAACAAAATTTATCTCCTCAATAGAAGTGTACCAAATTTTCCATATATTTTTAACCATATAAGTCAGTGAATTGCATCAAATCTTTCGTGTTTGTTCATTTGCAGTGAAAGTAAAAGCCTGCCTGAAACTGAAGAGTAAAACAAACGCATTTCGTATTGAGTAAATGTAGTGTGTCTAGTCACATGCAGCTGGTTTTGAGCCATTTTCCTTCGACACTCTCATACAGTGTTTGTTTTTCATGTTATTTTGTCCAAGAGAATTTATTCCGATAACTTTCCATACCTGGTTAGCCTTTACAGGAAAATTCATTTTTCTGTTTGTAAAAGTAGATCCACACGCACTGAATGTTTTTTCAGGCGTATTGGGAAGTTTGTTTTCTTTGAAACCTAAACCTAAGTAAGCTTCCTCTTCTTTTCTTTTTTAATTTAAAAAACCTGATCTTTTCAAAATGTTTTCTGCTTTGTGCTCTGGTGATGTCATTTCCACCTCCCCCCGCATCATATACATCAGGTACTGCAACTTCTGACGACTAAGGTGTTGCTGTGTGTTTTTAGTGGCTGTAGAGCACATAGCGTTACTCTAGGAACTACACCATCAGTGCCTCCATTAGAGCAAGGTAGCATGTCAGCCAGGAAGGTACAAAAAGGAATTTGAAGTTGTTAAAGACGAACCTGTAGAAGAATTCCACTGTGGTGGGACTTGAAAGCTTGAGCCTGCGCCAAACCTTTCCCATGGTGCCTGGGTAGGTATTAATCTCTCCACCCTCTTGTTTCTTTGCTTCACACCTCTGTCCTTCACCAATCCTATTTGTTAGGTTTGAAACTTCTCCGAGGAAGACACTACTCTTATCCTGTGTTTGGCACAGTGCTCAAAATCTTCTGCTTCCAATGCCCCTGTAACACAAATGATCATACGATGTTAGGGGAAAATAGAAAGACTTCCATGATGTCCAAGTGGCTTTTAATTGTAACTGTAGAGGAAATGCTTCAAAACAACACCTAGTAAAAGCCGGATTCTGAGCTATGACCTCGTTTCTTTAAACATTCAGGTTTCATCATTATTTTGAAGCCTGCAGTATCTGATGCTAAAAATACACTGTGCTGAGCTTCCCATGTGTAGGTAGTTATATAAATCTTGCCATAAATAATACTTGTTCACTCAATCATTACAGAAATGTCTTGCCATGCGGTTCATAAGGGATTTGCTCAGAGCAAACTAAAATTGAGTAGAAAAGCACAGATTAGAATGAGAGTTCCTAGACCTATTTAGATTCTGCTTTTATAGCATCATTTCAATCATTTCATGGCTTAGTTTGTCATTTCTCCAATGTCTACGCAAATCTGAAGAGGACTAAGGAGAATCCTGCTTAATTCTTTAGTCAGCTGTGAAATGCAGAGGTTTGGTATGGCACCTCTGCAGTTGCATGCCTTAAAAAGATTTACGCTAAATATCTCAATAGTCTGTCATTGTGCTATGAATGTAAGTGTGGAGTTGAATGCTTCAATCCTTTACAGTTTGAATTTCACAGCCATTTTGCAGAAATGCTGGAGACTATAAAACTGAACCACTATGTGGTATGAAAGTCCTGGTTGTTCTGTAGTTATTGGTAGAAGGTATATTTTACAACTGGGAGGGAAAAAAGCATAGATGAACTGTTGGTATGTGAGGCAGAGTTCTTCAGAGTGGCAAGACCTGTGCTGTAGTCAGTCTCCTGAATCCAGGTATCTCTACTAAAACAAAAAAGCCTCCACAGTTCTCTTTCTGGACCCAAATACTCAGGTCACAGAACAGTCCAAGTACATTTGAGCTTTTTTTTTTAAAAAAAAAAAGGTGCTAAAGCAAAGTGTTGTCTGGACCATTATCAACAATAACTCCTAGGATATCATACATAACTCGCAGGTATCAGTGTAGTAAAGCACAGATGCGAAGGTCAGTGTAGGTGCAAGCTTGTACTGAGCAAACTGAGGTTGGTGAGACAGGAGTGAGCTGTTCAGCTGAGCTCTGCAGGAGTGTAAGTGGCAAGCATACGCCAGAAGGTCTTACTGGGGGTCTCAGGGCTGATTTAATTAGGAAGCGAACGTTTTGACTTAATTCTCAGAAATGTGCAATCCCAACATGCATGAATCCCAGTTTTGCCTTAGGTTCTTCTATCAAGCAGTGAATGCCATCGGTGCCCAGTCCACCAGTCCCTCAGTCTCACTGGTCGCCTTCATGCCTCTGAGTTTAGTCCTGCGCACCCTGCTTCAAGTGCAAAAATAGAATCATAAAATCATTGTACCAGAAACTGCTGTGAATTTTGTTTCTGCAAAGAAACAAAACTGCAGCTTGTTAGACCTGTTACTAAGAGCCAAACTCTGTAGAACCTGATTCAGACCTTAGAATAAACCTCCAGAGTGAAGAAAATTGCAGTGCACAGAAGAGCAAGGCGGGAATGCTCAGCCAGCTCTGGAGGAGCGGGAGCTGGCTGCTGCGAAGGGTGATGAGGACTTGGTGCCCAGCTCCTCTGTGCCTGCTCCCTGGGACCCCTGCGGTGCCGGCCTTGTGCTGGGGTGGTGGAGTGGGAGGGAACAGGTATTGATGTTAACAAGCGGAAGGATTGCAGTGTTCATTTTAAAAGTATGACATTTTATTGTGGGTCCCGTATCTCATTTCTGTGCTACACAAGGTGGGAAGTGTGGTGCGTAGCTCTGCTGTGAGTTACCCCCGCTCTGGGTGCAGGAGGGGTAGGTTGTTGTGTTACAAAAGGCAAATGCATCGAAGCATCCTGGTTTACCTCCTGCACTTCTCATCCAGATAAGGTGATTCTAACTAACACTAGTGGGTCAGATCTGTGAGTTCACTGCCTTTTGATGAATGGTGTTGTGGAAGAATGTCAGTTTTCTGACCTTTTGTTGTTTTTCTGTCATTTCTCTGCCTCCCCTTTTTCATTCTGGCTACATGATCTATGAACATAAGATTGAGCAGGGGTCCTTTCTGGGGGGATACTCATCTGTTTCCCTTTAAAAGGAGGCAGGAAATGTGAGTGAGAGAAGGTAGATTCAGAGGAATAGGAAATTCAGGCTGTGTAATGGGGTTGCATTAATAATCATGAGAATAAATTGCTAGTCCTCGCACTGTTTTTTGAAAGGGATATTGCAAAAGAAGTCAGTAATTAATATTTAAGCAGTTTTGGGTTTTTTCGTGAAGCTATTGAAAACCTAATTATTAAAAAAAATTATTTGATAGAACTTAATGCCAGTTATTACAAAGTAGTGAGAGAACAGGTATTCAAACGTCAGAATTTCCCTGTCAGGGCATGGCCATAGCAGTTAGATTTTCAGAAGAACAAACAGTGAAAAATATTTTTTTTCTTAATCATCTGTTTTCTCTGTCCGTACTAAATAACATGCTAAAAGAGGATACTAAGAGCAAATGAAGCAGTTTTTGGTTGTTTATCCTCAGTTCCACGTGTCACAAGTGCTGGAAGCAGCTCTGCTCACACTGCAGCTCTCTTCTCACCCTAGTGGGAAGAAAAACATGATTGGAGAACATCTGCTCTAGTTCACTGGATGCAAACGTCAAACAAGGTTATTTGTAAGAGAACCTGAGGCCACCTAGTTCTAGGTTTTACACATGTACAAGAGTAGAGCATGAATTCCACTGGAGAGTGCTTATTCTTAGAAAAAAGAGGCAAAATGTTCCAATATGTGAATGCAGATGCCTTACCTACACACTAAATCTGAGTGCAGAGTTTGACAAACGCTGTCTTCTAAGTGTCTGGACATGTGTGCGCATTTTTCCCTTCCAATTTTATTAACCCTTAGTTATACCAGGATCCCCTACTGGGGAGGATTTCTGACCTGCTCAGTATTTGCCAGTTTAAAATATTCTAAGCTCATTCTACAATGAGCTTGAATTGCTGGCAACAGCAGCTTTTCCCAACAGTCTGGGAAATCATAGAATAGTTTGGGTTGGAAGGCACCTTAAAGAGTATCTATTGCCCAAGACCCTACCATGGACAGAGGAACCTTCCACTAGACCAGGTTGCTCAAAGCCTGGTCCAACCTGGCTTTGAACTCTTTCAGGGATGGGGCATCCACAGCCTCTCTGGACAGCCTGTGCCAGTGCCTCACCACCCTCATAGTGAAGAATTTCTTCCTTATATCTAATCTCAATCTACCGTCTTTCAGTTTAAAGCCATCACCCCAGTCCTATCGCTACATGTCCGTGTAAAAAGTCCCTCTCCAGATTTCTTATAAGCCCTCTTTAAGTACTGAAAACCACAGTAAGATTTGTCTGGAGTCTTCTCTTCTCCAGGCTGAACAACCCCAACTCCCTCAGCCTGTCCTCACAGCAGAGCTGTTCCAGCCCTCTGATCATTTCTGTGGCCTCCTCTGGCCCCTGTCCAACAGGTCCATGTCTTTCCTGTACTGAGGGCTCCAGAGCTGGACACAGGACTCCAGGTGGGGTCTCACCAGAGCAGAGGGGCAGAATCACCTCCCTTGGCCTGCTGGCCACGCTCCTTTTGATGCAGCCCAGGATACGATTGGCTTTCTGGGCTGTGAGTGCACATTGCTCGCCGATGTTGAGCTTCTCATCAAGCAGCACCCCCAAGTCCTTCTCCTCAGGGCTACTCTCAAACCATTATTTGCCCAGCCTGTATTTGTGCAGTTTATGTTCTCATAATGAAAGCTTTCTCTATGGATGCACATATACTGGTGACAGTGGGATTGCTTCTCTAGGCTCTTGTGAACACTGGCCACTTGAGTGGCCTTTCCTACATGCTCTGGCCGTACACACATGAGGTCTTCCAACCAAATGTCCCCTGTGTGCCATCCCAATGTGTACCATTGCTGCTGTCCCCTGTCTGCATGCAATGTGGCCCAAACTGTGTAGTTCCAGGGCACCGTATAACTTTTTCAGTCACTCTTGGCAATGAGGGAATGTGTTTATAGAAGGATCAGGAGGATTGTAGCACAATCCTTGATGGATTGATGGTGTTCAGTAAAACTTTAGGGTTAGTTTTAATTTGCATCTTAACAGGAAGTTCATTAAGTAGTTGAGTGAAAGTGAGTTCCCAGATCTAACCCATGCCTGAATTAAAGTACCTCCAAACCTAGCTGCAGATTTCAGTGTTCAGGTCATCTGGGTTAAGACTATAAGCTGAGTTAACTAGACGATATACATGTGTCCTTCCATACCAGCAGTAGATATGCACTTACTTGGTAGCGCTGTATTCTGCACAGGGTCTAAAGCCAAGTCTTTTGATTTTTAGTCATTGAGACAGTGGTTTGTCTCACCATTGCAGACCACTTCTGGCAAGCAAGAAGAATGAGAAGAGATACTATTTAGGCTTCAGATCCCAATGACCCCAAACATAGCCAAAACCTAAAGCAGTGGGGTTTTTTCTCCATCCTCATCTGTTAACATCTCCAAAATTGTACTGTCCCATTGGTGTCTCTAGAGCCCATGTCTGTTCGATTTGCCTCAAGCCAAGTAAAAAACTCACATGTTTCGTGTGACGTAAGGGGTGCAAGAAACCTGGTAGGACCTCTGGCTATGTATCTTCCTCCATCATCTGCTTTCTCAGCAGTCAATTGAGACCAGTGTCAGTGCTGGGCTTTGTTGACTGTTTACAGAAGAGAGGTTATGAAAATTCAATAGCATTCAAGCAATATAAAATATGTTTAATAAAAAGATCCCTGGGGATCGAGTGTGAAGAATATTTCACAATGAAACACATTCACCATCCAGCCTAACTCGCTCTCTTCTCTTCTGCTTCACCAGTTAATCTCCGGAAGTACTTCTGGGCTTTCAAGTTTGATCAGATTGCAAGGAGCAGCCTCTTGGAAGAAGGGATCAGAGAAACATTAACACTGCTGGGAATTTGGTGTTTACCATTTCAGTGGCGTGATTTAGTTTTCTCATTTATACTGGTTGTCATTAGGGTTAAATAAAAGTCATGGCTTTTAAAAACAGTCCAGAAGAGAGAGATTGCTTTGTAGTTTGAAACAAAACGTATCTTTAGGGCTGGGCAACATATCCAGGGTTGAGATAGCATGGTAATTAAAATTAATGATAATGTAATGATCCTTATCCTGGAGGAAGACTTGTTTGCACATAATTAAGTATTACATATGCTAAAGTCCAAGTTTGATGTAGGGGAGGAAAAGTCGATGGACTGGTGATATGTCACCAGATGTAGTTCAGATAAACTAGGCTGTATATTTGGTTTTTAATCAAGCGTAATATGTGTGTCTGTGAAGAGCTGCAGCTAAACTTTGGTGCAGTGAGTTGACCAGAGAACTGCTGTTCCTAAAACAGGATTTATTTGTTATTTTTCTATTGCATTTACCATTTGAGACATCGCTAGCTGATGGCTTGGTAAGATAATATTGGGATGGGTCTGCCATTTGTCCCAAGCCTTCCTGACGTCTCTTGTGCCCGTGCTGACCTTGATGGTACAGAACAATGGTGCCCATACAGAAGGGTTTTCCATGATGGGAAAATGTCTATTCACCAAATTCTCATTGTCATCCCATGAACAACTCTGCTGAGAACCAACACCTCTGATGTAATTTCTGATTCAAATGATATTACAGAGGTCGGAGGGATCTGTTTGCTTTGATTTTCAGTCTTACAACGTCCTGAAGTTCTACACTTGGCTGGAGCAGGCCAAGCCTAAAGCAGCAGCAGTCTCCATGCTGCGTGCGACGTTCCAGGGCAGGTCATTTCTGTGTCACTGTTGCATCTATCCATGGGCATTCCGTGATGCAGGAGAAACATGCTTTTCTTCCAGGCTGTATCTTTTTCTCAGTAATGAGGTCGCTCTCGTTGCTGGGCATGTGTGCTCAGAATCATGGCAGGCTCTGGATTTACAGCTCCTTTTCAAGGAAGGAGATGGGCTGTGGAAGGGAGTTGGGCAGATCTGGTTCCTTTCACATTGCAGTGGGCTGGGGATTCGTGTGTCATGAGCTGAGCACATCTCTGGGAGAGGGGAGAGCAAGACCATTGGATGAAGTTTCTTCAGGATTCAAAAGCAGCACTTGAGCTGCTTTCTGAGCTCTTCAAGCTGAGCCCCAAACCAGACGTCTACTGCTATAAAGCAAATACCAAAACAAAAAAACCAAACCACAGAACAGTCTAGCTACAAAACCTGATTATTGGTTTAAAGTTAACTTAAAGCCTGGCTATATGTTATTGCCTATGTTCTTAGTTGGAGTTGATGAGCAGGACACGTATTGTATGGCATTTTTTTTATTTTAAATGAGGCAAGTGCGTTTTTGGGGGATGAAGGGTTTGTGGTGTATTTGGGCAGTGGGTGGTGTTAAACAGATTCTCTGCAGGCATCACACTTGAACATTGTTCCCTGCCGACCTGCATCCTAGTCTTTGAAAAGTCACATCTGGACACAACTGTGGACCAAAGCCAGAGTCTGACCAGCACCACCAAATTCTGAGTCAGGCCTGCAGCACTTTCTTAAAGCAGGAATCTCTCCCTCTTGAACACAAGGGTGGGAGGATTTAAAACCTTAGTTAACTGCATAGGCATTACAGAATATCTCTTTGGTGATGGCCTCTGATTAGTTTTCTAAATGACACAAAAGGAATGTGGTGTGTTTAATGCTCTGTAACTGCATAAGTGCAGCTTCTCATCTGTACAATTTTGCTGAAATGCGTTCCCTTTTGAACTAAAAAGGTTAAATAAAGAGCTAACTTTTAAGTGTTTTTATGATCTTTTTGGAGCAGTTTCTAGTTCTTAATAACCAGGTTTGTTGGTTTAGTGCACTTCAATATGAGAGGTCAGGACTTTGTGGAGGAGACTGTGTTCAAAATCTGACCTGCATCTACAAGCATAGTGTTCTCTTGCATTTCTCCAACTTCTTCTAACTAAATATTTAGTTTTCTTTCGGAAACTGACTGTTCTAGCCTTACAAGGGTACACTGAAACACAATCCAAGTAGCCTGAAGTCCTGCAGCAAGCTTAGAGAAGTGTGATTTTTTTTCTTCAAGTCTTGTGCAATGAGTACAAATCATCTGGTTGCCTGTGCTTTCAAGTGTCTCTGTCAGAAATTTGCCATGTGTTACTGAAATGCTTCACTACTGTGGCCAGACCCTTTCTTTTCCATCCTCAGTACAGTAGCTTCACTGGCAAAGGATTTGATTGAACTGAAATGCAGAACTCAAAACTTCTTGAAGCAGCTGAGAAGGGAGGACGACAGAGGCCTGTGTGAATCAGAAGCAGCATGCTGACCATGAGTGGGAACAGCAAGGTGTTGTTTCTTTTGGTAAATATGAAAGTAGGAGGTGGTAACCTTAAAAAACAAACACACACATTTTTACTATCCTGTATTGCATAGCTAAACAAGGAAATGCAGCACCACAGGATGTGAAAGCCAGTTTTTGTGGGTTCAAAAAAGAAATTAGATTGATGGCAGAAAAACCTATTGAGAATGGATAAACCCCTTACTTTCCTGATTAAGTCCCTAAATGGCTGCTGCAATGGGGTATGATGTGGACAATGTCATGATAAGGTTTCTGTGGTTTTATACTGTTCCCTAGACATCTGACAGTAGCCTTTGTCTGCCGATTTGTCCCGTTATGATCAGGAGTCACCCTGATGCTGGGAAAAAAACCCAAAAGCAAAACAAATGAGCAAGGGACGCTGAAGAACTCCCTGGCAAAGACTAAGGAAAAAAGGAAGTGCGGAACCTGAAGGAAAAACAAAATACAGAGAAAAAAGTGAATACTGGGGAAGAGTTACCCCAGGAGAATGTGAACACATACCTCATCACTACATACATGCATCTGAGTTTCCATCCTTTGGAGGCATCGCAGGGCTCCGCACACCTGGCACACAAAGGATGAACCTCATCCTGGGGAACAAAAACACCTTCCTGATCCCTCTTAGATGAATCTTTTTGGTCTCTTAGAGAGACCACTCTTCTCTTGTGGACCAGGATAAGCTGAAGGGCATAAGGAAAACCAGAAACACATAAGCTGGTTCATATGGTGTGTTTAAGTCCCATCCCCTCTCATTCCTCCTATTGGTTGTATTGTAGTCAGATGGGAATTGAAATAAAAGAACGGTGGACATCTCATCTCTGTAGTCTTCTCTGGTCAGTATCTGGAATGAAATGCATGTGAAGTTATTTTAAAGATGCTGGTGCAGGTGCCTGCAGGTTGTACCTGCTGGCTGAGGTGGGATGCTGCCGCTGGGGACCCCACCTTGAGCTGGAGAGTGGCCTCTGAACCACTCCTGGGCTGTGTTTTCCTGAAGAAGTGGTCTGAAATCTGGCTGACTGCAGTTTAACCCTGGATTTTGGCAGTTTTACATAAGGCAGAACATAATGAGTAGACTCATGCTGGAGAATAAAAGCACTTTTGAAATGGGATGCAAAGTTTAAAAATGAAATTAAAATCCGTGGGTATTTTTTGAGGGAAACTGATGTAAAATGAGTACAGGGCTGTGTGAAAGTGATCATGACCTCTAATAAATGAAAATCCTTTAAAAATTTTAAGTTGGTTCTTAGATGCATTATTAAATGTGGGCTCTGAGACTTCTCTGGGATTTCCTGCTCAGTAGGATAAACAGAAAGAGGAGAGGAAAGGGTGGTAACTTCATTCATACCTAACTCTCAGACTCTTACACGTGAAGAAACGATAATTGCCCAGTTGGCAATGATGTGTTTGCAATGCTTCATTTTTCACTGTGCTATGTGAACATCTATCCTACTATTTGCCTTTCATACAGAAAATTAATTTCTTGTCTGAAATAGACTTCCTAAGTATTTATAGGGGAAGAGCTATAAAAGTGCACCAGTGTTACGGAAAATAACATGAGTGTATTGGCTAGCTGACAGGATATGTTTATAGAATATTCTCTTACTTGGGCAGACTTAAGGAACAGGCATTGAGGACAGCATATTCGTTTCTGTAACAAACCAATAACCATGGTATATAGAGCAGGAGTCATCCTGCAGATTTAGAAGCAAATTCAAATAAGCATCTAGCCCAGGCTCATGAGGGAAGAATACGAACTGAGTAAAGCACATAGTGTAGAAGGTTACGATTTCTAAAGATCTTCAGGTATCATCTGTGTGCCATGAATATGCCCTGGCTTAGATGTGTCTTCTGCTTTGTTGTAGCCAGCAGAAGCTGTGGCAATGCCATCCTCCTCAGATCTCACTTCACCTTCTGCATCCCTCCAGGAATCAGCAGACCTCTGCTTTCCTTTGCAGTAGGATCCAGTCCTGACACCACAGGAGGATCAAGCCCCTGGCTCCTCCAGTGAGGTGGTTGCACTGGTTTCCAGTGGCCCATCTGCACAGTAATTACTGTATGGGCATAGAAAGCTCATGGTTGAAGTAAGCGTCAATGTCATAAGTGTCTGGTTTTCTCCTGAACGGTGGGTGGGTGCTTGCCTTCTTCATCAGCCTCACACCAGAAAAATGCAGGTGAACAACGAGGGCTTGTTGGGAAGGAAGGGCCTTTCTGGTTTTGTGGTTTCCTTATCAGTCAGTCTTGGAGTTAATACTCACCTTCTGTGAATCTGCTGGAGTATAAAGCCTGTGTCCTTGGGCCCAAGCAGGGGTGACAGAAGGAGATGAGAGAATTGAGCTGTACAGGGTGTATTTAGCTGGTGCAGTCCCAGAAGTCCAGTAATGACTGTGCTAAGATCATGTCTTGGTCTCTCATTTAGAAAGAGCAGTAGGGTATGAGTCTTGTTAAGCTTTGTTTCCTCTCTGCCTGTTCCTACCTGGAAGCCTGAACTGTTGCTCTCAGATGAACAAAGTACACAGGATGCCTCCCTCCTCTGGGTATTGGTATGAAAGCGGTCTGCAAAATCAAGTAGCATTAGCGACAGATCTTGGCATGAGCAAGGTAAGCTTACTGCCATGTGCTCTTTCATGGTACCCTGTTGTCTTGGTTGTGGCTCCCCAGCTTTTTCAAAAGCTGTGATAGCCTTACCACCATCAGGTTTGCAGCCGTGTGCTTTGCAGCATTACCCAGCTTGTGATCATCTTTTTTTTCCCCAAGAAACTTGGCATGTTCTCTGCTTCCCCTTTTAGTAAAGCATCACATCTCCCCACGGTTTCCTGCCTTTGTACTTTGCTATACACTGTGCAGACAATTCCTAAGGAACCTAAAGAGACTATTATTAAACACTTGACGGAGATGCTTGAAATGTTGATGTTGCATGCCTGAAGACTGGAAAATATTGGCACCTGCTGTGGTTCTCTAGGTCTGAACACAGATATTTTTTTTTCCACTTTCTCAGTTCAACAGTACAACCGATTCCTTGTCCTGTAGAGATGTTGCAACAAGTGCTCAGGGCATTTCCTCCTCTTTTAGTGCTAAAACTAAGGGTTTCCCGAGGACAAGCGCATTGTCAGACTGAGTCCTGGTACGTTCCTGCCTGTTTTCAGGTCCTGTGTTTCCTCTGACTCCTGGTACTTTTTTGGAAACAAAATACTGCGCTTACTCTTGGAGTGAGAAATCCCCCTCTGTAACTGGCAGCACGTTGTATTTTGGCAGGGGATGAATGAGTTTCAGGAATTGCCTGTACAAGTCTCGTATGTCTAACTACAGCATTTGGCTGCTGCAGTTGGTGCATGAACGTGACTAATAGCCAGATTTACTGGAACAAAACAAGTGCTGGTACCGCCCGGGTTGGTGTCCTGGTGGGGTGCTAACGCGTCCGTGTTCGGCACACGCGGCATTCCTTTCCGAGTGCTTTCCCGTCCGTGTCGAGCTGAATTCAGCAGCACCGAGAAGCAGCAGCACCTCCTCCACATTGCGTCTCGGAGAGGAGCTGCTGGGGTCAGGTTTTGACAGCTGTTCCCTGTGAGACGGAAGGTACATCACTCCTGCTTTTTAAGCACAGTGTTGAATTTTATAGCACCCTGTCTGCAGTGGCCTGATGTCTTCTGTTGCTTTTTTTGTCTGGTAATGTGAAGAAGTGACCCAGAAAAGCTGTACCCTGCTTTGCTGCTGAACACGTGGCGCTCGGGTTTCTACTAACAAATGGCGCCAGTCCTGGCCTCGGGGAAGAGGAAGGAAAGCTGAAATGTTCTTGTCAGGGCAAATCTCACAACTCTCATGTTTGCATAATCTCAGCTTCTCCAAATATGAGTTCAAGGTGAGAAGAGCAGCCTCCCCACCCCAGAGAACTGAGGTGTTTGTACAACACGTGTCGAGCTTGTTTCTGAAGTGCTTTGAGTGCTGATGTGCAGATCCTTGTGTTTGAGAGACTCTACAGAACTGAGCATGTTTGGATACCTATGTGGTGCTGATGGCACAGCTACAATTACATGAAATCATCTGTTGGTGCAAAGGCCAACAAAGCAATCTCTAGTAATCACAAGAATGCAAGAACATAACGTTTAAACCAAACAAATGGACAAGGATTTCAGCTTCCAGACATATGAGGAAATCTCATATAAAGCTTGAGCCGTGTGTCTGTGTTACGTATCTTTGCAAATCCTAATGTTATTTAGGATCACATTCTACATTCTTGGAATAAACTAAAATGCTGGTCATAGTCTTACAGACTTTTCCACTGTACTTTTTTACTTCAGTATTTGTTTATTTTCTCTGTATTTAAATACTTCAACAAAAAAATATTGTTCAGTTGATGCATTTGGAATGCCTAGTCACTCAGGACAGACCAAGGAACTGATACATTCTTGGTTCAGATGGAGTCAAGCCCTAAAAGATGAGGTTTTCCACCCCCCTCCACAGGCTGTCTCTTGGGGAGTCCTTCTAGGGTTTTGTCTCTTGTTTTCACTGTCTGCAAAACGGAATAGTGATGAGTACTGCCTTTGTAAAAAGGGAAAGATCTGCACATGGGGAGTGCTGTATGAGAGCCTGGGAGAATTGCTGGTACACCCTGAGCTGGAACCTGCTGCTGAAGCCCATTGTTGCTTGGGTTGGTTCTCTGAGGGTCTGCTTCAGCTTCCCTGCCAGTAAAATGAGCCGCCATTCGATAGCCCAGGGATGCTGGAAGAATCTTTGATGCATGTGAAACTTCATGCATCTGAAGAAGTTTGTATAAATGGAATATACATCAGTGACAGAAGCACGGTTTTTCTATAAGCATTCTTTTGTCTGCATTTTAGCTATAGTAGTTGAAAAGTTTAATCTTACTATTTACTCTGTGGGTGTTTTTTTTTTTAATCATTGCAAATACAAGGTAATTCTATTCATCTACTGGGAAGCAGATTAGTAACGTTTTGACTGAAAGACATGACCACATGTTTCAGAAATCTGCTAGCTGTCCTTGAAGTGTTTAGCTTTCCCAGACCTGCAGATACATTCCTTGTTTTGGAAATGCCATGTCTCTGAATGTCTTGTCTCCCTGACTTTACCGCAGCATTTTCGATCTGCCTAAAAGAAAACGCGTACCAAGATTCCCAAAGCCTGGAAAAAGGTCATTAAATAGATCAGACAAAAAGGAAATAGCATGTCTACTAAATCAAAAATGTTTTATACAAACCATGGCGGGTCATGCTGAGAGCTGTCTAGCTTGTTGAGCTTAGCAATGTATCTCTCCTTGAAAATTAGCCAAGAATTTAGCTCTTTCCATAACTTTCTAATCCACCTACACAGCGGAGTTCAGATCCTACAACTGGGGTGGTATGAACCCAGCATTCTTCCAACTGGGTAGTCTTTAATGACAACATAATTAAGAATAGAGTTTAGCCTGTGATTTTACTTCTCCTATTAGTAACTTTTATATTCTTCTGTGCAGGATGTATGATATGTAGAGCATAGGATTTCAATATATCATTGCAGCATCATTGCCCACCAGAAAGTGGGGTGGAAGATAATCAGCAGGTGCCAATGAAGTATTCTAAGTCTTTGCAGCTGTTTACTGCTCAAAGAAGTGCAGTTCCTGAAGACACAAGATATTCCTTTTCCTTTGGGAAAGGATCTGGTGAAAACTGGGAATTGACACTGAACAGAAAGGGGAACTTTGCTCTTCACTGATCAGATACTCTTAGCCTCAAAGTATGGTGTTTTTTTCTAGATGGATGTGTCTGTGTGGCTCAAGGCATCTTCTGGTCACTGTCATGCATCCTGTCACTGGCTGTTGGGAACGCGGAAACACTTTTTGTTTCGTCACAAACTCAGGGGCTTCCCAGACAGTAGGTATGGGCTGCACATGGTATAGTCTGGCCTTCTAAGGAGTCTGTGTCCCCTGTATTTCTTGGCGTAGGTACAGTACATCTGGGGCATTGTGGACAACGGCCAGGAGCTCAAAGGGCTTCGTGCACAGCTCCCTGCACCCACTCAGCGCCCCTTGTCTTCGTGGTCTAGTCTGCAGCTATGCTGTAGCTCAGTTTTCTTCAGTTCTTTCGTATCTGAGGATTCTTTCTCTTGAGGTTTTACTTGACTTTTTCATAGATACTTCATTGAGAAGACAAGTGAATATAAGACACTTCTTTACAACTTTCTATTTGTTGGATAAATCAAAAGGATCCAGCTACCCAGGAAAAAGGAAAAATGTGATTGTATAAGCTTGAGTTTTGGCAAAGTGGGCTTGAGGAAGGACTTGGTTTTAGAACTACCACAGAAGGAATTTATCCTTGAGAAAGTTTTTGGCAAGATAGCAGCAAAGGGGAAGGTCAGGGATGGTGACAGGGCTGAGTCATTGATTAGAAGAGCAGGTTGGATTCAGGGGTGGACAAAAAGGACAACCAGCAATGTGTGAGAAGACCTAGGGGCAGTCCTTTAACTAAAGGACCCCCAGGATGAGAGGGCCTAGACAGTAGATATTTTGCTGCATTTGTGAAAGGGAGGGGACAAAGAAGAGATAAATGAAGAAGTGGCCATTATATGTAGAAAGCATAGCAGTTTTTAGAATGTTTTAATTTTTAGGGAAAGTACCTCCCATGCACCTGAAATTCTGACTAGTTGGGTTTTAGGCATCACAGAGATAACTGTTATATGAAGTCTTCAGTGGATAATACAATGAAAAAAAATATACCTCAGTACATGTAGTCCTTATGTCAGCAGATAGGATCTACTTGCAGAGTCTGTTACAACTCTTCCAGCCCAATGCAGTACAAAGAGATACACAGAAGACTTCCCTTGCTGTGTGAGTCCATACTAATCAGTTAGGCAAGAGCAGGAGGTGTAATCCAGGCCTAATATGCAAAAAGATTCAATAAGCAGCAGCAGCAGGCCTGTGCTGAGAAGCCCAAGACAAAACAGAGACATACCGCACCTTACCAGGTGAGCCAGGGTAATATTTGTACTCCCTTTTAAACAAGTAAAATTATACTAGTAAGTTTATTTGGGAGCCAGTCTTTGCCAAAGTGGAGGTTATGTTTCAGGAGACTATTTGTCCTGGCCAATGCTGCTAGATACAAACTCAGAAAATCATCCACAAGCTCTTTCCTCGGCTTTCCTTCACGGCATTTCCTCATGTGGACACCCTCACTGTCATGCTCTTTTGACAGGAGATGGTAGCAGGTTCTTGGATTAGGAGTCAGTGTAGCATCTGAAGGCAGAAAATTAGATGTATTTCTCTGTGTATTCCGACTATACAGGTCAGCATTGTTCCCTGCAAGACAGGAATGCACATTTGGGAAAACAGGATGATTACTTTGCAGGGACAGTTCTTGTGAATTCAATTGTCTGACAGCAAAGGCAGTTCATTCCACCTGACACTATCTAGCTAAAAGTTGCATGTGTATTCAGTACTAGAAGTCTACGTTTCTCTGCAGTCAGGGAGCAGAGGTATGTCCAGAAATAATTAGTATCAAACTATTGACTGTATAAGGCAAATCACTGTCCAGCTGTACCCGTTGCCACTGACTACACTGGTACACAGACAGCTCACATAGACAAGTTGGCTGGAGTTAGGTGAGATGAATTCCCCCATCCGTCACCGTTATCCGTGGGCACACAGCATCTGGGAGCACCCAGCCACACTCTGGAGGCTGCTGCTGCCAGGGAATTGGCTCCTGGTGCTGGCACATCGGGCAGGGACTTTGCTCCAGTGGAACTGTCCTTCCTCCAGCTGCCTTTTTATTGCCATCTCCCTCCTGCACAAGTGTTACTGGAGGTGGCCAAATGCTGGACTTGCTGCTTTGAAGCATTGAGGTTTTCAGGGAGTAAGAGGCTCTGGCTGCTGCTAACTGCTTGATGTGCCCAACATCAAACCAAGGACTCAGGCATTCATTGCACCAACAATGGGGTCAAAGAACCAGCCTCATGAGAAAACAGCCCATGAGAAAACAGAAATAGAAACCACTTAGTTCTGGATACTATTGGAGGGCTGGCATCTTTGCTGATGACATCCACAGAAATACTAAGCTTGGGCGCATGCCCCTTCCAGTTCAGCAGCCACTACCTCTTCTTCACGGTGCCAGCCAGAATCCTGGTGCACAGGATTTCTTCCTTGCAACCCATCAGCAGTGTGGAACGCGGCTTTGGGACAAGCGGATGAGGACTGATGGTCTTTGCCTCCCAATGTCTTCACGCAAGTGGTGCACAGTGTTTTCATCGTCTGGGATCTGGTGTGGGAGTGCTGTTCCCTGCAATATCTACCCAGAGTGTTTTGCAGTTGTTAGCAAAACAAATGGACAGTGCTGTCTGAAGACTTTTTAAGGGAAGAAACTAATCCAATGTAAACAAAGTGGTGTGTGTGCATTCCTTTGCTATAGTTATACTAACATAATTGTAACAGAAAAACGTACACCAACAAAGCTTTCCCACGTAGGTAGGTCTTTCCTGGTTTTCTCTCTGGTGTTTAAAATACATGTAGCTTGTTTGTCCCAGAAGTTCTTTCTTCTCATTGGTTTCGGAGTGGGTCCTATCCACCCCACTTTGGAAAAACAATGAAATCACACCAGTCCCTGTAGTGGGCAGCAGCCTTGGGTGGTGCACCGTATTCCAGTTAAGCCATCGCAAACAAGTGCGGAGCAGAATTCTTCAAAATCAAAAACAAAACCAGTGTTTCACAGTTAAATTTTTCTTAAGTGTTTCAGGATTGTCTGCAAGGCTTCTTGAAGATCTTCATTTGAAAGCATAAAATGTTACTTAATAAAAACTGTTCATCTGGTGCTATTCCTTCCACACAACAGAGTGCGAGCTCTGAATGATGAGCAGTGTAGAATGTAAAAGTCCCCCATGTGCTAGAAAAGTTTGCTGACCTGTGCAAAGGGAATGTTAGGGCAGGGCGTTACATTCTTGTTTCCCACACATTACATGTAAACTTGGGATCAATGATCATTTGCATGTGCTCTTGAGTCTTAGCTTAGGTTTCTCTATCCTTGTTTAAACATATATTTGGTTTAGACTAAACAGTTCTTTCCACTATTGTTGTTGAAATAGCATGTTCTTATGTTTCATCCGTGATGCAGGAAGAAATGCATTGCTATTATATAGTTGTGTTCTGGGAAGCTGCTTTACATAATAAAACTCAGATGAAACCAATGGTCATGAAGTCTGTGGAGAACCCTGTTGACCTCCCAGCACAGGGGTGGACCCGCAGGAGTGCTGACTGGAGATGCCACAGGCCTTGCTGTCACCCCTGCTCAGCAGCGCAGCAGCAGCAATACGCCTCTCCTGTCACCCAGTGCTACCCCAAGATCTTGCTGTGTTTTACAGATCTGCATGTTAATCTCTTGCACTTCGTGTTCACATACATGTGAGCTGGTAAAGTAATAAAAGGCAGGTGGTTATTTGTGTTTCCCCTGTCGTCGGTGGCATGGTGTGGCTCGAGCTGGGGCACAGCTGCTGCAGGACTCTTGCTGTGCAGTGGAGCCTTGATCTGGGTATCGGCTGGTGCTGTCAGAGCCCCTTCCAGCACGCCCCTGAGATGCTTCTGTAGCTCAGAGGGATTTTTGTCAATATTTCACGCTCCTCGCAGTCTGCTGCTTTGCCTCTGACCCAGCATGTATAGATTGGAAGTGGTATTTACTGAAAGCGTGGGACATGCATTGTGTAGTCTCTCCCAGGATTTAGCTTCCAAAAGCTCATTAAACTGATCTGGTTAAGGGCCATCAACCGTCTTAGATTAGAGCTATAAAGAGCTTCAGTGGACTCTACTCTTCTGGGTACTCCAATGTCTGCAAATGAACTCTGTCATGGACAAGAAAAAACTGCCTGTGTCATGTCTTTCGTCATGCCCTCTGCCATAAATATACTCACTGGTGTTTTTCTTTTTTATTAGACAATGTGCTCTGTGTAAGACATGGAGAGACTGATTCTTCAGCCAGGAGGAAGTAACTAATTTAAGTCAGTAGAGTTACAGGCAAATAAAATCAGTGAAGAGTTCGGCATTGGGCCTTCAAGGCTCACCTTAGATTCCTGGGTATGACTACCATCCCAGTGCATGAAGCAAACTGGTGTTCTGCTGTGAATTTCTCATGTACATCAGTTGGTTATGAGGAACTTGGTGCTACATATTCTGTTCAAGTACATGACGGCCCTGGTGCTCACATCTTTCCATCAAGCCCCAACACATCGTGTATAACAATATATTTGCACCAAATTCAGTGTTCTACTGCCAGGTACCCCTGAGGCTCCATCACCACAAGTCAGCTGAACACTTCTTTGTAAAACCTGCCTCTTTGACCCAGAGCACCAAGGAGAGGAGGTGAATCCCTTTCTTGAGAATCAGAAAGGAGCATCCTGCTCTCTGAGGAAAGTGGACATAACATGGAAGTCTAGATCTAAAAGGTAGGGGAGGATCCTGTACAGACATAGCTTTCTGAAATGGTTGTCTCTGAAGAAGAGTTCAGCTGGGGGAAGAACGCTGTCAGGTTTGCTTTGCTTTGACTTTCAGCTTTATGTTGTCTTTATCTTTTTATCATTTCTCTCCACTCTAAGCTGAACTCATTATGGTGGTTCTTTTTTTTTTTTTTTTCCAAAAACAGAATTAGCACTCCTAAATTGTGTGGAAATTAAAAGTTCTTGTGAATTTTTGGAATAGTTCTTTATTTATATTCAGTTGTGAGATTTTCTTACTGCCCAGATGCTTCAAAATCACTAGTTTATTAGAATTGAAGTCTGTAGCTCTGCAGATATTCCATTTAACATAGATATTCAGTGCACAATTCCTTGTACGTCAAGCAAGGGTAAGGTTAAAATCGTGCCCTCAAAGCTGAGTTTGCTCTGCCCTCTTGTGTCTCTGGAATGTGCTGCCAAATAGTCCTCAAATACAGCTGCATTATTATGAGAACTGGAATTTTCCCCCCACAGACATCAAAGTAAGCTGCAAACACGAGGGTATTCAGGTACGGGTTGCTTTTTCAGTGGTGATTACAGATCGACACACGTTTGAACTAAATCTGTTCTGCCAACATTCCGCCTGCACACACATCTGAGGCGAAGGGCAAACAACTTGAGAGTATTTTTAATACAGCTTACAAGTGCTAGAATAAACCTGGTGAAACACTCTGTGAAGCTGTTGTTTTTATGAATAAGGTTGTGGGGTTTATGAAGCTTCAACTGAAAAACTATCTCCTAGAGGAAGGAGTGAGGAAGAGGTTCTTCCAGCTGATAGAGACTGGAAGTTGTGGGTTGGCCTAACTTGGCTGATTCCTTAATGTACCAGCTTTTGACCTTAGCAGAAGTGACAGTCCAAAGCTGTGATAATTTTACAGTGATTAAAGGGATTCTGAAGGGCAAAAAAAACCCAGTTGTGTAGTGATTTAAATTAAGATACCTTCAAGATAAGGTTCAGCTGCATGCTAAAAAAAGAACCTGCCAGTTTCTCTGTGTGGTTGCTTGTTTTTTTGGTTGAAAATGAACTTAGAAGGCAGTGGTGAGCTGGAAGTTCAGATTTGCTGCCCTTATTGTATTAGGAGAAAAAGGCATTGCCCTGACTGCATCCTCGCTGTTCCCCTGGGAGCAGAGTGCAGCAGTGCAAGCTAGTGGAAGTGTTTTACTGAAAATATATTTATTTTTGAAGGGTCTTAAGTGTTTTCAAATCACAGAGCCAACTATTCTATTAAAAATGGCTTTTCTCAACAAAGTAGGAAGTTTAAAGTTTGATACAATCTGCTGTAAATTTTTCAGAAAGCTTAAGGCTTAACATTTGCTCCATGCACGATGGATGAGGACTGACCTGAGCCAGTCCTGATTTTGACATGGATGTTTTTCTCCTTATCTTAACTGAGCATTTACAGCAGAGACCAGCACTTTTCAGGAGGAGCTTTTTTTGTTTCTCTGCATAGAGCATTCTGCGATTCGGAGGTTGTGCGCCCTGTTTCTTCAGCAATAATCCTGGCAGCCTTTTCAACCACGGGGAGCACTCAGGCACAAGCTGTACTCCACTTGTAATTGCTAAGTAGAATTAGGGGGTCACAGACTCATGCTTTGGGCCAAGCCTGTTGCATACCCAGGGGACTCCAGGCCTCCTTGTGTGCTCCTTTGACCGTGTCCTTGCTCCACCTGTTCCAGAAATTCACTACCAACTTGTTTTACCTTCCCATTCTCCTCAGCGTGCCCCTCATTTGGTGCTCCTGTTACTTTCTGTGTGTTACCAGAGAAGATGCTGCTGCTTATGAGACAGTACCGAGCCTGGTCAGAAGACAGGATATTCTAGAGTAAACACACCTTTTGTTTTATGTTTTTTTAGTAACACTCTCGGGATTTAGGTAGGTGATGATCAGACTGAAACTTCAAAAATGTAGTTTTTTCAGCTCTTAAAATTACCTCGGTAGCGTCAAAAAGCCTTTTTCCGGAAGCCATCCTTAGACCAGCTCCATAAAGCACCCCCTGCCAAGGGGAGGCAAAGCATTCTCCACACTTTGCAAATGCAAATGTAGAGATAGGACGTGTTTAGGGACTTGGTCTTGGTCTTGTGGCAAGAGGTTGATGGTGCTGGGAATAAATTCTCGTTCCTCAGCCTATCTGCTCTGCTTCCTGATCCCTAGGTTAGGTAGTGAAGGATGATGAATTACTCAGTAGGGAGATACGTTGAGACTGTAAATCTGAAGTTTAATAGGCAGTGCCCTCCTCAGGGTTTTTTCCAAGCCCCAGGTTTTGAGGTGTCCTCACAGAAAATCTCTGACCTGAACTGTGTCTTTAAACTCCTTTTCTGAAGACAAAGAAATACAGTTTGTTGATCTATGAATGCAGAGCATGGTGTCTGCAATTTGTTATTTGTTGTCTTATCTCTCCAAAATCATAAGGACCAAAGAAATATTAATAGGAAACTATTTAATGGTTCATCTGTTCTCATGGTTTATTTTTTTCCCACAGTGATACAGAGCTGCCTTCTGTGTCAGCACCTCTTATAGTGCAAGGGCCACCTACCCTCACTGCAGGACTGTCTTGTACAGCCATGTCACAGTGGTTTCCATTTACTATCACATAAGATCCAGTTCAGCTGCGAACAAACATGTATTGCCTTATTTTTCCTCTGTTTTGCCTACCTGCTGTATGGGAGTGTGTGTTCAGTGTTGGGTTTCTTGTGCCTTCTTCTTTTTGATGGTTCGGGTATCCCATAACTGTCTGCAGGCCACTGGTGGTGCTCAGGCCCTGGGTAGAGGAGCACTGCTCAACATCTCTTACTGAAGCAAGACCCAAGCATAAAGATTTCTGCCAGTTCTCACTACCAGAAAACCGTTTTTCCTCAGCCAGTATTCAGTCAGCATCTTCCCCATCTTCACATCCAGTTAATTCTGTTACTATTGTTGAACCTCACCCGCAACAATCCCCTCCTTGGCACCAACACCCTGGTTGGAGTACTCTTTCACCTCCCTCTTGATGGTTAGCTGTGTTACTCATCCTGTTAACTGGCCTTCAACAGTCGTGTTTTCCACCTTCATGGCAGCATCACTGCTCCATGGGAGTGGAGCGGTGCTCTGGCAGTACAGAGAGAGGCGATTGCTGCTGGTCACCCCCAGCCCACATGTGCCACCTTCCCCACTGTCTTCAGAGGTCCCCGCCTCCCCTACACTGAGCCTGATCCCAGCTGTGATCTCCCTTCAAAGGTGATGGAGGGATAAAGTGTAGGTAGCGGTGGAAGGACAGAAATGGTAGTTGAAAAAAAAGACCAGCATAGAGAAGAAATGGGGATGGGGGCGAGAAAAAAGTGCAGAAAGTGAAAAAGAAGAGAGAGGAAGCTCCCTATGAAATCAGATAATCTTGAAGAAAAGGGAGAATAATTTAAGGAAAATATAGAAAGCAGACACCACAAAGTTTGTGCCAAGGCATACAATAAAATTTAGGACAAAGATGAGGAGGAACACAGTGACAGCATTTTGACTTGTAAATTTAATTATGGCATGTTGTTTCTAACAACAAAAATGCTACAGATACTTTTGGTATTTGTCTGAAGTGAGAGCTGAAGCCTCTCCTGATCCAAAGAGTCTTTCCGTGTTGCTCTTAAGTTGGCAGTTCTTGATGTGAGATGGTCCACCTGGAGTCCTGGCCATATTTCAAAGGCACGTCTCTGAGAATACCAGGCACTTGGAAGAAGAAGGAAATACCACTCTCTAATTGTGCCCCCTAAAAATGTACAGCCGCATAGCAGTCCTCTGACTTATGGAGAGATTTTTCCTGCTGATATCTTCGGCTCAGTAAAGGCTGCATGAGGATAGGGTTAATGCTTATGGATAGCTGGTTATTGTGTGATTCAATGTATACACCCGAAGCGAGGGAAGAAGTGCCTGCGTTTTAGCTTCAGATCCAAAGTGGAAAGCATAGAAATCGCATTTGTAATAATCTCTTGGGAACTCACATTGCCTGTTCTCACCTGTAGATTGTTATGTTTATTTGTTTGTATATTTAGTGTTGTCCTTTTTGGCAGTGGTTTCCCCTGGTGACCAGTCACTACTGGTTTGCAGAGAAGCAGTGACAGTGGCCAAGGGTCCAACACCTGACCACAACTCAGTAAGATCCTGCTAGAGCAGCTTGTCCCGGCAGGAGGAGAGAGGAGGGCTCAGTGTACCACTGGATGTTCACTTGCGCTTCGTGGATTGTATGGTGTAGTTCCATGGATGTAAAACAGTATTGAGATTGACCCTCAGCCATTTAATTAGGTCTGTCCTGCACCTCAGTGCAGGGAAGGTGTGCTGAGACTGCTGCCACTGGTAGCAGGAGCTGGCTGATGAGAGAAAGCTTCAGCATGTGCTTGCCACCCTCAGAAGAAGGAGTGGATCATCACTGGCAGCTGGAGGACTTTTTAAAAAAATCTACAGCTATCTTTTCTTTCTGCAGTGTGTGCAGTTAGAGCAGCAGCTTTCTAGCTGTAGGCCATCGTGAAGTCTTGTGTTGAGCAAGGGTTTGTTTGTCCTCAGGTCTGGCTGTGAATTCATGATCTGTTTTAGAGGCTTCAGTGGGCTAGAATTGCATTTGTGATGGAGAAAATGCCAGTGCAGTGCAAAGTCAGTGGGAGCACTTTGAGATGCTAAAGAGTCTTCTCTGCTAATTTTTGTTGATCCAGGTGGTCTTTTATAAGAAAAAAAGTCAAATAAATGACTGTTTGCCCCTTCCTCTATCTCCCCATGCACTTGTCATGTAACCAGCAGGAACGCTGAATCCTCCCTGTCTCCCATTCCTGTTCACATGGGAGAGAAACAGAGGGAAGTGAGATGGAACTATATGTCCCTCTGCATCTGCACTCTGAAGGCAAAGTTATTTGTGAGCCTTAAGCATATGGGTGGGAGAGCTGCCAAGCCAAAGTTGTTCCCCAGTATCTGTAAACTAAATCTGATTCCTTAAATTCATCCAACTAAGGAACTTTTGCTCTGGCGAAGGCTTGTAAATATTACAGTACCTGTCACTTTTGGATGCCGCTTTCTGTTTTCATAGCAGGGAATTGAAAGCTTTGAAGCAGGGGATGTTTTGTTTATCTTTGTAGAGGTTGACCTCAAAGCATCAATCTTCCTGCTCCTTTTAGGATGTATGAAAATAGTCTTTTCTTTTTGCAGAAAACTTCTTGTAGCAACAGTATTGCTAATGACCAGAGTTCTCGGAGGTTCTCAGAGCGCTGAAGCATGTATTAAGATATGGATATCAAAATACAGAGAGTTTTGCCTCTGTTCTTTTCAGTGATTCAGTTTTCCCTTCTGTGTGAGAGAACGTGCATAAACCTATACTTATAATTAAGTGAAAAGCATTAGTCTGAACCATGCTTATAAAGTGATTTCTGGATGCATGGCTCTCAGAGTATGTAGTTAGTTTTGCTGGGGTTTTAGTTTGTATGCACCTTTCTGTTTCTGCACCATCTGCACAGGGTAACCTCCACCTGTTTGGATTCTCTGTGCTCACTGGAATAGATGTGGATGGTATTAACAGTCCCATTTTGCCTATTTTCATGTTTGATAGAAACCTGTGACTTGAGTTTGCCAGATACAGTTGCTCCCATCATTTGTGCTGCTCTCCAGTTGCTTCTTGGGGGAAGGTATCATGCTGTTTCTCTTGGAATAAGTCTTAGAAGTGAGTTTTGGCAGATCCATTCTGGATTGCAGTTCAGTACTGTGCAGCTAACTCAACTTATCATATAATCATAGAATAGTTTGGCTTGGAAGGGACCTTCAAAGCTCATCTAGTCCAAACCCTCTTTCAGTTTAAAGCCATTACCTCCGTCCTATCACTACATGTCCTTGTAAGAAGTCCCTCTCCAGATTTCTTATAAGCCCTCTTTAAGTACTGAAAGCCACAACAAGGTTTTCCTGGAGCCTTCTCTTCTCCAGGCTGAGCAACCGCAACTCTCTCAGCCTGTCCTCACAGCAGAGCTGTTCCAGCCCTCTGATCATTTCTGTGGCCTCCTCTGGCCCCTGTCCAACAGGTCCATGTCTTTCCTGTACTGAGGGCTCCAGAGCTGGACACAGGACTCCAGGTGGGGTCTCACCAGAGCAGAGGGGCAGAATCACCTCCCTTGGCCTGCTGGCCACGCTCCTTTTGATGCAGCCCAGGATACGATTGGCTTTCTGGGCTGCAAGTGGTTGTGTCCAATCTTTCAGCCACCAGTACCCCCAAGTTCTTCTTGGCAGGGCTGCTCTGAATCCCTTCATCCCCAGCCTGTATTAATACTGGGGGTTGCCCCAGCTCAGGTGCAGGACCTTGCACTTGGCCTTGTTGTTCTTATTTGGGTGATATTCTTGCTTTGACTTTGTCAATGCTTGCACAGCTTTTGTCTGAAAGTCTTTGGGCCCGCTGACCGGCCCCAGAACCATGGCTGAAACCAAGGTTCTTTTTGCACCTCAAGTTGCAACCCGGCCCTGTTGAGTGGTGGAGATTTGTGCTTAAGTACTTCAAGTCCTACAGTGTTTTCCTGCTGCATTCGTAAAGGAATCAAAGTTCACCTACAGTGAATTCAACCTACTGAGTCACTAAGAGGGCTGGGTTTTGACTCCAGCCTTATTGCAACCCCATGTGAACAAGCGCAACAGCAGCAGAAACACCTGGAGCAGACCTACCCTGTTTACTGTGGTTTCCTGTGTTTTTCCTCTTTAGTTGAAGTCCACTGAGCCGTCTTGCCAAGTAGTCCCAGTGTCGCAGCAGTGCTGGCTCTGGCTTTGCCAGGCTGAATGAGCACTGCTGTCACGGCAGAGGTCTCAGTGGGCAGTGGGATGTATGACATGGCTGACGGCTTGGCTGACGTACATCCACTCTGCAGTCTGCCACCTGAGGGGCCCTACAGTCATGGTGGCTTGGTGAGACTGCCTACTCCAGCCACACTTGCTGACCATTCAGCTTTTTTAAAATGCTTTAGAAAATTATGCTTGAAGACAAAATATTAAGAGCTAAGATCCCAACTGCTTTTCACCTCACTGACTAAGTCTTGTGCAGCTACATATTCCTAATCAGGTGATCGTTTTTGCTGCCTGTGAAAACACAGGCTTTATATTTCCATTTAGATTATCTGAAAATTGGACCTTTCACGTCCTGAAATGTTTCTAGAAACCCAAATTCAGGCCTGGTTGATAATCTTTCTGCTGCTTTAGTGTCAACTGTTAAAGCTCACTATCAAGAAGCAGTTAGTGTGGAGAGAGCGGGTAATGGTGCGGCTGAGAGGCTAAACACCTCATCTCCATTTGAGTCTTTTTTTTGTCTTGCAGATGAGAGGATCTGTTCACCACCCTTTATGGAGCTGACAAGTGCCTGTGGAGAAGATACCTTGCAGCTTATAGAGAAGAAAGGACTGGCATTCCCATTCAGTATGTACATGGGCTTTTCCTTTGTGCTTCTGGTAGGTTCTGAATATTGCACATGCATCCCCCAAGACATAGCCAACACTGTGGGAGTGTGGATTTCATTGCCAAAGTACCAGGGATGTTAACACCTTCCTGGAACAAATGCTCTGAAGCATTCTGCTTGGAATGTGGAGCAAAACCCCTCCCTGTCAGCTTTTATTTTGCCTTTTATTGATGTTCCTTACTTTAAACAGCTTGCTACGGTAAACATGTGTTCCTGGGAAGTACTAATACTTGTAACAAAGTTAACCTCTTGCCCTGAACTTGTGCAAGATGTTTCTCCTGCCAGCTGTGATTTTTTCAAGAAAATCACTGCCTTGCTGACCGCCTCCTTTTTTCCACGGGTCCCTTCCTTTCCCTGGTCAAGACTACAGAGATAATCTTAGAGGGTAGAAGAAAGAGTGTACAAATGACCACTGATAGCAGGCTTCAAGGGCTCACAGTCACAAACAGTTGTGCTTTGTAGCAAGTTTTGTTGGGGGTCTTGTGCTTTAGTTTGTTCCTTGATTTGATTCCTTGTAGTATAAAGTGAGCAGAATTGGTTAGTCCGTGTTTGTTCCCTCAGTACTTGCCTCATATGCCAAGTTCAGAGGTAAAGTCATGTGGGAAAAGCATGTTTTTCTGTCCCTGCCATCACTCTCCGAAATGAGGCAGGTCTCCAGAAGCTAGACTGTGAAGCAGTAATCTAACTCCCACTGAATGGCTTTGACCCCCCTTCCTCGCCCCTGCACATTGTCTTCTCTATACAGACTGGCTTGTGCTCAGCACTCAGCAGCGTAGCCTATACATTCAGAAGGCCTATATCAACTCCTTTACATGATGGTGAAATTAAAACATAGCATTGCAAATCTATAGAATATGATATTGTCGAAGTGCTCTTTCTGTCTTCCTCCAAGGAGGTCTTGTCCTATCCACTCCCCCACACCTTGCAAGTTTTCATCTCCTCTATTTAACATATAAATAACATCAGCTTTAGTGATTGTGTGAGTCCCAGGGTCTTCAGCTCTCCTCTGGTTTCATAATAGGAGGAGCATGTTGTTGCTTTGCTTTTATAGGCTTTAGGATGGAGCTGAGAACCAGTATATATAGAGCAGATAAGGAATATGAAGGAGTAAGAACTGCTGGGATTTTTCTGCTTTCTTTGGCCCCCTCTATGGTTGCCTGCAAAAAAATATGTTGTATCTTTGTCTAGCTCAGCCCATTTGGTTTCCTCCTCTTCCCCGAAACCGGGGAGGTAGGAAAAGAAGTTTGTTGCCACTGCATCCCAGTTCCCTCATTTTCAGGATAGTGGTGTTTTGTGGTACCTGTAAAGTAGCTCCCGCTTCAGGCAAAACCAGGTACTTGTGAAGGTGCCCTCTGAGTGGGCAGGACAGCAATACCAGTACTGGTACTAACTTCTTAGCTGATGCTTAGCATCTCTGTCCAGTCCTAAAATGACCTCTGCTTGCGTCTTAGTTACAGGGAGGAGATGAGAGAGTAGGGCTTGAAGCAAGCCAAGCTTTGCGGTTGTTGAGGGTGCTGTTCCAGCAGAGACTGTCATTGGTATCTTGCCTTGGTCTGGTGAACTCCAGTGTTTGCACATGTGGGTGGGAATGGATTTTGTGTGTCCTGTTTCACTGGTGCATTGTTTTTTCTATTTTCTTTACCCAGTTTGTAAAACCAGAGTGGCCCATGGAACCAACTCTCATGAGGTGAGTTAAAAACCTTTTGCAGTGTTATCCCATACTTCCAGTCTCCCCAGGGTGGGTTGGCTGGTGCTTTCCAGTCCTGTAGTAGGCAGAATGAGGGCTATGCCCAAACGAGTTCCCTTCCCCTGCCTCTCCCTTGTGCTTATTACATCAGTATTTTTTCAGATCTATCTGAAATTAGTTTAAATATGACTTTAACCTCTTGATATGGAAGGTTTTTTTAGTGGTTTCTGGCTTCTGTCGTCTAGTTTCTTCTAGCAGTTTGTGATCTCCAGTCAGCTCTGTCTGCAGGGAATCTCCTTCAGCTTCTGCTTTGGTGGGAGCTCACACTAAGGGATGTTTCCACCTCACCATGTTTCTCTTCCAGCATATATGTGGGGCAGGTGAGAAATGGTTTAGTGCTGCAGATGAAGCAGAGGTATGAGTGAAAGCCAGCTGGTTCCTCTCCTTGAGGGGAAGGAAATAGCAAATAGAGACAGTTTCTAGGCATGTTCAGTTGTAATAACATGACTGGAGCTGTGGGAAGAATAAGACTAGTAGAACTATCTGCTTTCCCTTTCCTTCCAGTAAGGCAATTGCAGTTAAAATGTTTGTGTATTCCTGGAAGGAGTGCATTCCCTATAAGCCTAGCTTCCTCTAAATTTAGGCAAGCTGAGTCCTGTTTTAATTCTTTTCCATTTGTGCTTCCTGCCTTCCTGCTTACCACAGCTCAGTTTTGAGAATTCAGCCCTCAGTGCTGGCTCTCATAATGCCTGGCTTCCTTTGTTAAAACGTGGTCATCGGTCCAGGTTTCCCAGCTGCTCCTGAAACGTAAACTCTGTTGCTGCAGCATCTCTGGGAGGTGAAGGCCCTGAAGTAAAATGTAAATCTAGATGAGCAGAATGCCTACAGCCAAAATCTTGAGTGACCAGTACTTCCTTTAAAAATGCAGCTAGATTTTTCATGCTGGCCTTAGCTTGGGTCATTTTACAGGCATGACAGACACTCCTGCAAGTTTACTGGAGCAGCCACTATAAATTTTTGCTAGAATTCCTGAGAACACTTGGGGACTGGGTTGTGAATTAATTTAAGACTCCCTGTTGATTTTTCTGTAAAAGGTTCCTCTGCAACTGCAGCCTGAAATACATGAACCTTTCAGTGCTTATCCAGTCAAGCTTGGACTTTGTTTCCCTGGTGCATCTTTCCTTGCTATTCTTTCACACAGTGAAGACATATCTCAGCCTTCTGTGAGAATCCCATTTTCTGAGCAAAAATTAGACTAAAATACAGTTGTAAGCTGCACTTCATCACAGGAATTTATGACTCGGTCCTAGGAGGACCTCTGGAAAAAGCCTGGAGTCTTGTATGTTACTTTACATAGCTAGTAGTAGTAGTCACTTTGGGAGTTGCTGAGTTCTCAGGAGTGATCCAGAAGTATATTTATGATCAGAGAGGAACTGTCTTGTAATTGCTATTTTATGGTCAATAAATGGCAAAGGAAGCGTAGAATAAATACTCTGCTTACAGTACAATATGTCTAAAAGATGGAGCATAGGTCTAGAAGCAAGAAACAGTTGCCTGTTTTATAAATTACTCTTTTGGCTTTTGGTATATCACTTCATATTTTGTAGAGATATTCCCACAGCAGAGCTGACACAGGAACTAGAACACAGCCTTACCAGAAACCTGCTTTTCTTCATAAGATGACTATTCAGAAAGTTCAAGTACCAGCTAACAGGGGCAGCCGAAGGCTGGCAGACTCAACATTTTGCTGTGAAAACACAAGCTAGTTAAGCCAAGGTGCTGTTAATTAGTCTTCTTGTCCCACACTTCTATGTGGCCTCTTCTTGTCCCACACTTCTATGTGGCTTTTGCACTAGAAGTCGCATTGGCCAGCTCAGAACTTGAACCCCACTTTTCCAGCACCATTTGTTAGACATCAACAGAAGTGATACCTGAAGACTGTCCTTCCAACTGCCAGCAGGTCAGAACATAGCTGAGCTTCAGTAAAGCTGCCGTGAGACATCATTGAGACCCATAACCTGAAGAAATGTGTCCAGAATAACTCTTTTTCTAAGTGCCAAGCAGACAGGAATGAAAAGGCAGAACATCACTGTGTTTTTTGAGACTGAATTCCTTACAGACATTGTCAGTAAAAATTCTCAGTGCCAAATGTTTTGTTTTGCCTTCAAAAGAGCTCTGCATTTATAATGAGGAATGCCATTTGGAAATTATGATATAAAGTATTGTTCCCATGTTACTGCCGGACGCAGCAGGTCTGCACTGGATGACAAAGAGCAAGTGCACCCTGCAAGCAAATTCTTGGAGCTGTCCTCATGCATGCTAAAATCCATGAGACATCACAGTAAGCAGTATAACACAACACCGTGGGCGTTGTATATGTTATGTGCTGGTCCATGGGGCTGTTGGCACAGAGCTTTGCAGAAGCGAAGTGTCATACGGTTTCCAGCAGCATGGGTCAGTTTAGTGCCGAGAAGATAAACTCTCTGGCTTGCCACACTTCTAAAATAGGATAATAACTACTTGCTCATCTTATGAAGGTGTGGTTTATGGGGATTAATTAGCTAATACTTGAAGAGAACACTATAGGAACAGCATAGTTCTTGCCAGTATGATGTTGTACATACTATAATGCCAACATTCTACGCAGAAGGAGGAAGAGAGCAGTGTTTCTTGCCACCAGTGAGAAACTAATAAGGCATGATGATGTTGGTACTGAGAATCTTCTTTATGGATGATTCTGGTGCCTATAATAGGTTTCTTGTACAGGTTTTTACCACTCACAGATTCACTCTGTGCTGTCAGAAAGATAGCATCTGGTATAATAGAGACAGAGTAAGAATATCAACCGCAAGTAGGTATTGAATGCATGCATTGACTTGAACTCAGAAAATATTCATCTACTGAGTCATTGTGCATGTGTGCAGCTAGTTATATGACCTAATGTGGTCTATCAGATAAGGAGGAATAAGGACAAATATGTGGTCAGACTTCTAACTAAGAATATGTAATCACTACATCATTTACCATGGCTGGTTTTGAACAGCAAAACCTATTATATTTACTGTTTTCATTACAGGGACAAACTGAGATGTTAGCAAAAACTCAGTCTGCAAGTACAGCTTACATTAAATGAGCAGCTGATCCTGTGTAATATATGAGAGAGAGCACAAACTGGTAAATTTTGTTTGTAAAATCCTTCTAGTGACCCTTTCTTCACTAAGATACAGCTAATCTCAGAAGGCACAAAAACTGCCAAGAAGCGTATGGAAAGAGCGAGCAAGCGGTATAACTCATCTGCACCATGCTGAGTCAGGAAGCTCCAATTTTATTCTGTATATCCTGTGGAGTCACTGTGGGACCCACAGGAATTCTCTTAGCCGCTCCGGAGTAAAAGACTAGACCCAAGCAGGCTAGTGAGAAAATACTAACAGGCATAAGAAAAAACTTGTGTTTCAGAGCTTAGGAACTTTTCTGGCAAGTGTTATGCATCCTGCACTGACTGAGGTAGGCATCAGGCTCAAGGCTTGCATGGTTAGCTGTTGTCTTCAAGGCTCTTCAGAGGGAGAAGGTGCTCTAACCAAAGCATCCTTACTAGTGGGAGGGAGTTTTGCCCACAGGAAAGGAAGATAAAACGTATGTCAGGTTCTCTGCCCTTGGACAGTCCTTACTTGTATTCACCTGACTACCAACATGCCCTTCTGCCACTCTGGATAACAAGACCTGGTATCACTGGAGTAATGAAGAGAGGTTAATATTCAGATTACTAGAACACAACTTTTTCAGGACTTTGAGGATGGCAGGCAAACCCAAGTTTATCCTCACTGCTCTGTAGGGGCACACGGGTATAAAGTAATTTCATCACCTATGCCAAAACGATACTTGCTGCTGGTTCTGCATAGGAGCAATGGCAGCATCTGTACTCCAACAAACCTGCAAAATGGGGCACCACAGTTATGATAATCATATATGCATCTAAGTGTGGTAATGAAGGGTTCGATGGAGAGAGCAGTGTAGCATGTTCTGAATATATACTGGCTCATCAAAGTACTTCTCTGTACCTTCCAGTCTTGCTTCTGTGATGTTTAAGGCAGCTGTTCATCATTCAGGCCCTATAAATGTCTTCCTTTTTGACATATTTGTTCCAGTCCCTTCAAGGGGACTATCCATTTGGAATAATGGGGTGACACCAAGCCAAGAAAATGGTTAGGCTTGCATTTGCTAGCAGTAAGAACTACTGAGTCTGAAAAAGTTCTGTGGTGATGTGGGTGAAACGCTGGTGCTTAAGCCATTGCAACTGGACCTAACCAAACCACAGGAAACAGAGCTGTGGGGAAGAACTCTTATAGTTAGTACTTAGAACTGTTCCTTTGGTTGTTCTCATGGTACACATTTGTATTCAATGCAGACTTTGTCATCTGTGTAGGTCAAATATTTTACCCTTTTGTTGTACCTGTAGTTGCAGTAGCTTACTAACTAAAAGCAGTAAATGAATTTGCAAAGAGCTGAGAAAAAATTCTTGACTGAAAATGAAAGCTGCCCTGCCAGGAGTGTTTGAAGAATTGTGTGTCAGTGAAATGAAATGTAATGAGATAGGACCAGCCACTGAGAACGAATTCACACATAGTCACTGTATATCCACCGGTAGATGTTGCCCCTCACTGCTAGTCAGGTCTTGGGTAAGCATGAAGTTATTGAAAGACCTTTGCATAACTGTGTGTGTGTTTCCAGATGGCGATCATCTTCAACCAGGAGGGCCTGAAAGCTGTCCGCCCCCCTTGCGTCATTCAGAGCTTCATCAATCACAATGCCGTGCTCTATAAAGTCTTTGTGGTCGGGGAATCCTACACCGTGGTGAAAAGACCATCTTTAAAGAACTTCTCTGCAGGAATCTCAGGTACTTTTTGCTTATTTGAAAAGAAATGTCAGTTCTCAGAGCCTTGGCAGCAAACAGCTCAAAAGAAAAATATATTTGAAAAGCCTACTGAAGTGAAGGCAGCTGGTTCTTTCATACCATGTTTCCTCCACTGTATTATTTCAATAGGAAGGGAGATAACTCATCTGCTCTGGAATACACAGAAATGACATTCGTATAGTAAATATTTATGCAACAGTAACCTGAGTCTTACCTGTTAGAAACAGTGTTTTATGTCATGTGTAAAGCAGGGAATGGAGAGAAATTCTCTAATTTCATAGTACGTTCACGTGTCATTTGTTCCGGAGTTTGTTTATATATGTGCTTTGGAGAGAATTTCCTGCATTCCATCATTTCGGAACTTCCTCTCTCTATTTTTACCTTGATTATATATGTGTGTTTAAAGATTGCTCGTGCTCTCCCCTAAACGAGTCTCTCTGTTCATGTGGCAGGCAGTGTGGTAAACCTTGGTGGGAAGTGTCCTTTGGTTTGTAGATACCAGCTGTGTTGTGGGGAAGGAAGAATGGATGTCAGTGAGGACAGTAATCCTCCTATATCACTAGACAGCAGGACTTGAAGGGTTTTCATTAAAGGGTACTAAAATTTCCTTTATGGAAAAAAAGCTGGTTTCTTGAGTACTGCATTCTATGGGCCTTGAGAAGGAAGAAGAAATTAGCAGGACATGGATGGGACCATGATCTCTCTGCAACTCGAGGAATGCAGGAGGTGTGGATAGGAGGGGAGAATGTATCAAACTAAAGGAAATAAATTAACAAGTGCCAGTTTCTTGTCACTTTCTTAGTGGTCTCTGCTGATCTTAGTGTGTCCATGTGTGCTTATCATTGCGTTCTGCTCACAAATAGGAATTTTGTTAGTATATGTAAAGTAGGTTCCTAGTAAAAGTCCCCTGTCTGTAGGTATATATGCCTGTATTTACATTTAGGTCTGTTGTATGTCCTGATCAAATTAAGTAGGCCAGAATCTGTGTTTATATGAACTAGCAGGACAGTTGGTCTGTTCTTTTGCTGGAAGAGAATGTTTTAAGGCATCTTTCTAAAAATGCCTTAGTTAATGTCTCATCTGTAGGCGTAAGACTTGAAAGTTGTCTGGAAGCCCACGTAAAAATAAGTTTTGTGGGCAGATTAGGATAAGAAATGTCTGGCTTTCCCACCCTCATGAGGAGAGTTTAAGGGGGCTGTGCTACATGCACCTAGCCAGGCAGATCGACAATGAAGCAGATCTGGAGGCTGTGAGGGGCCTTTCTGAATGGAGGAAAGGCAGGCAGAGTATATGGTGGTGTCAGGCTGGTGAGAGGATGTGGTTTTCACAGCTCCCCCATTTGTATCATATGTGGCCTCGTGGCTGCTCTTAAACGTCTGCTCAGGGAGACCAGCATAGCAGAAATATTCTACTGCCGGTGCCACCTGTGTGCTGAGACTTTGGTCCTGGTGTTCCCATGTGGGTTGTCTGTATGATGCCATTGGTCTTCTGTGGTGGGAATCCCGAGGGAGAAGTGTTGTGGTGGGTTTCTCCCCACCAGTAAAACCTCCAGCACAAAGGGAGTGGGGTGGGAGGTGCTGGTACAATTCTCCCATGGTTTCTGCTGCAGTGTGTTAGCGGCTTCTGTCACTTCAGGTGTCTCCTGTGGTGCCTCTGAAGGGGAGAGTGGGTCCTGACCATTAAATTTACTGCTCTCCCCCTTGGTGACAGTGCCCTCCCCATGTTCCCAGGTGTACTCTGGGTGCTGTCAATCTGCTGCCTGCAATGAGCGCAGCTTCTCCCTTCAACCACGTGCCTTCCCATTGAACTGTCACTTTGAGTATAGCAAATTGGTAAAAAAATAACATTGTTATCTTAATGAACTTAGATAATTGACTCTCGTGAAGGAAACTGGTTTTTATTATCCCCATGCAGTTCTGTTTATCTGTGGTCCAAGGGTGACCTGGCCGTGGGTCCCTGCCTGTGCAGGCAGGTAAATGCCCACAGGCAGTGGGGGGTCCTGTGGGTGGGTGGTGGGGACTGCCCGGTGGGGATCAAGACTGGATTCCAGGGCTGCAGTGCCATCTACTGTTCTTGCTCTAATCCTTTGGAAATTAAAACCTGGTATAAAGTTATTTACAACTTGCTTTTAATTCCAGACAGAGAATCAATATTTTTCAACAGCCACAATGTTTCAAAGCCAGAATCCTCATCTGTCTTAACAGCAGTAAGTACACTTGGTCTTTTTTCCTCTAGTGTGGCTGGAAAACTATGTAGTCCTTCTTATTGAAGTGGTAGTAGGTAGTGACTCTCCTTCACAAGTTGTCTGCTTCTGTGTTGCAGGCTGAGGTGTGTTTGGTACAACGAACCAGCAGGACTGTGTGTCCCTGTGGTGTTCCTCACCGAGCTCCGGTGAGGAAGCACTGATGCAGCAGGGCTGTGCTGCTTGCCAGGCATAGGCTCCTCAGGGCTACTCTAGGCAAAGGGAAGAAGGAGGTTCTGAATGCAAATGCCTGGCCTTTTCCTGTCCAGAGAGCTTAATAAACATAAATCATCCTTCTAGGACTCAGTTCTGTGAGGAAAGACAAACAGTGAAAATTCAAGCAGAGAAATTGCCTTGGGCAGGGCCGCAGAGAGCCATATCTGTCTGCGGTGTGAGCACACCCGAGCTGTGGCCATGGAACCATTGCTGGGTGTTTGCCAAGTCCAGCAGTGCCAACATGCTGACAGTTTCATGTTTGCATTGCAAATCCTTTTAATAAGCTTTTACACCTATAAAAACTAAGAAGTTCTCAGGCACTCAGCTGCTGTGAAAGTCACTTTACAGGACTGGGTCCTTTCAATCTCTGAGTCTCCAGATTCTTCTGTTTCACAAGCTCTTTTGGGAGTAGTTTCATAGTCAGCAATGATTAAATTTGTGTGCAACACTGATGGGATGGGCATGCTAAATATTATAGCTGTAATTGTGCTAGTCATAAATCCCTTTATGGCTAAATTTACTTTCAAACTTAGAGTGCGTATGCTCATGTGGTTTACCTGCCATCTCTCTCATGCACACTCCATACACCCTTCTGTAGGCATGACAGCATACTTCTGCACCATAAGCTGTTGTTTAAAAAAATGAAAAGAATTACATCTTCCAGTCATAAATAACCTGAGGTTTTCATCCTAATAAATGTTTGTAGAATAACTTCTTCATGAAAACCCACCTAAAAGATACTACTCTGCATTAGCCTCTGTCCTGAAGATGCCAGCTGAGTTGTGTTGTGTGGCTCAAGTGAGACTAACAGCAGGAGTCTGGCTTATGAGTCCTTTAACACAGGCCGTAATCTACGTTGAAATAGCAGGATGATATCCACAATATTTGCAGCACAGGGTTAAACACACCAGCTGCATTTTGTTTTTTAAGGTGTAGATCAAGTACTTAAAATAGCAAGTCTGATTCATCATTCAGTCCTATACAGCTATGTCTCTCGAGGGGCTGCACCAATATGAAAAGGAAGAACTAGGTGCTTTAGAGCAGGTGAACTTCCAATATAGATAGGATTGTGACTTACGAAAGCAGTTTCTTTCTGGTGTCTTTCTCTGTTTCATGCCACCGGTTCTCTGCAATTAGATTTGGTGGATATTCACCTGGAAACCTCTGAAAATTGATCTTTCCACTAAAGAGACTGGTTTGGAGTCACTTAGTAATGTGTCCTTTTCCACCATAGCTGGATAAAATCGAAGGAGTATTTGAACGGCCAAATGACGACGTCATCCGGGCAATCTCTAAGGCGCTGCGGCAAGCTCTGGGAGTTTCCCTCTTTGGAATTGACATCATCATCAACAATCAGACCGGGCAGCACGCAGTCATTGATATAAATGCATTCCCAGGTGAGAGAGGCCTTTCCACTCATGCTTTGTGGAAATGGTGCAGTGTGTATTAGTGTGAAGTTTTACTGCTGGTGTCTCACACCATTGCTCCCCAGGTCGGGGACAGGAGAGCAGCAGCCAAATTGTTCTGAGATCAGATACTGTTTAATCTGGGAAGGGCAGAACCCTAATCTAGTTATGGAATTTGCTACTGAAATATTAACTCTTAGGAGATGTGGTCAAATTTGAGTGGTCAGCTGTAACATGGCTGTCATGCCCTTCCCTGCAAAGGGAAATGCCCAGGAACTGAAGCACGAGGCTGTGTCCTGGGAACTGACCTTTCTGAGCCTGTTCCTCATTCTGAAGATGAAAAGAAGAATAATAAATTCTATTTTAGGGCAGCCTTTTAAGATATCTTTTTTCCAGACTCTGTGCCATTAAAAGTGTTGAGGGGGTGGAAGCAGCAAACTGTTCCCTTGAAAATTTCTTCCTGTGCGTGATTCCCCATAAAAAGACATTTTGTGCACAAAAGCAACAACACCAGGAATCTTAAGATGTTAAAATTGTAGGATGCACAGAAGTTGCTGTAAAGGATTAAATATCCTTGCAGGTTCTCGTAAGTGGATCCTGAATTAAAACAATGGAACAGAGCATATGAAAACAGGTAAATTTGACCTCCACTTTTTTTAGTGCAGCGTATGTCTTGGAAACAACTAAACAAGCTCCTTGACTGCTGGAATTGTTAAAAGGAGTTGTGAGTGTGTGTAATGGGAGACAGTGGTGGTCTGTCACTTGTGCTAAACTCAGTAGCCTAACACAGGAAGAGAATACATCATCTCATTTGATGCTGCTTTCCACGGGCTTTTTCTCTTTGAGAATCTCGTTACCTGAATAGTGATGCTTGTTTTGAGAGACATGCACAGGCTGTTACAGTTTGTTTAACCTGTCATTTAAGACTTTGAGTTTTAAATATGGCTGAGGTATCTTTACATCTAGGGATCTTGCCCTGAGCCCCCAGTTGTCTTAGTCTTTCAGTCCACATCCCCAGTCCCGCTGCTGCCCCGTGTTGCCTTGCCTGTCTCTGCACACTGGCTGGCTTCCTTTTAAAACTCCTGCCCTGTTATTCTCAGGTCACTTTGCAGCTTGATTCCACCATATGGTGTTGATGCAATCTACAGACCTATGAAAACAGTCTTCTGCCAAGAGCAGTGAAACAGCCTAAATTAGGTGTCAGATGGAGCCAAATCAGCTTTATGAATGGGATTATATTGCAGACACTGGGCCTTGAAGATGCAGGACATTATTTTGCTATCCTGCATCCTGGTTTTGGTTTGGTGTTTTGGGGATTTTGTTTTTGCAAGTATTGTTTTGAATTTGGTACTTTGCACAGACTGAAATTCCACTTTTCTTGAAATGTTGAAAAGTCCAGATTAGGGAAGAACTAGTGGCAAATTTAACTATTTAAAGACAAGTAATGTCTTCTTGTTGTGGCAGAAGTTTGCAGAACTGCCTTCAGCTTCATGCTCTGCTGTACTTCTACCTTAAGATAGTAGTTTTTGATATTCAGCCCAAATCCTGTATTTCAATCTGCACAGTAATTGGTTTTTGAAGAGACATTGAATTAATAGACTGTTTTCATCCTTGCAAGAGACATGAGAGCATGGGGAAGCTTCTTGTGCAGAGGTCTACATTGTGTCTCCTACAGGATTCTTCTGGTGGTGAAGGTACCTACTGGGTTTACCACCGTGGGTTAGGTTGAAGACCAGTTGGACAAAGTCTAGAGGATAGCAGCAGGGACCAGATTTGTGGGAGAAGGTTGGCTGTAGATAAAGCTGCCTTCAAATTGGTGAAAGGTAGCAGAATTGAGAGAGATCAGCTGCTCTCAAGGGCTCCTGAGGTCAAAGAAGCAATGGGGTAAAATACAACAGAAGAAAAGTTATAATAGAGAATATTCTGTTGCTCAAAAGCATGTTCAGAGCAGGCAGCTGCATTTCCCTCCAAAGGAGTATGGCTGAAGGCTGAGCAGCTCCAAGGGCTGGCTTCACTGATGGGGTCAGTCATAGAATCACAGAATCATAGAATAGTTTGGGTTGGAAGGGACTTTCAAAGGTCATCTAGTCCAACCCCCTGCCATGAGCAGGAACATCTTCAACTAGATCAGGTTGCTCAAAGCCCTGTCCAGACTGGCCTTTGATGTCTCCAGGGATGGGGCATCTACCACTTATTTGGGCACAACCTGTTCCAGTATTTTACCACCCTCATTGTAAAAAATTTCTTCCTCATGTCTAGCCTGAATCTCCCCTCTCTTAGTTTAAAACCGTTACCCCTTGTCCTGTTGTAACAGGCCCTGCTAAAAAGTCTGTCATGTTCTGCAAGGGTTGCAGTAGAGCCAAACTGGAGCCAAGTTAGACACTGCAGGTACCTGCCACGTTGTTTCTGCACCACTGCTTTGGGGAATGCAGGGGAAGAGGTGCCCTTTAAGGAGCATTCACAGCCTCTTTCAGGGAGCTCAAGCTTCGGCCTGGGGCCAGGCCTGACCAAAGCCGTGTCCAACAGCCCAGAGGCTTGGCTGCCTTGTCTGCTGTCTTTTGTGTTTACCAGGCGTGAAGCTCATTTGAGCCAGCCACTCCATGGATGTCATCCTGAGATTAGTTTAATATCAGAATTGAGAGCAGATGCACCTGTAGGAGGATGTCATTTGTTATCTGCTCCATTAGCACCAACAAATCTTTGTAAATATTTTAAAGCTGGAAGGATCAGATCTGGACATACGCTTTGCATGTGTCAGTATGCTGCTGCAGCTGTAGGACATGTGTTATCCATTTCTCTCTGCCCAAGGGAAGATGCAGAGAAGAAGCAGAGAGTGTGCTAGATCAGGAAGATTCTCCTAAAAATTAGACAGGTAGCATCTCTAATGTTAGCTTAAAAATGCTCATGGGCATTTCTTGACTCACAAAGCTCAGGGGAGCAGGTACTTGTTTTCACATGCGTTGCTGGGTGGACTTTCTTCCTATCCATGCTCAGACGCAGGACTCTGGAGACTGTTTTCAACACAGCAAAATGCAGGCCTCTTGTAGACAGGCATTTCCAAAATTATTTCAGTGGGCAGTGCTGGGGTAGTACCTGCTAGAGCACGATTCATGCAACTTGTGCTTTGAAGCATGCAAAACTTATATCCTCCCACTGATTCCTTATGTGACATGAACCCCAAATCCATTGCCAGTAGTTTCTAAAGGTGTAATTTAATCTGCCCTTCTTGATTTCCTTATCATCACAGCACAGTGGTGTCCTACAATTGCCTTTTTTGAGAGGTCTGCAGCAGCAGCCTGTGAACAGAGTGAGGTAATAGAGTTTGCAGCCTTCCACAAGCATCCCATGGTTCAAGAGCTGAGACACCCCAGTTCTCTTCCTCCCTTCCTTGTATTTCTTTCTTCCAAGTGTGTGAAGTTTCTTCTGAGAGACAAGGCAGATTTATTCAGGCCTTACCACCCAGTGTGCAGAGGACTTGCAAAGAGTAAGCTTGCCTGACACGTACAGCTTCCTTACACTGTAACATCTGCTGATTTCAAGACTGAATAACTGCCCATCTTATTCCCATTAAATATTTAAAGCAACTTCTTTGTGAGTTTGCCAGGTGCCCTCAAACCAGGATGGTTTGTTTTCAGTGAGCAGACACAAAACACTCTAGGGTACTAGGGATCTCCTCTCTGAATATTAAAGCTGTTACTATGGAGATGGCTTATTCCCAGGGTGTTTGAAGCACTCTGAGTAGATTTGAAGGCTAATCCCGTGGCTTTTACATAAGCAAGAAAGCGTAACAAGCACCTCTGTCAAAGAGGTGGAGATCTTGTTCTGGCTCCCATGACCGGACGTAGAGTCCTAGTTGCCCCCTGCCGACCAATGGATTATCGTGTGGGGCGCTGGGAAACGGGACGTTTTGAAATGGCCAGTTTGCTTGGGGAACCTGTTTATGGACCTTTGAGAATGGAAAACAGGGACCTGTTGTCCTGCATTGCCAGTGATTTGTGTGAACTGCTAAGCACCTACGAGAATTGTGACCGGGTACAATAAAATCCAAGGCCGTGTAGCAGCCTAAATAAGAGTTAATTGGTTGACATATGGGTTATGAATATACCAATCACCACATTTATCTTAAGGTGAAATTATCCTCATGTTTTTCAGGAAGTTGGGTTTTTGTTGCTGAAGGAAGTTGGTCTTTACAGGAGAGCGGAGATAAAATTTTATTATTTATGGAACTGAGAGATTTTTCTACCCTATGATCACATCACTAAAAGTTTTTTAAAATGCATTTACTTTGTGGTCTCTGGTTCTGCTCGTGTGCTGCTGTGTGAATGTGTGCTATTCACATGGGACTTTTAAACTGTTATTTATTGCTTCAGTCTCCTGTATTAATACCAGGTCATTTTCACAATAATTTCATAGACATTTTAAAACAATCAGCCTAGACCATTAAATACACTGAGTGTCATATGTCATCTCTAAATACTAAATCAAATTGATAACAATTTTAGGTAATTCAGTAGCAGTTAAGATCCATTTCAAGACATTGTAGCAATATGTTGCCTGTCTGGTTCAATTTTAAAATGAATGCAATGATAAAACTGTACCTGTACCAGAGTGTTTGAAACAGAGCCAGAAGCTCTGTACGCCTACTGCCACCCTTTGTGTCACCAAAAATGTCATGTCTCCTGGTATTTGAGCAACTGTTTTAACCAGGAAGCTTGTTGTTAAACTCTGCATTTTAAGTTGTCTGGAATTGATTAACAGAACATGCAGAAAGGTGGTTTCAGTACGGAAATACAAGAATGATATTTCTACAAAGTACTGTATCACTGATATATGTTTACTGTCCCTCGAGTGTTTTTCAGACATTGCTCATAGCAGGGAACACATTTTAAGTGCCAAGTTAGGTTAGATTAGACGAGCATCACATTGCTTCTTGCGCAGCCAAAAGCTGCCTTTTCTGTAGGGCAGGGGTGTCAAACTCATTTTCACCGGGGGCCACGTCAGCCTCGCGGTTGCCTTCAAAGGGTTGAGTGTAATTTTAGGACTGTAACTACTCCTACAATTATACAGTCCCAAAATTACATTCAGCAGTTTGAAGGCAACCGCGAGGCTGACATGCCCCCCAGTTGAAATGAGTTTGACACCCCTGTGGTAGGGGACGAAGCCAGCCCCACTGTCCTCTGAGGTTTCCCTAACTGAGGGTATTGCTGGGCAAATTCTAGAGAAACTCAAAGAAACTGCATTAGATCTACTTGCCAGCAGTAAACCTGGAAACAGGATGGAAAAGATCGATGTTATACCACAGAGTTTGTAACTTAGGGAAAAAGCTGGACTGGGCACAAATAATAGAATATACCTAAAGTGATGTATACACACATATACATGAAAGGAATAAGAAACAGGAAATCTGAAAGGCAACAGTTTTTGTCATTGAACAGAAGTATTTTTGTAGCAATGGTCTTTGCTCCTTTATATGCTAATCTGTTCATGCAGTCGCTCAAAGTGATGTCATGCAAAAGAAGCCTTTTTATTATCACCTGGAGGGCAAGGACAGCCCAACAACTAAATGGGTAGAAGCAGCCTTTCAAAGAACTTATGAAAATGCTTAATTGCCTTTTTTTCTCACCTTAATTTTTCGTCTTTTCAGGTTACGAGGGTGTTTCTGAGTTTTTCACAGATCTCCTGAACCACATCGCTGCTGTCCTGCAGGGTCAGGTGCCTGAGGTGACCCAGCTAAACCGCAGCAAGCTCCTGGCTGAGCAGACCAGCGGGATCATGGACGAGCGGATATGCTGCACTAGCACGGGCTGTCTCAGCGTCATGGGCAAAGACTCCTCCTGGATTGTGGAAAGCGAGACCAACAGCTCAGTAAAACTGCAACACCAGAGACTAGGCTGCAACTCGGCAGTGTCCCCCAGCTTCCAGCAGCACTGCGTCGCTACGTTGGCAACAAAAGCTTCTTCTCAATAACCTGCCAGTGCCATGGACTGAGAAAAAGCCACAGGGATACAAATTGTGGTCCCCAAACCAGATCAGGCTGTATCAATACAATTCCGGAAAAAAAAGAAAAAAACCACAAAACCAAACAACCAAACAACACAAAAAAAAGCAAAATAAAAAAACCCTTCCATTTGATTTAACCTGATTTGCTGATGAAATGGACTGAAATGTGGAGGGCAAGAAAGTGATTCAGATCCATTTCATCAGATTCCAGTTGCAAATCTGTAGTGAGTTTACATACACATGGGTTTTAACACTAGTCCTTTCATTGTGGGAGGGTTGCTCTTTCATTTCTATTGTTCCTTGTAATCACTGATGACCAGCATTTTAAAATCGTACCTCATGGTATCAAGAAGATAATAATGTTGAAATGCAGTGTCTGAATGTAACAGTGCTAGAGATTTTTGCCTAAGATATTCCCTGTTCCCTTTTTCCACGTAGGCCATTGCAAAAGGAAGCTAAGACAACTTCAGTATCACTAAACCAAATCTCTTGAAACATTGACCAGTCAAGATGTTGGCAGGCAGCTCGCTGTGAAGCCGTGGCACTTTGAGTAGGACAGAGTAGGGTGGTTGTTCAGGGTGCAGAACGGAGGTGGCCACCCAGTTCCAGCGTTGCAATTCTTCCCCCAGGCCTCATTGCTTCCCTCAAAAGCAGCTTCTAACTACACTTGTCAACAGTGACACGTCTGATCCAGACAGGGTGCCGACAGTTAGGCTGAGTTAGTAGATTAAATATCATCCTTTCAATCATCCGCTGGTGGTGAAATCCTAGAAGAGTTAATGGAAGCAGCTCATCTCTTAGAGAATTTTATTCTCTCTCCATTGCACTTGTGAGGACTCTGGGGCAGCTCTGCAGAAAGGCTGGCAAACAGAACCGTACGTTTTCCTTGGAGCAGTGCACCTGAGCTGCGGATCCCGAGGGGTGGCACAGCTGCTGCCTTCCACAGATCCATGCTGTTGTGCATTTTGTTTTTCTTTTGCAAATTGAATCTAAGCAGAATTATGTACCTTTGTACTTCTGTACATGACAACTCTAGCTTAGAGACCACATTATTTTGTTGGAAGCTGCCAGATGAGGTCGTGTGGTAATTTACAATAGTGCTTTATACTGTTTGGAAGCTATAGCACACCCAAATTTTATCTGTTGAGATATGCAGTAAACCTCCAATGTTCACCCTCTATTGCATCTTCTGGCATGGCAGCACCTTCTGCTGTTGAGAATTCCTCCAACTTTTGCCAGTTCTGAACACTAAGCTGGGAATATTCAAGTCAGCGCTGAAAACAGAGACACTATTTTGGTGTGGCCTTCCCTTCCCCATATAAGCCCTAAAATACATTTAATAGGGGTGGAGTTAAGAAAATTTCCTTAGTTAAGCTCCTAGCTTGCAGATGTGGGAATTTCTGTCTTTCTATAGCAGGTATTTGTAAAGCATCCATCGCTGCAGCATTTTATACCAGTTTGTTTAGCATCATGTGTTAGATACCTACTTGAAAGGATCTAGAGCTTCAAGGCCAGGTAGACTGTGGAGAAAGGAGTAAACTTTGTAGCAGATGTCACTGTCCTACCTGATGGTACCAGTCGTGGAGGGGAAAAAGTTTTCAAGAGCGTTGTGTAGCAGTTCTTTTGTGTGAACAATGTTTTTTCCTGAGGAGAGATTTGGTTCGTTCCCAAAATGCCATTCTTGGGAATTTCCTGTAGCTGGAATCGGATTTTCCAGGATAATTTAAGAAGAGATTATTCCACCATATTTCTATAGGGACTGGAAGGACCTTATGAGTGTGGCGTCTGTCAAATTCCAGGGTGCACGAGTGCGAGTGCAGCCAATGTCCCAGACTCTTGCAGGTCAGTCCTGAGCTGGGGCGCGTGCCAGCCCTCGGGTGCTGTGGGGCTGCTGGTGCCACATTGTCAGCAGCTCGCAGGTGTCGGGTGGTTGTCGTGTGAGTGAGTCGGATGTACATAGGTGAGGGCTTATAAAATATTCCTGATAGACCAAACCTTTCGTAAAGCCATGACTGAAATAAAATTGACAACTACAGTTTGTTTTTGTTCTGTTAAAAAGCGTTTTTATGTTACATGTGTAACAAAAGATACCCTCAGGAAGGAACTTGCCAGTGCATATTTTTGTATGGTACTTTCTTGTAACCAGCTGGTGGAGTGTTTGTAGACTTGCCTTTTGCTCCCTTTATTACAGTGGCTTGGGTTTTTTTGGGCTTTTTGTTTTGGTTTGGGGTTTGTTTTTGGGTGATGGGGAAGAATCAATGATGTTAAAACTGGGTTAGTAACTGAAGACCTTTCAAACTAAGTATGTTTACACGAATCTGAGTGTTGGATCCAATGGAAATGTCTGTATGCTGTTTCCTAGTTAGAACATCAAATAAGAATTTTATTTTCTGGCTGCCTTCTGAATTTTGGTTGGCCTATTTTGCACTGCTTTATTTCTCCAAAATAAACTACTGAAATATAATTGTGCATTTTAAACTTGTTTACAAATGATTGTTAGAAGTTTATTTTGTAATTCTCTGAAGGCTTGCAGAAATACTATATTTAAATATTACTCCAGACCTTGGCAGTAACTAGAAAACAAGTTTAGGTCATTGGTGTGATCAGTGACATTTTTCCCATAGTCTGTAATTTATTTTTTATTTATCAAATGTATCAGTATCACTTTAATATAGCAGGTGCAGATATGCAGGTACCTGTTGTGATGTGGCATTACAGTAGAGTTTTCACATAAATTACCATGCAATTGCTCTACTCCTGTATTTCCTTGCAGAAATTATTGCTATGTCTTATATACTAGAATGTTGCTAAATCACAGGGGCAAACTGGGAGACCAACTTTAAAAGCCAAAACTGTAAATTACCAAGTGTCCAGATATACATTATTGCAAAATATTTGAGCATGTGTATGTTATTAAGCCTGTGCTAAAGTGCTTTTCTGAATTGCTGCCTCATTTGATAAGTTCAGGATAGTTTTGATTTGAGATAAGCTTCACAGTAAGTTAGTGAATATTCTGGAATCTTGTCTTTTTTAAGTAGAGGAGTCTAGTAATATTAGAGCATACCAGAATGCCCTTGCTCTTAAAATTGCAGATAATCTGAGGGAGATTTTCCATAATATCTGTTTGAATTTTGTTATTGTGGGTTAGAAAAGGCTCTGCTGTGTTTTCAGAGGCATAGCTATTATTGCTGTGTTGATGGGAGCAATGATATCAAAATCAGATGGTTGCCAGTTAGCTTCTTAGGGATCTACTTCTCTTCTGCTTCACTGTTAGAAATCCACAAGAACACCCTTAGCTTGACTGGAATTTCTCCAGGTTTTGTTTCAGCGTGCTGGAGAAGGAGATGGGACTCTGGTTTCCACTGTAATTATGTCATCAGCTCCAGTAGGTGAAGATATTTCCCTGTTGAAATGAACATGAGTGGTATCATTACTGCCTGCGATGCAAAGCCCTCACCATCCTCCTCCCCTTCTAGCTGACTTTGCCGCCTTGCGCTTGGGTTTGCAGTGACTGCGCCAGAATGTCCCCATCGTTCCGTGAAAACCAGCTGCAGAAAGGCAGCCTAACTGGGAGCACTGGTGCTGGTGGTTGTGGTTTGTGAACGTGGAGCTGCTGCTGGGCCGATGCCCTTCTGCCTTTGGTTAACCACGAGTCTGGCTGCTCAGCCTCTGTGCTGTGGGAGCCAGTTGGCATTAAAACTGTTCGGGCTGCCGGAATGATAAAGCTGTTTAATGATCTCCATCCTCAACGTGGGAATGTTTGTGCAAAGGAGGTCTGCAGCAGGTTGATCAGATGGAAAAACACCAATTTAATTTGTTTTCATTATAGATGAGAACAAGTTAAGAACCTGAGGCTTCACGAGGTAACAAGAATTGCTGAAGATAAAGCCTCAAGTTCTCCAGGTTAACTGCGGGCTATATCCAGCCAGGAAACAACCAGGTGGAGTAGTGGGTAGATAACAGTCAGGATACAGTCCAAAGGCAACAGAATAAATGGGGCCAGAGGTGTTTGATTTGGATGGCAAAAAAGGAGCAAAACAAAAAATGCTTCTGATGTTACCATAAAATATAAAAAAATCCAGGCATATCAGTTCTTAGATTACCACTGGTTTCACAAAGTCTTTGTGTGGCAGCAGTGACAGGTGAGTCAGGCCTTTTCACACTGGCATGCAGCCTTGCCTTCCACAGCTGTGTAGAAAATCTTGAATTTTGGGGTTTTTTTAGTGAATAGAGTCTATTGAGTTTGTAGCAGTCTCCCCATGTGCACGCTTGCAGGAGTTCACTTGCATTGCCCTGCTAATTTTCTTTTCCTCTCTCTTTTGTAGCAAGAGATGTATTGATTTCTGTATTCAGTATACAATTACTTTATGGTGTTGCAACTGTGTGTTTTGTAATTAGGAGTATGTGAAAATGCTTTGTATAGATTAAAATATTTCCTTTAATATAATCTCGCTTTCGCAGAGAAACAGACACACCGTTGCAGATCACATTGCTGATTTTATTTGTAATATTGCTTTAATATCTATTTCAGAGGAATGTAACCTCCAGAAAAGTACTTTCCACATCTTCACTACCTTTCCTTTCCCTGTTCTCCCTGTGTGGATCCAGGCCATCAACTCTTGAGCTTTTGACCAGATGGTTTTCAGATCCTCCCTGGATCCTGTCATGTTTACATGGCCACAGAAATTGTTAGATTTCTGAAGTTTGAGAGGATCCAGGTATAAATGGAGGTGTTAGAGCGATTCCTCAGCAACGCAAGCGCAATAGCATCTGTAGCGAGCAAAGGCCCCGAATGTTTCTGCTGTGTGCGTGCAGGTGGCTGCTGGGGCCTGGCCCACCCCTGCTGCTGGGCCTGATTTCCTGTGGAAGTGAAAAATCCACTATAAGAAAACACCCTGTATCTGCGATGCAGAAGGAGAGCAGGGAGAGGTAGGGCCTGGGAGTCAGATCCCAGCCAGCAGACACTGTGATACCCGTGGTCCAGAATTCCACTGTGTTTTATAATAGCGACCCAGGGAGATGTTTTCTCTTTCTCTCCACCTTTTTACCCTGCCTCCCCTGGCGCTGACACCAGCAGGTGCCTGTGGGCTACAAGAGCTCGTTAGCAGGTGACCTTGCCCCGTGTGCCATGAGGTTGCAAAGTTCTTGTTGATGGCCTGGAAATCTCTTGAAATTCCAGAAGTAGCTGAAGTGACAAATGGAGTTCATGAAAATCAGGTCTTCCTCTTCCATCCTTTTTAAAGAAACCCACATTTTATTTCCTTCTTCATTCTTTACACAGTAGTTTTTAGATATAAATTATTTTAACATTTTTGTGTGAAAAGACATATATACGTATATGAAGTTATTAAAAGGTTGAGTATATGTTGAGTATAAAATAGTGACTTCTTTGTTTCAGATGTTAGCAGCCCCTAAAAATGAGTTGTTTATCCTCTTGTAAAGTCAGTGCTGTAAAAAAAAAAATATTAAAAATAAAAGATGTATTAGATGTATCTTTTATTATTTATTTCTGATTCAGTATTGGATACAGCTTGCGTATACCATTGTGAGAACCACATACAAAAATGCAGTCGTACTTAAAATGGAGTAACAATGTTTCCTTGGGATCCCAACAGTTTTGAGCAAAGTGGCCCTCTGGGTGTGAATAGTGTTGGATTTTCTCCTTCACTCTCCAGCGTCACTTCCCCCTAAGCATGGCTGAATATTGGGGACCATTTTGTGTATGTACTAAGTTTCTCAAGTTCATAGATATCTGTGTTCACATCCAGCTGTACAGTGTTAACAAGCGTGTCTTGTGATTCACTTCAGCCCAGTTCACTATGGTTTCTGAAACGTAATTCCCATTTTGTACTTAAATTTGTATAGAATGATATAAACCCTTGAAAGATCATGGCTTACTGTAAAAACCAAAAATACTTGCTATTTGGCATCTTACTTCAATTGCATGACTGATCAGATCAGACAATGGAGATGGTGCTTTCATCTAACAGCATTGATTTCTATAGTAATATATTAATTTTCTCTTCATTTGCCAAGCACCTGTTTTGGACAATGTTTTGGTTTCAACGGTAAAGCAATATGCAGTAGGTATTGTGGCATTCTCTCTGTAATTGTTTTGAAGACAGAATTGTCCCTTTCCAACACATAATGAAAATAAATGCCTTATAACAAGTTCTACTTTGCTTTCTCTTTATGATTGGATAGGGCAGCGAGGTGAGCAGCTCACCGTGGGAAGCCTGTTTTTATGAGCATTTGGTTTTCACTTCCTTCCCCAGTGCGGTTGTTTGCAGTTACTTTGGACCTCCTTGTACCAGCACTACGAGTGAGCAAGGCTGGTTTGCTTTTGTTCTGAATTCTAAGGCTAGTGGGAAGTTGGCTATTTCTGTCTTAATATAAAACACGGGTAAACATTGCTTGGATTCAGGCTGCTGTGGTACTTCAGCATTTATGCCTAGCGTAGGCTTCTGGGCTGATTGTTCCTGCATCATCCTGAGTAGGGAAGTCTTGATTTCTCAAAACCTAGCAGGATTTTTAATCAGGATCCTATTGACCGGTGCAGGAGGGAGAACTCACCCAGCAGCATCAAACCTCACAAAGCCACAAGCCCGCTGAGCGAGGGCGCTTATGGAAGCCCTGCTGGGGGTCAGCACGTGGTGTTAAACCCAAGGTCGAGCCCTGCCAGGCTGAGCCCAGATGCTGCGCAGCAGCAGCACAGCCGTTTGGAGGGACAGCGTTTCAGAACTGGTGAGGTGTTCTCCCAGGCCCAGAGCTCTGGCCTTCAACTTCATCTTTCCCTTCAGACAAAGTCCTTGAGTCACAAATGTTTGTGATTGCTCGATTATCCAGTTAAGACAATTTATAGTAGCTCCATCAAATAATGTTATTTTTCCTCGTGTTGATTTTTGCAGAATCACAGAATGTTTCGGATTGGAAGGGACCTCGAAAGATCATCCGGTCCAATTCCCCCTGCCAGAGCAGGAACACCCAGATGAGGTTACACAGGAATGTGTCCAGGTGCGTTTGAATGTCTCCAGAGAAGGAGACTCCACAGCCTCCCTGGGCAGCCTGTTCCAGTGTTCCGTCACCCTCACTGAGAAGTTTCTTCTCATATTTAAGTGGAACCTCCTGTGTTCCAGTTTGTATCCACTGCCCCTTGTCCTACCGTTGGTTGTCACCAAGAAATCCTGGCTCCATCCTCCTGACACTCACACTTTACATATTCAGAAACATTAACGAGGTCAGCAGCAATAGAGTCATTCTGTCTGCTGCCACCATCCTTTCTGGAAAATCTTAGGTCCAAGTCCTTTGGAGATGGCTGCTTCTCAATGGGGAGTTTTTCATTTCTTGGGATTGGGTTGGTTTTTTGGTTTTGGGTTTTTGTTTGTTTGTTTCTTTTGGCAGGGGTGAGGTGGGGTGGGTGGCTGAGGGTTTCTGTGAATATATTGTGACATGTGGACCTGAGTTTGCAAGGGGATGTATGGGTGATGCTACTGACAGAGACTCTGACACAAAAGAAATGAGCTGCTGCACGGCTGCCAGGGCCGGGGCGGGGGGCACTGCCCATTCCCCCAGCCGCCCCGGGGAAGCTGCTCTGTGGGTGGAGGTGGGGGGAACAGCTCTGGACACCAGCACCTCCTGCATCAAGGGCACCCCACATGTCCACCTCCAGTGCAATTCACTCTACAGGCAACAGCACTGATGTTTTTAGCAGAGTAAAGGAATAAGTTGAGTCCAAAGCTGGACAGCCATTCCCTGAGCATCTCAGCTGTTCTGTGGGCTGCAGGTGACGGGAGATAACTTTGAACTAGGGGGTAGGATACAGCCCTGGCGGTGGGATGCTCTTTTCTTCTCCTACTGATACACGTAGATAGTCTAAAATCTTACGATCAGTGTTCAGAGGCTTTTGGGGCAAGCTTTCCCAGCCAAGGCACCACCCTGTGTCCTCCAGCTGGCACACAGCCTGAAGCCCAAAGGATGGGAAAGGTTCTGCCTGCTAGTGCTGTGCCAGCAGGACACCATGGCTCCTGCGAGCCAGCGCACAGGAGGGGCATCCCCTAAGGACCAGCCTCACCTCTGGGTAACACGAACCAGTAGTTTTCCTAGCCTATTTGTTTTTTTGGTTTTGTTTTTGTTTTTAACCCACTCATGCATTGTCCCAATAGCTCGACTTGGTCAAGTCTTGCCCCAGTGTTTAGACTTTTGATTTCTCTCTGGTCAACCTTGTGTTCATTGATGAACTACAGATGTGACCGATGTCTCCCTGCAGCATCCAGCACACCTGGCATCGGGGCTGGGCTCTGCAGCACCACTGGGCCCTGGGTGGGCAGAGAGAGCCCCACAGTGCCTGAGATTGTGGGGAGATGTCCTCAGTGCTGGGCCACGGTGGCCAGCAGTGGTGTAGCCCGGTTAGGGAGGGAAACGCCATCACAACGGGTCTGTGGCGAGGGGAGGCCTCCATTCCCCTCCTCTCTACTACGACTGTACAAGACCTGCAGTGTGCCGACAACCGAGACTGAAGCTGCCAAAACAAAGGAAGGAACCCACTACAGTTTTATTTTTTCCTTAGATAAATTTTTTATATAGAATATATTACAGTCAGAGTTATCAGCTTTTAATCAAAAGATAACAAGTTATTGCAGTTTTTTACCCAGTGAAACTACCGGTGGAAGGAGAACTTTCTAGAAAGCTGTCTTGTCTTTTAAAAAAAGAGGGAAAAAACCCCCACCCAGACAGAAAATACACGTGTAGGTTGCGCTTTGCACCCACCGCTGCCCAGCTGGGCGGGTGGGCATCCATGTGGACAGGGGAGCGTGAGGCGAAGAAGCGGCTATGGGCACAACACTATGGAGAGGGAGGCAGGCCTGGGCACTAGTGAGTTGGCTTCCTAGGCACAATGCTTCTGCTCCAGCTTAATTGCTTTTAAATCAGGAAATGAAAATGCGTTGGGGACAGAAGAGGGTGACGGCGGTGGCTTTCACCTGCACAGGGCGAGCTGGGGCCCTCAGCCTCGCCTCAGCTCGTGCAGCTTGTGTGCGACGCGCTCCAGCTCAGCCTCGATGGCGGCCAGGCTCTCCAGGTCCTGGTCCTGCAACAAAAACCCAGGACACAAGTCAGCAGCCATGGGTGGGCAGCCCTTGCCGCCCAGAGCTATGGGAAGCCTTTGCCTGGGGCTCACTGTCGGTGATGGCACTAGCACAGCTACATCTCACCCTGACCCCTCAGCCCACTCCTGCATTTACTCCTCTGGACAGATGGTGTCTGGGCTCAACGCCAATTAGTCCTGTCCTGATGTTAAATTGCTGCAGCTGGTGATGGGGACAAGATATGCGATCCCCATCCCTCCCCAGTGCCGCTGGTAGGCAGGGCAGCCCCTGACAGGTCTGTCCCTGCAGAGCATGAGGCTGGAGGGGGCTGGCTGCCGGGGGGCTGGGGCTGCAGCGGGTGCTGCCGAACAGCACTGGGAACCTGCACCAAGGCAGTGGTGTCAAACCGGGATGGGCACTGGTGCCTGTCACCTGCGGCAGCTGCAGGATGTGCCCTGCTCCTGGAGGGGACAGCGGTGTCCCCGCCCTCCATGCTGTGCTGAGTGTCCACACGTGCTTCCAGCACCAGAAGATGCTTTTCCATTTGGGAAAATAGTGACTGAGGAAGCTCTCAGTTTAAAAGCTCAAGCTGCCCTTCACTTTGTGACTTTTCAACAGTGGCTCTTGTGCGTTTATGCCACCACCTGAAGCTATTCTATTCAGCGAAGGTACTCAAACTTGTAACTGCATGACTTTGCCTGAACGCTGGTCATACGCAATTGCCCCGTCTCGCTGCCAGCCCCAGCCCTGCCTGTCCCCCACAGCTGTGTCACCCAGGGCTCACTGCAGATTGTGTGCTCGCCCAGCACAGCAGCAGGCTCTGTGGTACCGAACTTTGGGCTGCCAGTGCAAAAAGTGCCTTACGCTGCTGGCAGAGCTGAGGTGACGGCCCCTCTCCCATGCAGAGGGAGCAGAGCCATGCCGCTGCCTGCAGCAGCTGCCAAGCACGGGCTGACCCTCAGCCACCAGCCTGCACTACGTGTGGCTGGGGCGAAAAAATAATGTAAGTATGTAAAAAAAAAAATAAAGGCTTTTTTTTTTCCTCATCCCCTGAACAGGTAAAAAGTCACCCAGACTCTCTGCAGGGCCTTTGGCTCAGCCTCTGGGAAGGCTCTGTCTGCAGCAGTGTGCTGAGCCCCGGCGGGTGCAGGGGACAGCACTCATGTCCCCCAGCTGTGCCCACGCTGGCCCCACTGGCCCAGCCACCCAGCCCCATAGCCCAAAAGCCAGGAGAGGGGACAGGGTGGCAGCTGCTCTGGCAGAGCAGACCCTGTGCCTTACTGCTGCATGACTGGTCTGATGCCTCTTCACCATTTCCCAGAGGGTCTGATCTATTTTTTTAAAAAAAATACCAAAAAATCTTGTCACAACAGTAAGCAGTTTTTCAGCCTCAGCAACCTCCTTCCCAGTCACTTTTTGGCAGCTGAGACGACCACCTTGTGGACAAGGCACACCCCAGAGGGGCTGGCAGGGGTGGGTGGGCATCAGCCTCCTTGGGGGAGACACCTGGGATGCAAGCAGATGGTGATGAGGAGGCAGATGGGGCAGGTGCCCAGCTCCTCGTCAGGCACCTGCTACATCCCAGCTCAAAGCCAAGATATTTGGCTTTGCTCTGAACCAACGCAAATGGAGATGCCCTCCCAGCAGGGGATGCTGATGCTCAATCTTTGGGCAATGTTTTGGTGCCTAAGGCAAGAGGGGTGTTTCAGGCAAGAGAGCCGCAGCAAATTAGCTCCACCCATCTGCTGCCCCAGTCTGTTCCTGGGCACTTGATCATGGCTTTTCCCAGACCAAACACCCACAGACTCCATGCCCAGTCCCACCATCCAGCCCCCATCACTATCTCAAACATCCATGCCTGGAGGTGGGCCTCAGCACAAAGGTGAAAATACCACCCCTGGCTGCTGGGGAAGTGCTGAACTACCAAGCTCCATCATGCAAGGTCTCTGCAGTAGGTCTCTGACTTTGGAAGCCTGGCTTAGATGTATTCACGTAACTGTCAACCATTTCCACTCCAACGCCCCAGCTCTCTCACCACGGCTACACCCTGGTTTACCCCTGTAAGAGGTCTGACACTACTGACTCCATCCCTGAGCCAGGGGCAGAGGCTTTGGAACACAGGACCAAACTCGAGGCATCAGAGACAGCTCAGGTCACCATGTCCAGCACGGACCAGTGCAAAAGTCCTGTCTCATTTTTAAGACTGTCTGCGGCAGAGGATGTTTTTGCACTAGTCGCTAAAACAAGGAAAAAAAAATGAGGACACAGACAGGTGCAAATCTCAATAATACCCAGGGCTTTATGGCTAAAAGGTCACCAAGCATCTCCTTAATGTCAGAGAGAACTGGTGCTGGCTGCATAACACCAAGGTGCCATCCACATCTCCAAGCACAGTTTGGATTCCCAAGTAATAACCAAGTGGGATTTAGTCTTAAGTTTACGTACACCAACCTCCGTTCTCCTGTTCGCGCTGCCTTCCTCATCCTTCTTTTCTTCAGGCATAGGAGCAAGTGGAAAGCCTCCTTCAGTGCTGTCCTCCTTTGAATGATGCTTCCAAGACCTTCTCACATTTTCCTCTGGACTACCGAACTCATACTTGCGGGACCTGAATGCCATTTTCATGGACCTGTCTGGGTCTTCCTCACTATCATTTTCCTCCATGCGCTTCTTCGAAGTCAGCTGCTTGGCTAGCTCATCCATTTTGTTCCACCTCTTGGAGTCTTCCCACTCCCTGGAGGACTCTTCCTCCATCTCTTCACTTTTGGCATCCCTGGTCTGGAAGGTGTCCTCATCCTCCAGGCGATGCCTTCCTCCTCTCAGTGCCCGGGGCTGTTCTTCCTCTTCCTCCTCCTCCTCCTCCTCCTCCTCAGAGCTCCTCCCATCTTTTCCAAATCCCAGAGCATCATCATTATCTGAAAGAGCATTAAACACAACAGTGAGCACAAGCGTCAACCTGGCTGTGCTCCACCTCTGAACTGAGCCTTCAGGGACAATGTAAGATGGGTTTCCTGACTTGGGCCCGTATTGCCAGGATTCTGGAAACACCCACTCTCACGTCACCACGTGTCAGTAGCGGGGCTTGGAGGCAACAGTCAAACACCACATAGGAAGTTCAAGAAAAATCAATCAGTTGTCCCCAGATGCTATGAAAACTGAGCGGCAGGCAGCTGCCCGGTCTGTGTTACCTGTTGTGCATGGGCGCGTGAGGTCAAGCACTCCTAGGGGGGGTCTGGGTTCCTGTTGGCAGGGGTGTGTCTGCAAACCCAGTAAGCACCTGCCTGAACTATCAGGCTTTAAAGCCTCTTATCTGCCTGTCACAGTTTTCTCAGCTCACCCTGGGTAGGTGTCAGTGCAGTCATCTGGGATACGTACTGTCATCTCCCTGCATCTCCTCAGCCTCCTCATCCTCCTCAGCCAAATCAAGTGATCTCTCTGCTTCGGTAGGGTCCTCCTCTGCAGCATCATCTCCTCCGTCATCCTCCCGCTCCACACGCTCCCCTGCTGCCTCCTTGCTCTGCTCCCGGCCCTGCCTGGATAGCTGCTCTCCCTCATCCTCTAGCTCCAGGCTGTCTCTGGGGCCTCTGGGCTGCTCCTCTTCATCCCCTTGCTGCTGCTGCTCATCCTCACTGGAGTCTTTGCTGATGTGGTTGTCCAAAGCTTCATCTCGCTGGGCATCCTCTGCGCCTCTGATGTCATTGCTCTCTGCTTCCTCCTGGTCTTCCTTCTCTCCAGGGTCAGCATCCCGTGGCCTGGGCTCCCTCTCCTCCAGGCTGTTTTTTCCCTCCTCTCTTGAATCCTCATTTTGCTGGGTTTTCTGTGCTTCCAGCTCAGCCAGGGACTCCATGGGCTGCTCCTCCTCAGGGTGCTCCCCTGTCACACCTGCAGAGGGAGGAGCAAGAAGCAACACCTCTCCTGAGAGCTCATTTCACAACCAGTGAAGCCCACGCATTTCTTAGGGATCTTCAGTCCCGCTCAGCAATCTGCTTAACTAGCCCATGGATCCTTTCACAAATCACTTCAACATGCACTTGTGTTCAAGCTGCTGCTCTCCTGGAGAGCCTCGCGAGGCTGAAGTTAAACATATGCTGAAGTGCTTTGCTGCAGCACAGTCCTCATCACCCTCTCTTGAGATGCCAGCAGCAAACTTGGCCAGTGTGAAACCAGATCGCACAAAAAATGAAATTATTTAGGATTGTAATATGACACTTGCACAGCTCTCCCTGCTCTGAGAACTGCGCTAACATTGCATCCTTATGTCTCCCACCAGGTTGAAGAAGGAGTCAGCATGTTTGCAGTTGAGCCACAGGAAGGGGGGGCTGGCTCTGCTTCTGCAAAGCAGCTACTCAGCAGGAGCTTAATGTGGGCTGGGTATTTGCTCTTCCTCATGTCAGAGACTGGCCTCTTTTAACCTAATTAGCCACAGAAATCACTTTTCAAAAGAAAAGACGGGGAACTGAAGAGCAGTGGGAAAAGCCAGATGGATATGGAAAGCCAAGCACAACCCGAAGCAGGGCTGGGGAGTCTGCTGGGGTGAGGGGATGCAGAGAGATGGTCACGCAGGGCTGGTGACCACCAGTGACACTGTGCTGGTGTCATTGGGCTGCCTGTAGGCCTGGATGGCCCAGAGTGCCACGCTCCATCCTCGTGCAGTTTCCACACTGCTGGAGCGAGACGTTCAGGTCTGCCCTGGCAGGAGGGAGGCCCAGAGCCACCTGTCCTCTCTCTTGGCTTTTGGCTGTGCTGGCTGCAGGAGCAGCCCTGGGGGTATTGCTCCTCATTGCTTCGGGCAGCTTTGGGCTGACATCGCATCATTGCTGTGTTGCTGTTGCTCAGCCACCTTCCCAGAGCCCACTCGAGACCCTCTGCTGCTGCTGGACAAGAAGCCATCTCACCCCACGCTGGCATCATCTCTTCCTGATGTGGAAAAGGGAAAGGGCCAAACCCTCCTTTCTGCTACACTGCCTGTCTCTAGCCCAACCACAGAAACATGACATGGGGAAACCCCAGCTGAACATGGTCTTTCCTAGACACAGGTGGGTTGTGTGGGTGTGTGCACTGTGTGTTTCCAAAGTTCAATTTTTCCTTCAGAGCCCCATAACCTAGTATCTTGGATGCCTGGAAATAAGGGTGGCAGGAGCAGACAGGTTGCTCTTCCCTGTATCACGGAGTCTTTCAGTACAGGATTTCCCTGGCTGTGACTCATTTTAAGCATTAGGAGTGAGTGATGGTGTTGGCAGGAGGAGGGGAAAGATCAGTATCAGTTTGGTAACTTGACCATCACTGTAGCTCAGAAATCACATGTTGTTTAAGCTGGTAAGTAAGAACAAAGCAAACACAGGGTTGCTTGTGTGTATCAGCAGCAGCATGAAAGGAGACGCCTAAATGAGAAGCAGATGGACATATCAAGGCTGTTAGAAAGAACATCCTTGTTTACAGCCTGACCTGGATTTCCTGGGGGGGCTGACACTGACCTCTCTGCTTGTTCTTGTCATTCTGACTTTCAAGGACTTCGGAAAGTTCATCTTCAAAGCCACTGTTTTTCTTCTGCTGCTGAGTTCTCTCATTGGCACCTGCATCAAGTAACAAAAAGTAGGGAAAGGCAACAGCGCCTCCTGTTTTTCAGAAAGTAGAGGTAGGAAAATAGGTCTGTGCCCTTTATAATTATATGCATATTTTCTACAAATTTGGACAAATTTGCCAAAGGGCAGTTGATACATGAATCAACTCCAGTAACAAAGCCACCATCAAAACCATCATCTGCAGGAAAGAAAAATGTTTCTAAACAAACAGAGATGCAGGGTTGCTAAGGAAAACTAATATTAATGGGGAGCTGGGGACTTAAGAGACGCTGAACTGCAGCACATTGAGGCTGACAAAAGACTTAAGCATCAGAGTACGGAAGGATAAAAATTGCCTGCTTACAAATGCTGCCCATGTACCTCTGTTAGGTGAGCACTGAGAGCCCCTGTGCCCTCCTGCCTGGTGGTGGGGGCCCCTGTCCCAGGACGGAGGAGCAGCAATCATTCTTGCTCCAGGGATGGCCCAGGGCCCCAAGGGCCCACACCTCAATCTCTGGGATTATGGAGCCAGCTTGACAAAAGCAACACTCTGGAGAAAGCGCTGTCTGAAGGCAGCATGAGCTGGAGGTCAGAGCACAGCTGCCCTGGCAGCCCACACTCCCCAGGCAGCCCATCCCAGTGGGAGGTGCCAGCCAAGCAGGCCCTGTCTAACCCAGCTCATGCCCTGCTTCTATACCTTAACACAAAGGCAAGAGCCAACAGTGCCAGCCCAATCCTCTCTAGCCCTAGATGGGGTGGAGCTGGATGATGGGGGTGGGCTCTCCAGCCTGAGAAAGACCAGCTGCAGCCAGCACAGAGGGGACCAAGATAAATAACTTTGCTCTTCCCTTTAGCGACATGACTCTCCCATCCCAAGTCATTGTGATCTGGAGCTCATGTTACTCCAGGACAAAATGGTGTGATGGGCTCAAGCCAAGGAAAGAGCAGAGCAAGATGCACCTCTGCGAAACAAATCCCTTCCCATGGACTCCATGCTGTACGGCACAGCCTGTCTGAGAGCTGAGCACCCCAAATCACAACCATGGTGAGCCTGGGCAGCAGCACCCCAGTGCAATGAGGAGGTCCATGTCCCTCCTGGAGCATCGGAGCATCTTCAGAGCTGGTCTGGGGTCACTGTCCAGCTGGCCCCTTTGCCAGTGGAATTTGGGCAGTGCCAAAACTATTGCTTTGGGAGCTGCACGGGGCTCTCTTCTAACCTTGACTTCCTGAGTTTTGCCCCTCCCTTCTCCCTGCTGCCTCTGTGGCTTCCCTGCTTCTGGTGCCTGGTGGCATTGTCTACCACCCATCCCTGGCAGCCATGCCACACAGGTGCAGGGCACAGGGATGCCCTGGCAAGAGATGCCTGCCAGCCAGGTTTACCCCAAGGAGAAGGAGAAGAGAAGGCCAGGAGCAGCACTCCTTGCAGACTGGGGAGAGCCCTTTTGCCTCCTCAACTGGGCCACCATGGCAGAGGAGCCTACACTGTCTTTAAAGTAGCCTTGCCTGGGACCTGCACACCAGCTCTGGGGACCTCAGAATAGGCCTTTTTCCCCTTGGACACCCCTCTGTACAGCTCTGTGCTGCTGCTGCTCCCACACTGACAAGTGGAGAGCTGCCCACACCTCTCCAAACCAAAGGAACTTGCATTCAACCAAAGGCAGCCAACAGGAAAATCCCCATTGGGGGCTTTCATTGTTGGGGTTTGTTTTAGGTACAAGTCCTGCTTGATGCTCAGTGATGCTTCCCTTCTGCCACACCTGGGTCTAGTGCTAGGCTCCAGCTGCACAAACAGTGAAGGTTTTCCTCTCTTTCATTCTAGCTTGAATCCTGGTGGTTATTTGTTGAATGAAATTACAGAATTTCCATTTAGTGTTCTCCCACCCCCAAATGCCTATACTCTGCATCACCACCAAGTTACATTGAGAGTCATTTAAATAATCAGATGCATACTGGAGTTATTATAAGCAGAATTGCTGTACCCACTCTGCCAGTCTCTACTGGAAGTCCTGAAACTAGATTTCCTCAGGCACATTTATATGAAGTTGAGTTAATATAAAATACAAAAAACCCCAAACAAAACTGTGCAGGAGGCTACAACAGATGAAACCCCTCTTCCCAAATAACTGTAGTGAAACTGTACCTTGAGCTGCAATTTCCTGAAGCTCCTTCAATAAATTTTGGTGGCGAAGGATGGAAATGATTCGTTCATCTGCAATAGGGGAGACTTGGTCCACAAGGTGGTCAAAGACAACCTCCCCCCTCACCCAGAAAATGAAAAAACACCCTAAACACCACCTCCCTCTTGGTTTTCTCTCTCTCGGCCTGATTTGCTGCCACATTTCTTAACCTTGTGGTTAAGATGACAGGAAGGTCTCATGAAAACCCAGGAGCTTCCCATCACCCAGTGCCTGCCCTTGCTGCAGTGCCAGCCTGATGAGCAGTGACTCTGTCCCTGCTTCTAGGGCCTGGTGCAGCCTGATGGGGTGACCACAAGGAAAGCAAGTGTGTCAGAGACCCCTTGGCAGGTGCTAGAACATGTGTCAGGGCAGGACCGGCCCCTGACTGTGTCTCTGCCAGATCTGCTCTTGCTGATACCCAGCATTAAATCTGAGCCTGTACCTCCTCTGAGTGTTTCTAGGCATTCCTCACTGATTGGCAGGGGGTTTGGCTTCGATAAAGTATCAGAGATGACCTCTACAATGCACTTCATCACCTAGAAAGAGACAAAAATACAAATTAAAGCACTGCTTTATTGTCTTTTTTTTGTCAACCTATTTGTTACCAAGGCTAAAACACAGCAGATGATGGCACAGATCCTCTTGCTTTTCTGGTTGAGCCAGAACTGAATGTTCGGTTCCTGTTCCACCTAACAGAGGAACAGAAGGTACCTTCCAAAACTGAGAAGTAAGCGAACGACACATGGCAATGGGAAGAGCTTCTTCACCATGACACACACTTTAGCTAAGAATGTCATGACTCTGGCCCACCCCAGAGGCTGGGCACATAAGGAGATTAAAGGGGATCTGTATATATACATAAAGAGCTCAAAATCATCTTCTTTTAAGTCAATATATCTCAATCTGTGTCTCATAAAAGGGCTCAGTGGGAGATTGTAGACAGCAACAAGTGGTCAAGCTTTTCAATAGGTGACCCTGAAATCTTGCAAGCTATTCAAGACCTAAGAAAAGCATCATAGTTCAACTGCAGCCAGGCATGAAGGGTGACATGAGGTAAACTGTACTTTCAAACATGGATGAGAAATACTGCTCTCAAGCCCTAGAGAAGGACCAGACACTTTCTAGAAGTGTTTGACCTTGTGCTTGAGTGTTCAAGCCATCTATTATAGGCTGGAAGAGCTGTTGACAGAGGCAGGTTATCTGAAAGCAGAGAAGCTCCCGCAGTTCCCTCCAAAGCATTTGCAACTGCTTCCCAGACAGGATGAACTCTGGGCCTGCCCTTTCCAGCAGCCTTTTTCTTCAGTGTAAAATGAAATGAGAAGCATTATTTATCTGGTTAGTCACTTGTACTGAGATTGCAGGCTTAGCTCTTCACTCATGCAAGTGCATCACCACTGATCCCACAGGAATCAACCAGTGCTGAATTTGTGGTAGGAGAACGAAAACCAGAGGCACAAAGGCAAGGTGGCACCTCTGGCAGGGGGGAAGGCACACTTGCCACACTAAGACAGACCACTGGGAGCCCTGATGTGTGGCCATGGTGGACCCAAATGGTCACACAGGAGAGAAAGCAGCATTCACTACAGTCCAGTGCCACTTAGTATAGCGGAAATTGGGCTGCTTCATTCAAAATGATGATTTACAAACAGACCAGAAAGTATGCAGGGCTCACAAGTGCCTGTGGAGGGAAAAACAAACAAACAAACAAACCTAAAATGAAAAAACTATACAAGTAAACCTTGGGGGCAAAAAATTCACTCACTGAACCTCTTTCTTCTGACGATTTCTGCAGGCAGACCTAAGAGTGCTGACCTCCCTCCCAAGGTGGCATTCTCTGGGGAGCAAAGCCCTGTGGCTGCAGTAGAAATTAAACATGAGACAGCAGTTCCCAGTCATCTACAATGTTGCTCATTCAGGCAATTGGATATATTCATTGACCAGCCAGAATGGGCAAATTTTCACCCTGTGTAAGGAGAGAATTCTGCAGATCACAGCCATAAAATGCTGAACTCTTAACTATTTACACAGTTTGAGTGGTTTGTCTGCTGGATTAAAAATGTTGCAGGAAGACCTAACAAAAAGAAAGGAGGAAAATTCCCTGGTATCATTCTCTTGTACCACAGTCCATTGATACTGATTTTAGATTGTATTGAGTCACTTCACTCTACCATTAAAGAGAACAAAACCCAGATTCTGATGCTTCCCTCCCATTCTACCCAACATTTGGAGCCATTTATTGCAGCTGTATTTCAGGCAGCTTCAGAAGTAAAGACTTTCTCAACATGAGAAATAAGAACCTGGTCCAATGAAACACTCTTTTGAAGACTTCTAAGCTGATCTGAGGTCTTTGTCTGAACACAAAGAAACACATCAGTCACCACAGAAATACAGCCAGCTCTGTGGAGGAACTTTGTAAAATAAAGAAATGAAGAGTGCGGGCATTCCACAATGCTCTCCTTGGCTTTTTGTGAGAATAGGTCTTGCAGAGTGAGACTTCACAAGGTCATGAAATAACAGCCTGCATCAGGAAATGAAGGAGATCCTTTCCAAATGAATGTAATTAATCCAGTGCAGAAACTTGGACTGGAATTTTGCCATAGCTATCCTCTAACTGTGAGCATGTAACTAGATCTTAAGAGCTGTTCCTGTTGTCCCTACACAGAAATATCCAAAGGATCATGTCCTTACAATGATAAACTTCACCACTTCAGAGCTTGGCTCTGCTCAGGCTTTTCTGAAATGTGCACTTATAAGTGAGAAATAGTGTCCTTCAAGCAGAAGAGTGGGCAAATGACAGAGATATTGTAAATGCTTTGGTCGTGTTGAGCTCCCCATGGAAAACCCTTGGTGTAAGGAAAGCCTGGTGAGCTGTAAGGAAAGGCCTGCAGATGCTGACTACCCATTTTACAGCCCCAAGCCACTCACAAATGCTGGTGGCACAGAGCACATCCAGAGCCACATGGTGTGTAGGAAGAGCTGTGGTGCTCACCCATGTAATGACATCCCTGTCCTGATCTGTCCTGTGAGATCAGGACTTCCTTCACTGAAATACTGTGTCTCAGAGGGTGGTAAAGGTGGAAAAGCCCTAATTGCAGTAAAAATCAAGAGAAAGGTGTGGTCTATTTTTGTTCTCAGCTAGAGCCTGTCTCAGTGCAGTAGGCAGGGAAGGGACAGGCTTGGGAGACAATCCTTCTTTGGTGGAAGTATTCCCATGGAGCTACACCAGCTTCCACAAAAACTAAATATGGGTTGCTGGAAAGTGCCATGTTTTACATATTGTGGAACTGATCTCATGAGGAAAATTGTGGAATTAATGGATTGTCCCACCAGATGCCCAATGAATGTCCCACTCTGGCATGGCCAGTTGAAATGGCCAGTGCCTGCCCTGAGTCCTCTGTCTCAGTTAGCAGCACACAGCCTGAGGCAGGCACCCAGGGGCTCACAGCTCCTGGCTCAGCCCCAGCAAGGGCTAAGCAGGCTAAAGGTCTTAACAAAGCAACAGCTCTGCAGGCCCAGGCACATCTGACAGGACACAGGGAAGCATATTTCATGGCCCTTGCCCTGTAGGCAGCAGTAAGCAGAAACACTGTATGATGGAGCCTGTTGCTGAGAGTGACATGAAAGTGCTCTCCCCTTACTGCTGCTTGGGGAAAAATATTATGTGGCTAGAATAATTCAGGAAACAGAGACATTCAATAAGTAGAGGAGAAAAGGCTGATGTTCCCTTTCTGGACATGAATTTCTGTAGAAATCTTAATACGGGCAGCTAAAAATAAGCTAATCTGAAAGACTATAGGCATTATAATATCAGCAAGGGGAGGACTGTCACAAATCAACACAGGCAAACACACCCATCCAAAGGTGCCAAGAGCCCACTGGGAGTGCACACACTTGCAAAGAGCAGCCATGAATATCAGAAAAGCATGACCCAAATGTATGCATAGAAGCCTATAAAAGAAGGCTGGAGAGGTCAGCCAAGTCCTGCACTGCTTGCAGACATCCAGACAGGCTGAGCAGTGGCTAAGGACAGATTAGCAATCTGAGAGCAGCCAGTTGCCTGTTTTTCAGGAGCATGCATGTTTAAGTATCACATCACACACATACAAACACAGATGTATATACACCCCCAAACACACACAGTTCCAGCAATGCCCTTTCCTGAATCACATCTCCCCCCACTCTCCCCTGAGTCACCTCCTGTTGGGAGCTTTGAAAAGCTAAAAGTAGGAGTACTGAGAAGTGTTATATCCAGCCCCCATCCCCAGCCTCACCATTCTCCAGACAAGCTTGTTTGGTCCTTCTGCTACATCCTGAGGGACTTCCCTGGTGCCCAGGTGCCCAGAAGGGAATGCACAATGGGTAAATCCTAGTTGGGAGGGAGTGGGGGTGGATTGATCCTGCTGTAGGGATCTCATGTACATCCCTGGCACTTCCTACAGGGCATTTCAGTAGGGGCAGCCTAAAGACAGCCATCTAAGTGGATATCAAACATCACATCCTCCAGCTTCACCTGCCCCTTTCACTACAGGCCCATCCTTACCTTAGTGTCCCCCTTATTCATGTCGTTTGCCACAGGAAGGGACATGGCTGTAGAAATAAGGGGAGGGCAAAAAAAAAGAGAGCTTGTTATTCACCTCCACAGGGAAGGGAAGGGAAGGGAAGGGAAGGGAAGGGAAGGGAAGGGAAGGGAAGGGAAGGGAAGGGAAGGGAAGGGAAGGGAAGGGAAGGGAAGGGAAGGGAAGGGAAGGGAAGGGAAGGGAAGGGAAGGGAAGGGAAAGTCAGGTCCCCAGGGTGGCAGTGGCCCGTGCCCCGTCCTGCGGGACAGGCAGGGCCCGGCGGAGCCCTCGGGCAGTGACCTTGCGGCGGTCGCTGTCCGCGGTGCTGAAACCGGGGGTGGGGGTGGGCCGGGACAGCCGCTGTCCGCGGTGCTGAAGGGCCGCGGCCGGAGCGGGGCGGGGCAGCGCCATACTCCGGCCTGCGGGTCCCGGGAGATGGGGGACACGGGGACACGGACCTCAGCACAGAGGCACTTACCCGGCACGGCCAGGAGCAGCACGGCCAGAAGTCCTGGGCGGCTCATGGTACTGGCGGGATGGAGGGAGGAAGAGAGGGGCAGAGGATGAGTCTGTCCCTGGTGCGGGAGCTCCAGGCGAAGTGCCGGCGACAGACCAGCACCGTGTGTGTCTACGCCAGTGCCCTGGCCGAAGATCCCAGACGAGGCACTGCAGCAACCGGCTCAGTTATATATCTCAGTCCCTCGGAAATGGCGTCAGGAGGAAGCTAGAAGCCACTCCTCCTCTCTCCCCGCCTCCTCCCCGCCTCCCCCTTCCCTTGGCGCACAGCATTCCCATCAGCCTACACCACCAGGCTTCCTCCCCTGAGCCTCCAGGCTGTCCGGGCAAAGGGTTCCAGCAGCAAGGTGCCAGGGGCCAGTTTCTCCACCTTCTCACTCTCAGTGGAGCGGGATGGTTGTGGGGTGTGTTTCCAGGATATCACTTTTCCAGTGCCTCACCCAACACTTGCAATCTATAAGCACCTCTGCATATGTGCACTCTCTGTACGTACCAGTAGTCAATAGTGAGAGCCAATTCACATATTTCAGCTAGTGTAGCCACTTGTAGATATAGTTCCCTTGTCTTTCACTGACTGCAGAAGTTACCTAGACAAATAGTTTAGAAGAGATGCTGACTTTTTTAGGTGCCTGTTAAATGCCTCCACAGAGGATAGGAGTGCCTGTAAGACTGGTCAAGAACCAAAGAACTGGTCACCATAAAACTGGTTTGCAAATGGAGATTATAAGTCCCAGCCATATTAAGAAATATTTTTAAGTAGTAGGATATAATTTGGGTAAATAGTAAAGGCCGGTGTGTCTATTGCTGAGCTGTTGTGACTCTGTCAGGTGAGACAGTTGGATTCTCTTCTGAAAGTGATGCTGATGCTTCTTTAGGACAATTCTTCTTTAGGAATAGCACCTCTGTGCTATCCCTCAAGCAATTTCAGAGGTCACAAAAGCCAGGGACTTATACTAGAAAACCAAATTCAGAAAAATGCATTGTCCTTCTTCCCCACCCTACCTTATTCTGCTCACTACGGAGTCCTGCACTCAAGGAGCTAAAGAGAACATATTTATTCTGAGATTATAAGAATTTTCTGTGAGATCAGGGTGTACAGACTTCACTATAGGTTTCCACATTCTCTTTCTATATGCATATGGAAATGTATTCCCAAAAGTCCTCTAATATCTCCCTGATTTAAATGCATGCTTCAAAAGGCACATTTAGATTGTAAAAACCCACTCATACAAAATCAAAGCTCACCTTGTCTGTTGTATTTTATATTTAATAGCAGAGAAAAGCTGGAAATAAATTGATCCTCTGAACAGTGCTTTGTGGATGACTTTGATTGATAGTTAAATGTTTATAAGACCATGAAATGAACACCCATGACAGTTCTTGTTGCACAGGGAACTTGCATCCTCCAGGAACAATAGATATCCTTTCTTTTTGTTGTTGGGTTGGGATTTGTGTATGTGGTGTTTAATTATTTATTGGAGGTGGGGGGTTGGGGGTGGGTGTCATGTACAAATGGCCTTTTACTCCTTCAGGAAACACCAGAACATTTTAGTCTCTTAGTCTGACATGCTGAGCATTATTAAGCTTGTTAATTCCTATGTATTCCTAAGAGATAAACAGATTGATCTGCTTATCAGGCTATGTTTACCTAGTCAATATTTACTTATCCTTACATATAAATGTTGATCTTATTAGCACAGTGAATCATCTCAGTTCTAATCCAGTTTCTTACATGAAGCCCTTTTCTTCCCTGGGGCCCCTTTTTGAGAAATGTCGCAGGATGTGTAGTGCCCATGACTATTTCTTTTGCTCTCTGTCTCAAGTTGTCATCTTGCATCCATTAAGTTCATTGCAAAGGAGAGACTGAATGTTTTCCAGGTATGGCATGCATTCTCCCACTGTAGTGGCATATAATTGATGAATTTTTCTGTTTCTTATTCCAGGAAAATGGATATGAAACTGTTAATGCAGCAATCAGTACTTCTGCTATTGGAATTTGTCTCATTAGGCACAGCTATATTAGGAACTGTCAAAGTACAGCATGTCAGGGAAAGATTTATGTCAAAGAGCAAAAGTGATCAAATAAAAAAGTGGAAGATATTCTGCCACTCAGAGAAATGCAATGGCAGAAGCAGACTTCAAGGGAAGAGCAGATTTGTGAGTCTCTGAAGTAGCTTGTGTTTTAGTATATGGAGAACAGGAGTAGATCTTTAGTAGGTAGCAACGTGATGATGATGGACATTTCTGACCAGTTGCAGTCTTACAAAAATCCATTTCTATCTGTACAGAGAAATTTCATTTTTCCTTGTAGCTGCTCAATTTCTAGTGCATGAAGTGTGGTGAGAATATGGAGAACCATATACCATTATGTGTTTGTGGTCACTAAGACAACACATGCAGGTGCAGAGGGAGATGAGTTATTGTGGTGGGAAAATTATATTTGCCTTCCTAGCTTTAAAGGTGATCTGAGAAGATGACAATGTCTGGACGGACGGACGGACGGATGGATGGATGGATGGATGGAAGGAAGTAGACACCCAGCGCTGTTGTGTTACTCATGCTCTGACCTGAGTGAACAAGAGGGCCAGGTTGATAGCCACTTTGATATATGAACATCTTCCTGTGCGTAAGATCATTTTCTCAAGAGTTCATATTGTTTAAGTGCTATTCTCATTCACTACATATGAGTCAAATTATTTTTTATTTCATAATTTAGGAACTAAACCAAAGGGATCTGGAGTATTGCTACTTTGAGAGCTTTGTTGTCTGATTTCTTGTCTGAAACTGGGTTAAAAATTAAGCCCTCTCTTGTGCTTGGAAACACTGACACTGCATTTCAGACTGCTGTGATTTTACATATCTAGGAACTGAGGCATAGAAAGAGGAAAAATGTTATTTTCATGAAGACATCAAAAAGGCTTGAAGCCAAGGCACAGCTATTACCCACAGTTTAACCTAAAAGACCACTAAGGAAAAAATAGGCAATAATTACGATAACTTTTTGACTGAAAACCTGAATGTAAGCACACTGTCAGATTAGTAGCAAGGTCTATTAAAACCCCCACACCACACCTTTCTTCTTTCCCACATGTTAGTCGATCACACTTGCCTCTCAGTTCTATCACAGAAGCCTTTCTTGTCTGCTTGTAAATAGAAAGGATCTTCAAAGCTCACAGTGCTGTTGTGAATATCCATCTATGCTGTTAAAAGGCAGTCCTCTCTCTTCTTTTTCAGGTCAGAGGCAAATTGATGTTGACTTGCTTTGATTTTCTGAGTCTAGACTGTGCTTGCACCAACCTGAAATTAATTGATTTTCTTGTTCAAAGGCCTACTTACACCCCACAAATAAGCCCAACCTTGTGCCCAATCATGACAGTAGCTACTGCTCCTCCTATCCATTTCCATCCTTGCCTGGCATGTAGAGCTCCCACTGGGGCAGATAGAATATGTTCTCTGTTGGGAGAAGAGACGTCTCTGTAGTGATCACAGAATACCATCTGGGCACCCTTACAGATATCTTGGATCTCAATATAACTTTTCTAAATGTTATTCAAACACCAATCTGGAAAATGTCATACCCCTCCAATGCCCTCGTCAGTTCCCCTAGCACTAGTTGAAAGGGAAAGCCCTTGCTGATTCCTGTGAGCCCCACTGAGTCAGTAAAAGGCTGTGGAGATGGAGGTTCTCCCCAGCCAGAAAGATCTCAAACAGCCTCCTCAGGAAATTACTGATTATGCCCATGGCTATGGCTTTATTTGACTTGTAACAATAAAGTCTGTGTCATGCTAATGTACATATTAAGTATGTAACCCATGAACCCTCAATATCAACATCATCCCCTATTCTGTACATCGAAGGGCTGCCTGGTACATTTGGTACAGATTTATCTTATTCCTCATCTTCTGCCTTTAAACACCTGCTCCTTCATTCCTGAAGCTGTCCATCCACTCTAGGACAGTTGCTCAGTGAACACCAAGTGAGACACAGGCCTAAGTGGGTCTCCTGGGTTCTCCACACAGCCAGAGTAGGCATACTGATCAAATGCTGTGATCATGACAGGGGTGGGGTTTTTGATATATAAGTTAGATGCACTTTTGCTAGCTTTCTCATTTCATGGAGACGAAGTGCCAAATACCTTAATTAAAAAAACCCAAACAATTACAATTAAAAATATCTTTTTTTCTAAAGACAGGGTTTAGGATCATGAAACTCATAAGCATTTTCCATTCTAGATGTTTTATTTGATCTCCCTGGCTCGCATTGGAAATAATTCACTTGAAGAGATGAAAAGAAGAGTGAACACAGCCTGCTTCCTTGCCACTGTTGCAAAAGAATGGAGGAAAGGGGTGCGGAACAGTCATCTGGGCATCTGCTTCCTACACCCCTCTATCCCCCAAAAGTGCCAACCACAAAAGCGAGGCTTAAGGACTACCAAGGGATTACTGTCCACCAAGAATATTCTTCTCTAAACAGTGACAAAAACACATCACTGCCACCAGAAGTTCTTCCTTCTTCCCTAGACCAGTGAGTATCTCACAGATAGTTACATTTCTCTCTTACTCATTTCCTTTCCAAGAGAAACAATCCAAATCATCTCGTTCTTAATGGCTCCTCTAAACTTTGCTACTAGCCAGTGAGTCCCACAGTCTAACTACCTATAGTATATAATTACCCGTTGTGTAGTGCAAAGAGATACAGGTGTGTCCTGCTCTCCGTATGACTTTTTTAGTCTTCACTCACTAGTGTCCCAGAAACTTTCTGGACATACCTGAAATACCTGATTTTCCTTTTAGCAATGATCATACACAGAAGTCTCAGGAGTCAGTATCCTTCAAGATGCATTTATTGCCTCATATAAAAGACACAGTGGAGAGGATAGGGAGGATGTATGGAGGTCTTGTGTGTCTAAGACCAGCTCCAGCAGTAAGTCAGTAGTAGAGAGCAGTCTCAGCCTGTACTAAGCAATCTGACTTGGCCTGGATGAGGCAAGGAAAAAGACTCCCACTGTGGCTTCACTGGTCTCAGTTGGCACCTTGGCCTGTTCTATTCACCCTGGTTTGGATCGGGCTACTCTCTACACCCTGGTTTGGGTCGGACTACTCTCTTCACCCAGGCTTGGGTCAGGTTATTCTCTGCACCCTGGTTTGGGTCAGGCTACTCTCCACACAGATCAAGCAGAGCTGCAGGCAGCCTTTGCAGTGCAGATGGCTCTTACTTCAGATGTTCTGTTGATAAGGCAGTTTTTGAACACCAAATTGCATGTTAATGCCAGTTAATGAATGTTCTCTTTACAGGCAAAGCAAACCTTTTCCTTCTGTACTAAGCAGAGAACAGGAGGAGGTAGCCTTTCAGGTATTAAATTGCCTGAGAACATCAGCACAGAGTGGTTGGAGGAACAGCCACAGAATCTTAAATTACTGTTACTGGGCTTTTCCTCACACCACAGGAGCTCAGGTTTCTTTTCTGACCAATGCTTTTTCTTCCCAGGAGAGCAGGGACTGCAGTGCCCGTTCTCGGGGAGCAGCAATTACCTTCCGCAGAGCAAGGGACAGCAGCACAAGGCACCTTCAATGCAGCAGAGCTTCTGTTGAGCCTGCCCCATCCACATGCTCTGCAGACAAAATGGTCCCCACAGGTTCCTCTGCATTGCAGGATGAGCCCAAAGAAAAGCTGGATCCTGAGGAAACGTTCTGCACCCCCAGTTTGTTCTGTGTGGAGGGACAGATTTGGGCTTCTACCACTGACCTTGCAGAGGTCTCCTTTCCATTTGTACTCAGCTGAGTTCAGACTCTGCTATAAACTGCTGGTGGGAATGTGTCAGGACAAATAATGCTTTCTACTTTGCTGGGAATGAATAGATAGCTAGCTAGCTAGATAGATAGCTAGATAGATAGATAGATGCCTGACCATGCCTCTCACTCTGTTTTTTAGGTTTTTTACTGAAACAATGTCTGCTGGCTCTCAACCGCTTTTTTTTATGGAGTCAGCTAAACAACCACAAACACGATGACACCCTTGTACGTGTTTCATGCCATTTAAGAGGCAATTGCTGACATGTGTAACCCCCAGGGGAGCAGAGATGTAAGTGTTTCCCCCAGATAGAGAAGACAAATGGGTACTATATTAACTTTTTATTTAAAGCTGCAGTGAGTGCTTGACTCTGTACTGAGGCGAATGTTGCAGTTGTTTTGCTTGACATAGATTCACAGAGTAAGAAACCGGAAGTGTAAGGAGCAAATTTGTTATTGCATTTCTAATCAAATTGTTCATTAAGAGCCTGAATCCAAACATACTCAGGACAATAGAAAATCTCTTACCCTTTTCAGGGAGTTTTGGTTTGAGTCCTTGATCTGGGTTCCCTCCCTAATTTTGGGATGCATGTCCCAGAGGCAGTGATATCATTTAATTTTACTCAGGCAAGGAGTAGAGTAATAATGAGGATTTCAGCTACAAGGGGGAATAACTGCTGTTCAGGGGAAGTCTTAACAAAAAAGAAAGACATATCACTGTTATTCATCACCACCAAAACCAACAGTGGAAAAACAGTCTGAATTCTGCATGTTCTAATACCAGACTTGACACTTTATTCCCTCTGAATATTACTTTAGAGCCACCAAAGACTGTTTTGCTTTGCTCAGCTAGAGATTTCTGTAGACCTAAACCTGTGATAGTATAAAAAACTTGGAGAGTGAAAGGCCCTAGAAAGTCTCCTGGTTGACCTGACAAATCCTGAGCAGAAGCAGGCTCCTAATTATTCTAGGTTTCCTGTGAAAGGATGGAAGCACCAGACAGCCTGTCTATGGGTCTTGGGAGTGTGGTCTGGCCTTTATTCCTTTGGAACTTGATCTTAATGCAGTCATGTTGATGGGAGTTTGAATTTGAACTCCTTGTAGATACTGGAAACACCCTTACTTATACTGGAAAGCCAGAATCGTTTATAATGTTTCCAAAACCCCAGAGCAACACTTCATAGGTGGATCAAAGTAGGACACCAACTTTTGCTTTGAAAAGGATTGTCAGGCATCAGGGATGACTTTCCTCTTGCCTATACTGGTTTTATATCACCTCTGTCCTTAGCAGGTTCAATGTGGCCTTAACTTCTGCCTGAGCCAGGACAGGTGGAGCCACATGTCAGTGTTCTTTTCAGCTGCTGCAAGAGCTGACTTCTCGAGGAGAGTCTTTCTGGCCCTCCCTGTGAGGATGTGTGAGCTCCTTGGCATTCAAGAACCACCTGCTCCTCTTCAATTTGCTGTACTTGGTACCAAGTCATATAGATTTTCCTTGTGGTCTTAGAGGTCAAATAACACAAGGCAAACAGATAGCTAAGACACAGCTCATCAAAAGTCGTGTTTAATGATGAAATTAAATAGTTTATGTTTTGAAGCAGGTTTCTGTGTGACTAGGGTTTGCACATGGCAGAGGTTGATCAAAGATCTGCAGAAACTCTGCACATAAAACAAGTTCTGGTCAAAAGGCTCATTGTCTCAGGATGGTTGCAAGTGCCACTAGAAGAGTAGCACAACAACATTTGTTGTTTGCCTGGATCACACCCAGGTTATCTGTGGGCTCAGGATCATCTGTGTAGAAAACTTCTGGAGGAGCAGAGCCTCAGAGGGCCGTGTCTCCACACAGCTGCCCCTGTGGGATCTAGCACAAGGGACTGTGTATCTGTTGTCAACAAATAAACTTTCTTCCTGACAAATACTGCTACTATGTTCACCTGGGAGCTGGAACACCGTGTTCTTCCCAGGTGTCACTTTACTTTTGAGGTAGGTCCTTCTGCCATCTGTTTCATCCTTGTGTGGAACAGGGGAATCTGTCAGCAGTTTTCATGAGAAAGGAAATTTCCTGCCTCCGACCGTTTTCTTTGTGTAATATGTGTCCTGCTGCAATAACACAAACCTAAGCTACGTTTTATGACAACTACAGCTTTCTACAGCTCTTGCTGATGTGAAAGCATGTGAAGGACCTGAGCATCCTTCCTCAGCCGCAGAACTGTCACAGACACACCATTACTCACTTTTACTCCAGTCCATACACAAATGGCATCTCCTGAAGCTCCAGTGCTCCTGTAAAACCTTAGCAGGAACCTCCTCCTCCTTGAAAGGAACCATGGCAAATGAGCACATACGCCTGGGAACTCTTTCGTGATTTCAGAGATTTATTTTGGCTTAACACTGCTGTCAATGCATAATACATGTCGGCCAGTTTCTCCTTCCACTGTTACCAGACGTGGGGATGGTGCTCATTTTCCATTTCAGTAGATTCAGCCTGACAAAACCTTACGCCTCTCTGTCTTTGAAACTATGAAATATCCAACAAGTGAGGTTACAGACAAAACTGATATTTTAGGTGTCAGAGCAATAAGAACAACAATCTCTGTTGCAGATCTGACTTGCTTTGCATTTCTTGTGAAATGTGAAGAAACAGCTGTAAACCTAACGGTGATGAAAATGCCCTAAATATTTAAATAGAAACTCTCTGCGGGATCAGTGCCTTAGAGAGCAAATCAGCTCCATCCTTGAAAATTCACTGGACAATGTGTCAATATCCATTTTGATTATATTTTTATCAAATAAAAACAGAAGATAAATGGCATTTTTTTTCCAAGCATTTTTAAAAATAAAATAACACTTATTTCAAACCCTTTGAACTGAAAACAACTTTGGGTCATTGAAATATTTTGGAGAAACAGTTTTCCATATTTTGACCAGCTCTATTTATAACTGTGCTGAAAACCATCTCTACAACCACCAACTGATCTGTTTATAACCATGTGGGTCATAGACTAATGTCTTTAACATGCTTATTGCATCTATTGATGATCTGTTAACCCTTTATAAACAGCAAGTACACACTGTACAATAGCCACGAAGAAGAACCAGGTGTTCAGCCCTGACCCTCCCCTCTGTTCACAGACTCCTGGGTATCACAAGCACTCCAGTTTTATTTAATTTAATTCTATTTAAAAATTTTACATCTGAATGCTTCAAATTACCCACCTTCTGGTGTCTATTCCTAGACTTAAGCAAAGTAATGAATTTTTCATATTCCGAGAGCAGCTTCATTAATTGGGAGTGGTGAACAAGCAGAGGGGCCCAGTGGAAATTCACACTGTAATAGGGGAGCCAGATGCAGAGCTCCCTGCTGCTCTGCTCCGAAGATGCTATCAGGAAAAGCGGTAGCCCTGGTTGCCCTTGCAGTGGGCCTCAAGCACAGCACAATTAGAGCAGCTGCCTGTATTCTGTGGTTAAAGAAAGCTCCCAGAGGACAACGAATTGCCGTTTGATTGGAAGAGCACTCAATTGTCTAATGAAGCTGTTATCCTCTATTTAACCAGAGATGAGAAAAGGAAATCTTTATGTATTACTTCTCTGACAAAAAACACCAAACCAAACCAAAACAAAACAAAAAACCAACCCCACACAAAACTAAACAGCAACAACAAAAACCAACCAACCAACCAAACCAACAAAAAACAAAAACAAAACAAAAACAACAATAACAACAACAAACACCGTGAAACCAAAAAACCCACCCTAATTAGGGAAGCCAGACCCTCAGGGGTAAAATAAAACCACCACAAAACAAGGCAATGGTGGCAGTGAGTAAAAGTGAGAGCAGGAGTCTTCGCTCATCTGCGCCAGCTGCTCTGTTTAGCCGGCCCAGAGGCCGACACCCACGCTGTGCACCACCTTGCCCCAGCCACCAAGGGAAGGTGTTTCCCCATTTTTGAGGGGTATTGATATTTTCACTTTCATCTTCCCTATTAGAAATATTGCCTTACCACCAGAAATGATCTTGGAATATGTTTCCTAGTATTGTGACAAGATCACCAGGTGAATAACAAGAAGCTTAATATCTCATTTAACCTCATTTTTTGTTAAACCATAAGCCTCACATCCACTCCTGAGTTCACTAGAATGCATGTGGACTTTGGAATGACCCAGAAACAGGCCCTTTGCTTCAGCAGAAGCAATGGGCTTTGCTTTGAAACTCTTAGATACATTTTAGGTGCTTCAAGAAAATACAGAGGTCCTCCATATCACCAGGGTGACCTTGCACAGTTCTTCTATTCCTATTAACATCCTGGGATGACACTGCCTTTTTTTCTTGTATGGATTAGTTTTAAACTTTTCTTTGGATCATTAGAGCTGAATGATGAGTTTGTACTCATGGGAAAGTTCATTTTGCAGTCACTGAATTCTCGCAGCCAAATGGTCCCTGCTACAGTGATAAATGGATGCTTAAAATAAAGAACTTCCCAAGACAGGCATTCATCCAACAGCAAAGCCTCCATTTTACCAACAGAGTTTTATAAAGTATTTTTATCTCCCCCATTATCAATCACACTGCAATTATCCTAATTTCATACCTCCAATATACAATAATATTTTACTTTTGCACAAGAAATGAGAGGGCACAGGCTTTTATAAGAGATGTCTATTGAAGTGGGCAACAGGAAGGACTGGCTGATGTTTCTGCTCAGTACTCTGGGAGGTTGTGTGACACCCAGGGATTGTGCTGGTCAAGGATCGTGTCATCCACATACTCTGAGATTCTGGGCAAGACCATCCAAACCTCTTAGTTCCTTTCAATAATGTCCATTACTTATGCTTTATTTTCTCCTCTCCAGAATATCCTACATGACATTTTAGTCACCCCCTCCCTACTAGCCATCCACTTTTCTTTAAAACCACTGACCCAGTTCTTTGATTTTAATTCTGAAGAGTTTAATTGCATCTGCATTTGCTGTGAACACCATCCTCACCAACATCAGACAAGTTCCATCTGGTTCGATGTGCAGCTTAGGATGTTCAGCTTCACATGCTTGCCTGCTGCAGGTATCCTCTCTAACCTACAGACAGTGGGTGCAAAGACCCAGTATTGCTCATCCAAGCCTTTGTAGAAGCTCTGCAGTGTAAACAAGAGCTTGATGTCTTGAGCTCCAGAATCATCACCCTCTCCAGGACACTGCCCTGGACTCTGCTGCTAGTGTGACATCCCTTCTGCTGAATATCCACGTGCTTTTCTCTTGTTCTTTGGCTAAAAAGAGGATGCTTCAAGAGTAGTCTCAGTATGAATCTTTGTTTTCAGCTTAGTATTTCACCCCCCTATGACTTCCTGCTAGGATGCACCAAAGCCAGATTTGTTGCTGTGGCAGCAGAGCACAGGTTCCTATGCCAGTCCTTGTCTTCATAAGGATTTCACATTGGAAATTTTGCTCACTAGATCCCAGATGTTCCCCATCTCCAGAACTGTTCATGAGGCCTAACTCATTTTATGGACTTAGGTCTGCATTTGCTTCTGGCTATGTTGCTTGAGTTGCAGATGGTGAAGACACCTAGCAGTCTGCTAACCTAATTCCCTCTATGGCCTTTGAAATAGCTGCTAGCCACACCAGAGCTGCGCAGTCCCTCAAGACAAATATTCTCTCTTCTTAGTAATAGTCCGGGGAAAGACCTCCTTAACTCATCCCTCCACTGTTGGAAAATGGCCTTCTCTTTTCTAGTGAATCATACAGCTCAGTTTTCCTTTCCAGTAGTCACACAGGCATTGCCACTGTTCACCTGCCCACCAGCAGCTCCCAGGGTTGCTGCCCACGGCCAGACCAGGCGGCAGTGGGCTCACGTAGCACCGAGGGGTGAAGGAGTCAGGCCACTCATTGCACTGTTTGCATCAAACCAGCACTAACAAAGGTGGCAATGACTCAGATAACAGGCATGCTTGAACCGGGGAAACATTTCAGACCATGATAAAAGCTTGGGGTCCTGGTTTCTATGCTCAGCTTTGCTGACCACTGCAACACATTTAACTCCTCTGTGCCTCAGTTTACTCCTTAGACAAAATCTTGATGATACATCAATGTCTTCTTTAGAGAGGGCTCTGGGACTTAGGAATGAAAAACCCAAGAAAGCACTGATTATTCATTTGTTATATTTTTTCCTATTTTAAGTGGATTCCTCATCCTGCCTTTTGCTCAAAAGATAAGGCAAACACATAAACAGTTTCAGTGGGAATTTTGGTACACCATATATTTCAAGGAGAGGTCACTTCAGTTCTGCAGGCTTGGCTCAAACCAACACCTTTTTGAACTGAGGAGCTTTTTCTGCATGCAATCAGCAGGACCCAGCCCCCACGAAAGAGAAAAAAAGAGGAACACCTAGACTTTTAACTAGCTGTACTTTATCTCTTGCTGCTTCTTGTGCAGCCTAATTAATCTAACTACTGGCTATGCATTCCAGCAAGCACTTGGAGTCTCTATCGCATTTCCACAGGAGTCATGAAGCAGAAACCCTGCACACTCCTGGGAAGGCTCCTCAGCTGCAGTGAGCAAGCAGAGCACCCCTGAGGTGGAGGGACCTTTGCCAGGGGACTGCAGGTGAGGGTCCACCTCTCTGGATTGTGAGTGTTGAGGCGAGAGTTGGCTGGGAGGGGACTGCAGAGCACTTTGATACATATCATCTTTGCCACCGCAGTTAGCCATCTGTTCTGAGTTTATTAAAAGTGATGTATGCTGCTGGGAGGATCAGGAAGCATCTGCTAGTGCATTTACATTCAAATCCTCACAGCAATCCCATCCGCCCTCCTTTTTTAATTAAGCAAACCCACTTTTTGGTGAAACCACATAGATAAATGCTTCCTCTGCAAATGGGAGTTCATATTATGCTAATGCCATTTAATAGCTACTACACAGAAAAACAATTTAGTGCAAGTAGCAGCATCTATTTCAGGATTTAAGGTAGCTGTTCTGACAGAGATCATTCGTGTTTAAAGGGATCACCATCTAAACCTGGCTTATGTCGCAGCGCAGTCTCACTGCTGAAGAATTGCTAATCAGCTGCCTGGGGCACGAGTGAACTCTGAAGTGAAGAACTGAAACACACACGCTTTGGGATCTTATCTGCAAGGGCTGGAGGGTGCCAAGAGGCCCAAGATACCCCTGGCAGAGCAGTGGCTCATGGTGTTTGGAGACAGATGCTGCAGAGCAAGTGTAAACACTGTTTGGCTGGAGGGAGAGCAACACGGTTGTGCTGCTTCACGTTAGCATGGCCACTTTGAAAACTGTTCTGCTTCTGATCACAGTCAGATTCTCCAAAGGGTGGGGAGGAAAAAGGTAATGTCAAGGCTTCTGGTCTCTCAGTCATTTCTGCTTGACATGAAGCACACATGGCAGGGATGACTATCCCTGGTGGAACTGCTGCCTGCAGCAGTTACCGCCATTATATCATTTAGGTGCACAGTGCTTCATGCTTGTCTCTCTGCGTTTTCCCAGTGAGTTCAAAGCTGGGCTGCAGAGGCAGGCAGGGACTCCCAGGCCATCACTAGCCAGGGCACAGTGTGATTTGCTCAACGGGTGGGAATCCTTGTTGTATATCATGCTTAGCTCTTGGTACAAAAACCTCTCCTAGGAGTCTCAGGATCTCAGCATCCTCCTGTTCAGAGGGGCATCCCCTGTGTCTGGAGAAAGGAGTCTGAATGAAATGTGGTGGGGACTGTTGGCAGAGGCTGCCACAAGACAAGATTGCAGCAGTCTTCAAAGCAGGGTTGTTGGTGGGTCTGCAGGGACTGTTGGCACCCTCTTTCACTCAGAGAGCAGCAAGAAGAAAATCCCTTGTATGTCCCAGTTTGTGCCTGGGAATCACACCTGACTCACCTGTGGGGTGGTGGAGAGCCTCTTCCACAGTGGCTGTGGGACACTGGTGGCTAGTCTGTGCCTTTCTTGGGTGCCTCAAACAGCTCCAGTTTTTCCTAGTGAATACATTCTGTGCCCAGCACTTCATCAGTGGCTCCAGCCCACTCTTCTCATGGTTTGGGGAAACATGGCCAACCTCCAGCCTGTGGTTTAAAGGATCAACCAGAGCTGCTCTCCCTGTCACATCTTTCCAGGCTGTGAGTCACAGTGCCAAGCATTTGTCTGCAGCCGGTTTCCATAATGCCTTTCTGAGCAGGACCCCCAAGCAAGTGCGGATGTTTGTTGTGCAGAGAGAGGGGATTGACCTTCCCCACTGCCCTACAGTAGGGATCAATAACTTCAATGACGGCAGTGAAGGCACTGAAAAAGTGGCGATACTCCACGGTGGGAAGAACCACCCTTGGGGCTATGGGAGTGAATTAGTGCTCATGAAAGTTGTCAGTTCAAAACACCCAAGTACATGGTCAGGACAGATTCAGTATGGGAAGGGACAACCCACATTTCTCCTCAACACCCCTGAAAAATGCCTCCCATCTCTGCTTGGAAGGGCAAACTGAGGCACAAGGGGTAGGTTAGTTTCAAAGGCTCGGCAATCCTTGAGGTTTCCTATGATCTCTGATTCTGCTGCTGTGGATAGGCAGGCAGCTATTCATGAGCACCAATGCTGAGCCAGGCTGCCTATAATGAAGCAGTGACTTCAGGATGGATGAACCAGTGGATTCCTGAGCTCACTAAAGCAAAAGAAAACTCTGGAAAAAATCCTAAGTGAGAGTGAGAGTTGGAGAACCTCAGGTCCCCGCTGCTGGACCATGGTGGTGACCCACATGGCACAAAAAGCCCACTGATGCCTCCAGGCTTCACAGGGAGCACCCTGAGGGCATCCGGAGGGAGCAGCACAGAGCCACAGGAGCAAAGCAGACCAGAGACACAGCTGTGATCATGGTGAGGGGTGGCAGTCACAGCAGGGGAGAGACTTACAGGGAAATCCAGACTATAGCAACGTGGGACTTCATCTACCTGGTTGTTTGTTTTTTTTTCATTTTGTTTGTTTGTTTGTTTATTTACTTGTTTGTTTGTTTTTCAGTAGGGGCATTGCCATAAAGGAGTGGCATGAGAGAAAATGCAAAAATGCAGCCACAGCAGTTAGTGAATGTGACTGGTGGCATGTAAAGGTAGAGGCGAGTGGGCAAGCTGAGCATCTCAGTCCCAGAGGAGGAAAGACAAACTATATGTGGGTTTTTTTATAAATGCAACAGTGTGTTTGGCACCAAATCTGCTTATAGAACACTTGAAGGTGCCACGCAATAAAATTCATCTATGGCACAAATGAACCAAGTGGCTGGAGGGAAGCATTCCAGCAATGCTGCATCATCACTGGGAAATGAGAGATGAAAATGGATTTCTTCAAAGAGATATATTTTCCTGGAGTTTTTAAAAGGAATGGTTGCAGAGGGAGAAGCAGGCACAGGAAATGGGAAGATGGATTTCAGTTCCCGACAGGCTTTATGGCACAGTGTGTGTATATAACCTCGCCTCTCACTTACATGGAGCCTAAAGGACAGAGGGGATTTCTGTGTCCTTGGGAACTACGGCTGTGCTGCTCTGCACAGCTATCATTAATAGACAGCCAATACAAAAATGAAACAGAAACCTTTTACTCCTCTGCATACTGCTCCTTGTCTTCTTTGTATATGTTCTCCAGGCTTTTTTAAACACAGCTTAGTTATTTTCCAAATCCTCTCAGTGTTACAAACAATAACATTGGATGAAGCATCTGGAAAATGTAAAGCACGGTTGACCTTACCTTTCCCCAAATGCTCAGCTTCTGGCAGGCCCGACTGTCACCATGAAACACCTGCTCCTGCAGTGAAGCCCTTGTCCTGTGTCACAGGAAGTATGTTTGCAAGCCCAGCCCTTGTCTTCCATTAGCAAACAAGGGAGTCACAACCACCTAATTCAGACTGTGCTTACTTTCTTTAATTTTCAAATGTATGTTGATGAATTTGCAAGGCTGTGGTCCAGGGACTGGGCAAATGGCATTTGGGTAACTAATGGTTGTTGGCCTGGTGTAACTGTGCTGCAAATAAATATTGACATCAAGTGATATTTAGTGATTACTGGACTGGAAACAGAATTAGTGACAAGGAGCATGATGAGTGATGGTTCTTGTCAGCCCTGGGTTCCTGCACGCAAAGGAAAGACTCAGAAACCTGCTGGGTGACACCTGGGTGCTGGGCATCTCCCCAAATGGGGTTTCTAATGTTGCCTTTTGTTGGAACCATGCTTTCAATCTTGAACTGAAACCTCTGCCAGAATAAAATTTGCTGGTTTTCACCTGAGCCTTGTCTGGCAGGTGAAGCCAGGCACGCAGGTTTTCTCAGTAAAGCCCCACTGCAAACTGAATTCTAGGTGTGTTCACCCAGAGCTACCACAGTCCGTCTAGTGACGAACAGTCCTCAGACTCCAGGGAAACCTATGTTGGAGTGGCTAAACCAATGTTTCTTTGGCAAGACAGCTCATAGCATCACAAAACCCACAGTATCTGCTGTACCCCTGCATTTATTACCAGGAGCTCTTGTCTCTTCCACAATTCATTTATTGTAGCCAACTACTTCTTCTCTTATTAAAGAAACATAGGTTTCCTGTAGTCAGCATTATGTACTTGAGTTTACAGAGAAATATATATTTGAAGTTATTTATGTATTGAAATAAGGGCAAAAGGATGGATTGCTTTTTAATCAAAGGGATTTAGCTTTTGAGTTTCTTTATAAATTCAGCAGAGGATAAAGTTAGCCAATAGCTGTACTATGCAAAAGTACTACAGGGCTAAATCCCTTGTTTGGAGGAGACTTCACTTCCCCCGCGTCTGGATGTCTGGATGTTTCTGTTGCTCTGAAGGTCTCTTCCTGTGGATCCTCCACTTGTTGATTCCCATCATGATAAGGAGAAGACCTGTATGTGGTGAAGGGGTACTCACAGAAGACTGTTGCAAATCTGGGCTTTCCTCAGGCTGCTGTGCCTAGAGACCAAAAATTTAACAGTTCTCTAAAATGAGGGAGTTTTTATTATAAGAACAAAAGTCCCTAGGAAATGTCCTACCACTCAAGGAAAGGGCTCCTCTGGCCAAGCCTCCTGCCTCCATCCTGCCTGGATTTTTTCCTTGTGGAACTCAGCCCTGGAGCTTGGGTTGTGCTGAGCCAGCTGCAGGAGTCTCAACTCCAGAGGTTGTGACAGAAGGAGGCTGGATTCTTCCTCCCCTGGTAATTTAAAAGCAACCCCAAAAACACAATGGCAGTAGATGTTATTCAGGAAAAGCAGTTGTTCCCTGCAGTCCCTTTATGTTCCCCCAGCATTTTCATCTGGTGGCTTAGGGATGGCAGCTGGCACATCCCAATGTTACCTTCTCTTTTTGCCATGTTGATATCTACAACCTGGTGTCCCTGGATTTACCCAGTCCCTTTTTGACCCTGCTGCCCTGTCGACCTCTGTCAGCTCCCATGGCAGCAAGCTCAAGAGTTCATAGCCTGCTGTGTAGAGAACTACCTAAGTGGCTTTAATGCAGTCTCCCACTGGTTACCTGGGCATTCTTGCCTTCTAGTGCCATAGGATTTGGGCAGAATCAGCTCTGCCTTTTCCCTATCCTTCACCTTCATGATTTTATGAATCCCACTCATATCCTCCCAGCCTTCTTTTTGCTAAGCTGAAGTGTCCAACCTCTGTGTTTCTCCTCCTGCCTCCTGCAGCTGCTCCATCCCTGATTGTTTCAGGTGCTTGCCATGGGTTAGATTATTTTTCCCCTAGCTGCATTACCTGCTTTATGTCCACTGAAGCTCATCTGCCACCTTCTTGTGCATTCACCAGCTCTGCGAGGTCTCTCTGAAGTCCCCTGCTATTGGCATGACATTTGACTACCCAGAACAGCACAGTTATCACCTGCAAACCTGGTCTGCAACCCATGGCTGTTTTACCTTCTGTCATACCTGCATACATCTCCTTTGGGGTCTTGTTTTGGCCTTTCTTTATCAATATTCAATAATATTTTTGCAGCTGCTTGCAATGCAGCTCTGTACACCTGGGCAGCACAAAACCAGTTTGGGAAGCAGAGGGGCTCCAGAAGAGCCCTGCACTGCAGGGAGTTTGTCCCATTCTCCATGAAGTAGTGAGCTCTGAGTGGGAGCACAAGTGGAGGGGGATGTTCAGAGTCCATGTTCCTTTTTAAAACCCTCTACCCAGTCAACAGGTGACTTCCAATCTGTCTCTATGTCTACAGATCCCTGAGGTAATTAAGGAAGAAAAATCCAAGTTTTTCAGGCAAAACCTGCTTGTATGTGAGTGGGTGGCTGCAGTGTCTCTCTGTGGATGCTGCTGACTTGGCCATTTCTGATTGCCTGGGCATCTGCTGGGCACCTGCTTTTGCTTTTTCCCCCTCATGACACAATCTGTCGTGGGAAAAGGCAGAACTGTCTTCAGCTTGTTGTGGTTATTGAACATAGCCTTTATTAAAAGGGAAAACACTTTGATTTCTTACAAACAAAGCATATCTGCTGGAGCTGAAACCTTCCTTCAAAGGCTGCAAGAAGATTAAGTGTTGTGGAAGAAAAAAAATCGCTGTTTGTGTAATAGCAACATTCTTGTAGTATAGGGGAGCTCAAAGGAGAGAGCCAGTGCCTATTTCACCTTCCAATTAATGACCTCTGAATAATTAGCAGAATAATCTTTTTAGAAATGCTCCAGTAACAGTGCCCCTGATTGTCAGATAAACAACCTCCTGCAGGGGGAAAAAGCAGGCAGTGATGAACAACTGGCTGAGGGAGCAGCAAGGTTACGGACAGTCATTAAGCCAGGAGAACATTCATCAGCCCATTCAAAGAGTCCAACAAGTCAGAGCCGTTTCACAGGGCAGGCTAATTGAAGAAAATGATTTATTAGGAGAGTGAACAGAGATCATTACACTCTGATGTCTGGTGTTAAGACACACTGTGGTTTCAGTCTTGCAAACAGTGAAACAATTGTTTTCCCCTGACAGTCATTTACTGTTAAGTCCTGGGTATCTCATCCTCCCCCCAAGCTTAAGTGTCTGTGTGGGAATTTATCAGGGACGGTGGCAGAGTGCTCTGACCATGGGCACACCTGCTGTGCCTCTTCCTCGCACCCATCACCTTTATCCCTGTCATTTCAGTGCCAATTATTAACCTTCCAGAAGAACTTGTTTCAGGACTGCAAGCTTAAAAGACACCCTGGGGTACAGGGCACAACTAAGGTTGGTGTGGCTCTGAAAATTATTTCTAATATAAGAATTCTTCAAACTATGTGAAAGAAAATGGTGAAAGAAATACCATGGAAGCAGGTGGAAGATGCTAACAAGGAAGCTCCTGGGTCACCCAGCCTGGGCCTGTGCTCTTGTTGCCACCTCCAACAAGTCCCTGCTGGAAATGGCCCATTTCCATCTTGAACCCAGTAAGGATTTCCCGACATATTCATACATATTAGAAAGCTGTTTCAGAATTTCATGCTCTGATACAAATTTTCTTCTCATTTTTAGCCCAAGTATTTTCATAGGTAGTTTAAACCTATTTCTTGGGATTTTTTTTGCAATAGCTGCATGACATCCCCTCATATCCAATTTGTTGCTACTGCTTCCCTTGAACCTTCTTTGTGGATCTCTGTGTAGCTGCACATTGATTTCCCTTTTCTGCTTGCAGTACTTTGCTCTTCTGCTTGCTCAATTTCATCTTGAGGATTCCAAAGCAATTGTCTTAGTCATCAAGATCATTTTGAATTATAAGCTTTTTCTTTCAAATATCTTGCAAGCTCTAACAGCTTAGTTTTATTCAGACATCTAATAACCAAACTCCCTTCCCCATCATCCAAACCGTTCTTTCCCATGCAGGTCAGGCATGGTCTGAGCACACAACCCCTGGGTCTTACAATGCTTTGGCCCACCTTTTACTCTCACAGTTTATCAGGTAGCTGTGCCCTTTTCTCACATTGAAGTCTAGACCATGTTTCCCTGGTGCACACCTGAGCATGTTCCATAAGAAAGCGTCCAAACTCTCCTTAGAATTCAGTCCATTTCCCTCAACCAATAGACCAAACATGAAAAAATGAAACTATTTGAGACAGTTTCCTCTTGACAAATCCCGGCAGTGTGTTTCATGTCAGCTGACTAACCTGTGGCTGATTATAAATTGAGGGTTTCATAATTTGTTCCAGCAATCTTTCCAAGAAATAAAGTTAGGCAGATTTAAATTCCTTGGCTTTCCCTGCAAGGCAGGTATTAAGTGCTCCCCTGTTATTCCTGTCCTGTCCCTCTTACTCCCCAGCTGCTCAAGAGCACTGGCTAATAGCTTGGAAATGGCTTTGGATGGGTTCTTAAGCCCCTGCAGATGAATTTTGTCTGGGTCTGCAGGCTGGAACACATCTCACTAATCTAAATATTCTTTAAGCTCTTCTTTCCTTATTCCAATCTGCGGCTCCAGTCTTCTTGTTATATGTTTCAATTGTTTTTAACATCTGGTTATAATCAACCTTTCTAGGAAGTTTGAAAAAGAAAAAGGCAGTGGATGTTTCAGCCTCTGCTGGATCATTACCTCTCCAGAATACAACCTTCTTCTGCTTTTTCTTTGTAGATTGTGGTACCATTAACTCTTTCTCTATGGCTTCCTCAGATCTCCTCTCAAGACTAAAGAAAGGTGTGATAATGCTGTGCAATAGAAATCCCATTATTTTATTAATACAAAAGGTTTAGTAAAAGCCAAAAGCCAAAAAGTCTGAGGGTCTACCCCTGCTAATGCACCTCATGTCCCTGTTCATAGGCTCAGAGCTATATGTCAACACTATTTAGGCGAGTTGCATAGATAAATTTAGACTCCTGATACAATGTATGGGGTGAGAGTTAGGTGTCTTAAGACAGGGATGTAAAGCTTCATTGAGAGACTCATCCCTGCTTGGGTACCTGACTCAAGACAAGGAGGACTCTCTACCTGCCTGAACCTCAGACCCTGCATCATCTCCTCAAGGAAGGTACCTACTTGTGGAAAGGACTGAGAAAGAATCACAATTTCATGTTAAAAAGAGAAGCCAGCAAGGCAGTTGTAGTGCAGTTCCTCTTTCCTATCAGGACAATATGTAGAACACTTCCCCCTTCCGTCCCCCCCCCCCCAAAAAAAAAGAAAGAAAAAAGGGAAAAAAAAAAAAAAAGGTGTTTCAATGCTTCACTTAGTTTGATAGACTTCAGAGCCATGACTCCCAGTCCTTTGGGCATCAACAGCAATGAAGAGGATATAAGTAAAATAAGTCTTAGGACTTAGAAAATGTGGCCAATTACAAAAAATATTGGGTTTAGCAGGCAGGTCATGTAAACTTGAAGGAATTTTCTCATGGAGGAATGGAACTGGGACATAAATGGAGGGAATATCCTGCAGAGGGAGAAAGACTCCATATATGACATCTGTATTGGGAAGGGGACAGAAGCTGGATTTGAAAACAAGAAGAGGAGATAGAGAGGTCTGCTGCTTTTCACCATACTGTGGCAGGAAAGAGTATAGGTGCACAAACATCCAGGGAAAAATCTCTCTGGGAAGAAGCACTGGTTAGATGAGCCATTCCTCCAGGTCCTACAGCTGAGATGCCCCAAGAGTACTGGGTGACAGGCAAAAAGGGAACTTGATTTTATATCTGATAATATTACCAAGAACCCAATCTGGTGCTGCAGTCTGCTGGTTCACACAACCCTCTGGTAACCTTGTTTCGGATTGTGATGGAGGCTTTCACCTTCCCCTGGGGTTTGTAGCACTTCTTTACCTTCCAGCTTGCCTACTGTGAAAGCAGGGAACATTACAGAATCACAGAATCACAGAATCGACTGGGTTGGAAAAGACCTCAGAGATCATCGAGTCCAACCCTTGGTCCAACTCTAGTCCGTTTATTAGATCATGGCACTAAGTGCCATGTCCAATCTCAGTTTAAAAACCTCCAGGGACGGCGAGTCCACCACCTCCCTGGGCAGCCCATTCCAATGCCTGACCACTCTCTCTGTAAAGAATTTCTTTCTAATATCCAGCCTAAATTTCCCCTGGCAGAGTTGAAGCCCATGCCCCCTTGTCCTATTGCTGACTGCCTGGGAGAAGAGACCAATCCCCACCTGGCTATAACTTCCCTTCAGGTAGTTATAGAGAGTGATGAGGTCACCTCTAAGCCTCCTCTTCTCTAGACTAAACAACCCCAGCTCCCTCAGCCTCTCCCCATAGGTCTTATGCTCAAGTCCCTTCATTTGCTTCTGTGCGGGTAAGACGACCAGTTTAAGCAGCTTGGCTCCTGAGCGTGTCCATGTCACGAGGGTCCCTGTGGGAGCTTCTGTGGCTTCTGGGTAGAGGGACACCAGCAGGGACCCCGGGCAAGAAGCAGGCATGGAGAGACAGGTCTCAGCTCTGGTGTGCTCTGATGCACTCTGTCTCCAAGTTTCACACATTTTGAATCCTTTTGGTAGAGAGTCACAAAATTCAGATTTGACTGAGGTTTCTAACTGTCCTTAGCATTCATAGCTAAAGAACTGAGAAAACTCTTCCTGCTTTAAAACTCTCCAGCTACAACTAACAACACTCCTCATTAGGAAACCTGCATGGAGTATTTACTACAAAATGTCTCTTTTATCCAGATTCCGTGTCTCTGATCACAGAACTGGATGCACCTCTTGGTGAGAAAACAGAGGTCTTAGCAATCTTTCTGAAGCATACATGTGAAAACTGTATAAATGTCCCTTGTTCATATACAATCATCCAAACAAGTGTAGAAACAGCTTCTGAAATTTGCATCCAAAAGTTTAAACATTAAGAGCTTTGAGGCTCCATGGCTCAAGTGCAGAGTTGTTATAACCTCATGGAATTAAATACAACTACATCAGTAATCAATTCAGCTTAGCTTTGCTTTTGTTTTGCTTCTAAAAATATGCCATGAGCAGGGTCTTTTCAGTATACAACCAATTTCATAATTTTTTCATTGCACATGTAGTAAATATTGACTAACAAAAAGGACCATCTAATTATATATTTTGCTTTATGACTATCTGTGAAATTAATTGGAGGAGTGCAAAGAGTACACAGAAAATGTATTTGTTTTCAAAAGCAAAGCCACTCAGTTTAACCCACCTTTTGCAGTTTGTACAGACTGCATGTTTGCCCAACGAGCCTTTCAAAATCAATAGTTACCACACCCTAATGGTCAAGCGAATGCACAAAATTGTTTTGAGAAACTAGGACAAAAATTGCCTTGATGAGGCACTTATCCCAATCCATGCCTGATCAAACATTACCTACCACGACCAAAGCTTATTACAACAGTGTTTTTTCAGTGTATTGGTTTTGCACTGTATTGCTGTGAAACTCCTCCCAGGTGCCAAGCGAGCAGAGCAGAAGGTCTGTTGGTGGTTTAAACGAGTCAGTGCCTGGGAACATTTGTGCCTCCTGGCTCACATGGGGGTGTAGGGACACTCCTGCCCCAGGCAGTTACCACGATGGTTGGAGGTGTGCCAGCACCAAAACTATGTTTTGTGACACAAACTGTGTTCCTCCAGGTGCCTTTCAGACAAAGTTTTAAAATAGGGGTACCCACAATTACACTTATTTGACCCTGAGAATTATGGAAGATCAGAGCTGCCCTCAGCCTGTGTGACAGACTGCATTGACCTCCACACTTTATGCAAGGTGTGCTGCATGTGAGGCTATAGCCAGGGCTACTGCTATTGCATCAGATCTCCCTTCAGCGCGGTGCGACTGCTCTGCGGAGGACACTCACGCTTTGTTCTTCAGCAGATGTTCTGTAACTATATCTGGCTACAGCCTTCCCTGAACCATGCTGGGCATTGCAGGTGGTACACCAGCAGCAATAAGGAATAATGCGTTTCAGAAAGCATATCCTAATTAACTTTTTAATGCTCATTTTCCCTAGCACCAGCCTCATTTGATCTGTATGTGTGAAATATTTGTTTAGCCATGTATTATACTGCTAATCGTGAAGACTGGCTTGTTGCCTGGATGTTTCACCCAAGCCACAATGTCACGACTACAAATGCAGAACTGGAAAGCGACTCCTTAATCTTCAAGATTATTTCACTGTGTTGATCCCTGTGCTGCAGGAAACTATATTTCTTGAGCAACACTGAATGAGCTCTTGCTACACGTGATGTATCCATGAGACATTCAGCTCATATTTTAATTTATTATTCTGAAATTGTCCTTCCTAATTTCTCTAAAGTTTGAAATGCTTATGTGTCTCCTGGGCACTTTCTGAAATGAAACAAGTTCTGCCACGTTAGTGGTGTAATACAACAGTATTTAGGCCTTTGCACTTCTACACAACTAGGCAATTAGCACAAGTTCTCCCTGAAACGAAGAACTTCTACCACAGTCCTCATCTCATGGCTGGGGAAAGAGAAGGAGGTTTCCATCTATACTGGGTCTTCATTGACTCTATTTCTACATTCAGATCCAACAATTCGTAGCCACTCTATTGGCTATATGTGAGTGGCATTAAAAAAAATAATTTTAAAAAATGGACTAAATGAGGGGAACCTCAGACTCTGGGCTGTCATTCTTAGAGATGCCTTTGGAGGACAAGGCTATATCACACCATCTGTGCTGCCCTGGGGACAGCATATTAAATTGCCAAATGCAAGATTGTACTGCAGGGTCCTTTACATGCTTCCTCTTTTTTTACTAGCTTCAGTGTATCTGGATATACATTTTTTCAGCCAGGTGTTTTCCAACAATGTTGTCCAGCTTCAACAGGCAGAATGACTGGAACACCACAAAGGACAAGCTGTTGTCAACGCACCATTTAAATACCCGTAGACATATGCAGTACTTGGTCCTTCAGAGGCTGACCCAGGCATGACCCCTGACTGAGAGAAGACTACACCGCTAGTCCAGCTCATGTTTTTTCATAAAGTCCATGTTTTTCCTGCCATTCCCCTTCACACATGCGTGAAACTTTGTTGAAGGCATTAGCCCTGTAATGGGCTTGTTGTTTACTGCCCTTATAGACATTTCTCCGCAATTAAGTGCTGGGGACAGTGGTGACCATCTACCCTCTGAATGTTTTCCACAAATACACACTTGGGTGTTCAAGTGAGAAGAAATCGCTGCAAGGGTTGCTCTTTAGGAAGAGTTAGCTAAGGGATACTACAGCCACTAATGGCCAGCAATCTTCAAATCAGAGTGTGTTGCTCTAGAAAGCAGCTCTTTTGAGCCAATGCTGAGGGCGAATTCCATAGTGTAACTTTGTGTGGAGCCAGAGATGGAGGAGCTTTCTGACACAAATAAAAATAAGTCACACTCTCAATGGGGAAGGGCAGTGGCCAGTCTTCAGGATGTGGGAAGCTAGTTTTTTAAGTCATGTTGTCTGCTTGACTCCTTGATGCTTCGGAGGAGCAGACAACACCTTGTTCACTCACCCCGAGAGTAGCAGTCAGATGTGCACAAAACACACCAAGGGCTTCTCCGGGCAGCTCAGCACGTCTGGACTCTTGCATGACTTGAGAGGTGAGGTGTCCCAGGTGCACCTCATGCTGGGAAATGGGTCTACAAGTGCATGACTTGGCTCCTGCTCCCTGCAGAGAGAGGTGAGGGATGAAGGTGGTTGAGGGGACAGACCCTGCACCTCACTTGTTCTGCCAGCCCCCGACTGTTTTTCCACCTATCCTCTTTACGCTAGCAGAGGCCAAGCACTCATTCAAGTAGGACCAAGCTCAGCTTAGGAAAGGTCAAATAAGCTCACATGCTAAGAAAAGCAGGACAAATCATGTGATGACTTTAAAAAAGAACTGTGTGGAAGAATAAAAAAGAGGCTATAATAGCTTTTTCTCAGCAGCTGACAAGGTTAGAAAAAATGCATTTCGGGAAAAGAAGTTATAATTAGGAAACATAAACTGACTCTTGGATGGAGGCTTTAAGCTTCTCCATGTAACCAACAGGGAATAATAACATCTCCTCAGCACTTCTCCTGACTTAGCTATCAATTTACCATATGAGGCTAGGTGAGTAACTTAATTTTGCTTGATTTGTATTTATATCTAGGACCCTACAAAGCCTATGAATAAATGGATACATCAATACACAGACATATCTCCCCTACATGTCCATATAATACAGTTTAACATTTGAATTTTAATGTAATAGGATACAATTCTGTATAATGAATAAAATGTGGGGCTGTATCAGTCCTTGGTGTCCTTGCAGAACAGAGGTGTCCTAATGCTTAATTCATGTTTGCACAATAAACTGAAGGCAGAGGCTGAAAGGCACCAAATGCTGAAGACTTTGTTGAAGGTTTTATGCAAAGGTGCTTTGTGGTGTTTGTGTCTCCACAGCTCAGCTGCTGGAAGGTGCCCAGCACTCCCCTGTATGGCTCCCCTCTGCCTGAAGGCAGGGGAGGGGGGCTCTGCCTCTGAGCCCCCTCAGAGCCAGCAGCCCCAGGAGTGGCACCGGCAGTGGCTGAGAGTTTGGGGGAATGCAGGAGGTGGACGACACTCTCCCACCGTGTTCCCCTGACGAACTGTAACAAGTCTTCTCACTGCAAGCACAAAAAGGCTGAGCTGACCCCACCAGCAGCTGATCAAAACCCGGTTTCAACAAGGCAAAACCCCCTCCTGATGAAACTTGCCTGCACGCTGAATTAGCGGTGGCCCTGGAGCAATGTTTAGAAGGACAGAGCAAATGGGAGTGTGCTTAATTAAAGTTGACAGTCATAATGGCACTGCCTGTAATAGTATCAGGAGATTATCGGTTACAGGCTAGTGCTACAGGCTGGGTGACGTCCCTGGCAAGGTGTGACCCTTCTGCCAGCTCTGTCAGGCCAGGCCAGATCTAAATTTCTGCTCTTTAATGCTGAACATTTCATCTTGATAAGCAAGTGAAAAGAGCTTTTCCCCTCCTGGTCTCCATCTCTAGCTGCTCTTTGTATCATGTAAATGGAGATTATTGAGAAATCCAAGCTAGGGTTTATCTAACTGATCATTAATACAATAACAAGTAAATTAATGAAGGTTAGAGGACTGAGCTTAAGAGGAAGGAGAAAGGATGTGTATTCCCCTCTTCTGATTAACTGGTTGAGTATTGTTATATTTGGTTATTTAGCTTATATACAGGCTAAAGCAATGGGGCATGGGTTGTCCAGTTAGCATATCACTTTTGTGGTAGGAGATTATTAGAGGGAGCAGCACCACAACATTTGCTGGGAGGCTGCATGGATGTAACACCCAGTGCAACCTGAGCATCCTGCTGGCACAGCATCTCCTTTTTGGGAGAATACATAAAGACCTCAGATGATATACAGTGTATTTTCCCCCTGAAGTCAGCACTTACTCACACAATCACTCTTGGTTGGGTCCTGTAATTTGCTTGCAAGCAACTAGTGGTATGTGTTGAACGTGGCTCTTGTGGCTTGGCAGAAAAGTCTAATGTAACTACTCCTTTTTAGAAAAGCTGAGAGCATCTCCCCTTCAATTTATTCTGTTTCTACTCATTTTTCTCAAAAAGCTCCAGGATCTTAATTACAGCAATATTTCCCACTGGAATGAGAACACTGATTGAGTAGGGTAATGAGGTGCACAAATTAACAGTGACATCAACTCATGCCTCCAGTCAATACCTTGATATCTCATCCATTGAAGTAACTACATTTTAACATTTCTCCCAGCAGAATTTGGTATATGTGTGCACTGCAGCCAGAGGACCCAGCCAGATGGTTTCAAACCCTGTCCAAGGAAGGTGGGAATTCAAGTGAGAAAGGGAAGATTCAAGAGATTCTCAAAAAAGAGTTGCATAGCTTTCAAGCTGGGCTTAGCACTTCCTTGGAAATGTAACGTAGTTCCTGCAAATGCAGGTCTGGGTTTCTTTCATGGTGTTCGAGATTCCTAAATCAAATGACTAACGACACGGTGGGAAAAATCTAGAAAGTCACAGTTATAAGAGCCAACAGAAGAGCCTGGGTAGCAAACAGTATCAGCTGGAGGGCAAAACCAAATGTCACCCTGTGCAAAGGCTGGGGAATAGTCTGCTCAAAGGACTGGAGAGGAAAACACGTTCTTTCCGAGCTCAGAGTCTGCATATTTTCCATGTCTATGCATCCTGACAATACAAGTCATGCTGCAGGAACAAACGCTGAAGAAGTCAAAAGCCTCTTGAGGAAAAGGTCCAAATACTGAAACACGGTGTTATTAGAAACAACAGGTAAAGGTGAATATGTCTGACTTTAGATCTGGTCAAAGCATCAGAATAAGTTTCTTCCTGGCACAGCAGGTAAATGTTCTATTTGGACATAAAATCATGCATACAAGAAAGGGGGAAAAGTCAGTCTGTACTGGTAGAGATATTAGCTGATTGTATGAATATAATGTTGACAACATTCTAAAGATCCTCCGCAGAGCTTTAGCTCAATAGGATTCAAAAGATCCTTAAAGGTCCCATTGCCCTTTTACATGTTCATCCAGATATGACAAATGCAACAACCTCTGACTTAGTTAAAGCATTCAGAAAGACAGGTTGTGTGTACTGCATGCTGCTCAGTAGTTCAATAGTGCAGCAGCTGGTGACAACACCTAAAATGCTGTTACTAAGAGCATTTCTCAACTCTCATCCGTGGGGTCATGCCCTAACCCATTCCACTTCCCCACCCAGGAGCATACCGGAGGGCAGAGGCCCAGAGGCTGAGCCAGAAAGGAGCCCTAGTCCTTGTGGGAGAAAAGCAAGATCAGGCAGGAGACCTTTACAGGATCAGGTAGGAAAGAGAGCCCTTGGGCAGAGGACTTGTTAGAAAGGGACTGGGGACTGCCGGTGAGAAGCCTCTGTCCTGTGGGTTGGACTCACTGGTGTTGTGGGGAGCAGGGTGCTGGGTATACTGGCACAGCAGTGGGATATGGCAGAGAAATGCCCAATTCCATCCTCAGTTCTTCCCCTAACAGAAGCAACCTGAAATTAACATTTTCCTGAACTTCCTGAATATTATATTATTCAAATGTAATAGCAGCAGGAATTCACCACATCATTAGCGTGCAGGTACCACACTCCTTTTTGACAGCTCAGGAACCAGGTGCAGAGAAGTTACTGTAGCCTGAAACAAGTTTTAAAAAATCAGCCTTGATTCTGGGTGCCTCCATTTCTGAACTTTGTGGCCAGGACTTGTTATGCCTGATGGTAAGCGGGGCCAGACAGCCACCAGTCCAGAGGAGATGAGCAGGAACCTCCACTGCTCAGTAATGCTCAAGCTGTGAACTCTGGTTGGACACCACAAATCAGCAAACTATCTTCACCTGTTTTCCCCAACAACATGGGCAATCAGCCTCTCAGTTCTTGGACATATTGCTGCAGAAATGGAATTTCATTAGGGTGTTTTTCCCATGAGTGCTCTGGCAGCTAAGTGAAGAGTAGTTTAAAATAAAGTACCCAGGGAAGGGCTAAATCACAGTCAGAACTGCTCACATCTGGATCTCGGACCTTCTAGGGGCTGCTGGCACACGAGGAGTGTGGTTTCCAAGGCCTGGCTGAACTCTTGTATAGCACAGGCATGTCAAGGTCCACATTTTTATTCATCTCTGCTGCGATGTTAATTCAGTGAGGTGACTTTGCTGGGCAAGCATAGGACCCGATGCACAACAGACCTAGATTGCTGGTTAATGTGGGGAATTTGAGTGTTTCAGATCAGCTGCCAATCATTCAGGTTCCTTCAAAGCTGTGCTAGGGTCACTACCCTCTGCCCCAAATGTGGCTGAGCCATTATCAGTAACTTACTAATGAGCTCATGCTTATGGTAGTGAGTTTTCTTCTTTGCTTTAGCATTCCAGGTCTTACTTCTTAAGGTCAAAAGGGGATCCCCAGCCACAAAAAGCAATGCATTAGTTTTGTGGTCCCCTGAGAGCACAGACTGATGGCTGTACCCTTCACTCAGACCTTCCACATCCTCCACTCCCCCGCTGTGCCACAGCTTCCCAAGGTCTGCCCAAAGGCACTTAACTGGATATATGCGGTGGGGGACGGGACAGCACGGTCATGACCGACACCAGGGCACAGCAAACAGGGAAGGCAGCAGAGCAGAGCACTTAGCACTTCTGCTAGTGCTGATATGCTGCATCTTGTCATGCTAGGAGGCCACAAGGCAGCCAGTTCAACCAGCCATGCCAAAAGTGGGCAGCTCACTGCTGCTGGATGATGGATGATGCAGCCACATGGGATCCTGCCAAATGGCTTCATGGCTGCATCTGCCTTGCAGGCAACATGGGAGGCAGGAGCCTGGTAGGGAGCAGTGAGTGGCAGGCAGCCCAGGGCTCTTCAGCTTTGCACATTTACATGACATGTGCCACAGTCTGTGGCTGGGCAGATTGTCCTCTTGGTCTGGTTTGCAAAGAGACAATGGCGCAAGCACAGGAATGCACAGAGAGGAGACAGACCCCTGCTCTGAGTTTGGGTGTTGTTTCTTTGGTTGTTTTGTCTATTGGCTGTGGGTGGAGGAAAAAGAACACTTCCAGCCTGATCAGGTGCCTCGGCCCTGGAACCCAAGACTTTTCCAGAAATGGTCCAGTGGCAAAGTGGCAAGCTGCTGGTCCCAAGCTGCAGCTATGAGCTGCCATGTGGACAAGTGACCATGTGGCTTAAGCCATTACATCCACGGCTCACCACCAATTGCTCCAACTTTTTGACAAACCATTAGATTAGATGTCACAGCAATAAAGGCTGCAATTGCTCTAGGTTGGGCTTAAACAAAGGACTTGGGCTTTTCCCAACTTTAGACCAAACACGAAAGAGAGAGGAGTAGCTTACAGAGGGAAGCTGCCCCCACCATTGGTTCCAGAATGTTCCCAGACCAATAAGCATCCATGTTATATGGACTTCCAACACAGGCACTGGCAGATTTGTGAAAGAGACTGTGCCTCTGACTTTTCCACATACCCACATCAGCCCTACAGTGCTCCCTAATGCCCTGCAAAACCAGGTCCCTGGGAAGTGTGGACCTCTTCCTGCAAAACCTGGGTACCAAACACCCTGCTGCAGCTCCAAAAGGCTGCTTCATCACCTGCTCTTGGGGCTTGCATGGGCACCTTCAGATACAACCTGCCCATGGGTTCAGCACCATGAACTGCATCCAACAGCAATTTACCGCCACCAGCTTCTTCACCCACCAACTTGTGGAAGCACAGTGTGATCATCACACATCCAGGAAAAGCTGCAGTGTCTCTCTGAGTCACAGCTCTCCTCTTGCAGATTTGTGAGGTGTAAGATGCTTTCTTCAAACACATGGCTTGAGCCACATAACACTCACATGTAGACTTGTGTTTGCCTGCTGATCCACACTCTTTGCACTGCTTCACAATGGTGTGCAACTGGAAACACCCTTTCCCCTCACACTCTTTGCTTTCCTAAGTAACCCAAGTGCTGCCTTCTCTGTTTTTTTCTGTATTACAAGGGTCTGAACCTCGACCACTGTACACACTGAGATGCCAAAAATAGTGGCTGCTGGAGCTGTGAGTGCTCAGAGCCCTGCAGAAGGCAGGGGCACGTCCCTGCTGAGCAGGGCTGCGAGTTGGGCTCCTCACTTCCCTGTGTTTCCAGGGCTGCCTGGTGAGCCAGGAAGGGGGAGGCCATGAATCATCCAGCTGGTATGCACACATGGGCAGCAAATTTTGCAGCAGTTTGTGGCTAGAGGATTAAGTCATGTGGCAATATGTGTGTGCCTGCTGTTCAGTTAGAGCCATGGCTGGGGCTCAGCATCAACAGGAAGCCTGTACAAACCTCCACTCATATATGTGCCCTTCTCTTTACCTGTTGCTGCAATCAATGGCCAAAAGATTGGCTTTCAAAGAGGATGAGTTGTTGGTATTGAATGAATAACTCCTTTCCATTTCATTTATTTAGATGAAAATACGAGCACAAGGCTGCTTTTGCTGTCACCAGTGTCTCTGCAGCAGTGGCGAATATCCCATCAGCAGAGCTGTCACAGACACACATGGGGCTGGTGGCTGCTGGAAACCCCAGAGGTCTGCAACCCTGCTCTGCTGCACAACCAGGCAGCTGCCTGTTCAGCAGGACTTTGCACAGTGCTAGACCCCCACGCTACCATCCTTGGGTATAAGAGGAGACTTGTTAAGTCAACCCAGAAGGCCGTACAGCTCATTATCCTGTCCCCAGTCCTGGCCAGGCAGGGGAGACACCACGGTCAGGCAGGAGGACACTCTCTGCATGCCCTGGGCTGCGGAGCCTGGGGCAGCACAAACTCCCCCTGAGCAAAACCAAAGCCCCAACCAGCAGCACAAACCAAGTTCTCAGGGAAATGTCTAAGACTGGATAACCACATGGTGATGCTGCCTCCAGGGAACAGCAGGGCAGAGGCTTCCTGCACCAGTGATGGCATTTTTTTGGTTTAAGAGCTCTTGGTGGGTTTTTCTTCCAAGAATGATTTTACTCAAAATTTGAAGGCCTGTAAGCTTTCAGCATCCCTGACATCCTGAGGAAAGGAGTTCTGTGGTTTACCTCTGTGTTATGCAAAGAAGAATATCCCTGCGTTGTCTTGGAGCCTCCCATGGCCAGGATCATTGTGTTTCTGGGTGGGAACACAAAGAGGAGGCAGGAACCCAGGACTGGGGTGATGTTTTGGGGATGCAGGGTTCAGGCTAAGCAGTGTGATAGCTGAAGCTAAAGGATTCAAGGTTTAGGATTAGATGGAATTATTAAACATGTCTTGGAGCAGTAGCTTTTAAAAAAATGACATAGGTCCTCCAAACTGGCTTGGGTGAGCCATGTCTATTCAGGAAAAAACACCTACCGGCATTAAATGAAGCACTTTAGAATTAATTTGAAACCAGAATAGATAGTAGCAATCAGCATTAACATGTGCTTGACAGTCCTTCAGAAGGATATTAGAGGTCAGCTTCTCAGGGAAGCAGTGCTCCAGAATAGCAGCTGCCACTGTCTCATTCCTCAAAGAGAGCACAAGCCTTATCTCTTTGAAAGTGCATAATAATCTCATGCTTGTATAATAATCTCTTGCTAATCAAGTGTTCAGGGGAAAAAAATCTTTTACTGAGAAATTCTGCATCAAGGTGCCTATTAAAAGTATAGAAAGTTGTCCTCTTCTTCATTTGTTCTGTTGAATATCAGGTTCTGCAATACTGAAGACATTCAATTTTCCAGGTAAGGAATATGATTAAAATTATGACAGGTAGGAGATATTAACTGGTTTCTTTCAGTATCATGAGGGAATAAGGTTGGAAGTCTGTTGAACAGATCTAAGAGACTGTCCATTTCTTTAAACGCCTACAGTGTGCTGAGGCAAAGGTGAGAAACAGGTGATGCTTTTAGGCAGGGATTAACTCAGCCTTCCCAGGTCCAGGGCATGTGGCTGGACTTTGGCCTCCAGGTCATTCTTCTTCGTCAAAACCTATTGCTCAGACTGACCTACTTCTTCTTCAAAACCTATTGCTCAGGCTGACCTACTTCTTCTTCAAGCAGAGGAACATGTCATACTAGGATTGCAACCAGGCACACCACATTTTCTTGTGTAGAGTCCACTGAATCTTGGAATCATAGAATATTTTGGGTTGGAAAAGACCTTTAAAGGTCACCTAGTCCAACGCCCCTGCAATGAACAGGGACATCTTCAACTAGATCAGGTTGCTCAGAGCCCTGTTCAGCCTGGCCTTGAATGTCTCCAGGGATGGGACTTCTACCACCTCTCTGGGAAACCTGTCCCAGTGTTTCACCACTCTCATCGTAAAAGATTTCTTCCTTATATCCAGTCGAAATCTACCATCTTTTAGTTTAAAACCATTATGCCTTGTCCTGTCACTACAGGCCCTACTAAAAATTTTGTCCTCATCTTTCTTAGGGTTGAACAATGCCAGCTCTCTCAGCCTGTCCTCAACGGAAGGGTGTTCCTTCCCTCTGATCATCTTGGTGGCCCTCAACTGGACCCTCTCCAACAGGTCCATGTCTTTCCTGTGTTGAGGGCTCCAGAGCTGGATGCAGGAGTCCAGGTGGGGTCTCACCAGAGCAGAGCAGAGGGGCAGAATCACCTCCCTTGACCTACTGGCCACGGTCCTTTTGATGCAGCCCAAGATACAGTCAGTTTTCTGGGCTGTATATTCTGAACTCCCTTTTTCACCACTGATTCACACTGGAAAATAAAGGATCTGAAGGACCTTCAGCACATGTTACCATCCTCCCCTGTGCCCTGAGTAATTTCTTCAGCTATTTAACTGACTATTGCTGTGGTTTTTTTAGAGAAGATCAGAATTTTCTTCCCTGTTTCTCTGTCCTGCTCAACTCCATATGGACAAAGGCTGGATGAATGTAGGAATTAATTTCTGTCAGAATCAGTCCCACTTTCTCCTGTAATATGGCATTTTACTGTAGTGGGGTTTCCAGCCCTTTGGGGAATAGTTTTAGTAAAAAGACATTGATAATTCAGAAGTAAGTTGTTTCTTTGCATTTGACATGTAGACATAATTTATTTTTAAGAGACTGTACAGCCAGGGGCTGGAGTTGAAGAAGATGTGAAGGATAAATGTTCTTCCCGGCTCTAGTGTCACACTTCTGTAACAGAGCTGAGGAGACCCAGCTGTCATCTCACCAAGACAGTCAGTGGATAATGCACAAACAGATCCAGGATGGGGTGTGAGCAGCTGTGGAGCCATCCTTCTTTAAACCCCAGGGTTTGTAATCACAGGCATTTAGTGAGATCAAGTGCTGTAGCAGACACCAGGACACCATCCCCTTGCAGGGCTTGGAATGACAGGTGTGTTCAGGACTGTCACAGGCCAGGTCCTGCGGGCTCTGCTATCATCTCCCATCCAGCCAACGCTGGGAAATCACAGGATGTTAGGGATTGGAAGGGACCTCGAAAGATCATCTAGTCCAATCCCCTTGCCAGAGCAGGAACATCTAGATGAGGTTACACAGGAATGTGTCCAGGCGGGTTTTGAACGTCTCCAGGGTAGGAGACTCCTCAATCCCCCTGGGCAGCCTGTTCCAGTGTTCTGTCACCCTCACTGAGAAGAAGTTTCTTCTCAAATTTAAGTGGAACCTCTTCTGTTCTAGTCTGAACCCATTACCCCTTGTCCTATCATTGGTTGTCACTGAGAAGAGCCTGGCTCCATCCTCCTGACACTCACCCTTTATATATTTGTAAACACTAATAAGGTCACCCCTCAGTCTCCTCCAAGCTAAAGAGCCCCAGCTCCCTCAGCCTTTCCTCATAAGGGAGATGCTCCACGCCCTTCATCATCTTTGTTGCCCTGCGCTGGATTCTCTCAGGCAGTTCCCTGTCCTTCTGGAACTGAGGGGCCCAGAACTGGACACAATATTCCAGGTGTGGTCTCACCAGGGCAGAGTAGAGGGGAAGGAGAACCTCTCTCGACCTACTAACCACCCCCCTTCTAATACACCCCAGGATGCCATTGGCCTTCCTGGCCACAAGAACACAGTGCTGGCTCATGGTCATCCTGCTGTCCACCAGGATCCCCAGGTCCCTTTCCCCTACGCTGTTCTCTAACAGGTCGTTCCCCTGGAGCATCTCCTTGTTAAAGCCGCGCTCAGCAATGAGCACAGTAGGGCACGGACTACAGGGGTGCTTTCTTGGGCAGTGTGTTAACTCACTCGCCTCTGCTTTACATGCAGGTGTTGCATCTGAAAGCAGAGGTCAGGAGGTACCATGGCTCATGTTGGGAAAATAACCATTGGGTTGTCAGAAGATTAGAAATAATTATTTTGGCTGAACTCTTCTTTCCAGTTAAAACATACTAAGACACACCAGACATTCACACAGGACATCTGTGCTATCCAGAATAAGAATCAAATCTGAACAGCTGTGTTATCCTGACCTGTTTTAATGGAGCACTGGTAAATAAAAGTGCTCTGGTTTTATTAGCTTTATAAAACAACTGTTATGTAGAACATCATAAGGAGGCTCTCTAAAGTCTATGGTATAGCAGTTTATTTTATTTTATTTTATTTTATTTTATTTTATTTTATTTTATTTTATTTTATTTTATTTTATTTTATTTTATTTTATTTTATTTTATTTTATTTTATTTTATTTATTTTTTCTCTATTGCATTGTATTGTATTATTTTTACAAGTTGAAGGCCTCATGAGAACCAGAGATGACCATTCAGCTCTCCATGCTGTGCCAGGTCACTTTGCTCACCCTGGGCAAGCAGCCAGCTCTAACACCATTATATTTTTTCTCTCCTTCTAATCTTAAAATATAGAATTAATTTACCTCACTGTGCACATTTTAAACCTTTGAGAATGGTCATTTCCAAAAGAAATCAGGTCAGGCACTAAAGTAATTTCAGTTGTTATTTAAACATGTGGAAAATAAAAGAAATGTGCTGAGCAAACTCTAAACCCTTCAGAACTTGGAAGAAAGCACTTTTTCCAGTCTCCCACCTGGCAGAGCAGGGGTGGCAAACTCATTTTCACTGAGGGCCACATCAGCCTTGCACTTGCCTTCAAAGGCCCAAATGTAATTTTAGGACTGTATAAATGTAACTACTCCTACATTTATAGCCCTGTGGCAGACCATTGCTGTTTTGCAGTGCTTGCTGTGGTGGCACAGATGGCTCGTGGCCACAGAGCACCTGGGATCTGTGCCTAGGCTTTAGCCTTTGGAAAACACACACTGAAACCCATCAAATTTCAAGGACACTGCCACTAGAAAAAAAAAGAAAGAAAACACATGAGTCTGGGGCTCATGTGAGTGGCCAAGGCCCGTGGTGTTGCAGGGGTCAGGCAATTTGCAACCAAAATTCAGGGCACAGATAATGTCCAGAGAAGCTGCCCTTACCCATCCACGGGGCCTGACCCCAGCCTTGGCCCATGGACAGGACCAAACAGTGGCCCATTCCAGGTTACGCCTGAGCTCCTGCTCTGGCTGAAGAGGACATGGGTGGATTTTGTTGCATGGTCACTGGAGACATGGCATACAGATCAAATGGTACCTATGGATGACTTTTGCTGGAACTACAGGTGAGATGTTCTCCTACCTCTTTTCTCTTAGCCTGCAATAACATACAGAATTTACTTCACCAGTAATTCATCACCCTCCCAAAGAAGCTTTAATGCTAAGGCAACTTTGACTGCCTTATTAGTCACTATATTCAAAGAAACAGCCTGTGCCGAGGCACTAGACTAGCAAGATCTAAGGGGAAAAAATTAACAAACAGTAGCAGTTGGTAATGCAAGCACCTACATTTCCTGTCTGTGTCTTGACAAAGCTGCAGATTGAGTCATGTTTCCTGACACATTAATAAAAAGGTTCAGTGCGTGGGAAAGGGGGAATGGGTGGTGTTTGTTCCTGCAGACGAAAAACAGAGAAGCACCTTGGAGTTCACAGAATTTTCCAAGCCTGCTCCTCTCTGCTTATTTAAGTGCTTTATTTTTTTTTAATAAAAGCAAGTTTACACAGATAGGAAGACAATAAAAGGCAGTACCATTTCCTAGCTTGTTATTGCTGGACAAAGGTGACAGGCTGAACAAAATCACCACTGTCCTTATAATATGCTTCGCTGATTGCTTACAAATAAACCGGTTTGATAAAGACTCCAAGATACAAGTGCCACATGGCCATATTGACAGGAGCAAGGGAAAGAAGAACACAATAATCATGTTAGCTCTACCCCTCAGATTAATTAGATAGGTAAAATACACATTTACCTTATTCTAGACAGAAAAATATCATTTACCAACCAGCAGTTTAGGTAGGCATGTTGCTGTTAATAGCCAGAGCCGACCAATCCTGACTAGGTGGAAAAGATGAGACCACAGCCCTGCCAATGATGGGGGCTGCAACATCAGCCCAGTGATGAGCCTTGTGCCCGCTCCTCCTTCAGCCTCAGACAAGTGGAGCCTCAGGAAACACTTTTATTCCCCTAAATATTTAGTTATGTTTCTCTAGGACTCAGCACACCTGTATTTAAGAAAGTCCACCACTTGTAATGTTTTATCACTGTGGTTTCGCTGCAACCCATGAAACTTTAGCTGTAGTGGAGGTCACAGCTGGAGGACACAGCCTGGGCCTCTCTGCCGGCATCCTGCGCGCTGCCGCCTCGGCTGCCCCTCAGGGCACCTCATCCTAAGCACAAACTTGGGCCTTATCTTGTCAGAAGTCTGCCACAGTTTAAACAAAACAAGATCTGCCTTTATTCTCTGCCAAATTGCAGTTTCCAGACCATAGGAAATCATTGAACTAATATTACACCAGCTCAGCAGGGAAAAATGGACATACCCAACCCTAAACTCAGCTTGAGAAAAATTACATTACACCAGATTTCTATTTTAATGCCGTGGCATTAGTTGCTGAAATCAAGGCACCACTTACCATACATTTTTCATGGTCAGGCATTGAGAAATAATTATTTTTCAGAAACATAAACCCTCACGTCAGGGAATAGATCAACTTGGACTTAAAATGATAAGGCCAAAATTTCTCAAGAATTCCTACTTAGGCACTCAGAAGGTGCCTTGAGATATCTGAAGTGCTAAGCGAAGTGCAGCCTTCCTGAGGGATCGCCGGATGACAAGTGGAGGGGCATGTTGCTCAGAAGCACCTTGTGCTTCAACAGCTCCATAAATCTTGGGGTTGGTGCCAGGTCCACAGGGCTGGTTTGGCAGGTGTGATGGCTGAAGGGTTTCCTCTTTGTGGTGCCAATGAGGATGGAAACCCAGCTTCTATGGATGAATGAGGCTGCTGCAAACACCTTCTTGTCTCTTTGCTTAAAAGAGACATGGAAAAGGAAACCTCCAGACTGCTACTGACCTAAACTCATTATCAGTGAAAAATGAAGTGTGCCTTCCTGCCATAAGGGTGGAGGCTGGAGTGTTGTGTGGCCTCGCAAGTAAAAGTAAGGTCACTTTTGTGAATAAAATGAGAGGAAACCAGTAACACTTAAAAGCACATATTTTATCTATTATAGAACTCCAGAGACCAGAGGAGCACCAGATACCTGTAACTGTCTGGTTCATCAAGTGAAAACTGGGTAAAAAAAAAAAAATAATAACTACTGGGAAACACCACTATTATGGTCTGGTCCTGATCATCCTGGAAACTCCCACTGTATCACAGCCAAGCTCATTTCAGCTTCTTCCCCACTCATTGTTCGAGTGCTCCCCTTTGGGTATAACATTTACGCTAGGAAAGTAATTCATAAAACTGTATTGCAACTTCTCACACCGAGCTATTTCAGGAATAACCTGAGCAGGTATTTTATTCAGCCTCTTCTTCATGCCAAAACACAAGGTGTTCCAGGTTTTATACTAAAAAATGTAGTAAACAAATACATTAACAGCTGTAAGATTTGATGAGGTGAGTGGGTGCACCATCTGATCCCGCTGCCTCCCCAGCTCTGGAGGTGGGCAAAGCCGGGCAGGACAACGCTTGCCCGTGCAGGGCAGCACCGGCCTCATGGCGGAGCTCACAGCCGGGCTGCGGGCGCGTGGCCCCACCAACACGGCAGCTGCACCGCCTGCTTTTATTCAAGTCTTTCTTGTATAATTGATCTCTGTGTGAACCCTTGGGAAGCAGCAGATGCAGGGAGTTCAAACTGATGCTTTCAATAACCTTGGATTAATGATAAATAGTCATGTATAACTGATCCAGGTGATCACACAGCTCCACTTTATGCCTATGGAGATGTCTGTTCTGGCTGCAGAGCCAGGCCTCCCGTCCTTAGAAAACCTTTATTTCCCTTCCTGACCTGCATGGGCAGCAGCAGGAATTTTGGCTTGTAAACAGGCTCTAGCTGTGCCCAGCCCTGGTGGGGGCTCAGCCCCTGGGTCCAGCAGCAGCTGTGGCATCACCCCCATCTCCTCCCCGGGCAGTGCTGCTTTGGTTTCCAACTTGGAAGCAGAAGTTTGAACAACTTCCCCTCCTGCTGTCCTGCAAAAACACCATGTGCAATTAGACCCATCCCATCAAGGTAAGGCTTTATGGCCACACACGTCACAGATGAGCCAGGTGTGTCTTGGTCCTTGATCTCCTATCACCTGGCATGAGGCAGCTGGTCCTGTGACTGCAGGACGAGGTCACTTGTGTCTGCCATGCCAGACTGGCTGCCCGGGGTCTGGCAGCAGCCAGGAAAAACCAGCCACCACGGGGCCACGGCCACACGCTTGCAGACCAACATGCATTCCACCATCTGCATGGCTCTTCAAAGAAGAGATGCGTCTCTGTGAAAGCAAAACCTTCATTGTTTTTCTGAAATAAAGGCTGCAAAAGTTCCTATGTGAAGAGCTTGTGGCCAGCTGAGTGTCCCACAAAGATCAATGTCATTTTCCACTAGGTTAGCAGGGCCCAGAAGAATCATGGCTTTCCAAAACCGACTCCTTTCTTGAGGAGCACAAATATGTTTTTAGGAGATCCCATTCGGTAAAGTCTTGAGCCACATATCCAGTTAGCAGAAACTGGTAGGCAATTCAAGCTGAGCTGGTTTTAGTGTATGGGGAAACTTTGAACATCAGCATGAACAGCTGGGAAAACACAAACTTCTGCTCTTTGTTTCATCCACTGCACCTGTGCAACCTCCTGAGCTGCCACAGCAGGAGTGCAGCTGGAAGGCTCCGTCCCAGCCTGCCAGGGATGTGCAGTGGAGATGGCGTGTTCACAGGCTGCGATCTCCCCAAGCACCTACCTGTTTGCACAGAAAACTGGCATTTCCCATCTCTCATCCAGCAGAATATGTTTACTAATTACAAATTAAACACTAATTGTGAATCATTATGTTTTCTTGCCACTAAAGATATCAACGCAAATGCTTTCAACAAGCTTCTTAATTTTTTAAATAGAGCAATTTAGGACTTAATTATTGCTTGAATTTGCATTAAAAAATTATCTCTCTTCCAGGTTGAAGTGAGACGCTGGTGTTAAGGTGATGCTTTCTTTATATGCTTTTGAGAAAACATAGGGAGTACATTAGCACTAGACTGGAGAAAGTGCTGTCTTTGATAATGTTCCTCTTCACTGTGAATGCCCAAACAGTCTCCTTTTCTGTGTGAAAAAAAACAACATTCACTCTATCCCATTCCTCCAAGCTCAGATCTTTCCTGTGTTGTATCAGGTATTTTCCTGCAATTGATTAATTACAGCTTTGGCAGCTAGAGCAGATGAGAACAGAATTTCTTATCACAGCCCTTTATCAAATACACCTGCCTGATGTTGCAGAACATCTGGAGCCCATCCACTTGCTGCTACAGAGCTCAAATCCCTGTTTATTTGTCTCCTCCTCCAGTTTCTCTTCAACATATTTGGACTAAAAATACAATTTGCCTGACTTGCACTGGACACGAAAACATGAAATGCTGCACATGCAACATATGTCTGAAAAGAATTAAATTCCAGAACAGGAAAAGTCAATTTTAGACAAAACACACATCCGTGCTTCTGAATCCTTGGTAAGAATAGCCTAAGTCATGGCACAGAAAGGTCATTCCTTCTTTTTTATTATATTTTATTTTCTCACAAGAAGTCTCTTATATAAGATTCAACCTGCCAGACTTCTAACCACACCATTAGCAGAGTTTTTAAATCATAAATCAGCAGCTTTTGACTTTACCTCCAACTTGAGAAGTATCTTTATGTTCCCAGCCCAAGGTTTTTCCTCCCTTGATTCACTTATGACTTGGATCTACTCAACAGCCCATGATTCCCTTAGTTCCCCTGTTTGTAGCATCAGATGCTTTCTCTGAGCAGTTCACACTGACTCCTTGATCCACAGACACTGAATTCAAGGGGTACTGCCAGGAAGCAGCATTAGGTAGGGAGAGCTTGGAAGATTATTCCACAATTTGTGGAATTCAATGTTGGGGTCAGGTTCTGCCAGCAGCCCAACATCAGGTACTGTAAGTCACAGATTGAATTAGTGAGTGCATAAATGAAAGGAAACTATGCACCTAAAAGAATTATTTACATGAGTGCATGCACATGGGTGCCTGTTAGAATAACGCAGATAATTTTGGGAGCTACTATTCACCTTCATAATTTCTGGTTTGCTGACATCTGTCTGCCTGTTTCCAAGTCAAGGTTTTCTACACTTGAGCCGTAGGGCAAAACAGTAACATATACACAGGAAAGCAATTGAAATTCTAATGAGTTCTCTGTATTATTAAGAAAAATTGCCTTATAGTTGCATGGCTAAATACCTCGTGGCACATTCACAGCAAATCTTACAACTAGGCTGCAGTCAGTCAGGAAAAAGGAGGGAAGCAGAGAAATCCATTCTCTGTGGTAAAGCAACATCTGTGTAATCTGTACTGATGAGAAAATAGGAAGTTAATTACTGTGCAAGTCTGATTTCCCCCTTGTTAATGTTATCTGCAATCAAGCAATAAAGTCGCTTCCTTTGTACAGGGTCTTGGTATACACACGGCTGACCGAGCACAGTAAATAAAGCAGAGAGGTCAGGTATCAGCAAACCAAGGTAGCAAAGAAGGTTTTATTCCCACACAGGGGCTTTTGAGTATTCACACAAAACACTCTTCCACAGAAAGCCAAATCTGCCACCGAGTACATCTACCTAATTGAGCGCATACCAAGGTGACCAGCATCTGAAAGAAATAGGTTTTTTCTAGGTGGCAAAACACAGGATAATGAGTAGTCTTGGTCTCGGCAGCCATCCCCACCTCCCGCTGCAGCCTTCTCCACCTGAGCTGCTACCACCCTTACCCAGGGCCTCCCAGCTGCTCCCCCAAGGTGCTGCTGCCCATCCCCAAGGGGACATCTCCTCTCACCTCCTTCCAAAAGGCAACACAATGCACTCTGACCTTCAGACCATAGCACAGAAACCGAGCACAAATGGGGAGGTGGGAAATAAATGCACATAAATAATCTGATGCTCGCTATGAAGGCCCTCTTCCTCATTTTTCATCTCTTTGACTCTTTCAAGGTGTACACTTGGTACCTGGAGCAATTTCAGTCCTAGAAGGAAGGAAATACAAAAGGACTTTTCTTTCATCCACACAATAGCCTATTGTACTCTCAAGGCAGTGAGACACAGCAGCTGGGAGACAGAGATTCTTATTTTCTGTGAGTTATTATGGCCATTTATTTCTGGTGCTAGGCTATGGAGTACAGAAAGATAAGCTCAGCATTTGTAAGGTATTTTTAAAATCCCTAAATTGCTATCCTGGTCTCTGAAGTCAGGATAGTTTAACTGCCTTGTAGTATGATAGGCCCTCAAGAACAGACTTGGCACTTGGAATATCCTCCTGCCACTTAAGGCACAAGCTAAAAGAAGCTTCTTGTTGGCTCCAAAGCCATCTGTTCAGTAAGGCAACCTCCTGACACCATTAGGAGCTGCTTGTCAAAATGGTGTCCTTATGTCACCTTTGCCCCGCAGCTGTGGCACACCTCACAAATCTGTACGGATGACACTGGAGCCCAGCACTGCTAATGGGAGCCAGGAGGTTTATCCTCGCCTTAACTCCAAATTGGACGTTTATGTTCAGGTAGACTCCATCACATGGTCTTGTGTGTTCTTGCACTGCAGCATGTGCAGCTTATTAAAAAGAATTATGGGGGCAAAACTCCAGAGTGTTTAAAAAAACTCATTCAGGAGTAGGCTTTATTTAATTTCTTGTATAGTTCTGAAACAGTTTAACACTTCTGTGATTTAAAGAGAGATTTAAAGGTATTTAAATAAACTGCCGTATAGCCTTTAATGGCACAGTGGCATTTGCTTCCTCATCCCATGTTCTCCACACTGCACAGCCCCTTGGCAAGGAATTTCCACTATCAGCTGCCTACTTCCAGATTTGTTACTGGGTAGAAACACACTGATTCACAGCTTAGTTGTTGACATTGTACCTTTTGAAAACCAGAATATAAGCAGGTACTGAAACAGCCGACCCCTTCTTTTACAAGTATTTTTTAAAAAAGAAAAAATGATAGTGAAGACACAAGTGTGTTATACATAGTTTCAGGGACAAGGAATAAAACTAGAAACATCTTAGGAACACACACAGAGGCCAAGTACACAAGGCTGATGCTCCTCCAGTGCCATGCACTAGACATTATTCTCAACTGTAAGGCATGACAAGTGCCAACGCTACATAAGCCCAGACTGATACCAGAATACAAGAGTCTAGTACAAAGGCAGAAGTCAGCAGGAATTTTTCAGTGCTCACCCATGTACAATTTCTATCATAAAACCTGGAGAGAGAGGGAAAAAAAAAGGAAAAAAACATGGGGAGAAAGGAAGCAAAAACCCATGCGCAGTTGGTGTGATATCAGCAACACTGTAATGGGTTTATACCACTCAGAATGTTCCCCTTAAATTGTCACAGTATACTGGAGTATCCAAAGATTCAGTGGTTTGGAGGTTTTAAATGAAAAAAATATACACATACAGAAAAGATTGTACAAACAACCTTACTCGATCTCCTTCTGTAGCTATCAGCTCTCCCGAGGGTTCAAAAGTGGCTTTAATACCAGAATCGAAAAAGGAATTATGCAAAGTACAGCCAATGTGACAGAGTGTAGGGACACGACTTCAAGTAAATGCTCTTTTATTACTTAGTTCATCAAAACGCTTCAGTTTTCTCCGCAAGATCTGCACCAGAGCAGCAATACAGGCAGTTGCCTACTGTAACATTTCCATCAGAGTTCGCACGACAGACTTTGTGCACAGGACTAATGCTTAGTGTGCTCAAGTGACACGAAAATGGAACCGTAACCTAAGTGCTTGGTGTCATCTTGCCGTTCCTCCGCTCTGAGCACCACACAAGAAAATGACCTTGAATGATTGTGTACTGATAACTCATAATTACAGAACTATTACAGTAGGTTTGGTATTATGTGGTATACAATAAATATTTGATGAGATTTATTTATTAGTATATTTGGTATTTAGACATGACAATTTTTTGATATTTTCATAGATTTTTTATAGAAATAGTTTTAATTAAGTACCTAAAGCTTTAGAAAATATTGCAATGAAGGTTAAGATCTGATTAAGACATGTAGTAATGACAGAGGCATAAGAAAATGCAGTTAAGATATATAAATTTCAAGTGCAAAAAGAAACACCATTATTTCTATAGAGGTTGAACCTTCTTTCTTGAAGCCATCTCACTCTTTCTCTAGTAAAGCTAAAACACCAGCCCATAAATAGGCAGCCCCACTATTGAACTGGTAGGGAAGATACATCTAGTGCACTAGAAGTACAAAGCAAAGAAAGCATAATATTTTATTCTTAAACTTATTTACAATAAGATATTGCACCAATCCATTATCCTTTTTGCAGTTTAACATTATTATTTACAAAGTTAAAAACAGAAGTGCAAAAGCAGACTGAAAGAAACCAGAAAGGATAGAGTTTATTTAAATTGCTAAGTGCAGTTTATTACCTGACCACAGCCCACATCCAGTATGATCTAAAATAACTCGTACCATACATATCTGTAATTTCAGAAATTCTTGCATTTCTCTGTAGGTGCAAGCCTTATCTTTTACTCTAACCACCAGAAGGTCTATGTAAAATGTAAAGGCTAACCATAGCTTAACTTAATAGCTTTATTTCTCCAGGAAAATGATGTTCTCTTAGATAAATTGAGAAGGCTACGTAGTATTATACATGTATTTGAAAAGTAGTGATAAATCAGGCATGATGGTTTTCATTCTTCCTAAACACCATGAGAAAAAGTTTGCTGATACTTCAGGACTGATTAAAGACACTGCCAGTCCAAATTACTCCAGCACAGCATATGGTGCTGTCTCAGTCTATCGGCCACTGGGACTGTCATGATGCATCTCTGGAGTGTAGGTAAGCAGAACAATCATGACCCAGAGATGAAGCAATGCCTGGGAAGAGAAAGAAAAGAATTAACTTACTAGCACTGAGAATCATTGTTTATAGCAGCAGTAAATATGGGAGATTTCAATGAGAGCTAATAAAACATTGTCTGGTAAAAAATATTTTGATTAAATGTTTTTCCTATTATTCAGATATTCCTAAAGAAAATAATTCTTATCTGCACAATGAAATGCTCAGACAGATTCTGAAGAAGCCATGTGCAGAACGCTAAAGACTTCACACAAACAGCAAAACTAAAGCAGCGTGGTTTCCTACAGATTTCTGTCCTCTGGCTTTTCTTTTCCTCCAAGCCTCAGCCAGCACATTATGTGATCTGCCTTGAGTGACTGCGACGCCACCACTCCGCTGATACCAGACTGTTCACAACAGCAGAGTTCTGCTTTTCTCCTACCACCAGCACTGATTTGAGGCATTTTATGAACTCTTTAGGAATGTTAATTCTCATTCAAATTTGTCTGAAACTATCCAATTAGTACAGAAGTTGTGCAACAAGGGGTGCAACAAGGGAGATAACTGACAGAATACACAAGCCACATTTTCTTAAATGCCAAAAAAAACCAAAAAATTCAAAATATTCATAGTCAAGGTTTGAGTTGAAAAAGGGTAACTGTCACTGACTGCCCAATATAGAGCTCCCATGCAACCATCATTGAATTTCACTTCAGATAGCATCTTAGGTGGTAGAAGTCTTCAGTGTTTTGGCATAAAGAATTTTAGTCATACACTGATAAGTTTAAGTCATGAGCAGGAAGAAAAGAGAGAGGTTAGGAATTAAACAGCCCTGTTCCTTCCAGTACCTAATAGGCTGGAAGAAGCAAGTGCAGGGGGAAATTGTCACTTCTTTTATTCATGCCTGTCTGTCTGCTTTATACACTGAAATAGGGACAGCTGTCCTCAGAAACTCTGTTCAGAAGCAGCATTATGTCTTCTCAAGCAACTTTTTTTTTTTTCATTTCAAAGACTCAAAGGTTCAACTAGTGGAGTATTTTCAAGCAGGGGAGACTGCACAACTACCTCACCACAGGCCACTTAAACTGACACAAATCTGCCCTCCAGTGGAAAACAGAGGAATTTTTATTAATTTCAAGTCTGAGAATTTAATCTGGTACAGATGAGCAACTTCACTATTTAAGTCTAGCAAGAAAACTTTTGCAGCTACTAGTCACTGAACAAAAAGTGAAGTGCTCAATATCAAAAAAGCTGTAACAGAAGTCATTTTCCTAAATGCAGTGCACACAGGTGTAGTGGGTTAACCTTGCGAACAGGTCACTATTGCTCTGCATGTTAGTACTAAAATTCTACAGTCTTTTCAGTGGTAGTTACATAAATGTCTTTAAGGCTGCTATATGGAGAATTCCTGGGAAAAACTGAAAACTGCCAAACATGACTCCAAAATGCCTTTATGTAAGTACTATTTAGTCTTCTTTACAAAAAACACATTGTTATTTATATAGCCTTTTGAACATCAAACATCTTGCCATTTAAAATGCATTATATAAATTGGCTACAGAAATCTTGCATTAAACTTCTTACTTTAAAGAAAGCTTACTCACCATGTAAATGATGACAAAGACTCTAGCTATGGGATACCGTCTTAGAAAGATTCCCAGCCGAATGCTACACAAGAGGAAAACAAAGCGTACAAGTTAGCATTCAGCAATAAATTCCAGCTCCTCTCATTCTCATCACCACAAACTCATAAACATCAGCTGATGTTACACACATGGCTTTGCTTCTGAAGTAACTTTTACTTCATGTATTCAAGACATTAAGTGGAGTGAGAAAATTCAGAATTCAGACCATAAAAATATATTCTCCTATTTTTTTCTGTTACATGCTAAGCTGAGAGTTTGTGAAAAAGAGCTATAACTCAAGAGTTATATGGGTATTTTAAAACTCACAAATATACTATCTGTCAAATTTTGTTATGTGAGGAGTCATCGTGAATCTTTCAAAAAGACTTAAGCAACTAAAACCTTGGATTCATTTGAAAAAACTGATAGATCACTACCATTTTTATATTGGATGAAAACGATATGGATTTTCCAAGTTTACTGCTACAGTGCTACAAAGCAAACTGCATTAGATGTGTGCTCAGTAACGTCAGTTAAAAATCCCCATGGGTGTACTGAAGTGAGTATGATACTGCCAAATGAAGTTTAGTATTAAAACATCACATATAATAGGTCCCAGTAATGGAAATCTGGATATTCTTCACAATGACATTACAGCACCATGGAAGCACAAAGGACTTTCCACCAAGGTATCTTGCTTTCAAAGGATTAAGAAGTATTACCTCATTTTGTTTTCTATTGGTAAGTTTTGGAGAAGACCTTTGTTGTGAATATCGGCAACTAACCTAACTGCTCAGAAAAGGGATCAAGCAAGTTTTTTGCTGGATTCAGAATGATTTTTCTTTACTAATTCCTAAATTAAAAAAAAAATCCTTCAAGGAAGGAAGACAAGGAATCTTGTCTTCCTCACAATGCGTAAACAGGAGTAAAAAAATGCATATGATACTCCCTGAGCACATTTGATACTCCTCCACTAAAACACTCCTCACAGCAATTCTCATAGACACAGTCAACACCTCTGAAAGTGAAAAAGGTGGAAGACGGTAATGAAAATGTTAGGGTTTTTGGTATGTAGTTTAGTGACTGTCTTGTATGAAAATCTTAAAGACCACAGTTCAAATAATTGACTATAATTTGCAAGAGCCCAAGGATATCCTACAAAAGCACAAGTGAAATAAGACAAATATTTAGTAATTTATACCATAGCTAATATTAGCTTCATTATGTTCTAATTTTATCATTATAAAAGTAATTCAAAACAGAAGGTATGCCACTTGAAAACCGAGAAGGGATTCCAGCAATTACAAAGCGTATTCCCTCAGGACGCCCTTACCTGAACTGATCTATACTACTGGCAGCTTTGCGAACCCTCCCGTACATTCCTGCCACATTACTATCCATGTCACTGAACAGGACAGGAACGTTACGCATACGAGCACCTATTTGAAGGGTAAAAAGTAAAAAATCTCATTAGTCTAAAACCAGCCAAGTTGTCAAGCAAAACAAATTGATAGTGTATAACAGATATACAAAGTAACATAAAAATAGTGATTAATCTGATTTGTTAGTGCAATTTTGCTGGGGGAAGAGGAATGCGTTTTGAAGGGAGGATTCTTGATAAAGTTACAATTAAGTTAAATGTTTCTTCAACTTACTATATTTTTATAATTTTAGTTCACTAGATGGACATCAACATACACTTCTATCATGTAATAATAATTCCATTATTGAGTGTATAAAATGGTGAGTTTGATATTGTCAGTTTCTCCATTTGCTTTTATTTCTCACACAGTAAAACCTTGACAGCATTTCGATACTAACTTGCATATTCTGAAAATCTCTATTCTACTTATATTTTTACTATGTATCACCTTTATTTAAAAAAACAGATTCTCAGATAACATTACCTTTGTGCAACAAAACTTAGGCTTATTGCAGTTACTTAAAAACAAGCCAAATGGAAATATATTTCAAAATTACCAGTTCTCCTGCCTTATGTCTTTAAAAATCTTTCAGAAGCAGAGAAACAAAGTCTGGATTGTCATTTTACACCTGCTAGAAATGGCCCATCACTTTAAAAGTTACTTGCCATACATACAAAATTACAGAATGACTTTGAAAAGTACCATCTCGAAACCATGGATCAACTGCTGAGGTTCTCCTAGAGATATAGGATATTCCCTACACAGTACAGACAAACCAAACCCAGCAGAACCACCATATTTTAAAGTTGCTTTTCAAGATAAACAGAAAAAACAAAGAGAAAATTGAAATTCTGATCAACTCTCAAAAGGAATTTTCCCACTCTTGCTCACCTCCCAAATTCTGATATTGAGTTTAAACCCCAAAAGACAGATTTAGCACCTGTGATGGGCTTTGTAAATAGGATTGTTCCAAAAATGCCATTGTATTGAGAATTAAAGATGAAATTGACTTTGTTAAGTTCACTTAAAGTCATTTATACACAAAAAGGAGCTTCTACTTAATGATTTTTTTTTAATTATACTGGCTGCTGCTGACAAGGTCTCTGGCATAAGCTACATATTTTCAGCATTTTTTTTTTTCCTTATAAACTCAGACTTTCAGGGAAAGGTATTAGGAAATACAAAAGCCTGAACTGCAGAAAAGACAGTTTTAAGTTTTATATTTCCTCATTTACCTTCAGCACTGTCAATTCCTGCCATATTAATGGCAGGTCCATTAGAACTAGTGCCTTGGAAAGCCTTCAGCTGTTGCTCAAGTCGTTCCAGTTGATAGACAAGTGAATTTTTCTCTGTGCTCAGGCTCTCTAACATGGTTTGCTTCTGAATTAGTGTTTCTGTCAGCTGATGAAGCCGATTTTCTAATTCTGTCTGACTGCTACTGCTCAGAGCCTTGTTTGTGAGCTAAAAGACAAAATAAAGAGAAAAAAAAAAAAATCAGAACAAGTTCCAAGTCTGACCAACTGACATATTACCAGAGTCTAAACAAGAGAGTCCTCCAAGAATCGGGTTACCCCACCACAGAACTTTTATGGGATAATACTACCAAAATGATCACCAATAAGCACAACAAAGGAGAAATTGAATTTTGACAGTTGCTAAAATAAGATTTTACATGACACAATGAACTTTATGTAAAAATGTATTCCTGTATTTTCTACCTCTAATCATATGAACAGTTCTGTATAATCATAATCATCTGTATAAGTCTGATCACAACAATCCATACTATTATACATTTCAGAGCTAAGTTTACATGGTAGGCATGACAATAGCAAAATAATCCAGTCTGGCTTTCATACTTGCAATTTCACCAAACAAGTCAGTATGTAAAAAGTTTTCAAGCGAAGAAGGAAAAACTCAGTACAAATGGGAAGAATCTGATGCCATTCTACAGGAAAGCCTGAATGAAAATGGCGAATATACACACGGTACCTGATTTCTGAGCTTCTGGATTTCTTCCTCTCTGTCTTTTATTCTGCTTTGCAAAGTATTCTTTGTTCGATACAATTCTTCTTCAGTATAACGGAGTTCCTGTAAAATTTATCACAATCACAAAGAAAAGATTTTATAGATATATGTACTTTGAGAGACATTCTCTTATCTGGAGTTTCACAGTAGAACAAAAGGCAATATGCTGCAATAAAATATAAACTGAAATTTAATCTTAATTAAGTGTCTGGCTAGGATGGGGAAAAAATATAGAAGAGTTGAGTATGAAGAGATAACCTACAAGACTTACCAAATTCTTCAATGGAGACTGACTAAATATAAATATAAATATAAATATAAATATAAATATAAATATAAATATAAATATAAATATAAATCCAGACTGGTTGACTAGGAGTCACACAATTTCATTGGAATCATGATTGATCTTCCTTATACTCTGACCATTTATTATTTCGCTATCTTGAAACTATGCCAAGAATGTAACTTTAACATCTAGGAAAAATTTTGGGGGGAATCTGTGTTCCGAGACACCATTTTTTAAAAGTGTTCAAAACCCTTGGCATATCTATCTCTAATTCTGTATGCCACAGGTCTTCCTTTAAAGTTTAGCATAAATTAATGTAACAGATGTGAAATGAGAAGGAACATTAGTAAGGGACAACTTCCTGAACAGCAAATCTAACCGTAAGTTTGGTTACTCCCATGATTTAGTGGCTACTTTAACTCTGACTTAAAAGACCTGACATGCTTATTTTTTAAATTAAGATAGTCTACAAATCACTGTATCACTTCAGTTGCTACAGAAAACAGATAATCCTGTTCTCTCTTCAAACTACCAGATATACAAGAAATAACAGCTGTACTTATTTTCCATCTTCAGGCTCAGAAACCTTATGGCCATAGTTACAGGAATTCCCAGATAGAACAGACCACAGTTGTATTAAGTATCAATGCACAAAATTACTTTAAAAGCACATGGAAATGTCTGTCATCAAAATGAATACTTCATTATCTGTAATAACTGATAAAGTTTTGTCTTTTTTTCAGATTCGCCTCACTTTTTCTACATGTAGTATTGACTTAAAATTTACCTCTCAGAAGGGCAGAGGTAACAAAATACAATCTACCATCTGCCTTGATATAATAAACATCAAGTATTCATCAAAAGCAGACCACAACTTCTGCCTTTTAATTAGTTCAAGCTGCCAGCATCTCATTAAAATGTAATTTCTGAAAGGACAGATAATCCTACAAGATAAATTGTTCCTAGCAGATACAGCGTACTCTCCTGCATTCCTCCTTATTAATTCTCTTACATGAGCTTTTTCTTGTATTATTTTATTAGGGAGTAAAACGTTTGTCTAATTTCTACTGAATAATAAGCTTGTTCACATAAAATACAGGTTTGCCTTTTCCCCACCTCTTTTTAGCACAGAACTGCTTAAATCAAGGGGGAGTTTGTGTAAATAGATGACACAATCTGACAAAATTAATACCATTTTATCAGCAGTTTTTATTACAGAGGAATTTGGAAGTAACAAATTTTAGGTTCAAAACTCAGTAATGAGTGGATTAAAAATATATTAATTAGTACTATAATAACATTGTTTTATGAGAAAAATATTATGCAGTAATTGAGTACAGGAAGTTCAAAAGCAACCATTTTTAGTATTTACATATATTGCAAATATTATATATTCCTACTGTTTGATTCTTCCCCTGCTGCATAAAACTTAAGATCATGATCAATTCTGTGCACTGCCTAGGGTCATGTTTATTCTTTTATATTTCAGCAAGATCTTTATTGGGAGTATCGAGAGGGTCCTTTCTATTGCTTAGTACCAGTTGCATTTTGTTTGGCCTAGTAACATTCATTAAGCTTTTGGGGATTTCTTTGGAGTACCAGGGAAAAAAAATAACCCAAATACTGTACAAGCTACTCTCTTAATTAAGCCAAATGGTTTACCGATGACACCACAGGAGACTTAAAATAAGAGAAATCAGCTTTCAAGAATTCCCTACCTGTTTTTGCCGTTCTAGTTCAGCTTCTGCCTCTTGCTTGGCCATTTTATGTGCTGCTATTTGCTCTTGCAGGTCCTGCAGCTGCTCTCTCATTGACTCAGCTTCACTTACCTGCTGAGTCTCCATATCCTGAAATGAACAGAAATGTTACCATTTCACTAACATTCAAACAATACTGCCATTTGTCACAAGTAACTGCAAAAAACACCTGAGTTGTTATATGCAATTTTGTTTCAAAGGAAAAAAAAAGGTGAGGGTATACTGAATAATAAATTTTAGCAGATATAGTAATAAAATAAACGTATTTTGTGAACATGAGAAACCTCCACTTATTCCCTTCTATTATCTATAGGCTAAAACTGTAAAGTAGGCTTGCGTGCAACTGCTGGGTTGAGCCAAAAATGCCAGACGACTCAGATTACAGTTGCTTAAAGGATTAGTAGACCTTGCAGAAAAGGATATAGGTGATCTCTACAAAAATCCCCATGCTTGTTTGGAAAGAAATGCTTCCCTCGAAAAAAGCACACAGTGGTGAGGGAACGCAGAAGTACTATCTGTAATATTCCTCCCACCATGAGCTGAAGTGCTGAGAGAGACCACGGAACAAAATTGGGCATCGATAAACACTTGTCTCACCTGGAGCAACAGTTGGCTTTTTTTAATACCAGGTCAAATAAACTCTAGAAGCAACAGCCCTCAAGTATACAAGAAAACAGCCTGTTGTGCATGGTTGACTACAAACACGTGTACATAACCACAGTTACCTGCAGCTCCGTTCTCATCTGCTGTATTTGCCCCAATAGCTTTTGTATTTCTTCTCTCTGAGTGTCTCGCTCATGTCTCAATTCTTCTAGTTCCATTGTGCTTGCAGTATTGCTATCCAGGCCTTCAAAACCAGAGCCTTCTTTTAAGCTGTTTATTAACTTTTCTTTAGACTGAAATAATAAATCAATATATATCGCAGTATTTAACAAGTGCTCAACTAGAATATGCCATTTTATGAATGGTCTAAAATTCATAAAATGCTCTAAAATTCAAACGTAGACATACAGTAAAAGAACTGCTCTATCTGTTCTTTTAGCCAGTTAATAATGACCCTACACACTTTAAAATGAAAATGCTTCCCTATTCATAATTGTTCTGACTTTCTGTATGCCATGAGATTGGTTTTACTGAAAGCCTGTGGTATCTAAGGAAGAACACAGCTTTTCTCTTTAGAAGTGCCTGGAATGTTAAACATATCATGGATAAAAAAATTTATCTTTCCAGCTACCAGAAGAGAGAAGACAGACACTAACAGACACTAAAGACAAAGCTGACTCCCCTTCTTTCAGTCCATCCTTTCTCCTGCCAATAAAGCCAAACATGAATCAAATACAGCAGTAACTCTTATGGGAAAGAAGACGAACAATTAGCTCAACACAGACTTCAAACTCCTGCTTCTCATATTTATCAAGGTGATTTAAATCCTGTCCTTGGGTATCAGACTACATTAATTACTCTAACCAGAGACCTTTATCTTCAACATTTTGCTAGCTTTTACAAACTAAGATCCAAATTGCCCACATTTGGATTTGGTACCTTTGACAACTATAGAAGCATCTAACTCTGCTCAAAATACCTAATTTTGCCATTGTTTATCATATAATACTGATCACATGCAACTTTTCAGAATATACAAAAATATTGTCTTTGATTTATACTAAGTACCCATTATATGCTGTGCTTCAGCCTCAAGCAGAATGGAGCAACCTTCTTGACCCAAGAATACTGGGTGGGGAACAAACTGTAGCTCACATCTGTTTTTCTGTCTACCTCAGCCTGGACTCCTGGATGTGGAACACACTCACAGATGTTGCACAATAAGTTCAGTCATTCACTTAGATTCTTAAGTTCAGGACCCAAACTTTCATTTCATTTAACTCGATATGTAAACTTAATTTTTTAGGGACAAAATGCAGCCTGGTAGCTGTGCTGTATAAGTATCATTATAGACATACCCCAAAATATATTATAGGACACAAGAAAAAACCCACAGATTATTCAAAGCATAACACCTTAAAAAAAAAAAAAAAAGTCAAAAAAAGTTAAGTGTACAAACCAAACTAGATTTCTTTACACAAGAGCTTACTTGGAGTATGCGAGTAGCTTTCTGTTTGTAGTCTGTCAGTTCCTGTTTTGCAGATTCTAGGTGGCTTTTAGTTACTTTGACTTGCTGCTGAAGCTCATCAGCTCGCCTCTTTTCATCTATATACTTTCTTTCTGTTACAGTTATGCCTTCTGCCAAGTTCTGACGTTCTGCTTCCATTTTACTTAGACGAGCTGTGAATTCATTCTATTAGCAATAAAGAAACAATACTTTGTGTTTAAACACACTCTCAACATTAACCTAGAAAAGAAAAAAGAAAGCTTAAAAGCAACTACACATGAAACACCACCTCGTATCTACTGCCTTCAACGTAAAGGTGCATTAGTGCTATGTGGAAAAAAATCCTGCTTGCTTAAGCAAGTGCTAAATAATATCAGTAAAAATATGCATTTCTTTCCCTCATCAGAAATACGTCTTCCTATTACTTACATTTACTTGGTAAACAAAAAGCAAGCTTTCCCCTCAAAGAAATTTTATCAAATGTAGTCTGCCGTATTTCGATGTAGTCAAAAACCAAAAAAATAATGATTATTACTTCAGAGAAGCTATTACACATAACAAGGGCCAAGCTAAGTGTGGAAAGCAGTCTCTAGCAATGGTGTACTCACATCTTTACCATAGGAGTGATCATCCAGCTTAATATTCCTAAGATTACATCTTAAAATTGTGTAAAAATCTGTTGTGTAACAACGTACCATGGAAAATTAAACTGATTACTGACTTATTTTTAAAATATGTATTCAGATTAAAGTTAGCATGAAAAAAAGTAAAAATTGGCAGCATTAATCCACAAAAGCTATTAACTACAAAGCTTTTAAAATAATATGTAAGTAGTAAACTAGCATCATCCTGATACTTAGTGCAGCAGACAGCACATCCTTCCAAGCACCTAGTACTCAGAACAGGAACTGAGTCCAGGGAAAGACAGAGCAGTTGGAACCTCACAAACTTGACTTCAAAAGCAGAGCTAGAAACTCTTCCTTACTCTTCACGTCTAACCTGCATTTGTTTGTAACTTTCTTGCTCTCGCTTGAGTGCGGAGTCTGCATCACGCAGCCTCTCTTGAAGAGTTTGAAGTGCTTGATTTTGCAAGCTGCTCCCTTCACTGTGGTCTTGTATTATCCTGAAAGAATGATATACATATTAATTAAAAAAGAAGAAATCTAGTGCAATTTTCAGGTAGAAATATGACTACCTGGTTTTCAGACTGGCCTTGAAAATTTACTGAGTAAATTACTGAATATGGCTGGCTACAGATGTGATGTCTGGAGTCAGTGACTCATGCAGCCCCTCTCTGACCTATATTCTGCAGTATTGCAGATCCATATCCCAGTGCTGAGGTAAGTCAGAAAAGTCTTCATATTTGTGGATAAGCAAATGTATTTTTCGAGACAGAAACATTTTTCCTGAGATCGTCAGCTTCGCATCTCTGACACAAACATACATAGTTTAAACAAAATGGATTTCAATAATCAGGTGGTGTTTGCCCCTATTCAATACTCATTTGCCCTGCTCCCCCGCCAGCTATGCTATAACAGGCTCAGAGCAAACTTTAATACTCATATTTCAAATCCTGATACAATCCCCTTTCCCACCAGTTTATTGTTTTTAAAGAAGCTGAACCATCTAACTTGAATTTTCAAGCCTACTACTGTCTGCAGAGTTATGAAGTAGGAAACGATGAAGTACCGTGATTTTTCACTCTGCAATGCTTCCAAAGCTTCTGTCCGAGCACTTAGGAGCTGATCAGCTTCTTGCAGCCGTACTTTCAGCACAGCCAGCTGTGAATCCTTGGCACCAACAGCTTCTGTCAGATCATCAACTCGAGCTTGAAGCTCTCTAACCATCCTGTCACTCTTTGAATGGTCAACATTCCACTTCTCGACCCTTTCCCGGGATTTGTTCAGTTCTGTAAAATAAAAAGTTTATTTGAAGTTTATAAAAGTAGGTATTGCAAGGTCTTGTAAATGGTCAGGATGCACACATCACATTTCTTAAATAAATTAAATACAATCAAGTTGAGGCAATACTGAAACCTCATGAGCTACCAAGAAATAAAAATAAAATTTTGCAGGTGATGCCAAAAACTGACATTTCATTCTGTGTCACATTGCAGATGATTAATTTTACCCCACCCCTTGCAATGGCCTACTGTTGAATACCCTGTCTGAGAGAGTCTTTGGAAACCTCTACATAAAGCATCTAGTTCAACTCAACATGACAACAAGCTCAACCTAAAAACAGTAGAAAAATACACCAGCATTGAAATAACACCTGAATATTTACAAAGGCTTCTGTTTTTAACCAAACAACACATATGAAACTTCAATGGAAATGAAAATTCTCTGGCTCATACAGTTACACTGAAAAAAACATGGTCCCTCAGTTTTACGCCTATCAGCAGATTACTCAATGTCTTATAATTTAGAATGTTTAATTTACATCCACATTTTTTTATATTTGTCATTTCACTTGGCTTTGAAAAAGCCAGTGAAGTCATACAAAAATACTGAATTTTATATTTTTACTTGTCAGTTTCCAGGCATCAGAGATTATGGCCTACAGCCAGAAAGCAGTCAAATTTTGAAGTATTTAAAGGAATTTACTCAATTAAAAGAAGTATTTTGCAATAGCTGTTAAAACGCAGGAAACATATTTTAGTACCGATCGTATTTGCTAACACAGTTTTAATAAGATGTAAGATGAACAAACTTGACCTCATCATTTTAATCAACATCTGTGTTATCTTTGTAGCTGAACAAGCCTTTTACTTTCTCACAGCTCATTATTCTGAAACCAAGAATAATTTTGTTTGGCGAGTCACATATGCAAATTTAACTAGAAAGATTTTATTATAAATACAAAACACTAATGCAGAAATAGCATTGTTTTCTAGTTCACTAACATTTCAGTAATACGTTACAGTGCAGTTTCCAAACCACAGTACCTTCTTGTGTTTCTTTGGACCTCTGAACTAATGAAGCCATTTCTTGATTTAAAGATTGAACTTCATTCCGTAGCAGCTGATTCTCCAGGCGAAGATTGGACAGCTCATGGGATTTTAAATCATCATTAGCTGAAAGACCAGGATTAGGTACTGAACTTAGCGATGAATCCTTCATGCCATCCCCTTGCGCTCCCAGTCCAGAATCTGAACTGTCTGGAGTTTCTGTACAGAGAGATGCAAGTTAGAACTAATGCATGTATTTGTAAGTTGCCTTAATATAAACAGCAATTCCATGTTCTGCATCAGTGGTTAAAGGTTAAATGCATGATATAAATTAAAAAAAAAAAAAAAAATCAAAATAGCCTATATTGAAATGGAATATGTAGCTGCTTCTCCCAAGGGACTTGCTCAAAATAGGACATTATACAGTATACATGCATCATGCAGCATTTGTGTTAATTCTGCAAGACAAGGTATGGAAGTTATAAAATTTGACATTGATATAAAATTTAGATTTCAAAACATTAATACTTTTTCATTACTATGCTGACCAGAGATGTCTTCAGAAGCTGAGAGAGTAACGGAAGAGAATAAATATTCATAGCAACTAACTAGGAGAATTTTTAGTAATAGTTTATTATGGTTTTCCACTAAGATTTTGATTTTGAGGATATAAATGTTATTTTTTAAAAAATCTGTTCAGGTGGCTATACTTGGTCATTTTGATATCAAACCTAAAAACTAAAAAAAAAATTTTAATAATAATTTCAGTCAAAACATAATTTTACTGATATTTCTGCATTAATAATTCTCTCAAGAAAGTTTTTTCAAAAGCATTTTTACTATGAGAAATTAAGCTGCAGTGATTTGAAGCAGAAGCACGATCTGTCCTTTTTCTCAAGAAAAAAATACAAGGTAAATAAACTCTGCCAAACTTGTAAAAGCTTTGTGCCAATACACGCTGTAATCCTTTAGATTACGGAAACCAATACACAGATTGTTGATGTTGTTGTTACATCCTAAAATCTCAGTGAGAACGGTAAGTGAACTCCTGGCAGCAACCTGAACAACAATTGCTTGCAGGGAAGGAGGAGCCATCACCAAACAGGATGGGGAAACATCATGCGCAAACACAGTGTCCTGGATTAAGCAGTGAAATTGATACGTCCACTGTAACAGTCTTGATTCCAATGTGCAGATAACACTGCTGCCAAGCTTCTGATAAAACAACACAGCACGCAATAAGCAAACAAGCAGGTGATCCAAAAATATTGCTTATGAATTTAGCATGTCCCATATGAGTAACTGCTGAAAATCCAGGGGGACAGACTACAACTAACTCCGAGCAGTTTAATTGTTGATGTTATTTACTTCACCTGGTCATCACCAACCAATCTGCTCCACCTTCCTTTTTACCACTGCAACAGCCCCAGCCACCCAAGGCCCAGGGAACTGGGGCAGACTAATAATTCCGAACACCACCACACCGACAAGTAGCAGCAGTGATAGCACCATCTCTTCCACATTTTCTCAACAACTTTTCCTATTCAAACAGTTCTAAGAAGTGTTGTTCCCTTCCATTTGATTAATTTACACAATTTTCCATTATCAGACAGTTTGTCCAGATGCCTTTATCTGGAAAACTCAAAAGACTAATGAAGCTAACAAAGCAGGAAATTAGCCACTTATAGAACATATTCGATTATATCGATGGCCATGTACAAAGTTTAACTTTAAGTGGTTTTTTCTATAACTAATGTATCATAAGCTACTTCAACAGATGCTATACAGAACACTTAAATGACACAGATACAATGAACTTTGAAACCAGCATGCTCAAACTCTATGTTGTAATTCTGTGTTTCCTCATTTGGCAGCTCCACAATGCAAACTCCACTCAAAAATCCTCAGAGAAAAAACAGGTAACACTAAGCAAAAGAAATATGTTCTTTAAGCATCAACCAGCAAGGCCATATAGGTAGGCCTAACATCATCATCATCATCATATTATTATTATTATTATTATTATACCTTATTGAAAAATTACAGACCCAGATATATAAAAACATTTACATTGTTGGAAATTATCCCTTTTTATGTCTAAAACTTTTCAGCATACTTAATGTAGGAAGTAAAAAGCTGGCATTTACTATGCTTTACTCACTCAAAGTACTGAACAAATAATAAAGTATTCTAACTACATTATTAATAAATATAACCATTTGCTTCAATTTTATGGAATAAACAACAGCAAAGCAGCACAGCAAGGACTGGACACTTCCCAGCCACATTCTCCTTGACATTGACTTGCAAATAGCCCCAGCTTTTGACCATCTGGCCTGGAGGATCTTGCAGGCATCTGGATTTAGACATCAGTAACGAACTACTTCTGGCAAACCTGAAGGCTTTGTCTATGTATCTCTCTCATGCTTGTAACTCTACAACAGCCTATCCATGTCCAACTCCCCACTCTGCAGGACAAGCAAGCTTGAGAGCTTGCCCCTCTCCCACAGTGGAACAGAGAAAACCTCATATCAGCTCACACAGTGCACTGAACAACAGCCAACACCATCTACCAGCTGGTCAAAGTCACTCACTTGCCTACACAGCAACAAGAGGTAACAGCCCCTGATAGATCAAATAAATGCAGCAGCTCTAGTGCTTCTACGTAGGGATGTACAGGGGCTGATGAAGGTTAGGTCAGCACAGGGAGGTCAAGTAAGCAGTAGCAATGAGGGAGATTGAGAACACAAAAAACATTTAGGTATTAATTATGCAGCTTGTGCAATTAGTATGGTGTCTAAGATTATCCCAGTGATGAAAAAATGTTAAGGACCCTGTTCTACTCCACACGTTTGACATACGACTAGCACTAAATGTTTCATGAAGTGACAGTAAATCGATTACCTAGCCTTACCCTAGACATACTTGGGTTTTAAATATCTTTAGGTTCAATACTATTTAACTACCATTGCCTTGGCTCCTGATGGCACTATCTTCAGTAGTTTTTGCACTCTGTGTACTGGTAGACACAGAACTAATGCTTGAAGTCCGAGAGCGATTTTGAAGAGCAGTTGCCTTGCTCTTCTCTTTTTTGGAGTCCATCCTTCCATTAGGCTCTTTCTCTGAACTGTTGAGAAAATCAAATAGCAAGTCATCATCAGGTTCTGACTTTTTTCTTCTCACAAAATGTGAGGAAGCTCTGGGTGTGGAAGCAGTTTCTACAGAAGGAACTTCTGAAGATGTCCTACGTGCTGGTTTAATATTTGCTGTTCCTGCTAGGATTGTGGCCTTTTGATGCTTAATATTATCAGCTGCTGAGGAGATGTAGGCTGCTTTGGATGACGTCTGGTATTTCAGTTCTCCAGTATGCTGGTGCAATTCAGAATATTCGTTGACAGAGTCCAAATTCTTCTTATTATCATAAACTGCACTGCTTGCTGTGTCTTTTTTGCTCAGAGCCGATGCAGCTCCTTGATCAACTCTGTTGAGTAGATCTTCTGCCTTTCCAGCAAGATCAGCAAGCCAAGACATGATGGATGTCTGTCGATAAACTCTACAAAATTAAAATTTCAGGAACATATGCTGCAAAAGACATAGAATGATTACAAATCAGACTGGTGTTGATAAGGCAAGATGTATGGGTTACCTAAACAACTGTTGTGTTAAGCTCACAGTATCACAGTATCACAGTATGTTTGGGATTGGAAGGGACCTCAAAAGATCATCTAGTCCAATCCCCCTGCTGGAGCAGGAACACCTAGGTGAGGTCGCACAGGAACATGTCCAGGCGGGTTTTGAATGTCTCCAGAGAAGGAGACTCCACAACTTCCCTGGGCAGCCTGTTCCAGTGCTCTGTCACCCTCACTGAGAAGAAGTTTCTTCTCAAATTTAAGTGGAACCTCTTGTGTTCCAGCTTGATCCCATTACCCCTTGTCCTATCATTGTTTGCCACCGAGAAGAGCCTGGCTCCATCCCCATGGCACTCACCCTTTATATATTTATAAACATTAATAAGGTCCCCCCTTAGTCTCCTCTTCTCCAAACTAAAGAGACCCAGCTCCCTCAGCCTTTCTTCATAAGGGAGGTGCTCCACTCCCTTAATCATCTTGGTTGCCCTACGCTGGACCCTCTCCAGCAGTTCCCTGTCCTTCTTGAACTGAGGGGCCCAGAACTGGACACAATATTCCAGATGTGGTCTCACCAGCTATTAGTGTTGTAATTACTTTAATATTTTTTCGCCTACTTTCTTGGTATTTCATTGTTTTAGTAACTGGTGGAAATAAATCAAATCAGTTTCTCAGGAAAAGAGACAAAAACAAGGTTGAGCAATCAGGCCACCATCTCTGCTTCTGGCATCAGCACCTGCTACTGAGTGTCCAGTCTGCTAGCCAATCTGAGAGAATAATAAAAAATAAAGTCATCTTAAACCTGACAAAACCAAACTCAGTTGGAGGAGGAATCATAGAACGTCCTGAGTTGGAAGGGACCACAAGGATCATTGAGTCCAACTCCTGTCCCTGCATATGACAACCCCATAATTCACAGTATCACAGTATGTTTGGGATTGGAAGGGACCTCAAAAGGTCATCTAGTCCACTCCATACCATGTGTCTGAGGGTGTTGACCAGTCTCTTCTTGAACACTGTCAGGCTTGGGGCCGTGACACCTCCCTAGGGAGCCTATTCCAGGGCTCCACCACCCTCTGGGTGAAGAACCTTTTCCTAATGTCCAACCTGAACCTCCCCTGGCACATCTTCCTGCCATTCCCTTGAGTTCTGTCACTGGTCGCTAAAGAGAAGAGTTCGGTGCCTGCCCCTCCTTCTCCCCTTATGCGGAAGCTGTAGCCGCAATGAGGTCTCCTCAAAAAGCAGAAAGATGCTTATTACAGGAACAGACAACAACAAAGCCTAAGATGTTTGGCCTGCAGATTCGTAATCCGTATCAGACAGAGGAACTTCCCACACGGCAAACTTGGCAGACTGCTGCCCCTCCTGTGACACCAACACAGGGGACCGGTGCGGGCCTTCACCTGCGCTCCCCTCCTCCCTCACCACAGCCACCCGTCCCGGTTCCACCCCCCACCCGGCGGCCCTCAGGACCGGCAGAGGCTTCAGCACAACCCGACCTCACCTCCTCCCAGCGCGGAAGCCCCTCCCGGCCCGAGAGGAACCGTGAGGCGGGTTAAAGGGACGTGGGAACCGGGCAGCAGCAATCCCTACGAGGCCCAAGACCGACCTCGGCTGTGCAGCCCCATCTTCCGGCAGACGTGGCCGACTTCCGGGACGCGGCGCGCATGCGCAGGAGGCAGCGGGTGTTGCGTGAGGTGGCACTGGGCGTCAGCCCCGCCCCTCCCACCGGGCGGGGGGCGGGGCCGAACGGTCACGCCCCCCGGTGGGAGGGCGGGGCTATATCTGAAGGGGGCGGGGCTGAGGCTGCAGCGGGGGAAGCGCTTCTGAGGGAAGCGGTCGGTAAACCCTTTTCAAGGGTTGGCGGTCCCCACGTCCCTGCACTTCTGGCTTGTGGTGGCAGGAGGAGCTCCAGCCCCTCAGAGAGACGGGTCTTCGCCTTCACAGGGTGCCCCTCGCCTGCTCCAGGGACGGGAAGCTCTTCTTGTTGGTTCTTCTCCAGGTCGGGATATCAGACAATCGTACAGCCCTAGTGGAAAAAAAAAATAAAACAAAACAAAACACAGAATCACAGAATGTTAGGGATCGGAAGGGACCTCGAAAGATCATCTAGTCTAATCCCCCTGCCAGAGCAGGAACATCTAGATGAGGTTACACAGGAATGTGTCCAGGCAGGTTTTGAATGTCTCCAGAGGAAACTCCACAACCCCCCTGGGCAGCCTGTTCCAGTGTTTTGATACCCTTACTGAGAAGAAGTTTCTTCTCATATTTAAGCAGAACCTCCTGTGTTCCAGTTTGTACCCACTGCCCCTTGTCCTACCATTGGTTGTCACCGAGAAGAGCCTGGCTCCATCCTCCTGACACTCACCCTTTATATATTTGTAAACATTAATAAGGTCACCCCTCAGTCTCCTGCAAGCTAAAGAGCCCCAGCTCCCTCAGCCTTTCCTCGTAAGGGAGATGCTCCACTCCCTTCATCATCTTTGTTGCCCTGTGCTGGACTCTCTCCAGCAGTTCCCTGTCCTTCTGGAACTGAGGGGCCCAGAACTGGCCACAATATTCCATGTGTGGTCTCACCAGGGCAGAGTAGAGGGGAAGGAGAACCTCTCTGGACCTACTAACCACCCCTCTTCTAATAAACCCTAGGATGCCGTTGGCCCTTTTGGCCACAAGGACACTTGGACTTCTGCAGGGTGAACTTTGGCCTTTTCAAACACCTCAGCCTTGATATCACCAATAAATGACAGGAGTTTTGACCAGAAGAAACTACATGGGGCATTTGTTGTAGGAAATTATTACCTTGCGAATATAATAGGCCCAGACAGGATCTCTCAGCAAAGCATATTTAATTAACGATTTTGCAAGACTGGGTGTTCTACCTAATGGTAGGCACATGGAATAGGGCAAAAAGCCCCTGCTTATATTCCCCCCAAATCCCGGCTGCAAATTCCCTCCCCTGTTCCCCATTAGTTGGTAATCCAGGGTTTAAACACTACCCAACGCCTGCCTCAGTTTACCTGTCTTATTCATCTAATTCTAACAACCTCTCCCCTTATTGATTTATTTAAAATATGGATTCCTGGCTCTTTGGTTACCCTTCCCTCTAGCTTAGCTTTTTAAATACAGTAATCAGTTTGCATTCCAGGATTAGTTCAAAGAGGCTTTGTTTTACATTAAGGATTCATAGTCCGATGTCTCTCAGTCCTTGCCCACAGCTGGGGTCAGGCACCAGGTTCCCAGTTTTGTAAAAACAACTTTCCTCCCTCAATGGCTCCTTACATTCATGTTCTGTTCTCCACAACTCGGGGAAAACGTGGAGGAAATAACCTCCTGATCTTCAAGGGCAACTGTAATGTACCAAGGAACATGGGGACCCAGATATGACCCCCCCACCCTCCCTCACAAAACAAATTTAAATAACGAAAGGTGTCCTTTTAACCTCCTGGGTTCAAAAATATTTTATCAGAAGCTTTAGTGTCCAGGCTCGCCCTTATCCTGTTGCAACAGTCCTTCCCATCGTTTGTCCTGTATGATAACACTAATATCGCCTTGTGTCCGCTGAAAATACTTGAAAGGTGCTGTGCAAGCAAAGGCAACTCTTACTTGGGTAACAGTTAAATACGTTGAGGACGTCTTAACATTTTTTTCAGATTAAGTTCACATAAGGTATCATGGTTAGTCTTAGAAGAGACATTAGTTGAGGTTAACACAAGGGCTTCCCATGTCCTTAGGGAGTCCTTTATAAGAGAATATCCTGGGACTAGTAAAGAAATAATCTAAGCTCTAAAGACACAATTTTTTCAGTTTTCGGTTTCCGTTCCACAAAAATGCTCAGGATTTTCTGAGGCCATTTCCTGATGACCAATTGTTGTGTGTTCAGTGCATCTACCACACCAGTTCAAGTGGCCCATTTCCTTTTACAAAGTCCCATGATTTAGAGGTTTGCGTGCCAAAAAAAAAAAAAAAGAATGTGCTCAGCACTCTTTTTGGATAGATTTGCACTATTGGGCAAGTTTTGCCTCCAGTCTAAGAATAAAAGAAGACTTTAAAACTTACTTTTGTTATGTGAAAAGTTCTAGTGTCCTACAAGGAATAAAATACTGTTCCAACAGTGAGTGATACTTATGAATATTTATCATCATTAATTATACAAAAGGAACATTCAGAAGGAAGGAAGGATTGTTTTTTCTGACAGATAAAGAGGAGATGTACTATCGCACATGAGTGTATGGAGTTGAAGTAAACAGCAAGTAACTTACCTAATTTCAGGACAGTTTTAATAGTAGGGCAAGAAGAAAAGAACACTTCTCCTGTGATGTTGTTTCATCTGTCTTGAAGTTACTGTAATCATTAGCTGAAAGGGGAAGTGGAGCCGCAGACATCTGTTTTGCATATCAAGCACCTGATGGTGAGCAAAGAAGAAGAAGAAAACCAAAACTTTTTGTGGAAAGCTATCTCGCAGCTTCAGTTAACTGACAGGTCAGCTAACACAAATTTTGGAAGAGATAGTTTCAGGAATACGGCTCATGTCACATGCAAAAGAATAAGAACACATCTTATTTCACAGTTGCTTCAGTCCTAAAAGCAAATGTATAATACGGCAAATTCCCCTTACAAAAAGGACTTCACATTACCTTACTCTTAACAAGTAAGTCTAACTTAGAGATAGTATTTTCAGTAATTTTCAGTCACTGTGTCAAGTCAAAAACTTTTGGTTGATGTCAGATTTATATGTGAGAGCTCAAGGTCCCTCTCTCATTCTTGTCCATATACATTTTAATATTTAGACTCTCAAATGGTGTGCTTGAGTGAAGACACTCAGCCAGAACAGTTTAGAGGGTCTCCCAAATTGTGGATGTCCCCATACTTGTGACTGTAACCTCTTCCCCTCTCATCATCTGTGACTCAGTTTCACAAACCTGCAGTACTTGAACGCTTTCAAGCTGTTATCTCTCTTCTGGAAATACTAAGTAAGAATAGCTATTAAGTGTACTTAATATTAGGTTAGGGTATTTTGTTGTTGTTGTTCTTTCTTTCCTTGCCATCCCTCCATTTGTTTCCTCAAACAATCTTCTATACAAACATATTGCAACTAACCACTCTCCTTTCTCCATGAAGAACTTCTACTCATGCCTGTGGTACCAGCAAGAATGAATGAAGACAACACTTACAGCTCCTGCCACTTCAGATCCTTCTCTGCTGAGGACCTGTTCTCCTGAGTTTCTGATTATAATGCTGAATGCATGGTTGGTGACACATCCACATATCCCCAGAGCTCTAGATGGCATCTTGTCATATCACATCTTACGAGTATTTTGTGGTTAAATTCACAGGTACACTGAATGTTGTTATCAAGTAGCCTCCGTACATCTTATCATGGTAATCCTCTTCCTGTGTAGGACAAAGGCTCCAGAATATTTGTCTGCAGATATGAATTATCAATTAATGTTGGGCCTTATTAGGACTTAAACCTCAGGAGGAGACATCAGCCCTGCTGCCTGTTCAGAACATGCAGTGCTAGTACTGGCATGAGTTAATAGAAAATCCATCCTGTCTCATGACACATTAAGCAGCATATTGGCAATAATAAACCAAATGAATTCCAACCAACTTCTTTATCATGTGACTTAGCTGCACATAATCATTGTTTCAACTAAAACATCTTCTCAGACACTAAGAAAAAAAAAAGTTCAGGACTCCACAGAAGTAAAAAAAAAAAAAAAAAAAAGAAAGTAGAGTATCTTCTTTTCATGTAATATTTAAAACCCTAACAACCGATGCCACCAGTGTGGGATGGGAAGCTCATCTAGGCTACTCAAGTTAATCATAACATCCTGGAGCTAAAGGAATTTGTAGTATATGGCAGATTGTTTTTAAGTGTTATAGTAGCATCTGTTTAAATTTCAACACACAATGGCACAATTAATTTTCATGTAAGTCAATAAAAAAGAGGAGGGGTTTTTAAGATATTGTATTAATTACAAATCAATTCTAGTTTTATTCTACTTGTTAGGTCTTTGAAACACATCACAAATCACCTCAGTGGAAGATTCACATGTGATTGTGAATGTTTGAAGTATTAGATCATTGAAGACAAAAGTAACATGAACAGATCTATTCCCAATATTGGAAAGAAACAAGAAGGGCCAAAGCCAATGCCCTAGATTATCTCTATGTTTTACAGAGAGGATACAGATAATACAGAGAAATCTAGAGTAGTGATATCTCTTGGTGCTTCTTTGAGGTCTTTATTTTTATTCCAATAATTGATGTTCTCAGATTGCAAGGATTTGCAGGGTGTCAGGGAAGAAAGAAGAAGGAAAGAGAACCTGCTTTGTGTTTCAGTGACCTATTTATAACGTCCCCTATGTCTGCTGTATCGGCAGCTGCTTCCAAGCATCCTGCAACTGCCAGGCTGAGTGATGGGTAAGAATATTCAGTTCTCTCACAAGGGACATACAATCTCATTAACTACCACTGAAAACTTCACAGGTTCCTTCCCAGTTTCCAGGTGCCCTCCCTGGGGTCCAGGCCCTGATGTGATCTGTCACAAGGGATGCTGCAGAGTTTGAAAGGTTCTGGCTGCACTTCTCTGTCTGCAACCAAGAAAAGTAAGAGATTAATATATAGCTGTAGATGAAAAATGAGACTCTCCATAAAAACCCTTTAGATTCCTATTCATATTCGAAGTAGAAGCAAGTTTTAGCAATAATTTTTCCTATTATATCTCTCATTGTAAGGAGATTTAAATAACAAAGCTAGAAAATATGTGCCACAATAAATATGTCACAGCAAGATTAAATCACTTCTTCAAAATTCATAGCAAGAATACAATTTGGGCTTCAGATAGTTTTTGCAGATAACAAAATTATTTCATTTTTAAAATTACCATTTGGCACTTTGAGCAGATTCCCATGTTTTTCATTGTTCCTGAAGGGAAATGGTTAGGTAGCAGAAGCAAAACAGATACATTGTCACTGATGAGTTGTCGGTTTAGACTTTTATTTCATGCTCAGCATTCAGTATGTGGCTTCATGCCATTAATCACTTAAATGCATCACTGAATAAAATGGTCTGAACTTGCCCCATAAGTTTGTATGACTGTTGGCTATGACTTTGCAGGACTGCGTATGTGCAGAGAAACCGGTTACTGCAGGAAAATCTAAGGTGAGAAGCTAAAGCTCTACACTATCTGCCCATGTCCCCACACGTACGCCATGGTAACTGAAGGTACCTGACCTCTTCCTTTAGCCACAGTGTGTGACCCCAAGCAAGCCTACAGTCACTCAAGCTGTCACATTACCCATGATAGACAGGTCACACACCACAGCCCCTGAGGCAAGTGGTGGTACTATCTTCATGTTCCAGATGGAGAACTGAGGTAGAGCAAGGAAGAACTGAAGAGGAAGTCCTTTTCCACGCCTAAACAGACCCAAGGAGGTTTGGTCTGGTCAAAATGTACAAATATTGGGGATGCATCATGCTCAGTGCTAATGAACTTTTCAGAAAATTTTAATCACCAGCCTTCAACATATTTCTGGGTTTTGAAGGTATGTGACTGGCGTCTCATAAATACAGCAAAAAGTCATGGCTGTGATTTGAACATAATAATTCCTCTTGGTTGTACTAGTGCAGTGGTGCCAGCCAAAACACAAATCTCTCTCTGAAGGTGGTCAACTGCAGGTGATGAGGGAAGGTCTAAGAACAGGACAGGAGACACTTCTCAGCTACGTTCTCCCTGGGATTTTGACTCACAGACTTCCAGAGCCAGAGGTGGTGTCTTTGCAGTCTAAAGGCCTTCAAAGGTTTTTTTTTTCTTTTAATTTCTTTAACAACTAGTATAATTTTTCAAAGCATGCAGGTACAAGAGCATATCCACTAGAGAATTTGTAACAAAATAACAATTCTGTCTCCTTTTGCCCAAACACACACCTTTTGTTTTCCTCAATATGGCTGAATTATTTAGAAACTGAAAATTATTAGAAAGCAAATCTTCTGGAAACATCTAGCATGGAAAACATAAACTGACAGGACTTTTGGGGCAATTTTTAAAAGACCTCAATTTTAACATGAAGTGATGGAGATTCTTAACTCCAGCTAGTGGGATATTTCAAGTTAGACCACTGCTCATTTAGGCCCTGGAAAGGTTTCTCTGTGTCCACTGTTGCATCCTCACTTTTGCATCAAAATGAAACACGCACATTTAGTCTGTGCTTGTGTTCCTTCTCCCATGGTACAAATCAACTATATTATGCATACAAACACGTTCTTTCAAACTTCCTGTTATTGTTACTTTCCTTTTATTTTGTTACTCCTATTTCTTTCTTTTCCTATAATAAATCACAGTGAAACTTTTCCTGCAGTGTCCTCACTATCTTATTTCCTTTCTCCATACACAAATGACAGGGCTTGTATATTATTCTTCCAGCAAGACCAAAACCAGACCTCCTAGATGCTGCCAGGATTATCAAAGTTAAGAGACCAAGAGCGCATAGTGACATTTGAAAAATAGTAACTTTGAGAATACAAAGTCTGGAGAGTAAAATGCCATTTGAGTATTTGGGGGTTTATTTGCATCCAGCTATATGCACTTCTTCATGTATTTTCATGCATTATTTGTTGAAAAGAACTCAAGATAGTCTCCCTAAAAGGGCAGAGTTCTACCACTGCCAAGTGGATGCAATTTGATGTAAAGAATGAAAGACCGATGGCATTTCTCTTCTTTCTTTTTTTGATACTTACTGAAGCTTGATAAGGTATTATAAAACATCTGTCTGAAAATGTTTGCAAACAAGCATTTTTCAGTAAAAATATTTATAAAGTAATTGAACCCTGTTGCTATTCAACTCTATTATATCTGTCTCCTCTTGCAATTACAACTTTGATATGGAAGATGTTTATCTCTTTTCTTTCTCTCTCTCAGTAAAGGTACATGTTTTCCCATTTTGGCAGTAGAACTGTGGGAGACAAGTTTATATGATCTTATCGATCCTGAAGGCACCTAAGTTTGCATGCAGCATGTCTCTAGGAGGAGATTTTTTTATTAAGAAATGGTTATCTTCTGCATACACACTCCTGTGGGTGGAAACTCTGCAGTCCCAGCGCAATACAACTTCACTAGTCCAGTTTGGCAGTTTCCTGGCTTAACTGTGAATTATTAATACATGGATTCATCCTGGAGCTGTAAGTGTGTAGATTGACCAGGGAAGCCTGAATCTAATACAGAGGGAAGTATATTTTAACCAAGAGAAAGAAAAGAACATTCTTCCAGATAGTGGCAATAGGTAATTCGACTCTCTGGAATCTGAGTGCAGATATCCACAATGATATTGCAAACATATCACACATTTAGACATTAAGAGCGTGCAGGAAAAAAATAGTTATCAAGGGGATGCATGCAGCGAGTTTTAGGAAGTATGTGAGTCAGATATGAGGATTCCCACGGTTGCCTGAGATGAAGAAAGAAGACAACAGAAGTCAAGTTCAGAGAATCCTGTTCTGGCTCTGTACACCTCATAGCTGACATTTGTTTTTGTGGTTATTTGGAAGCCACCATCTGCAAGCAAATGTTTGTAATCTTGTAATCTTTAGAGTTTTCCCTTTTTCCCTTATCCCTGCTTGTTTTCTCTAGTACACATTGTCCTTCCCTTGAATTTCTTGCCCATAAGGCTATCTGAGGCTATCCCCTCACACCTACTTTATTCTACTCCAAAGCCTTTGTTTTTTCCATACAACCCACTTAACACTTGGCTTTGTAGGAAGGTGTCATCTGCAGAAAACATGCACAGGGAGATAGGAGATGTTTACATGTTTTCTGTGGGATAAAAATTGAATCCTAAACATTGAATCCTAAAAGCATTTAGCTTTTCTGACGAGGCTTTTCACAGCTCTCTGTGCAAGTGTACATTCAAGGAAGCATTTCCTGGTTTGGAGCTGATGCTGTTCTGTATGCATATGTGATGACCAGGCTGTCTTGCATTTAAACTTGCTGGCATACTTATTAAGACTTTCCCAGACACAAATATAAAACTGTTACATGCAGACAGATCCTAGATGATTATGTCTATAAGCTCTGTCTTCTTCAACATATGTGTCTACATGTGTTCCTATTCTCCTGCTTTTGACATCAATCAGGGTAGACGTATTTGCCCCAAATTCTTTGCACCACATTTATTCTTCCACCATAAATAAAATCACCAGGTGCATTTCAGTCATATCTTTACTCTTCCATTGAGTGTCAGTGCCGTTCATGCTCCTTTTGCAATTATGCAGAAATCAGTGACTGATGTCTCCTGCCATGCTTTTGTACTCTTGCTGCCTTTTTTTAATTTTAAGAAATGGACACAAAAGTCTCATAGAGTAAACCTCAGCTCCTCCTTCTCCAGCAGCACTCTGCCTGGAGAATTGACCTGATAGAAATATTGCATTTCCTGGGAAACTTGTCTTTCCCCAAAAAGCCTATAGGAGAAAGGAACAACAAAAATTACCTAACTTCTTTTAATCTTGGAAGAAACTGTGTTTGTGTGGCCATGTTTGTAGGCTTCAATGCTAAAGACCATTCCTAGGCCAGTGCTTTAGTGCCTTCCCATTAGAAAATGTTTTCCACTCTCACCTACACATACGTGTTAAATTTTAAGACTGTTATTTCTTGTTCTGGTTCCTGGAAACATTAAAATATTTTTATCTTCCTCTTGCAGCAATCTATTACGTGTCACTTTAGAGTGTCTCTCCTGGGTCTTTGCTCATCTGTACTAAATTGCCTGAGGTCTTTCAGTCTTTCCTCCTAAGTCATCAGTCTTCAGCCTGTTACTGTTCTTTTCTACACTACAGTTCATTCAGTTATTTATTGACACATAATACACAAAACTTAACTAGGAAACACTAAGTGCTGAGGAGCTCTGCATGTAATGTGTCTCTGATCTGCAAATCTTTCCCCCAAATTGGAGTGTTTATTCTAATGAATAAAATTAATGTATGTACAGATATATGTACAATATATAGATATTCTATACCAAGATACATATATATAGATTTTTCTCTCTAAAAATAGACATAAAAGGAACAAATTGATAATTTGCTCTCACTCTTCTCACGTTCCTCCTCTTATTGCTGGTGAAGATGTTGAAAGACCAGGATCAGCACATTGTTTCGTTAACCATAAATCTGTCCCAATATTTACCTCACTTACTAGCTTTTCTTTTTTTATTTTTCAGAATTTCTTATTTTGTTTTACTAATTGTTATCAAGCTAGTGCAACTACAAAGAATCAGGATTCATTAAAATGTTTAAAATAGGTCAGGCAAGCTTGAAATTACACAAATATCTGCAATCTAGGATTAATGTTATGCAGTCATTTAAATTTGGATTAAGAACCCAGCATTTAATAGAACTTGTTGAGCTTGTAGAAGCAGTTTATTGCCACACTGGGGCTGGGGACAGCTGACCATGCTGCCTGGGTACAGAGTGGCTCCAGAAAATCCTTTTAAGCCCTAAGGAGGAGACTGAAGTGAAGACATCGCCTTTATCTCACCTACTCAAGCACTGTGTTGGTAAATGTCATGCAAATACGCAGTGGGACTTATATGGCAAAGCACTTTAAAGCCTAAAATTTCCTGAAAGATGTGACTGCATGAGCAAACCTGTACCTGACTGGCTGAATAAGCATATGGGTATCACAATAACAGCACATTAATCAGCTCTGGATCCAACACAACTAGTGTGGGCTTGGCCCCCTTCATTCTTAACATCGTTACTGAATCCCATCTTTGAATGAATAAAATAATTTTATTTCTTTTATTTTCCAGATTAATCTAGATGGGACATTTTATGGATTCATTCTATCTTTCCCTTTGAAAATGTTCAATAATGTTTGGTGACAATTTTTCCAAGAAGTAGAAAACATTATTTTAAAAAATCCCTTACAGAATTTATAAAGTCTTATGGCAGTGTTGTGGTTCATTAGCCATTTTTCGATCTAATTGTCACCTAATTAATATTTACTTGCTATACCAGTATATAACCTCTACATTTTTCTCCTGGGTATATGGCCTAACTTCCACCAGCTAAAAATGTCCTCGATTCATGTTTAAAAAAAAAAAAAAAAAAAAAAGTCTTTATCTATTCAGATACTGTTAAAGGTGAAATGTACATGCAGTCCAGAATGGCTTCCTGTACATTGTTATAAATATCTTTCCTGACAGATCAAAAGCAAAGCCAATGACTTCTTAGTTCAAATTTTGTCAGCTGTAAGGTTAGTGTCATGGTACCTGTGTTAAAACATCTCCAGAATTCTACCAGAAACCTGGTAAACCTCTTTTGGGGAAACCTGTGCTTTGCCAGAACTGCTATTTCCATACCAGCACTTCAAGTCAGCCTGGTGCCAGCAATGTTGGAGGTAGGAGTGACGATCCTCTCAGAGCACTCTTAGCAAAACAGAATAAGAGCTAAACCACCCACCCTTACCGTACAGCAGCCTTGCGGTCTGTAGGACTCCCCATCCTTGGCTGGTAAAATCTCACTATTAAGAAAGAAAGCACCTTATCTGCAGGTTTTAAGTTTCACATTTGACGGTTTTTTTGTTCTCATTTGGTCAACACTTTCAGAGTTCGCTGGTGCTTTAGTTCTCATTTGTAGCATGTGGCTTTGGCAGGTTGGTGGACCTGCCTTCAAGAGAGTTGAAGTTTTGTTATAAGACATGTGGGTGATGGCTACTTTTGCTTTCTAGCGCTGTCAGACCAAGGAGCAAAACATTTCATAAATGAATCATATTTTTAACCTACTTACATGCGCTTCTCTTTTAGAAAATATTATATTCATGCCTGTTTACATAGTCATAAAATGTGTGTTTGTGTGATTGACAAAGCGTTACTTCTTTCATTTCTTCTCTTCCATGGCAGCAGTGGCTGCAGGGATCATGCTGGATTCCTGCTGCAGGAGATGTAGCTGCTTCTGTTTGAGATTCCCCACAACTGTTTCGCAGCAAATGCTCTGCTGACTTCAGCCCACATCCCCAGCAACCCCATTCATTTCTTTCCTTTACATAAACTTCCCACCCGATTCAGCAAGGCTAATTTTCTAACACCATCAAAGAAATAGTCGCATTCATTAGTAGAAACCTGAATGTTACTTGGGTGTCTTTATTACCTGTGTAATACATTTAACTGAGATGAGTATTGCTGTAGGGGTCTTCCTATCTTATATTTCTCACAGTGTGAAACATCGTGCTGATGTTTAATGAACATAGAATTTCTAGACAGATTGTTTGGCAATTATATTACTAGACTCTCTAGAAGTGACAGATGCACAAGGTGTACTTAGCTCATGGAGCCCCAGCTATGACAAATAGGATGAAACCCACCTTTGAGCTGAACTTGGATGATGGGTGAGCAATCTACTTTTATGGCTGGAGGATAATTCTCAAAACAGAAGCGTAATCCATCTGGTTACTAAATTCAAATTAAATTGAGGGGAAGGGAAGGTTTGGGGCTTGTTTTTTTTTCCTGTTGGATAATCAGCATGATGGTCTTTATCAGTTAAAAATGTCATCTCTGAACCAACCTGAAGTTGAAGAGCTCTGCTGTGTCTGGAAGCATGCCAGATTAGGGAGGACTCCAACTCCTAGGAAAGTATTGATGATTAATCCATAATGAACTTTTACATTTATGATCATAAGCAAAGCTGAGATAGTGCAAATAACACAAATGGCAAACTGAGAGCAAAACTATGACTGTCTGCAGACATTCAAAAACAGTCGGTAAAAAAAGTGCAAACTTGTTTGTTTTCTTTTAACTAATAGCATGAGAGGGGGAAGCTGGTGTGCTCCGTTCTATGTGGTTTATTAGGCAAAGAGCATGTGCCTCTACTTTTCAAAAAGGATCTTTGGTTCTCTTTCTCTCATTAAAAATGGAGAAGACTTTACAGCAGCGTTTCTCAGGCTTTTTCTCAGTACATCACCAAACCCCCTCATCTCCTCTGTGCACTGATCAGCGCAGGTTTCCGTGCCGTACCTGAGCCGCTGGGCAGGAGCAGGGAGCAGGCTCCGAGCGAGGGCTGGCACGGTCTGCAGTGGGAAGCCAGCACTCTGCTGCCCATCATTGCTGAAATACGATGCGGGGGCATTAGGTTTCTTCCGTCGTTTCAGGAATTACCCTTTGACACATTCCTCCACCTTCCCGTCTGGGCGTCCTGTCCCGAAATAGCAGAGCAGTTCCTACGGGAAAGAACAGCCGGCCAACGCCGGCCAACGCACCACATGCGGGCACGGCCTGAGGGGCCCCCAGCGGCCCCCAACCCGCCCCCGCCCTAGCCGGGCTCCCCGGCCCACGCGAAACACGCTCCACAGCGCAGCCAGGGCCAGGCGACTCGCCGGGAAGTCGGTGGACTGCAACTCCCGGCGTGCTTTGCGCGCAAGGCCCGCGGCCCTTTGAGGGCAGGGGGCGCTGAGCTTTTTGGGGCATGTAGTGCGGCCGGGCGGGTGTGCAGCCTCTCCTCCGCCCGGCCGCGATTGGTCGGGGCCAGTCTCCGCCCGCCGCGGCCCGCGGTCGCTTCGCCCCGCACGACGCCTGCCGCAATCACAGCGGCCGCGGCGGAGACAGCTCCGCCGGCAGCGCGGTAAGAGCCGGCCGGCGGGGCCGCGCTGGGGGAGCCGTGGGACCGCGTTGCTTGGGGCGGGGGCGTTATCATAGCCGGCCTCTGGCTGGGGCACGCGTGAGCGAGGGAGCCGTGAGGGGTGCCGGCCCGCCCCGCTCCCCGGCGGCAGCGCTGCTCGGGGTGGGGAAGAGGGGCCTGGAGGGGCCGGGGGGCGGCCGAGGGACGCTGGCTTCCCCCGCCGGCTCCTAGCGCTGCCGAGCCCGCGCCGTTCGTCTGGGCGCCCCGCGGCTGGCGGGAGCTGCTGGGGCCCGGCCGTCAGTGGGCGGTGGGTCGCGGCGGGACTGCCGTTCGGTCGGTTCGCAGGGTCCCCCCGCCTTGGGCCGCCGGGGTAGAGGTCGGTGCTCCCGCCGTTCCGCCCGCCCCTTGCTGCCGCGGAGCGCCCTGCTGCACCGCCGGGGCCGCCCTTGACAACAGGGTTTGGGGCTCAATTGTGTTCCCTGTCACGGGGCCCGTCTGGCTCGGAGCTGTGTCTGAGCTCGTCCTTCTGGAAAGGGCTTCACTGGGAGAGGAGTCAGCGGCTCGTCCGGAGGGACGGGGCTCGGGGGGAGAAGAGGGAGAACTGGGGGAAGCAGCAGCAGCAACGCAGATTTGGTCCTCGGTAGTGCATATTAACGGGGCAAAAAGGTGGAATAAAGAATTTATGGGTTTTTTGCAAAGAGCTGATGATGCCTGAAAGGTTCTGCACTGTGGCTGCAGTTATTTATAGCTGGTAGACAACCCTGCCGTGACATGGAGGTCTGCTCGGAGTTAGTAGCACCAGTCGTTCCTGATTAGGATGGGACAACAATGTTGGGTGTCTATATTTGGGGGTTAAAACAAAGATTACAGTGAAGATCTGAAGCTCTAGGACAAAGCGTAGGAAAAGGCATTTGGAGTGCAGGAATCTCAGACTTTCTGCGTAATCACTTCTCCACAGTTTCATTCTGTCCGTGCTCCAAACATTTCCATGTTTGTGGAGCAGAAATGCTTAACCTTGTCTGACTTACTCCTCTACTCTCAATCCCCGCTGCCCCCTACCCCAAATCACGCAATGTAGTAAGTTATTCACTCAGTGTTGCAGTAGCTGTTTTTTCTACCATCAAAATGTGGTTGCAGGGGCTTTGTATATTTCTAGACACATGAAAGTAAAGAGCAGAATCAGTTTAACTGAAGTCTTAAGATCTGTGAAATTTGAATCTGGGATTTTTGAAGTGCATAGAGGAAAAACATCCCTAAATAACAACAACAACAACAATCTAATAGATTGCCACCATCCTAGGAAGCATAAGGAGTGATTTTATTTCCCCCTCTGCCCCAGTAAATGGTGCCATCTCTGTGCTGCTGAAGAAGACAAATCTGCAAACAGCAGACTGAACTTTATTTAAAATGACTTTTAAATACATTTATGTACTGTTTAAAAGTATTTAAAACCATTCTGATTTACCATAATTACAAAGTCATGTTTTTACAGTAAAAGTGACTTGCATGTCTTCAGTACCTATACTAACCTATTTTACTACAAGTTCTAATCAAATTAAGCTGATTCATAAAACGGTTACTAGTAGATTTTGTAAAGAATTGTTTTGCAACAGAGACCATAATCTCCCTCAAAATGTAGCTTATTAGAGTTTACAATGATAAAGACTTTTTCTTTCTACCATGTAAGTCATAAAGAAATTCAGACTAATTTTGCAGGGGCTTAATCACAGGTTTAGGTGCTTCAGTTTGTGTAGCAGCCAGCACAACATGTAGGCAGAACATTGCTGATGGAGGACTGCAGACATCAGTGTCTTGGGAAGAGAGCTATCCTGAATCACATATTTTGTGGAAATCAGTATCTAAATGTTAGCAGTGACAGGCAATATGCAAATACTATGTGGGAAAAGGAACTGTGACTGGATTCTGAAAATGAAGAGGCTAGTGGTCATAAGAACAGCTGAAAAGAGAGATTTCCAAGAAAAGCCGGAATGATCAGCTGATTAGCTTAGGGCTGCTATTTCCCCCAAGATTACTGTTAACTCACTTATTTCACGTGAAATGGAAATGGATAAATGGTTTCTATTTACACAGCTCTTAGAGGCTGTGCTTGAGCTATTTGGAGTTTAAGGTACAGAAGTGTCAACATCACTCTAAGCAGGAGGGGAAAATGCTTCAATCAACTCAAACTCCTTTCTTGAGGGTGGTACCCTGTTCTAAGTCTTTTGATCTTAGTGGACTGTTTTCCCAAAGGAAACTTGAGAACTCAGGGAACTGACTGTTGACCAGAAGAATTGTTTTAGCAGCAGCCAGCCCCTTCCAGATGTGGTCTTTCTTAAGCATCCCTCACTAATCAAGTTGGAGATGTGTGCTAGCCATGGAATGGGAAGTGGTCAAAGTACTTCTGGCAGGAAAAACAGGTTTAAAGAGCTGAGTGAAATGTTCTGGCCAGAGCCACCCAGTTCTGGCCATGCTTCTTCCCGAGACTGTGCAAACTGCAGCAGCTGCGTGTGTGTGTGCTGTGGTTCTGCAGGTGGGGATCTGGCGCTGAACCCACTGTGTCTGAGAGATAAGCCTTTTTCCTGATGTGGTCTCCAAAGCAAAGTTAATTAACTCTTCTACCAGAGAGACTAGGCAGAGCTGATGAAATCATCTCATGTTTTTGGGCATCAGCCAAAGCTCCAAAATGATCTTGTAGTGAATTTTCATCTCTCCCTATGTAGTCTCACTCAGCATGTGTTTAGGGTTGCATGTGACAGGTATGGGATTCCATTGCTTTCAGAAAATGGCTTTTTATGTACCTGTGGTAAGCTGGTTGGCTGAGCTGGTTTCTCTTTGAGTATAACCTGAAGACATAGCATGTGATGGGAACTTTCCCTTCTCAGCTGTAGGTCAAGAACTCAATCAACATAATCCAGAACACCACAGTCTTTTAATTTGCCAGCCTGAGCACTTGAAGGTTTGTTTTTTTTTTTTAAAACAAGCACTCCCAAATCTTACGGTTGCAGGCAGTGACAAGAGTGGCTTATTCCTGAAAGATAAACTTCTAGATTTAAATTGTTTTTTGGAAGAAGTAGTGTCTTAGCACTTAATATTTGGTTCTATCCTTCCTGTTCTGGAGTTCTTCTGTGTGGTAACAGCTCTTGCTATAGGAGCTGATATATGACTTCCTTTACTTTGTGCCAGCTCCATTAAAAAATAAATTAAAAATCCAAAACAACCCTAACAAAACAACAACAACAAACAACCCACTTCCAAATATATATATACATATATCTTTTTCATACCACTGCCTGGAAGACTTAATCTTAGTGATCAGTAGATCCAGTCTTGCAAAGACCTATACTACATGTTACCAGTCTTCACTGTACACAGCGGCTTTGGAGGTGAGGTGGCTATTTCACTGTTTCAGCCTCATTTGAGTGGCTGCAGATGGGTGGTTTTGACTGTGGGGAACTGAGGCTGGCTTAGATAGTGTTTAGTTATTTGGTTCAGTGGTAGCTTTGACATTGTGCCTTGTGACTGTGTTGTATGGATTGGTAGTTTCCAGTTTTTATTCCAGAGAAAACCATGCCAAACTTGACTATTCCACCTTTTACTATGGCTCCTCTAACATACATGTCAGCAACGATCAGCCTCCAGAATGTCCTTCTTATAAGTAGGCCAGTGTAAAATCCCATCTCTCAGTGCATGAGGCAATACACAAGCTTGGTGCGTGTGCCAAGAGTATGCAGTTCTTCAGGGGAGTTTGCTTTGTGAGTTACGCGTTGGATGCAGCAGACCCGAGACTGTGACCAGTATACATAACGTGACTCCCCCACACTCAAAAGCCCTGAAAAGCAAACCTTTGATTGCTTTTATAGCAAGCGCTTGATCAGACGGTCAAGGTGCTCAGGAAGTTCTCTAATGGGGACACTACTTGTGGTCCTCTCAAGAAAGCAGAAAGAGCCATTTCTGCACAGGCTCAAACCTCCTCTCTGGCTTTGCTTCTCTGAATTTGACATCCTTAGGCCCAGACACATTTCTCTCACTCTACATCTTGTGCAAAAGAGACGAAATGCTACTCTTTCATGTGGTACCGGTTCACATTTGCTCTCCACTGCTCACGCAGCAGGTTGCACAGGCAGCGTGAGGCTCTCACGGGCGGCGCTGCCCGCAGCCCCGGCAGCTGGGCCGGATCCCGTGCAGAACAGCAGCGTGGGCACGGGGAGCTGCTGTGACACCTCCCAGCACTTCTCCACGTCTGTGCATCCTCGTGCCTACATCACCCTGGATTTGACCCAATAATAGTGGGCTAATTGCCAGTGATTGGAAACCAGTGAACTGCAAAAGCAGAGAGCAAGAGAACAGTATTAATCTGAAAAGGTTTTGTCTGTGAAATACTTGATAGTGAGGCTTGTTCTGCATTTGAGGCTTATTCGTTACCAGCTATTATAGAAGAAAACAACCAGAGGGAACTGAAAGGCTTGGTTGTCCTATTCAGAATTGCTTTTTTGTCAGAGTTGAAAGCTGACAGAAAACTCTTGTAACTAGTAGCAGCTTGGTACTAAAGGAAGATATGAGCAGAAATTGTACTGTGGGTTGAATAGTCTGTAAAATACGAAAAAAAACCCCACAACCAAGAAAAGCTTCTAGTTGTGATACTGATGTTTGTTTTGTGTTTGTTGTACTTGTTACTGATGTCCTCTCATCTACTTCTCTCAAACTTCTTCATTAGGGATTTTTTTTTTTCTCTCATTTGTGGAGTGAATAAAGAGAAGAGATGATACTGAAGGTGGTTGTGCTGTTGGGCTGTGCTCTGGGCATCAGCACATTCCCCATGGAAGACCCTGAAGATGGAGGAAAGCACTGGGTGGTGATTGTTGCAGGCTCAAACGGCTGGTACAACTACCGACACCAGGTAAGGACATCTGTTCCCGCATGCTGGCCACACTTCAGAAGATGCCTGCTCTGGGACTCATGGGGAGATGAGAGCTGCCTCTGCTAGTTCAGCCCTTCCATCATTTGGGCAAGTGCTTTTACTTCTGGTCTTCCAGCAGTTTGTGCAGTTTCCAAAATGAGCAGCAACCAGATTCACTCACAGCCTGGTCTTAATTCTTGTCATCCTCACCCATACATTTCCCTTCCTCTGCTCCCTTTAGTATTTGATTTTTTTTTTTTTTTTTTTTTTTTTTTTGCTTGCAACTTTGTCTTTCATCTTTAGAGAAGCTGTCTTTAGCAGGAGGAACAGCATTCTTCCTCTAATCACACCTCTGCACCCTGGGAAACTCTATCATTTAGTCTAGATATTCTATTACTAGTCTAGAGGATCTGACCCCAACTTCCAGGTGAACAAATGGTGTCTTGAATTAAATCTCTTTTTGAGACACATTCTGGTTTCTTCACATTTGTTTTTCTCTTTTCCTTATGTTATGAAAAGCTCCCTTCTCTCCAGTTAAAAAATCTGTGAAGGCTACAAATGTACACTATGTTTTTGTGGGGTGGAGGGCATGCAGAAGGGGCTTCCTTTAACCTGAATCAGCTCGCTCACTGTGTTGGACAGCGTGGCCTCAGAGCTGTGTTGGCACAACAAGGATACGGGGTACTGGAGTGAGGGGACTGGCGTGAATGGCAGAAAGAAAGGGGAACAGGAACTCCTGAGTTTGACACTGCTGTCAAAACCAGCATGTTGTGGAATTGTGATGTGAGTGTCAGGATGGACAGGATTAAATATAAGTGACTTAACTCTGATTAAGTTCAAGACATACAATCAGCAGTCAGGAGACTAAGGCAGTTTTTCCCTTTGGGGAATTCTTGGACAATCCCTTAAACAGTTAAGCGCAATTTTTACTTTAAACTTGGAACTACCTCTTTTCTGGAGAACATGGTCCATTTAATTCTGATTTATGTACACATTCATATATTTATAAATGTCAGAAAAATAGCTTGCTAGACTATTGTTGGTTAAGGTGAACTCAAACAGAGATTGAAGCACTAGTGTACAGAACCAGCATTTTGAAAGGTAAACTGTATTAAATGCACTGGGTACATACATCAGTCTGATTTGCTCAGCACTGAAACTTTTAAAATATTTATTATGTTTAATGTAACTGCCTGTAAAATCCTCTCTATTTGTGTTGAGGAAGAAACGAGCCTTTGCTGTGTTGGGCATGCTGGGTTTCATGTTTACATTTCTCTTCCCCCTCAGTTCAGGATCAGTTTGGAACTTTCAGCACAGTGATGAGCTTAAAACTGAATAAACCAGACTGACAGCCTTGTTGCGTCTAAAGAGGAACCTGTTACTGCCAAATGCTAGCTCAACACTTTGACAAACTGGTTTTTGGGATTTTGCCTGCTCCTTGCACTGTAGTTATCTCCCGATAACCACAGTTAAGGTGTTACAGCCTTAATATAAACCATTCATATTTCAAATTAAGTCTGAAAAAAGATATCTTAAAAGTTGGAGTAAGAAAACAATTATAAAAATACCAGCATTGTATTTGATCACTGCCTGCCCTGCGGTGTCTAAATACAATCACCGAGTTGTGCTGTAGTTGTTGCCACTGCTGCATAACCAGTCTTGCTGGCTTCCCTCCACTCTAGGAGGAGTTAATGCCACAACATTTAAATAAAATTACATTTTTGAAGCTGTGGCTCATGAGAATTACTTTTCTACAGTTGCCCAAGCATAAAGTTCTTAACCTTTCTGTCAGCGAGCCTTCAAATGGCAAGTATATCTGCCAGGTATACTGGAGTTATGAAGAACACAAGATGCACACTTCCATATTTGTGTCCAACAACAAGTCTTTTGGACATGACAGTTTCACAGAAGCAAATTAGGATTTGAGTGTGTTCATGCTTTGCAGACAGTTATTAAGTAATTGGTTTTCAGTGTTAGAAAAATGAGAATAAGATTTCTTTAGCACCTTCATTTTGAAGATAATGTCAACTAACAACGCAAAATATTGTTGTTTTTCAGTAGAATAATACTTGTACTGTCAGAAAGCAAAGCAGTGCTCCAGGATTGCAGATTAGTATAATGCTTTGCTTTCCAAGGGAAAAACTGCAGAAAAAAATATGTTGTACTCTAAGTCACTTTCTTTCTGCTGTCACCGTTCTTCCACAGAACTTCTCTGCTCTAGCCTGTGTACAAGTGAATTTGTGGATGTGTATGTTTCTGTACTCAATGTATTTATTTATTTTTTTTTAATTTATTACTAGACTAGTTGCTATTCTCTATGTGCAACTAAGCACTCATATTATGCCTTTGTAATCTGAGACCTCAGCAGACACATTTGTGTTTCAATTGCTCAGTAAGCTGTACAGGGTACAGTTAATAAATGATGTTGTATGCTTGTTACATTTATATTTGGTGAGCTCCAGGAGTTTTGCATGCTGTCTGCACACAACACTGTCAAAACATACTCTGTTGCCTTCTGCAATAGTTACCTGGTGGCAGTGTGTGTTCGTCTGACTGAACAACCATAAGAGGAGGAGAAAAAATTACACCTTGAATAATGTCTCAATTTCGTACATGAAAAGCTGTGGGGAAAACAGTCCATCGCTGTACAGACCCCATGAACAGTAAGTTTGTAAAGACTGTGCAGACCCTTTAAACACTGAGTTTGCACCTGTAACCTCAAAGAATCTGAAGCTTCATCTTGGACTTGTAATTTAGCTGTAAGTGGTCGGGATCCACTATCAGTGGTGCAAACCTCAAGTGTAGACAAGATAAGGAAAAAAACCACTGCACTTATCTATGAGCAAATTCACACCTTGTAGGTATTTGTTTCCTCTGTAATTGCTGAATTGGGACTGTACCTAATCAGGATGATCTAAACTTGTCTTACACATTTATCTCATCAAGTTCCTAAAATAAATTTTAAGTGGTTTGAATAGCATACAGCCCAATGTGATAGGCTTACTGTCCTTGCAGAACTCGCTTGTGTGTTGCCTTACGCTTGTGGGCTCTCAGGTGTTTTTAGCCATACCTTTGTGTTTTTTATTAGAGTTGCCTGGGCTGTGGAAGGACTATCCGTGTGCTCTTCTCTGCTCCTCAGTGGTTATTCTGACTTCTCTGTAGCAGCATTTTTATTACCAGACTGGCTGCTATTCCCTAAATGTGACTAAGCACTCACAATCTACACCAGAAGGAATACTCCTCCCATTGCCTGGGAAAGTGGCTCAGCTCTCTACTGTACGAACAGCTAGAAGGGATTTCTCTGGAAAGCTTTGCGAAAGCCATGAGCAAATAGGGTACTCAACATTACTGGTAGATTTAGGGAATGAGCCAACAAACTAGTTCTCCTTAAGAGAAATAGAATTTTGCATATACTTCTGCCTGTCCTGGGAGATGATTGTAACAGCTAACTCAAATCTAAAGTTGGCTTCACAAACAGATCAGGAGGAGAGACAGACCAATACTTTCTGCATACTCCAAAAGACATAGTCAATGTCAAAACCTGATGTGAAACAGTCTTACTAAAGGTGCAGTGCATACTTGAGGTGAAAAATAGCTGAAAAAGTCTGACAAAATTAGAGTGCTGAAAATAAAAACATTTGTATTGGCATACATGGGGTTTTTTCCAGTTGTTGATTTTATTCTTATACTTACCGAGCTTTATGGGCCAGCGACTGTATTTATTGAGGGGTTTTGACACTACCAGCCAGAGCAGTATCTTAGTCCAGGACAGTCCTAAATTCTCCAGTCTTGCAGGTGACAGGCATTGAGGATGCCTTGGCTACTTGGCTTCAATTAACATCTCCTCACTGTGCTTACAAAATTGTAACTGAAGCTATGGGAAAATCTTTCCTAAGTTTTTAAAATGGTTATACTTTTTTGCTGATTCGCTGATGTATGTTTAAACAAGGGAGTGAAACATGGCTGGCATTTCAGACATATTCTTCTACCATGCTCTTATATTAGTGTTCAGTCTTTTTTAGGCCGTGGCATTTCAGTTTACCTGTAAGGGGACGAGTGCCACTTTGCAATGAAGCTGACCGTTCATTGCACATGACCTAGTGGTCATAAGACCAGAAGTAACCAATTTCAGATATGTCCAAGCTTTTCCCTTTAGGAACTATTTATGCACATGTGTGTCATAGAACAACTTGATTTTTCCAAAAATTCCTCCCCTCCGCCAAGCAGTCTGCTTGAAAGCTGGGTCATGCAAATGTGTAAACAGTTGTACGGCAGAGGAAAGCTGAGATATTTTTTTTCTGCCTTTTAGAATTTCCTCAAAGTGTACATTTTGGGAAAGAAAATGTCCATCCCAGGAAAATAGGGGAATACCACCTCGAATTCCGATGCTTTCAAAATCAAGGAGTTAATTGTTTAAGCACAGATCTGCCATAGAAATTTGCTGATGTAGCAACAGGTTCAGACCTGCTGATGAAAGGTTTGAATGATGCCATTGACAGTGTCTGTTTTGGACCTGGCATGTGAGGTGAGTTATGCAGTAGCAGCAATCATGGCCACAAAAGTTTGTGTTCAGTGATAATTTATTCAGTAAATGTTCCTAACGTTCCTTGCACATATGAAAGCAACAAGAGTAATACCAACAAGAGATCTGGAACAACATGAGCTCTCTCTTTTTGGGTGTTTTACTGGTACAGCTATGCCAGAAGTATTTCTGGAAGAAACAAGGCTCAATCAGCAGTATTGGAGGGACAGTTACACATAACAGGAAATACTGTAGAATCACACATGCCTCCCTATTCTGGTTTTATAGAGATTTATTTTTTTTAATGCATGTAACCAGCATCACAGGTGGCCCGTCAGGTCAGCTAATGCTGTGTAAAGAAGCCAAGATAGAAACTCAGAATTGCCCTGCTTTAGCCAATGGAGTTTTAGCAGCGAAACACATTTTTGCTTCTCCAGCCTCTGTTGGTGGTATCATTATGCTGCCAGCAGGTGCAGTTCCCTTAGCAAAAGCCTTAAAAGGCTCTGAGAGTCACCAAACAAGCATAAGTTAATGTTGAGGAATCGATTACATTGATCTGTTTCCCTCCACAATAGGGAATTTAACCCATTTACATTTACCACCGATGTCTATACTAAGACAGGACGTAGTGAGCAAACAGTCAATAAATCGGAAGGAAGGAGAGAGGAAGCAAAAAAAGCTGATAATATGCATTTATAAAGCTTAACTAATTCTGAGTACTTTGGTATTGATTAAAAACACCTCTGAAGTCCCTACTGACCAGTCACATGTCTATGGGAGCACAGACACTTGCTCGTTGAATATGCTGATATTATATCACCATAGTATGCCTAAGGATTTCTGTGTTGCTAGCCTATAACTCTTTCTGTCAGCATACCAGAAGAGTATTATGTCTTAAGAGAGAGAGGCGATCTATGATCTACTCATCAATCAGTGTAGAGATGCCCTGTGATTACTGTTTTATTCTGCTTTTGCTTGGGTTGCTTCTGAAAATTAAACATACGTTTAGTCACACCTGCACTCTGCTGTTTCCTATTGCATGTGATACTTTTATAGCTCTGTTTAACCTCTGCCTTTTGACTCATTGAGGGAGCAGCTGGTGTATTGAGATACAAGGAAAAAGAAAACCATAAACAGTGGAGGATGTCTGGGAGGGGTGAAAGAGGACATAGGCTGACAGTAGGAAATGGACTGCTTTAGTGAGAACAATTGAACATTCAGGGTTAGTCACGTGAAGAGATTTTGCTGTGGGAGAGTTCATTAGCATTGAATGTGCCTCACCCTTCGCAGAATCTTGCACAACTATTCCCTCTCTTCAGCTTCAGCCACACTTACAAGACTAAGGATTACAAAGTGACAGGATTTTAGTGTCCTTTCAGTTAAACTAGTCAAAATTACTAATACTTTAGAGTCATCTGAACTTAGGTAGGTCCTCTTAAACCACTTCAGTTTAATTTACAAACTAGTAAATTAGATTAATTCAACAGAAGTAAGCTTTAAAGCTTGCTTCTGGCCTGCATTCGGAGTGTGCATTTGCTAGATGAGATTTTTTCCATTAAATCTGCACAGCTTTTCTAGCATGTGCTAGGTTGTAGTTCTAGAGTTTTGGGGTGGTTGTTGATATCCCATTAGGTCTTTCACAGACTGCAAGTCTAAAAGAAAATAATTATTTGGGGTGGAGTTACTAAGAATTTAGCATTCTCATAGAGGTTTGCGTTTACTGTAATATCACTTTGATGAGTATTGTTATTTCTGCGTCATGGGGAGATGGTTCTGTAAAGAAAAACTGCTTATTCATATCCTGTATAAGTCAGTAAAAGAGCCTGAATAGAAATTCTGCAATTCTGTTTTCCACTGAAATCTGTTTTCTTGCCCTGAAGTTCCTTCAGTGTTACTCTATGAGAAACACATAATTAAAAAGGAAATTTTTGTTGACCAAAATTCTCATGTAGTAAATCCAGATTTAAATCTTTGCAGAGATGAGATTGGTAAACCATACTTGCTTAAGCCATGGACAGTCTTTGATGCTTAGTCATGCAGGCTTGGTACAGAACTAATTGAAATTGGTAGAAATCCAACTCTTCTGCTTGGCACACTTTGGATTTTTCTGGCCGTGCGCAAGGTTTCCATTTAGGTTTTCTCACAGAATGGAGAACATTGCTGAGAACCTTTTGCTAGATTTTGTTATCTATTCCAAGTCTGAATTAACTTCTGGTTTCTGTTTAAATAAGAAATCAGAATAGGTAAATGAGAAAGAAGTTTTGCTCATAGTCTCTGTTATTAATGCAACTATTCCTAGTTAAAGACATTGAGTTTTGGTTTAACCTGTGCATTTCAGCCCCCTAGCAGCCCTCAATCTCTTATACTTGAATGCAGTTTCTTTTGGACAATAGCCTGCTCTTAGGCCAGCAAACCTATTTTTCTTCTGGTTAAACCTCTGTTAAAGCCAGTAATGAAAATCTGCTTAATTTCAGGCAGACGTGTGCCATGCATACCAGATTGTACACCGGAATGGAATTCCAGATGAACAGATCGTTGTTATGATGTATGATGACATTGCTGATAATGAAGAGTAAGTGATGAATGTGCACTAATCACATGCTATATGGTTACTACAAACATGCCATAGTCACCAATATGTTTAAGTTTGTAGTAGTTTTGTAAGAAAAACCTTTAAAACCACCTGTGATTTGCATAGAGACATTTTATTCAGCAGCACAATAATTCTCCTTTGAAATGTGCTCATGAGTTTTCTAAGCCTTATTCCACACCACAGCGTCAGTTGTGGCACCAAAGACTGCAGAGCTTCATTGTTATGAGATTAAGTGATCTTAACTCCTGGGCATACCCGGGCGTAACAGTTTACAGGAGTTAAATAGCCTAAAACAACAAACGTAGGGAAGCTCCCTGCATGATTTGCAGGTTTTTTTTAAAGGATATTATCAGATTAATTCCCAGAATGTGCATTCAACACAGAAGTGTATATGTCCCATTCTTGGTGACTGTCCAGAGTGTGTAATTGCTTTCTATATGAAACAGTTCAGTTATACAGCCTGTAATTCTGAGACGATTTCAGCAGAAATGAGTGGACTTCACACACACAGTAGCCCTGGGGGGAAAGAGTGAAGAGCACAGGCAGCAAGACTGAAAGTGGAGAGATGATAGTATAAGAGACCACTCACCTACATCTTCAGATTAATCATCATGGTCTGAGGTGGGATACCTGAAGGTACTCTGAGGGTAAGGACACGTGAGGCAAGCATTTGTAACTGACTGAAGTGAAAAGGCCTTTATATTCAGAGATCACTTAACAATACATGGTGACAGTACCCACACTCTCTCTCAGGCAAGCTGGCCACTCAGGACAGTTTAAATGGTTTCCCAGTTGTTCTGTGGTCCTTGTGGCTAATTATTCATATGATTCTATGTTCTGTTTAACTTACAGAAATCCAACAAAAGGCATTGTCATCAATAGACCTAATGGCACAGATGTGTATGCTGGAGTGCCCAAGGACTATACAAAGGAGGTAGGAATGAAACACCATTCAGCATTAGCCAGTGTCTGAATAAATCCTTTCAGCCCGCAGCTTCCACTCCAACATATAGTATAAAGCCTCCAGCTTATGCACCTGCATGATTTGATGTGAAGTTTAGTGCTTGTTCCTAAGATGAATATAAACAATGGATGCTTTGAAGTGAAGCAGTGATCATAAAAGTAAACCTTTGCACTGCTTCTGTGCTAGCACACAAAATATAAGGAGGGAAAGTCTTGCATTTATAAATGTCATAACTCGAGCTGAAGAACAGCTGTGTAAGACTAATTGTTCCATTAAATTAGATCAGTAATCCAATCACTTGGTGATTTCATGATCCAGTATCCGAGTGAGTCATCAGTAGCTAATACATTATACAATGATGGATTGAAAGGGATGGCCGGCTAAACTTGCCACTCATGCATGGATTCTGACTTTCAGAAGCCATATTTCTAAGTGAAGATTTTGTTGTTTTTATGATCAGATTTGACTTTAATCCTCTTAAATCCTTAGGACGTTACTCCAAAGAATTTCCTTGCTGTTCTCAGAGGAGATGCGGAAGCAATGAAGGGAGTGGGATCAGGAAAAGTATTGAAAAGGTAAGAGAAAATAATTGCTTGTGTAGTTTTACTTTGGCACTGATTTCAGAAAAATAAGAGGGTAAATTAGAGCAACTTGACAATCCAGCAAGACTATTGATGGCAATTCTAGCTCATTCACATTAGAAATACAATGTTTCTGGTTTCTTAAGCTATCCAGCACCAAGAAACAACTGCTGATATTTGACTGGTATGGAGTGTGGTATAGAGTAAGGTATAAAAACTCTAGTGGATAGTATCAACTGTATGAAGGTATTTGTTATTTAGACTGTTTTCTTTTGAAAGAGTGGCTATTCAAAGAGAGTTTTATCAAGAATGGGAGACTTCTAGAAAGGGTTTGGTTTAAGGTACACGAACATTTGCATTAGTCACCTGAAGTGCTGAGACTCAGCAGTCAGTGGCAGAGGAGAAGGGATCACTTAAACAGCTCATCAGCTGAAAGAATTGCGTTTCTAATCCCAGCCTTGGTCTGTGTGGTGGATGTAAGGTTATTGAGGTTTGGAATGTAATGAAATTGAATTATAGTTTACGTTTAATGCAAAAAAATCTTTGTAAGTGAAAAAGTAGTATAAGCAATTAACTTTGTAATTGATATATTATGCTTAAGGTATTTGTAAGCTAAGTTACACAAATGATTCCAAGTTTTGCAGTATTCTGATATATGGACAATAATAAATCGTAGACTGGCTAAATAGAAAGTAAGATCTATAATTAATGGATGTAATTTAAAGGCTTATATAACTTAGGTGATTCAAGAATAAAAGCAATATATTTGAGGGCTTAATTATAAGACCTCTTGGAAGGATACCTATTGTCAGTTATTCAATTGATTCTACAGAGTTTGAGATATGAAAGCATGATGCTTATTTACTAAGGTGTTGTATTTCTGACTCAGTACTGTTGGTGAAGAGTTATGTTATATTTTTCTATGTACAGTATTTCCCGTAAAACCTTTAAGAATTTAAATTTGACCATTTGGAAGAACCAGCCTAGTTAAAGAAAAATTATGTGTCTATCTTCAGCTGGCAGTTTAACTTTAGAGACAAAGCAATGAAACAGAAAAGAAGAATCCTGCCCTGGCATTGGGGAGAATAAAAAAATGAAGGAGCAGGACAGTAGTCAAATAACTATTGCTCTCAATTGTTTAAATTTCATCCTGAACAACTGAGAAAGAAAATGATATATGCAAGGTGTATAGGCAAAAAGTTAATAAAATGCTGCAAAGTTACTGGATTGTTCTCTTCTAGTAGCTGGAATTAATCAAGAGTTGACTATAAAGCATTTTTCATTAAAATCAATCACCTCACCTGTGAGAGCTTGATGTCGCAAGTCAAATAAGGGAGTGGATATGCAGAGGTCCAAAGACTCTTAGCTACTGGGGAAGACAACTTGAACCCACATAGAAATGTCTCAGTTATTTACATTTCGCCTGGGTCGAATTTTTTGCACTGAGGCTCAAGAGTGGGAACCAGAAAAGTAAAACCCAGCCCTCCTTTGTTAGGCTCTGTTGTGTGAATTCCCAAGTGGTCTGACTTCTGGTATTGGGTGGGACGAGTGCTCAGTTACCCTCTGCCCAGAAGGCTTCTGGATTGTCTTCCAGGTTGTTCCCTAACCAGCAGGTTATCGGCCAGGCAGAAGGCTGGGCAGTGTCCCCTTGAGCTGCTGCAGTCGTACCTCTTCGCCGTTAGGAAAGAGCAAAAGCAAATATGGATTTCTAGACCAGTGATACCAGAAAAAGAGGGGAGGGCTTTGGGTCTCCTTCCAGTCTATTCATGTGATTTTATCTTTAATTATCCCTGAATACAGTATAAAAGCAAAATCCCTTTGCAGATCTGGCTGTTAGGGCAAGACCTTACTTTCACCCAAACATATCTGTTTGGTTTGGAGTGCAATAAAAATCTATGGCAAGCAGTGTACTGCACAGATGTTAGGGAATCGGAGCTGGGAGCTGGCAGCGCTCTGCTGACTGCAGAGCCACTTCATGCAACTGCCCGTCCAGCCTGACGGGTTAGACATGTCAGGTCTTCATGGAGGTGTAGGCTGACGCTGATTTGCTTAAGTATGACCGTACAGATCACAACAAGGTAGTACATAAACATACCGAAGGATCTTATCAGGTAAATTTTTCTGGTTTATCCCTGTGTTACTGGTGCCTCAGTATAACTTAGTTATAAAAACATTCCTTTTTTGTCAGACTGCTACAAATGCCCATGGTATAAGAGATTCTTCAGATAGGTGTTAAAAAACAATTGTGCTCCCACCATACTTAAAGTACCAGCCCCTGCCTAACCAGCAGTCAGTTTACAGTTTGAAACGTGAGGTGTAATTGCCGTGTTCCCCATACTTGGGAGACTCGCCTGTACCCCTGGTTTCATCCCTTTCATTTTCAAATATTTTCATGTCTTGGCATTGAGAAGCAAGTTATTGTTGTAATGAAGATTAGGTTGGACTGGTTAGAAGTAATTTATTTGCAATTTTTTTCATTACAGTGGTCCCAAGGATCATGTGTTTGTTTATTTCACTGACCATGGAGCTCCAGGACTTCTGGCTTTTCCTGAGGATGATGTAAGCATTCGCGGGGATTACTTTGTCATAAAAAACGTCCTTTTAGTGACGTACTAAAATAATAAGTAATAAATGTAAATCACAAAAATAATCAATGCACTGCGATATGGAGGGTGGGAGCAGAAAAGGAGCAATATTCTCCTTGTCACCCCAGACTGGATTTTTTCCAGTTTGAATCTGAAGCACTCAAGTTGAAATTAAGTTATGTCATTTTATATTTCATTGGACATTGGTGGTCCAAACAGACTGTTTTACACAGGTGTGATTGGGCGTTCTGCTGCACTATGCATAGCATGCGAGACCATTACTCATCTTTTCTGGAGTGGTAAATACTAGAACGTTTTATTTCAGAAGGGCAAACCCTGCATATATTCAATGGCAAACAGGAAACATATTCACAACAGTTGGTATTTATTCCTATTAAGTGAATTGTATGTCTATTGCATAGAAGTGGTTTTAATACAAGCCTTCTTATTTTACAGCTTCACGTGAGAGACTTGAATAAGACTATTTGGTACATGTATCATCACAAAAAATACCAGAAGGTAAACAGAAGTTGTGAAATTAAAAGAGGAACTGGCATGGAAGAAAGACATTTGTCTTCATTTTGAGAGTTGTTTAAAGCGGGAGGAACCTGTTGCCATGTAATGAAATTTGGATTAGGGTTTTGCATTTATGAGGATTAATCCTCTCCATATTTTCTCTTTCCATTTTTACCTTACTGTATATTTGCAGTCAGTGTTGAGACATAGCATACTGCCTTTAGATAACGGTATATATTCTGGCCAGCCATGGAGAAACAACATCCGTAACTATCGCACCCTCATAATGTGTACCTGACTTGCTCTTCCTGTGCTTTGTTTGCTTCAGACTGCACTGTTACTACAGGAAGCTTGTAGAAACCTCATGTTTCTCTTACAGTTACTAATATAGTTTAAGAGACTGTACCTCTTGTCAGAAAATTCTAGGCATTTATTTTATTGCAAGTAGTTTTAAGCAGGAAAAAAATATTTAGAACATTTTAGTAGCTAGGCTTTTAAAGCAATTTTCTGTGGTAATCTGTCTCCTGTGGCTGGCTGTGTTGAGGAACACCTCCATGGCCATAGGTCTACAAGTGCTGCATTCAGTAGTGGTACATTGCTGTGCCTAACCACTGATGGTGTATTTGATTTGTGCTTTGGGCGTTAGTCGGTAGATCCCTGTGGATTCTATAGAAATTAATAGCATCATTGAATTGTGATTATGTTTTCCCTTTCCACATAGTTTAGTTCCCCAAAATGAAAAATTGATCTGTTTGCTTTTGTGTTTTATTTTGCAGCATTATGGATAGCTTTTGTTTCAGGGGTACAGCTGAAAAGCACCGAAGGGCTTTTCTCCATTTCCTCATGGAGTTTCTTAAGGTCTCTGATTTATTTTATAGATGGTGTTTTACATTGAAGCATGCGAGTCTGGATCTATGATGAATCATTTGCCTGATAATATCAATGGTGAGCAGTCAGTTAACTTACTGGACTTAAATGACACATCTTGTCAAGGCACTATTATGCACAGTTGTAGCAGGGAAGCACAAGAATTATAGAAAGCAATATTTTCCATTTATGGGAAGTTCCTTTTAAAGCATTAATGGAGTCTTATAAAGTCTATCAGGGCCTTCAGTTTCTTGCAAGTGAGAAGCTGAAAAAGTATTTCTTTTCAGGAACTGTATGGTTGCCCTTGACTGGTAGCAGTTTTGTTTTACTGACACTTCTCAGCCTCAGCACTGCCAAGAGCAGGTGTGAAGTTCCTACCATCATTGAGTAGCAAAGGCATTTGGGAGACATCATTGCCCAGCAAAGTTGCTACACTCATTTGCACAATAACCCAGGAAGTGGACCTCAGATTTTTCAGGGTTTCAAAGCTCTTTGCTGCAGAACTAGGAGCTCAGCTTTGGTTAGGATGAGGAATCACAATCTTGTCAAACTCCTGTTCTGTGGCAGGGGGACTGAGTGCTCTGGCTTGCTTGAAGTTTTGAAGCTATGATTCCAGGAAGACCAGCCATGTGTCGATCCATGGCTTCCTGGGGCTTTGGGCCTGGAGTGTGCTGCCTGGGCTTCCTGCAGCCCTATCAAGGATTTACACAAAGTTAACACAGAATGTTTCATATTGGAGATTCTTCAAAATAAACACTCAGTGAATCAGCATTTTTCAAAGTTTGTTCGATTAGAAATTTCCAGTCTGGGGACTCTCTGGTTTCACCACCAGCTCTGCCACAGGCTTACAAAGGCAGAAAATTGACAATTTTTGTCACTACGCAGCTGTCTTCGGCAGCCTTCCATGCTGAACTACAAAGCTTAGCTGGTTACTTAGTGAGCATTTTAAAGGGTGTTAAGAGCAGAACTTTACTACACAGACAGGATTTAGGACTTTTTGGGGGGGTTTTGAACTTGAGGTACATTCAGAGTAGAAACAGCGCTCTAGCTATATATTATAAAAGCATGCCTAACACCTTTTCACCTTGAAACTTGGACTTTCATTGAGTTGTACAAGCATGCTATGAATTCACTTTGGCAAAAAGTCAGAATAGCTTTTGTCTTAATAATATCTGTAAAGACATGTTTTCTGTATTTCCACTGTGTTAGCGATGACTTATTTGGAACAGTATGTTTGGGCAGATGTTGTAGTGGTTTGATTTGCTTTTCTATCAGTGTAGAGTGTTATCCAAGAAAGGATACTACTTAGAAGGTGGCCTTTTCTGGGAGAAAAGATGATTTTTGGGATTTATTCCAAGTTTGGAAAAAAAAGTCCTTATTATTATAATGAAGAAAATTAATATACAGATGGTTGTCAGTACCCAACATTGTCAGGCAGTTCTTGGAATAGGAGATTTTTCCCTGTAAGTGTGTATTCTTCTTTAAACACCCCAGACCACACATTAGGCAGCAAGGAAAGAGGTCTTGCATCAGCGCTGAGACAGACTGAGCAGGGCGATTAACAGGCTTCTTTCCTTCCTGCTACTTAGAAGTAAATGACTGAAAGCCGGAATACTTAGGCAAATATATCATGTGCAGCAAAGTAACAAATCATGTGGGGGATTAAAAAAACAACAAAAAATTTACTTTCAATTTATCTACAGTTTATGCAACAACAGCTGCCAATCCCAGAGAGTCATCTTACGCATGTTACTACGATGAGGAAAGGCAGACTTATCTGGGTGACTGGTACAGTGTGAATTGGATGGAAGATTCAGACATGGTAGGTTACTTACACGAGGCTTCAGCATGAAAAATCACTAGGCTTTTTAAAAATAGCTCTTTTACAGGATTTATTAAAATCTTTGTGGTTTTGTGAGACTGAAATCAACAAATTGAGTTGGTAAAACTATTTATCTACTATTCAGAACCATGTATAATCTTCATTTGGGCGACTAAATTTATTTATGAAACTAACTTTCAGAAACATACGCTTCTTTTGCTATTTATAATATTAGAAACTGTCTAGCTTCTAGTTTCACATAATCTTGATTTGCTAATCTGAGACCACATCTCCAAATTTGTTAAACAAATTGGTGAGTTCAGTAAGTTGTACCTCTCCTTCAGGGATCCTTAAATACTGACCTGTGGCTAACCCATTTGTTAACATAATGGAAAACAGTAGTAAGGAAACGAATCTGAGATTCATGTGCTAGCCTGCTCTGTTCTTGCCCATTTGCTGGAAGATTAAGAGATCACTAAAAGCAGTTGGAGAATATGCTGTCAAATTTTCATTTCAGTTTTTGCTTTTATGTCTTTCAAAGGCTGTATAACTCTTACCCTATTATTTCTTTCTACTAACTGGCAGCTAAAAGTCTTCCCAGCTGTCCTTGCATTTTTAGAATAGCTGAATTTAAGTATCTGTGACCACATGGAAGTTTCTTCATGCAGGAGGATCTGAGAAAAGAAACACTCCACAAGCAGTTTCAGCTTGTGAAGAAACGCACCAACACCAGCCACGTGATGCAGTATGGAAACAGAGTATGTATTGGAGTGGGCTTCTTGGTCAGATATATCTGAAAAACTTTTGGGCCCTGTACTTTCATCCCTGAAAAGAAGAAAAAAATCACTGTAAACTGGCAAGGTTGATTTAGAAAATGAAACTGTTGATCTCAGAAGACAACTTAGCATTTAAGAGCTGATGGTCCTGAGGCTAAATAAAATGCAGCCTTGTGTTATATTTAATTCAAGGAGTCGGGATACAAGTTGTTCTCCAAGCTCTGCCAGTGATTTAACACTTCAGTCAAGTACGAGAAGGGTATTTACCAGTTCCATATGAATATTAATGAATAGTTAAGTACACTGGTCCCTCAAATGGAAGGCTTGAGAGGTGATATATCATTTATAATAGTCTGATTATTCAGTGTGTTAATAGGAGGACAAATTAAAGATTCATTAAAAAAAAAAAAAAAAAGGTTACTTAATCTGTCTTTTTCCCCCACGGTGAGTTTTGGAAATAAAAGTTCCTGGTTTTTGGCAGTCTTGGCCTTCAGTTAAAAAACCTAATGTGCAAGCACACACACTTGCAACCCTATGTTCTACTTTATTTCCTCTAATAAAGCAAGTTCAGAGAGTTAGGTTTGCATGGCAAAGCAAAGACAGCCTGCCTTCTGGGGGTGACTGACCATTTCCATTTGTTTACTTTCTAACCCTCAGAGCATCTCCTCCATGAAAGTGATGCAGTTTCAGGGCATGGGGAAGAAAGCTGCCCCTGTTTCTCTGCCACCTGTAGAACACTATGACCTGACTCCTAGTCCTGACGTGCCTCTTGCGATCTTGAAACGAAAGCTGATGGCTACCAATGACTTGTACGAGGCTAAGAGGATTGCTGCAGAGATGAAGGCACACCTGGAGGTAAGCAAAACAAAAAAAATTAAAACTATACATCAAGTTATGGGGAGGGGTTGCTTGCCGTTTTTCAAAATTGCAACAAAATTACTCTTCAGACTGGTAACCTCTAGGTGATGTTTTACTCTACTTTTAAAATTCAGCTGTCTGTTCCACAAAGCACATTCAGCAATGATTAGCGACGCAAATGTAAGCAAATGCGAAAGTAAGTCTCACGGCTTTTATTGCCAGGAAATTCCTCATCTGCATCCATAGGAATTCTTGCTGTAAGGAGTCACTCTTGACTCAGTAGAACTGAAGTCTCCCAAATCAAATAGCTCCTGCAGAATGGTGACAGTATTGGTGTTATCTTTCTTCTGGCAGAACACTAAAAGCACAGTGAGTGATTTTGGGTGCCGGGTTTTCCTTTGTGTGCTTAAAGACAGATCCAAATGACTGTGCTAAAAAATGAATGGCAAAACTGGGTTCCTTAAAGAGCCCAAGAGTTGAGGGAGTTTTAAAGAAAGAAAAATTTAATTCAAAGTCTTCAAATTAGGTTTAGAAAAAGCATGTTTTAAGTTCTTGTTGGCTTATGCACAGGTGAAAGAATTTATCCAAGAATCCATGCGGAAGATCATCACCTTAGTAACAGGATCAAAAGAACAGACCGACCAAATTCTGTCAGACAGAGTGACCATCAGCAATTACGACTGCTACGAGTCAGTGGTGAACCACTTCAAAGCTCGTTGCTTCAACTGGCACTTACCCTTGGTAAGTCAAGCATTAGATGTAACCTGATGCACGTACTGGTGAAACAAGCACGGTATTCACAAGCAGGTCTGCAAAATCAGCCTTTATTAAAAAGCTAGCTTGGGGCCAGTCTCACAGCTTAGTTGTGGAGGGTGTGAGTAATGTTTTTGAAAGCAGAAAACCACTTCCACTATGTCTGTAGATAAGCAAGAATATTACTTAAAACCAGAAATAATCCCTAACTTTACTAGTTAGTGCTGTTCCTTCATCAGCTCCCCCCAGGAAATCCCAGTGTTAAGTAAGTAATATATTTCTGCTTGAGGCATCACTATCAGCAAACCAGAAACACAGCATCACTACTTTGAATTCATAATCCCAATACACTCAGTTTTCTGTATTATGATTGTGTGTTGCATAGTTCCTTGCAGTAGCCTAGCTGCTACACCCGCATTCTTGTTGGATTCCCGAGAGCCACTTTTTAGTTTAGGGGGTTTATAACTGTCTGCTCTTCTCTGGGATCCCAGTTGAGGACCAAATACTGTTGTGATAAGCACTGTTTGGACAAGAATAAGAGGTCAGTTCCTATTCCAGAAAACTCAGTCCTGATGTCAGGCAGCATAACCTAAGCGGGCAGTGCTGTGTAGTAGGATGAGTCAACAGCAGATTGATTGTAGTAGAAAGGAATAGGATTTTCTGGCAGTTAGCCAAGATTTGAGTATTGTGTACAAATCAAAAGCAATTGCACTCTTTCAGTTGGAACTTCTAATCAACCAGGCTATTAGGAGACCACATTGCCCTGTTAAACTTTTAGTTCCTCTTTAGTGATTTTTTTTGTTGTTGTTTTTGTGGGTGTTTTTGAATGAAATTGGTTAGATAGGTGAGCCTTGCTGCAAGGGGGCAATGTTCAGCAACAGCTGAATTTACCTAATGAAGTTTGAAGAGCAAAGTATAGAGAAGAAAAATCCATTTAATTTAGTACTGGGTTGTCAACACAGCAAATAAGCACCTTAAATGTTAACATCATCTCTAAATTACTTCCACTATTTAGTTTAGATAAACAGTATCTGTTCTTTGTTGTTGAAATTATTAACAATATTTGTTTATTTCAGTATGAGTATGCACTGAGACAGCTGTATGCCTTGGTCAACGTTTGTGAAGGAGGATACCCCATTGACAGGTAACGAGGTTCCCAGATACACAGTGCCTAGAAAAGCAGGAGCTGAGAGGCAGAGGAAGCCTAAGACTACAAGGCTGCTCACTTCTTCTGTGCTGTTGACTGTTTTGTCAGTGAAGTTCTGACTCTAAAGTTATGAATGCTAATTTTGGAAAACACATAATTGTTAGTTGCCTCCCACTCATAGTGATCCAGTTCCCCTGTAACCCTTTAATTTCCTTGTTGAAGACCCTCAGGGGAAATTACAGCCAGTTGGAGCATCCCAGTGCACAGCGTAACACACAGTAGCGTGACTGGTATGTTGTACAGGACAAGGGTGTTGCCCTGTAACTCCTGTGTGATCTGACACTGAAGCAAGGTTCGGAGCTGCTGTATTTTCTCCTCTGCCCCCTCAGCTGCTGGCTCAGACCAGCACAGCACTGCTGCGTTCTGATGGGGAAAGGGAACATGGCGCCAGGACCTTCATTGGTCAGTGTGTGGTAGGAAAGCAGGTCAATAATGGCCCAGGCTGACCCTTGTGGTGCGGCAGGGGCAAGGGAAGCAGGTGTTGAACTTCGGTCTTGGGATTTGTGGTAGAATCCTAGCTTGTCAGTCATGTGAGAGGAAGAAGAGGGAGCGAGAAAAGCAGAGGGGGGTAGGGAATGGGAGGGTGGACTGGTAGTTGAGGCTGCACGCACATGCAGACCAGAAGGTGAAGAACTGCTGTCCCTGCTCTTGTGACTTTCCACTGCGGTCAGTTTGGGAAACAGTTTGAGAGCAGAGCACCTGAAAAGTGTCTCATCATTATTGTTCTCTGTTGCAGAATATGCCTGGCCATGGATCAAGTGTGCCTTTGGCACTGATGGAAACAACACTCCTTACTATAGCCCTAACTACAAGTGATAACTTTTCATAACTGTAATAATCCAGACTTTACATGCATGCAACAAGAAGAGAGTCAACCGCTGTACTGGGCCTGTGCTGGGAGCTGGGGCTGCTGACCATGAGCACTCGCCAGTGCTCTCCTCTCCGTCCCCGCCTGCCCCTGGTTTGACAGCAGCATTTTGGCAGAGCACCCGGAGCCTTCAAGATGGATGATTTGTTTCAAAGCACAATGCTTTTAAAAATCTCTGGATGAACACTACAAGCCACCTATCAGTGATTGCTAAACCTATGCTAAATTGAAACATTAAGTCATTAATTCTGGATTTTTTTCTATACTGTTGCTAACTATTAGCTTTTTAAAAAAGTTAATGAAGTTCATTACAATGACTGGTTTGCAGACTGGTTGAAGAGTGAAAAAAACAAAGGTTATTCCTTAAGCTTTAACTCCTTAACAGTTTAAAGAAATCAATTGCATTCAAGAACTATCAGGCGTGAACAGCAGAGTTAAACTGTGAACAGTAGAATTCTTTGTGGGTAGAAAGCACTGTTTCCCAAAGAAAAACACAAATATCTAATGCTGTAAATTTAGCACCAGTATGATATAATTAAATGTATATACACACAAACCTGTGGGAAGTCATGGAGTACAGGAATCGCCTGTGAAAAATAATAAAGTTGACAGTTTCATCAACCTGCAGGGCAATGCAGTGTTAGACATCTGGTGACTTGAAAAGGAGTGAAAGCTAATTAATTTTATGATGTTGCATTAAATATTATCTGTACCTGTAAGCCTTTTATAAAACAGGTCATCTCAAAAACCAACCAGACAACACGCCAAACCCACAAACAAACAAACAAAAAAACAAAGCCCAAGGCCCAAACAAACAAAAACAGCAAAACAAAGTTAAAAAAATCTCAAAACCATCAACAACAAAAAGTATCAAAAGCCTAAAATCACGTTTGAAGGCACCACTCCTCAGAGATGACTCAGTAAATAACAAGCAGGGGAACAAATTAGAGGTTACGAGGTGATTCAAAATAGTTTCAGGATGTCCATACCGTTTTACCTGTGGAGACAGGGTACAGAAATACTTCTGGGTTCTTTCCAGAGTATGTTAAAACATTAAAAAATACCTCATATCCATAGGAAATAAAAAGCTTTGGAGAAAACTAAGCCAGTATCCACAGGATGGAGGGAGTATCTCCACTCAAAGGAAAGGGGTCGTAGGGTGTATAAGTGAAATTACATTTCTATAAAGAAGAGCCAGATAAAGCCAGGAGCATAAGCACTTTCAGCTGTCTGCTGAGTGAGTGAGAGAAAGTCCCAGAGAACATGTAGTGTCAAGATGGATGGGGTAAGGTAAAAACTATGTGGAACTGGGCTTTACTGAATTAATAAATGAAAGTTTACATCTTGGGAGTTGTTGGAAGTTGAAATATTTGATGCTTTTCAGATGCTTCTTGTTTCTTTTCAGCTGTAAAGCTTTTTTTTTTTTTTTTTTTTTTAGCAGAAATCTAAAAATAAGAGAGAATGACATTTTTGAGTGCCCAGATATGTGGCAGGTGTTCCCCTGATGGCAGGAGTTAGGGTTGGCCACACAGGACAGCTTTCAGGCAGTCTGGCCGGTATGTGTGTACCAAGAGCCCCCACTCACTTTGAAAGAACAAGAAACATGACTCCTTCAAAGCCATGTTTGCCTATATACATGAAATCTGCCAAGTTTTACACATCTCTGCTTTTAGAACTGTTTTCTGTTCTAGAAATCCAGCCTGCTTTCTCAGGCACTTAGCATCATTAGTTCATAGTTTTAACAATTTTCTTCACCCTTTAGAAATACCCATTCTCTTCTGATGTATTCAGAGGGGGCTTTCTGGTCTTCAGGATTTTCATTTCTAAAGTGCAGAAGGAGAGCTAGCGTCACTTTACAGCCAAGGGTTTCCAGCCATACTAAGTAGGCCTCAAAAAGTAATTACCAGATGAAAATCAGCTGCCAACACACTTTATTTTCACACATTACTGACACCCAGGTGGCACTTACACCTCACTAACATCAAGTGTCTTGGCCGTCCTGCAGGCCCTTGTAGCTCAGGATGCAAAGCTGAAACATGAGAGAGTGGGAGTTTGTTTTGTCCGTTTTCCTCCTGTAAGACTGATTTCCAGTGCTTCACCATCTGAAATGCTGCCCATGGCAATGTTACCCCTTCCCTCAGAGATGTGCTGAAATGGAAGAGATGCATCTGCTGAAGGTGTCACTGCAGCCACAATGCCTTCTGAGATGCAGCAGGTTCTTACCCGCACCCTGCAATAAAAGCATTTATGTGCTACTGAATTTCCAGTTTGTAGCCAGAGACCCATTTCCTCTGCAGTCACTCAGTGAGCAGCCCCATAGGAGAAAAAATACAAATCACCTTCATCTGCATTGATCAATACATTTGCTTTAAGGCCTCCAAATAGCATCACACAGGCTTAGTGCCTGCATGGCAGGCTGTTTATTTTGAGATGGGAATAGAACCTGGTGAGAAAATCATTCTAGAATTGTGCAAGGTCGGTCTTACGCCAGAGTACCTTGTGGGGTATTGGGCAAGTGCAGACACCCTCGCCCTTCCTGCAGTCACACAACTGCTCGGGCTGCCTTTCCTAGAATGCTGGCGTGCAGGAATGACTTCTGCAAAATATGGAAAACTGTCAGGTTCCCAGCAAATTGTCATCGCCAGGCAGAACAGGGCAAAGTTGAGGCTGTGTTATTTACAAAAACTTTTCCTGAGCAGAATAGTTGTATATATTCGTGATTCCTGGGACAAGTGCCATCTGCACCAGCCAGGTCTTCCTGGCCTCCTCCTCCTCATCGCTAGGAACAGAGTCCAACGCCCTTTTCCCAGCTGTTCTGTGCCAAATCTGCCATGTGTTTCTCCCCAACATCCTGCTGTTCACTGCCTTTCCTTTGAGAGGATCTGGAAGGCATGATGGGCCTCCATAGTATTCTGTATGCTGACTAGTTCTATATAATGCAAATTTACATGGGCACAGTTTTGTTCAGAGTGCATGTGACCGCCTTTCCTTCTTTACTAGCAAAAAACCAGAAGGCAGATCACCTGGAGTTGGAGATCATGCACTTTTTTGGAGATTCCAGTAGGTAGTAGTATTTTAGCTCTGTCCAAACGAAGTTGCATCCTCTCTCACAGCTTAAAGTAAGTGCTGAGCAGCTGTGCCTGTTGCAGGGCAGGAGGCTGAAGGATTCTCATTCCTGGGCTCACTCTCTGCCCTGTGAGAAAAGCCATGGAGGAGCAGCAGAGGGGAAGGACCCTTAAGCTAAAGTCCTGACTAAGCAGCATTTCATACCGAGAGCTCAGGCAATTCTGAATCAGAGGCTGCTTCCTTCCTTGGGACACGATAACCCAAAAGAGGCAGGAGACAGCAGCAATATTCACACTCCGTAGTCCCATGCACAGTGGGCAGGGCTGGCTAGTGTCCTGCAGCAGCAACACCCATCCTAGGTGGGACTCTGGTGTGACAGGCAGGGCCTTCGTACCAGCTGGACAGGAGGAAAACATTTTTTCACAGTGGGAGGGACTGAAATGCTGGAACAGAGCCCCAGTGAGGCTGCGTGATCCCCAGCCCTGCAGACCTGCAGCACTGGAAGGATGAGGCCCTGAGCAACTGTGGGAGGCAGCACCACTTGAGTGGGGCTTGGACTGGAGACCTCCAGGGGGCCCTGCCAGCCTCAATCACTCCACAAGCCTGTGGAAAAAACCCAGTCTTGTGCTGGGTTTCAAAGTACAGTTGGCGAGTTATGCATGATGCCCAAAAGCTCTTGAATTCAGTAGGAAAACTGCCTTTGATTTCAATGGAGGTCATACATGACCTGCTGGTGTAATTATTGCGGTGAATTATTGACAGATTGTATCACTGGGTGCAAAGTGGCATTAAACCACCTCTGTGCATGAAGTGGCCACTTAGGCTTCTTGTTTTCAATTTGCAGAAGTTGCTGGGTTCAGCAGGTCTTACTCCTCCTCTTGCTCTCTCTCATGCTGGGATCCTTTCCTTGAGTGACTGTTGCACAACAATTCTGTAAAAACAAGTGTTTGAGGAGGCCTTGACTGGATTGCACAACACGGTCAAAGTTTTCTGAAACATTCTTGTCTGCTGATGGCTCATGTGAGGTCCAGAGCCTGAGTCACGGCCCGAACATCTTGACTAACCCAGGGAGGCCATGGATCACCAGACTGGACTGCTTCCTCCTGGCCTGGCTGCAGCATGAGGAAACCCCATGGCAAAGCAAATTAATAAAACCCCATGGATCATTTAAAAACACCCATTTCATTCCCACATTTGACTTTTTTTCCCCTCCACCACTTGAAATGTCAGATACCAGCTAAAACAGTACAAGATCCTGAGCACCAGGCTCCAGACAGAGGGACATGCTGAATGACTCCAACAGCCTCCACGCTGGGCACCCAGAGCTTTACCAGGGACACCAAAACAGCATCACGTTCCAGACAGGCTGTTTCTCCATGACCCCAGTGCTGGCAGAGCCTCAGTCCCACTGCTGAGCTGTGAGCTTGGAGAGGCAGTAGCCGTTTCTGTCCTGGGTCCTCCAGGATCCCATTGTCCCGTTCCCCTCCGGACTTGCATTCCCTGACAAAGGACAGCTGTGGCTGGGCCCTGGAGGAGACGGATCACCCCTATACCCCAGAGATGAATGTTTAGCAAAGTTGTTGCTGGCGGATTATATAACGTCACCAAACAGGCCAGGTGCCCCACAGCCTCTGAGCAAGCCCTGCTCTGCACTGAGTCCCAGCTCAGGGATTTCTCTCCGGGCAGCTCACAGCCGGGCACAGTAACTCACATCACTGTCAATCACCTCTGAATTCAGGAGAGCCACAACAACCTTTGCAAATCAAATCAGAGCTTTGCAGTTGTTATGCCAGAAGAACATGTTGCATGTGCAATTTGAGAGCCTATGTAAAAGCCCACAGAAATTCAGCTGGCACTCCTTGCATTTTGAAAACTGGGATCTGCAGGTCTGATTTTGGGACTAGGCTGTGGTAAATTTTAGTCTGAGAACATTTGGAATGCAGTGATTTACCACTGTCACGGTTTCCATGGGCTCCAGTGACCAGCAGTATAATCCGTTGTTCCCCCTCGCCCCAAGGTCCAGCTGTTGACTCAGATGTCCCAGGACACTGTGAGATGCTGGAGTGCTTCACTTCATCAATTTGTTGCTTGACCCTGGCCACTACAAAGTCTGGTTGCTCTCTGGAAATATCCAGCAGAAGATCAGTCCCAGCTTCCTTCCTTGCATGTTTCTACTTTAGCCTCATCCCCATCAGATTACTTTAGGCTCATTAACTGTGACTGTTAAAGCATAAAGATAACCTGATGAGGCCAAGGACTTTGGCAGACATATACATCTTTGTTCTTGGAGATTAAAATAATTTACAGCAAGCACAGCAGATCTAAGCTGCTTGTCAAACACACCACACCTCTAGGTCTGGCGCTGGGAACCCCAGTCCCACTGTACGTGGACCCTGTGCAGTGTGATACCTGGGCACAGGTGGTGGGAGCCAAGGGAGGTACCTGGCTTGGAGCCCTACCAAGGTGGTGAGGAGGCTGGTGGGAGGTGGGCCAGAGAGCTAGTCTGGGCCCTTGTTTGGGTGGGGAAGAGAGGTGCAAGGCAGGGGGGAATGTCTCCTTTGGGAGAGTGGGTGCAAAAATGGAGAATTTGGAGAGTATGTGTGTGGGAGTAGGCCTGAGAAAAAAAGAAGGTTCCTAAGTGATGCTGCCCAGAGATTGGACCCTCCTGCTATCACAGCCGAGATCATCCTTGGTATGACCAACGTGGAGCAGGCCAGCCCTCAGGACACATGGACACCGGTGATTATGCTTGTGATGGAAATGGGACAACTGGCCTCTCTGTGCTGTGTGTCAGGGACTTGCTGGCAGTGCTTCCACCGCAGGAGGAAACTGCCATGAGCTCATTCAACATGCAGGTGGTAGTCAGAGGAGCCAAGCAGGGTGGGGACATATTGCCTCACAGCCAGTGTGCCCAGGGGACCCTGTACATGTGCAGGTGAGGGCCTGCCACCCAGGGCAAGGCGGCAGAAGGGTGAGAGCTGACATCCTTGCCATAGCCTGCAGCATGAGCAGGGGAAGCCAGTGTTGGGGAAGCAAGTCTGGCAGCTCCTATGGCCATGGGGGCTCCCTGGGTGCCTGTCCCACTGCTACAGCCAGGAGCAGACAGCAGGGGCGCCCAGGGGCAGCCCCAGTCCTGGGCATCCCTGGGGATGCGAGCAGGCTGAAGCCAGGCAGGGCAGGGCTGGAGCTGGAGCCTGCCCTGCTCAGCATCACCAGAGCAGGGGCTGACAGCCCTGGAAGGCTGACATGGGGTCCTGGGCTGTGTGCTGGGTGGTCCTGGGGAGAGACTGGAGGCAGCAACACCTGTGAGTGCCCTCAGGGCCCTGAGAGCAGCATCTCCTTCTCCAGATCGCTACTGGAAACCTGTATCTCAAGTTTGGTCACAGCACCCCAAGTGCCACCCTGAGAGCAGCGCAGGCTCCCAGCAGGAGCACACTGCCCTGCAAGAGGCTGATGGCAGCACAAGGGAGGGTTCAGCTCCGGCATGCTGCGGGTGTGCTGCCCAGGGGCAAGGTGGAGGTGCCGACAGCTGCACAGGAGCAGAAATAACCATGGATTTGGAGTCAGCTCAGTCCTGGTGTCACATGCTGCAAGATCTGCACATGATGACCTCGAAATCAAGACTGCTGTTATTCACTGTTCCTCATTCTTGGTTGTCCCTTCCTGACAAGATGTGCACACAGCCCGAGCTGGGAGATGCACAGCACTGGCTCACTGTCTGTGTGCAGATCTGGCCAGTGCACTCTAGCTGGGGCACATAGACACGGGCATTTCAAGCCCCTGAAACTGCAAGAGTGACCAGCTACATGTGATACCATTTTACCTTTGGAGGTTCACAAGTAAGATAGGAACCTTGGTCAGCTTGGCCCAGCATTCTTTTTTGAATGTTGATGAGAAGAAACAACAGCAGCTTTGAGCAAAACCACAGTAAAACATTCTTTCTTTCTAATCAGATCTTTGCTAGGCCTCATCCCATGTTCATGTAGCTGCAGTGGAGGTTACTTGCATCCTGCATACAGACAATCCACTATCTGTGTTGGCAGTGGGAATTTTGCCAGAATCAAGGCACCCAGAAGACATGGATCTGTCTTCAGTTAAAGTTCCTGCTTCTTCATTATCCAATCCTGAAAAACTGTTTTCAAATTTCATGCATTTTTTTATTGGTTCAGTTTATTCTGTAGGAATTTAGGTTTGCAGGGAAATTTAAGTCTGCAATGACTGAATGACTGAAAGCATAGGTAGAAAGGAGAATTAGCAAGTTCTGTCTGCAATTTATTAAATTAATAACCTGGTGGGACTTGGAGATATGAAAAAAAACAGAGAAAATGACATCAAGGTGAAAAGGGACAGGTATTTAATTCCAGCCCTTTTTTTACTTTCAAATTTTAATCTTGTTTGCTACACTGGGCAAATAATTAAGTTCTTAACAAACACTTATTTTAAAATAATTGCACCATATCACACATGGAAATAAATATACATTTTACCAGTCACTATCATACAACCAATGTGATTAAAACTGCTGTACATGTAAAACAGATGGTTAAGACTTTGAATCTGTAAGAAAAATACATTGATGAAAATGCCGATTTCAGTGGCAAACAGAAGAGAGAAAATATATTCTTAGTGAATGTATAGCATCATCTTGTAAGGTCTGTAACTACAAGGATTTCAAATGACATGTAGTAGACAGTAAAGGAGAGATGGAGTTCTGCTAGCAGGGAAACCGTCTGCCACTGAATACATCAGACAAGACTCAGTTTATACAAACTGGGTGAACAGATAATGTGTAAATGCAGTCTTACCTCCAGAGAGCATTGAGGTGTGTGCAGACCTTTCACAGGCCTTGTGCACAGAATTGCTGCACACCTGCTGTAATTTGCTATGGAGTAAATGTCCACTTTTCCACAAGATCTCTGGATTTTTCCCACTGTCCATTTACATTCTGCAACATCAGGTGGCTGCCAGCCAGAGGTTCTGAGGTTTGATACTTCAAGTTTTCCAGAGGATGAATGTTCTCCTGAATGCTCCTTCTATTTCTGCAAATGAACTCTGCTGAGAAATACCCTGTATTCAGACAGCATCTACAATTAGCACATCTGCCCTGTGCTGAAGGCCACACTCTGGAGACCTTCTGAGGTCTGCAGATACCAGAGGATCTCATGTGATGATAAACTATCCAGCACTTCCAGGATGACAGCAAACACAAGAGAGGAGTAGCATGGCCCTTAGGGAAAGTTTGACTCTTTGACAATTGGAACTGGTGCGGTTCTGTGGTCTATTGGTTTATAAATAAAATGGAAATCTTTCTTGGTTTCACTCTTTAGCAGGGAGGCTTTGATACGGTGAGGAAGGGCATTTTTGTCCAGCTGCAGCCACTGGTCATCAACATAAACAAAGAGTCTATAGTCCTTGGGATGGGAGACTTCAAACTTTTCAGCACACAGTTGGCTCAGCTGCTCAGCCGTGGTGTCATTTCGGGAAGCAAGTGTCCTTGACTGAGCACCAATTTCCAGAAAAGAGATAGAGATGAAATCCTGAAGAGAAACATGAGGATGGCTCTTATAGTTAACACAGTAGCTTAGGACCAAAAGAGGCAGAATTCAGCCTCAAAGCTCTAACTGCTTAGAGCTCCTAAACGCTCCCAAATATCCTCCAATGCCCCAGTTATTCTGTCCTTTCTCCCCTCTGATGAACAAGTTCTGAATCATCAAATACTTAAGCTAACAAACACTTCACCAAATAATTAGTCCTGTAAAAAAAACGTAAGTGAAAGTTCTTTTCTGATTTTGGTGATACCCTTAGTGAGCAGCCTGCAACAGTTCCCTTTCTCATCTCTCTGCAGCTGCTAAAGAAATAGGATACACAGAAGTAAGAGAACAGAATAACAAGCCCAAAAACTCAGAGGTCTGGCCCAAAAACCCCCTGCCTCACAGAAACAGGAAAGGGCTGTCAGTGCAGTGACCCTTGTAACTCCACTGTCACCCAAACATCACCTTGAGGGCGTGTCCTCCAAACTTTCTTCCATCAGTAAGGAAGTAGAAGTTATGCTGACGAGGCCAATTTACTTGTATCCCGTTTCAGGCAGTAACAAGTGTCGGGATGACTTTCCCCTTGCCAAACTCATGAGGAACAGAATCTAGCTAACTTTTGGCCATAATGGAACCTGTGTGTTTAATTCGTATCTGTGAAGTTTAAAAAACTCCCAGCCTTTTTGGTCAGAAAATACTCAGGTTCCCCAACAGAAGTGAGATTTGCCAAACATTTGGACTGCGGGTTTCCAAACTGCCTTTATGGAGTATCACTGCAGATGAGTAAGTGAGCCATAGGGGTGTGGAGGGGCACGTTGGTTATCTCCACCAGGATGGGCTCACATGTCTCTGATACAACCCCTCATTTGAAGGAATGGAAAACAGCCCTTACGCTGCTGGAGGAGGTGGAATCTTCTGGGGAAATGTGGCATTTTCTTGCCCAGCTGTTTTGCTCCGTGCTACGTACTCTCTATGAGCTATTGCCAGAGCAGCACTGGAGGCTGGATGGATATTTGATGCATCCCATCCACTACACACACATTCCAAGACCTTCAGGGACTGTTTTGACTACAATATGGGAAGCATATGAACCCCTATGCTTTCACAGGGATACATGGACTGTGTCTCCCACTCGGGGGACTTTCCCTCAGCATTCGCGATTTTCAGCCTTCCGCTGTGGACACTTTACAGAACCTGAGACGTGGCCTTTGCTGCCTCCCTGTGGGTGACAATTTCATTGCAGGGCATCCCGACTGCCTAGTCCTGCATGTGGCCTCACCATGGCTGGAGACCCAGAGGACTCATCCCTCCTGCGACCCTCTCCCACTGGTGCATGGGGAGGTCTTCACCAGGCCATGCACAGGATAGGCTTCAAAGCCAGCCATCCGTTGTTAGGTTTGCCTTGCTGCTGGGCAGGAGAAGCCAGGCTGTGGAAGACGCCTGTCTGACCAGCCCTTGGGATGTCGCAGATCCTCCTAACAGCTTTATGCCACCCAGGAACTGCCCCTGTGTAGCTTGCTTACATCTCCTCAGCTTAGCCCAGGATGACCCCAGGCTCTCAGGACATGGAGAAGAGGTGATCCCTGACTCCCTGATGCAGGGATCCAAACATGAAGACTCCTAGCAAGACTCCTTCGAGAATGAACAACAGAACAACAACAGAACAACAACAGACTGCTCTGCAGTCATATTTAAAATTATATCTTTATGACGGTACTTCAGGACTTCCAAATGCATTTTGCAAGAAAAATATACCTCAAATAATGTGTGGGGTTTTTAAGATTCTGAAATCTTGTACTGTATGTACTCTTGGTTTTTAATAGTGATTTGGATTAATTTGGTTTTAAAATAATTATCATATTAAAAAGTAGTAAGTATGGAGAGAGTACAATCACATTCCAGGCTTTTTGCCTAGAAAGTACTGCCGGCTACCTGCACTGATGAGCGGGAAGCTCGGGCCTTATTCAGCGTCCTCCGTCGCTCCCAGCGGTGAATGGAGTCCTGCACCTCCATGCTCAGCTGCCGTGTGACTGTGATTTTGTCATAGTTCTTGATGTGCTCCAGAGCCCCATAGGTGGTGGTTAAATAATAGGAGCCTGCAAAGAGAGAAGGTCTTGTATGAACACCACACCTGCATGGGCTGTTCATTTCCACTTCCATCCGTCTGGTTGTGCCCATGCAGCAGCAGCTGTCTAACGCTTGCACTCTCTGTGCCTCGCTGCAGGGAGTGCAGGGGTGCCTGGTGTTAGCCCAAGAGAGAAAAGACTTAATGACCATGGTGTCCTCCACTCCTTTCTGCCTTACAGCAGTGTCACTGCCCAGACTGCTGAGGCTGTAGATGTCCTAGGAGTAAATACAGATTGAAGGCAAACTACTACACAAACTGCCTTCACAAACAAACCACAATGATTCTTATATCCAATCTAAATCTACCTTCTTTCAGTTTTAAACCATTGCCTCTTGTCCTGTCACTACAAGTCTTGGTAAAAAGCCTTTCTCTGTCTCTACACATTGAAAGGCTGCAATAAGGTCTCCCTGGAACCTTCTCTTCTCCAGGCTGAACAACCCCAACTCTCTCAGTCTGTCCTCACAGCAGAGCTGTTCCAGCCCTCTGATCATTTTTGTGGCTCTCCCCTGAACCATCTCAAACAGGTTCGTGTCTTTCCTGTACTGAGGAACCCAGAGCTGGACACAGTACTCCAGGGAGGGTCTCACCAGAGTGGAGTAGAGGGGGAGAATCACCTCCCTTGACCTGCTGGCCACCCTTCTTTTCATGCAGCCTGGGATATGATTGACATTTAGAGTCCTGGGTTCCCTGCGTGCTCAGCACCATTGAGGGCTGTCTCAGATCTGCAAGGACAAGTCATCCTCTAGTCCCTGGATCTCTGTCAACTAGACAGGGAGCCCAGATGTTTGGCTGAGGGTAACTCCTGGACTGTTCACAGTTGTGGAATAAATCTTGGTAAAGCAGAGAAACGGGATAAAGCAGAAAAAGCCATCAGCCAGTGCTTTTCCTTCAAAAAGTCCCTGACTGCTGTGGTGTTGGTTGCAGCAGGTAATACATAACCAACTGCAGCAGCCAGAGAAGCAGCTGGACTGTGGTAAGAACAGGATTGATCAACAGAGATGGAGATAAGCCCTGATGAGAGGACAGAGTTGAACATGAGGAAGGTGCTGCTTTGGTTGCCAGGCAGCCCCATGTCAGGGCATGGCCCCAGTGCCAGATTAATTAAAAGTGCTCATTTTCCCAGCTGCCTCCCAGGCTCAGCTCTGCTGACGAGCGAGGAGCTCAGGCCAGGGTCTTCTCTGGACAGAAGGAAGGGTCAGCAGCACCATGTGCCTGAGGCAGTGGGCATGGGGACAGGTCGCCGTGTCTTCCAGGTGAGAGATCATGCCAGGCCTGAGTGGGGCGAGGGGCCAGGCCTCAGCAGGATCCCCTGCTGTAACCCCACTCACCTTGGGTGCCAGGAAAACAGGGAGAAAGAAAAATTGCCTGTGAGCTGGGAGGAGCTCCCCGTTTTTAAAAAGTTTCGTAACAGTTGCAGTTGCCTCTAGATGGCACTTCCACATCACACAAACGCCTCGCCAGCCTGCCTGGGGTTTCAAAGCCCTTCCTCAGGGTCTGATGAGCTCCACAGTCATTGCGGCTGGTTGTGTCAGTGGCAGCTAAGACAACATTTAAGAGCAGTATTTTTAGAGCACCATTAAAGTTCGGTGTGGCAGAGGAGAGACCAAGACATTGCCATTTGAATTTCCATACTCAGATGGATCCGATGAGGAAAGTCCCATAAAGTAGGTCGGCATATACCATTCTTTACTGTCTCCCACAAACTGCTGCTGAGATCAGGCTAACAAGCCTGCACGTACCACTTTCTCCATCTTAAATATAGTTACTATCCTACCTCATCTGTCATTCCATATTTCTTCTGCTCTGGGAGAGTCAGGTGTGCCTGTGAGGGGGCCCACAACGTGGTGTATCCCTTCTCTCAGAATCCAGGGAGGAATATCTCCCAGTTCCCCGTGACAGGAATTCATTACATCTTCTTTAAGAGTTATTTTTTCTTCCACTTTCCAATATCTTCATTTCCACACAGTCATTCCCCATCACCTATTGTTGCCTTTGCCCCAGTAGTCAATATCACTGTTGCTATAAAATTCATTGAAAGCAAATTTTTAATTTGGAGGCTAGATTTGAATTATTTTTTGTGTTTACCTGATGTAATTTCACAGTTTTCTCACTCCCACTTTCTTTCTTTCTTTTTTTTTTTTCTTTTGTTTCTGTGCCTGAATCACCTTTTGACATTTAACTTTGAAAAGCCTAACTCAGATTGACTTTTGCCAGTTCCCATTTTAGCCCTGCACTTTGTCATCTCAGAGCTGTCTTTACTGAGATTTTTTACCCCCCATTCCCTGTATCTGCCATTACTCCCAGTCTCCTTTCTGAACTGGTTATTCAGCCAGTTTGATCTGGAACTCTCTCACATTTTTTTTCCCTTTTGACTGGAGAACACATTTCACACAGTCTTTTCATCTTTGCCTTAAGAGAACTTCAGCCAGCTTTGTGTTCGATAGTCTGAGCTCCCCAACCCAGCTGACTTCAGTAACCACCCTGGTAGTGTGCCCTTTTGAAATGAAGAACCTGTGGACAGCATAATCACCAAAAATAGCTTAGTTATCCCAGCAAAATGCTGTGCTTAGGCTAACATATTTTCTGCTAACAATTATTTTCAGCAGGAAAATTAGTCTGTGCAGAAACCCCACACCAATACTATTGCATTGCTACAGCTATTCTGTTAGTGTTGACTTTTGCCCGCCTCTGCACTGTGCTGGGATGACATGCTGTTAGTTACAGACTTATACCTCCATTTAATATAAATAAAATTAGTCTGCTGTTGTTCATCCAGGACTCCGAGAACTTCAGTATTTACCAAAAAAAGTCTAATAAAATCCATTTTATCAGTTTAGAGACCACTTGGTGAAAAATGATCTGTGTTCTTAACTCAGAGTGCATAACACTGTCACTGTTAGTGGCATTTGCTTCCCAAGCTATATTTAAGAAACTAAAAGCACACAATTCCCTGGGGTATTTGTCCTTCTGTAGCAGAGGTCTTTATTCACATCCAAACCCGATATTCCTCTCCAACTCGACTTTTGTTTTTCTGCCTCACTGTGATACTCAGCCAGAGAATGTTGTCAAAGGGGTCACTTGAATTTAAGAGTAGAGTGACCACGAGAATGATGTATGGCCCCAGACATACAAGGCATTTTAAGATGTGCTCTTTTCTCATTGGAATAAATAAAAGTGTCTGCACAACAGACTACAGCAGCAGCTTAATGTTAGGCAAAGACCTTTTAACTTTTCAGCCTTTGGGCCAAAGAACACTAGATGTCTCTCTTTAGGTTACTAATCCAGCAACTCAGTTCTCATTTATGCTGGGACCCTGCCTTTCTAGCTGGTGTCTAATGGCACTGCACTGCTAAAAACATTTAAAGTGTTTGACAATAATTTTAGTGCCTCATATTTGAAAAGCCTGGCTGAAGCTTATCCACAAAGCCTAGTGAGAGTCTTGCTGCCCCACTTTCACAAACACAGAACTAAGTAATGCTTTCCAAAGCGAATATTCCAGGAGCACATATTGTACTCTACCTTCCCCAAGCTGCAGAGCAGGGTCCATGAGCTCCATCATGTACTCCACATTCAGAAGGACTTCAGTCAAGTTGCTGCGGGCCAACACATACATGAGCACGGGTAGGAAGTCATCTGCACCGTACGGCTTCCCTAAGCAAAGAGAAACACAGAGTGGTCCCAATAAAGTCACCACAAAGACATGTTCCCACACAACAGTGACAGCTTCTCACTCAGCATGTCCTTTGCAGACTTTAACTCACATTATCTGAAGAGTTAAAGCTTGAAAGCACCATCAAAGAAAAAAATGCTATAAAGGAGAAAGTATGTTCACTTAAAAAGTAACTAAACTTGCTACAATCCCAAAATATGAGCTTGAAAATTTTTAGTGCACTCCATTTCTGCCAGTCTTTATTAACTGGAGGAAGAGATACTTCATGTAACACAAACAAGAGACAATTCTTGCAGCATGCAAAGGCTGCCAGCTCAGCCCTCTCTTTTGACACTGCTGTCAAGACTGCAATTCAGGTTTGCAATATTAGCAGTGAAGTTGTCTACATGCATTAGGGTTATTTATTCTCTTAGGTTCACTCTATATGTGGGACCAAAGAGCAGAAAATAGAATTTAAGATAGTGGTTTTTAGGACTGAGGACTTCCAGGTTTATGTTGCCTCAGAAAGCAAAACATCATACTAAGTGTTCCTAATTAAAACAGTGTCCCAAGAGCTGGGATCTAAGAGGAAGCATCTTTCCAGCCATGGTGTCTAGCTAAGAAAACAAAAAGCCTTTCACATTTGACTTATACTAGTTTTTGGACTTTGTGTGCAGCAGGTGCTACAGGAACAGATCCTCATGGGCTCAAGATTTCCTGTGCTTGAAACATTCATATCAACAAAGTCAATGATGTGATTGTATATGTGATTTGTAAGAGCTCTATGGGATCTCTGAGGACAAAAAAGGATACATGTTAACAGTCAAAATTATAAAGAATTGCTACTTAAAATAGAATCCAAACTGAAGCTTTATCACATAAACAGCAGAGAGCACAAGGACAAATTTTCTTATTTGAAAGATGCTTTCACTTTCTATCAACATGTCATGAATTCATCATGGACAATCTGTAATAACAAGTTGCTTAACAGGCCTATTTTCCCGACATGCAGGGTTGACCATTCCTCTTAAACTAAGCCCAGACTGCTTTCCTTCCAAATGTTCTCCCTCAGATTGTGGGCAGTTTTCCTCACCTGAGCACTTGGATGTGTTGTTTTCATGGGCCATGTGTGTCTTACTTGAGAACCTTTTACCTCATCCCAAACAATCAAAGCTACCCCTTATGTAGCTTCCATGAAATTATGTCCTAGCCATTTTTGGCCCATAGTCCACATGCCCTTCCATGGTAGGGCATAAATTCCTTTTTCTCAAATGTTCCCACTGACTTCTGTCAAATCTTTGCCATGAGTCAGCTTTCCTTTTTTGTCATTCATAGCTGATGCAGACTCTCCACTGGCAAAGAAAGATATTCTTCTGAAGCCACAAAGACACATAAGATTAGCCCCTAATTTAAAAAAAAAAAAAAAAAAAGGCTTTAAAATAAACCCAGTGATATATTTAGTGAACAGAGAGTTGGTCCAGTTAAAACAGTGTTGGAGGATGAGAGATTGTCAGGGCTGTAATTCAGTCTGTTTCTAACAAAGTCTGTACATGCCACAACATGGCCAATTTATTTAATGAAAGCTGGATTAACACTTTCAATTCTGTTTGCTTTGTTATGGCTGCCTTTAGTTGAATGACACAGCCTTAAGTCTTCAACCAAAATATAAAAGGACTATGTTGTTTCATTAACACCTGGATGGACATTTTGTTTGTCTGTTGTTGGCTTATGTCTCTGTGAAAGCTTCAGCTCTGCGAAGGGTCCAATTCGTTACTGTCATATGCATCATTACCATAATACAAGCAGCTTAGCATTACAGCTATTTAATATTGTCTAGCAAAAAAAGATGACATAGTTGAAACATGAAAACGTACCAGAAAAACTGCACAGAGAAAAGCCTTATTCTCCTTCTGAACCTAAGTGAATCAGATGCCAACAGAGTTAGTTCTGTATAAAACTAGTGTAAAGGAAGATGAAGTACCAAAGAGATTGCTAGGCTTATTTTTTTGCCTTCTTTAAAAATTGTTTCTTTTCAATGCAGTAGTTACTGACTAGTGGCATGTATTCAGTTCTCTTGATTTCCTGAAGGCCAAAGCATTTCCAGTACAATACCAATAGCAGAATTTTCACTTCCCTACCACTCTTTTTCACGACCAATCCACATTGTGTCCACCAGGGCATGTAAGAAAATGTCATGTTCACAACATGAATGCCTATTCACTAGGAAAAAACAATGTGTTTTTGCTTTGTTTTGTTTTGTAGGTCACTGAAAGACCAACCAGCCAATGCAAAGTGGAAACAGCAACTTGAAACTGGACAATTCTGTGTCCACAGGCATCAACTTCTAGTATCAACTGAAATGAAATTTACAGGACACTTTCAAAGAACTCCTACAGAATGTCTCGATTTCTTTTTTATTGCCTGCAAAGTGATTATATTTACAAGCAGGCACTGAGTCAATTATTTTTCATTGCTGTCTATCTCATTTCTATAAGCTGATTTAGCTGCTCTGCCCACCAGCCCTTGTTATAAACCTTTCTCAACTTTAAGATTTCATAGAAATATTATTGGACTCCCAGCTGTTTATACAGCTTAAATATGAAAATCTGATATACAGTTTCTTTTTTATTAATAAACTTAGAGTAGGGATGTCTGACTGCAGTAACAGAAAGCGTACTCATTCTCCATATGCTGTGTGCTCATAACGTGCATAAATTACCAGGCCTCATTTAATCCACTTGTGGGAATATGAAGCCTGATTCTTAAATATCCATGTCTGTAGCTAAAGCTGAATCAGCAGGAACTGTAGGTGTCAACAAGAGAAAGGCAAAGCTAATCATCAAGGGTCTAGCTCTGACTCCATGTGCTGAGCTCTGTGCTCCAGTGTTGCTCAGGGCAGGCCAGGCATGAGACATTGTGCCTGCTCCTTGTAGGCATCACAATGGCTTCTCTCCACTGACTGCAGATGAAGCCCAGGACAGGGGCTTGGGAGGGCCAGACTCTGAACCTCCCCTTGTTCTCCTTGGCAGGCACAGGGACTAGCTTAGACATGTGCAGCCATCAAACCAAGTATGGCCCTGGGATGCCTTGTACCTCAGTCCATCCATGGGGATAATAAATGCTCTCAGCAACTCGAATATGACGAGAAGCAGAAGGTGCAAAGATATATGAAACAATGCTTGTGAACCAAGACACCCAAGTGGCTGGTGCTGCTCAGCATCCTGCAACCCACATGCTCTCTGTGCCATGAAAGGCACCGGGGCACTAGCCACCATCCATCAAGGGGTCACAGCAGGGATGTTCTCCCCAGGCTGCTGCTTCCTCAGTTCCACTTCCAGTCTGGGCCAGAGTCAAGCTCCCAGGCCAGCATGTCTAGCTCCATCTATGGTCTCTCACAGAGGGGTGTGTTTGCAGCTGAAAAGATTAAATCGAGCTCTGACCCTGCCAGTGGTCTCAGTGATGCTGGGACCGAGCTTGCTTGTTCAAGGTGGTGGTGTCCTACTCCAGATATGGCCTGCATGCTTTATTTCCCCCCTCTTCCCTGCAGGATCAGGAAACATTTATTTCATAAATATCTATAAGAAGCTTAAAATAAGCCTTCTCTCCTGCCACAAACTCATCCTATTATGTTTATAGCAAAGCAAATACAACATCAGCTCCAGGCTGGCATGCAACACTTGAATAGAATGGGTATTAATTAAGTACATGATTTAAAGCAACTGGAATTCTGCCTAAGCCTCCATAAAGAAATTGCAGCCTATTTTTAACACATTCATGTTTTTCTTTTCCCCCGATACATATTCTGACAACCAGCAGACAGTGATGATGCACTCTACTCTAATATTTTACAAATACTGGCATTATGTCTAGCAGCAGCTCTACAGGAAATATGAATTTTAGCCTCAGTTTATAGCTGGGAAACCGGAGATACAGAAAGATTAACTGAGATTTGTTCAAGATCACTCGCATTTTCCTGTCTTTTGCCCATCCCATACTACTTCAGCAAGGTTTGGTTTATGGTATAGTTGAATTAAGAGAGTTAATACATACAGGCAGCATGAATCCATCTCAAAAGCATGTTTTACAGATCAGAGGAATTCATTCTCCTTGAAAAATGTGAAACATCTCTTTGATTCAAATGTAGAAATTGCGCTACCCGAAAGAAAAGAGATAATGTCTAGTCCATCAGCCTTCATTAATAGTAACTTAAATACAAATATCCTTTCCTAAAGGTAACAAAGCAAAGCTGTTATGTATAGCTTTACTTCTCAGAAGTGAGATGTGATAATGAGCAGTGTGGTGGGATTGATCTGACTTAGTTTTAGGAGCTTCTTGCGTCATTTCTGCACTGGCTGCTGAAGTCTTTGAGGCCAGTTTCCTTTCCACAGGCTCAGCTGTCCCACTGAGGAGCCACTGCTTCCCGCCCAGGTCTTTGCCAGCTGCAGACACATATAGGAGTACATAGGGCAACTAATATCCAGCTGCTCAGTTTTATAGGAGATGACAAACTTCAGTCTAAAAGCTATGGAGAGAAAGATTGCAATGGAATATATGTCCTATTAATCCTCTATTTCCAAAAGCTGACTATGCATTAGCCATGTACAAAAAACTATGCAACAGAAATTAAATCAGATGTTTTAGGGCCAGTCACCTAGCCAACTCCATTACTAGTACAGAACTGGTTTTGAACTATGTGCTCCTGCTCCCTGTGCAGTTCAAAGATATTCCAAAATTGATGCTTCATAACCTTAGGTATTCCACAAGTTAAAGATGTTGCAGTAAGAAAATTGTTCCTCTGTTCATTCTTCTTGAATCTGCTTAGAAAACATTCTCCCCCTCTTTCAGACTTCCAGCTTAAACTCAGAGGCTTTCCATGCCTGATCTTCCCTGCTCATGGACTGATCAAACTTGGCCTGTTTGTTTCACACAGTATTTCTTCATAAGCCAAGGCCTCCTGCTCCTCTAATTTTGCTTTTCTATCAGTTCTTTTCCACAGAGTGCCAGCTCCCAGGTAGCACAAGTCTGGGAACTCCAGACTTACCATTTCCAGTACACACCACATGTACTGCAGATTTGCATCTTGTTTATCACTCCACAAGTGTCCCTAGTGTTTTTAATAGAGCAAAAAGCAGAGATTCTCATTCTACTCCTACCAGACAATATGTTTTTGACATTTTGCCTGAGTAAAGAAAGGTATTTCTGAAAAATAAATAACAAGGAGTTATTTCTACATAAGATTACAGTTCTTCTGTATAAATTAGCTACGTGCCCAGCTCTCCCTCTGGGTATTTGAGCATGTTTTCCAAATGGAGGAGCAGTCAGAAAGTTGGGAAGCTTATAGTTCCCTGTAAGTCCTGCCTCTTTCTTTTTCTGGCATACAGAGAAAAAAATGCCAGCCACTTTGTGGGGGGTGCGGTGGATTTCCAAACTCTTCTTCATCTATTCTTTTAGTGTATATTATTCTTACTAAATGCTTCTAGTATTTTTAGCAGGCAGGTTACATACTTTTAGAATTTACATTACATTCTTGGAGACATATGTTGCTGTTGTTTAGTTTTGCACAGAGCTTGGAGAAGTTCGATGAGACACTGCAATGCTATTAATATCATAATTGTCCCTTTGGGGAGGATTCACTTACTGGTATCACTGCATACTCTGTACGTGTGAACATCTGAACCAGTATCCCTAAAATCCTTTTATGGCCAATGATGAACTAATCAATATCACCAGTGGAGTTTGTCATGAGTCATCTCACCCTAAACCAAACACCTACATCTAGCCAGATGAATCAACTGAACTCCATTGACTAAGACCCTGTTGCCTGTAATGAGAAGCTAGCCATGATAGCCATCTGTGGCCACTTACAACTAGATGTAGCTGTAGATGAGTCCTACTTTAGCATAGATCTATATCTTATAGTTGCACTTAGCGGTCTGTTGGGAAAAGGGTGTACTGACAAAGACTGTGAACTTGCCTTCCTGACTCCTTGTCATGAATCAGATCCACAAGTTGATTGCCTTCAACTCAAGGGAGGAATGTCAGTTTATACCAGCTGAGGATCTGACCCGTTCTATTCATAGTCCTAGTATCAGAAAATTTTTCAGGCAGATTTTGTCATGTAGTATAAATTGCAACTAAACTGGAGAACTCAGTTTTCCTAAAATTGCCTGATATACATGGAGTCAGTCAACGCTGACCTCAAAGTTTCATGACTCTTTCAGCAGTGCTAAGATGGGCACTATCACAACACAGATGTTCCTATGTAAGCCTATCCCTAGTTTTAAAGAAAACTTGGTATCTCCTGGGACACCCTAGCCAAACCTGGGCTGCTGTACAAGGTTCTCTAAATGTTAACGGTCTCGTGTTTTTGTATGGCTGTGAAAAAAGGGTGCTTTATTTGGTGGTATTTGCACTTTGCTTTGAGATATGAAACCATATTCTCAGGTCAGCTTATCCTACAGCCTAAAGTGAATAAAGACCTGGCCTGAGTTGCCAAATTGCAGTTATCATGTTACTGAACAGGTAACTTTTCTGACAGAGGTAGACTGATTTTGGTCCTGCGACAGAATGAGTGATTAGTTTTGTGTTCTACCTGCTCTGATATTGGAAAAGGGAGAAACTCTCTAATTCAGCAGTGAGTAAGAGGAGCTAAAAGAAGAACAGCCTATTGCACAGGAAGCTGAGTGTGGCCTCTGCTCTTCCTGTGTGAAGAGCACGGCACTGCCTCAGGGCTGGCTGAAAGCAAAAGGGGCCCTGGGCTGCTGCTCTTGAGATGGGTCGAGAGCAGGAGGAGAATTCCTGACCGCTGAAATCTGGTCTGAGCAGCTTGAAGTGCACTCTTCTGCGTACCACCAGCTGGGAATTCCCTGTCAGAAAAATATCTGAGTTTGCTGAACGTTTGTCTTTGCCAGGTGGAAAATCAAAGTGACCTGGTATCAGTTCATCCTGCTGAAGAGGTTTCACACATTTCATTTCTCAGTGGGTCGTACAGGACATTTCACTCCATTTCCCTCAAAAAGAGAGAGAGGAGTGACTATAGCATTCTTCTCCCCTTAACTTATTTTTCTGGACTGTGTTTATTGTGGTACATTTCCTTAATGCCAGGCCAGTTTCCTTCTGACCAGGCCTCAATATGCATCACTGATCACATATACTGGAAAGGGAACTGGACACGCAGGGGTGAAGTCAGCTTCCAACCTACACCCGTCTTGCAGTAGCACTCAGCATGAGAAAAAAAATGAGCTGGCTGAAATAAAGTGCTTTGGTTAGCATAGCAAACCACAGTGAAACCCTCTGATTTCATGAATGCCAGTCTTTTAAAATGTAGGGGTTTTTGAATTATTTCCCCAACCCCTAATTTCTGTTAGATAAAATGACGCAACAGCATTTCCTGCAACAGAGAAATTTCAGCCCTGAGCTTATTGAGATGTGACAGATATGTAATGTACCACCAGCATCAGGAGATTGTGTCTCCTATATGGGTTTTAATGAGGCAAGTGAGTCTTTGATCTATACCAACCTTACTCTCAAACTTAACACAGCTGTTTTGACAAATTTACAGCAAATTCCTGTACATATGTCCAAATCTTCTCATAATACTTGAAGACAATCAGAAGTTCTATCCACCTTGCAGCTCAGGCTGAGGCCTGGGGTGGCTTCTTGCCACCCTTCTGCTGTTAATGTGTCTAGATGGGTCATTGAACCTTGCTGCATACCATCCAAGGGATGACCCTGAGGTGAGGCTCAGAAGGACACAACAATTCCTGTATGGGTCATTCAAGGCTGTTGCCAGTACAAAATAGAGGAGCTAAAAGCACTTTTGGAGATTGTGATTTCTAGAATAACCACAGGTTGTTTCAAATTAGTATCTGGCTTCTCTCCAAATTTATGCACAGCTGGTCATCAGCTCACCAGTATACAAATAAAGCTCTTAAACTGGCAAGGCAGATTCCTGCATATTCCTGGAGGAAGGGGCTTCCTAGTCTATCTGCATAAAAACATCCTGTCTGCAGGCCGAGGGCTTAATGTGTGCATTTAGTGGTTGGCCTGAGGCCCAAGTTATATTTATACTCAGAGCACATACTTCCTCAAATCGAAGAAGTGCAGAAGTGGCTTTTGGAATTTACTGGAGCTTCAGGAAATAGTAACAAGCAGTACTAGCTTTCTACGTCTCCTCCTCAGTTGAGGCAAAACTTTGTGAAGGCCAAATCAAGGGACTTTTCCCCAAACACCTTTCCTAGAATTTACTATTAAGCTGCTACAAGCTGGGACAGAGCTCTGAGGATTTATGGAGACCTGTGTGAAAACCTATGCAAAAAAAAAAACATTGCCCATAGAACACACACTTATAGGCATCTGGGGTTTTTTTTGAGTTATGGAGCTTGAAATTAACCAGGTAGCATCTTATACCGTTATTAATGCAGACAAATTTACAGTGACTGATGAGCCCATTCTGATCAAAAATTGTGTCCAGCTGATACCTAACACAGTGACCATCCAATCTGAATATTACCACATTAACTGTATCATAAACCCTGCTCCTTTGACACATGGAGAAGGACCAGTGGGGGATACCATTTCAGTAGGAGTGCTATACCTGGGGTTCCCTGAGCCATGGAGTCATAGATGAGTTTGCAGGCCTTCAGCAAGATGGCAATCTTCTTTTCTGGGGAGTAGGCCTTGTGCATGGTTGTGAACTTGTGAAGGATCTTTTCCAGCACAATGGTTTCAGGCACACTGGTCGTGACGCCAAGGTCAGTGGTAGTTGTGTTTTGCACCACAAGCTGATTCTCTTTTAGCTGCTGTAAAGATCCGTCTTTGTTGTGGATTTCTTTTAAGTAAGAATCAATGGCTTCTTTTAAAGGTTTCAGGACACATTTGTACAAGGCCGTCTCTGCAATCACTTCTGCATAGAGAAGGGAGAACACAAAAGTGCATGATAAATAATCAACACAGTAGTACAGGTGCAAGTAAAACTCCTACGAAAGCACGTGAGCACGTGGTCAGTTATTCATGCCGTTCTGCATAGCTGTGAGCAGGGAACAGAAATGACATCCCAGAAAGTAAAGGTTTTATTACCAACACTCACCAGAAATCCTGGATAGGCCTGAGATGAACATCAATGTGTGGTCTCTGCCACTGGAGCTGCAGGAAAGCTCCTGTTGTCCTTGCCTGACTCCTGGCTGGCCAGTGTGCCACTGCCAGGCAGCAGGAAAGCCAACTCTGGGAGGAGGTGAGGAACCTCACCTAACCGTGCTTCTTTTACAGCCCTCCCCTTACAGATGTCCAGGTGGGATTCCTCTCATGTCCCTTCTGACATCTCCCTCTGACCTGTTTGAGATATTCACTGCGGGACAAAATCAATTGCATCCTCAGAGTGCCCCTTTCTCTGCAGTGACTGAAACGGTGCTGTAGCCACCAGCTCAGAGGCAGACAACAACATATGGTCAGAAGTTTCTCACCCTTACTGCTCAAGTGACTCTAACTTACTGATACTTAAGTCATCTCTTACGCCACCTGTGGATGAAGAAATAGTGTGCGTGTTGAATGTTTGCTTAATATTTAGCAAGAGATAAAAGGAAGTGTGGCAGCCTGTGAGAAATTCTGTTGTCTAACACCTAGAAACAAGAGGCAGAGGTAGAGGGACTGCAAGGGATCCCTTGCGCTTGGAGAAAAGTTCTCTGGGAAAAGAGTTCATTCACTCAGTCAGTGAAGAACGAAACAGTGGGCATTAACATTTATGTATACAAAATGCAACTGTTTAAAAGAATCCAGAGAATCAGGCAGCCTGAGGCAGGACAAATTCAGATGGTAAATCTTCCACAGTGGGAATCTCTGTCCTCCACAGGAGGCTGACAGGCCATATCACCCTGTTAAGGAGCTGCCAGTGAACAGGGCTAGATCTAACAAGGTACATCTGCGGGAAGGTGGGGAGATCCTTGTGCACACGCAGCTCTACCAAGTAGAACAAGGACACTTCTTCTTTCTGCCTCCTCTCCACCTTTCCTAATCAAGGTTCAAGACAGACTTCTCTGTGATGACACCCTTTCTGCCTTGAAAAAAGGGGTTATTGGTACAAAACTTGCAAGTGTTACATGAGGTGCAAGAGAAATGAAACTGTAGTTCCCCACTCCTAGTTAAGGCAAGGGACTGGTAGCCGGTCTGTTCTGCTGGGGAGACTGGAGGATCATGTAAACAGATTTGCTATCTGAGAAAGAAATCAGCAGCGCCTGCTGAGACTGACAGCTGAGTGCCTCTCGGTCCTGGCTCACCACTTAGCTGGGCCCTGCATAATACTGGAGCTACAGGATCCCCTGGAATCCCTGGTGACTTCTGTGGTTGGCCATGTTCTGTGTTGGGGGTCTTTCAGCTCCCAGCTTATTTTAAGCCAACTTAGGGATCTCATAAAGAGCTCTGCATTGGTTCTCGGGTCCTCAAGAAACAGTTTTAAGTCAAAACAGCATGTGAGTGCATGCATGTCTGCCTTGTCTGGTTGTAAGTCTTTGACTGTGGTGAAAATCCTACAGCTCTTTGTATATTCCCTCATGAATGTGCATCAAAAAGACCAGTCCATTTCTTAGCAAGGCAGGAAGTAGCACATTACTCCCTCACAGGACACTGAATAAGAAGCAACAAAACACCCCTAAACAATCAGAAACATTATTTTTCCTGCCCAAAGGCAAACTATGTCTGCGGCAAAGAGAGGTGAGAACGCTGCATTTTGGAGCCAGCTGTGGTCTCGCAGCAGGCAGGATCTGCTCTGAGGAGCACAGAGCGGGATCAAGTGATTCCTCCGACCTGCCACTCAAAGTCATTGTAGTCTCATCCCTCCCTGTGAGACAGTGACTGACCCCTGATCTGGCTGCCACATGCAGGGAGTTCTCCATCCTCCCTGCAGAGTGTGGGGCAGGGGACGTGAAAGGCCATGGGAAACAGAACTGTGTAGGGGGAAGTTGGCCATTTGTGTTCCCAGAGAACACAGCTCACTATGTGTGTGCCTCTGCGTACACATACACACTCACGCATTTATATGTGTGTTTATGCGTACTCATATATACATACACGTCTCTCTCACACACACAAACAAACATATCTTCTGCTTAAACTTTTCCCTTTAAAACATTCATAATGGGATTTCCCCCCTCATTGGTCTCCCAGTTTTTAGAGCTGCTCCTCCAAGTGCTGGCAACCACAGAGTAGACTTCAGTTCACACCCCTCAGTTTTTAGGAGATGTTTTATAATTCTGCAAAGCAGAACCTGTGTCTGCATAATACTATCTCCCTCCTCACCTTCCCAAATCCTGCCCAAAGATGGGTAAAGCACAGTCACCTACCTAACTGTTCCTCGGTGTAGGAGGCTGGGTCTATCAGAGATGTCAGCTCGGTGCTCTGCACTAAGTAACTCTTCAGCTGTGTCATCATCATCCGGATTTCTTGTAGCATCTCTGTGCTGGAGCTCTGCTTTGCCATCATCTCTAAACTGTACACTCTGTAGTCCCGCACCAGGTTGCCAAAGTACGAATCCTTGTCCTGTGCCAGCTCCACTATCTTCTTCTGCAGCTTCCTGTCACTAGACAAAAAGACTGTGAAGACATTGGACAGGCTTACAAAGGACAGTCTGTTCTTGGCCTTGCCCAAGATCATGGAGCGTGTCTTTTTACCAGATGAACTACTCAGCATCTCCAGGTCATCCTCGGTGCTGCTGGTGGAGTAGGAGTCTGGCTCGGACGCTGATGCCTGAGCCACAGTGCTGCCTGCTGGGCCCTCCAGGGAGGAGTGCGAACCTTTCAGTTCAGCTGAGCTGACAGATTTGCGGCCATGTCCCGGTTCAGTCTTGGTGTGTGTGCGAGTGGCACCACCTGCCACTGTAGCTGCGCTGTTTTTGCACAAAGCCTGTGCCGTGGCTGTCTCTGCCACTGTTCTTTGCTTTGACTGGCAGGAGCTGGGGATCTTTGGTACCTGCGAAAGCCTCTTTCTTCTTGGTGGTGGGATAGGAGGTGACTTTCCATTCTTAATGGCATTGCTTTGTATCTCAGGCGTGTCCTTCTTCTCTGCAGGTTCAGGCTTCGTCTCCTGAAACTGTGAAACAGCCCTTTCGGGAACCTCCCCAGGCATTTCTACAGCCTTTTTGCACAGCAATCTTTTACCTCTGTTCTCTGCACTTGTGTCTTGTTTTTCTTCTGTCCGTTCCCCTTTCAGCGTTTCACAACTTCCAGGCTTACCCACACAGCTCTCCTCGGAGGTCCTCTCACACAGTCGCCTCCGCGGGGGAACAGAGGGCTGGGAGCCCTTCTTGGGGCTCACTGCTGAGGGCTTGTTGACCAAGCAGCTCTGCTTCCCGTCTTCTTTATTGTCACCGCCCTCAATTTTCATTTCCTTGATGCTCTTTCCTACAGGCTGAAGAAACAGCTCGTTTTCTTCACAGGCGGTCATGGGGTCCCGCAGGAGCTTCACAGAAGATTTCTGAATGAAAGCGTGAGGAGGTGGAGGTGGAGGGGGGCGGCGGGGAGATCTCCTTTCAGTGAGCGTGGTGGCAGGGGGGACATCGGTGCTCACAGCATGGCTTTTAGAAGGAGGTACGTCTGGAGGAAAAGGATTGCTGCACTCTTCTATAAAAATAGGATTCACGAACCACAGCCTGTCATTTCCTATTGACAGCTCAATTTCACATGAGCAGTGGTTTGTGCTACTTGCAAAACACTGGGTAGATCTTAAACTGTCTGCCTGGGCAGTGCTGAAAGCAGGGTCTTTTGCAGGGTGGGATAACTCCTCTCTTCTTCTGTAGTTTAAGGAGGAATCCCAGAAATCTGTCCAAAAAAAAAGAAAGAAAAGAAGAATAAAAAAAATGCTCTGAGAGAATTGTAGTTGCTAATGGAATGTAGATGTCCTATTTTTTGTTAAAAGAAATGGTACACACACTTTCACACCTCTGCACAAAAGAGTGTGAAGAAAGGGTCATCTGTTTTATGTGTCTGAGATGGTTCAAACTAGGGGACAAGCTCAGAAGCTTCACCAGAAACCTCTTTCTTGCCAATTTTAGAACAATAATTTAGTGAAAACTGTTAATGCTGTGCAGCCTATGCAGTGTGAACAGGGAAGTACAAATAACGAATATGAGTGATTGTGAAAAGGGTCTATGGCTTGTTCAGTGATCACTGCCCTGCCGACGCAAAGAGCTGTGGACACGTGCGGTGAGGGTGTGAAGACCCCAGGTGAGTGCTGTCTCCCACTTGCTGATGGTGGGAAGGTGTGGGGCTGAGGTGTGCAGCCTGGATCCAGCGTGCACCAGGAGCACAGGAGACATCAGATGAAGATGACTCTACTGTGCAGCAAGCTCATGTGACAGACTCTGTTCTACACAGAGGTCTGCTCCTGCTTTGCAGTACCACCATTCCAGAAACATATGACTTTAAATACCTGCCACAGATGAAAACTACTGTTAATGTCTACAGCTCTGGAAGATCATTATCTACAGCCATGCCCACTCTGTTTTGGACTTTGCCATGAGACTGCCTGCCTGTAGGTGTAGGACAGGAAGGATGGTACAAAAGACTGCATACACAGGAAGGTTGTATACTGAAGGACTAAAGAATAGTTAAGTATTTCAGTGCCATCAGCTGTAACTGGGAAAGGAAGGTGGTGTTTCAGATGCAAGTAGCCATTTCTATGTGTCACAAACCTCTTATTAGAATTAATTTTGTGGTGACTTGTTCAAAAAATAAACCTACAATGTGTTTGTACATGTTTTGCATGTGTTCAGTATAATATTTAATCTTTTTCCCTTCTCCCAGAGGTGAGTTCTCAAACCTGCTTGCCCTACCAGTCTGATTGTTTTTAATCACTCAGATGCTAATCTAGGGTCCACTACTGGAGGCATGAGGAAACAGAGGCTCCTGCAAACCCTGCGTGTTCTGACCAAGGGAAGGGGTATAAACCTCTGAGGGTATTCTCTGTGTGATGACTGCATAGATGCCGACAGATTTAGGGACAAGAGGAAGATGGGAAATCCTGGAAACGCCGGCATGCAAACAAATATTTCAGCATCCTTGGTCCCTGGACACAGAACTGACAGGGATGGCACACTCTCCTGCGTGGACTTAGAGAGGATGCAATGGTCCTGCCATACAGCTCCTGCACACTGCGCTGTGCTTCATGTCAAGCTTGTCTTGCTGCAAAAACATCACATGCCAGGCCCAAGAGGGGCTGGATGGCACTGCACACATGTGGGATGACCCTCAGTGCTGAGCACATAGTACAGCTCTCAGGACTGTGCCCTCAGCTGTGCCATGCCAGGGCCACATATTTCTGTCAGCTGTACCAGCATAGCCCCCAGCCCATCATGGGGAAAGGGGCATAGAAAAGCCCCAGAAAAGCTCAAAGGGACTTCCAGATGGGAAGGTCATAGCAGAACTCAAAACAGCAAAGTAACTCTTCAACTAAAGTCACGTAGAGCTTGAGGGTGAAACATTCAGATAAAAATCTCTCCCCTGCCCACTTCATCCCCAAAGACAGGCAACTTGTTCCTGGTTTTCTCCCTGGTGCAGCTGTGACTTTTGATGGCTTCCTGCTTGCAGACAGCTCCATGCCATTGCTGGAAAAGCCATCTTTTTCCTGCTGCCACCATGACCTGCCCTCTGCAGGGCTCTGCCTTGTCCGCTCGATGCCCTGAGCCCACTGCAGACCTTGCCTCCCTCTGCCAGTCATGTGGTCCCCTGGGGCACAGTGAGCTGTCCCAAGGACAGGGACTGACCCCTTTGCCCCAGCTGCTGCCAGTGCTGCAGACAGGGCAGGATGGGCAGGCTGCCTCCTCGCTGCCCCTCTGCTCCCTCCAACCAAGCATTGCTAGAACATGGCCACAGAGGAAGCCATGCACAGGTGAGCTAAAAGACTGTCCATTCCCATCAGGATAAAATTGCTGATTTAGCCTCCTGCAGCCTGGACTAGAGTCCATGGGCAATTCAACTTCAGCAGCATGTCACCTAGTTTTCTCAGGGAGGCTGAGGTTTGAACAGCTTTACTCTCTGATTTCCTACCATGAGAAGGAGGAGAACAGAGAAGTTTAAAATAAAAGTGTTGTCAGGCACAGCAGCACTCTTGACAACAGAATTCAGGAACAGATGTGCAGATGCAACTGCACATAACAGCATCACACTGCTGAGACCCTAACATCTGAGACTGTCTGGGGTATGATTTTCTTTAAATGCTCCAATTCTACTGGGTATCAGCAAATGCAAAACAGTGGAAGCTTCTTGTTTAAGTCAGAGTATAATACTGTGGAGTCTCATGAGCTGAGGAAATGGTGAGTAAACCAACCAATAAAAGGGAAGTTGGTTATTTTTCTCAGTAGTGGCCAGGATAAGACACTGTGATGAAAATGCAATGCTTCACTCAGACTGTGAAGGAGACCAGATGAGGTGGTCCTACCAAGGGTTACACAGCTGCTTTCGAGAGGGTGTTGCCCAGTCTAGCCACACTGTTTTGTATAGCAGGAAAGGGAATTTGATCGTCTCCCATTGCTGTCCTGGCTCTTCCCTTAACTTACACTCTGGGAGGGATAATTAAGCAGTTCTTTGAGACTTTGGCATGTCTGTGATGTTATGTGCTCTTTGTGCAGTGCAATCACAATAATTCTGCTGCTGGGTTGCCTTCTATAGCAGTGAGGTCAGAACGAGAGGGCCTGCAGTACATCCTCTTTGACAATACACATAACAGCTAGATCCTTTGCAGAACAATCCAGGTTGTAGGTAGATATCTATCTTCTACCCCCTCAAAAATACACGACTTTGAAATAAATAAAAAGCAACAGATGAGAATTTCAAACAATGCTAGCTTTCCTTCGGGAGTGCCACAATGGGCAGCACTTATTGTTTGTGTACCCATTTGCACTCATGAAATTTTGTTCCAGGAAGCAGTAAACAGCATTACTCATTACTTCAGCCTGTTTGACTTTACTGAGACTGCATGGCACTCCAAGAAACTAGCATCATTTCCCAGGAAATCTTTACAGAACAGCAGGTTTTCTTCTATTGTCAGAAACTTTCCTGGCATGCAATGTATTGTGACAAGTGAACCTCCAAGCACCACCACTTTTATGACCACCAGTGTGCAGGAGAGAAGGAAAAATGCTACAACCAACATTGCTTTGGTGCTTGTGCTCTAGTTAATCCTTCCATTCATAAGTCGCTAGAGACTATTGCCTGACCAAAGGCTGGAGAATAATGATACACTTCTTACATTTTAATCCAAATGTTTACACTGGTTATAATAAAATTAATAATAAGTTTGCAACTTTCTCAAGTTACAAAGTACCTTTCTTTAAGCAATAAGTGGTGGCTGGACACCCACACTCAAGGATGCTTTGACAAATTGGAACATATTGAAAATAAAGGATGCTGAAAGTGTTTGAGGCAAATCCAATGGTCAAATTCAACAAAGCTGCCTGAACTGAAACCAGTGGGGTTTGCCCATGCCTTCTGGGAGGTATAATGCAGAAGATCCAAAATTAGATTTCGAAAGCCCCAGGGTCCTCTAGTGAGTATCTCTAAGCTTTCACCATTCATTGGCTGTTTTCAATAGCTGAGGGAAAGCTGAAAAGCAAAGCAACATCAGAGTGGCTAATTGTAACAGCTGTCTCAAGTGGAGTATGTTAAATGGGAAGGGGTAGGAAGGAGAGCTCATTTAGTTAACAGAACTGCATTTCCCAACTCTGTAACTTTATGCATCTTGTTGCATTATGTCTGTATGAGGCATCATGGTTCTCACAAGTCTGAGTGAAACTCTTGGCTGCTTTGAGGGACTTACCTGTCCCCAGACTAGAGATAATTTCAAGGTCTTGAAAGCTACTGGCTTCTAATATTGCTTGTGGCAGCTTCAGGGTGAAGGGCAGCAAATCTCTGTAAAAAGAACACAGTGGAAAACCCCACAACTGTTAGGAACCCCATATTTTACTGTTGGTTCTAGTGATTGAATTGTCTCACAATTTCAGCTCTGTTCTGCAAAGTCCTGAGTGTTGTCAAAGGAAGATCTCGCGGCCAGTAAGGCATCATGGACATGGTGGTGGCCTGGGTTGCTCCGGTTTCACAGGAGCTCACCAGCTCCTGTGGCCATGCTTCATGCTGTGCTGCTGGCTTAATCACCGCATCTTGGCTTCCTCCTCCTAAAACAGCAGGAACGTCTCTCACCTCAGGGGAAGCCACAGGGGTTGAAAAACCTTCCCATGAAAAGTGAGGTGTTGCAAATTGTCATTATTTTAATTAGAAAAGCCATTTGTTTTGGTGGGGAGGGGATTTTCAGTCCTTTTTCTTTCTGTTTACCCGTCCCTCCCCACCCTGCTTCCTCTTTTAAAAATCAGTGTGAGTGTAAGGCACAGGGACATGGCAAGACACAGTGGGGTTAGGGAAAAAGATTCCACCTGGGGAAGGGAAGTCCCTGGGTGAAGTGACAGACAATGACAAAGCGCTGTATGACACTAGGAAAACATATATCACTCTACTCTCTGCTCTCAGACTTCTGACTGCTTAGTTTCTGGAAAGATGTTGTATTTTTACTGAAAAAAGATGCAGTTTCTCTGAGGATGTTAGTAGGGTTTCACTGAAACACATTCTAAACCTCAAATAATTTAATGGAGCTCTTGGCTGGCGGTGAACTGTTCTGGTTTGCCTCTTGCCCAATGGGAATTCGCTAAACCTGTTCCCACCTCAATTCCTGACTAGAAAAGCTGGAAATAATAGTCCCTAAAAGGTAGCAAGAATGGCACAGGATCATTTTATACGTCTGTTAACAGAGAAATGCAGGGGTGCCATTTTTGCCCTTATTAACAGACACATATCTTGCTCATGTACTGTGCAATCCATGGGTTCTCCGTGCACCACTGAGCACTCTGTTGTCACATTGTTTGACATAAACCAATGTGATCCCAGGATTTGTTTTTGTGTCAGATATCAGGTTTAAAAGAGGAAGGGGGTCCATGTACCTTCTGCTTTCTTAGCTTGTTATTGTTATATACATAAGTAGTTCCTTTCCCTTCCATTCTCTTTTTCATTTTTAATTTTTTTTTGGTAGAAAAATACATCTAAAAATAAGGAAACGTTAAGACATTACCCTAATTTAAAAAAAAAATGGTTTTATTCATGGGGCAGCAGCTTGCAGACAAGCCACTGAGTCACCCTTTACCTACAGGTGTTATTTTTGTGATTTAAGGTAACCTAGCCAGGCCAAACTTTCTTTTCAGAAGAGCCTGTCAGCCCTGATAAGCCATTTCCAGCTATTTATGGGTGACTATTTACTACAGCCCTGAGAACAAACCCCTCCACTCACCATCTCCTACAAGCTGCCAGCAAATGGCAGGTCAGTGCTTAAGCAGCATTTTTATTACCTGCTTCTCTCAGAAAATGTATTCCTTATTTACCTTGTATTTTGACAACAGCCTGAGAAATCACATGAAGCATCTGAATGTGGATTTGATGCTCAGAAGTAAGATCTATAACACGAACAAACAGAAAAGCTTTTCTTTCTGTCTGGAACTCTTTCTTAAGCCATGGTCCTTTCTGCAGGAAAGCAGAACCAAGCAGATTTTCCCTCCCACTAGCCATTCCACTAGAAATACCCAATTCTTGTTTGCATTTTGGCTCTTCTTTGCTCCTTTGGTAAAACAGAAATCTTTACATGTTGCCAGGGGTTAATTTATGCCCACTTTATAGGGTCTATATACATCTGGAACATAGAATCATAAAATGATAGAATAGTTTGGGTTGGAAGGGACCTTCAAAAATCATCTGGTCCAACCCCCTGCCATGAGCAGGGACATCTTCAACAAGATCAGGTTGCTCAGAGCCCCATCCAGCCTGGCCTTGAATATCTCCAGGGATGGGGCATCTACCACCTCTCTGGGCAACCTGTGCCAGTGTTGCACCACCCTCACTGTAAAAAAATTCTTCCTCATGTCTAGCCTGAATCTCTCCTCTTCTAGTTTAAAACCATTACCCCTTGTCCTGTCATAACACACCCTCCTAAAAAGTCTGTCCCCGTCCTTCCTAGAGGCCTCTTTTAAGAACTGAAAGAATGCTATAAGGTCTCCGTGAAGCCTTCTCTTGAATGTTGTATCATTGATGGGGGTGAGGCAGAGGGCAGTCCCTTGTGGGCAGATACGAGTCCTGGCAGTGTTGAACTCAGCTGGCTGCAGAAGCAGCCCCCAAAATAGTGTGAGTCTTCTTGGCTGGGTAAGCTGGAGCACACTGGATCATACCATAGATAGACCGTTCCTACAGTGTGACCTAACCAAGTCACTAACATGACTGCCTTGTAAACATATCCTGAATCTGCTTTGCCCTCTTAAATGGAAACTTTAAGATTTATCTAAGTTTATGAAGGGGAGGTCAAAAGTTTACATCCAACTCAAAACAAGGCCTGCTGCAGCAGGAATGGGGTTGTGGAGGTATTGCTGCAGTGTGCTTATCACAAACACACAGGTTAGAGGAGAGTGTGGACATACAGGTTTCATTACACAAGGGGGCTCATTGGGACTCATCGGTCACTGATGAAACCTTGCTCTAATGAGAATGATCTTACAGGTCTTTCCCATCTCGGTGCTGACTACGTTTGGTATTACTAGGCTGAACAAACAAACAAGGTCTGTTCTTTATGGCATTATTTGATGTTTAAATTTTGGCTAAAGAACAGAAATTGTTGACAGATTCCCTGTAGGTGACTAAGTGATATGAGTATCCTGCAGGCAACAGTTTGCTAGCAGGTTTGTGAAGTCACTGCCAGATGTGTGTGGATGCTTAAAGCTGCTTTTAGTAAAAGATAGTGTTGTGGTGCTCTGCTTAATCCAGGACCCTTTTTCCTCCCTGCCCTGCTAGCTCCAGTCTTGTGCCTTGGTCCTCTGTGAGTGCAGCCCTACAAACCTTCCTCAGATAAAGCTTCCAGCTTCAGGGACAGCTGTGATTATGGTGTGCCTAGTAGCTAAAATCTGGGTTATCTGGCACCATTGTATATATGCACCTGAAAGACCTCCTGGTCTGGGCAGTTAGAGGAAAGCAGAGGAAAGAGCGAGAGCTGTGCTGTGACTGAATACTGGGGAAAGGCAGTCCAGAGAAGAGAGCAAAGCAACCCCTCCATGGAAAGCAATGAACCCAACTCACCTACTGACACAGTAGAAGGCAACCAGTTTGAAGACATCCTCAAATACAAGGACAGATCCTTCCAGGTACAGAACTGATGAAAAACAAAAAAGACAGTCAGCAACTATTTTCTTTAAGCTGTATGGTACAAAAGGCTGGTGGGTCTGGCTCACACATCTTGTATTCTTTGATTGTCCATTGTTTGCATGGACTAATATGAAGAAGCATAAACAACTGGCTTCAGATGGCCAAATGTAATGAGATTCTTCACGGAAACACTAGAGAAGAAACATCTCAGCCTGGCTTTCTGAATGGTTAGCTCAAGATATCAAAATGCTGTGACAGTAATAGAAACAATGGGAAGGGGAAAAAAACCAAACAACAAACAAACAAACAAACAAAACAAACAAACAAAACCAAAACTGCCACCACCACCAAAATCACAGCCAAAGGGTTTGTTACAAGCCCATCTATCTCTAAGGATGTGCAGATCTGCAATACATAAGGGGCTGAACTTGTGACTCTCCATGCTGGAATCTGGTTTGGTCTGGATGGACAAAATACTTTGAAGCAAAAAAATAGAAATGACTGTTTCATTACTATGTGTGTGGGCTCTGACCTGGGTCACACAGGCAGTGTGAGCACAGCCTATTTGTATCTTCCCTATCTTCTCCCTCCCATTGTGTTACACAGTGACAGCACTTTCCTTTAAGTGACAAAATACAATCCACACATTGCAGAGTTCTTCAAGATGACCTCCTTTATAATAGCATTGTGTAGCTCAAATCTCACATGTTATTATAGAGTTTTTGGCTGCTAAGCTAGAAAAAAATTACGGGCTGGTGAAGAAAATTTCACAATGACCAATAACCCAAGGCAGAGAGAAAGAGATGGATCTGCAGGAGAGAGGTCTCCATCTTTGCTTCTGCTTTATAGTCTCATAAATTGCCTGTGTCCATGTGTATGTAACACACCATCACAAGCAGAGACTGGCAAGTTTAAGGAAACCTATGATGGTTTCTCAAAAATGCCTGCTTACTGGTGGTGGAGAACTGCAGCCCCAGAGTTGCACCATTCCTGCCATAGGAGCACACCGGGAGTCCGCAGGGAGCAGCACCAGCTCAAACTGACATAGTGATGCCCGCAGCTGCTCTGCATCTTCCTTCGCTCTGTTTTCTAGGCTACAGTACAGAGTTGTGGACACAAAGCTCAGCTACCATGATTCAGCTTCCTCAGTCTTCCATGATCTACAGCCCTGTGAAACATCTCCAGCTCCTTGCCCTGCCTGGTTGTGAGTTCCCCCACAAAGCAGGGCCTCCAGCACCGGCAGGTGGGAGACATCCCCTGCCTCTCCTCTCCCCCAGCTCCGTGTACTGGCCCTTGTTCTCCAGTCAGCAGAGAATCCCACTGGAAGGAAATACTCAAGCTTGTCTCTTTTTCGGCTTCACAGTTCATTCTCCAAACAAGGCATTTCCTCCTTTTACTTCTCCCTTTCTCCTAGCCCAGGCCCTATAGGTTGTTATTTTGGGTTGAGTACACCAAAGTAGGCATTTTTTAAAGAAGCAAAGGCTGTCTAATTCTCAGAAGTCATTCCTAACATCAGTTTGTGTTGGATCACCATGAACAGATCAACCTTAGTGCGTGCACTGATATTTTGCAGACTGCAAAACAGAATTTAAAGCATACTTTGCAGAAAGCAATTCCTTTCCCTTACTTTCCTCCCACAACTGGAAAAATAAATGTTCAGCAAGTTTTTTTCTTTTTCCTTAGTAAGAATCATGTTTCAGTCAGGGATTTTCATTAAACGTCTACCATGAACCACTTCTGTATTTTGAAATCCATCTGCTTTGCAGCTCTGACACAGGAAACTAAGTAAAGACAAGCCTCAGTGCTGCTCCAGAGAATTAACCAAAACCCGGGAGTCTGAACTCACTCAGAACTCCAGCAATTAAATAAAGGCCTTTGTGCAGATGACAGTTTTAAGGACTTATATTCTGTTAAGAACCACATGTTCACTTTGGCATCCTGAGTTGCAGGTGTAGGTAGGAGAGTGGGCTGCACCTGTACGTGTTTACAGATGTGAGCAGATCTCTTGGATTTGAACTAGTGATTGTTTCTGTGCCAGGAAGCTCTACCACCTGGGAGCTTGAATTTTAAACAAAAGAATATTATTTTGAGCCCCTCAATGTCAAAAATATCTACATAGAAGTACCTTGTCATCGTACAGATACTCTTCCTCTCATATAAACTTAAAAAGCATAAAACACCACAGATCCCTAGGAATTATACAGCTAAACCAGTCTAGATACAAAAGCTGCTGAAGCTTGAAGACAGGAATTTTCAGTGGTCTAGTGGTATTTAGAGAGATTAAGTGTATCTTAAGTCTGGAATTCATCACAGAGAGAACCCCAGCTCTGCTGGGACATTTTTGGGTGGCCTGCAAACCAATAAGAAAAGAAAACCACTGCTTTAGATGGATTATTACTCAAGGTACGAGCACCACCAGGATCAATACTCTGCCCCCAATTTATTGTGAACACTGACAGTGGCAAGCAGCCTCCACAGGGCTACCACAGCCACCGGACCTGCTCCCAGCACAGCACCCATGGGGTGCTTGCAGTCTTGCAATCTCCTGTGGTGAGGTCTTTCTTGGGAAAAATTGTAACACTTTGCCCTTAACCTGTTTTTATCTAGACACTTTGTGACTGCCAGCAGACATTACTAATAAGCAGAGCTTCTGAATGCTTTGCTGTTGCGTGGCAGATGATGGATTTGTGACAGGAACATCTCTGGTGGGAAGGGTTGTCATTCACTTGTGGAGACCACTAAGTGGGTCCTGCTGCATGTTTCTGATTCTTGGAAAGATGCAGAAAACAGCAAGTTTGTACAGCTCAAAGGGTTCTCCTGACTGTTGGGGACCACGTATCTCTCCCCCATTGCCATTGCTGCCCTCAGGGCACCCTGCCCTGAGCAGGCAGTCAGGAAGAGGTGCTTTTCTCTGGCTGTGGATGTGCTGTGGGCAGATGAGGACATTTCTACTGATGTGTGCACTGCTGCTCAGGGAAGGATCATGATGTTGCCATTTATAGGAACTCGTGACTTTTGCAAAAGCTACAAGCAGACACTTTTCTGCCAGGCTGTTGTAACTGTGCTGAAAACTGTAGAGACAAAATTCATCTTTACTTGGCTCATAAAACTATGCTCAGGGCACTTGAAGAGCAAGGAAATCTCTACATCTCACCAGAACAGTGGCAGGATGTCAAGAATATGATCAAAAGGAACACCAAAAATAGGCTGGGTTCTGTGAGCCAAACATATTGCCACCGAATATTGAGCTTTAACTGACATTTAGAAACCCACAGAAAAAAAGTCACCTTCAGGAAATAAAGGGGAAAATGTGTAGATCATAGGCAATTTTGAGCAGTCTGAAGCAAAGATGCTAGAATTAATTGTACATTTCTTTTATGGGTGATGGAAGCATTAGTAACATAAATTAGTAGTTCACTGCTGACCATACTCTGTTTTGTGTCCTTTGTGCAACTCAATGAACAGGACATGGACATGTCCAGGTTATGAACTGCCATAAATATTTACATTTGTCTCATCTTTCCCATTACTAAGCCACACGCTCTGAAAAGTGTCATCTTCAGGCACTGACTGGAATCTCTCTTCATGTTTTCTTTACTCTTTAGATCTCCCTATCATTTCTCCATCCAGATGCTGATGTTTTTGAGTCACACTGTCCCTGGATATTCTTCCTTCCTTTCCTCTTTGATTTTTCCCTGCAGAATTGCTAGCCCTGTTGTTCTGGTCACATGGACAAACCACCCCAATTTCCATCTTCATACTGCTTACGTAGGCTCATGGGACCCAATTATTTCAGCTGATTCTTCTCTAATGGCACTGTTAGTCCTCTTCGCTGTTTTTAGTATCTGTGTAATCCTTCAGAGACATCTGAATTCAAAGCTACAAATTCCTTATTCTGCAGCAGTTGTGTTGGCAGAGGACTACTGAGAACACAACCATTCTCAGAAGTCCTGCTTACATCTGCTTGAGATGCTCTTATCTTTCCAGATTCTGGCAGAATGAGACTTGTCATCATGGGAGTGATTCCACCTTTCTATTTCTATTTTAAGATTTTAATTCCACAGTCTCCTAATCAGACCTCTCATTGGTGTTTCCCTCTTCTGATGTAAGTCTCTGGCTCGATACCACAGTTGTCATGACCTTGCTTGCACTGACCTTTGCAGTACCCTCAGCCCTTTACTCATGATGAAGGTGGGATCCCTCCAAGGCAGAGGTTACCAACTTTCCTACTTCCAGATGCTGGCATTCCCTGCTGTTGCATGGGCCAGGTTAGCAGATTTCTGCCCCTGAGGAATGAGCCCTGGGCATTGTAATAGAAGACTGCAGTGCCTACTGTAACCCTGCTGTTGAGGCTGTTGCGTTTGTCATGATACACTGCCCTTGTTGTATCTGCCGTGCTTTACAGAGCTGCATGAGATCATGATGTAAAGCCTTCAGATTATTGCTTCATTTCCCTGAGCACGTGCAAATCTCCTTCTGGCCCTTATTCATGCACTAGGCTGGTGGTGGTGTATTAGCAGAATGTGCTTTAGCTGGATAGAGGGAAATTTAGATTACATTGTAGATGTCCTTAGGGTGTTCACAGTGTCTCTGCAACAGCTCTGTTTGTTTGAAAGTTCCTACTATCTGTCCCTGACAATGTTTCTTGTATTCTGTTCTGATGACCTTCTGGACAGCATTGTATGGCCTTCAAGTGCTGTGTTCTTGTCACTGCCACTACTTATCTGTTTTCTCCTGTCAAGATCTTTTATTTCTTCTGTAATCTGCTTTTTCCTTCTGATGTCTAAGCTTTAGTTTCCTTTTTGGTTGCACAGTTGCAGACTGTCTTAGGCAAGCCAGGTCTGTTTTGTCTTTCTTGTCTTTCCTAGTGATTCTTTCATGAAACTGTCAGTTGTTTCTATTTTTCCCTCATTGAGGAAGGGCAGAAACTTCCATGGTTTGGACTTTTGCCAGAGTCTTCTGTTGTGCATCCACCTCATGCTTTCTCACAGGATTTCAATGTTATGGTTTCCTGCAGAGTTTAATCTTTTTGGCCATAATGAAAAACATCACTGCTAGTGGCAGTTCCTGAGAAATTGAAACTAATGAATTACAAAAGTGATACAGTGTTAATCAGCTTGGGTCTTGAGTGTAAGAGAAATCTATTTTTAAACTGTGTTTTTCAAAAAATATAATTGTATTGTGCAGAACGAAATTAATGCCGTTAAAGAAGACACAAAACACAGGCTTTTGCACTCTTCTCAGGCTGAGGTGGGGCGGGAGGACACTCGGCAGAGTTCTCTGTTTCCCTATGCACCATGTCCATACCCTGGTGCTAAGAAAAAGGAACGCCCTCACACCCAACACACGCAGGGATCTTGGCTGCTCCACTGTGCTTTGTCTCATCCATATTCACCCAAGCAGATGGGTGTCACCTTGGGGTCCACTCAGATTTTATGTTTTTAGTTCAGCATAAACTTCTGCTGCTGCCTGGTCTCATTGCCTCTGCTGCAGGATGCTTGAGCAGAAACGTGTTACAGTCATTTTGCTGCTCTTTCCTCCTTACTGTGATGAGTGTTTCAGCAGGGGTTGAGAGGGTGGCTCTCAAGGGTACTTCAAGCACAGCTAACCCAGCTAAGAGTGTCACAGTTCCTCAGTTCTTTCCTTACAGGCATGTGAACAGTCTCAGCAGGCCCATGGGCTCTGCCAGCCATTTCAGGGGTTAAGAGCAGAGCACAGCCTGCAGAACGGCTGTTCCAAAGCACTTGCCAGATCCTTGTCAGATCCTCACCCTGCACCTCCTTTTCAGCGTTCAAATAAACACCTTAATGTCTGTGGAAATTCCATACCTGGTTTGCACTCTTTCTTCAGCCAGAGGCTGGGGACAGCCAGGACTTCTTCTCAGGACCAGATGGCAACATGAGGTTTAGCTGGAGTTTCAGATGTAGTCATGCAGGGTGCTTTCTTGCTCTCACACAGCAGAGATGAGGGGTGCAAAACATGGCCTTTCTGAAATTTTGAGGACTGAGAGGGCTCCCAAGGACACCAGGGAGAGCGGGGTGACATGTTCAATTGACATGGTCACTGCTGTAAGCAGTTGAACACGGCGGGATCATCGCTGGAGAAGTCACATTTTCACAGGTAATTCAGCACCCACTTGTACATGACAATAGTGATACAAGATTTATGCTGTTTAGTGTGGTGATTCAAACTGTCAGGGCTCAGGGCTATGGGGTGACAAGACAAACTGAATATAGATATTTGCCAGTTGCTCTCAAAAGGCAAATTTCTTTGGTAAAACTCCATGAATTAAGCAAAGGTTTCAGATGTATAAAGAGTCTCTCTGTGCCTCATGTATGAGGAAAGAACAATATGATTTGAAGTTCTGGGGGTGTAGCTCTCAGCAACATTTTCCAGGTCATATAAATAATCTTGAGAATCAATCCTTATGTGAAAAAATATGTTATCATACAGATGTATTTTATTAAGAACCACTCTTTTTTCCATTTACTTTGCAGAAAGGCTTATTTCTCTGGCTCTGAGACACATCATGAAACACTGTAGAGTTGAGGTTAGTCCTATAGAAAAAGGAAGTTTTCTGTGCATTTTAAAGGAAGAAATCCAGTACCCAGAACGACATTCTGTGTGAGAGCCTTCCAGGAAGAAAGGCCGTGCTTTCCAAAGGTGAGTGATGAAAGGGACCAATCCACTCTGAAGTGGCAGAGGTCAATAGGGTGGACAATAAAAGGCAAGAATATTTCTGCTTCTGAGAGCTGCAATCCCACCTAGTTGCCAGCCCGGTAGAACGTCTTCTAATTCCCGCTCTTCTGAGTGGGATAGATTGCAGACTACCTGACTTTGAGGGTTCTACTCAAAGGTCAAAGTATGAGGTCCTTACTGCACTCACTTTGCTTCAAGCAGTGTTTTATTTACCACGTTTACAAGTCTAAAATCTTGCTTATTAAGCTCCTTAAGATATTCATGCAGCAAACACGGTCCAAGGGAAAAAAATACAATTTGTTCCAGTGTAGCCACTGAGACAAGGGCACTGGTGTTATGGGTACTGAGTTGGAGTAGCTGTTTTAAAACCAGTAAGCTTTTTGAGTTACGCTGAAGGTACTAAGCAGAGTAGGGTAAGACAATATTATCCTAGAACAGTACAGCTCTGATTACACACAGATTTTGCATGATGCCTCTTGGGAGTAAAAGACAAGAAAAAAAAAAGCTAAAGTGAGGATTAACAAAGCTAACAAAACCCCGAGCACTTCTTTCTAACAGGCTTTCCCTACAATCCTATCGGTTTAAAGCCTGGAGTAAAAAGGAAAATATTTGCATGGAGAGAGGGGAGGTAACTCTTCAGGATAAGAGTTTAAAAAGAAAATTTGAAAAAACACCTGCTATGAGCAACTAGAATGTTTCCAAAACAACTTGTAAAACACACAGAAACCTGGCACTGTTACATCTTGAAAAAGCAGCTGCACAAGTGTCTTATGTTTTAGAAGTGTCTTATCTTTTAAAGGTGTTTTATATTTAAAAATAAACAGTGCATCAAAGTGATGTGGAACTCAGCTCAAACAAGTGGGACTTGGTGAGACTTTGTGCTTTCCTTGTGCATGCCTGCACTTAGAAGAGAAATTACGAACTTGCACAACAGGTTATAAAATGTGTGTTCACAGCATGTTTTACAATATCCCCCAAGCCCGTGGTGGCTGTTGTTGCCAAACGAGGACTCTGGACTCCTAGTTCAGAGTAGTCTCCTGAGTGGGAACTCCTTGACACTAACTCAATTTCAGTGTTAATAACAATGGGTATAGTGGAGAACTCATCCTTGCCAAGCAGACTAACCTTGGGAAGATGTCTAGGTTAGACATCCTTAGGGGACTAGAAATCATTCAGTCTCTTATCTCCAATCAAACCACAGACAGTGGACCAGACAACAATAATGTCTCTTGCGTCCTTATAACAGCCCACACAGAGGTGGCCTTTGGCCTTGCACTGTCTGTGGAGGCAGATGAGATCCAGCAGAAGGCACCAGTAAAACGGCACTCCTTGAGCTGGAGGCCAGGGCTGGGGCATGGCTGCCCAGTTATCCAATGCCATGGGATGGACTTGCTCAATGGTGGGTTTTTCATGCCAAGAAGCTGCGTAGGTGAGGGTAGACTTCTCACTAATGAGAAACATGCATAAACAGGGGAAATTAGCCCATGATGAACACCAGGTGATGCAGAGAGATAGTTATCTGCGTCTGAGCGAGGCTAATCTGAAGATAACTAGGGTAGCTCTGCATCTTCAAAGCTGTTGCACAGACACACAGCCAGCAGCAACAGAAACCACTTTAAAAGACAGCATCCCTCAGTCTGCTCTCCTTCACAGCAAGGTGTCTACCACCCGGAACAGGAGTCATATACTATGGGGAAATAAGAGACTAGCCTGCATGCCCCGAGGCCTCCTTATATGCAATTAATATTTGAAGCTTAAGTTAACTACATATTCAGATTTTCCAGCCTCCCCTGCTAAAAGTACACAAACTTTTATTATTCATCGACTGACTAATCCTTGAAAAAAAGTAGTCTTGGACAAGTTCTGCTGATGAAATGTATGATTTGCTTAATTGAGATGGAATTAGGGAAATAAGTCATTTTTGGCGAGAGAAGGGAAGAGGGATCTTCTCTCTCAAGGGCCTTCATAACTGTTATTTTTCCAGCACATTTCTGTGTTGTTTTTTTTTTCCAGCTAGTCAGGCTCAGAGCTGACAACAGTTTCTTACATTGCTTCAATCACACACTCTATCACGCAACACTAAAAGAAAACATTCATTTGAAATAAACTGGAAAAAATGGCTTCCCTTACAGCACAGCAGTGGAGTTCCCTGTCAGGGTATACAGAAAGCATACAAAAAAATTCCAAATAGTAGTGTTGGTACCTTAATGCTGAACAAAGTCAAGTGCTCGTCAGGCAAAGGGCCTTCAAGCAACCCAGTAAATACAGTGCTGGCTGGCAGCTGGGCTTCTTCAGGGCTGGTGGTGCACAGCTGCCCAGGTCCCTTCAGCAACCTGTGCCTCAGCTCTTATTCTATAAAATGGGTGCAATACACTGACTTCCTCGGGAAAATTCCATTGACCTCCCTCAGCCATATATTCCTACAGCACGTGTCCTCTGCAGGCCATGCAGCTGCCATGCACCTGTGTTGCGTGGCAGAGCCCCAGTCAGCAGGTAGGGGAAGGGGCAGATTCTCAGCACAATGCCAGCGATGTTCTGCCTCCAGAAGGTTGGCTGCCACAGGGCAATTTGGCTGATGGCTTGCACTGACCTCCCACCCTTCCCGAGGGTGCTTGCCTCCTGCCTTTGGCCTCCTCGCCCTGTGCCACGGGGCAGCTCTGCTGGGCTCCTGCCTCCATGGGCAGACTCCTTTCAGCTTTGCCCAGAGCATCTCGGAGGCATCCAGCACTACGAGATGTGACCCTGTCCTTGACCAGCTACTGCCCCTCTCCACCCTGTTCCCAGGCCTCTGTCTTCAGTCTGCCACTCACATTTCCCAAAGTCACCAGCTGGCCCTCCACCTCCGTATTGCTTTCTCCTCCTTTCCAGATTTTATTTCATGGAACCCAGCACACGGTAGCTGTGGGGAACTACGGTGGGTCCGTGGATTCCCTGACGGAGGGCATGGGAACAGAAATTAGCCTTGAATATATGAGGGCCTACCCGTGAGAAAGATGGGAGTAAAGGAGTATCCAGAGATGTTAAGGATGTACCCGTGAGAGAGAAGGGAGTAGAAGAGTAACATTGATGATAGCAAAAATAGCCAATGAGATGTTACTGCTGTAACTTGTAACCAGTAGTGAAGAGACACATGAATTGGTAACACTGTATAAAAATGCACTTGTGGCAATAAATGGCATCTACTACTTTCATCCTGGAAGAACTTGGTCTATGTCGTTTGTCCGTCTCAACCACGACAGGTAGCACCTCTAAGGAAGAATTGTCCCACCACACAATCCTGTTTTCATATCCCTACATCTTTGCTGCTCACTCATTTCCAGCAATAACCTTAATGAAGGAAAGGAAGGTGGGGACCAGAGGGACATGAGAACATAGACACAAGTGGCCAGTGGATGAGGGATGGCAAGAGCACTTCTCATTACAGCAGTGCCAGCACAAAGTTACAGCCTGAACTCACCAAAAACCTCGCTCAGTTGCTCACACCTTTCTCCATCTACTTCATTTGTGCTCATGAGGCAACAGTACCCTATCTACTAGTTACTGGGACTACTGATGGTTTTATCTTCAGTAAAATCATATTCTATAGTAAACCTGAAGTTGAAGATGCTTTATGACCTTTCTGGTGGGTGGACAAGTCTCCAGGGCAGTTCATGAGGTGGTTGCCATGGCAGTCCCCTCTTTGTCTGCTTTATCGCTGAATACCAGTATGGGGTATAAAAAAAAAAAAGTATAAATAACTTGATCTTTTCACTCTATAATGTCAGGTTTAGCCTCTCAGCTATTCAGAGGAAATCAGAGCTATAAATAGTCCTAGGCTGCTTTTCATGCCTTAGTTTAGAGTACGAAAAATTCTTCCTTCTGTTGTTGGAAGCTGCAGGGTTATCACTCAAGAAGGCCAAGGGTTTTGGTTAAAGTGACCGTTTAAAAAAGAATTATCGTACCATTATAGTGATAACAGAAGTAACTGAATGTACCTTCTGAGAGGCCCTTCTGCCTGCCCTCTGATGAGCCAGAGGTTGTTCCCAGAGGTTTGACTTGGGAAGGATGGGATGTACCTTTACTCCTTGGTTTGGCCTACTCCCACCGAAAAGTCCCTTTAGCACCTGTGCAAAAGCGGTTTCAGGAGCACTGCAGGGCTGTTAACTGCACATGACAGCATCTGTCTCAGCCTGCAGCAAGCTTAGCTCTGCAATATGCCAAAGGGCATGTAGTTGGACCTATAGGGCATTACTGGGCCTTTTCGAGCACACTGGAATACCTCATATGAGTTAATTGCACTGGAAATGTGCACTAAGTAGACTGAGCACATTCTCTCCTTTCCCCTGAACACAAGGTATCTACCAAAGGAAGGAAGTTTTGGGGGAGATCACAGGTGAGGCACTAACCTAGGAAATATTGATGGTTTATTTATCCTTTTTCACAACAATCCCTCTGTAAATCTTAGCAGCATTTGTCCCAGAACCTGGGTCTTAGAGAATGGGAAATGCCTTTGCTGCTCCTCTGAGACATTCCTTCTGAGAACTGCTGCCCGCCCTGAGCTTGCTGACAGACTGACTCAGTCCCACTGGCTGGTTCCCTCTCAGGGGATCACTCAGGCTGGTGGGGACCACAGGAGGTGTCCAGCCCAGACTCTTGCTCAAAGCAGGGTCAGCCACAAGGTCAAACCTAGTTGCTCAAGGCTTCATCCAGGCATCCCATGAAAACGAGCAAGTGCTATCCAAATAAATGGCTTCATCTTAGAAGTCAGTGTCATGAAAACTAGCACATACTTCAGATAATTCACCTTGGCTACGAAGTGAAGTCTCCCATGTTTCTGACTTCAGTCAGTACCACAGAATTCCACCTTTCCCATCTCCATTCCAGTTCAGAAGGGATCCAAAATAAATGCAGTTAAAATTAATTTTTAAAACAGGAGATTATATTCCTATAAGCTATTTTCCTATATATTTTGTTTTCTGAGTCTTTAAGAAATTTTAGGGCTACATCTTTAGTTTTTTTTCTCTGCAGTTGTGAGGGTTATCTCTCTTTCTGTGAAAAAAACAATAATCTGTCTATGTTCACTCTACTTCCTGATCCCAGCAGGCAGGGTACTAGCAAAAACACTTGCAAAACTGAGGAAGCTATTGCAAGAGCTGTCAACATTTCCACAAAAATATTGACATATTAAAAAAAAAAATCTGCACAACAGGCCATTCTTGTTAAAGGAGCGAAGTTGTGAGTAGGCTGCAGTGACTGAGTTATCCTCCCATTTTTCCCATGACCTTATTTTTGCAGTACTTCAATGCAGTTCATGTGGTAAAATACCACCTGACCACGCTGTGCCATGTTAGCTATGAGGGCTTTGGTCTCTGGATTTGTCAGACCAGCCTCAGCAATACACTTAAAAGAAATATTAACAAAACAAAACTGAGAAATCTGCCATAATGGACCATATCTGGCCATAGTGGTCAGGGTGCCAGCAGAGCGCAATAGGTAAGTCCATTATCAGCATCTGAAAGTGCTTGAGCCAACAAAGAGCATCTACTGAGCTGTTCCCAGTCAATCTGCCTCCTCTTCCTTGTCTTGTGCTCACCTGGAGAGTGCCCTGACACAGTGCTCAGACCTGCTGACCCATGCAGGGACACAGGCAGGAATTTGTGTACCTTGCACCTGAGCTCTGCCATCACGCCAGGTGTGCTCACAGCTCTCACCTTGGACTGGCTGGGCTGTGAAGACCAGGGCTTTCAGCAGCTTTCTTCAGAGCTAAGCCTGCAAAAATGAACAAAGTCCACCCCCAGGTTACTCTAACGCACCACTGTAAACATGCTGCTGCCCAGTTACAGTTTAATTGCCATCTGTTACTGCTACAGGACAGTCAGAATGACTGCACGTGCCTTTTGTATCCTGTGCAAATGCACATTATGCATATGCATTACTCTATAATAAAAACTTTTTCTCCCCCATATGTGCTTGGGAAGGAGCAATGGAAGTGTAGAAATGGCTGAAGTAAATTGGTAATATTGGACATAATTGTGTTTGAGAGTTAATCTTGCTTTCACAGCGTTAGACTGCACCTATTTGGGATTATCAAGGCAAGAAAGTACATTGCGGAATTTTAGCCCTTAAGTAATCTCTTCCCTTTTCAGGTTGATTTTACCCTTCCTAAAAATCCAGTGTGCAAAGAAACACCTTTGCTCATTTAAATTTCTGGTTTGACTCCCCAGTGAGGCCTGCCTTCCTGCTCTAGACCCGGTGTAACTCTTCTTTCCGTCTTATGGACAGAACTCAGTGGGTGGTGGATGTACAAAGTGGGGTCAGGTCCTCATGAACTTGCATGGCAAACAGATTTTCTTTGCTAAAAGCAGCTAGAGAATTAACCAGGCAAGTAAACAGCTGCTGTGTGTTATACTTGAGTTGTGGTTTTCTCCTAAATCCCTATTGTCTGTCTCAGGCATTTCCTATCAGGCTCCAGCCTGCACTTCCTGGGCACAGTTTAAGGAAGGCCAAATAAGCTGACCAGGGCAAGATGTTGGATTTCTTTATCAACATCCTTTTTCCTACCAGACTTGCAACTTTGCAGCAATATTCAGTTGTTGCTCTCAAACTGCTTTTAAATCCAGTAATTGCCAGTATCTTTTCTGTCAAGTTATATTGTGGGTCCTCACCACAAGTCCATCCCATATAACCTGAAGTATAGCTGCTGTCCATAAACCAGAAATTGAGTATAATCTACCTTGTCCAATGGCACTTTGTCCTTTCTTTCAAAGGTGGTATTAATAATGATCTGGACATTTTTATATTACTCAGAGATAATTTATTTTTGCTTTCCTATTTGATTACGTTAATGATATTTCAAGACCTCTGTTATGCTCCAGGTCATTCCATGTTTGTTTCCGGAGAAGCCAGGAGGGTCAGAGCAGGCAGAGTTTTAATTTAAATCTTGGAATTTTCCTGTATTAAATGAAATAACCACACTACAGACAAGGTTTCACTACAAAACCCTCCTTCAGCTGTGCCCTCATGGACTTTGAGGGTTCAGCTCAGCCTTGGCCCAGCACATTGGAAGAGATGCTTCTGAATAGCTACACCTGCTGGCAGATTGTCCCACACAGGTATGGTTTGAATCAGGAACAAGGACAGCAACTCCGCAAGGTGGGCTGATGTGAACAGCCTCAGGAAAACAAACCTCCAAGTGAGCAAAGCCAGCCACAGTGATGGGTGAGGCAGGAGCCGGACTCCAAGAGCAGGCAACCTGTAGCAGGATCAGGCCAGCCTCAAACCCCTTAGGCCGTGAGCCTGAGGAGATCAGTACTGACCTAACAGTCATAGTTATTTCTATTAAAATTCCTAATAATATGAATAATATGTTCTTCTTTATTCTGTGCAACTGCAGGTACTTCTCCTGTTTAGTGTCATTTGGCATATTTGGAAAGGAATCACATCCTCTTTTTTTGGTACAGAGGAGTTTGGAAAACAATTACTACACATTGCACACCAAAGAATACGTGCAAGTCTCCTGAGAAGTATATGGTGAACTCATGTGTTTCATGAAATCAGATTATTTTCAGCTATAATTCACAAGATTTCCCAGAAAAAAAATGAAGCATTCAACTCAGTATATGGTGCTAGAGAATTTTTCTATCACATGACTTTACCCCTGTGGCATGTGTCTTCATAACGCTTTATGAAAGTAAAAGCTACTGTCACTGCCTGCACTGTCTATCACACTCAGACACCTCTTTGAAGCTCTCAGTATATGTTACTTCAAAATTGCACATTTAGTTTAAACATGTGATTAATTTATTTTTAATACTGTTGCAATGTCAGTGATGTCAGTGGAACGATTTCTGACTATACACATAAAGGGGAAGGAGAATCGGGACCTGAGGTTACAACCAGTTTGCTGAGAAGAGCCAAGGGCAGGAGTCAGCTGAGGAAATGGTGCTCAGTTCTTGAGGTATGTGAGGCTGGGGCTCCATTTTGGGATGTAGCAGAACTGAAAGTTGATGAAGTAGTTGAGATTTTAGCAGAACTTGAAAGGTATCTCCCAAGACTGCATGTTTAAATGGAAGAAATCTTGTAACAAGACTCCTCTCTGGGAGATTTCCACTGTTCTCAGTAAGTAGTAAAGGATCCTTCAGGCCGAGAAGCAAAACCAGAGAGATGCAAGGCTTTGAAAGTTGCCGGGTTTCTCAACTTTCTGATGAACCACATGGTGTCTGCTGTTGGGTCTCTACCATACCTGCTGCTGTGATCAGCAACCAAAGAAGAAGAACCAGAATAAGTTTTTTAAAATCCAGTCTATTCATTCTCCTGTTTTATGATCCTAAGGGCTACTTCATGGAACAGGTGAAAATTCCCCGGAATAAAAATGGAAAGAGGTTTCATTTCTTAACTCTCTTACCTAGTGGGTTCTTTGGGGATTTCCATTAAAAAAAAAATCACCATTAAACCTGGTGTTCCCCTCAGAAAACTATACTTCCCTAAATATTTCATCAAACGTCAACAAAGCAGATCTGATATGGGGAAAAGAATGAGAAAAACCATGATCCATCATTATTTGGCAGTCCAATGCTAGGAAGCTTCCATTTTTTTGTATTTCATTGAATGGCCATCTGTATATGGACCTCGGGGGCTGGGCAGCAATCTCCATACTGTCATTACAATACTGGGGAAAACCTCTTTAGATGCTATCTGAAAAGTAGGACAGTTTAAGAATGGCTTTTTACAAAGAGCTGAGCAGTAAAACTTGTTGTTTAAAGCTTCGTATGGTAAGAGATGGACATCACTGTAGAGACAGTACGGAGACATCGTGTCACCTCTAGGGATAGTGCATCCTTCTTTCTGTCACTTGTGAAGCTGAGATTGCACTGGGGCCTCAAGAGAAAGACAAGAAGCAGCTGTCAAGGTGTTCCAAAACAACAAGTTGGGATGGGTTGCAACCTGAATTTTAACTGGAAGGGAAGACCTCTGTAAAATCTGAACTATACATGTCAAGGCAAATTCAGCTTTCAGTTTACATCTGAATGCATCAAGTCTGTGGAGTATAATGAGCTGAACCAAGGTAACAGGCAGAAGAACTTGTTCCCGTTTCTTCAGACTCTTTAGGAGGAGTCATCTCTGAGAAAGGGACAAACGGCTTTCCACAGGGCAGATTACACAGGTCATTGCTTATGTGTTGACTCAGAAAGGAAATACCAGGGGCAGGACAGCAAAACCAAAGCTATTTGTCCCTGGAACAGCTGGAAAGGGGAATTACAGCTGCTCCTTTTGAAGGACGCTGGAAGGGCATCAGCTCTGCTCCACTTCAAGCAGACTCAAAGACAGGAGAATTCACCTTGTTTGCAATGTCCAGTGGCAAGCTGGAGCCTCCTTTTAGCAAGCACAGAGGAACTAAAGAGGAATTTTCGGAAGGGCTAGATGCCTGGAAAAACCTGGCCAGTCTACAGTGGAACTCAGGCTGTGCAGCTGGCGTGTTGTGCACACTCTCAGGAAGTGTAACACCCAGCTTCCAACAGACTTGCACTCCACAGCCAGACAACGTCTCTGGTCTGCAGTTACTCACCGCAGGTGCTCAGATGTCTCCCACCCTGACATGTACAGAACACCAGGGCAGGCTGAAGGGCACTTCATTAAGCTAAGGCAATCCAGATGTACCAGGGTACTGAGCAAGGAAGCTCAGATTCTAGTCTTAATTTTTTTTAAAGCATTTGGGCAACAAATTATTTTATTTCCTAAAAAGTTTAGAAAGCTGTTGAAGTAATGCAGAGACAATAAATCAAAGCTAATATATTAGGTTACTCAAGACACAGAAGATTGGCCATCTCCCCTGGTTTTACTAACAGGAATTAGTTTGATTTCTTCCAAACTGAAAAGTCAGGCTACTTACCCTAAATGAGAAAGGAAGCAAAAGTATGACTGTTTCTTTGTCCAGTGTGTTCCTGTCAAAAAGCTGTGGGATGGAGAACTGAGAGGTTTTCCACAGCTCAGCACTGACAGAACTTAAGCTAAAAATAATGTGAACATCCACCAGCGTCATGGCCACAGGGATTGCTGCACGTGATGGCAGTTCTCCTGCTTTTTGAATGAAAGCTGATTTTTAATTACCCTCTTCCACTTACTTTGCAACTTGTATGAAAGTGGTGGAAACTGATTTAATTCTTGTTCCTACCAGAAAGTTTTGTCTCTGAACACATCCTCTATGTTAAGTTAATGATAAACTAGAAATAGCAAGTAAGCAAGCTTGAAAAACATGGCACAAAAGTCTTTCTAGCTAGGCTAACTCACAGTGAAATTTTCAAACTACATTTTACTTTGCCTGTCCTCAAAGAAATCAGATTTTATGGCACAGGACACAAGTCAAGAAGAAACAATTCTAGTAAGATGGCAGGATTCAATTTTTAAATCATTATTCAAAGGAAAACTTGAACAATCAAAAAATCACTTCCCTACCATACAAAAGCTAAGCCCTAGCGCAACTTCAAATAACTAAATAAAGAAAAAAGTTTCTCCACCCTGCAGCTAGCCCTTGCCCTTATATTCTTAATCTAGACACCTCAAGTTGTGGCAAAAGTTTTGCTGCTCCTGCCTGTGTGCAGGAGCACTGAATCTGTGTGGCATCTCCATAATTGCGTGCCTCAAGGTGCAGGCGGATGAGAGAGAAAGCTTTCCTAGGGGTAGTGGCAGCCAGGCAGCAGCTGTGCTCTGTGCAGGAGCAACGCTGTGGCAGTCTGAGGTCTGTGCTGGAGATCAGAGCAGATTAGGAGACTCACTTGTCCCTCTGGCTTCAAAGTCTGTTTATGACGCAGAGGTAAGCGAAGAAACATATGAGAAGGAAAAAAATCGTTTGAGCAACTGTCAAGGGGGAAGAAATAAGTTGATAAGCAACGCTGATCAGCAGAAACACAAGTGTTTTAGCAGAGTGAAGAACACAGGGAGATGGCTTTGGGGCAGAGCTCAGTGACAGGGGGTTTGGATGTGTTCATATAAATAAATAGTGTGAAGTTATTTTTATGAACTCTTTCAAGTGTGTGTTTCTATGACTATCCTAAATTTTTTGCATTTACAAATATTTACTGGAAAGTGGAAATCATGTGCCTTACACATTCATTTACAGCAAGGGCTGCATCAGACATGACAGACTGTGAACTAGGTCTGTTTTTGCTTGCTCACAGCAGACTTGGTTGTAAGATCAGGAACAGCACCAATGTCACCAGCCCCAAGACCCAGTTGTATCCCAGAAGCGGCGAGGTGTGGAGAACAGTCAAACAGTTCAGGAGTAACCAGTGGTTCAGTATGACTGTATGAGGCGCAAGGAAAGGGGTTGCAGCAGATGTCAGATGTCTGCTGGGCCACAAATTCAGTGGCAGAATTGGACACAGAGTCAGTAGCGCCTTGTGCTTTGCTCAGGACTTCCACCTGGTGAAAGGCAGCTCCTCTCGCTTGATCAAAGCGCTGGCCTGCTCATCTGAGGGTGCTTTATTTTCCTGTTGCAAGTCTCTAAATGATAACACAAGGTGCAGAACCACAGGGGAGCTGGGGTAAAGCAGCTGTAGGAAATATTAGCTGAACTACACTGTAAAGGCAACATCTGCTGCCGGTCACAAGAGGAACCTGCTCATTGCAAGTGAGATTACATAAATACTGGCGATCACAAGAGGATTCAGTACAATAATCTGACCAAGACCAAAAAATGTAAAGAACTTACTTGATTTTTCTTCTTTAATGTTGTACTCCAGCACACCGTGACCCTCATTCTGTACTGGCAGGCGAACTGCAAGGACCATGTTGTTCATGTTACCCTCTTTCCTAACCAAGAATATCTGAAAAAGGAAAAAGGAAACAAGAACTTAACTACACAATGTCAGCTTCTGAATTTTATTTTAGGTCATTGACAATGAAGTTTTTTTATCAGTACAACACCTTTAAATGTTCTTATTTTAGCTTCATTCCACTTGGTTGAACTTTACGTGATAAAAGTAATGAATAAAAGGACATTTCATCTAGGTGAAATTCAGACCTGCAAAGGAACCAGCAAGGTTTCTGTGCATCCCTGATGTCCCACTTAAGCCTAAGGCAAACTACTTCACTAACTGAAAAGTATAGAGCTGCATTCCCAATTTTTCAAGTGATGCTCCTCACATAAGTGCCCTAAATCACGGACAATTCACCATAAAATGTCCCAGTCTGGGTCTAAAGCAAGGGAGTCACTTGTACATTGAGAGGGAAAGGATTAAAATGTCCATGAGAGGAACATAAGGCCAAAGGTTCTGGTGGCCACAGTGTCTCATTGGCAGAGTGTTTTTCATGGGACCAGAAGATCATTCAGGCTGGCAGGGACCCCAGGAGGGCTCTTGTCCGACCCCCTGGGTGAAACCATGAGGCCAGACCATGTTGCTCAGGGCTTTGTCCAGATGGGTCTGGAGAACCTCCGAGGATGGAGACTGTATGACCTCTCCAGACAACCTGTCTCACCTCTTACTGAACTCACAGGGAGAAAGTATTTCCCTGTACCCAGTCTGAACCCCTCTGGTTTCAATGTATGGTCACCTCTTGTCTTCCCACAATGCAAGGCTGAGCAGAGCCTGGTTCCATCTTCTCCATGACGTTCTTGTGCAGTCCTCCTGAAGTTGTATCTTCCCCTGGTTGAACAAATCCTGGTCCCACAGCCTCTTCTCAATAGATCTGTGCCCAGTTCCCTCTGTGCTGACCATGCAGGGCTTTTGCTACAGAGCCCAGAACACTGCCGGGGGCTCTGCCTTCCCGGGGGCAGCACTTTGCATTTGTCTTGTTAAATTTTGGAAGGTGCCTGCCAGTCCTGTCCCTCCAGCTTGTTAAAGATCCCTCTGGATGGCAACACTGACATCAAGTGTATTGACTGGTCTCAAAATCACAGAGCAGAGTGGTTGGAAAGAACATCTGGAGATCACCTAGTACAACCCCTATGCTCAAAGACAGACCAACTACAGCAAGTCACTCAGGACTGTGTCTTGCTGGGTTTTTGTTATCTCTCTCTTGGGCAACCTGTTCCAAAGTTTGATCATCCTTACAGTAAAAAAGCTTTTCTTAATGTTGAAACAGAATTTCTGGTGTTTCATTTTATGCCCACTGCACCTTATCCTTTCACTGGATACCACTGAGAATGATGTGGCTATATCTTCTGCACTGTCTTCCATCATGTATTCATACACATTGAAAAGAGGCCCCTGAGTCTTACATTGCAACCCATGGAACTACCGTAGCCATTGATTCCCATCAATGGGATAAGTGAAATTTAAAAAAAAAAAAAAAAAAAGGAAAGGAGAAAGAAGAGAGAGGAAAGAAAACAGGAAATAGAAAAAATCAGAAACAAAGAAGAAATAAGACAGAAGAAAAAAAACAGAGAGAAAAGAGAAAAAAAATATAAAAGGAAGAAGAAAAAAGAAAAAAACCAACAACCTCTTTTATATTGTGTGAGTTCCTAAGTATGTTTCTAATTAAAGCTCATTGTCAAGGTTATTTTTAGCTTGTACCTTGAACCTGCAGATACAAAGCCAAAGTAGTCATCTTTATCTGTTTTTCAATAGCAGGTTTTGGCAGCAGAGAGTTAAGGTATTTTTATAAAAAACGAATTAAAAAATTGGGCTAATTCTGGAGTCTGGATATTAATATTAGAAAGAAGTGCGAGCTGGTAAAATGATTAACCAATTAAAATTCAGTGGAAATCTATAATGAAAACATTAATTTCTTGGACAGAGGAATTTTAAATAAACCTTGTCTTGAAGCCAGGACCTTTCTTTGCATGAGTCCCGTTCACAAGTGCATCTGCTGTCACTTTGAAGCACCCATGCTAAACATGCAGCTTTGGGGCAGCTTCACAATCTTGCACAGTGCCATCATCTTGGACTCTGCCATTCATAAGAAATTGAGGCCCACAGGTTCAGCTCCACCAGGAGTGCAGAGAAAATCTAAATAAATGCATGGCAAACAGGTGCATGCCTGAAACAAGCCTGAAATTCAGGACAGACCTACCTCCTATGTCACAGAAAGTATCTGCAGGTAGGAAAAAGCCATAGAGATCCTCCCTTCACCAGGTCCTACCACCCATATGGCAGCATCGTTCTCCTAACCCACCTTGAGAAACTACGGTGACCGTGGATCTCAGATGGCACTATCTCACATCACTTCATTTGAAATTAAATTTAAGCAATGAGAGAAGTGAAACATGGAAATGAATCACTTCTGTTTTCCTGCTTGGCATGATGGGTTGCCGTGGCTTCAAAGGCTAAAATTGGACCATGGCTGTTCAGATAAGAGGGAGGTGGGTTTTCTGAGCTGTACCTAACCCTACTGCCTGGGTCAGGACTGGTACACAAACCAGTCTCTTCCATTTTCACTGGTGGTGGGAAAGATGTGGTGCTGATTCAGCTTCAGGTGGGCTCAGAGGGGCCAGGAGAACCTGCTCTTGCCATGGGACACCTCTGATGCATCAGCTCTTCTCCTGCCTGCTTCAAGCTGGAGCTGAAGACCATGCCCAAGGACTGTGAGTAGGAGCAACATAGGCAAGACTTATGCCCAAAGCTGCTCAGGAGTGGGAAACAGCCCTGCCTGCAGGGAGTAGCTAATGACTGAGGTGGCTCGGGGACATACATGGTTTTATCAGACAGTCACTTGGGTCTCCTGGTACAGTCAGTGCAGAAAAACAAAGAAAATAATCTGCCCAACTTATTTGAGAAGCCTGGTTTGGGTCCAAGTTGGTCAGGTGAGTCCCACTGGAGGTTGTCACTTGGCTCTACCAGCTTTTAGCCCTAGGACAGAGTGACTGTGCTACGGGACTGGTCCAAAGCTCCTCAGAGCAGGACTCAGTGAATTCCCCTTGTGCTCTAGCATCAGTTCGTGCCATTTGCAACTGCTCTTCTCAGACATGACCAGGACACCTACTCCCTGCCACGCCTCATCTCTGAGACCCTAGGAATGGGGAGCTCCCTTTCCTACAGAGCTGTGTTCCTTAAGCAAGCTCTGAGCTTTGCACAAATCTGCCATTTTCTAACACTCAGCATACAGGGACCAGATACCAGTTATGGTGATAAAAATGACTCCTAGAAGTTCCCAGAATTTAAGGGCATTTTCTTCAGGGATTTTTTTTTTAATTGCTCCAGATTAGGATAGTGAAAATACCTATGAGTATGGTAGTGAATGGGAAGGCATCTCCATGAATCTACCTGATAAGTAAATAAAACCAGAGACAAGATTTCTTGCTTCCCCCAAGCCATTATTTCTGTCTTGTGCTGTTGTGAGTAGCAAAAGCATCAAAAGCTAATGGAAACAGAGAGCACAGTTTGCTAAATATTTTTGCTCCCACATGCAAAGAAGCCCTGCTCTCCTAAGCAGCTCCACCAAGGACAGGAAATGTGGTTGTCTGAACCAAAACCGCTTTGGACTTACCCCTGCAGTTTCTTTGCCAAGGATCGCCCCAGCCCTTTCCTGGTTCATGTTCAGCTGAAGCCAGACGGGACAGGTCTTGATGAGTTTATCGAGGATGCTGATCCCTGGAAGGGGGAGGCAGTTTCGCAGGGCAGTGGCCTCACAGACATGTGTCTCTTTTCCCTCTTCACTGGTATCTCTGGCTGGGCTGAAACACAGCAAAGGAGTCCCTCATAAGCAGAAGTACAAATGGAAAACTTGGGGGAGTAAGGACTGTAAATGCAAACACACAGGGGCACTTACACACCAGGAAAATTCTTTGAGGGGTATCAGACCACAGACGCCTGGCTATGACAGAGGCAAACTGGGTGCACAGGCCTTGACAGACACATAAGCCCCGTCCTAAGAACTATAGCCTCATGCTAATGCTGCATGTTTCAGACCACAGGCTTGCACGGTGCTTTGTGCTGAGGTCTGTTGGTTTCAGCTCATCTGTCTATGCTGCATAAGTACCAGTACCCAGAGACAGAGGTCCGGGATGCACAGCGGCAGCCAGCACTGCAGAGTGTGCGTGTCCCCTGGAGCCTATCCTGCAGCTGAAGGGCCAGAGCAATGTTTTGTGGCTTCAAGGGGCGTGATGTGGCAGAGGAAAGGGGCTGCAGACCCTGCCAGCAGCCAGGAATATGCACACACTGAACCACAGTGTCTGTCTGAGGCGTGCAGGGGCCAGGCAGCCTGCAGCTCACCTGCGTCCATGGCATTGCCAGCACTTCTCCCAGCAGGCAGGAGCTGTGGTGGGCACTGGTGTGGGATCTCACCCCACACCCAGGGCTGCTTAGAGGAAGCCTGCCAGCAGTGGCCAGAGGCACCGTCAGCTGCTCTCGCTTTTTGGTAGCCACCCTCTGCACCCAGCTTAAGTACTCTGCAAAAAGGCAGACCAGGACATCTCACTGTTTAAAAACAACATTGAGCTCTCCCTGTCTCCACTAACAAGACTGGGCTGGTGCTGGTGGCTGCAGAAGTGGATGCTCCTCCAGCCCTGCTCATGGGGAGGGGGAAATCCTCCCCCTCCATTGCCGCTCATGGAGTGCAGGAGGAGGATGTGTTAGGATATGTTTAGCAGCAAGTTATCCGCTACAGAAGAGGTATCTTTGCTGACTCCCAAAGGCTGATCTGCAGCAGGAGAATAATCCAGGGTGCAGCCCTGCAATCAGCCCTAGGTTGCTCAGTATGACACAAGTTCTGCATGACAAGACCCAAAGGATGCAGACATAGCAAACCCTTTCCTTGCACCGAGGGAGGGGAATGGGAAGGCACAGGAAATGTGGAGAAACACCAGAGAGACCTTCAGGCAGGAGAAAATGAAGACTCAATTTCCCTCTTTTTTTTTCCTGCCACATTTGTCATTTTTACCAATCCTAAAGGCATAATTGGAACCTCCAAAAGATGTATGGGAGAAGCTGAGTGACAAGAGCGTGGCCATCCCATGGCACCACGTTAGCAACACCCTGTTGCACCTTATATCTCAGACCTTATTCTCAGCTGTAAGAGATGTAAGAGTACTGGAATTATGCTGTATGTTAAAGATCTGGGACATGCTCTCCTTTAGATTCCTCTTCTGATCAGAGAAACAAAGAACTAATTCTATTTATTTTTAGTCCCTGCAGTCTAATGGCAGACTGGTACTAAGTACTGGTTTCTAGCCATGGATCTAATTCAACGAAGTATTTATACATGTGCTTAGCAGTGTGGTCAGTGGAAATAATTATGCTGAAAGGTCTGGTCATAAGAGCTCTATTGGATAAGGCTGTAGACTTGTGGATACAGGATTGTCATTTGTTTGATTAATTGATTTTAGAAGCAAAGAAAATGTAGGAGAACGAAGACAAAATATGTTTTTCTGCACCAGTTTTGCTGCTTCGATGTCACAGGTGAAAAGAGGAGGACTCTCACTTTTGATTTAGTCATATTTCATGTCTTTTTCTTTTTCCTTTTATTTTTAAAGATACAGATCTCAAAGTAGCATGTTTCAAATAAGGTCAGTCTTAAATTACTAAAAGAGAGTCCCTTCAAAGGCCTAACCTAACACAGCATGTGTGCCCCAAAAATTAGTTTTTATAAAAATAGTCTTTCAAATCCCCAAACCAACACTGGGATTTTTATTTTTAGTAGATTTTTTCTTTTGTAACCCTATAGAGAAATCTTCCTTAGAAAATACGTGTTCCTCTGAAATCCCACTTGCTGATTCAGGGTATTAGTCCACAAAATCTTGATTTTAACAAATCAATTTTTGACATCATCGCCAATACAGTAAGAATGAGAGAACTGTGCTTAAAAAAAATAAAATAGAAATAAATGGAACACTCTCTCTTCAGTTGTGATAAAAGCCCAGCTTGCCATACAGGTGAAGAAATTTTTTCAGATGCAACAGTATATGATTTTAATCAGTATCTGAACATATAGAGTAAAACAGTGATTCATCTCTCAGTTTCTTTCTTTACAGCAGAAACCAAAAGAAATGCCTCGTAACCATGTGAAAGGAAGATGTCTTGGATGGTGACATTCACACTCAGTAATGGGAAAGAAGTAATGAGATGAAGGAAAAGAAAGGTGATTTATAATGAAATGTTCTGTAACACTGTTATCAAAAGCTACTCCCCAAATTAGTCCACAGTCATGTGCCTTATCTTACCAATGATGTGTGAAACCTAGACCAAAAGGAGACCAATGCTGATAATGTCTTGCTGCGGCAACAGAAGGTGACATGCGTTGCAAGAGCTCCAGCGATGCTGAAATTTGTTACCCATTAGTTATGCAAGGTGAAAAGAAAAGGGCCAGCAAAGCACTGATGCTTCAGAATCCCATTGTCTGGAGGGAAATGAGGGACATCAGCAAAGACAGGGAAGTAATAGAAAGCAGCTTGAACTTGGTGAGCACCAGACATGGAGTGACACTGACACAGCGTTCCCCATGGGGCATCCCAGGCTTGACGCAAGCAGCAGCACCCAGCCCTCTGCTCCCACCGACAGGCACCTTGCCTGGACAGAGCCCTGCTCAGAGCAGCAATGTGGGTTTGGCGACAGGAACAACAGACAGGTGAGGAAAAGGAACAGAACTGACCTTTCAATGCATGTGGCTGCATGTAGAGCCCATCATCTAAGATTTGGAGAATGGATAAAAACCAGAAAATCATTCCAAACTTAGACATACAAGATAAAAAGGAGTCTGAAAATATTTGTCTTAATGGAAACATCTCACAGTTTGAGAGTGTGGGATCTTTCAGTGCAGATGATGAAGGGCAGTGGACGAGGCTTTTTGGCAGAACAGGAACCCCACCTTTTGGGGGCCCTCAGCAATGAGAGCCATGGTGTGGGGTATCCTACCCTCACCAGCCATCCCAGCCCAGAACGAGCCAATCAGGCTATTGTACCTGTACAGAGGAGGAAAGGGCAGCTCAGCAAAAGGGGAGGCTTTGATAAAAAGGCAAGAAGAGTCATTAATGGGATCATATTAAAACAGGGATATGTTAGGCTAGACACTTGCGGGTGGCATGTCATAACAGATGATGGATAAGTTGCCAAAAGAAGGGGAAGAGGATTGCATTGCCCAAATCTCTTAAAATGCCATGTTTAGAGCAGTAGCAAACACTTTGTTGAGTCAAATCCTGTGCTGGCTAAGAAATGGGAGTGAATGACCTACAAGACCTTTCCCAGCTATAATGCCATGACCCATGACACATCAGTTGATGTAGTTATGGCACTGATGCTTGACTTCTTTGCTGGGCACAGCTGTCACAAAGATCCAGATGCTGGGCTGTGAGAGTGCTTAATCCAGCAATTTAATCTGGCTCCGCCGTAGCTCTGTAGCCGCACAGAGAGGAGGGAGCCCAGGCAGCTCCTGGGCTCTTGTTGTGCTGCCAGTTGAAGGGATTTGCGGGGTCACTGCGGTGAGCAGCCAGCCTTTGCTATTTTGCTCACTCAGAATTCATGCACCAGATGATTTCTAAGCTCATAGTCTTCAGAAATAACATAGAACCCTCTGCCCTTTCTCCCACAGTCCTGCAAAACTCTTTGACTGATACAGGCAGGTGTTCATTTTTGTTAGGTGTGATGCAAAGCTGAAAAGCTGGCCCTACATCTGCCCACTTTTAATTTTTTTATTGAGTTCTTACTGCAAAGTACTTTTAAATCCTGCAGCCTCTTTGCTAAATTGAACTCAGTTGGGATACATAGAACTGTGTGTTGCATACTGACTGGCAACACAGGTTAATTAATTGCACAGTGATTATATTCACACACCTGCCCCAGTTTGGCAGAAGATATCAGGTTGCTTGTTGGAGGTAATAGTAATGGCAATGGTGATTTGAATTATTGCACAGTGACTCTACACTGAAGTAATGGCACTACCGTGACTCATTGCTTTTGAAATGAAGAGTCACACTTGGAAGATGAATATTCCCAGAAATCATCAGAACCGCAAGGGGATATAATCCACTGAATTTCATGCAGGTGCAGGCCTGGGCAGACCTTTGCATGGGACTTCAGAAATTTTGCCACAAACTTGCTGACACTGAGAGCTTCCTGGCTGACTATATAGGCCTGGTCACTCTGAATTAGCCTGAGGCAGCTGAGACACACAGGAATTGTGTGTTCATCTAACAGCAGGGACTGTCAGATGAATTCTTCACTCCTGCACATCTGTAGCTTCTGCCCATCACCAGAGCAGATCTGACAAGATGCATCAGGTGATATTAAATCTGAGTCTTAAATCAGAAAGCAAATGCTCTGTCATGCACTGATAAGACCAAGAGCCTTAGCTTTGTTTAAATAGACCAGGTGTAAGAATTAAGAACTAGGTTTTTATTATGTTTTAATCCTTTTATTTCTGCCCCTGAATATTGGAAGTTGTCAAGAGAAAGCAAGAACAAGGTTTTGCTATGCTGTTCTCAATTAAAGGGATACTCTGGTGTATGTATGTTTATAGCAGAGCAGGCATCACAGGTCTTAACATATGTGTCAGCTGGCTTGCTACTGAGGGAGAAAGATGGACAAGTGACCATAAACTCCATGCTCAAGGTGAAAAGCAACTTTTTGCACCAAAGCCAGCTGGTAGCTGAAGGGATACTATTCAGGACAATCCAGTTTGTGTCTCAAGCTCACATGCAGAAACCCTTCAAGCACAGCAACACAGTTTACAAGGAGCACATGAAGCAGGAGGAAAAGATAGAAGATCCTGAAGCTGACATACCAGTTTCGGTGGAAGTAGATGGACAATGCTGGTAATTTCTGTGGTTAAAAGAGTGAGTTGAGAGCAAAGGGCTTCATGAAGGTCGGTCAGATGATGATGCTGAGATTAAAAGACCGACAGTAAACTCATAGCCCTATTTTACATCTCATTTCATAACCAGCCTGGTTGGACTTGGTTGCAGGGCTCCATGCACACTAGTGATAGTGATTCTTTGATTTACGCTGAGAAGAGCATGAAGTTCTGAACCCAGCACACCAGAGAAGGACTCATCAGACTTACATGAGTAGCAGCAAAAGAAGTGAAATGAGGTTTCGTCAGTTAGACATTTGCTGTATACGTAGCTACCTGTGCTTTCCTTGGTTTGATATCACTTCTGATTAGACGGACTCATTAAAAATCTTTGTCCAGACACATGGGAATCCATGTACTCTTACTTTCAGTTCACTAGGAGGGAAGTTATGTGGTGCTCCAGCTAGAGGACATCAAGCTTCATTTTGCTTCCATCTTAGATGTGGTCATTTCTCGATGCCTTATCGTTATTCTCATAAACCAGCCCACCTTTGCTCACTTGATCAGTTGAGATCAAACTAAACCAAGATGGAGGAGAAGGATTCATTTACTCTGGACCTGGCTTGGATCACCTTGCTGGATTCTCATTTATTTCTTCCAACAGGTGGCGAAACTCAGGCACTGCACCCAACCTAGCTACAGGGAGAGCTCTGTAAACTTCTTGAGTCATTGAGGCATCATAAACAGAGTATGAGGAAGATGGGTAAGCAGTGAAGTGACACATGGAAAACCCCATAGCTATAGCATAACAGCTAACTTTGTGTACCAAATGTCAACACGTCTCACAGAAAATTCAGGCTTTAATAAATGCTTTTTCATAATAGAGCCAAGAGATCTGACACTAATCAAACAAACAAACAACAAAAATCACAATGAAAAACCCAAAAATCAGAAAGAGAAGAAAATTCTTGAGGTCTTCAGAGATCACACCCAGCTGATTGCTGTGCTTTAGTCAAAATAAAAAAAAGTTCCTTGATGTCCAATAGGTGAAAGGGAAAAAGGTGTAGGGTGTTAAGCAAGCCATGGGAGTTTCCTGCAGTGTAAGGTTTTCAAATGTACAGAAAAACTGGAGAATGGAAGTGACAGGACAGGCTCAGTGTGTCCCATGAGGCAGGCTTGCCTGTTCTGTAGTCCTTCCTACTTTGCAGAATGCTTGTGTTACTGGTCCACCTTGGTGACAAACATAGCTCAGGAAGCTGTGCTTCTCAAACTGTGGTCTGCGGACAACCTGTGGTTGGCAGAACACTTCCTCTTGCTCACTGCTCTCCTTGTTCCCACTCTACTTTTGTGTCCACCCTTCATCTGTTTGGTGTTTGATCTACACTTGATGCTTTGCATGTCCAGGACTTCCTGTTCAGCCTGGAAAGCACCATGCTTAATAGCCAAGGTCGCAGCTGTTCCAGCTGCCAAAAGGTAAGGCAAACCAAGGGTCTTTTGACACCTCATAGCTCAGCAAACCTCTTCGTTCCCCACCTAGTCCACTTTCTGTTACAGGTAGCCTCAGTTTCAGCAGTGAAGTTTTGCACCCTGCAATTGAAGGCTCACTTCGGTGAGCTTTTCTGTAACCTGCCAGGGATTTCCAAACTACCCACTGCTGTGAAGGCTGACAGGGGCTGCCACACACTGACTGCAGGCACACACCTCTCCGCAGCTGGACCCTGCCTGCACATGTTCACATGTATGCCATGTGTAAGTGGAATAAATCATCACCTGGCCTGGGAGCTCCACTAATGGGCACAGAAGGATCAGGTGTGGGACATCTGCCCCTAAATCACTCACCAGCTCACTGAGCCCTCATCTCCCCAGTCACAGAAATCAACAGAGGAGATCACAAAAATGAGCAAGTGCTATTACACTCCTTGGTGGGAAGGGTGTAAGGGCCACTTCTACAGGTGGAAGAATGCTAATTCATGTGTCGATCTATTAAGTAGTAAGTGGCCACTGACAATCTTCTGCTCACGTATGACACTGATTGTTAAGCTGTGGTGCCCTGACTGCTGCCGTTAACAGGTTTAAAGCTAACAAATATATTTTTCCTAATTCTGCCATCATGCAGTCAAAGGACATGACCTCAGCTTACCTGGATTTTGAACTGAGCAGAATCTTGTCCCCATTCAAAGGTCAGGAGTCAGGTCAGCTCTGAAGAAGACTCGCTGGATGAGAGCTACTGATGTTGGGAGGGACATGTAACCACTGTCACTCATCAGAATGCAAACCCAGTGATTAAGACTAATGAAGGTTCTCTTACGACTTGAGCAGCAGGGCCGAGTTGCTAAGGAGGGCAGAAGGAGGGGGTGCTTGCAGCGCTTGCCGTAAGCCACCCAACCGCAGCAGCTGCGCTACCTGCTTGCGTTTCTGCTCTGATCGCTCAGAGAGAGCTCTCATTGCAGGGGTGCACACCTCAGGTGTTAGGAACCAGCTCTCAGCTCCTCTAGAAGAGCTGCTTTTCCTCCTAAATTAGCCAAGCTAAGTGCCTACAGTGAAGCAGCAGCAATACACCTGCCAAAGCCTCTTCTTTGACCCTCTCAAGAGTCTTTCAGCGTAGGAATGGTCTCAAGGAGTGGAGAGGTGCAACTAAATGTTAAGTTGCTAGCTTTACTGTGTTTCCTATGTTTATTAGCTCTGTTCCCCCATTTACATACACAAAGGTAGGTATATTATAAAGAATTGCATATGCATAAAAAACCCAAACAGAACACAAGCTAAGAACACATTACTTCTAGTACCCAGGTCAGCTCTACTGAAAAACAGTCTCACACTCACAGTCATGACATGGGCAGAAACAAGATAAAAAAACAAATGTAAAAAATTCCCTGGAAGAAGAGGCCTTCGTTCAAAGCCCCTTTATTCTTCAGTCTAGCTGTTTCCTTTAGAAGTTAATTAATGCAGAAGTTAATGCAGATGGCAATTGCTGCCTGTGGCCACACAGTGGACTGGGGCTACTATATCCTATTGGTGTAACATGGCTTGGCTTGCCTTCACTTCATAAATTATACTGCTATCTTTATGTAACCTTGTACATGTATATTTTGCATTCAACAATTCATCTCAACACATCTTATCAACTGTGTTTCTCTTTTTACTCAGTCAAAACATACTTTTGCAAGTCAAAACCACTTTGCAAGTTTTATTAGCCTACTCCCTTGCTAACAACAGACAGTTGCTGTGTTGAAGATAAGCCCTTCTCTGCCTTGTTCATAATCAGAGATTTTCAGGTCATTTGTCCTTTGCCTTTTTCAAACACAAATTATTCTCTTGGGAATTTTAGCATATCAGCAAAACCAAAGTTTTGTGTGTGTGTGCAGGCAATAAAGGATATTTTATACTTCTGCAAGGCCCTTTCACTGCAAAGAAGAGAGTGTCTGAAACGTGGACCCAGCCAGGATTCATTTCTGGCAAGGTCAGAGCAGCCAAAGAAAGCACATTTTCCTGAAGAAAAAGCTGCGAAAGCGTTTGCTAGATAATTCTACTTTAACTTCTCTGGAAAGGCTTGTGAGGCGCAGGAACCAGACAGAAACGTCGGGAAGAAGAGAAGCAATTTCCTAAGCTGTGAGAACATAAGGAAGTCCCAGCCCTTCCTCAGCCCCTGGTGTCGGTGTGTACAGGGGCCCAGCAGAGCCCCCAGCTGGACAGAAGACAGACGGGCTTGTTCTGCGCCTCTGGAGAACACCTCAAGTGTCAGGAGCCCGGAGCACTCCCGTTTTGACTGCAGGGCCAGGGCTATAGGCAGAGGTTTTGTCCTTTCCCAGCTCATCTGGCCAGGAAGGAAGACAGGAATGAAAAGCCGGGGAATGCTTTTCTGTATTGTACTCACTTAACAAAGAGGGGAAAGGGAAATGGAAAATCAAAGGGAGGGAGAAATTCCCAAATTCAAACTTTATTAAGAATATATTGTAGTTTTGCTTCACCTTGTGAGTGAATTTAGCATAGACATGAGACACACAAGGTACGAGGTGCTAAACACACAGGCTTGCATAAAGCTGAGCAGTTTTCCCCTTTTCTAAGAAATACCTGCAAATGCTTGTCTCAGTCATGATTGGCAACCAGAAATGGCCATTTTGCCAAGCGAAATAAATCCACTGAACTTTTGCCCTGTGGTATCTCAAGGAGCAGAGCACAGGCCTTCAGAGGGACCACCTCTTGTTAAAACACCACACAAAGGGTCTTCAAACCAGTCATTCAGTCACTGATCTGAAGACTTACTTACATATGAATATTCATATTTTGGGCAAGATTTTCTTTCGATGTCAGCATGAATATACTTCAATACATGGTTCTGTTAGTAAAAAAAAAAATAAATCAATCTCTAAATCTGTGAACTTACTCTTTTTCTGTCATCTTTAAGCCTTACTCCAGCAATTTCACACTCCTCACATTTAATTTTAACTAGGCATTGGAGAAATGTGTTTGTTTCTTGCTTTATGATCTGATAGGATCCCTGTCTGTGTTCACACTGATGCAAGGTTAGAGATCTGCCTCCCTTGGGGAAGGAGCAGAAGAAGAAAAAGGCTTGTTGGGATATGTCAGCGATATGGAAAGGTGGTGAAAGGGCATGGTCCCCTGTCACAAGGATGAGAGAGGTGTTCTAGTTTGCTAGGCTAAATTAAGCAACCTGCCCTGTGGGTGGGCATGGCCCTCATCATCCTGTGTTGGTGGAACAGCCTGGGGCCAAAGGACTGGTTAGAGGAGCAGTGTCAGAAACTCTTGAAATGTCTCTGCTGTGGCTGTGAGCTCAGCATGTGACTACAGAACCTGCCAAGCAGTGAGGCAACTCTGTCAGCTCCCGCAGTGCCAACTAAACTATTGCTGGAACCTCAAGCTTGTTCACTTAACAGTGTTTATGGTCACTTGGTCACCAGGGATACAATGCAAATAAACCATGAGCTGAAGGATGTGGGTTCACAGCAGTTTATGGCAACCCATAACACTGCTGCCTTGGTCATGTCCTCTGCAAAAAATCAGTGCTGCACACACCCCCACCTCCAGGCTGCTATTGCTTGTCTGACCCTGGAGCAATCTGACTCGGGGGGTGAGAGGGTAGAAGAAGGTTTGTGCTAGACATAGCTCTCTGGCCTGGCTCCCTGATCAGCTCGGTGAGGCATGAACAAATATTTGACTTTGACTCAGTCCACTGGCACCAATCACCCTGAATTACTCCCTGGAGCTGCTGCTTCTCCAGTAAGACCAGAGACCTCATGGGTGCAGGGGTTCCTAAAGAGGACACAACGATTAGGCACCTAAAGTTAGGCAGGGTGAATCCAGGCTAGACCTAGACCGCTAGGTCTAATAGCAAAGGGAGATGTCAGAATGCCAGTCCAAGGGACTAACCCCTACCTGTCATGCATCCCTATTGCAGGTGGCTCTTCACAGTGTCCCTCAGGCAATCTCTACCATGGTTCCCTAGACCAGAGGACTCCGTTCTGCTGGAAGGGTAACACAAACACTTTACCTTTTGGCTGGAAAGGTCACCAATGATCTCTAGTCTAAAACTAACTCACTTCTAATCCTGAGAAAGCATTGGAATGGAAGTTCAGCACAGAATTATATCAAAACATCCTGTGTTACGTATTTGTCCTCTCAACAGAAAGAACAAGTTCAAGGTCCTGCACATGGGTTGGGGCAATCCCAAGCACAATAGAGGCTGGGTGAAAAATGGATTGAGAGCAGCCCTGAGGGGAAAGACTGGAAGGTGTTTGTTGATGAGAAACTCAGTGTGACTTGGCAATGTGTGCTTGCAGCCCAGAAGGCAAATCGTATCCTGGGCTGCATCAAAAGAAGTGTGGCCAGCTGGTCACGGGAGGTGACTCTTCTGCGCCAATCTGCTCTTGTGAGACCCCACTGGGAGTACTGCATCCAGCTCTGGAGCACCCAGCGTAACATAAGAAGGACATGGACTCATTTTAGCAGTATTGGATTAGAAATAAGGAAGAAATTCTTCCTCACGAGGGTGATGAGGCACTGGCACAGGCTGCCCAGAGAAGCTGTGGCTGCCCCATCCCTGGAAGTGTTCAAGGCCAGGTTGGACGGGGCTTTGAGCAACTTGATCTAGTGGAAGGTGTTCCTGGCCATGGCCGGGGGGGTTGTAACTTGATGATCTTTAACATCCATTCCAACCCAAAACATTGTATGATTCTATGAAAGTCATCCAAAGCCAAGCTCTTTCCTGTCTGCTGATTCAGCAAGAGAAGCTCTGAGCTTTGCCTGGTTTCTGTTTTTGTGGGGGGTATCAGGAGTGACAAATTCCTTGGAGAGAATTCAAGGGGGGGAAAAAAGGAGAGGAGAGAAAAGTTCTTGGCAGGCAAGATGAAAGGTTGGGCCAGGTCTCAAGCTGTCTTTTAGCCAAATATGTGGGACAACCTTCTTTTACCTAGAAGTCTGCTAGCAATTTGCAGAACAGTGTTGCAGGTAGCCAGCAGAGCTGTCAGTCTTCAGATTCTGCTATTTTTTGGTCTCTGTTTCCTTGGAGAATTTTCCCAAGCCAGCACATAATTTAATCCAGTTCACAAGGGGCTGCAGCTGCTTCCAGTTGTGATCAACAGCTGCTTTTACCAGACAGAGGCTTCAAAAGACTGGCTTCCTCCAGAGGGCCACAGGACGGGTGTACCTGAGCTGTGTGGATTCCCTACATTTGGCAAGGTTTCCTCAGCATCCAAAAAGTTGTATGTATTCCATTTTTTTCAACCCAGCATTGAAATTCCCTAATAAATCATTAGCCTTGCAAAAACAAAGTGAAATTAACATGGTCAGGAGATAACTTCAAACAATGGACAGGACAGGTCTGTCAACCCTACCAGGAACAGCGTTGATCCACAGATGCCAACGAGTCACCTAAGGCAAACACCAGCAGCCCCAGCAGCACCATTATCTGGGCCAGAATTGCAGCCCTGCCTCAGAGAACAGCTCAGGGCTCAGTTTCGTGCTCCTCCTAGCCCAGGGCAATGGCAGACACTGCAGAAAGGGCAGGCTCCCGGCCCCATGGGCACACACTCCCAACACATCACTTTTGCTGCTTCTCTTGCTTCAGCTGTACAGGCTGTGTAAACACTGAGGAAGCTGGCCCAGCTGTGGAATCCAGCAGGGAACTCATCCACCAGAAAGAAAAGGCTTTTTGAGAACTGGAGTCTGTTCCTGGTCTCACCCAAACCTAAAGGTCTCAGGCAAGGCCAGGGTTTGCTTAACAAGGATCCAGGCAATTGAGCTACAAAGTAAGTGACTAGAATGAAATCAGCTCCATGAACTTGTGCCTCAGTTTCTCTTCCTACAGTGGCAGTAGTAGAGACCTGCCTTCAACTGGTTGTTGGAAGGCTTAATATTCATGAAACACCCAGAGGTCCTCTCATACTTACAAGAGCTTTATATTAATCATACAGTGTAATTAGGATTAGTGAAAAAGCTTTGTCCCTTTTGAAGGTACCAGTAATGCAGAAAGCAGAAATCCTTTACTCAGACATAAATATATTCCCCGTTTAGCAGAAAGGTGATGGAAAGTCTGGGAAAGGCACACTGTGATATGCATGTATATATTCATCTATTTGAAAAGAGCTGTGTTCCTTAGCACTCCCTGGCTCGTGTGCATATAATAGAATATCTATTTAGGAAAGTGTGACAAGCGTAACCAGCTATGCAATGCTCACATCTGCTAATCATTGCTGCTCAAATAATCATCTTCACTTGCAAAAAGATTTATACTATTTTGGGTGCAGGCGAAGAGAAGCTAAGTACTCCAAACCTCTTGCAACTGAAATCTTAAGAGAAGCATTGCCTGAACGTTCCCACTCCAGCAGGGTATATTGACGCAAGGATCTCATTTGTGGAGGTGGGTAAAATTACTTTAGATAGCTCAGAGAGGTACAAAACGGACAGAAGAAAGGCTTGCGGCTACAATAATTACCATATTGGGTGATGCTTGTAGCTTTTATTTTTTTTTTTGTATTTGCACTGCTTAAATAGCGCTGCGTGCTTGACCACAGCTGCTTTGCAGTGCTGTTCTATCGTACTTTCACAGCCCCCACCCCCCAACCTTCACAGCTACAAATCTCTGGCTGAAAGCTTGCCCTGCTGCTCTGAGAAGCAAGGACCTGACAGCCTGGATTCTGAACCCATTCCCTCTCCAGCTCCAGAAAATAACTCCAGACTGACACCAGCACGTGGCTCCAACTCAGCCATGTGCATATTTGTGTTTTAGGGATTCCCTCCATCAGAGGGAGGATGGGGGTGACATGTGTCCCTACACTGTAAGAGCAGATGGTGGACGCCAGAGTGGTGAAGGGAGAGTGGGGTGCTGAGCGTCTTTGCAGAAAATACAAGATACACACAAGCAACCTTGTAGAACAGCCCCACGCCCCTGCACAGCAGATTGGGGTACAACCATCACACAAGGACAATGCTTCTCTACCCTGCCCACCACAGGCTGCCTTCTCTGGCAGGGGTGTATAGCCCTGGTTTGACAGCCAGGTTTTCACCCCTGCAGATGCTGTGCACCCTTTTTGGCCTGCCTGTTCAGCTTTCTTCTCACCGCTGCTTCTCCTTGTGCAGCTAGATTGGTGCCAGAGCCCGGGTGTGCCCAGCACCCTTACACCTCCCACTTTGCAGTGTAGATGTTTCCTGCCCTTGTAACCATGGATTTCAGAGCACTCCATGGCTGGCTGGCTCTCCTAGAAGAGCTGCACACCCTCATTCAAGTGGTGTGCATGCACAACAGGACTAAGTAATGTGTATCTCAAGTAATTTGCTCTTCAAATTCATGGGTAGCCCTTATTGATTTCACCCCACAAGTGCCATACTGTGTCCCCTGTGGCCCATGGCTATTATGTCTAGTAAACTGACCTAGTCTTGAACAAGTCCTACAGATCTGATAACATAGTCAGTAACCCAGGCCATGCCCACAAGGGCTGTAAGGGCCTCTGCTCATTCAGCAAATTCAGAAGAAGAAAGCACCTTCACTAAATCTCTTGATATACCACCTGTCCCCAAATTTTAAGACAGACATTTTCTCATACACGCAGACAGGTTGGAATGGTATTAGAGTATTAATGTTTGAAGGTTTTTAATCATTATAAAATGCCTAACAAGCACTCCACCCGTCCCCCCCAGCTCAGACATAATGATCGACAAACACTCACAGAGGTAAAAAAGTCCCTTACCTGTCCACATACAACCCTCCAAAAAGTCTGCAGAAATGTAACCAGGGAAGCAAAAGATTGGCAGGATTTTGATCTCTTAATCCTCAAATTAAATGCTCCTTAGGAGCAAATTATTTGTCCTAAAATAGACATAATTAATTGACCAGCAGAATGTCTGCTATAGATCTTGCAAGAGTGAGAAACTGATGTACGTACCTTCCCTGAACAGAACAATGGTTTTCAAGCTCTTCCCTTCTAAACATCAGTATCATCTTGCTTTTGCCACCCTAAAAACTCCTAACAAATTTCAGTTAATCAATTCTTATTTTGCTCTGGTGCTTGTAGTGCTGCTACTCAGTTATTATTCATATCTATGACAACAGTGGCACAGGGAGGGTAAGATCAACAAGCATGAGGCCTTGACTTTTTGGATGGTTTTTGAAAATAAGCGCCATTTACTTAGCGGTCTACTAATTTACTTATCTATATTGCTATAGCATCCCCAATCCTCCCTAAGGATAAGGGCATGTTCATTGCTGGAGAGGGCCCTTACCTCAAACTGGTTTGGTAATCCAGTGTGCAGCTGTGATAAATGTATGCTGCTGCAACGTCCTTGAGGACGAATCCATGCCCAACCCCACTGCCTTGGGGGCCATCTCCAGTGTGAACTGCCAGCCCATCAGAACCCCATGGATGAAGAAGCTGGAAGAGGAGACAGGTGGATACTGTACTTGGTTACTAGAAAAATGACTCTGTAGGGACCAGAGCCAGCTGTGGAGGCTGCATGTGTCTGGGGAGTGGGAGGTGGACAGAAACTGAATTTAAGACAACTGGGTGATATAGTCTGGCTCCTATCGGGTTCTAGATGAGGATTTACTCCGGAGATTCCACTTCAGTTACTCATGGTGAAATAGCTGCCCAACACCACAATAAAAAATAATCTCAGACCAGGGCCAGGAAGTAATCTAGGGCACAGGTTGAACTGCAGTCCATGCTTAGGCCAGTGCCTACTCTTAGATACGAGAATTGCTACTTAATCGCCTTTTTAGCATGACTTTGTGTTAACTGCTTCCACTCGTTCTTGAAGGCCTTCTTAAAGCTACCTTTCTGTAGTCAAAGTTTTCTTCCATTCTTGTTTTCTTAGTTTTGATCCATACTATTCAGAAAGACAAATCTGAAATATTCTTTGGTAATACGAATACTTCAAACGTGCAGAATATTATGCCTTAAAAAAAAAAAAAATCAGACATCTCAGGTTAGTAATTATTCCTGCATTAATTCCTCAGAAGTGCATTCCATGTAAGGGCCCAGATCAGCACAGCGATCTATGATCCAGTTGTTGCTCTGAACACCAAGGCTGCCAAGACTGGGTCCATCCCAGCACATCCCAGCCCCTTTGACTGTAGAACCACTTTGTACTGATGATAATGTGGCAAGGAGAGATAAACTCTCCTTGGTCCTCTAGAGAACAGGTGCTAAATGAGCTTTCCCCTCATTCTTTCTAATTCTAAATCTCATAATAGCTTCTTCAATACCCACATTAATTGTCATTAATTTGTGTTTCATCACAAAAGGCAACCTAAACAGTCAAAAACATACACACACCCTTCCCTATACAGGGGGAATACCTCTGTTATACAGTTGGGAAAATGTGATAGTCCTCTGGGACATCACAGGGTTTTTGATGAACACACCTACCCTCTACTCACAGATCCATCTGCACTAGAATTTGGTCACACATTCCAAACAGCTGCCTTTTCTTCCTAATTTCCCTTCCAAACTATTTCTTTCTAATCTTAAATGGAAAAAAATCTTCCTCCCTTCCAAAATTATAATGGCTAAATATCTGCAATGGACAATATTTTGTTCTGATTTCACCAAGACACTTCAGTTTCTGTACTCTTTAGCAATCCAAGCTCACAAGCATTTAAAACTTGGGAAGTGAATCTTGCTGCAGCTTCCTTTTCTAATGGATTGATTTTAGGTATTGGCTTTCCATGTTGTTTTCAAGATCCTTCTGAGTCTCACAGGCCTGTATTTACCAATGTATGAGTTAAAATATAGTCCTACTATCATTTGAAAAAATGCTATAAAATGATAATCTCTGAGATATCTGGGCTATGTACACATGGTTTAATAAGGGATGGAGCTGACCCAAATTTGTGTCAAGCAACTCTCACAGCTACTCTCCAGAACACACTACTCTACACATACACACCTGTACACACAGAGCAAGAGAGATGCATGCACCCATGTGTTGTACATTTTTCAGCCTGTGCTGCCTCCAGGATTGAAAGTCAACAATACAAACCAGCATGTAGCCATTTAGGACAGGAAGTGAAAAACTATATTTAGGTGAAACTGTAGAAGATGAGCAGAATATTGCCTACATTCATGTCCCCATTCCTGTGAACACTGGTATGAGACTGTCTGGAATGGTGAGTTCTCTACGCAAGGGTAATATTCCCAGTGTGGTCTACCCTCTAGCAAAGGGACAGTTGCCTTCCGCACTATCACAACTGTCACTGCACAACGTGCTCAAAGGATCCGCTAAGTTTGGCGAGTACTCGCTTACTGACAAGCACTGGAAAGATCACATGACAAGACAGTGTGGTTGTCAAAATGCTTTTCTGTTAAATGCATTTAAGGAGATGTTATGTCTCCTCTCTAGATGCACTGCATTCAGGCATCTTTGGAGAGCACCTCCTTCTTTGTATCTTTGCAGGATATCCCGATCTTGGTGCAATGCATCCTGAGCACAGACATTTCCTTCCTGAGAAGCACCATCCCCCAGGATGCAGAGCGTACCCTTTCCAGAGCTTGACAGACAGCAGAAAGATTTGATAACACTGATTTGTTTCCAGTTGCCTGAGCCATCCCTTCCCCACTTCCACACCCCCATGTTCTAGACCTCCTGCAGCCAGCAGGACTTGTCCTACTTGTTCAAATAAGCTTGGATTAAGTCCTTTACAAAGGATGGCTCTTGAGGAGTATTTCAAAATTGTTTTTTCAGTTCAAACCTGTAAATGTTGGTATTAGATTTATTTACCCCAATGCAGAGACTGATATATAGCCTGGGCAGAACAGTTACTTGATAAGAAAGGTTTTGTGGCCAACAAGAATCTAAAAGCTCCCAATCCAGCAGAAGTCATGGGTTTGATATGCTGCTTACCAGAGCAGATCAGGCTAGGCAATCAAAACAGTACCTTTCAAAGCTAAAATCTGTGAACCTATGAGACTTGCTCCATCTCCAAATTCTTTCAGTGCTTGACCTCTTTACATCTACATTCATTGCATGAAATCTGTCAACTCTGATGGTGGTTTTTGTGCCAAAGACATTTCACTGAAAAGATGCACAATCATTACTTCATTAGGCAGCCTGGTGCCCCAGAAATGGGAACCACTGTAACCCATCGCAGCTACCTGAACCAACCATTATCCCAAAGGACTATTTAATACTTGCATATTATGTCTCTGTCTCAGTTCCCATCTGTTCTCCTCATCATATATTTCCCAGATGTTAGAATGAAGGCATATATGTTTTCATGAAACTGTGGTCACCAGGCTCAATCAGCTTACATTTCTCCAGATGTTTTGTGATCTCACTCCTTATTAACATTCCTAGGAGTTAGCCTGACTCTGGGTCAGAATTACTGGTTAAATTTCTCTCCCAACCCGTTTTGGAAGAATGTGATTAGATTGATCTCTAGCCAGCCCCTAGATACTTTCCTCCCCGCATTCCTCTCTGAGGAGCTACTAATTCTGGAGGCAGATTTCTCTCCAGTGTCTTTCTGTCATTTCAAAGGTGTGAGTCAGCCAAACCTATTAATTTGCTACATGCAGAATAGACCTTTCAATCATTACTAGACATGGACACATCGATACTTTCAAAGTTGCTAGAGTACTTTTATGATAACTTGCACTGTCATAGTTTCTGTGAGTAAGCTTTCCCATTTAGTTAATAATCCGAAGAATATGGTGAATGAAGGTGCAATCTCATTAACTGCTCATGCAATTTTTGTCCACAGAATTTTAAAATCAGGTCCAAATTCTCCACTGGCAGCTTGCCTTATGTTACAATGTCTTTTGAAAGCTATTGATTTTATCTACACATACTTTGTGAAATTGGTGCCTAATTCAATCTGACCATAACAGAAAATTAGCTAAACATTAGTTATACACATTTCTAATTCTGTAACATGTTGGAGGCCGCAGGGTATGCATGCTGAAGTGTAAGTTTGAAGATCTTCAGCAATATTGTGGCATGTTAACAGAGAGTTAAAACATTTTTTTCCTAAATACCTAAGTTCCTTTTTATGAGTGGAAGATAGATTGAAAATAAAGACAATCAGTCAATGAAATAAAAGGCCGTTCCGTTAAAGTGTTTGGATGCTCATAAACTTATGAAGAACACATGAGACATGCCCATTTATCCTTCAGTATTCCTGCATTCCTGCAACCACTTGATTTATAGTCCAAATGCAGGATCTATGGCTTATTTACTTTCTCATGCAACTCTAAACTGAAAGCAAACCTTTGCAAGCATGTGGCTCCTTTCAGACAAGCTGAGAAAAAGATAAACAGTATAAATCTTTCCGTCTCTCATTACTTGGCATTTTAACTACCACAAATGAAGGGAATATATTCAAAGTGCAAATTCTTTGAATTAACATCTACTAAGTTCCTCTTGCCAGTCTACAGGGACTGGATTCTTTCATTTTTTCCTTACAGCTATGTGACCTTTGTCCCTCAGTGTTTAACATTAAGTGGAACTGAGTAATTGTACCTTGGAACAAGAGTGTCAGTGTTGCACTTAATGTAAACAACTGAACAAGGCAAAAGCAGTGACAGCTGCAGCACAGGGTTCTCCCTCCGTCCCCCGCACTCCATGTGCGGATTTGGGAACAGTGCTCTGGTGAAACTACAGCACACCAGCCTGTCAGCAGCAGCTTCATCAAAGGGGACTGATTTGCAGCACACTCAGTGACCAAAAACACAACTATCCCATATCCACCTAAACAGATTCTTCTTCTGCACCCATCACAGACACATCTGGGAGACTTAATTTGTGGGAAACAGGCTACGTGTGTCAGACAGATAAGAAACACCCCTGATATCTGGTATGATATGTTTTTCCACGGGGGGTGACCGAAGGTTTCAGCAGCTGTGTCATTTTCCCCTGATTGTCTCCAACAGGAAACAGAAATGCTCAGCTCCAGCGTGGGCTTTATGGTACAACCGAGCCTTGGGCAGATTCTAGCCTGATCCTGGAATCCCAGCAGCTGATTGTCCTACCAATCCAAACCAGCTTTCTCTCACACTATGTTTTCTGGCTCGATCCTGCAAGGTGCAGCGTCTGTTGGCCAGGGGCAAGGAAAGCCTGCAGTCTTTTCCAAACAGAAAACACATCTGAAGTCTGCGGGGAGGCTGTGGACAGGGCTGGTGTGTACCTCAGCATGCTGGAGCTGGAGCCACCATCAGCTCCTAGGGACGAGTCCTTATCCACTTCTCCATATTTCAGTAGAAGCAAAGCAAGCCTCCCAGAAAAATTTGTCACATTTCCAAAAGCACAGAGCTCCCTTAGTGTGTCTTTTAGCCCTAAACTGCAGCTTGGAATTCATTCTTCTTTTCTCTGAAAACCTAAGATTCAAGCTAAATAAAAAGGCATTGCAGTTTGTTTTCAGCTGGAACATGTTAGCCAGAGGAAATACTGCAAATTACAATACAATCATGACACACCATTGTGATTTTGTAGCTGATAACTCGGCAGCCAGCTTGCAAATGCAGCTGAGAGCTCTTTGTTAGGTAGCAAAAGGAAAGCGACAGTTATTAAACATGAGCAGTCACTAAAGATTCAGGACTTACCCTGAGTCATCCCTGTCTCCCTTGTCTTCTGCTGATGTTTTCATCATTACAGCAAACTTTAAGACACTTTCTGTTTCACAGTGGCTTTAGAGTTCCTTGGTAAAGAAAGCAATTCCTTTCCATCGCTGAGCAGCACCTCCACATCCTCAGGTTTTGTACTGAAGATATTTCAAGGGGCGGCAGGGGGAGAATGTTTAAAACCAGCTTCAGGCGCAGTAGTATCGGAGGGCAGAGGACTAAACAAGCACTGAAATGAAAGCAAACTACCAAGAGGGTCTGATTTTAGCCTCTCTTATTTCTACTTCCTGTATTTATATGAACGGGGGATTTCAGGAAGAGGCAGTCTTTGGTGGTCAAGGGTGTGTGTGTGTGTGCGTGTGTGTGTGTGTGTGTGTTATAAAGCCATATTTAGTAGTGAAGGCAGGTTAACCTTATTAGAAAAGAAGAGCCTGAGACTGTCAGCTTGTTTGTTTCTCTAACTTCAGTAAGTTTCGGGGGAAATTGTATTACAGGATACAGGTATACCAGGAGGCAACAGAGCATGGTGAACTTTATAAAGGATTTTATAAGGCAGCAGAGCAGTAAGTCTCTGTCTGCAAATTCCTGAAGCATGTGTATTTCTATTACTTGGGTAACTGGAACCAGATGGAGCTTGGAAACATTTATATTTACACAGGACCTGAGCAAATGAAATGTCTAACACTGGCAGAGGACAGCTTTGCAAAAAAAGAAATCCTACTTAAAGCAAAAGCTAATGATAAGGTTGTAAGATTGCTAGTGAATGAATAGCCATCTGTGCTGCGAAGCTCTAGTCTTAGGGCGCATTTGACCTGGAGTTACTTAAGTGGTCAAGTAATGTTTGCCATACTGGAAACCCGACTGAATACAGACCAGCTGTGGAGGCTGGGGACTGACAGATGTGCTGGTAGACAGCGCCGGTGGCACTCCTATTTGGCAACCCTATCATTCCAGAAATATTTGATGTGAGGAGAATATATAATGGAAAAAAAAACCAGGCAGAAGTATGAACCAGAGGCAGGGAAAAGCAATTGCATGGAATGGAGAGGAAGACAAAGATAACTTTTTGTCCCTTTCACCTTTAGAAAGAATTTCCCGGCTTTCTAAGTGTAAGCAGACTTTGCCATACAGCCCACAGTGGAAATGGAAACGCCAGGCAGCTGCCAGTGCCTTTGCATGAGGGAAACTAGACCACAGTGTAGAACGCAGTTGATTCTGCTGGCACTAACCTTGGGAGAGTCAGAGGGACCTTTATGATCACCCAGTCACAGCTGCGGAACACAAGACTAACTTTTCTCAGGGTTTTTTTGATCAAGTCTGTAACTTCTGTTGACGTTTGAAAATTTAACTTCTAGCTTTTAGAAGGATTTCTCTTAGAAAATCAAAAAGTCTTGACTGAAAGGCTGCATGATGGAAAATTCACCACCCTTCTACATAAGGTGTCTTAGTGCTTAATTGTTGATGCTATTTAAATTCACATCAGAGTGTTTGCCTTGACTTTTCTAGTTTAAAATTTTCAGCTACTGTATCTCATAATGCTCTTTTCTGCTAAATTAAGGAGCTCTTTGCTCCAACTCATGTAGTCATTTTCAGTCGACAATGAACTCAATGCAGAATTTAGCCCTCTCAGACAAACCAGTTAGCTGAGATTCACTCATCCGTCACTGTATGCTTGTCAGATCGCAGTTCTGAATCCTTCCATTGGTTCTGGGCACAGATGTCCCAGAAAAAAAAAATGCTCTCAATGTGTTCACCACCTGGGCACCTTCGAAATGGCATAAGAACCATCTTGTAGGTGCATCACATAAATTCAACTCTACCCCAGGTTTTCATTTCCCTCCACTGAAATTCAACAGGGATCAGGCCCACTAAGAGTTTACATTTGCTTTGCTGGAAAGTAAGTATGCTGAGACAGAAAACTGCAGAGGTGTGCTGATCTGCATGGACCTGCCCAGGTGGGGGAAATCAGTGTTCACACAAATATGCAGCCATCCTAGGCAAATCACAGAATCAGAGAACGTTAGGGATTGGAAGGGACCTTGAAAGATCATCCAGTCCAATCCCCCTGCCCGAGCAGGAACACCCAGATGAGGTTACACAGGAATGTGTCCAGGTAAGTTTTGAATGTCTCCAGAGAAGGAGACTCCACAACCCCCCTGGGCAGCCTGTTCCAGTGTTCTGTCACCCTCATTGAAAAGAAGTTTATTCTCATATTTAAGTGGAACCTCTTGTGTTCCAGTTTGAACCCACTGCCCCTTGTCCTACCATTGGTTGTCACCAAGAAGAGCCTGGCTCCATCCTCATGACACTCACCCTAAGATTTTGCAAATGCAGAGCATCAGTTTTCAGAGAGCACTAGGCATTTTCAAAGACTTGTTAGGGAAGAAGAAACAAGAGGACTAGAACTATTAAAAAGACCCAGGGAAAATATGGCAAAATTTCAGAATACAAAACCCCCAGTATTGTGGTGCTACTTTCACATGATTTGAGAGAAGCACCTATTTTTTTTTCTTTCACACCATTTGCAATTTAAGAATGTAGAGTTTAGAAATTTGAAGCTTTGTAATGAGTTTTGTTAAATATATTGACCAAACTTCATGAAAAAACTCATTTTTTTTTTCTGCAAAATGTTCAGTATTTCTGCAATTTAGTTGAGTATTTCTGCAAAATACTTAAAATACACAAATGAAGAAAAATTTGAAACAAAATTTTGTCCAGGCTTTGCTGGGTGTTTTTTTTAAGGCAGAGATTTGACAAGTTTGGAACGTGACACTGTGTTCTAGAATCAGGCTTTGGAAGTAAACAATTACACAAAGTTAAATGACAAAATAACATCCAATTACTGCAAAATGCCAGTTCTCTTTGATAGATTCAAGACAAATGGGGGAATTCTTGCCTTTTCTAGGACTGATTCACCCTTTCCATCTTAAGCCACAACATGTGGCAGCCCGTTTTTGTATTTTTATGCAGCTGAGTCAGAAAGGTTTAAAAATGGCTTATGGGGGAAGCCCTTAAGTACAATGAACACTTTGGCTATAATAAAGTGCTTTCAGCATATGCACAGATTATATGATAGTTCTGCATTCCATACAGTACGAAGCAGCTGCACCAGTAACACAGCATATGGTAAGAGCCCATAGGAATTGTCATGCCTATTGTGTCACTAATCCATAGATTATGTGCCTTTTATAGAGCCTATTACATAACAGATCATGATGGGTCATCATGTCATACCTATAGGGGATTAAAAGAAGTGGTACTTTCCACATTCAAATTTTGATTTTTTGAAGTTAATTCTGTGTATAAGAAAGAATCTTCTCCTTTTCCCAGCTTAAAAAATGTTAGTCTAGCATATACCAGAGAATGAACCCCTACGCAAAAGTCAAAGAATGCAGGATATCCCCCTTCCTCACTTCAATAGGAGTCACCTGCAGATGCACAAAAACCACAGTGGCTAATGACAGATTTATACAGCAATAGGGATTCCAAAAGCACGTATTGTGGTTAATAGTAATAATATAAGGTTAATATAAGTAATAATATCAGTAATGATAACAAATATTAATAAATAATAAAAGTAATAAAGTAATAAGGTTATAAGGTCAGTAATAAAATAAGGTCAAGCTCCATTTTAACTTGCATCTCTTGATAGTAAACTGACTAAGAATATTCATGAGAAGACTCTTGCCTAATGAAAATGTTAATACGTCAGACTAATAACTCCCAGCTCCTTTTTTTTTTCCCCAGTAACTGCATTTGAAAGCTTTTCATCAGCTCAGAAGAGACTGTACCAGAGACTATGTACATATACCAGAAGTCATCATAGACCCTGAGGAGGACTACAGGTATGCTAGAAATAGGCGATCAAAGGTAAGAGGGATTACTCCTCCTCTTCACAGTATTTCCAGAGGCTGCGTAACTGGGAAAGGAAAGTAGTACTGTGCAGCTTTTGGACTTTGCTTCCATCCCCTCTACTCAGCACCCAGTACCCAGTTTGAACCTGCTGGATACCACTACACCATGGGACAGAGCAGCCAATATACTGGGTGTTTCTGAGACTTCTGAATCAGTGCCTCAGTTCAGCAAGTTGTGCTCTCAGTAAACCACACATTTCTAGTTGTGAAAGAGCAAATCATGTGTTTCAGAATTGCTGTGAATCAAACTCATACACTTAACTCACCCCAAATAATGGCTGGATCCAGGTGATACGCCCTGGAATAGATGAAAATGTGGGCCTTGTCATTCAGTTCAGCAGGGTCCAGATTCCGCCAAGAATGTGCAAGTACATATCCTAGTTGGGTCCTGAAATTTTAGATTTTGAACAGTAAATATGAGAGTGTTTCACATGGAGTCATCATCTGAGAAAAAAAGCAACAAACACTCTGTCTGTTCATATAATTTATTGATAGTGTACATGTTTTTATATAGTGCATTACAATACTGACTGCTATAATCTGTTATAAATGCTGGATTAACTATTTTTTAAAATTTTCACAACAAAAATAATCAAATATCATGCCAACATTTTGTAACAAATTATCACATTAAATTCATTTGGATTTCATGACATATTTATCTGTACAAAGGACCCCATATCACAGAGCATTCACAGTGCATAAGGTCACAGTCATTGAAAAAATAAATAACATGATAAATAGATTTCTGTTATTTACAGTTTACAAACCCATCCCTTTCTGTTTTCAAAGTAAGCAGTTCTAGAAAGTTTTAATAATATTTAAAGAGGTACTGCACCTCCTAAGGGTGCACTGCAAATGCCTGCAAGTATGAAACAGAGGGAATTTTGAAAGGTTCAGAAGTTATTTCAGAGATTAAAAATGACTTCAAACACTTTCTTGCAACGGAAGAGACAGTAGGACCCAAATTCCACTCTCAGTCCCACTGATATAAATTTGTGCCAACTACCAGGACATTAATGAGCCCTGGAAACCATGCCCAAGAATGTGAAGGCAAGAATTTGGTCATAAGTTCATGGCAGAGTTTCAGCCATTGGAGACATAGATGCTGCTGGGGAAGAAGATTTACAAGTATTTCTTGCATACACAACTGGTATACAAATGAAGGCCATAATCTTGCTGTAAAAACCCTCTGAAAGGAAGCATTTTAGTTTCTATTAGCCTTTATAGAGATTATACCTGTCTGTTTTAGACATATTCTGATACATTTAGATTTTGTCACAATTCCCTAGTGCTATAAATCAGCCTTTATTTTTGTCTTTCAAGTTTACCAAGGTAAGTGGTAAACTGTGATAAGTGATAAGATCGCAATGATCACTTACATTCTTTGCGTGAGTAAAAAAGAAAAATAAATGGAATTAACATCAAACTGGTAATTCTTGTAAGAAAATATCTAAATGGCATCGGTTTCCCATAATCATTCATTCCTTTCAGACAGTGTACTCTATGTCAGAAGTATGGTAGCAAGCAGAACAACGTGATGTACAAATTGACAAACTCACTATACATCTCAGCCTGTGGAGAAGGATCTACCTGTATCTCACACTTCAGGACAGGGATATATAGGATTTCACAACTTTCTCTGGGGAGACAATATCAGGATCTCCCACAGGCGGAAATGTGAGAAAAGTGTATGGTCAAGTTAGCCAAAAGTTTTTTTAAACACGTACACAGTAGGTCAGAGGCTGGAATGTACATGTCAGTTGAACAGCATTCTTCTCTTCAGCAGAATATTGTGCACGTACATACAGAGTTTTCAAAGAAATAGTTTTCAAAGAAACAGAAAAGAAACTGTGTAGTAAATGCACGAGCTGCAAAGATTTTCTTGTGAGTGCTTAAACACAAATAACTGAGGGATCTGAGGGTTGCGATGACAGAACATTATGCCCAATGGTGATACGTTTCAGGTAAGAAGATTCTTTGGTTTCACCTGGCTATCAGTGTTATTTTAGTGTCTGTTTCATATTACATTAGGTCTGATCTTTCCTTGGCATGAATAATCAGGCAATATTTACACAGCTTAAAGCACTCTACCAAAAACATCTAACTGTAGGACACATGAAAGGAAGACAACAGCTCATGAGGGATTTGTGCAACTAGAACAAACACATAATAGAAACAAGCATGTGTAATTAAAGCGCAGTCACAAAGGAAATCAAAGACAGAATAGCATCTGCTCTATAATTCCTAAGTATTAGACTAGTAAAGACCTTTTCCATTTGTTTACATGTTGACAGAATGTTTACAAATATAAGCTAAAATGAGAAACTAATTATATGTTTGTTACAGCTGCAGCAAGCATATAAAAATAAAATAAAATTGGCATGCCAATGACTGAGCCAGGAGAAAGATGGTTGACAATGCTGTATCTCTTGGGAAGACTTAAGGTGTTCTTCTAGGCCAGACTTCAGCCCAGAGAGCAGCCCTTAGATCATCAAATAGTCATTAAGATAACCATAACTGTAGCTTTTTAGATTGAGACGTAGCTCCTGAGCCTGACATCTTTACTCAGCTGATACTTTCATTAATCAGTAGGATTCAGAGTACCAGCAGGTGGACTTCCATTGCCCAACTTTATAATGCAGAATTGTTATGGTATCTAAATGGAATCAGCCACTGCTGAACTCAATGGAAACACTCCTGCTTAAGCACCGCAGGCAAGATTGCGCCTGCGGCGCTGTGTGGGACCTGCTGCTGCCATGGTGAACTGCTGCCAAAAGCTCTCCTTGACCAGCTGCACTTCACTTTGGATCCTGCTTGTACACCAGGGCAAATGCACAGTTTTGTAGTCTGAGAGAAGGACCCAGTTCTTTTATTTACAAGAGTGGCAATCCAAAGTGGTATCAGCAGAAGAGAAGTCTTTTTAATTTGAGGAAGAAATAAAGTCTTTAGACTACAAAACCAATTAAATATTAAAATATCTGAGTATGACAGAAAACCCTGAAATCATGCTTGGCTGTCATCTTAGGACACAATCCAGCAAGGCACTTGGATACGTGCTTAGCTTTAAGCATGGAATTAATCCTACTGAAGTTAAGCTTTGCTGGATATGGGATATCTTCTTCTGAGTTGCATTACTTTTCAGTGTTAGTATGCTGGCAATTTTCAGATCACAGTAAGTTTTCCCTCTCACATCCACCAGCTTTCTTTTCACTCTTGAGCTGAACATTAACTTACACAACATTGTGACATACATTTCAAAGTCAGCCAGCTAACTTTTGCAATGGTTAGTAAAACAAAATGGCTAAAAAATTTTACTGACACAATCTGAACAGATGCAACATAGAACTGTACTAACTGCAGAGCGCCAAGACCAAATCACTCTGCTTCTTAATTGGAAAATTTGTAGTGGTTTCCTGACCATATAAGCAAATTATTTTTTTCTTGTATACATTTGAAAGGCACTAGTCTGCTATTACTCAGCAATAGCCTCCTGAATTACAGATACATTCCGATGCGGGTTTATGTGACATACAACGATTCATCAATGACATCTTTCTCAGGCCATTCCATTTATCTGCATGGCTCTGTCTATAACTGCCATCTTTATTTATTTTAGCATATGGGTAATGACTACATAGGGACTCTCTGAACTATTTCATATGATTATATATCATCAAGGCCCTGATACAACATCTAATATTTCTTTGGCAATCAATACATCCCTGGTCATGCAGTGGTGTCAGAGGACAATCCTACTAATGTTATTTGCAATGATAAACATGGCATGATACCTGTCTCATAGCAGAAGATGCATATGAGACCACCTCATGAAATGCAGCATTAGAATTCAGTATAAATTGTCTTGAAGTGGATCTATGTTTTAGGCAAGCCTATAGATGACAGGACCAGCTATGCAATTTAAGGTCAGTATTACCTTCTAAGATTGTCTCCTGCTCCAACAGAACACACTGGTTTTCTGGAGCAGGTGGTATCTGATTCAGGCAGAATAATTCTAAATTATGTCTGAAGGGTTCATGGGATTAGCAAACCATTTCATGCATATTTGCGCTGAGGATCAGCTGCTACAGAACAAATTGGCACCCCTAGTCTTCTTCAGTTGCCTGGCTCAGAAATATGACGGTACAGTACAATTTGCTAGGTCTGGCACAATAAACATTGATGCCCTCATCACTGTCAACTCAGCTGATCACTAGGCATTCACAACTAGATTTTGGAACTACTCTTCTGTAGTGTAAAGACATCTGAGCTGCCTGAACTGTGCACAGAAAAGCAGATGTTTGCTTGGAGATGGCTAGTTCTCCAAGCCCACCCAACACCAGAACACAGGAACAAAAACATTTACTCAGCCTCTCTCTGTGCTCCTTTCAGTGTCATATCTAAGCCATCACAAGATTTTCAGCAGCGAACTGTCCTCCAGAAAGATGGCAGGGAAGGGAGCCAGACTAGAGAGGGATGCTCCTACAGTGGTGCAGCAGGATGCTGCATCTTCACACCTTTCTGCAACAGAAGACTCATCAAGATGAACATGAATTCCATCTCCTCAGCTTTCCACTGCAGCAAAAATGTCTTGAATGTCTGGAAATGGGGTCACCGGCATACTTGAGATCAAATATGTTACTGTCATGCTTACCTATTCAATAAAGCATTTTAGTAATGCTGTATTTGTTGCCATTTTTAGAACTGGTTAGTTTAACTATGTACCTACTTCATTAAAGTCAAAAACCCTAAATAGATACTAATACTGACATTTGTAACAAAGTATAAAACAAATAACAAATACATTGCTCTTTTTTCCTTAGGATTCCATTGAAAGGATCCAATTACTAAAAATATTCAACAGCAGAATACACTCATTTTTTTATACCAAAATAATTTTTAAAATAGCCTTCATTGTAAACACATTGCCTGGTGTAAACAGTATTCTGCATGTGAGGTGGTTAAACATAATTATTTGTCATATATGTCAAAATAAGGAACTTTCTGAATAAGTGCTTATTTGCTAAGATTTTATAGTATGTTCTCATTGACACAATAATGGGATTTTCTATATATAGTCTCAAGTGCAAAATATTAATATATTTAAAAACGTATTGACAGTTGATAGATTTGTTTTGGTTTATAAACATTAAAAAATTAAAAAAATCTATGTATAGAGAGAACTGTGCTTCTTGAGAAACTTTATGTGATAATTCACATACAGTTTTAAAATATTTTAAAAGTTTAGTAGCAATTCAATATATGCTGTCTCAGTGATTTGCATTCATAATGACTGCTACAATGTGGAATGTTGTCCATTATTTTTAATACTCTGCGCCAGATCTTGCTGTCGATTACATCCAGAATAATTCCTTACCTCAGATTTATGCTGGTGGAAAGGTTATAAAAACTTGGCTTCTAGTAGGGGTTAAAAAGAAGTATATAATGCTTCAAAACTTGCATGCAATCAAATCAAGTATGATATTATCTTGAAATACTTGGGTTTTTTCTACATGTTTCTTATCTACACTGCTCATTGTCAGACACTCATCTCATTAAGCTTCTGGGAATAAAGGAAAAATGGAGAAGAATATACCAGCTTCTCAAATGATGAAACGAGCTTCTTCCTTCCACCAATCAAATCAGATCAAATCAAATCATAATCAGGGTGGGTTTTGTGGTCACAAAGTCTGGATTATGTTCAGATACTACTCTCAGCTGATAACAATAACTGATAGTTACTGAGCACCCAGTTGTATTTTATTTGTTTAATTTCTTCTAAATCTACACAATGGGCTTACAAGGGCCAATGCAAAGTTTTTCTTGTGGTGTAATATTCCACAAATGTTAGTTTATATTTATGTATACAGCATTCCTCACAAGTGGTAAAACATATTTTTTAAAGTATGAATTTCTGCATGTAATTCTCTTCTCTGGCATGCAGATCCTCTGACTTCTATTGTGCATTATCACAAGTGATACAACGTAGAGCCATTTCCTCTTTTTTCTCTGCCACATTGTTCATGCTCGTTGGAAAGAGTGCTAAATATTCAACACTGCCATCAAAATCTGTCAGTGCAGTTCCTCTATAAGCAGAGCACTTGAAGGGTGAAATGATGTCCTCAACAGTGCATGCCGTGATATGTGCCTTGGACTTTCTGGTCCTGTAGCTGAGACAGTTTGACTGAGCCAAGAAAAACTCTGAACTTGCCTCTTCCATGGAAAATAAATGCCAAAACCCAAAGAACTATAAAGATTTTTCTCCCATCCTTTCGCTAACCATGGTGGTGGTGGTGGTTGATTGTCTGCAAAAGGAGAATCAAAACCACAACAGAATGTCCCAGAAACGGGTTGTTTTAGAGTTCTGCATAAAATCCACACAGCTTTATGACTGAGCAGCACTATCCAAAGAGGAGGAAAATGCTTTGGTTGCCTCGAGCTAGCATGTTAAAAGAAAGGTACGCTTTCCTTCCACACAGGTAAAAGTGCTTGTTAGCTGATGAAGCAGGAATGACACTCAAATTACTGATGGAAAGTAGGTAGAAAGGTGAAATGCCTCCTGTCATTTACAGCAGATGTCATCAGAGGTATCTGTCTGTCTCCTTGCTGTATTCGTCTTGGCACATAGGGAGGTTGACAAAGGTGAAGACGTTAAACTCTATCAATATAGAGAAGCACAGGAAAATAGCATAAAGAAACAACACGTAGATGCCTAATTTCCTGTCAAGTTTCCACTTATTTACATGGATTCCAAGCACCTGCAAGCAAACAAAGCATTAGTTAATTAAGCCCCAAAGGAGACTTTTGGAAACAACCATTATAAGCTAAAAATAAGTCTTTCGAATTAGAGATCTGGAATGAAGATAAAATATATTCTCAGTATTTTACAGATCAGAAAGACAACATACATTTTTCTAATCAAGAAAAGGAATGTAAAAGCCCAGACTAAGAACTCAAAGTCTGGCCTGACTCTCGGTTGTCCCAAGATCCTTTTACAAAATACTAAATGAATCCAGTTAAAGGCGCCTTAACAAATCCTTTATGCATCGAAGAGTCGGGCCCCTAGGTGCTCGGTTTCAGTCTGTGGCGCATTTTCAGTGCACAGGGCACATTCTAGTCAGGCAGCACTCATTCCTTGATTCAGTGTGAACTGAAGAAATGCACTGAACTACTTGAATGCCTCTCCCTCCAGTGTTCCCCCTATGGATCCTTTATGTCCCAGCAGCACGCCAGCACCTCACGTTCATTCTTTCAACAGCTTCAGAAGAGGTGCCTACTTCAATGTTCTGCTCAGCTCCAGAACTAAGGGGAGTTACAAGTTACAGGTAGCAAAGCAATGAAGTCCTCATGAAGGCATCTATTTTCAATTAGGTTAAGTGCCTCTGAATTATTATTTGTTTTGCTCAAAATTCTCCACTGAGTTTTGGTGGGAGGGCTTGTGTGAATCAGGGTATCGAGAAGAACAAATGAGACAATAGCAGACACTTCAAACTCAGGTGATATGGCTTCTGCTATGAAAAGACACTCTTCAGAAAAGCATGAACAGCTACCATAGTAACATATCTGCATAATCCTCTCATTTTTTCCAAGGTGCTAATCACCAACATTCATGCAACAACATTGGATACAAACGTCTACTTAACACCTTTGTTCTTTCACAGGCATTGTGCGGTATGGTGCAACTGGGGATAAGAACAGGCTCCCACAGCTTATATATCAGGTGCATTAGGAAGTCAGTGGCAGAGTGAACAGCCCTGGTCATTCTATCACTTAAGTCGTGCAAAGATGATGTGGAGTTTTGTAAGAGTGCAAAAAGTGATGATCCCCTCCTCTACAGAGCCTCCACAGGCAACCAGTGAAAGACATTAGTGTAAGTGGATATTTTGATACCTTCGGGATTTGATTCTTCCCACAGAGCTCTCCCGGGAGTCAGCAGGATCAGACGTTAAGTACCAGTAAAATTGACTTTTGAAACAGAATTATTGTTTTACTTAACAAGTCATGGGTTACAAAGGCGTCTTATGCTGCATGACATTTAGTATGCCTATTCAAAATTCTGAGGTTCACAGTCCTCACAGACTAGTCTTTGCTACAGATTTTAGCTACAGCATTTGATTAGTCTAGCCTGGTTTTGGAAATCAGAGACAAGGGCAAAGGGTGATGAAGCATACCTGGGTCTTGTCCCCACATAGAGACAGACCTGGGCTACGCAGCTGGACATGGAAGCACCAAAGTATTACTGGATCCCACAATTTCAACACCACTACTGAAATAAATGGGAGCTACACGTATCCAGCATCTCTTGCACCAAATGTCAGATTTCAGTCCTCACTGAGGACTATGGTAGCTCTTCAACTCATGGCATTGCTAGAAGAATGATATTTTACAAGAATCAATGCTTTGGGGATAACAAGCATTTCCATTTTATCCTTCTGTAACATGTAAATACCTAATAAGTATTTTGCAATTGGAATACTTAGAAACACTCAAATACTTACCGTAAGTGCCACTGATCCTAGTAAAAGTGCAACTGAGTAGACCAATCCTTTGCTGTTAATCTTAACCTGTGGGAATCAGAGAAGAGACCTTTAAAACGCTCAGCATATAACTCTGCTTTGGAGACCAGAAATCAATTTACTGATTTATGTTCCACCTTCTGTTTTGAATAGTGACTGACTTACAGATTTTAAACCATGCAAATCCATGACAGATTTATCGTAATGAAGAAGGGAAAATTAAGGAATCGAAACAAATGTATAAGTAATCCCACCTCCATAAAAAAATAACCAGTATTTATAAAGGATTTTATGTTAAAAGATCCTCAGGAGAGAGAGATATGCTGTTATACTCATGTTACAGACAAAAATGCTAAGGTACAGGGAGACAGACAGGTGTGCTTGAAGCTGTGTAGTCAGAAAATGACAGAGGAAAGAAAAGATATCCATGGTGCTATTTTTCTGCTGTACAGTATAATGTACTCCAGTTGACAAACTGGGAATTAATCACAACTTGTGGAAGGAAAATTGCTTCCTTAACTCGCGGTTCCCCGGCAAAGAAATAACACCTTCTTTAGCAACTAATAACATGCTCAGCAGGTTGTCTTTTTAAAAAAAAAAATAAAAAAATTATATATATATATTTGCATGCTTTAAGATATATTTCTTTTAAATAGACAAAAAGAACAAATTAAAGATTTGCCAAGTATACATACGGTCGATCCCCAAAAAAGCGCTATGGTCTGCAAACCCCATGGAACGCCAAGGCCCACCAGAATGTCAAAGACATTGCTCCCTATTGTGTTGGATACTGCCATGTCACCAAGACCTGCAGAGAAAAAAACAAAAAGCAAACAAAAAACATACAAACAAACAAAAACACACACAAAAAACAAACTCGTAGGTAAAAACGAAGTATAAAACCATTACACTGTGTACTAGAGAAAACTAAAGTGGAATAATCTGCATTGATCCAAGCCCCCCTAGACTGGCCAGAGAGTCTGAGGCAGGGAGACAATTTCCATAATCTCTGCATGACTTCTGAAAAAAGTGTGCAAAAATTGCTCACTCCAACTGCATCTTCCTTGTTTCTTGCAGAGCCTTTACTGGGTGTGTGGTATACATTGAGCAACTGGGTTCAATGCCAATTGAAAAAACATGTCTTTTTCTAGGTAGTCTGCCACCACAGGGAACCTGAAGATTATGTACTGGATTTAGTATGCAGACATATGGCCTTTATCTTATGTGAATGATGAAAAGTGATTCTGAAAAGAGCCCAACTAGGTGGTAGTCAAAGATACTAAGCACTTCTGTGGGGCTTAATCAGCAATGATTTCAATTCAGGAGCAATAAAATGCTACAAGAAAGGAAAAAAAAAGAGTGAATGGTGGTGAAGTCCCTAGGCATTACCCAAAATCTACTCAGAATGCTCATCACTGGCTGGCATCTCATTCTGCACCAGTGTCACTGGATGTGAGGAAGGCAGAATTCTTCTCTGCCCCTGCTAATTTCCCTTAGGCACTTGCCTAACTATTGAACCACTTCCACAGAGGGAATGCTGGAATGGAAGAGGAACTCTGACATAAAAGGGACATGTCCCACAAGTACATAAAGTGGAGACAGACAATACCACACTGTAAATATAGTATCTTCTTGCAGACAGTTACTGAGAGAAAGGTTATGTTTTGGATCCATATTACTGTTGTGTCCTTCTTTACTTTTACTTTTTAGATATTTGTATGCAATCTATCAGTAAACAACTCTCTCAAATTCAAGTAGCACAAAGTCCCTGTATAGTTTTGAGAGAATGGAGCTGCTTTTGCCAAGCTAATGCATACCTTCACTTTCAGAGGAAACAATCCCTACAGTAGTTTTGCCTAATACTAGAAAACTACTCTAAAGAAGCAGTCTGTTAATTGAAAAATGCAATATGTTTTCTTTCTGTTCTTGCAAATATCAGTTGTCTTTAATACTACATACGGAAAACTAATTTAATGTGAAGGTAGTTCCACAAGATTCCTGTATACTCTTTTTTGTTCTGCTTTTTGTGAGATTTTCCTGCACTCAACAAATAACACAACCTGGAAAATGGAATCTTCTAAATATAGAATTATTTTCAATTAAGCAACATTTAATAGCACTACTCCTATTTCAAATTACAAAGGTAGGGCTTTTGAGTACTTAATTTATCAATTCAGAATTCTTGTTGTTTGCCCAATGATGTGTGCTGGAGATCTCACTACGTGAGAAAAAAAAAACACTATGGGAATTGGAACAGTGGAAAAGAATACAACTAGGACCTTTTCTTATTCTATTGCAATACAGGAGATCACACTGTCAGGTTTGATATTTTTGAACAGGAAAGGATGTGGCTACGTGTATTTCTCAAGGAAAAAAGAACATGTGAAGAACCTTAATCAAAACTTAAAGAAAGACACATGAGAAAGCCTTTGACAATTGCAGTTGGAAAGCTGATGACAACATAGCTGACCTCTAAAACCTTTTCAAGTGTGGCTGTTCATATGTCCCAATTGAAAAGTTGCCTGCATTTGGATGAGAAGTATACTTGGAGCAATATCACTTCTGCTAGATCCACTTAAACAACTTCACTTCTCTGGGTTTGAGAGGTCTTCTAGAAATCAGTACAAGTTTTACATGGACAAGTGCTGGTCAGCATATATTCTTTGATGTAGGTTTTAATAGCTGATACTCCAGTTTTGTCTACTACTTTAGTCTTTTTACTCTGACTGATACATACTGTGCACAGGATATCTGAGTGTTTAATGACCGTCTAGAATGCCAGGGTGTGCCCAGTCCCAATAAGCAAAAGATAACAGGACAGGGACTATTTATTTGGTTCACAATAATAAGTATTTTGGCTTTTATTTTTACTGGTTCAAGGCCTTGTTAAAAGAAAAATAAGAATAAAATTATATTGAGAATTTGTGTGTATGGAGGAAGCAAATCACAGAGCATGTACGTAAGACTGCAGTTGTACTTCAGCAGACAGTACCTTGTCTTGCTACTATCAGGCTGGCCATGCAGTCTGGGACGCTCGTTCCTGCAGCGAGGAAAGTAATGCCCATGATCACGTCTGGTATCCCAAGGGTGTATCCAATCACAGTCACCTGAACAGTGAGGAAAATAGATTAACCTATCATATATGGAAAGTCTCCTCATTCCAATACACGTGCAGCACACTCTTAACTTTGATTTATGGTGTGGACCTTAAAAGGATTAGACTCAGCATACTTATCCATTTCTGCAAATTAAATAATTGTGGAATAACCAGCCTAAAAGCAACCCTGTGAAAAGGAAAAGTACTTTGGCTCATATTATTCAACATTTTATGAGCAAATAAAAAGCTCAATTTTCTGTATTTCTAACAGGAGATATTGATCTTATAAGGAGGAGCACAGACATAATCCAACCTGTGGGCTTTTTTTTTATTCCCAAGAATGTCAAGATTCTTGCTGGTTCTATTCTCAAAAGGACTGCAGCCAACTTATATTGTGATATAGGAGCAGAGATAAAAAGAACTTTTTAATCACAACACATAAAGAAGGAATTGGTTTCTTGCATGACTCCTGATATAATCCCAAAGTGAGCAAGTCTGTTTATATTGTTCCCTGGGAGTCTAGATGCAGCTTTAAGAGAGCTTAGGGAATGGCTGAAGCATGTAGCAGAACTCTTAGAAAGGAGAGGGAACTGTATTTAGCTGGAACATCTGAAGAAGACTGAAAACGTGTCAAGAGAAAAGGCTGAAGAGGCAGCTGAAAAGGAAACAGCCTCATGAGAAGACTGAATCAGGGACAGGCAGCTGCTTCCCTGCTGAGACTGCTGAGGGTGGAAAGCTTTAAGGCTCTGTGTTGTTTTCTTGGAATAGTTTGCCAGTCTCTTGCATGAGGAAAACTGGACCCTTTGCCAAAGAAAGGGTGTATTTTAGGAACCCGCTCGCAAACCTTATTCTCAGGGGCAAGCTGTGACTCAGAAATAGGAGTGGGCATGATTCTCCTGCTGCAAGTGATAACGGGGTATTAAGGTCTGTCTGCCTCTTAAAATAAGTTGTGTGGCAGCCTTCATGAGTACATCTCTCATTTCTGAAGGGGACATCTACAAAAGGAACCAAGGTACAGAGTGTGGTCTTGCAAAGGACACATGGTGGGAAATGAATGCGTGGCTTTGGCACCATCATGCCAGGCAGAATGAGTGGCTGGCACAGGAATTTCTCCAACACAGTCTATGTTAAGAAAGAAGAGGATTACTTTACAATGCAAAACTTGTACAGAAAGGTGCAAAGAGTATACAGAAAACACAATCTTCCATGAGAGAAAACATAAATATAAAGCAGACTGCAAATGTCTAGAACATCTAAGCAAGTTAGAGATGTTCTCCAACCAAAAAAGATTTTCCTGGTAAGAATCTGATGAACAAAAATTCTTCCATGTGCATGACTAGAGAAGTATATATATATATATGACTATGAGAGTATATATGTGAAAATATATATTCCAGGATGAAACCAGGTAAAGGTTTCTTCACTGTATTTTCCTTTAAAAGGAGAAATGAGCATATAAATTCTTCAGCAGCACATCCTACTGATTTCCAGTTACAGGTATATACAACTTCTGGTTTTGCATCTTTTAGTGTAGGAAAAGGTAACTTTCTATACTTCAAAAGTATGGCTGATTTTTCCATCACAGAAACTAATTTAAGCAGCTTTCTTATTCATGCCTCTTCTCTGACTGAAAATGTAAATTTGAGAAACTGAAAGAGGGTAAGAAAGAAACAATAGGAACTTCTCAAATCTTCAAGTAAGTGTGCTTCTGAATCAACAACAATTTACAGATTTACACCTGATACACTGCTTCTCGCCAATCCAGGGCAAACAGAAACATACCAGCAATCATAATACTCTTCACTAAGAAAGATTTTCTTGCATTATTCTAGTCCACTTGAGGTGTTTTACACCACTTCTGAGTCTTCAAACTTTGCCACTCATCTGCCTTTTATGCATGTTTCAGTATCAGACCCTGTAGCCCAATTTCTGAAAGTGTCTCAGTTACTGAGAGTTAAATGTTTCCATTTAAACTCCCTTTTACTACTTGGATGAAAATCAAGCTGGCACCTTCCTGTACCATATTGGACCCTACTGGACCCCAATTATTTGTGCCAAAAAGAGCAAAAGAAAGCTAGAATTATAATAATTAGAGTATGAGCTGAAGAGAATGCACTACAATTACATGCCTTTCTTTAACAAATACACAAAAGATCTATTATCTATTTCAAGATGTGTGTTTTACTCAGTATGGGAAGTCCTGCTACAGGCACTTACCATCCACACCATGAAGTAGGAGAACAAGGCAATCCAGAGAGTGGATAAGATAAATGTCAGCATAAAGCACCTCTCCCAGCGTGGTTTGCTGCAGTTTGGAATGGTGCAAAAGAGCATGAATATCAATGGCCATGTCAAAATCCATTTAATTTTGTTCATTTTTCCATCTGCAGGACAAAGAAAGGAAGAACAAGTTTAGCTTTCCCATCACTATCCCAGGCCCAGTTACATCTCTTCGAACACAGCAGATGATCCCAGAAGGATGTTTACAGTTGTACATGTCAGTTCATTTTCCAGTGTATCTCTCATCTATAGCTGGTCTCATCACTCTCAGCCAAGTTCTGTATACACATCCAGAATCTTATAAGTCTGCCAAGGTCTATGTAAATCCATGAAAGAATTACAACGATTTAAAAGCATGGATGATTTTAAAACCCAAATTCACAGTCAGGCTTGTTGCTCTTTCAAATACTTGTATTACTATTAATCCCAAATTAAAAAACAAACAAACAAACCAAAACAAACAAATACTTTCACAGAAAATAGAAGCACAGACCCAGCCTAGGAACATGACAAACTTGTTTCACATGCTTCGCTGTGGTCACTTGGGCAGAACTTTAAACTGGTACTTAGAAAATCTAGACTAGTTATAATAACTCTCTCCAACTGCATATAGCACCACCTTGAGATGGTCTCTTATCCTCTGTAAAAGGAAACCAAAGATATTGACTTCCCTTATACAGCTCTCCAAAGTCAACCGTAACTACGGAAGACAACTACACACCTCCTCATTTTTTAAAAATGTAAAGTATTGTATAATAAATGCGTACATAAATATCAGTACATAAAATAAAATTATTTTATAATGGAACCATATATAAACAGGGCACTTATATGTTTCATGAGGTATCCTCCAAGTAGGATAAGGAATTTGTTTATCAGGCTAAACCAGAGTACCACAGCAAACAGCATGGTGGGTTTTGTTTGGGTTTTCTATACATTGTTTTAGAATTATGCTAGTAAGGATCTCCATCACTAACTGATAATTATACGCACGAGATCTAGTAAAATATACCATTATGAATAAAATTGTTGATCGCACTGAAGAAAAATATCAGATAAATCTTCTAGTGAAGATATTCAGTTAAATTATAAAGGGCAGGTAATAATCAGTGGAATCTCCTATCAATTTAACCACGAATTTTCTTTCAGTGAAGACACTGGGATTCAGGATTTGTTTAATGGGAGGTTTAGTCAGTGAATTCAATTAGATTGAAATCTGCCCTCTGGACCAATGTGCAGAGATACAATTATATATTAAACATTTAAAAATTAATAATAATTCTGTAATTTATGGGTCTACTTTCTAGTCTAATTTAACATGGTACATCCAAATGCAAGCCTTTATTAATTTACTTTGGTATGTATTCTAGTATTAAACTGCCTTGTTTAAGTTATTAATCAGCTCCTTGAGATTTTCTCGTGAATTCTGAGATGCCATCAACCCACCAGGAAATCTTAGACTAAGTTTGGCTCTTTATTTCCATTTAGCTGTGGCTCTTTATCCCTATTTAGCTTGTGGCTGTGGGACTTCTAACAGACATAACTACTGAAGTCTGCTTGGGTCAATTCTAACTCTAGAATTTTACATGTCACTGGGGATCTATAACAGATTTTATAGGAAAGTCCTTTTTTCCTCTCTGGTTACATATACTGCTGTACAGATTTTAAAACAGTTACCTTTTATCTGTTCTGTCCAGAAAATGACACTTCTTAGCTCATATCTCACTTTAACTCTATTAACAAGGCTGTAAATATCCTATGGTAATTTATACCTCCTCCTGTGTAATTTGATACAGTTTAGATCATTAAAAGATGCTTGGTAATTTTACTCCTTGTCTACCCAAGTTGCTAAGCTTGGTTCATAGTCAACAAGTCAGCACAACCGAGGTCAGTAATTGCCTCAGCACATAATTCCAAATGCAGGGCGAGTGCGTGACTGTTTGACAGGAAAAAAATATGGATCTAATTCTGATCTGATGTGGGTTTAATCTGACTGACTTCAGTGCTGCTGCACACAGGAGATTCAGTCCCATTTATTTTTTCAATAACATGAAGAGAAGAAACAAAATTGCCTGGAGAACAAATAAATAGATGCACTCAGCCTCTGCTGGGGAATATGTATCTTGTCAGGGATCCTGCCTAGTGCCCTGAATTATTTAAACAAATGCTAAAGTGTGAGAATTCACAGTGCCTTACCACTGCCATTGCTATGGTTGCTCAGCTCCAGGAAAACGGAAATATTAGTGGAGGAAGACTTGCCTTTTCCTTATCTTCGCTCAGTTTGAATGGATGTGTGTCCGATTAAAATTCCTGGCTCTGTTAGTGTTGATGCTTTATCCACACAGCACATGAGTCAGAATCGGGTTTTACAGCTAGATGGTTTGTGGAAGTGACATTTGCATTTATTACATGGCAACCAGGCTTGAGACTTTGGTGAACAATAACTGCATGTAATTCTGGGTTTTGCTGGCTTGACAGAGCAGCTGACTGGCCGCAATAGTTCTGAACCACCATGGCCAAAGCAGCCTACTTGACACACTTTACATTGGCATCTCTTTTGTGACAGGGTCTGCTAGCTTTTGTAAACTTTATAAGAAGCCTTAAGTATATTTGGCCTTGGTTCTGACTCAAGCCATTTTCTTCAGCTCCTGCTATGCTGGGTCACGGAACTTGTGTGACACTCAGTGCTAAAGAAGTCTACTCTTATACTGTAACTTGGTAGTTTTATAAGAATTTAATAATTTTTGCAACAACCTCAATAAAGGGAGACTATTTCCTTAGGAAACAGACTACTTCATTCATTTTACCTGGCTCAGATGAATGTACAAACAATATGCAGCTTGAAAATTTTCTTATTCTAGTTCTTTTGAAAGTACTTCTAGTGCTGCTCTGTTGTTTTGGTTTTGACCATCACTCTAAAATAATCATTAAAATGATTTAGTGATACATTTGTTAAATTGTGGTACGCTTTTAGTTCATGACAAACTATTTTATGATTGTTGCTTAGCTCCCTAGTACATCTGTAAGGAATTAAATTATCATCCTCATTAAGGCTACCATTTAATGCATAGCTGTTTTACAAAAACAGACTACCGGTCCCATTACAAGGCCTTAGGTCAGTTGTTTTAACAGCAGTACCAGCCACTCCTATGAGCCCTGGGTTTGAAGGCTCCTGTGGGAACCCACAGAGCTGAATAAAGGAGTATTTTGCTTGTTGCACTCCCCCCAACAATGATGAAAGAATATTGCTTTACTACAGAAAGTAACACTGGTCTATATTCTGTTCACTTCAACCTACTGTAAAACAGAAAGATGAGGCTTTTTGCACTAAGTTATTTTGCCTACTTTATACAGCCATTTTCCCATTTCTCCAGATATTTGGAAGCCAAGGATGCCAAGTATTTCAGAGAGGTATCATTACACAAGAGCCTGATTACAATGTTTCTGAAAATGAAGTGGCAGCCCTACAACACAGCACCCTTTGCTGATTTTTCAGTGCATTCCTGGGCTTGTCATTTTTCCAGATGTTATGCTTACAATAATTACTTTCACATACAGATAGTGTCCTGGTGAACACTATCCGGTCAACAACACACATCACAGCACTGAGAGGAAACAAATATTTCCTTAAGGCACCAAAGTGCCTTTTACAGGAAAAATGCTGTCCTATTCACAACATTCACAAATATCTGAGAGAAGCTCGGTAGGAAAGTGTGAAACTACACCTGTGTTTTCATTCTGATCAGAAATGCACACTTCAATTAAATCTCCTGATTGTCCCCATTTATTGTGTTTTGATTTGCAATTTACTGTATTTTAGTTTGCAACACGGAGCAGCCTTGTATCACACCAATGAGATTCCCTTGGCATAAAGATGAACCCAAAGCACAAATTTAAAAGTGCTCCACATACTAACGGGTGTTTAGTCCATGGACACAAGCTAGTCTGAAATAGGACTTCAAACAAATTCAGTGCAGACAGCCTACCTGTCCTAGGCCTACCTGTCCTAGTCAATAAGCTGCATAGAAAAAGCTTTTTTTGAATACAGACAGACTGGAATCTGGAACTTCACCATCAGGAGTCAAATCTCAGTTACTGTAGTTAGTGAAATTTGAGCGCTTGTCCACTCAGTGTTCCCTCTGGAAGGCAGCGGTCAAGCACAGAGCACCGCTCCACACATCAGCTGCTTCAGAACGTGCCTAAACCTTCACAGGTGAAAGAAACATCTCCTTACAGATGGCAGTTAGTAGCTCATTGAACTAAAATAAACTGTAACATTCCTGAAAAAAATGAATCCAATTGGCACACAGGATTTTCATAACTGTATTGTTATGTAGTTGTATAAATCTCTAATTTAAGGTAACTTGAAATAACGTGAAAGGTTTTCTCTAATTTAAGTTTACCTGCAAAATGAGAAAGGCTTCATGGAATTTATTCGTTTTCTACTTTTCTGGGTTCTTTTTTGCTTTTGACAATGGCAAACTTAGAAGAAAAATAAGGCATATCCAGGCTGGCCTATGAAGATTGTTGCTGCAGATTTTTTTGGCGCTCCACTTCATCATTTTTAAATTCCTCTTTTTATCTTTTTAAATCTCTCTACCATTTTTCATTAAAAAACCCAACCAACCAACTGACCGACTTTTTTCCCCCCAATGAAAAGTGATTTTTAAATTACCTGTCCCCTTGGTCCTAATTAGGCTTTATATTTACCAAGATATATTCGCACCCACACATCATTACCAATATTAATTCAAATCTTGACCTGAAAATGTGCAACAGTAACATACACACCTCCACACTGGGAGCTTTGTAATAACCCAGACCACAAGTAAATTTCTGCTAGAAATCGCTGTTGTTCAGAGTTGAGACTGATTGGAAAACTTTAGTATATGTGAATTAGCCAATGTGAAAGCCTAACTGATTTCTGAGCATGTGCAGTATCCAAAACACAACAGAGGAATACAAATTTTTGTCCCAAGTATGGGACTCAACATAGAAACAACTAAAATAGAGATAAAAACCTAAATGCATTGTGAATTTTCCATCAGAACTATTTTCCACTGAAAAATGCCTTTATTGCAAAAGAAATTTCTGAGAAAACAGTTTTCAATTTGCTGTTAGGAAAATTAACACAGCAGCTGCCTCTCCACCTTCTTGGGAAATCCTTATTGATTTCAGCTCTGCAGCTGTCCCCAGGAGCTGTGGGGGCAAGAGCCTCTCTGTGTTACCACAGTGTGTAAAAGGCGATCCGAGACGGCCCAGCCTTTGTCAGCCTTCCAAGTGGGCAGCTGACATATTAAAACACTTACATTGCAATTCTCCTTCAACAGAGCTTTGGAAACAATTCCTTTTTTCTGTGGAAAATACCAAGCTTTTACTTCTCTTCCTCATCCAAAACAGACTATTTTCCAAACTACTGACACTTTTCTCGGAAGTTTCATTTTCCAGAATAGAAGTTCCAAATTCCAGACCATGAGTTCTGTACAAAACAACTCTGATTTCTGTTTTCAGTCTGTGCCTTTATCACACTTTGCATATTTGGATTTATTACAACAATTTTCTTTTAAAGGCACATTTTTGGTACAGTGGGAAAAAAGAATTAGCTCCAGTATGCAGAAACAAGCTTTACTCTCAGAGTTACTATAGGTTTACACAGGACAATATTCAACAAAAATAAAATGTAACTGAACAGACGTACTCCCCATATCTTGTTTGACTTGGCTGGATTTTGGCATGGTTTATTTTTTATGTTTTAACCTTGCTGTCTACTTTATAATTTTTTTAAGGGAGAACTGGGATTTACAGACTTCCTGAAGTCTCCCTTTGCCTTTTCACAACAAAGCGATGAGTTAGTAAATGAAATCCTTGCCCACTTCTTTTTCCAGTTTATCCTGTGCATCCTCTTCCAGAGAATACTCATTGCTCTTCTGGAGCACATTTCCCAGTTTAGTTTTCTACAAAAGGAGTCTCGCTCATGAGCGCCAAGAACACAATGCAAACCAAAATGCAGTACATGAGACAACAGAGAAATGTGCCTCTGAAGCACATTTGTGTTCTGAAATCAAATTCTAAGGCAGATATTATTACACGGGCAGTGGCAAGAGAAAGCTCTTCCAAAAAAGCGTTTCAGAATACCACAGTTAGGTCCCGCCCTGAACTACCTTCTTGGAAGATCATCTCTCTTGCATCATCAAAGCAGCCTGGAAACCAGCTCTCTTCCTAACTCAGCCACCTAAATCGTATTTCCAAACTTAGGCAAAAGCACCATAAGCCAGGCCAAAAAGAGAGTCTGAGCACCAACTACATAGAGGAATCAAAAATCACAATAAATTTTTAAATATTTTAGGAGCAGAAAGTCTGCTGGGTCCACTGGCGATCAAAGCATAAAGAAGTAATGAGAGAAGATGGGGGCACTGCAGAGAAGCTAAAAGAACCATCTGCATCGGTGTTTGCACAGACAGAAAACAGAGGTTTCTTCATGGAACTCAAGCTCAATTTTGAGGACATACAATTCCATAGTGGATATAACAAAGAGCTACAACATCCTGAGTGTTCAAGTGAGGTACATGGGCTCTGCTTTGTTCACTGTGCTTTCCAATAAAAGACAACATCAAATGGAGCTATTAGGAGCCAGGGTCAAAGCAAGTAAAAGGAGATGGTTCTTCACACAGTCATGAAACTCCTTCCCAAAGGATGTTGTGGGTATTAAATATTTACAAAGATTTGATGACAATTAGACACACCAAGGAAGAAGAGAAATCCGCTAAGTATTTTTAAATAGTCAGATATTACACCCAGTCCAGGAAGTTCCCTGAGCTGAAAACAGCTGAAGTCCAACTTGTCCTGTCTCATTCTTTGCCAGGCTTCTTCATAAAGTCATGGTTGGAGTCAGAATATTGAGCAAGACAAACATTTGGTTTGACCAAATACAAACATTTTTTACATTTTAGTAGATACCGTTAATTCCTTTTTGCTTCTATCCTACATGCTGTCTTCATATTTTGGATCTGTACAAAACTGGGCAGGATTGCTAATCTCCTTTATTGCCATCTCATTTTAGCCCTGGGAATTATTATTCTTATTTTAGCTAACACCATCATGACTTACATAAAGCACCCATGGTCCAATCCTGTAAGAGAAGGAGTTCTTAATTTCTGTGAAACCGGGAGGAGCTGAGAACATCGAGTATTTTAAAGGATCCTGAACATGTGACAGTGAATGGGATTTAAGCATCCATTAAGAGCTGTACCAAAGTGCTTTTCTGAGTCTGGGCTCTAAAAGACTACTGAGCTATGCAAGGGCTTTTACGCATCATTTTGTTGTCAACATATGCATGCTCAGTTTCATCCTGCTTTATTCTGATCTCTGGTTTTGTTTTTAAAGTTTAAGACCCATTTCCAAACAACAGTAATCAAACTGTAAAGTATCAAATGAGCCTTTCTCTCGGAAGATAATCATCATGGCCTAAAGGTCAGGTCAAGAAAATAATTCTTTTAAAGAGAATGTTTATTCCCACACAGAAACCAAAGGCAAAGTCTGGTTTGTATGACACCATACGTAGTTTTCATAAAAACGATGTGCTCTCTCCCATTTCAAGATGGGCCTGAACCACATCCTGGGGGTGAATCTCTCTGGATGTCTGACACATGGGATCTAGGCTGGATGCTGTAGTTTGAGACTGTTTCTATGTAACAGTTTTATTCTCTATTTCTGTGTGCTAAAGCTCTACCATTTATTGCCATGCATTGCCATTGATAAAGGATAAAAGAGAAGAACAAAAAAGCCTTACAGATGGCAAATGATTACTGGGAATCACTCAGAAATTATGTAATGCCACAAACTTCACGTATTTATTTCTGTTTCAGAAAAAACTTCTTGCAAAATGATCTAGAATATGCAGTTTGAAGGCAAGAAACTCTAACCCCAAACTAGGCTAAAAAAAGGTGACACAGCACAGCAGAAAAAAAAGGTTTGGGTCAATTCATAGCTATTTCTGTTGCATGTCTTAAAATACTGGCATGAATTTTCTACTTCATACACTGCAAGCAATTGACTTAGAGAAAGTCCTATTGGAAAGTGAAAGCTTATTCTTCATAGAGCTCTTTATAGCACTGAAAGAATACATGAACTTCTGATCTTTAGACAGTATATGTGCCTTATTCTCAGCCTGAAAATATATAAAAAGAAAACCAGAGGGGATCCTGGGAAACTGTCTGCAAACTACCTTTTCCCTAAAGCCAGTTTTAAATGTCAGGATTTTTTTAGGCTACTGTTTGTCCCACAGTACTTGAACAACAACAACGTATGATGCTGGTTCTTTACATTTTCTCCAAAGTTATTAAAGTGGTACTTCTGAAAGCAAAAATGAAAGAATTCTCCCTCAGAATATATCAGTTGAGCAATGAGAATCCAACCAAGAGATAATCATCTCCAGACAACAGGAGTAACAAAACCTGAAGATAACAATGAGGATTTTAAACAATCACTTTACCACTTTTATGCAATTCTTTGAGTTCATTTTGAACTTTTGCTCCAGTCCAGTATGAACGGTTTCATCATTGGTTACACTTTGGCTGGTTACACCTCAATTATCTTTAAAGACTTTCTCAAAAATGCAGAAAAACTGCATTTAAAAATGGCAAACGGCATAACTAATAACTCCTTAGTTCAAAGCATTTTTGTCTACTGTGAATGTCTCACACATTTAGGAAGCTCTACTCCAAAATCTATTTTTTATTCATAATGAAATTGAGTCTTGAACAAATCCAAATATGGTCTCCAGGTGATGTTTGCCACATGTTACCATTTCTGCATTGTCCTGGAATGTAAGAAGAAATGCATGATTGCACTGCTCTAATTAAAACCTGAATCCAAAAACTTGTTAAAAATAACTCAGTTAATAAACCTTCTTTCCCAACATGTGCACTGAATCCTGCATTTTTAAGATGGGTTGGGGAGACACTTTTTTTTGTTGTTTTTTAGAGTTTGTTTATTACTGTTACTGTTATTATTTTTGATTTTGTTGCTTTTAACAACACATTTATGTGCACAAGCATATTGCTGACTTAGATCCACTTATTTCATCATACAATAGAAACACTTCCTTCATTATCTCATTGATTATATCAGGACCCCCCTCTAATGGGCCTGTTTTCAGTGAATCAGTTTGCTCGCATTCTTCACCCCCAACAAAAGTCTGTAACTGCTGACTGCAAGAAGATGCTGTAAGACACACACAACACAGTAACACATAAAAATATGGTTTATGCAGCCTTCACATTGCATGCTTCAATGTTTGTTCAGCCACAAACACCTCTTCTAAAATGGTAGCAACCGAAGCAATGGAATCTCTATGAAACTAGAATCATATACAACATGGAAAACTCTTTCTTCTTTTTCATTGCATGTGGTATCCATTTATGCCAAGTAATATTTGTGTTGCACAGTAACTGTGTGACAGATGACTGCTGACTACATGTCTGCAAGGGGTGATCCAATCTCTGCTGTCTAATCTCCAAAGCACTTGGGGAAGAGTCAACCTGCAAATGTGTTAAGGGCACCAACATAACAAGGTTGGTTACATATAGCCCTTCACACCAAGAGTTTCCAAAAAATTTCAAAACGTGAATATTATTACATACTGCTATGCTAAGAATATTAAATACTGTCAGAGTCTCCCCTGAAACCTTTCTCCTTTTAATTCAAGAAGCCTCCCCCACAGTCACTAAATCAAGTTATTACATATTTACGCGCCTATCTGCCTCTGGCCTAGTAATCTCCAGCAGGCCATTATTAACTGCTGACTTCAAAACTACTAGCCATGCAGCACTCATTGAGGTAGTCTGACATGTTTTTTAATATGGATCTGCCTTGCCTGCTTTCCTTTTGTTTCTGCTACACCAGCTCTTCTACTGTTATTGTGCATGATGGCTGGAAAACACTTTTCTAAGATCTGCTTTTAGCCACACGGCCTCCAGCTCAGTTATACTGTCATCAAATCCAGCCCTCAGACACTCAAATCAATCCCCTTCCTCCTCTCACGTATGTTGTTCTTTCTTACAACCCAGTCTTTGGCATTTTAATTATTTTCTGTTTCCTTACTATAAACATCTGGAAAATAGGCCTTACCTGGCACTGAAAAGGGAGATAGATTGTTGTGTTCATATTCCTCCTCTTGGTTCACCACAGGGATGTTCCCATTTTCAATATTCTGCTGTCTCCCATTCTGAAGTGGTTTGCTTGAGCCATTGGCAGTCCGGATTAACCGCTGACGCTGCACAGTATCAAAGACAACACTGCCATAGTTTGGAAAATATTGACTTTGTTAAATCTGTGTTTTGCTGCCTGTTCAGCCCCTGTCACGTGAGCCGTGATGTTTCTCCACAAAGCCTTCCTTTCAGTCAGTAACAAACAAATCTGTCTGTGGCTTACCTGTCTTCATCGTGCTGGTGTTGACCATTCACCTCAAAATTACTGGCAGGAGTCTTTCAAGCCATGATGGAGAAAATTGTCATATCTCTTCTTCCGCACTGTGTTTTAATGAGTGTGGTTATTCTGAAGTACTTCTCATTCAACGGCTCACTCTCAAACCAGCAACACCACCATAATCTAGTGGTAACACTCAAGACATTTCCTCGCTATTAAGAGGTGGCTTATAAATTACCCAGGATCTCTCCTGCTCAGGTCCAACTCTTCTCCCTCACTCTTATCCTCATTCCTTGAGGTAAATATAAAGGTCCTACTTCTCATTTCAAAAGCACAACTAACTCCTTTTGCCCTTGTCCAAGAGTATACTTTCATGAAGCTCGTAATTGCCCCAGCAGACGTATATAAGATTGCTACAGTTCCAGCACATAGTACAACAATTAGAGGTAGGTTTTAAATGTCAGTATATATACCCGCTAATACACTGGAGAACGCAAGATGTAAAAGTAATTTCCCATGTTTATAAAGAAAGAAATATTTTTAGTTTCTTAGATGGGATAACACAGGGCTGTTAAGAGTTGTCTTTTTCATGACAAGTTGTTGCAACTTCCTAAAAAGTGCTCTGAAATGCCTTGAGAAAATAAAGTAACTACACAACATCCAAAAAAATTTCTGAAACTGCTATTAATACACTGTGATGAAAAACAGAGAAAATTCATATCTGAATACTTTACGAAATTTTGGCAGTGAGAATACAAAGAACATAGATCCAAAATGCTCTGGTTTAGATAATGTTTTTCACAGATGTTGAATGAGTAAGTATCAGCTCTGTGCACATAGCCATGAAGAATTTTTACTGATCCGTTAATTGCCTTCAACGCAGAACTTCTACAGAGTCGACTGCTGTTGTGGGCTCTATCTGATCTTCTGCTCTTGACTGTATGCTACCAAGCTCACTTTCTAATTAACATTTCACTGTTTTAGCATTATATTGGACTTCTGTTACAAAAATATTAGTGCTGCTTTCCTTCCTTGGGGTGCTCATAATGCTGGGTAGCCACATGAACTGTGTTAAAATGTTCAAATTCTAGGAACTTGCTAAAATTAATTTATTTGCCAGAGTGAAAACCTCTCATATTTGACACCATAGGGAGCAAAGGGCAAAATCCTGCCTTCATAGAGGCCAAGGTTGCAGGGCAAAGATTTCACCCCAAGTGCTTCATACAAGCTCAGAACAGCATCACTTGGCCAGTCCTGTCACTGAAGCTGCAGTGTATGAAATAAACAATATATGGAGGTGACAATGTATCAAGCAAGAGTTAACTGAAACTGTCCAGAGCAAATCGCCCTCATGAAAACATTTTTGTCCATTTTCATTTTGCGCTGAGGATTACACTGAAGACTAAAGAGATAGGCAAATATCTGATGTGATCCTGATGTGCTGCTAGTGTAAGTGCAGTTCTTACAGATTTTTGATTGCCCTCTCCATTACCATTTTTTAGCCTGACCACTTTTGTAATGATCAAAACCAATTCTTCTGCTTCAGACAGAATCCCAGTGTGCACAAATACACACACACACACGCATTGGAACAAACATCTTCTGACAGGGAGATAATGGAGTCACTCCTTGTCTCCAATTAAGATAGGCAGCATCACCAACTGGGAACCCATGTTCAAACCTGCTGTGACACAGTTGCTAGAGAAAGACCATCCCTAGGAGCATGGGAGAATCTGAATTCCAGCATCACTATGAGCACAGTCTCACTATGTCTCATAGTCATTTATTGTTTTCTTAATAAACCTACCTCATTAATGATTATTCGGCTTGCCATCCGCAGTCTGGTTCGTGGTCCAAATCTACTTGTAATCATCAACCGTAATCCAGCTTCAGGGAACCCGTACTTTGGGGGACTTGAGCAGATGATCTCATCCACCATCACAACACTGTTTTGGCCATACTGCTGCATCCCCTTCACTAATGATCACAATGGACAGAGTTAGTTGTGTAATTGATCTTACCATGCTTCCCATCACCCGGAGTCATTCTTTTCAAGCTCAAGTGGGAGTAATATTCATCTGAATGCTTGAATTTACAAGTGACTTTCTTGTAATAATTTTGCAGCTGGTGAGTTTGCTCATCAGTTGTGCACTTCATTTAGGTCACATGCTAAAAAGGGATTTCACTCTGCCAAGGTAGCCACTCTTAAAATAAGTGTGAGTGGTTTTTACTCAGCCATTCATGCTGTAGTACTGGTTTTCTTGCTTATGTCCCACTATGGTTTTGTAAACCTCCTCTAAAAGCACTTGCCCTGTGGCAGCATAGACAGTGCTCCTGACACCTGTAAAGCTATGCCCCTGGATCAAGGCGCTGCACATCCAGAAGTCCCTAATGTTGTGCTCACTCCTTCTGGAAATCTTCACTTTACCATCACAGAATATTGTTAATATCTCTAACATGACAAGATTTGAAATGATGAAAAACAACAATTGTCAAGAACAAATACATATTATAAGTAAGCCTTTGTTAATATAAAGGAAGTTGTACCAAGGTTAAGAGTTTGGTTTTACTGTGTTAAGAACACAGAGAGACTAAATTATATTGGAAATCAACACAAGTACAGGCAAGGATTTTCAGAGCTCAACAACAAACCAATATTCTCACAAATGCTACAGACTACACATAGCAAGCAGAGCAAGGCTCAGCAGACAGGAGACATACCCATGTGGTGTTAGAAAGCAGGGCAAGAAATATGCATATGACTTTAATAAATATTAATTATTACATGTAATAATATGTACAGAAAAAAACCCAACAAAATTCTTTGCTGCTTGTTTTTTGCTTTGCCTAGCTTGGCTTTACCCTCCCACTCCCCTTTTGCATCAGGTTACTTACATTAAGAAGAGGAAGATAATTTAGAAAATAGGAGTGAAAGGTAACTATTAGTGCATGGTTCCAGTCAGGAAGCAAAGGAAATCTAAGAAAACATTCCACTCAAACAAAGGAATTAAAACGGACCTGTTCTAAACGCACAGAAAACTTTTTTTTTTTTTTGAATCGTTACAGTCTTGAACTATTTTTGCTTTTCATTTGGTTTTCAGGAAGAAGACTGGATCCCTGCACGCATGTAAATCACATCATGCAATAAATGCTTTGCTGTCTGAAGCATCTTCTAACATATTTGAAGTTGAAGAAATATATCCTTCCATTATCATTCAACAAGAAAGATGTAGCAAGCCTGTGAATCACCAGAAAGCAGCTGTATCTCTTACCCTTTAGCTTTTGAGTGTCTTGCTTTGTTTCACTAAAATGAGTTTTCAGTGAGCACACTGGGGTCACCTGAAGTATCATAAAGAGATCTTTGATTTCACACAGAAATATGCCCTACTCAAAGAATCCACTCTGTAGTCTTGTCTTGCAGCTTAATATCTCTAATGGAGAATAGAACTAATAGTAATTTTGCATTTGATAAGCATTAAGGAGCAATTAACCTCCCCCTGCCCGACATCTGAAACAAATTAACCTTGCTGAGTAGTGCAGTAAGTAAGGAGCACATCCACTCCAACAACTCTTAAGAGTGAGCAGCTTTTTTGTGGAGGACTATACAGCCAGACAAGCTTCCTATGAACCAGTCCTCACAGAAGTGGCTACCAAGGAACCAGTTCTCACAGAAGAGGACTTAACCACAGTAGTTTAGCATTTGCTTTAGTTAGACAGAGAAAAACAAAACAAAACAAACAATAACAAGAAAAAACAACCCCAAAACCAAAACGACTCCCAAAACAACAACAAAAACCAACACCAAACCAATGTTTGACAGCAATCGTGGTAAGGCAAAAGGCCAGATATCTTTTTAACAGCCTCAGCAGATTAACTGCTCTCACATGAGTTTCTGCAGTGAAGTCTCCAAAGCACTTCTTTATCTTAGAGTGTCATGCTTTAGCAGGTGGGTTGGACTAGACGGTCTTCAGAGGTCCCTTCCAACCCCAACCATTCTGTGATTCTGTGCAAACATGGAAGCAGTGCAGTTGCTCTGGAACTGTTTCTTAGAGCACTAAGGAGAGTGACCAAACATACCCAATTTGATGAAATACCATGATAAAAAACTCAGCAGTAATGTAGAACGCATCACTATAAAAAATATATATATAACTAACCGCAGCTGTTTTGACTTACTGCAGTATATTGAGCTTTCATTTTCATAACAGCTCTTCATTCTCAATCCCTGTGCCCACAAATATACATATCTTGGTCCCATATGGTACAAACAGGCTCCACCTAAAAATCGCAGAAGTAGTTTCCACAAATGTGGCACAGAGAAAAGCCTTTTTTGCTTCTCCTTTGTGATACTCCTTCGAAAAATATATTCTCAGCGTGGCTTTTCCTTTTAACCAACTATGTAAACTTCCTGCTCAACATGAAGGGTCATCACCAACAAGCCTGTCAAAATCAACAGAAACCTTCTTGTTGACTTGACTCCTGATCAGGCTCTCAGAAACCCATTTTTTTCTAGAGTTGCTGGTTTTAGGCAGGAATCAAACCATACCACCTGGTAGAAATTTGGGTCAACATAATAAAAGCCAAGAGCAGTTAGCCATATGTTTGTACTATTAAAATAGGAGCATTATTCACAAAGTACAAACATTTCACCTTTATTATCTGTGTGTGTAGAACTCACCCTTGAATTTATCTTATGGTAAAAGCTCTCATTTTCTCTCTGAAACTTCAGTAATGGAAGCTTTTATATTTTAACACTGAAAGCTCTTAAAAGTAATAAAACTTATAAGTGTAAGAGAGAGCTGTGCAGCATGTGAAACCCGCTTTTATCTGTGCCTTGATCAACAGACTAACCATCCCTGGTAGGAAGAAAGTTCCTCTCCCAAAGCAAATGTTATTTTTGCGCAAGTAATCAGACTTTCCTCCTGTGGAAAATCAGATTAAGGTTAAACCCACACCCTGGTGAGGTGTACACCTACACCACGGGAGGTTGCCAACCACTAGCTGGAGGTAAGGCAGAGGTCAGCTCTAGCGCTCTCCCTGCTGGTAGCAGTGCTCCTGTTCCTGAGAGCTGCTGCTGGGGAAGGGGCAGCTCAGCTTGGGAAGCCAAGCCCAGTGCCAACCAGCAGCGAGTCACTGATAGGTGTGGCAGTTTCACACCCCCCTGAGATCTGGAGCCTTCAATGGGGCAGTTGATGACTCTTTTAGCACCTTTTGTGCCTCACTGTGCCTGTCTCCACATATAGACCTAGGGTGGTACAAAAGTGTTGATAGTCACATCTGCCCATACCCCAGGGCAGGGTGACTTCACCTCTACCAGCTGGTGGGGCAGGAGGGGTAGGACTCTCAGTCAATTGACCGGGTCCTTAACAGGACCCTAAGTCAATTGACAGGGTCTTTAGCAGAGGAGGGGCCCAGAGTAGCTGCAAAACTTCTGGACCATGTTGTAATGCCCACAGCCAGATCTGACCAGACTATAAAATGGGGTTCCCACCGAAGGACCCCTTTGTAGTGGTCTTCTTGGAGCAGAGAGTCTGTGAACTGGAGCCCTCTCCTTGGACTGGGACACTGTCTAAGGAGACTTCCCGGGATTGAGAGTGCCTCAACTCCTCGTTTGGGTGAGTGGTAATTTACTGGATACATCCTTGAATGAGTCCTTGCCTAACTAGGCAAGTGTGAGTCCTTGCCTAACCCAGGTGAGTGATTATTTCTTGTGGGTACCCTGGAGTCAGAGGTTTTATTTCTTGCGAGTGTGTGCATGCACAATGTGGATCCTCATTATTCTTATTTTGCTGTACCCCAATAATCTCCTCAACTAATATCCAAACCTGCATTTTATGTTGTTGGAGTGCTAACTAATTGTATAAACCCTGTTTCTATTCCATTTATTGGCTGCACTTTTCCAGCCAGAATAAAGTCTGTTTTGGAACTTGTTGTCTGCCTAAAACTGATTTTGGGGTGCCTCTGTGACAACAGGTCATGGCATATTTTGACTCAACAGGAGGGAGATGCAACAGGCAGCCATGTGATGGTTCCCTAGGACAGCTTCTTGACACATGAAGCACCCATCTAACAAAGCAGCTAGGCTAACCCTGCCATCCTCCTCTCCCATTGCTCACTCCAAACCCTGTCACCTCCTTAATCTCTTTTTCGTGTCCTCTCTCATCCCAAGTAGGTTCGCCTGTGATAATATCTACACTCTCACACTCTGGACAAGGGTCGCTCCAATGCAGCATGTAGTTGTGTAATGGGTGCTGGAGAAGGCAAAAGGAATTTGACTGAAACTGCAGTCTCAGTGCATCTTTGAGGGAAATTAGAGAAGAAGTCTGCTGTGGACAGTTGCTAGTGGAGACACTGCTCTCATGAATCCAGGTTTTTATTATCTTTCTCGCTCCTTTTCCTAAAAGTTCTGCATGTTCTTCACAAGGATTAAATAATCTTCACATTTCCTGAAAAGGAAACAGGTGGACAGGCAAGCACTTTGTGCCATCTTCCCTTACCACACAGTGGACAGAGAGGAGAGCATGCAGGGAGATGACCTCAGAACCCAACAAATGCCTCGGAAGTAAAAACTCCTAATATCTTTCACTGGATCACCGTTTTCCTGTGTTGTCACTTGAATACCTAAGTAACAACCGCCTTAGGAGGTATCCTCTGAACCCTGTATGCACACACCTCCACATCCAAGTGACAGACTCCACTATATCATAATCAGTGTTCACAAAAGTTCATTGTAAAATGCAGTCAAAGTATTTCAAATATATCTTCATTTAATTACCCTACAATATCCTATGAGAAGTAATTTCAAATCTCTATTAAACTATTGTCTAAACACCATATCTGAGACCAGAGTATCAGTGTACTGTCATTGTATAAACCTGTCGTAAGTGACAGTACCTACAGCCTGAAGAGATCCCAAGTCTAAACACTAAAAGCAGAAAAGAGTGGATTCCCTGAGTCTGCTCTAAATTCCTGTTTGCCACTATTTGTTATTACACGAGGACCTTTCCAAAGGCTACCTACATTGCTGCTGAGCTCAGCCTTCTGGAATGGGAGATATCTGCAAAGAATAAAGCAAGGAGATCTCACTCATTAAGAGTATCCCAAGAACTCACTAAATTATATGGATTTTGCTTTGAAGGTAGGAATGGTTTTTGGTCTACAGAAAGAAGAGGGAATGGAAGAGGGATAAGACAATGATAAAAACAGCCTTACAAAAAAGCCAAAAATACCCAGGTATGTTTGCTTACCTTCAGTACCAGAAGTTGGGTATCATTTTCTTCACCTTTATGACAAAAAAACAGACAGCAAAGAACCTACATTTCTCAATTTTACATATACGCTTGACAACGTATACAGAACTATTTAGGCATGTAAAAGTCAATCTTCTGAGGATCTGAACTCAGCACATAATCCCTCTTGTCCACTCATCTGACCATGTCCTTTCCTTCAACACCCAAGCCTCAGCTTCTAGTTCCAAACTAGCTTTTGAAGTGAAAATGACCTTCTTCTTGGCACGAAAAAGAATATTTATTTCACAGTGTTGTAGCTCATCACTGAACAGGAGATAAAAAGGGAGCAAAATTGCCAATGTGCAAAGCAGCTTATTTTCAGAATATGAAAAAAAAAAAAATTTGGTTGGGTTTTTTTCATCTGGCAGTCCAACTGCTGAATTGTCAAGTAACCCAATAAAAATTCCTGCATATGACTGAATAGTAACACTGTTTTGGTCCACATTAAAGAAATAAAAAGGATGTGAACTACTCTTTTTCAAAGTCCTGTCTGCTCAGCCTTACCTTTCCATAGTAATGGAATGGATGGGTCATCACAACTAGGGGCACAACATTTATTACCATCTTCCAGCTCATTGCTGACTGTGTCACCATTTCCAACATTCTTGCTTTTAAGGGTGAAGAAATTTTGCATCTTCGTATTGTACCTGCAAGTGCAAAGGAAAGGTCTGAAAAGGTTGGATTGTTGTATTGCCTTGTCAAGCTTTTAAGCACCCGAGAACAATTTAGGTAGGCAAGCAGTAAAGCCTAGATGCATGTTCTCTGACAACTAATAGGAAGTTAAGAGAAAGCACTATCCAATTCAGTGGTAATCTGACAGGAAAGCAAGGCCTGTATCTCTCTCATGAGTTACAGCAAACTGCAAAAAGACACTAGAGTAAATTTAGTGAAGGCAAAACATTGGAGCTGCAGATTTTGGAGCGAGGACATTCACTGTACATCAGCTTCTTTCCTCCTGCATCAGCTCACAATTCACCTCACTGTTTCTCTCGGTACTGTGTTCCCCATGGCAGTTGCTTCAGCACTTCTGGGACTGCTGACCATACCCATCGAAAGAAATAAAACATCTATTTTAGCACTAGAATGGGATCTAAGAGGGCTGTCAATGATCTCTGCTAAGACCTGATGTAGGAGAAAAGGGAGACAGAAATTCCACAAAGCATGATTTGTGAGTAGAAGGCACCAAGGCATGAGACTAAGCAACTGGGTAGACTCACAGACCCCGGCAGTACCAGTCAGACCTCTGACTCTCCTGTCAGAGGCAGTGCCACTAAAGAAGAAGGATGTCACTACACATTCTGGTATGAGACAGTCCGAAGATCAATACATGCTTAGCAGTCTGTCTAATGTTCTTTGACCCTGTTCTCCAGAGGTTACAAAATACATGTAATAGCTAACAAGCTGTGTGCTGACAATCCAGAACACCTGGTAGACTTATATATCTTTGTATAAATGACATTTTGTCTCAAGTTTTTCTGAAAGCCACTTTACCTCAGTGCACTATGAAAAGGACGCATGAAAATATTTGTTGTTGACTGTGTACAAATCTAGAGTAAAACTGATTAAGCACAAAAAAGCAAGGGATTTTACACAGACACATGACTGGCTGTACTGTGCTCAGCGGGAAGGTCAAGGACAAAACTACACCAACAGAATGATGGTCAACTAAGACCTTAAGGGCATACAGAAGAAAAAGGTACTTACTTCATTATAAGTATGTAGAATGAGTACATAATGATGAGTATAAGGCTTTCCCACCTCAAAGAGACAAAAGAAAGAAGTGTTAAAAGGCCACTCAAACAGCTGCATGCTTTATCAGTTTTACTTAGGAGTGTGCATTATACACCTAGTACAAGTCACATTTGTGTACACAGGATTCGCATCATGAGGATTAGACGGTGTTTTAGTAGAATGGAGGGGAAGCAGAGTCTCAGGTTCTAGTAAACATGCAAATAAAATATAATGCATGTATTTCAGAAATGTGCTACGCAGAGTGAAAACACAGCTACACTCTGAGGATCATAATGCCAAGGCCTTTGGTCATTTCAGTGCTGAAGTCCAGGCCAGGCAGTCTGAGAGGACTCTTCTAGAAGATGCTTATGACATTCCACTAAGATCCCACCTTGGACTGCTCTTTGGCACACCTAGCACCCCTAGAAATGCTAACAGCCAGAATCAGAGCAGCAGAACTTTTGTTACTCTGCACTCACGAGTCTTCAGGCCTAATATATAGCCTATTTACTTCGTTAACATTTCTTAATTTTTCTTGCAGTTTTCCCTGATCATCTTAAAAAAAATAACCAAAGATCATACATAGGACTTCCTAGGTGTCAAATCCAGCTCACACTCCCAGTGGGTAGGAATGAAAGCTAATTACAACACAACTCTATTTGCTGATCAGTCTCATGGCAAATATGGAACTATAGGGAATAAATCACACAACTTACCATACTATTTTCTCATCATAAATGAACTAGAAGAAGGAAAAAAAAAAAAGGAAGAACATAAATTGACTGTTTATAAGATGTATCTTGAAAAACAGTCAAATTTATTTAATATCTATTACTCATATCTAGCAGAAACTACTCAAGTTTTAACACTTTCTAGCCAGAACTTTCACTGTATGGATTGTGTCCTTCACAAAGTACAAACCTTGTGAGCAAGGTCTGGATCCCTGTCACTGATTGTTATAAATACTATTGAGTAAAACAGTATGACTGTGAAAGACAAACAGATATGCACACATCTACCCATACGCTGTGCTGTGTAAATGACAGCAAATTCATGTATTCTGAAGACACCTAGCTCTGAGCCCTTTCAACAGCTTGTCTAGTTTTAGCAGAAAACGCAGTCATTTTACTTCTGCTCTTAGGCCCAGTGGTTATACACATTTACCCCACCCTCTGTAACTCCTGGAACTGAATGGGCAGTTAGTGTTCCATATTTGTTACAAAACAAAGTGGATTCTTCCCCTTCTTGCAACGAGGTAGAGCAAATGTGTACGTTCAGGAACAACTACGCTGCTCTAGATGAACAAAGCTGTCTCTCACCTGTGTTCTATTTGGAAAAATTTACCCAGAATCAATGAAATAAAATTACTGTGTAGAAGCAAGACAGACACCTTCCCTACTTCAAAGAGAGGTGCAGCTCAAAATTTTTCATATCCACAACAAGCAGTCCCCTAGGTGGGCAGAGTGTGCTGACTACACGGTGTAACAGCAGCCTGCAGAACTTTACAGGCTGTAGTTACAAATGAACACATGTTGATGAACATGATGGACACATATTCTGTGGGGCTGTATGAAGTTTTCATATTTGGGCCATATTGCGGAGCCAAGCCCTCACTTCCAGATGTCACTACAACTAGCTAGGAAAATAATTGTTTACCAGTGTACATCAATGGTTAGCAGGCTGGCCCTCCAAAAATTCAAGCAATGAAACATATTAATTGCTAGGAGAACTACTTACAATAATAAGTACGATCACAGATATCGTATAGTACACAGAGTCACGGAACACAGCCCATTTGGTGAGACGAACCACCTGAAAAATACCACACCTTCAGCCAACAAAAATATGAGATTTTAAAAACAAAACAAAGGCCTCTATCTTGCAATTACTTAGGTGTGTGAGAAGAATTATTACTAGCAACAATTCTGGAACCAATTGCAGATGTATGCTAAAAGACATATCAGTCTGTTAGACAATGGATCTATAATAACCACCAGTAATAAAAAACATATAGAAACTTCCACTAATGAAATACATTTATTACTAATGATATTTTAATCGGTCAGACTTAATACCTAAAAAAATACAACACACAGTCTAACCATCTACTGAGTAGATGGAGCAAATCTCCTGTGTGTGTCCTAGATTCTTTTATTACCATCAGTACCAGGAAAGATTTGCAGATGCCACTGATCAGTTGACTGTGAACACAGTATTGTATGAAGAAGAATCAATTTTCTCTGTAAGCTACGGGTTCAGAGTGCTGAACAGCTGAACCTTTTGAAAATATTTGCTATTTGTAAAGCATTTGTAAATTCTGTCCAACATTTGACATTTTTCACAATGCCAGCTTTTTTTTGGTTTTGACTAATACTTTCTTTTCTTTTAATATTTGCTCATGGAAACCCCTAAATTGAGGTCTATAAAGATTGAGTATCATACTAACCTGTCCTGCAAACAATCCACAGACACCAACAATGCAAAGGATGTTGAAAACTGCTGAACCGACAATGGTCCCTACTCCTACATCTCCGTGAGTGATAAATACACCTGCAGAGGGAGCAAAACATGTGCTATTATCTCTGACATTTCATTTTAGATCACAAGCAATTAATTACTTAAGGTACGTCCTACCTGAGAAGAAGAGATTGTTTGAAAGTTTAACCAAAGCTTGTTTCATAATAAATGCTCACTTCTCTGTAGAATATTTTGTGCTTTTAGACTAGCTAGCAGCTCCCCATTTTTGGCTTAACGTCTCTAAAGAAATATTTTTATTAAAAGCAAATGATTTCTTAGCTAGTTAGTTCAACACTAAGTCCTCTATTTCACAGTTTGGTTGTCAGTGGTGCAGCAATCCATTCAAATGAGTGTAAAACATCTCCCGTCACATCAGGAGCATGGAATTTATTTCAAACAGTATAATTAAGCACAGAAACCTTTCTCATAGGTATTTAATATTTAGTGTGTTCTTCCTTGCAATGTCTCATTACAGTAAGAGACTCTTCCCTCAAAAAACTGGTAGCCACTTTGGGTGCAGTAATGTGCATCTTCTGGCTCCAACAGATAACCAGGATTCAGACTTAAACTGTTCCAGCACTGACTTTCAGATTTCCCTTAGTACTGAACCCACCTATGTCTCAGATATCTGTAACATAATTGTATCAGAATGATAAAAATTAATGGCTGGAGCAGACCTTCATGGATTATCTAATGTAATCTTCAGCACTGAGACAGAACCAAAGGTAATGTGAACGCACTGCAGAGCTGTATCTCCTTTGAATCTTTCTCTAAGGGGAACCTTAAAGACCTACTCTCACTGCTTTTTAATAAGTTGGATGTGAGGTTATAGTGCTTTGGTTTAGACTGTATTTACCTAAAGTTTGTAAAAATATCAGTTGAGATAGTAACAGAAAGCCTACTAAGGCTTTAGTAGAGACAGATTTATCAAATTTAAGCCACCGTGCTGCTAGAAGGTTAAGACCTAGTAGTGGTCATCACTGAAACTTGGTGGGACAAATCCCACAATTGGAGTGCAGCTATTGATGGCTACAGGGTGAGGGGACAAGCTAGGAAAGAGGGGAAGAGGGGTTGCCCTCTACATCAAGAAATTGATAGACTGTGACAAGCTGTCTCTGAAGAACAGCCACGAGCAGGTTGAAAGCTTATGGGTAATAATTAGAGACTGAGGCAAAAAAGGAAACCTTGTGGCTGGTGTCTACTATGGGCTGCCAAATCAAGGAAAGCCTACTGACAGAGCCTCCTTACTCCAGCTACAGGAGGCATCACACTAGCAGGTTCTTGTTTTGCTGGGGGACTTCAACCACCCTGACATCTGCTGGAAATGCAGCATGGTGAGCTGTAGGCAATTTGGGAGATTCCTGGAATGCACTGAGGATAACTTCATAAGCCAAGTAATAGACAGCCCAACAAGGTTGGAATGAGATACTTGACCTGTTGGTCACCAATGCAGGTGAGCTAATTGGTGACTTCAAGACTGGAGGCAGCCTGGGCTGCAGTGACCCCGCACTCACAGAGTTCATATCCTAAGGATGTAGGTCAGGAAAAGAGTAAAGTCAGGATGCTGAATTTTAGGAAAGTCAGCTTCCACCTGTTTAAGGAGTTAGTCCACAGGACTCCCTAGGAAACTGCCCTCAGGGACAAGGGAGCAGAAGAGAGCTGGCAGATCTTTAAGGATATTTTCCATAGAGTGCAAGAGATCATGATACCCAGCTGTAAGAAATCAGGAAAGGAAGGCAAGAGACCAGCGTGGATCACTTGAGACCTACTGGTCAAACTGAAGGGCAAGAAAGAAATGCACAGGTAGTGGAAGCAGGGACAGGTATCCTGGGAACACTATAGGGACACGATCTGGTTGTGCAGAGATGGGGTCAGGAAGGCCAAAGTGTGGCTGGAGCTGAACGTGGCAAGGGACACAAATAATAACAAGAGGGCTTCTACAGGTATGTCAACCAGAAAAGGAAGGTCAAAAAAAGCGACACCCCCATGCCCATAAGCATGACTGGCAAACTGGTAACAATGATTGAGAAGACTGAGGTACTGGACAACTTATTTTGCCTCAGTCTCCACTGGAAACCTCTCTTCCAACACCACTCGAGTGAAAGGACCTCAAGGCAGGGAGTGGAGGAGCAAAGTCCCTCCCACTGTAAGAGAAGATCAGGCTTGTGACAACCTGAGGAACTTGAACATACATAAATTTATGGGACCTGACAAGATGCATTCCAAGGTCCTGAGGGAACTGGCTAATGTATTTGCCAAGCCAGTCTCCATGATATCTGAGAAGTCATGGCAGTCAGTTGAAGTCACTGATGACGGGAAAAAGGAAAACATCGCATCCATTTTTAAAAAGGGTAGAAAGGAGGACCCCAGAACTACCGACCTGTCAGCCTCTCCTCTGTGCCTGGGAAGATCATGGAACAGATCCTCCTAGAAGCTATGCTAAGGCACATGGAGGACAGGGAGGTGATTTGAAACAGCCAGCCTGGCTTCACCAAGGGCAAGTCCTGCTTGACCAACTAGTGGTTTTCTACAATGGAGTAACTACATCAGTGGACTAGGGAAGAGCTATGGATGTCACCTATCTGGACTTCTGCAAAGCCTGTGACACAGTTCTCCACAACACCCTTCTCTCTAAATTGGAGAGGTATGGATTTGATGGGTGGACTGTTCGGTGGATGAGGAATCGGCTGGACTGTCACATCCAGAAGGTAGTGGTCAATGGCTCAATGTACAGATGGAGATTGGTGATGGGTGGTGTCCCTCAGTGGCTCGTACTGGGACCCATACTATTTAATATCTTCAACAACAACATAGTGGGGTCCAGTGTACCCTCAGCAAGTTTGCAGAAGACACCAAGCCGAGTGGTGTGGTTGACATGCCCAAGGGCCAGGATGCCTTTTAGAGGCATGGGCCCATATGAACCTCATGCAGTTCAACAAGGCCAAGTGCACCTGGGTCAGGGCAACTCCCAGTATCAATACAAGCTGGGGGATGAAGGGGTTGACAGCAGCCCTGAGGTACTGGTGGGTGAAAGATTGGACATGAACCGGCAGCGTGCACTTGCAGCCCCGAAAGTCAATCATACCTTGGGCTGCATCAAAAGGAGCATGGGCAGCAGATCGAGGCAGGTGATTCTGCCCCTTTGCTCTGGTGAGACACCACCTGGAGTCCTGCATCCAGCTCTGCAGCCCTCAGCACAGGAAAGACATGGACCTGTTGGAGAGGGGCCAGAGGAGGCCACAAAAATGATCAGAAGGATGGAATACCTCTCCTATGAGAAATGGCTGAGAGACCTGGCATTGTTCATCTTGAAGAAGAGATGGCTCCAGGGAAACCTTACTGAGGCCTTTCAATACTTAAAGGGGGCTTATAAGAAAGATGGAGACAGACTTTTTACCAGGGCCTCTTGCAACAAGACAAGGGATAATGGTTTTAAACTAAAAGAGGGGAGATTCAAGCTAGATATGAGGAAGAAATTTTTCACGAGGGTGGTGAAACACTCGAACAGGTTGCCTAGAGAGGTGGTAGATGCCCCGTCCCTGGAAACATTCAAGGCCAGGCTGGACAGGGCTCTGAGCAACCTGATTTAGTTGAAGATGTCCCTCATTGTAGGGGGATTTGACTAGATTACCTGTGGACATCGCTTCCAACCCAAACTATTCTGTGATTATAGGAAATTTGCTGCTTTCCCCCTTCTCTATCAGTTTATTCCTGTGTCCTTCCTTCTCTTAACAGGTACTCATTTTGTCATTTAGACCTCCTCTCTTGGCCAATAATCTTTAATATTTCAGAGATTACTTCAAATACTTCTGGAATGTACACTCTCTCCTTCTGTCTTTTAACAGATCTGACTTATCCACACATTAATTTGTTCTTTTCCCATGTTCCCTGTTCTCCTACTTCCTTGCTAAAATTAATTCCTTTTATTTGTGAAGAACGAAGCCAAAGAGACATCAAATATCTCAAGTTCTCTCTCAGGGGACTGCAATAAATCTTTTCTTCTGCTTCCTATGTTCAGAATCAGTCATTCCTCTCTGTGTTTTGAGAGGAAATTCACAGTTTCATGAGATATTTTGAGTAGTTAATTATACCATGAACCACAGACTATCTGACAGCTGCAATTGCCGATTATAAATTGACAGAAAATAGGCAGAACTTTTGGATACCTCTGCTTGATCTGCTGCTGTTTTTTTTAACAGTAGATCTCATAAGAGCTAGTGTGTGGGCTCCATACCTATAATAGATGCAAACAGTTCTGGGGTGGAGCTCCCTGCTGCCATGAATGTGGCTCCGGCAACATCCTCACTCAAATGTAGTTTCTGGAAGAAAAGCAATCGTAGTTTCAGCACTGCTGAAACTGCACAGTTCTACAGTTGCAAAGTTAGAAGCTCCTAGTTTTCCGGCCATGGTGCTGTTAAAGGAGGAATAGTCACTATGATACAAAATTAGACACTGCCTTTCAAGAAGGCAAGTATACTTTGAGCAAGTAAAATGTTTATAACCTAATTCAGTGAAGTGTCAGGTAAAATAACCTACTTCTATATAACTGAAGAGCCAATGGTGGCTTACATGTAGCTGATACGAGAAAAGCACCTCTGCAGATTAAAATAAATTAAACATCTCAAATGCTCTTAATTAATCTACTTTTGGTACTCTAAACATAATCATTCAAGAATTAAGGACAATTCTTGGGGCTTCTAAAATTTGAAAATAAAAATCCGTAAGAGAAAAACAGAACCTCTGCGAATAAATCTTAGAAACAGCAGGCCTGATTCTGGCTTCACTTTTCAGCTGTATTAATCAAAAGTGAATCCGCTCATACAGACAAAATTAGTCCAATTAGACACAGAGAGGCCCGTGTATTGCAGACACTCTTATGACAGTGTCTTTTAAGCTCTAACAGGATATATATAACTTAGAGTTCTCAGACCACCAGAAACATGTGTAGCTCCACAAGTGGGCTGCATCAATTTAATACTCTCTGAAGATCTTTCCCTTGAATTATAAAGAAGGTTTTAGAGAGGAGCTTTTTCCTTTTTGAGAGTCTCTAGACTCATCTTTAGTACCTTATTTTTCTTCCAAGGCTAGAAAAGTGATTAGTGACAAAAGGACCAGTACAGAAATCCTGTCTTTTTCAGGCACCATGTAACACTTCGAGCTGATGAAAATGGCATCCTGCAGAACTTGACAAAACATAAACATGAGGCCTTACTGTACCATTCAGTCTGTTACTGTTGCAGGAACTCAAACTTAAGTGTGCTATCTGAATTCTTCTTAGCTGTTCTAATGTTCCACAGAACGTGAGACAAGAGGATCAGTGACACCTTAATTGGTACAACCCAACTGCTACAACTCAAAATACGGTATATACGGTGCCTGCTGAAGACAACATCTGAAAAGGGAAAGAAAATATCTTTACTGACTATTTTACTATTATTGGTTGCCTCCCTTATTCTGTGTAACACTAATAGGAATTTAGTACATATATCCACAGGAAAATAGATTTTTTAACTAGCTACAGGAGTTTTTCACATTTTTGTTAAAAAGTAAAGGAGATTTTCATTTTGCCTTCAAAAAGGAATTAAAATCTGGTTTTGTATTCATTTTGTAGTAGCTCACCAAAGCCTTACCTAACAATATTTACACACCAGGTATAAATTCTACCTTGTCCTGACCAACTCAATTAGAATCCTACATGTAATTTATTCTACCTTGTCCTGACCAACTCAATTAGAATCCTACATGTAATTTTGCAAGATCTTCTCAGCAATTACGTAAAGGAATTATATTTATTTACCAATTTTTGTGTAAAAAATATGTATTCTCATTCCATATCAAACCAAGGTACATGCTTTCCTCATGCATTCTCACTTTTCTCCACTTTACACCAGGACCACAGATGCTTGTTTTCTCCTTGCTGATACAGTGGTAGAGATGTAATCAAACACATTAATTTGTCTATGTATTATTTATTTTCACAAGTGACTTCTAAAACTAGGAATACAACAATAAACCCAACTCATTCACTTGTCATATCCATCCTAGCTACATGCTTGAGGTATTTAAGAGGGGGGTTTGCCATCTGATCTCATGAAATCTTTCATTTTTTCAGCTTGGTTGTGGCCAGGGGGACCAATGTGCCCAGGCTACAGGTTCATTATCTGATGGAAAGTTCAAATCATTTGAAAAGGATCAGGTCAAAAAGCTGACAGGAATGAACTCTAAACAATTCTGGCACAAAATGTTTGATTCTATAATATTCTCTAAATAAATTTCCAAAAGAGGAATAAAGTTCTTTAACATACCTCACAAATTTTCTCTAAGGATGGAACAAAGAAGTCATCACATACTATAGCCAAAGCATAGAACATATAAAGAGCCTGTAAAGAAAATAAATTCAGGAAATACTTCAGAGTTTTCCTGTACATGAAAAGAGGAAAGAAGGCAATGCTATATTTATTCAGACTAGCAATATACACCTTCATTTTTTATTCCATTCCAAATGAAAATCCTTCTGTTGATCAACTTACGGCATGAAACCAGATTATTGAATGTAAGAATTATTTTAGAACAAGAACATTTGATAGACCCTAGAATATGAAAGGTACCACAGTTTGATACAATAGGGTGCCACAACAGACTTCATATAACAGAAAGTAATGGGTAAGGTTTACAAAGATACACAGCCATCATCTATAATCATCAATTATCGGACCAAGGAATTAAATAGAAAGTAACACCATGTTGATTAACAATATTCAAGAGATAATCACACCTGGAATTAAGCTGACCTTGAACATGGTTCAATGCACTAAACCTCTCAGGAATGCACCTGGTTCCCTGCAAACGTGATTCTCCCAGTGGCTTATACGGCTTTACGTGATGTGCACATGCAGTGGGTGTAATCCTGCTGGTCTACATCAAACACAATTCCTTTTAATTTACTTCCCCTGCGCTGAGAGTGGAGAACTGAAGCCCGCAGGCCTGACTTGTTTGGGGGTTTTTTCTACAATAAAATATAAAACTGCACATGACATTTTCTAGATTTCTTCAAGTTTGTGGGTTTGTTTGTTTGTTTTTTAAAATAACCACTGCATCTTTTGCATAGTGGCACAATAAGAAAGAAAAAGAATCAATAATCTTCCACATGATGCTTGATGTTATCAACAAAGGAATCCCAAACCCTGTTTATACCAGATGAAGTACAGACAAATACAAGTCTGTGATCTATACGGCCAGGATTTTATCTCCAAAAGGATGAATGAGCAGATACTGCAAATTCAGACTTGCACTATTTTCTTAAATGAATCTTAGAATCATTTAGATCAGAAAAGACCCTTAAGATCATAGAGTTGAACCATTAACCTGACACTATGCAGTCCACCACTAAACGATGTTCCTAAGATGTTACTTTTGAGGATTTATACTCATATAGACATATTAGAAACACTGAAATCAAAGTACTAGAGTCATGTTAAAATATATATAGCTCTATTTAGTTAGGCCACTAAGACTACTAACATCTTACAAGATAAATAAAATGAAAACAAAAAGAGAAGGAAAGAGAAGAAAACTTACACCAATTATATGAAGCAGAACTCCTCCTCGCTGTCGTTCTTTATTTGTAAAGAAATCTTTAGGAAATTCATTAATGGCTGAAAGAGAAATGTACAATTAAAAAAATAAATTACACTATCTATAAACAGAAGATGGAAAAATAAGAATTCCTCTGTAGAAATATATGACCAAACATTAATCTGTGTTCCAATTTATTACATTGTAGCTTGCAACCTCAGAATCTCTTTTCTGCTCTGTAGAAAAAACAGACAACTGATACTTATGTGTTACTAATTATCGTAATTGGAGTGACATAAACCAACCTCCACTGTACTAAGAGTTTCACATTCTTAATGCCTTATTTTTACTATCATCTCCTCTGTGTCTCCTCTAAATATACTTCTAAAGTGATGGGCATGGGCACAAAAATTCATCTTCAAATAATACTCCAGGCTTTATGTGTGCCTTGCCTGAAAAATTAAGCAATGGTTGTAACCCTCCATCAGGTTCTTAACTACAAGCTTTTATAGGGCTCTAGGGTCTTGCAAATTGTTTCACAAAGCTTAGAGAGATTTCCAGTACTTTCTCTAGAAAGTCTACTACCTAAATCTGGCCAAGGAAGGAAGGAAACAGAAACGGTAGGTGGACGATAGGAATGTGCAAAGACAGGAGTTTTGGAACTATTTCTGGGTGACAGTTTTGTGGATCTATGTTCCACACAAAAGCAACACAGTGAAAAAAGGATTCCAGATGGTGGAGACAATGACAGCAACTAAATCAAACGCCTGAAGAAATATATGAAATAAAACCCATCCAGATTTACAAGACAGGGAGGGATACAGATCTACAGTGCCTCAGACAGGAGTCTGGGAAGTTTAAGGGTGAAAATTATTTCTGCCACTGGAATCCAAATGCACTGAATTATTATTCAGAAACAGATCTTCCTTTCCGCAAGGAGTTGTGGACATACATTGACAAGATAAGCTCCAGAAGGTCCCTATGAAATTACCATAATATACTGAAACTTGTGAAGGAATCAGAGGGAATGTATGATCATATTCCCGATATGCAAGTCTGCCGGTTTAAAGAAATGCATAAGAGCGCAATATATTTATGCTGTTCTGCAAACAATAACCATGAACATAGAAATCAAGAATTTGAGGTATGGTTGATGTTTTTAGCTAGTAAACTTCAAACACTCTAAACGAGACTTGTTTTCGTGAAATGTTGCACTGTAACTCTTTGAAGATTACACTTTTTTAGAGTTTCTTAAATTGGAGTTCCCAAACACACTTGAAAATCTTAGCTACACTGAGAGCATAATCTAGTTTTAAAGTTCTGAATGACATCTCATCTCCTCAATCTTTGAGTGTTATATAAATATAAAAATGCCTCTTCTCATCTGCGCTACACACACCTACATAAGTTGCATATGTCTAGCTTGACAAAGACTTCAACAGTGTCTCCATGCAAAGTTGAAGATCCCACACCTCTGTTTTTTCCTTAGTATCTACTACCATAAATGTTTTATTTCTGAGTTAATACACTGGCAACAAGCAGTATTTAAAACCTTATATACCTAAGTTATACCTTCCCTCTAAAAAACCAAAGTTACCATGTTATGAAATCTCTCAATGTACTCCAACTTCATATTTGAAAGTCACTATAGTTTTGATTAAAACTACTAATGGACCATAAAATATTTAGCATAAAATGGAAGTTCAACAACAATGACTGACTGCAACTCCTTTGCTGATTTTCATTAGGCTTTTCAATAAGAACGGTTCTTACCACTGTATTCTGACTGAAACTGGTAACAGTACTTGATATGTTGAATAGAGCTTTCCCAAGACATAGGTGCATTTTTATTTTAAACCTCAGACAAAAAAAGCTATATAAATCTATACAAAACTTTGCTTAGCTACTGCTGAATGCAATTTCCTACTCCTGGGTAAATGTTCCATTCTTCGTACTCCTTCTGTAATCGCCAGTAAAAATGAAAGTAACAGTAGATATAAATATACAAATGTATCAGCACAACAGCTCAGTAATACCCCATCACTCAATGAATTATGCAATACCATTCAAGGGTGTGCAGAGTAGCTCTGTGCCTAAAGACCATCAGCACACCAGTGTTTGGTAGGACTAGCTTCAAGAAAGTAGCTCTAGGTTGCTACAGAACTCCACAGTCTTCAAGGGCTGTGATTTGCACTGTAAAGAGATTTGTGACCTTATGAAACAGTCTGAAGAAATAGCACTGCTATACAAATGCAAACCGCATTGTAAATAAAAGACATTTACCTATTGAGCCAAACACATTCAATCACTTCTAAAATTAAAATATGTGAATAAAACATCTTCCTTTCTGTTTGGTTTTCATCACTGTTATCCTTAAACAAGGAAAAGGAGAGTGGATATATGCATAAGCTGGAAGAAAATTGGTTGCATTCTAGTTTTGAGACACTATGTATTTACAGTTGACATTCTTACTCTTTTACTGGAAGACACTGCAGGATAATTCACAAACTATTGGTGAAGATGCAGCAATCTGCAATGCTTTTATCTACAGAGAAATCTTCTAAGATGCCAACAGAACCTTACATGCGTGCAACAGCCAAGCAGGTTCCCTGTAATAATATATAGCTATATATAGTAATATGGTAATATGTAATATAGTAAAATACAGTAATATTGTTCCCCCCAAGTAGCACTCAGGAAGGAATACCCTTCTGGAGTAATACTGGAATATCATCAAATTTAGGACTGTCTTGGCAGCTACACTAGCTGCCAAAAGCAAACTTTCTCAGAGGAGTTATTCCCTACCACATGAAGCATGGCAAAAAATTTATCAGCATCCAAAGCATGTGGTTTTAAATAAATTCTTCCTATTAACAATTAATATAAATTAAAATTATTAATAACTAAAAAGCATTAAGGAGACTTCTCCTTTGGGGGAAAAGACTCAGAGCTACGGCTGCTGGCATCTTACACAATATGGTTGTTCACTGGCTAAAATACCATGCCCACACAGATGTATTCAGGACACACATATTATTTTTCTTACCGCATCCCCCACTTCTCCTCCATTCAAGCTGTGGCCATGAGAACACACACATATGGGCTACAGGTTTTCACATAATCTGATGCGAAGGTTTGGAGCTGCCATCACAGGTGCTTATGCCACCAGCACCATACCCTTCTCTGCCACCATATAGCAGAGGGAATATGTCCCTGTCCCATAACTTGGCAAAACAGATGCATCATCTGGGAAGCTATTACCTACCTGGTAAACTCGTTCAGTTGACTGTAGTAAAATATTTCACAGCATAACATTAAAAATGGTTAAGTCAGCATAAACTGAAGTTTCAAGAACCATGAATAAAAATCACTGTCTTTCTAATCTTTCTAATATTACTTTATTTATTCAAAGATAATGCTAGATATGAAATCAGAAGACCAGAAAATGTAAAAGGTGAGAGCCAGAAGACATAAATGAGCCTGGGCACTTGATCGCCAAGCAAAAGCAAACCAGCTGCGCTGCAAACTATCTTGCTTCATACATTGTCTGGTGATAATAAATAACTACTTGTAATAAATATCTGCTTGCTTCACAGAGGTAATTTTAAATTAATTAAGACAGCTTTTCTCAAAGATAATGCTCCTCTCTACACAGAACTCATGGTGTGCAATTTTTCTCACACAGAGACACAACAAAATCTTCTTTAAAAGTCAGGGAAATGAAGCAAGGCTCTGGAGCTTGGTGAGATTTTCTCCTTAATGAAATGGCCACATGCCAGTGAGTTCCAAGGTAAAGTTGGGAGTTTTTCAGTGTAAGATTTTTCTGTCTTTATGGCTTTATTATCCAGATAATCATAGGTTTTGTATAATTGTCATGTGTAAATTCTGTATACCTTATCTACATGCACTGTGGTTTTAACATTTTAAATGAAGATTTGTTTTTCTTACTGACTGCTATGCTAACCTAGTTGCTCAGGAAAAAGCTGTTTGGATTCCCTTGGCTCCCAGCTTAGGCCTGGGAATCAACAGCACTTAACTGAGGGGAGCAGTGGCATTCCCCCCTCTGGATGAGCTGACAGAGGGGATGTGACATTATCATGGAGCTGGAGAGAGCGTGGTCTGCCTTCACGGTACAATCTCATGCGTGTGCACAGTTGGGCACTGCTCTGCTTCACACAGAGATGTTTGCTCATGTATGGGAGACAGAGCTATCTGGCAGCCAGAGTGGGAGCTACATCTCCTCAGTTTGTACTGAAAAGAGACAGAACAGATGGGAGAAGGAGATGAAATGAAGAGCAGTACATCTAATGGGGTTAACCTTTGCCAAAAAAAAAAAAAAATGAAAAGGAGGGGAACACACACCAATCATCTTAAAATCAACTAGAAATACAGAAATATTTATGCTGCTGGTACTGTTGCAAATCCATGGCTCCTGCAGCTCATCTTATCAAGCAGAGATTTATTGAGGGGGAAGGGAGGGCACCAAGAAAGCCAAGTCTATATTGGAACTGTCATAATTCTGCAGCTCATTCCCTTTCCTTAATCATGAAATGAGTGGGGAAATAAAAGCAGCTTATCCAGCCATGACTCAGAGGGGACACCACCACCTTTTTCTGTGAGTGATGGAAACAAAAAAAAAAATTCCTTAATTATGCCATGAGAGAAAGCATGATTCACCTTATAAAAAGCTCTGGCTGAGCTGTCTGTGCCTAAAGAGCTACACAAGGTATGAGAACGGCATGTCTGAGCACAGAATATAATAGCTGCACAGCTTAGGCTGTCTGCATGGCCCTGGAGCGAAGATCTATATGCAGCAGCTGGGGTAACCCCAGCATGTCAGTGACACTTGCCTGGACTTAGGCCGTTACCAGATTACTGCTGGGGTACCATCAGAGCATTGTTCCCATATGCCCTATCTATACTGTGATAGGCAGGCTGCCAATGCAGTTAAGTTTCAAAATCTCCTAAGCCTGACAGGACCTCTCCACAATCACGTGGATCTGTGGTTTTATAACCTGCCTCGACATGTGATTTCTTCACCTTATCAGCAGTTGATTTACTCACAGAGGCAACAAATATGCCAACTCTTAATACCTGCTAAGCATTCAAGCCTGTTACAACTCTAAAATTTCTCATAGTGAGAAGGGAGCTGTAGCTCTTTGAAAGGACACAAGCAGTCAGCTCCACTCCACCTCTGCAGGAAGGGGTTTAGGTAAATGATGGACACAGAAGCCCACTTCTCCTTTTAATGCCTGCATCTTGTTCCTCTGCCCATGTTCCTCTGTCCCTTCAGGATGTGTTATATCTACAGACTGCCATACCTACCCCTTTGCCCTGGCATTCAGGGGCTGCTGATCATTAGACTCACCCATGGCAGAGGCATAAAAGACAGACAAAATTACATACTTCCACTTTTACCCCCTCTATAATTGTATTCACTAGCAAGCTTGAATATTTACACAGAATCACAGAATGTTAGGGATTGGAAGGGACCTTGAAAGATCATCTAGTCCAATCCCCCTGCCAGAGTAGGAACACCCAGATGAGATTACACAGGAATGTGTCCAGGTGGGTTTTGAATGTCATTTCAAAAATTGTGTCATTTGTTTAAGCACTGCAAGCAGCTTTAGGCACCTCTGAACTTCGTGCACTTCTGCTTATCTGCAATTCCCTTTTCACACTGCAAAGCCTCATGTTCCCAAGGCCTGGTTTTGCATTCACGCACATGTACTTGTGCCTCAGTGACAGCAAAATCCTCACTGTGCGCAGAAATGTGTTCTTTCTACCTGTCAAGCAAAAGCATGCATCGCTACCTGGTGTCAGCAGTAAAATGTGAACAGTTTGCGCATCAAGAGTTGAACTTGCAAGAGCCTTCACAGTACTGCAACTTGCCCTAGTGTATAGTTCTGCACTAATATAACCAGTTAGAATATTTGAGTGAAAGCCAAAAAGGATTCCAACCATGTCTCCCCAAATGCAGAGGTCCTTTATCAGCTGAGTTGCAATGAATGAGATGTGGATGTGTTAGAATCATCCTTGCTTTCAAAACATTTGTGGCTTTGGCTCATACTGTTCTTCAAAATCAGTGCACTGGAAAGATTTTTTTACAGTAAGAAGGTTGGCTACTTTGAAAACATCCTGACAGCAATTGGAGAAATTCTCTCCCATATAATACACTCATCTGATCCTCTTGTGTAACCTGTGCACTGTCAGCATTGTAGCAGCAACCACGTACTTTAGAAAAGGAAAACAAGGTTGCTTTTGCTCATAAAAAGGTATTGACATGTTTTAATCATGTATTCCAGCACTATCATTGGAAACAATGTCAACCTAAAGATCATATTATCATAGTGAAAGCAGTTTACTCATATATAAAATTCGTCATATGAAAATCCTCCTTTTAAATACTACTTCCCAAATTAGATGTAATAAATATTAGTCATTATAAAATCATAAATGTGCCATAGTACCTTAGAGCTATATATATATATTTTACAGAATTACAGAAAGAGTAAATTAAGTTTAAGAAAAAAAATCCTATAAATCTCAAATTTTAAAATAACCCTTTCTAACACCACAGGCTAACATGCCCTTAACTCTGAATTGACAGTGGAGAAATATGGTATACTCAGCAAGTGCCTTTACACAAGAAAGCTGGTAACTTAAATCTTACAAGCACCAAAGAAGGAAAAAAAAAAAAAAAAACAACAAACAACAGAAAAAAAGAACAATTCACTGATAATCCTGGATGCCATCCGGAAAAAATAAGAATTATCAAGCTTTAAGCTCCCATTCCCATTAGACAGCTGTTTCCGGTTATTCTGTAGCAGGATGACATGTAGATTTTTCCTCAAATACTCAGTTCAGCTTCTGCTGGATACTAATCTAGGCACCAGTGTAAAAGCAAATCAGGAATGGGCAATTCAAAGAAACACATGTTTACTTGCAAAATTCTGCAAGGAGGTTCCTTTGGAGATAATTCTTTAGTAAACTGTTTTCCTGGGTTGTACTACGTAGACAGCAAGAGAGCATCCAAATGAAGCACAATGAAATACCACCCAACTTCTTTGAGGGACATTTATACATCGGTGTAATGCTACATGATGCCAAAGTTCAAGTTTTCTATTTGCAGGACGCACAGTAAGCATCTTCCTCCATTGCCCCCACTTCAGAAACGAGAATTATGAGGAAATTTTATCCCTGTGGTATATTAATTCAATTTGCATTACTGAACCAAAAGAGAACTGCCAAATGTGATTATCTGTGCAATGGGAAGTGGCAGCTTACAAAGCAAATAACTGTCTCAACTCTAAACTATTAAATCCATCTAATATGTGTATTGTAAAGGATACTGTATTAATGAAATAGCCTTCAAAACTCTCATTCCATGAGTACTGAATTATGAAAATATACAAGACTGGATTAGCTACAATAAAAATAACATTAATACCTTATTAAACCCTGGACTTACACTTTCTTTCCTCTTTCATTTAAAAAAAAGTATTTGCGCTCATTAAGGCAATGTCAAACAGTCAAATAAAAATACGTTAACAATTATCTGCCAACAAAAAGAAAATTGAAAAGGCATGATGAAATCTCATCTCCTGATCTAGGGAGTCAGTGATGACACATGGATGCATGAGTACCACAGCATGGGAAAGCATCTGCATATCGGAATGCAGCATTTCACGTGTACTGGGCTTTGTGTTAACGGTTTTAATGTCCTCAACATTAACTCTAAAAGGACCCTAAGGTTTGGGAGCATGGATTTTTTTTTCTCCCTGGCCATCAGCTGATATGCTCCCTAGAAACTGCAAAGTAGCAGGTTCCATAGAAGACAAGCAGAACCTGCATGGAACACCTGTACCATGATCCAGGATCTCAGTACAGCTATCAAATGGTGCAGTCCACTCAAATTAACTAAGAATGGGGACAGGAACATTCCTAAATCAGTGCTGAACAGAGGTGACATTACCAACACCCAGTTTAATTACAGTCTAAAAACATCTTTCATTAAAAGATTTGATCTAATGTAGTACAGTATCCTAAGCCTACCTCCATTTGACAGCTCTCCAGTGTATACGTGAAATAAGCTGTTGGTCTCAGTGACCAGACTCAGAATTCTGAACTCGGATAACATCTTCCATTATTATGGTACTGGTTTTCCACAAAGCACAGATGTATTCTTCAAAACCCCATCCAAGGACACCAACTCTTATTTTACACCTCAGATTCCCAAACGAGGAATACTAAAACATTTTTCACTTTCCCCCCTTTTTTACTTACTGTCTTGTACTGTCTCGGCTGTGTCTACACTACAAGGCTGCCAAAGCAGTTCAAACACTAGCAGGGGCCAGCACTGGTGCAGCTTATTCAGACGTGTCATTTCCCAGCTTAGGGTGAATAATATGGTTCATTCTTCATTGCAGGACTGAATAATCATTGTGGAATAACATGAACACGTTTAAATTGATTGTTCTGTGAATTAACCACAGACATCAGTCACAAGCAAAAAAAATTTTGTCTTCTACATGGAATTTCCCTCTGGTTTCTTACTTCAAGCTTCATACATTTGACCTTCCCCCTCCCCATCACTTTTCCCTCATTTTTGCTTCCTGAAAACTGATGGTTTCTGTGGTCAACAGCCTATTGCTTCACTTGAGGGAGGGGTCCCTCTGGGTATGCAGGGGTTCAGACTCAACTTGGCTGTGTCCTTTTCAAATACAGCAGAAAGCGATGTCCCTGGCAAAATCAATATCTGATAGGAAAAAAACTATTGGAAAAGGGATAATGACTGGATTAACTATCAACACTGTGACTCACATAAGAAAGCACAGTTAAAAGGTCAGGCAATTTTTCACCCCAACAGAAAAAAAGAACCATTCCTCCTGTTTTTCACAGGCTGGAGAATCAAACATCTCTTGAGTTCTATGAATTTTTGGTATTATCACCTCAAGCTCAAGAAGGTCTTGGTTTTTTGTTTGTTTTGACCGTTTGTTGTTTTTTTGTTTGGGGTTTTGTTTGGTTTGTTGCTGTTGATTTGGATTTTTGTTTTGTTTTGGTTTGGTCTAGTTTTTTGTTTGTTCGTAGGGTTTTTTGTGGTTTTGTTTGTTTTGTGTGTGTCTTGTTTTTTTTTTCTCCCAGTCAGACTTTAAAACCTCTTCCAGAACTAAAGGATGGAAAGCATTTATGCTAGTTGTTCAGCCTATCCATTCTTAAAGTCAGTCTGTTCACCTCTACACAACAAGGCCAGAAATCTGCTGCCAAGGAGCGGCTGCACTGTCTGCAACGTCAGTGACGTCGGCAAGGGGATTTCACTACAAATCTATTCGTAAGATGTATAGCCAGGGAAAACAAGAGTCTGGTTTCAATACCAGACTCTGAAAATCAACCAGGCAAGCTGCCACGCTTCTGAAAAGATTATGAAAAGTGTAACTTCATTTTAAGACACTGTAGACTAGTAACCCTCTTTGAAAGAACACACTCCATTTGGCACAAAAGAATTACGTCTTTCCAAAACGTGCATTATAACTCCCCAATTTTGTTATTGAATCTACACTGGAGCTGCTTTTGTATATACTGTTGCTGTATTATGCCTAATGAACAGCTTGACAATCAGAGCAGACCACTGCCTCCTGCTTTGTTCCCAAAATGACTCTTTCAGCAGGTGTACGAGGAACAACCACCACGGAAGTTACCCTTGACAGATTTCCCTACACTGCAGAATTTCATAGCTTAAAGAATCTCTTTTCTGTGCTGCTTCAATATGCCAGCAAGATGGATCCGTTAAGTGAATCTGGCCCCACGTTGAAGTCTCCCTCTCTGAACATCTTGAAGAGTTAAACTGACAGATGACACTCATTTCAAAACTGGGACGTATTATTATTCCATAGATGACATGTGACAGCGGGATCAAAACTGCCTTTCAAAGACAAAAAGAAAAGCTGGCTACTAGTGACAGAGCTAATAGAAAGACAATCACATTTATTAATAGATACAGATAGAGAAAATAGCAGTTTTCCTTAGAAAATATCACCGATACTGTTTAATGAACATCTCTGCTTGCAAACTGACTGTAAAAGTATTTTTCTATACAAGCCAATTCCTTCTTCCTGGGCTTCGTCAGTGACTAAAATAAGGTGTTACTACCTTCTTATATCTGCTCAAGTAACACAGAATATGAGGCTATTTCTTCATCCTCAATAGATTTGACAACCACATTCAAACTGTAAAATGACTGGCAAAATTTGACTTGATCCAATTCAGACCACAGATTAAGTTTGAACTGCTGGTAGCTAGAAAAGCTACCAGGCTACCTGAAAATTGAACAGACGAAATGTAGAAAACACTGAGAAGGAAGAAACAAGCAACCACAAGAGCTGCCAGAGCAGCTATCTTTCAGAATAGAAGTGCACTTTAAATGAAACTCTGCTATTCTGCCTTCAGCACAGTTAATGTATAATAATAGGCTTTCGAATCCCTTCTACTTCAGCAAAAGCTGCAGTACAGCTCATTTAAAAGCAGCTGTATTGGCACATGCCATTCTTTTTCCCCAAATGCATGGAAAAGGAAATGAAATTCAATATTTCAAATATATGTATTTTTACTGGGTTTTGATACCAAATCCATGTAGGGATTTTAACCATCCAGTAAAACAGTGTTACGCTGCAAGTTGAAACAGCACAAAAACTATAGATGACATCTTCTACAAGGCTAAAATTAAATAAATTGATTTTCTAGAAAAAAAACGGGCATGAGGCAGCAGAGCAACAGTAGATTTTTAGTCAGGCCTACAGAGACCAAGTAGAGAAAGGCATAAAATGAAGTCAGGCATGGGTACTGTTTGAACTTTCTTTACTCACAAGTTTTTCTTAATGGATATAGAAAGAAAAGTGCTGGAAGGCAGCAATAAAAAGACCCAGTCAAACAAAAAGCACCATCAATCAAGAGCGAACAGGTTAAATACAAAAAACCAATAAGGTGGCAGAGGAATGCCCTCAAAGCTGTTCATTAGGGGACCTTTCTGAGGCCAGCATTCCCAAAAGGGTTCAGCACAGACAAGCCAAGATTTTCACACAACTCAGTTCCCCACAGACACCATGCCCAGCCCTTATAAAAATCAGGCCGCTGATGCCACATGCTGAGATCGGCTGATCAATTATCTGAATTTTGCTTTTAGTTTGGAAGGAAGCTGAATTTTGAAAAATTGTTTAGAGTCGCACATATTAAGCTCTCAAAAAAAAATTATTAAAAACCCTGGATCTACAATGAAGTCAGGCTTCGGACCCAAGTATTTAGGATAACTTTTTGTTCCATGTACCACCTGGTGCTCTGAAAAAATCATTTTTATATGGACAAACAGAAGCACAATAGTTTCTCCCTGTGAGCCATGCCAATGTGGTGTAGCCAATTCTCATTACTTTGTTGTAAACCATGTGATATTTGTTTTTTACTGTTCCTGAAGCCATGGTCCTGGAATCATGCAATTATGTGAGAACATCAGCTTTCACTTAAAACAAAAAATCTGCTGCTAGCTTTTGTGTTTGTGGAAGAAAGCCCAAGCCCAAAAATCTAAGACACTTACAAAGCCTAGAAGAGAAACAAAAAAGAGAACCAGATTGTTGTTTATCTTTTAAATAAATATCAGAGTCTTGCAGAGCCAGGTTTCCATTTTTTGAGCACACAGCGTTACTTCTCAGTTCATATGCTTTAGCTCAGTCACAAATACATGCACATTCCAGCAGGCGGTTTCTGCCTGATACGAAATGATGCCAACTTGTTTCTTACACCATAGGCTAAAGCCTACTTCACCTTTTCCAGACAAATAATCCCATTTAAGGCACCCAAGATGTAACTCTCCAGGTCCCAAGTTATGATTCATTTACTACATAAATAATTTTTCATATGGCAGATTTGCACAATTCTCTGCTGTTACTCTAGAAATTCAATAAGGAGCTGTAAATACTACTGGAGTACTTCAAGAACGATCTCTTTTCAGTACTAGCCTCTACTATATACTTCAGCAGCCTCATACCAAAATATGAAATCTGATCAGCAAAAACCAGCTTCTTAAAAGATTTGGAGACTTCCACATATTTAGCATTGTCTTGAGCGGCACTTACGATTTGAGGGAGTGAAAGTGATTTTTTTTCCTAAATGCGTAGTCATTATTCCAAGATAAAAGCAATCTTAACCCAGAATAAAGGCATACAGCAGGAGGGTCCACTGCTGGAAGGTAAAAATATAAACACTACAATAATTCCACAATCCAAATTTACAATCCTTCTCACACTGTCTTCATGCATATGAAATCCTATTTCATGATTATTAAGTATCTGTAAATGAATGTTGCAATGAATCTCATACTAATTCACATAAAGAAGAGACAATCTTCACTTTAAGCGTACACAAAACTGAGTACAAGGCCAGAGGCCACAGAAGTGAAAGTAGCAAAAGGAAAGAAAAGAGGGAAAACATGTATGTTGATTTAGCAATGTTACAGTCCAGTCATTAAAGATTATTTTATAGGGGTTTTTTAGGTATTTCTCCATGTACTGTAAAAATACTCCACTTGTAAGTTTGGAGTGTTGCTTTCCAAAAACAAGCATCACACTGTCACAACCCTGCGTGCATGTGCTCTGTCTGACACCAAGGCAGACAGCAGCACTTCTCATGCCAGAGCAGCCATCAGAAGTGCAAACAACCTAAGGAGTGCTAGCAGATTTCATTTTAATTTATTTCCAAACTTCATTGGTTGACCAGCAAATTGATGAAAGTGGTACCCAGACTTCTCTCCAGCTTATTCTGCACTGGTCTACTACACAGCATGCATACAGACTGTGGGGTAACCCACAGCAGAAAGGCCCAAAACAGCACATTAGAAATGTATTTGTATCCAATGGACACTTGCACTGGACTCAACAGGAAGCAAACTACATTGTCTGGCCTTTAGAGGCAATAAAGGTACATTTATCTAGAAACAGTCCCTGAACACTAACCAACTATCTTGGGCCCCTTTACCTTCAAGCAGCCTTGCCCATGGGACTTCCCCCAGCAATTGCTGAAAAGGCCAAAGTTTGCCCTGCTAAAGTCCAGTGTTGCAATTCTGCTTGCTATTCTGCTCCTGCCACAGGAGATCCTGTAATCCACCATTTCATGTTCGCTGCAACTAAGGCAGACCTCAACCTTTACCGATTCAACCAGACCCTCCTTGTTAATGAGGATGAGGTCTAGCAGTGCACCTCTCCTAGTCAGCTCCTCCACCATTTGCAACAGACAGTCACCGTCAAGGCACTGGAGGAACCTCCTGGACTGTGGCTATCTGGTCGAGTAGTCCTTCCAGCAAACATCAGGGAAGTTAAAATCCCCCACAACAACCAGGGCCTGTGCCTGTGAGGCTGCTCTCAGCTGTCTGTAGAAGGCTTCATCAACTTCCTCAGCCTGATCTGGTGGCCTGTAAGAGACACCCACAACAGTATCACCCCTGCCAGCCTGCCCCTTAATTCTCACCCATAGACTCTCATTTTGCTCCTCATCCATGCCTGGACAATACTCAATACATTGTAGTTGCTCTCTCACGTAAAGAGCGACTCTACCACCACGCCTGGCTGGCCTGTCTTTCCTGAAAAGGACATAGCCATCCATGACCACATTCCAGTCATGTGAGCTGTCCCGCCATGACTCTGTAACTGCCACCAGGTCATAATCTCCTGCCCGAACACAGGTTTCTAACTCCTCCTGCTTATTCCCCATGCTGCGTGCATTGGTGTACAGGCATTTCAAACAGCAAGCTGAGCACACTGATTCCACCCCAGGGGTATGGGAGGCCTCCCAGCCTTCATCAGTTCTAGAGCACTGCCCCACTGAGGCAAACCCAGCTACAACCCCATCCCCCTTTGAGTCTAGTTTAAAGTCAGGGACCTATTTAAGTACTCTTAAATATACATCATAGTACTCCTATGATGATCTTATCTAAAAACAAAGTCACCATGCAAAGATACATTTGCCTGTGGAGTTTACTGAAGACAGTTCAGTCTATAACTAAACAGCAAAACCACATTTTACTAGACTACAGTACTATTTGCACCGAGGAATAATTATAAGGAATTATCACTGGTAGGCAAAACAAAATCCTACACACTGAGAAACACATGTTGACATTTTAGCTGTTCATTATAACCAATGGCATTGATGACCATTTCTAATGTATTCACACAAGTATTACCAGAAGTCCAGTTCATGAGGCTACTATAAAAACAGCACAGACACAATAAAGCTGAGGGAAAATCACTGAGACATCTATGTCAGATCAGGTTCCTTATTCCTGTTTGTAACCTAGGCATTGTAGGCACTACGCTAACTGCTTGGTGAACCAGTGACAGCCCTGCATAGACATGATCTCAATTACTTCGGCACTCTTAAAACGTGACACCAAAAGAGCTGCCACACCTAAGACAAATTCCTTGTAGAAAGGAATCAGAATATAACTCCTTAAGGAAACAAGGGTAATGTCAGAGTATTAGAGAATTCCAGCCATACTCAGTAACATATGCTGGTAATATCCCGAGCTAAGCCTTGCCCTTCTACCCATGGGGTGCTGTGGCAGTTAGGAATGTAATCGCCAGTCTGAAATAAACTCAATTATTTGTGGAAATATTTGGAACACAGGAGATCATCAAAGGATTCAAAGACACAAGTGGTGTTTCACACTGGAAGAGGTCTGCTGTGGTTTTGGGACGAGGCACACCACACTTAAGACTGGCCTGAGAATGGCGAAAGTGTAAGGAAATGACAGATTCTGACACATGCAGTAATAACTGTAGACCTTTACAAATACCAGCAATGTATAGTAATGACAGAGGGCTGCAGCCAAGGAAGCGTGATGAGGTACTGTCCACAGGGCTCCCCTGCCACCACATCAAGTGGGAAGAAGTCTGTTTGAAAAGCAAAAGCAGGCACATCTTCCAAGAAAAGGAGGATGGCACAGCTGTGCCGGCAGGCTGAGGGGGGTGTCAGTGGCAGCTGGAAGAAGCTAAGGAGAGGGTGGTGATCGTCTAAAATTAACATTTAAAGCAGGAACAGTATACCCATGAAAAACTCACATGAACAATCACAAGAAAATTTGAATCTTTTCCTACTAATAAGTGCAGTCACATAAAGGCATCAGAATGTTGACTAACCTTCAGTGAATAAAGCCCTGTTCAAAGCAGTGACAGCAAGAGCACCACAGGAAAACTAAATATAGGATACAGAATGACACTAATGCCTACAGGGAAAAAATACATACACAGACTTTACAAAATCACATTTCCGCACACATTTGATATGCAATCAAATATCCCATTTTCCCTAAAAACAAACAAACAAAAACAAAAAAAAACCCCAACAACAACAACAAAAAAACAACCAAGCGAACAAACAAAAATCCCGCAAAACAAAACAAACACAAAACCCAAACACCAACCAAAACACAACACCCCACCTGGCTTAGTTCTGGGCTAAAGGATACAGACTGTAGGAGGGAAGTGTTTGGAAGAAAGCCACAAAGCCGGTTTACATGCATTTGGTTTAAATGCCAGCTGCACTTCTAGTAACCCTGACATCCTAGATACGTGAAAGTGAGATCACAGGCCAGTATATGTTACAAATAATCAAAGTAACAGCATAATTTTGCAAGCAATTTCCTACAATTCAAATCCAACAAAGCAGAGCTGCAAATCAGTTCACACAAAAGTCATGGCATCACTGTGCTATGTTCTCCTTGTTAGAAGGTGAAGTAGTGGATTATCTTCACAGCATTCTTAAAATTCATCATTACACATACGCTGTTTGTAAAAGGTATGTACTTAATAATACAACTAAGCACAATGTCATAAAACCAAAAAGAAATCATAAACAACACCACTACACAGGATGAAGAGATTACTGGTAAAGAAACTGCTATGAGAGTAAAAGTTTTTACAGAAAAAAAAAAACCAACATGAAATGGGAAAGAAATCAAAGACTTTTTACAAAGACACAAAGAGCTAAGAAATAGAGGACGGAAACAAGTGCAGAGCATACAGAGAGAAGTAGAGAAAATCAAATGAGGAGTGGGAAATTATACAAAACATGCACAGTAAGCAGTAACTCCTGAGAGGCCAAATGATGTGCTGTTTTTGACTAAACATTCAAGGATGTGTTAACGACACACCAGAACATCCAGGAAGAAATGCCTGAAGGTTCAAGGTCTGCAAACAGAAAAAAGTGTGAGAAACAGCCACAGATACACACACTGGGAAACTACCATCAGAGAAATTGTGACTTAACCCATCACAGCAGAGCTGAAGATGTTATGAAGCAGCGAAGGCAATAAAAGAAACATTAATTATACCAAAAGAAAAATAAAAAGGAGGCCAAGGAAAGTATGAGTAAAGTAGGGATTATCTAATGGAGCACAACGCCAAAGAAGACAAGAGCAGGGAAGAAACAGAGGTAGCGACGGCAGCATGAGAGGAAGCGTTACAGATAGATCGAGAACTGGTCCAGTGATCTTGCTACAGAGATGGACACACAAACAAATGGCAATTGCCCACATATTTCATTGGGAGTGAACCTGTCGGAACCACAGATGTTAAAAAAATTTTATCTAAAGCAGTCAACTGCAATTCCCACCAAAGAACCCACAAAAACAAACATATAAAGAGCAAATCAAACACCTTCAATCAGACAGAACTCGCAGTTCAAGGCACGTAATCTGCAAGACTTCAATAATTTGCAAGACTGAATTCTAAAACATAGTAAAATAAACTCAGCAATATTTACTTAAGCAATTATTTCCATGGTAGCTTTCCCCTGAAAAATGATTGCACACTTTGGCCCAACTCAACATCATTCTTCAGATTTTAGAATTTTTTTTTCACTGCCAAAATCTAAATTACTTTTTGGTTGACATTTGAACACAATTAATAAACTCTAACAATTGGGCTAGTGTTCTGTTCTCAGCTCAGGCAACACTCTGACACGTAACCTTGATTAAACTACCTGGATTCAGATCATCTGTTTACCTTCTCACCATTTTGTCTCTTCTGGTGACTGGGATACAAAGAGGTTTTACAGCTTAAAATCTGGTAAGTCTATCTACATTAAATGGCAAGCTAAAAAACTACTTTCCTTGTTGTCAGACATAAACGTAGCAGTAAGAATAAAGAATACCATTTCAAAACTTAGACTGAGATGTTGGAGACCTGGATCATTTAAACTTCTGTTAGTCGGACTTGCTATTACTTCAATCTTTGTGTCGGTAAAAGCTTAGTTAACAATATCGAACAGACGTGAGCTAGATGTGTTTTTCTGATTTTGATATATGTGTCTATATATGCTTATGTGTACTATGCTTATGTATATTATTTTGATGATTTTGCTGGAAATATTTCAGACTTTAGCGATACCAAACATAATGCCCTCAAGATTTTGCCTTTCATAGATAGAAATTCATCAAAGGAAAAAAATATGCACTGCACACATGCGAGTACATGCTGTGCAGAGGCACAAAATAGCCATTGTGGTCTCAGAGAAAACTATTTTAGACAATGTTATGTTTCATGCATTTAAGTGTTAAACTTTATAAACTCTGAGACTATCTGATCCTGTTAGCATCTGCTTTTCCATTAGCAAAATGAACCATTGAACTGCAGCAGCAAAAACAGTGCTGCTTTTTATCAGGTGAGTTGAAGCAGACTCTGACCACACTGAGAAAATCATTAAGCTGAATTAAGCATCCTCTTCTACTTGGACATCCCTGAATTGCATAACCAGGTAAAACAGCATATTAGCTGAGGTTTGAAACACCTGTGCTACCATATAAAAGTAAACCCCCAGCTTAACTCAATCCACTAATATATCTTCCCTCTCCCATTCAACTGTCTAAATTATATAATCCTTTTGAAGAAGGGAAAATAGAAAAGCATTTCATCAGCTGAGATCAAATTGAGTTCAATGTAAAATAATTTGTACTCTTTAGCTTTTATTAAAACATCAAGCAAGCAACATAATGGGTTACTAGAGACATGTTAGAAGATGCTGTGCTGGTGTTAGAAGTGCTGTGCTGAACAGACACACTTAAAAACAACTGCAATAAGAAAGGAAGAACCAAGCTTTAGAGTGTAATTTTTTAAAGACCATCAAATATAACTTTCAAAGTTCTAACTATTAGAAATGTTGCAATTATCTTTATTGACGATTTAGATGAGGGGATTGAGACCATCATCAGCAAATTTGCTGATGACACCAAGTTGGGAGGGAGTGTCGACCTGCTGGAAGGCAGGAGGGCTCTGCAGAGGGATCTGGATAGACTGGAAAAATGGGCTGATTCCAATGGGATGAAGTTCAATAAGGCCAAGTGCCGGGTGCTGCACTTTGGTCACAACAACCCCCTGCAGCGCTACAGGCTGGGCGCAGAGTGGCTGGAGAGCAGTCAGACAGAAAGGGACCTGGGGGTACTAATTGACAGGAAGCTCAACATGAGCCATCAGTGTGCCCAGGTGGCCAAGAAGGCCAATGGGATCCTGTCCTGTATCAAAAATAGCGTGGTCAGCAGGACAAGGGAAGTGATCCTTCCCCTCTACTCTGCATTGGTGAGGCCACACCTGGAGTATTGTGTTCAGTTCTGGGCCCCTCAGTTCAGGAAAGACATTGAAGTGCTGGAGCGAGTCCAGAGAAGAGCAACAAGACTGGTGAAGGGACTTGAGCATAAGACCTATGGGGAGAGGCTGAGGGAGCTGGGGTTGTTTAGTCTAGAGAAGAGGAGGCTTAGAGGTGACCTCATCACTCTCTATAACTACCTGAAGGGAAGTTATAGCCAGGTGGGGATTGGTCTCTTCTCCCAGGCAGTTAGCAATAGGACAAGGGGGCATGGGCTTAAACTCTGCCAGGGGAAATTTAGGCTGGATATTAGAAAGAAATTCTTTACAGAGAGAGTGGTCAGGCATTGGAATGGGCTGCCCAGGGAGGTGGTGGACTCGTCCCTGGAGGTTTTTAAACTCAGACTGGACATGGCACTTAGTGCCATGATCTAATAAATGGACTAGAGTTGGACCAAGGGTTGGACTCGATGATCTCTGAGGTCTTTTCCAACCCCGTCGATTCTGTGATTCTGTAATTATATTTACGAAGAAACAGCCCCTAAACTCCATTATAACACTGACTCACATAAAACCTGTCTGGGGGCAGTAGGTATTTAGAGTGGGAGTTCTAATACCTGAATCTGATACACGTGTTTGTTCCAGTTCTGTCCCAAAGGAGAGTGAATCTAGATGACACAGAATTTTTCTTCCAGCCCTATTTTTCTCTGACTGGAGGTGCGGAAGCTCCATCTCGCTGACTTATTCAAGTGAAGGTGCCCCATCCGAAGTCTAAGCATCATGATCAGAGATGCCTATTTCTGAGTAATTATCCAACCTGACCGTTTGCTGTCACTTCTCCAGCTCTCAGCTTCACATTTCCATCTTGCCATCCATGCTTCCCTCAGCCTCCTGCTCTCTGCACCAAACTTGCTCTCAGCTCTTTTTAAATTGAACTTCTAATCTACAGCCTTCCTGTCTCAGGTCCAGCACTTGCAGGACCTTCTTGCATCTCAGTCACTTTCCTATGTTTTATTTTAGGCCCTAACCTAGGGAAGCACCTTAAAGCACGTGTAAACATGTGTTCTCAAATAAGGATAGACATTAAGACACCCTGTATTATGCCAAGGTCTGGGGTTGTGCTTTCTGTTGAAATCTAGGGTTGGTTTTTTTTTCAGTTGTGACAGATATCTTTCTAGGTATCTTGTTTGTCATGTTGTAGACCTACGGACTCATAGAAATAAGAAAAATACAGGCTGGAACAATGTTTCATATTCCTTTTCATTTACTAAATTAGAACATATTTGAAAACTGATATAAAGCTGTCCTAGTTTTGTTAAAAACAAGACCGGTTTCTCTTTTAGTGAATTTTTCTTTCAGCTAAGTTCTTCTAAATAACTGCACTTTTCTGAAGTTGGATACATGTTTTGGTAGACATAGCAATGGAATGCAAGGTAACTGATAAGCATTCACATCCCATAAGCAAGAAGGGGCGAACTGAATAGGTGACTAAAACTGACCAACTACGTATTCCATCCCATCCACGTGACACTTCATATAAAGGTGGGAGATCATGAAGGTCTTGTTCTTCTCTTCAACTATGGTTGGCAATCTGAGGAGGACCCTACCTGCTGTCCCTGTGATCTGAGGACTAGTGACAGACCCTGCATCCTTGAATCCAGTTCCAGTTTGCTGCAGAGTCCAACCCAGGACTTCTGGGTGCCTGCCCTGCAGCTGCTGGAGCCATGCTGAGCTGTGCTGGGAAATTCAAGATTTGTTTTGTATATTTTGTATTATTTTCTCTATTTTATTAGTAGCATTAGTAAAACATAGTTTAACTTTTTCAACTTGCAAGTTCTTTCTCTGCCTCTCTTTGCCCTCCTACTGCCTTTCCTTAGTGGGGTGGGGCTAAGGAGGGGGAAGCAGAGGTGGTTGACAAAGCATCTGCTGCAGTTTATTGTTGACCTGCAATCAAACGGTGACAGAAGCACAGCTGTAAGAAAACAATAAAGACTGTACTGGATTTTGCTTTGCGGCTTTTTATTTTAAGAGATTGTTGGCCAGAGCACGAGTATATTTTAAAGTAACTCTGGTCCCAACAGGATACAGGATGGAGATAAACACCTTTTATCCCCTACAGTGAAAGGAAGCAATTAAGAAGCTAGAAGCATCTTACAAAACCACAGCACAGAAGAGGAATACTTAGTAGCAAAAGAATGAAGATGCACATTTTCAAAGCTCACTGGAGGATTTAGTCCTATTTTGATTTTCTTGAAAAGGTGTATCCAAATCCCTTAATCAACTGTGAAAATTTCCACTAGGAAGTTCTGATTCCGTTATACTAGAGAGAAAATGTCTAGAATTCTGGTTTCCATGTGCAGTGTAATGTAAGGGATACTACACTCAGCAGATCTAACAAGAAATTTCATTAAGACTCTGCCTGGCTGTATATGATACACTCTTAGTTCTGAGGTTTCTATGGTCATCTGATACAAGGCCAAGGCCAGACCTTCCAGCACTTTTGGGGTGCTTAGAAGTAAAAAAAAAAAATAAATCTAAATTTCACATCTGTTACCTATTAATAATATATGTATTCAAACCAAACATTCCACTTGCAAAATGAGGTAGTCAAGCTGAATGTTAAGAAGTCTATTATTTCAGAAATTTCAGTCCAATAAACTATGTTTCAGCAATAATCTCTAATATCAAGGCTCAAGATTAGTCCCTTCTTGCTTGTACTATTTCCTTTTGAGAGAATCTGTAACAAAGAATAAAGTGTCAATACACAGTTTATCTTCCCAAGAAAGCATTAGCTTGCCAGGAATAGAATTGCAAAGCTTATGTATTACAGCACCACCTGGTGTGGTTTGCCATGGATACAAACTATAAGTGGACAAAACCTAGCAGGTCATCTAATTTACTCATCAGCAGTGCAGAATCCATCACTATAACACAACTTTGATACTTTCTATTTTATTTTTCACTTTAAATTATTTGTTTTGGAGGACATAACTAATATCTAATCAGATTTCTGAACAATATTTGATGCAGAAGTGGTATATAAAATTCCAGTTACAAGGCTGATAGTTCAGCTTTTATTAACAAATATGCTGCTGGTAAACCCCAGGACTTCCACATCATGATGACTGTCCAGCAAGCAAGAAAACATGCCACCATCTCTTTAGAAATTTAACTTTATTAAGTGTTTCAAGAAGAAAAGAATGGGAAATCTCAATGTGAAAACATAAAGTGAATTAACAAAGATAAAGATACAAAGCAGTATGACCTTTCATATCCTATGAGAGAAGGTCTTTCCACCAGGTGCTGAAGGGGCATTCTGCTGAGATTACATAGAGGACTACACAGCACACTTAATTGCATTGTGATTAGCTGTTTATATGCTTAACTTCTTGGCAAATTATAAAATTATTCTATCAATAATTAGGATAGACAGCCTTAGCATATCTGAAACACTGTAAAATGACTATGTATCTGGGTCATAGGCACCCTATGCATTTCTTTACAAAGTGTTCCGTTTCCCATTACCTTTCTCTGCTAAAAAAGAGAAGTTACTGTATGACACATAATCCAAAAAGCAAAAGACCTTCTTTACCTCGTGTTGTCATAAATGAAGAATAATTGTATGAAATCCAATAGAACGTGAACTGGTGTAGATTAGCAGAAAATCTGCACCAAAAGCCTCTACTTCATTGGCCAGACCCTTCTCTTGCCTGAGACAAGAATGAGTTGGTGTGCTCAGCTACTTCCATTCTCTTTAATGCACAGATATTAGAGTGCTTGTGTCTGGTTTTTGTCCCCGGCTACTGGTAGGGAGGTACATTTCTGGCTAGGCACAGAACAAGCTTGTATCTGTCTAGTCACACAAAACTGCTGAATTTAGAACAAAACATAAAAATCTTATTTAGTCCTGCCAAATTCTGGTGTCTAAAACCAGGTTTTTGTGTACACGATAATCCATAGTCCTCCATTCTGCAAAGAGAAGAGCATTCTTGACAATACATCACAATACAACTTTCATGAATAAACTAGCATATCTCACCATGAATGTGTACAAAAGAAAAGGTGAAACTAACACTGAAGGATGGACACAGCTGCTTTCTAAAACACTCAATAGCAGTCTTATCTACATTCTTGCTGTGTTATTGTCACGAGTTTGGATAAAGGCCAAGCAACTTGCAGGCAGGCCTTTCTTTACAATCAAAAGCTTGCTAAGTTTCTAATTACCTCTCAAATTCTGCCAGACACTCTTGGCAGTTTTTAAATAGCTTTTTTGTAATTGCAATGCCATTACAAAAAGGAATCTGATAAGTTAAATCACTTCCATAAGTTCTAAGTCTGTATGCAAAAAGCTTGTGCACACTCATCACCCATTATCCCATAAGATAACCTTCTAAAAATAGACTGAGTATTAACACTGTCACTCAAGCTGAAACAGCCCAAAGGAACCTGAAAGTTTGCTTTAATACATGTTTACTTTTTAGGATCTGTTACCCAAAAGACATCACCTGCCAAGTTCTTCTGAAATACAGAGGAGTGTGTTTCAGTGGAAGGAAAAGCATCAGTGTTAGTCACAAACACACACAATGCTCAAGTGGTAACTGAAAATTCATTTTGCTGTTTGATTATCCCCTTCATTTCACATTTTATGTGTATATAAGTCATTAAAGTTTCCCTCAGGACCAATCCACACTTAATTTTTCAGCTTGTTTTCTTTGAGGTTGAAAGTATGCGTCACCAGAACACCATCAACTGCCAGCAATTAAATTAGGTAAAACAATATCAGGCCATTTTGAAAATAATTTTCAAAGAAACTACTCCCTCTGCAAGAAAATTAAGTGAGCAAAATATCTGCAACCTCTTGTTGGTATCCTGAAAAACTAATTAGGTCTATGCTTTTGATAAAGTAAGCTGACAAGAACCTTTCACCTCTTCTGTAAGATGCAATTTGCCTTGGAAATTTCTAATTTCTCTTTTGTTGTGTCACATGTGATTCATCCAAATACAAAGCAAAAGAGAAAAAAAGAGAGAAAATGAAACATCAAGTGCTTTTGGACTTGTACTAATGCATAATGTGTATCATTATTCAAATCATAGTATAAATTTTCTAAAACTGAACTTTCATGCCTAACAGTTTATCAAACGTACCTTCAAAGTTACTGTGAAAATATCTTGAGGATGCTTTTTTACCAAAAACAGTACAAACTGCCAGAAAAGTGGTTTAAATTATTACCTCCATTCTACTTGGCTATCACCAGAATCTAAACATTTACCTAGTAAGACCAAATATGTGCAAAAATAGGTTTAAGGAAGTCTCACGGTCCTTAAGAACTGCTGAACCTAGAAGGTGTCCAGCTCACTGTGCTATAATGTTTTACCTGCTTATTTAAGCTGAAACATCTTGATGATTCTTTGCACACAGGGATCTTGGAAAAATGCCTTCCAGCTTACCCACAACTGCTTTTGATGTTAGAAGGGAGAAAGCAAACAGTTTAGTCTATTATTAGAATTACTTTTTTCATTTGTGAGCGGTCCTGCTTCAGGAAGGCTGAAATCTTTAAATGGAAAGACTCAACTGGGACTGGCCATATGTCCAAGAATCTGGATATCTGGAGTCCCAAAAACTGCAGAGACAGGGTGTCCATTTTCTCAGTTACTCTTAAATTTAATTTCAATGTGGTTTTCTACTTCCTAAGAACCAAGTAAAAAATTTAAAAAAATGAAAAAGACAAAATATCATCTTTCACACATTGGGCGAGACTTGTTTTTTTAACATCCAGTATCTAAATGCTAACTACCATTCCTCCAAAGAGCAACTGGTGTGGTTTATTTTAAATGGTCCCCTTGATAGGGGATCGTTTTTTCAGGGGTTTCTTAATGTTCAAATCAGAAATGCAATATTGTTTGTCCTCCAAATATTTCATAGCAAGTTCTCAAACACATGCAAAAATCAGTGAGGTGATATCCTAGCATGGGTTTCTAACAGAGAAAATCCTTTTTCCTCTTTTTCAATCAGTTTTCATAGGTTTGCACATTTTGAAACTAGAAAGGATCTTTCTGATTAGGTATCTTAATCTTCTGTTTAACCTGCTGCAGGATGGGTTATGCCAAGAAACCCCACATAATCATTTGTTTATTAATCCACTCTGGATTTAAAGACAGTACATTATGTCACTAAGTAATCTTTTTTGAAGCTGGATTATGCTCATTGTTAAAACACTCATTTGCTTTTTACTGTGAAACTACCAGACTTGCTTGTGATTTTGATTTCCTGCTGGATGAAAGGGCCAGTTTTTCAAAGACCTCAGGACAGTTATGCTCATTTGTATCTGGTAAGGATCTCATATCCCAGGGTACAGTTCTTCATCATTACTGCTTAAAACATTGTAAGATATAAAACTGCAAGATTTTCAACAATTTATCTAATAAATTATTTCAAATTGCTGATAAGCATATAGGCATGAGCCATTCAGTTCTCTAACAAGAAAAAAGACGATGGGATATTTTGATCAGGGACGAACATTCCTATGTCCTTAAGTCAAAGAGGCAGATAAGCTTATCTCCTTGAATGTTTGTAGGAAGCAGGTTGTATTCCTGACAGGGGTTCTTGTTGACTAATGTAGTATATCTAGATGTTACAGACACAACCAGTATTGTATTTTAGTGCTGTAAAATCCCATTACACTAGGATATCTTAGTTGCAGACTCAGACATCACTGTATAAACACGAAGCAATTACAAAATGCAGCAAATTCATTCACTTATTTAGGCAAAATAACAGTTACCCAGGTCTTATACACACAAAGCATGTAACTTTATCTGCATTTTTCTTCATTGTTTCACAAGAGAAATTGTTAGGCTTATGTGCCCACACCAGTACTATTAAAGCACAAAGTGATGACAAGCAAGACTGATGCTATATTCCATGGTATTCTACCCAGGGGTAAACATCTGCTGCAACATGTTTAGAGAAAACATCATCTCACACCACACCTTTTCACACCCTGAAACCCTTCCCTCAGCTGAAGAGCTGTCTTTGATGTGCATTTCAGATACGAAGGCTAACCACAGTGAAATGGCTGCAGCGACTACAGCTGGAAAGAGCCCACGGCTTGCAGCTTCTCTTGAAACGATGAGCTGATTCTCGCCAGGATCCCTGTTGGGCTGCTGGTGAGGTCTGAACACCAGATGCACCACCCAAGTGTCAGAACTGCAAAACAGTTTATACTGCTGTGAATCCATTTTGTGTTCTGGTCGACGGCAAGTTGAACATGAGCCAGCAGTGTGCCCAGGCAGCCAAGAGGCCACCCATGTCCTGGGCGCATCCAGCACAGCATGGCCAGCGGCCAGGGAGGTGATTGTCCCGCTCTGCTCTGCACTGGTGCGGCCTCACCTGGAGCACTGTGTGCAGGTCTGGGTGCCACAGGATAAAAAGGATATAAAGCTACTGGAGAGTGTCCAGAAGAGGGCTACGAATTTGGTGAAGGGTTTGGAGGGGAAGTCGTACGAGGAGCAGCTAAAGTCACTGGGCTTGTTCAGCCCGGAGGAGGCCGAGGGGAGACCTCATCATAATCTACAGCTTCCCCACAAGGGGAGGAGGAGCAGCAGGTGCTGATCTCTCTCTGGTGACCAATGACAGAACCCAAGGGAATGGCAGGAAGATGTGCCAGGGGAGGTTTAGGTAGGACATTAGGAAAAGGTTCTTCACCCAGAGGGTGGTGGAGCCCTGGAACAGGCTCCCCAGGGAGGTGTCATGTCCCCAGGCCTGACAGTGTTTAAGAAGAGACTGGACAACACCCTCAGACACATGGTGTGAACTGTGGGGTTGTCATGTGCAGGGACAGCAGCTGGACTTGATCATCCTTGTGGGTCCCTTCCAACTGAGGCCATTCTATAATTCTACAAAAAATGAAGAAAACAGATGAATCCAAAGACCACCTATGTATACTCTCTTCACCTAGATGTACAGGAATTCTCTTTAGTTAAGTCCTGAATGTTCAATGAGAACTAGGCTCTACTGTGAAGAGATGACACTGAGAAGTATTTATGGGCTAAGTGAGAGAAATATGTAAACTTGAACAGTTACTAGAATGCCTAAACTAGATACTCATGGATTTAAACAAGAGTTAAGCTTTTTAGTAACAGTTGATCTTACCTATAGCACTGAAGTCCAGGTTACTCTAGAGATTGAAAATACTTTTAATTGCAAAGAGAACACGTAGCAAATAGACCAGCATTACTCCTTATCACTATTAGAATACTGGCATTGTACTAACAATAAAAATCAAGCTGTTTCCTTGCACAGAATGCTGACGTCCCTCAATTATTACAGAAGACTAAATAAGTGAGAGCCACAGTGTGGCAAACGGTGGTAAAGCTAGTCATAAGACAACAAAATAAATCTGTAATGTTCCTTAGTTACAAAGTGAGTTTCATCTTTAAAACCTCAACACCACCACCAGTTTTTCCTAAAGTTTAGGTCATGAAATAAAAATCCACATTAAACTCTGTCTGACTGTGGCCAAACCAAGTTTTGACTCAATATAAGATAACTTAAATTTAATAGACAATGAACTATAAATTCTTCTAATAGGCATGAGGGAAACAACTGCAGACAGAGACCATCTAATCCTGAGGGCACTGTATATAATTGTAACTTCTAGACATGTGGAGAGCAGCAATAACAGTCCTGTCTCAGCTGTAATTCTTTGGTTCCAGTGGCTTTGGTTTAAAGGATGCCAAAGAAAGCTCGATTCATGAAACTGAGTAGATTTTAAAAACTCTACTTAGCTAGAGAAATCCTTGATGACTGCGATGGAAGAGCCAACACTTTACACATGGTCTGGTCAATAAAAGAAAGGAAACTAAGTGATCCTAAGACACAGGATAGCAATTTTAGTATTTTCTAGGAGAGTCTCTGAAATGCATTCTCATTCCCCAGAAGACAAATTTTTATAGTCAGTACACCAACCTACAGCAAAATGAAGAGTTGCATTTGATTGCCTTTGTTACAACCCATATACTATTTTGAGCTGAATCGACAGAAGGAACTAATAATCTAATGGTAGTTTTTAGTGATAAAAAGTTGAGTATAAACACCTATGTATAACCTTTATGTTCGCATTTCTTTATTACACCATTTCAACAAAGCACTTGAATTTGCACATCAGTAGATTAAATAATATCTAGAAGCCTTTTTGAAGGCTAAGGCCATCCTGATGAGCAGAGAAGGTTGATATCTAGACTTAAAAGACAAGTACATAGGAGACTACTCCCCAGACCAACATAATTCTTAAGCTCATTTTCAAAATGGCCTTAACTAAATCACACATCTGCCTGTTACATATCTACAAACTTTTTGCTGCTTAATATTCAGACCTTCCTCATATTGTCATGGAGCTATTTCAAAATGGGAAATTTTCATGCACATGTCATCACAAAGAAATTATCTGCAAGATTAGTAGTTCTGTTTTTTACCATGGCACAGAAAATAATTAGTTGACATTATCTATGCCTTTAAAAATTGCTAATCTCTGCAAGACAAGGACAATCTTTCAAAGCTCTAGATACTACAGAAGAGTTAAGTAGCGTTTGCAAACTCTGTTCACTAAGAAGAAAAAAAGAGAGAAGAAAATATCCTGGTAATGAGGGACAAAGAACTAGCTCCGCTCTACTGCCTACTCAGTCTCTTGATATACCTGTGCTATTGTGTTTAAAAGGATGTTTAACCTTAAAAAATATATATTGAGTAAGGAATAGTTCGTATTTGTATTGCCCAGGACTAAGGCAGCAATCAGAGGCTCATGACCATCATCCTGGCCTGCACATATATGGTCAGATTTCAAAATACAATATTTATTAGAACTACACTCAGTATCTACTCTCCTTCTAGAAAGCTGAAGTCATTCAACTTTTTTCAATGTCTCCAGGTTTACATGTCAGAGCAAAAGGTGTCTCTCACTCCTTTGTTTATCTGGGGCAAGGAAAGAAGATATTTTCTTGCTAGATGAAGAATCACACATAGGCTCAGACTTTTTTGGAAGTCCCAGAAGCAGCAAAGCCCTTTTGCAGACACTATATGTGCATCTCAGCATTGCACAATCCAGGACTGTGCAGGGCCCAGGAAGCAGATCAGCCTTCCCAGGTGGTGCTGCAACAAGGCTATAACTCCACATGTCATTAAAATAACCCCAAGTCTCAGTTGGTGGCAAAGCTGGAGTAAACATCTCTTGCCTTGTATCTGCCCTGCCACATATTTTTTTTCCTGCATTTGTTCTCCCCACCATCCAAGCTGTGCATTCTGAGATGCCTTCAAATAACGGCACTTCTTTACCTAGAGCTTTACCTGAGTTGCTTGACAGCAACTCAGGTAACAGTAAATGGGAATAATGAGTCAGAAACAAGAAGTCAAAGGTTAGGTCTTCTTCAGTCAGTTTTCTCATCATAGCCAGCATTTCACAGAAGGAGCTTTAAAATTTCACATAGTTCCAGCCAATTCCTACCCAGCAGCACAGCACCAGAAGTAGCAGCCTAGCACTACTACTCCTGCCTAAGGCCAGGTTCTGACAGATAGCCTGGACCAGCATATGGGGAGATGTACACATCCTTCTACTCACCCATACAGACACAAATACTACAAAAAACACAAGTAGGGTCTGATATAGATCCCCCTCTCTTTATGAGGTTAGCTGGATTTTCTTCTCTCATTTAATTGTGTCACATGTGTGGGGCATAATTGTGTAAAGTATGTGTGACCTTTGTGCCTGCATATGCAATAAATACATATTTCAGTAATTGTGTGTATGAGCATCTTGCACTGTTTTCTTATGCTACCAGCACTTCTCACGTCTATATGACCAGAAAGTATAAAGTACTAAGAAAATCAAAATACCCCTTTATATGCTGAAAAGTATTACATTGGAAATGACATTTCAGCTAGGGGCTTTAACACTGTAAATAGCACATCTAGTAATCTGTAGTAGTAACAAACAGCAGCCATTATCTTGCTTACAGTATAGTAGATACGCTGTTTCAAGAGACATTGGGAAAAGCTTTTGATGGTTCACAATTACAAGGCTTTTTAGATCAAAACGTACTTCGCAATTTCTTCTCTTTTAGCATGTGTTCACCGAAGACTCGATTTTCTGACATGCTTATTTAATACTTTCGTTTAATAGAAAAATCAGTGAGAAAAACAAGAAAAAATACTGATGGAGATCCATAATAAGAGTAAGGCAGATACGGAGATCCATAATAAGAGTAAGGCAGATACTCTTTCAACTCTTTGCTTTCTGCTAGCTCCTAATCTTTGAATATAAGAGATGTATTAAAAAGGGTTACACACCTAAAAAAAATAATTTCTTAGCAAAAAACTGCTGCTGATTTTGTCAAGTGAAATGTTTTGAGGACATTTCAAAAAGAAGCTGAGGTAGTCTCTCCTTCCTAGATTAGAAGTTCCTCCTTCTGTATTTGAACCACCCATAAAGCATAGGAATTTTTTTCACATTTCTTAAAGATAAGAAAAATACATTATAGGCTTTAATTTTGGGGCCAAAAAAATTAGATCTAGGCTAAGAGCTTATGACCTCGATGAAGAAGATTCAGTTACTTAAGCTAACAGCTGGAAAGATGCTTAGGTTGTATGACACCAATGTCAGCCTGCTAATCTGTTAGGTACCAGCCCTAGGAGCAGGAATAGTAAAGTAATGATGGTTATGCCAAAGCAGATCAGTAAAATAATCACTGCTCTGTTCTTGAGTTTTATAGTCTGTTCTGGTTGCATATGTTGCAATATAGTGATAGCTCCTAGGATACATACAAATAATTCCCTTTATACCTATCCCATCTAACTTGCTGGCTGAATCAAGAGGCTACAGAGTCAGGCACCCTTCTGTCAGTTAATCTATCAGTTCCAGGAAAGAAAAATAAAACAGGTCTGAACCCTTCTGGTTTCAACTCATGCATAGCCTCAGTCCTTTATGTGCTCAGATTTGCTCAGTTCTCTGTCTGTAAAATGGGTGTAACATACATTGCCTGCCTCTAGGGAGAGGAGAGGTTGTAAGAATACATTACTTAATATTACTCATTATTGTTAGATCTCACGTATGAGAATGTTGTAGGTCACCTATGTAGAAAAGGTACTTTAACACAGCATGTATTTCACTGAGCTCTCAGTCTGGAGCAATGCCTGCTGACCAGTTCTGCAAATGCTTCATGATCTGTAGAGTGATTTGGTAGAGAAGAAAACAAAAAATAGTTGGAATGAGATCAGTATCCCATGAAAGAAGAGACTTTCAGCTTTGGTTGTAAACTCAGAACAGAAGAAATGAAGTGGTGACACAATGTTCACTCCTTAAGGTTTAAAGAATTGCTCTACATTAATCTTGAGTATAATCCAATGTATGCATGGAACTGGCAAAAATTAAAAGATAGATTTTGCTTCTTCTTAAACAAGCAATCTTCTTTTCAATAGTCTTGTTTCACAGTTTGTGAAAGGGCATCTCTCCCATAATAGTTCAAAAATAAGAAATTAAATTTTCTTTGAGATGTCTGTTTACGAACACTCAAAATTTCCACCTTCAGCAGAGGCTGTTAACCTTGTGCTTAAATGCTCTCCTGAATTCGGGCCATAATTTGATTATGATCAAGCTGGCAGTTGATTTTAAAATATTTCCTTAAAATATCCACAGGTGTAGAATTATATAATTAAGCTATTTTAGAACATTTAACGAGGTTGCAAAACTGTACTAACAGTGATTTATCACTTGGAAGCTTGCACTGTTGGACTTATGGTTACTAAGGCAGCTTGCCTTAGTAGAGCAAGGAGACAGCAAAAGATATTTTTGTGAAAAAAATACAACATTCTAAACATTTTACTTAAGAGCAATTTTGCTTTAATATCTAGAGTAAACAAAAAGAGAGTAGGATACCCGATACTATGCAGGTTTTACTAGTATTCACTTGAGATGACCTCTGTTACTCACTAGCATATTCAAACATTGGAAGTACTAACAAATGTTCACATGACAAAACACAACTGTGTGTTCACACACCAGACGTGCACGCATCAGTGACACTAAGCATGCGACACATATCACAGGATCTCTTGGTTGGGCATCTTACCCCTAGGGTTTTTTAAATAATTATACCAGCATAACATGACTTTCTCTTGCAATATTGTCTCTCAGAATTCAAAATTCAGAGTTCTTTCCTGACAAAATCTATATGTGTATGCTCCAGGGCACACACACAATTTACATACAAATGTCTGGAATCATAAAATAATGCTGACCACTGAGTGCCTGAAAAGGACAGGCTTGGTTGCTGTTCCAAAGGTAACAGGACATAATTGAAATGCCCTGCTAAAGCAGAGGAACATGGCTATGAGCACTATTCTTGTGTCTACTCGAATGCTGTATGTTTCCATTTATTTTTATGAGTTTGGCTGCTGAGCCAAATTTCTGTTTCCTGTGCTACACTGCACCCATCTGACTGATGAGGTGGACCTGCTTTTTACAAAGAGGGAAGAACAAAGAACACGGTAGGACTATAAAGAAAGGAAACAAAATATTTCAGCATTGATGTTTCAGCAGACATGTATACTCACAGAGAAAAAAAAATATAATCTCTGTTTTCTGGTCAAAGACACTCCATTAGAACACAGATATTAATGTTACTGAACGGATGGAACCATGTGGGTATTCATACACATGGTTATGGACATTCCCCAACATATGGAAGTTATGGACATTCCCCAAAAAAGGGATAAGATAAATAAGTGAACACAAGAGGGAGCTGTCAGTGCAGAGGGAGAGAGCCAGGAACCGCACATCACTCTCGTGCTGGCCCAATTTCATCCCAATTTCCATGAAATATACTCTTTTAGTTCAACTCCTCTAGTTAAAAAGAGATCCACGCTACAATAAGTGCCCTAAGTTTATTGCAGTTTATGTTCTTTGGATGGAAGAAGTATTGCTACGCATGCCCCAAAAGTATGAAGCCTAATTACCACCTCAGCTACTCAGCTGTAACACACTTTGCAAGTGAGACCAATAAGCAGCGAGACACACAGAAAGCCTGCAGTCCATCCACATTTCAGTGGCATTCCACACAGGAGCTAGTGATACTGTACAGTGAGGATATAAATACTGGGAGTTGTTTAAATACAGAATTTAAAAAGATATATTAAGAACAAGATATACAATGCTGCTACTGATAGATTATGTGTGCATGGTCAGTCAATAAAAGAAGCACTCAGAGGTACACTGCAGAAGACAACACTCCATAAGATAATTTATGATATAGTGTCTAAGCAACAGTTTCAGCTTCTGTAGACTTGGGCTTCTGAAGAACTGAATCCTCCAGTGCAGGTTTCAGAGCTGCTGCCTGGAGCAGCGGGTGACAGCAGCAGTGGCAGCTGGGCTGCCTGGCTGAGGGAACTTGCAGGACACATTTGGCAAGGAACAGTGTTTGAGGAGGGGTCAGCAATGTCTTGGTGGGAAAGGTACATTTAGAGCATTCTATATTAACAACATTTCAGGGGTAAACTGCCAATCCTGGAAGAGCAAGGAGAGGACAAGAGCCCTAAAATACTCCAAATGTCCACTATGAAAGCCAGATCCTGGGAAAAAGAACCAGTTGTCATTTTGAAATCACATTCTCCATATGCAGATGGTGAGAGTGAGCACAGGATCCTAATTTTTACTTTCGGAACTTATTTCGTCTACTACATGTAATCAATAAGAAATGGATAATGGAAAGGTCCAGCAACACTATGCACCTTGTCACTTGTTCTGTGAGACAGAGCAGTAACACCTGCAGCAACACAAATGAGATAATTAAACATGCTTCAAATTCACACATACACAAGTTCTTCCAATATCACATTTGTAATAGAAGGGTCTCGTAATGAAGCAATTCACAAAAGCCTAAGACAAAGCAAAGCAAAATGAAGAGTCATGGGCAAAATGTAAAGAAATACAATACAACAGCAAATTAAGAAATAAGTTGATCATGTTTCTACCAACTTAGCTGGGCCTTTAACAAAACGTACTTAGAACTGTGTCTCTGGAGATCCAATTTCTCCCATATAACACTATGAAGGATGCTTGTTTTAGAACAGAAAAGTAAGATACACCATACCTCAGTGTGCAAAGTATTTGGGATGCCTGTCTCTAGTGTGGACGGACATGGTCCACGTGACTAATGGTTTGAATTTTAAATGGCTAATGTCACATTGAAGTTATTCTCATCATAAACAACCAACATAATATGCATTACAGGGAATTAAACGTTTAACAGTAGGCACTCAGTACTGTCTAAAGAGTCAAATATTCAACAATTAGAAACAAACAAACAAACAAACACTATCACTGTTTTTGAATGGGTGAATGTTATTTTAATTTTGCAGATACGATGCCTATAGCATGAGATTTGGTACGTCATTTGAAAAGTCTGATTTTGTCACTAAATATTTTCAGGGAGGAGTTATTTCAAATGCAATGTTCCATTTAAGAAACAATTTAAGTGTATCTTGGGTATACATAGCTGCCTAGCATCAAGTCTTCCATGGTTATGACTTTCTTTCTATTTGTAGTATTCTGCAACTTTCATTACTGTAGCATGGCATCTCAGTCTAATGTGTGCAACTTCATGGTACTTTTGTGAGACAGAAAAGTATTTTTAGTCAAACTCCATAAATGAGGCCTGCAACATGGAAGATTAGATCAGAACCACCAAATTTAAGGCTAAACCAGGACTAATATGGAACTCGAGTAAATAAGTCTAAAGAAACAAATCCAGAAAGTCTGTACTAGCAGTTACTGATCCCTGGAGGAAGCAGGAATTCAGCACCTCCCTGTTTATCTTGCAGGTTCCCTCGGCAATTTCACCTGTGCAGAGCTACCTTCATCTGGGAAAAGCGGCAACTAGCTTTTACCTGAGCAACACTACTCTCTAGTCACAGGGTAAAACAGCATTAAAACCTGACAAAGCCCCTACAGAGGCTAGATAATTAGGTACGCTCATCCTTACACATCTCACTGAATACAGTACAAGCTATTTTCAATAAAACCGTTGAACCTAAATCCTTCAGTGTTCAGAGCAGCACACTCTCATCTCACTGGTCACTAATTCAAGAGAGTACCACCTCTCCCTAAAACAAACAAACAAACAACAACAAAAACCAGATTATAACTATCTCAACTGCAGACCTAAAGTCGATTCCTACAGTGTAACAGTTCTGCACCTCTGCACATTTACTAATAAGTCAGTCCAAAATGAGTGAGAAAGTGTTGCTAGCAAGGCAAAACAATTCAACACTTCCCAGCCTGCTCCACAAGAACTGCAAACTTTTGACCACGAGTTTTGTCCTACAGTCTCTTTTGCTCTCTGCTGCTTTACTGTCCCCGATCTCAACAGCTCCTTGTGTTTGGTGTGAAAGATTCTATAGTGAGGGTATCTTACCCATCTTACCAGAAGTGCTTGTCAAAAACTCATTTGGGGTTCAGAAGTCCTCACTGACTTCACTGGGCGTGCGACAGCCGTGATTTGGGACTAGAGACCTATGGTACTACAGTGAGAAAGTCCAGTTCTAAAACATGGTAGAAAGTTTCCTTTAACCTTTCCCTTACTGTTGAAGTGCCAAGATGTTGAGGTACCTAAGGATGCACTTAGTGAGACTGCCAAAGACATCTAACTCCAGCTGAGACCCAGAGAACCGAGAACCTTTACTCTAAAGATTTCACAAAGAATCTATGTCTAAGTATCTACACCCCATTGCCCTCTTCTGTTCAAGTGAAATTTCCTTACTGGCTTTAATGAGAATGAAATCAATAAGTTTTTAGTAATACATCCAATTATTTCACTGCCAGAGAAATAGCTTCTATGGACGGGGGTACAACTCACACTACAATAAGATTTTGCTTTATTAAGCCGCCAGTATCAGTTCCATAGCTTTGGATGCACAGAAACAGGTAAAGAAAATATTTTTTAAGGAGGACACAGCGATTTGGACCACATACAACACTTGCTAACATCATCTGGCGCTTTTCCACAGCCCAAGGACAACAAACAGCCTCAAGCACAGAGATTTACAGTTCCTGTTTTACCACCCAAAGTCGTCTACCATGATTGAAGGTACTTCTACGCAAAAGATAGCATACAAACATTGCCTAGAAATAATTCTTTTTCATCACCTCCCTTTCTGAGAGGGAAACACTTCAAGCAATGGCTACTTTGCTTTCCACCAGAAAAATCAGTTTCACTGTGATCTTTTTCAGATGTATAACCCATGAATTTTAAGTTGGTTGTAAAAGTCCACAGAAACCCAGTTTAGCATCTTCCACCTGTACTGATTTAAACATTCTTCTTGAACAGCAACAATAATAGTTTTGAAATGTCCTTTCCCTCAGCTCCTCTCCTTCCCTCCTACTTACCTACATGCTCTCTAATCATCTTGATGACAGAGGGACATTTCAGTACTTTAAAGATAAAACTGAGTATGTTGGTGATTTTGCTATGTAAGAAGTGGAGGAAATACAAACACCTGACACCAAACTCTGTGATTTTGTATAATTTAATATCAGAACAGAGCTTCACTGTTTAAAATTACAAGCTTCACAGACTGCTATGTAGTCCTGCTGTGAAAGAAAAATGGCTTCACAATAAATTAAGAGAAGACTTTAAATATTTTCTCTTTTATAAGGTACATTAGTAACACGAATTAAGAATAATGTCTCTGAGAATACCAAAATAAAGGATATTTTTCTCAGTGGAATTAAGATTTTAATACTTTGCCTTTGATCTGAATTACACAGTATTCTTTAAATCCATCAGCACAAAATTCCAGACTTCTGTAAATAACCTGGAGCTTGCTAGCACAAATCTGTCAACTAACAAATCCCTCTTCATCTCTCCAAAGGCTGCATTTTAAAGGTCATTCGATGGTCAGCTCACACACTAGCTTTACTGATCATGTAAATATAATAGACAAGGCATAGAAAAATCTCCATTCCCCATTTTAAGTAGCAGTGCTTCTGAAGAGTATATCATCCCTAATGTAAATCAGAGGACCTACATGCAGGTAATATTTGCATGTAATAATAATAGCAAGATCCTAGCTTCCACTAGATGAAGCAGTCCAATGCTGCATCTGCTGGGTACGGAGAAGTCCTACTGATTTAAGCAGCGGCCTGGGAAGGGCCTAAAAAATTCATTTGAAAAAGGAAAAAAACCCAATCTCTGTAACTTTGACTCCTGCATGAGTCTAAGTCCCCACACATGCTGAAACATGAATGATCCTTCCTGATGGATACTCAAAGCATTTTAAATGTTTCAGATCCAGAAAGGATCAACAACTTAAACTTCAGGTTGGTTACATGTTTATTTTTAAAGTTGCGCATAAATGCTGTACTAAATCAGAATGTTTGCTCAAGTGAGCCAAGTGAAATCACTAATTAGATCCAGTGTGAGTATACTTAAAAATCTGCCTGTCAAACCAAAGTGAATGCACTGTGGTATGGGGTATTGCAACAAACTTCCAGTTCTAGAAAACTTTGTTCCCTCCACGGACTGCTGCTTGTGTGCTAGTACCTCATCTGCAAAGCTCCATTCCATAGGCTCTGTTACCAAAAAGCGGACAAAAAAAGGTGTCAATTAAATGAAAAATTAATCCAAACAGCAAAAGCAAACAAACACAAACCTCTAAATCTAGCCATATATTTAGATTAACTTTGAGAGCTAGGACTGTTTCTGTAATACTGAATTGTAACTGTGTGTGTGTGGGTCATTTCACTTCAGCTGAGATGTCACTCCAGCATGTCCTCAACACTATGTGGGAGGTTTACACTAATCAGCTTTTTCTGAAGTTTAAATTGTAGCATCACATCAACAGCTGTTACACAACATCAAGAAATACGAGCTGTGCCGATTTATGAAAACCAACCTGATCCTGTTTTCAAGCATCTGAAGTATTAATAACAGATATTTTCCCCCATAAAATTATTTTACATCATAAAGCTATATGTTTTAGTCAAGAACAAATAAATACAATGCCAGGGAAGGAGGGGAGAATGAGGAACAATCAATAAGAAAGGTTTTTAGAGATTTTTATCACCAACAAATACCTCACAACAGTATTCTTTTTCTCACAACTTTAATTATGTGTTTCTATCTTCATATATTGGAGAGTGAACATTTTCCCAGAAGGGGAAAAAAAGCACGCTCCTTTCCGAGTTTGTTTCAAAGAAAATCAAATGATCCAAATTATTTTCTCATAAAACATAGACCATACAGCTCAACAGCCAGTAAAGTCAAATTTCTTTTCTTAGTTTTTATTATTTTGCAGTGGTAAAGGTGCCTGGTACTCAGAAGCATCTGAAGGAACACCCATGGTATTTAAGCCTTTTAAATTATTTGAAAGTCTTTCAGCTAGCAGAATTTATCTCTAAAGCAAAAAGAAAAAAGGAAAAAAAAATAAAAGAGAGAAAATAAAAAAGTCAAATACACATCCAGTCAAAGCACACGTGTATTCACGTATCAGACTTCAGGAAGAATCAAAACATAGTGTAACTCTGGTTAATCTCATAATTGCAAGAGGCTTTTATCCGTGGCTGTTGAATAATACGATCCCAGTTGCCTCTCCAAGATTAAGTGTATAAAGCCATCATGCAACTTAAATAGCAAGTCACTAAAGGGTATGCTACACCATTTACATAAAGAAGAGAAAGATAATTTTCAGTAATTATCCCAGTAAAAGAATTACTATTTTTTCCTTAAAATACCAATATACTTACTAGCGGAATACAATGCATTAATTGGGAACACAACGACTGGAAAACTTTGAATTTTTACTCCTATAAACACCTAATCTGATAAACTATTTTGAAACAAGCAATCCATTTGTTTTTCCCATATTAAAAACACATTAATTTTACAGGTAGAGAAGGAGGCAAGGTATTTTTGCAGAGGAAAAAAAAAACAACAGAGCAATTAACTGAATAATGTGAGGGTAAGAAACAGGTTCCTCACTGACAAGCTACATGACATTTACATTCACTCTAAATGAGAATTTATACTGTGGCATCTAAGTAGGTGCAAATCTACCATTGGGAAAGCCAGGATCATCTTCATTCTCTGTGGAGAACAAGGCTTCCTATTATAAAGATGCTTTTCATGTTCAGAGCCCAACCTAACTGGATAATATTTGTAGAAGGGATAAAGAGATCTAGGTTCCCCACTAGTGCTTAATTAATTTTTTGTGCAGTGAAGGAATATAGGAGGAAATCACCAAAGGCAGTTGCTGCAGCAGCCACAGCTACAACTGAGGATTTCCTGGTCCCCGTGCCACGCTGAAATGCTGAATCCGGGTCTCTTGCAGCAAAGATTGGTGTAGAAGGTTATTATGCAGCCCTGTACATTTCATGTCACAGAACTATTGAACACAAACTTCAGCTACTGCATTAAAATAGTCATTAAAGCAAAAGGCAAACTTATCTGTAATTTACAAAAAGAGAAGCAAGATTCTGTTGTAAAAACTCCAAACAATATGAACCCAAAACTCTCTGCACTTAGTACAGTGACTGAACTTAGTTTTCTATACAAAACAGATGATAAGCTGGTTTTTATAATAATAATCAATGTTAGTTTGGGGTCATTACTGTAGGTACTCCAGAATCATGAGATATCAGCCCCTACTACAGCCTGAACACAGTGAGATGTCACAGGTGAAACACGTTAGCACAGACACACAGACAATGTTGTCTGACACAGCCACTTCCCACCCAACAACTTGGACACAGGAGGTCCTCATCTCTCCCACAATTTATCAGATGTGCTGGCCCTCACAACTGAAAACCCTTTGGAGAAGGACAGAATTGACCCACAGAGCAGAGTTGGGCACCCGTCAAAAAGTATCTGGCAGAGGTGCAATCTCAGAGCTGCACAGCTCTGCTCAACTCCAGTCTGCAGTGAGCAACCTAGTAGGACCAAAATATTTGGAATCAGTTACTGGATGGAAGGGAAGAATTTTAGTTGTGAAGATGACAATTTTATTCTTTAAGAAGTAATATAGTACATGCATCATTATTCCCATTCCACCTGCAATCTCATCCCAGGCAACTAGTAATGCTAGTGGCATTTGTATAGCATTCAACCCTGCAGGGGCTGGAATGAGGGAAAAAACATCGAATTTTGAAAGTGTCCGACAAAACCAAAAGATTCTGCAAATAATTTCATTAATTCTGCCAAACCTGACTGATTTCAAAAACCACTATGCTTGTAGAACATAGTACTTTTTAAGAACCTGAAATATTTGTATGATCACAGCAACTGTACTTTTTTCAATGTAACATCTCTTACATTTGAAAATCGGTCTTGTACCTACATCTCTGGGTACAAACTGGTGAAACAGTTACTTATTTAGCAGTGACTTTTTGTTATTCATTATTATTATTCTTTAGCCAGTCTGCATTATTTCTTTAAAGCAAATTTGAGACCAGAGTGCAAAATGGATATTGTGACTGTTTCATAAACAGTTATAAATACTAATTTCAACATAAGCACCTCCAAGACTACATTAAGAGTAATATTATCTCTACTGGCAAAACCCTGTAACACATTAGAAAATCAAACTCTGAGTTGTCTGCATCCAGATTCCATGCTATACAGAAGGTAACTTTGAACCAAGTTGACTGATTTCCCTGTACCAGCCTGTTGTCTTGCAGAGAAAGCAGCCCAGCTCCAACCTTTAATTACCTAAGTAGTACTTACTAAAGTTAGTTGCCCTGAATATCCACGGATTAAAGCAGTTCTGGAGATGGTCCCAGATAGTCTTTCCAAGGAAGAACTCTCCTATCAGGTGCTGTTACTAAAGAATCATAGACAATCAAATAACTATAGTAAAACCAAACAAAATTAAAAACCATAATTGATCAACTTCAAATCTGAAGTACTTGTTACTCCTTTATAAGTCAGTTATGGCCAAGACAACACCTCCCCTCCCCTCAAAAACCTTTGAGTCAGGCACAAACACAGGTTTACTCACACATTAGAAAATACTGCTGGACTATTTATTTCTGTTTCAGTCTGTAAGCAACAAGAGTTGCTCATTTTATGCCTGGTATGGCACAGGAGTGTTGGTATTTTCGACAGTCCTTCTCACACAGTGGTCCCAAGAACACATTCGCCAGAGGTAGAACCATCACTGCAGCACGGACCCGCTACCTCCCTAGTCACAAGTTTTCATCTCCATTCTCTGTAGATGGCAACCTGCCCACAGATGGGCTTGGCAGGCATCTCCTCACCCCCTTGTGGGAGCAACTGAGAAGTTCTATAACTTCCAAGGTTCCTCCATCTAAGTGGAAGAGAAGGAGAAATGATAGTTGCTCTGTAATATAGCATTCAGCTACCTGGCATAACGGGCTGGGAAGTGGTAACCACTTTACTTCCTAGAGGCAAGATGGATACTTCACTTGACAACCTTTAGATATCACTGGAAATCACAAACATTCATCATACTGAAGCAGTCCTGGGTTTATCCTTGACCCATTTATACTAGTGACTAGACTTGGTGCCCCATTTTAGGCTTTGTAAAGATATACAGTGGGGGAAAAAACATCCTGTTCTGAAAACCTACATTTCTCATTAAAAAAAGCACAGTAAGAGTCAAGTCATTATGAGGTGAGCAAGAAGGAGAGCGGAGAGGCAATGGTGGTTGCAGCAACAGCTCCAGGCTCAGTGAACTTAGTATGGCTACAATCTATGACTAACAGGAGGAAAAAAATGGACCCTCTCTGCAGACTTTGGGCAAGCCACTTTGCCTTTTTCAGTCTTCTTTTTCCTCTTCCATTTCCATTAGGTGCTCTTAGGGGCTGCCACTGCATCTCACACAGACGGACAACACTACAGCTCTGCAGGGACCCTCCTCATCTCCCTCCACCCTCAACCAGCAAAACTGTGCACAACTGAAAGAGGACTAATTAACATGCTAGCTCTGACTTCTTCCCTGTCTAGCCAATCCTGGCTGGCCAATCTCCTGAGAGCACCACGATGCTCATGGTTCATTAAGTGAGATTCAAAAAAGGAGAGAATTATAATATTCCAGATGGTTTCTTCACATCTGTAAGAGGCTACATAAAAATAACAAGAAAAGGCAAATGGACATTGGAAACTCATCTCAAAGTTTCAGTGCGGGTAAAGGAAGCAAAGGCTAGCAGCAAGAGCGAAGGGGAACACTTGTGAAAGGCTTTAAGAAGGTAAGAAAGAGCCTTACAATTTTAGGCAACAGCAGCCAAAAATCCTGTGAAGGGATTTAAGGAAGCGTGACATTATCAGGCAAAGAACGCAACCTTTATGAAGGCATGAAAAGTATTTAAAGAGAGAAGATTCTCACCAAAGAACTAAACCAGAAACAGCATCTCACCATCCAGCATCAAATCTGTAGGGCGCAACCTCACCTGCTGTAAACTGTCAGGGCTCTAATGACATAGTGGAGTTAAGGCGTGGATAGTGGAAACCAGCGTGGATATGGTCTCAGAACACTGAAAGAATAAACGCCTCTCTCTTCATAAGTCTATGTTTTGGGTTAGGAACTCACAAAATTCAAAGCACATGCTGAAGCACAGTAAATGAAAAAGATAATAAATAAATCTACTTTCTCTATTTCAGCTCTTTGAGCTTCTAAACATAAGTTTCATCTATTTTAACTTTACCATTCCCAAAGTTTAAATGTTTCCCACCATCTGTGAATATTTACATCTTGCTATTCAAAGATTTAATAGATCTGTGCAATAGATCCAGTCATATTACCTTCAACCCACTGAACAAGTCAGTGCATCATATGCAAGGGAAAATAATTCATCAGGTTTTGGCAATCTCCGAGAACAGTCCAACAAGCAAGTATGTATGGAAATTGCACAGGCAGAGTCTAAATTATCTTCTTGTTCATAAGAAGGCACATTTGCCACTATTCCCCACTATGGGTAGAGAATGTCACTCTCTCAAGACTGTTAATGCAGCACCTGTCATTAACATTAAACCATTAATTTAATGCTGTAAATAAAGGAAACAACTGAATGAGCTCATATACATATACCTTGTGTTCCGCCTGAAGTATCTGCTCTGCTGTACTTCAACTTATCAGTAGAGTCCCAGCAGGAATGAATTTGACTCAGATTCAAAGGCTATTACATTTTCTACTATAATGTCTGTCAACTTTAAAGAATAAAGGAAACCATCACCCTTCATTGCCTGAAGGTCTTGCCTTCCTGTAGAACAAGAGTGATGCCAGTTGAATTGTCAACAGGTTCATGGAATATTTTCAGCCTGCTGGGTGGATAACCACATCTATTCTGTAAAAAGTCATTGGTATTAATGAATACAGTAATAGACATATATAATAAAATTTCATAACCTATGAAAAAGTAATTAACTTATGAGGGTTCTTATCAGAAATATTAGCAGAACAAAGTTTAAAATTAATATACTCCAATGAAATTCCATGCTGTGCCTAAGTGTATTTTTAAATCAGTCATTTTAACCCTCAAAACAAACACTGCAACTCAGAGAGACAGAGCTGAGGCTAAGGAGGGTCAGGTTTTGGTGAAGCTTTCTAGATGACTTTATATCTAGATGGCGTCATTACTACAAGCTCTGAAAATGTTCCTCCTTGCTAGGCAATCTATGCTTAAAACAACCAAACAACAACAACAAAAAAACACCACACCCCACACAACACTAAAAAATAAATCAAAAAATCAATATAAATTGTGAATGCTTCCAGTTTTATGTGCCAAACACAATTGTAAAAGGTAGCCCTTTTGTAACTTAAGCCCTTTTTAGAGACTTCCTTTTCATTCTAGTTTCATTGCCCAACCAAAACCAAACTTCTCAACACATTTTGATTTTTCATACATCTTTTATCACTATCACTGCTTACCACTCCCCAGGGCCTGTCTCCTTGCCCTGCTATTCCCATGATTCTCCCATGGCTCATTATCCAAATTCAGCCTCTTTCCACTCATATCTTTGTGTCCCTTTCACCAACTCCAGGCTCCATGACTGGATAATCTTATGTTTTCTACCACCCAGGTCCAAACCTCAAGTTTCTCTATCACTCTTGCAACATTTGCAACATTTTAGAAATACCAATTTTTGTTTCAAGCCTGCTTCTTGGTTTCAGAGCAAAGACTTAGCTTACGCACAGTGCACTTCAACTGGACCAAAATCAACTATATAAAAATCTGAGTCATATGAAATAAAGATCATATCAAGTAACATTTTTATCAGGTTTAAGAATATACAATACTATATTAAATAGTATTTATTTTTGTTTCATTTGCCCTTGTTTACTACATCTCTAAATGGCATTTTTGTCAGACACTTATTTACTGTGTGCTAAACCACTTCCTGTGAACTTGGCACCTAGACCTGGGGAAATGGATAAATTACCCTGGAGTTCGCTTTCTGTTCTCAGCTCTCCAGGGGATGCTGCTGGCAGGTTGAACCAAAGCACAGAGAGATGTTTGTCTCATCTCTTTCTACTATTTTGGATGTCAGCATTAATACACTGCTAGAAAATGAACAGCTCAGAGAGAAGGTTGGTTATTTTTTTCTATTCTAGCTTCAAAAAAAAGCACATTTCCTAAACTGGTTCACAAAAAAAATAAAATAAATAAACCCCAATTAACTTCAATGACATCTACCTGCCAGCCCTTTTAACACCCACATCAATAAGCCAGACAAAGATTATCAGAAGTTCAACCTAAATCTAGGTGTGAATTTTTATTAGAAGACCTTGGAAGCCACTCAAGAAAAACTTGCCATTAAACATTTGTCATTTGCCCTCAACTAGTCCACTAAAAGTGGTTTTAAATTGCCTCACATCTATCTCCCCCTGGGAACAGAAACCATCCAAGTGAGATCACAATCAATAAAGTTTACCGCTCAGCATCTACAGAGACAAGAGTGAGCACAGAGACACCGGAGTGAGGAACAACCCAAAACCAACCCAAAACAAATAAAACTCCACAAGCATATGACAAGTGGCTACAACAATAAGCTACACACTAGCTGGTTAGTAACTCTTTCCACTACATAAACATATGCATCTGTGCATATATATACACACACGCTGGACACTGCACCTCTATGTTATGTGAATACCATATGCATAAAGCAACTAAGAAAAATTTTCTTAAATCTTTCTTCATTTCCTTTTGGAACAACATAACAACAGGATACTTAGGGTTGGTAAATTTCCTGGTCTTTGAGGGTTAAGAAATTGTAGTAAAGAAACATTTTAAATCAAAATGTATGCATAATCAATAAATCTATCATACTACAACAGTTGCACCTTACTATGCATCCTGTGTGAATGCATAGTAAGAGAAGTGCAGGTCATGCTGAGCTTACCAATGTAGACTGTTCATGAAACAAGGGTTACAGTGAAATTATTAATACCACTTCCTTAAAAGTGGGGGTCTAAGGCATTTATCCCTGCTACAAAATGGAGGTTTGATCTAGGGAAGATCATGAGCACATTGTTTAAAGGAAATACGTATTATCACATTGTTCAAAGTGAATTTACATCAGCACAAAATTACATATTCTACCAGCAACAACATATGTTTAGATCAGCATTTATTACACAAAGTTTATGTTTTACATATTAAGGTGTCTATAAGGATGAAGGAAAAAAGTACACATCAATCCAGCATATTAAGAATGACGCATTTAACTAAGCACCATGTTTGTTAAATAAAATTGATGGAAATTGATTCTCCCTAGAGTGTCTTTACAACAAATGAACAAGCTTCTTCTGTCCTTTTGGAAAACTACTTTAAAGAGTCAGTTCTACCTTCCCTAGGCATTGAGAACACCATCATTGATTTCTGCAGAAAAAGTAACAGCCTCTTGTACTTTCTACTATATGTTAACAAAACTGTCTAAGTCTTCTGCAGTTTCTGTACAATGTATCACATCCTACATGGGTCCCCAAGGTTATAACTAACAGTGTAAAATATAGACACTTAATGACTTTTGATCCTGACTCAGAACTCAGTTATACATATGCTGCTGGGAAACACTTCATTTCACTGTACAGAAGTGATTCTTTTTCTGTCACTGCAAGAACAGAAAGCATTGCTACAGTGAGCCTTTTAATTCTGAAGTAAAAAGGCAGCATGGCTCAGAAATAAATGCTACCCCTGCCTTTCCCCCAGCCCACAATTCATCTTTACCTACTGATAACAATGGGAGGAGCACACTTGAAACAAATCCCCAGCTATTTAAAATCAATGTAGCTCATGAACTGTCCACACCTGACAAACCACTGGGCAGAGAACCCACTGACTCTTCCAGTTTCAAGGCAGCTCACTAACTAGTGTCAGAAGACTACTGGAAATATATTCTGATAAATTTCTAATTCACAGCAAGTAGTTTTAACATTTTCTGTACTGTATACAGAGATTACTTGAAAATATTAACAATAGAAAGGAGTCCAGATCAGCTGCTTTAACAGCCTAACACAACCCAGTGGTGTCACATAGTTAGAAATTTTGCACCACGCAGTCACCCCAGCTTGTAATTGCTCTGAAAACGTTCCTCGGAGTCCTGGAGGACATGGAGTCATAGGAACATTTTTAAACAACAGGCAAAGCCATTGGAGCAGAGAAGCTATAAATCAGACTTGCTGGGCAGATGGCACTGCAAGCTAGTAAGCTGATGGTAGATGGAAGCAAGAGCTCGGGTAAGACAAAAAAATCAGTCATAAACTAATGAGATCTGTTAAGATGCTAGAGACAACTACTATCCCTCTTCCTGATCTCTCTGCTTTAAGTGAGGGTCAGATCAACATCTCCTCCCACAGAAATTTACCCAGCAAAAGTTTTCAGAGACAACAAAAAGGTAGTTTGGTTTCCCTCAAAGAGGGACACCCACAGCGGCCGTCTGAAGAGTTAATATGAAATGAGCACAAGGTTCCTAATTCAAAAATCTCAGGCTCTCATGATATTTTTGAAGTCTGGAGCTTTCTATAGACAATCTATAAGCCCTCCAGCCTGGCTCCAGGACAATATAAAGATCTGAATCTTTTCCTGGCAAAGGAGCTTCCAGCAAAGGGGAAGTTTCAAGCCAGGAATGGTCTTCAGTGGAAAGATGCCACAGAGTACATTAACTTTGGTGAAGATTTTTTCTTATTCCAGACTAAACTGAGGGTGGCTTGGTGCTCACAAACACTCTACCTCCCACCTGCATGTGACCTACAGTTCCTTTGCTGCTGTTATGGAATAGATAGTATCTCTAACCCCTTATGACTGTGGAATAGTTACTATCAGAAAAAGTGTAACCACCTCTTAAGATATACATTAATATCAGTCCCTCTAACCTCCAAAGGTCAGAAAATCCTTCCTCCTCTCTCTATCTATATATATTCATATATAATATACACACACATATATGTATTTTTCTTTCCTTTGTCAGAGCCTGAGGGTTGTTATTTGAAGCTGCCTTGCCAACACTTCAAAGTTTTTTCTCTTCTGATACAATTGCCCTAGAAGCATTGATGTTTTCCAGAAGAACACAATATAAAAAGATCTACTTCAGTAAATGAGACAATCTCAGACAGTGTAGGCTATGTGAGCTTCTAGCAGACAGCACCTTCCACAAGCTTCTTACAGTACTTCTAGAAGCTTATGGAGTTTTTCTCCTAAGATATATTACCAAGGGTGAGCCTTTCTTACCACTGTCATGAACCACAAGGTTCTCATGGTCTTAAACTTCTATAACTGCAATTTCTGACAACTGGGGATTTTTTTCTAATTTGCATGCAAGCAGGAAAAGGGGGTGAAGTGGTAAATAAATTAACTTTGTTGAAAGCCTCTGGGAAAAGGGAAGTAAAGCTGCAGACTTGTGTGGGAAGCTAATAAAAAGGGAACACAGCAATAGCACTGCAATGACACAAAGGATTAACAGGCTCTCAGCAAGAACTTGTATTTCCCAAGGTGGTATGAAGTTCTTGTATCCTAAAAACACACAGAAAAACATTTACATAACATAAGAAAACTGCTATATACCATATACACATCCATGCATTTGTGCTTAAGGCAGATACAGAAAGGACATACATAAGAATAACTATTATACTTCTCACAAAGGAGCCTACAGACAGTACTGTATTCATACAACATATATCCATATTAACTATCTGTTCTTTAGATTAAAAAAAAAGACCAGAAATAAAGTCCAGCCATTTAGAGTGTTTGACAGCACATTCCTGTGACTTTCATTACACTGGGATAAGCACATGACTGAAAACCACATTCTCTCACCCATCTTCTATGCAACCTTGATCAAGTCTCTCTGTCTTTCCTGGGACTACTTTCTCCAGACATAATCATGGGGTTACACAAGCTACACTCTCATGGAGATGAGCTGTGCTACTTGTTTCTTTTTGAGAGGTTTTAGGTCATTGTACCTTCTTCTCATTGTAGAGCAAATCTTGATGTTTGGCTACCAGATAAGCTGGGGGCACAGGTGGCAGGCAAACCAAAGACCACCCCTGCCCTATCCCCCCCACCCCCCCAAAAAATCACAAATCTACAGAAGTTGTTACAGAGCAGTAATGATTATGGGTTCTTACAGACCCATTCCTGTCCAACAAACATGAATTTCAGGTATTTTTCAGATGCTCCCTTTATTTGCAGCTATCTTACATCTAGTGACTCTTGCAGCATCTAAATCCCCCCTTTGGTTGCAGAAGATGCAGAGAAACTGTACATAACTGCAGAATAACAGGATGCAACTAAAAAAAAAGCTACAATTGCAATCCTGTGACATATTTGATCTTTAAATCTCTGTTCTACCAGAGGGAAAACCTTTAAAAGGAAGGGCTAATTCTAGCATCGTGACTAGAAATCACTAATTTAATACAAGTCTCATGATATTTTTCTTAAAACCTCAGCATCCTGAAGCATATTTCAACCTCTCTTGTGTCCAGCTCTTGTGGTTACAGAAAAGTGCACCTCAAAGACCTGAATTTCAGAAAGCACATCAAAATGACCTGGCTGTATTTATTTATTCCAATTGTTCTTAAACTAACCTCACAATTTTAGAGGACTGGAGGGAGCTGACCTATTTGCTCTAAACATCTGGAGAAGTCAGCACTGCTCCTGGTATTCCAATTTACACATAAGCATATGTTTTCCCTTGGCAGTTTCATCATATCATTGTAAAAAAGTTCTCATTCATGCTAAATGGAAATCCCCATCAAGAACATTGATGGGCATCTTTCTGATACAGCTTCTATGATTTTGTGGCCTTTGTTGGCTTGGCTCCAAGTGTGCTGCCATGTATGTGTTCAGACACGATCACATTGGTGCAACCACATATGTGGAGAAAAATTAAAGAGGAGAAGGAAAGAATAGTATTTTCTGACTATTCACAAAGAATAAGTACGTGTTTCCAAAAGGTCATTTGTTTCTTCTTTCTTGTGTGTGAACAACTTTGACAGACAAATCAACAGCATCATGAGGTTACAGATGCAGACAACAGCAAACTAACCTACAAAGTTCTTAACAGGAGTACAGAGAAGCTCCTGGACATCCAGATGATACAGATAAAGCTTTTGGACCCATGTTCTTTGCTTAATGTTCTTCCACTCCTCTCTTAGGAGCACAAAAGCACAGTAGTGTTCCTCAATCGATACAACAGGTGCCTCAGCATTGCAATAACCATGTAACTTAGGGAGGGAGAGTACTGCTCCAACCTCTTCTAGTGACTGGGGCAGTATCCCAGAACTCCAGCTGTCACTGTTTGCAAGAAGGCACAGGCTCTGCTGTCATCCCCTAGTTGATAAGAGTCATTTAAAAAAAAAAAAAAAAAAAAAAAAAGAAAAATCTAAACTTTAAATTCATTTGGCTAGTGTCATTGGCAAAATGTCTCGTCTCCCACGCACCGTAAACCACACAGAGGCATGGAGGGAGAGAAAGGAAATACACAGTGGAAAGACAGATGGGAAGATGAACGCATTGTGGACTAACACTGATATTAAAATGCGTCATCTATCCCTGACCTTAATCAATTATTATCTCATGGCCAGGCTAGATATCCTGAAGTAAAATGGATTCCAGGGTTTCCATTTTAGTTACCTCATCATCCCCCTCCACACAATAAAAATGCCTGTTCTGAACATATTGTTTATCATTAAACTAGCAAAACGTGATTAAACGTGTAACACTAATGAACACAAATCACTGTGCTCAGATGGTATCTCAAACACTGCATGTTTAGCTACCCATAGTTTCAAGAAGACTACACCTCTATTGCCAGTTCAGCATCAGCTAGACAGGAATAATCACTGAAAGAAACAAAATTAAAGAATATTGCCAGCAGAAGTCTCATAATGACCCCAAAACATTCTTATATCATAACATTAACTTTTAGCTTTGATAAAGTCATGGCATTATATAGCACAGTAAACCTTATTTCTAAATGAAACAGTCCTGCTGTTTTTTAAGTTGGACACTTTTATGTTTACCCTAACATATCACTGCAGCTTGGTCATGACAGCACTACGCAAAACATCTCAAGAGCTTATAAGACATCGCGAAGTTTTCCCATCTTACCTGGCTCTGTACAGTTAAGTTCAAATGTCCAATTAGATGATTCCATCAACTTTCTATTCCTCCATATTTCTGACAAAACACGTCTGTCAGCAACAGTTGATTCTTGGCCTATATTAAATAGAAAGAGGTTATGCTCACTGTCATTAATTTTTTTCCCGCATCATCTTAACTGGACTATATGCCCCTACTAGCAACAAGCATGGACAGACCATCAGCATGTGAACGCAGCAAAATCAAGGTGTGAGTGGGGCGCACGCCAACACACATATGAGAGGTGCTCTAGCTACAAAGGGTGAAACCAGTTACGATGGTGCAGTATCAGAGCTCTTCACACATTCTGGCTATCAGGGGATACCTGTCTGTGAGAATGCCCGGCTGTGACCCCCAACAGGAAAATATTCTGCAGCAAGCAAACGCTGAAGCCTGCACCTGTGAAACTCAACACTTTACAGTTCCTATAGATGAAACCAGCCCAGCTATGCTGATATAAGCAACAGTCACACTTCCATTTAGTCATATGCACTTGCACATGTTACGTTACTGATTTATCAAAAAATAAAAATGCATATGGACATGTTCCAGTTACATTTTGGTTTATTCTGAGTCTAGGGGCTGATCTTTTCAGTGTTGGGTATACTTGACAATATCGATCCCTGCATAACTTGTCAAGGAAAATGGAAAATAACTACACTGTGAAACCCCACAAGTCTTAAGAAAAACAAACTTCTTTAGAAGTCAGCGGAGCTTTGCCTAAACTCATATTCCAGAAGCATTGTCAATGGAACTTGCTGAATAGAGTACAGAAGGAGCACTTATCATAACGCAGGGTATGCAATTATAATAATCAAAAGAAGAATAGAACCCCTTAATTAAATCACTTCCATCTCAACATTATCCATTTCAAATGAACATATTGTAATAACAAAAATTCTTCTATGGCTGATCTTAGAGTTTATATTCACCCATCATGTAATGCTTGTGCCTTGCTACAGCGACTCTTGCAAAATAAATCTAGCTTGGACGTTAGTTTGGCTAGAGTATTTGCTAAAATAATCTGACGGCACAATTATAAGAAACTTAGAGAACAGACAATCAGTGTTCACAGATCCAATATACTGTAAATTAGCCAGCTGAAAAAAAAAAAACTACCTGATGCAGCCTACCATCAAAAATCAGGTTATGAGGGATTTAGTTGATAACCCAAGAGATTAAAAACTTTCACTAGTCATAATATTTTTAATGCAAACCTAAAAAAAAGTTTTTAAAAACTTATCTGCAACAACAACAAAAAATAACTATGTAAACATAATCATAACCCAATTACTTGCTTTTACAAGCCAGTAAGTTTATGAAAATGGCTGGTGCAAGGAAGAAGAAAAAAAAAGGGGAAAAAAAAAGAAAAGGCATGACAAACAGTCCTAAATAAAGCAACAGTATATTCTAAAACCACAATTAAGAAAAAAGACAGTTGAAATTTCTAAGATGAGCAATATGCTAATATGGTCTAAGACACTGAATTCTTATATGGAAAGCTCATTGCCATCCTAGATGTACCCCAAACAACCTCAGCAATAGTTTGAGCACAAAAGCATTAGAAAGTTCCACCAGATTTTTCTTCCCGTAAAGCACACATTTTAATTTCAGCTTTATTTTAAGCAGATGACCCACTCTAATTCCGCTGAACTCTGATTTTCTTATATTAAACATGGATGTAGAATCTGGGCTTAGTTAGATTTTGTTCTTAAAGCCTCAAGGACTGTTGGCAGTTCTACCTAGAGACCCATGTGCTGTCCCAGCAACCTTAGCCTTCATATCTGAGGGATGCAAAGCATATTGCAAGAAGCAGGCCTGAAGCTGCATGGTTACAGCCCGAACTGTGCCAGCAGGCAGGAAAAAAATAATAATAATGAAAAGGGAACTATGTAGTTAATTATAAATACATCAGTTTACCGACAGGGCACTTGCACAAAGGATGCAACAGACTCTCTCTTATAAAACATGAGATTAGCACTGTTCCTTGCTTAAAATACAGGATTTTCTGTCAAATCCACTCGGGGTGAGGGGGGAGGGGAGGAGGGTGGAAGGAGATGGAGAAAACAAAACAAAAATAACAGCACTTGTAGCTGCTGGAGGCTTACAACCTAAAATGAAACGTGGCCCGAAGTTGCAGAAGGGACCACAAGCGGCTGGAGAGGACTCAGCTCTGATGCGCAGGCAGGAGGAAAACTACATCAGGGACGTTCCCTGGCACACAGCTGGCCCGTGATTGCCCTTTGATTCCCGACCTGAAGCCCCCCGAGATGCCGGCGGGACGTCTCCCGGGCGGGATCGGTGCTGGGAAGCCCTTGGCCACCAGGCGCCAGAGACGCCGCTGCCTCTTGTCCCCGGGGCTGCGGCCGCGCACCTGCCCGGCGCGGGGGTTTCTCCTGAGGAACCCGCGCCGCTCCTCCGCCTCGCCCGCCCGCTGGGGTATTTCCACGGAGAAACTCAAAACGGGAACAGCCGCGGACGCTTGACCCCGCCAACCCCCGGCTGCCCCGGGCCGCTCCAGCCGCCCTCCCAGCCCTGCCCGCGTCCCCGGTCCCGCCGCCACAGCCACTCACCCAGTCTGGAGAGCAGGCTGGACATGCACCAGGCGAAGAAGAGGATGGCGCAGATGAAGCCCAGCTGCTGCAGCAGCATCTCCCGCCTCTTGCGAACTTTCCTCAGCATAAGCACCATGGTCTTCGGGGCGGCAAGCGGCGTCTCGTCCGGCTCCATCGGAGCAAGCGCGGGCGCCGAGGGGGCAGCCAGCAGGTGGGTCGGAAAGCGGGACTCACTCCCGGCGGCTTCCCGCGGACGGCTCCATGTCGGGCAGGCTGCAGCGCGAAGAGAAGCCGATGCCCAACGGCTCAGGTCGGCAGCGGCGAAGCAGAGAGGCAGGTGGAGGCGCAGGGAGGACGGCGGCAGCAGCCCGGAGGGCGGGGGCGAGGCGCCGCTCTCAGGGGCCGGGCTGAGCCCCGCGCCCCACACGCACCATGGCCGGCGGCGCAGGAAGCGGCGCGGCGGTTCCTCTGTCAGCGGCCGCCCTACAGCGTGCGGGGGGCTGCGAGCAAGCCCTGAGGGAAAGCGGCATCCATGCAGCTCCCCGCCCGCCCCCCGGCTAAGTTCAAAGTTTATCCCTTTCCTCCCTCCCCCCCGCCGCTACCAGGCGTTGGCGGCGGGTGGGCGTAACGGCCGCTGCCGTGGGAGTAGCTGCCCCCCGGGCTGTCAGCGCGGCGCCGGCAGCCGCTCCCCCGAGCGCCTGGTCAGCCCCCTTCTCCCTGCCCCTCTCCTGCAACTTTCCGGGTGCTCCTCCGGCACCCCTAGCAACGCGCGTGTACCCTCCCCCACCTCTGGGCGGGGGGGCGGAATTAACTGGTTAAATTAATCCTTCCCCATGAGCGGCGCAGCGGCTGCCCGCTGCCGGTGTCGCCGGCCGTGCGAGGAGGGCAGCAGGCAGCGGCGGGTGCGTGAGGGGCCACGGCGGCTGTTGGGGAGGGCGGGTGTCGCCGGGTGGTGGTGGCGGCGGCACCCACCGTGTTCTTCCATCTGTCTCTAGGAGATGCGTTTCCAGGTAGACTTCCACGGGGGAAAGGGCACTTCCCTGATCCCTGCTCTGCGGAGTTTTCACCGTAACGACCGTGTGCAGGTGTTTAGAACGACAAAGTGAATGGCCCATTTTGTGAAACGTCGGTTAGTTCCTGACTGTTCCAAAGCAGACTCTTTTTCTTTTTTAAACCAAAATTTGGTATTTACGTTAATTAAGTGGTTACTGTTAGCCGACAAGAATCGTCCCAGGAATTTCCTACAACAGAACAGACGTCAGTTCTGTATTCCTTCAGGGTATCCAGAAATGCCGTGCATGTCAGGGAGTGCATGTAGACAAAATGCTATTAACTCATCTTTTTGATACAGCACGTGATTTGTAAAAGAAGGCCTTTCAGGTGATTCCCTCTGAATCTCTGCCCTTGTACTTCAGAACATACAATGCTTCATATCTGGCATTGTTTCTGATGGTGTCATAATTATAATACAAATATCCTAGCCTACAAAAGCAGATCTTCACAAGTAAAATATCACTAGTCCTCTGTGTTTTCCCTTCTTCCTGCAAATGTGGTTTTTTAATATATTTATGAATTATGGTTGCTGCAGTGAAATGCAGCAGCTAAGTGTTCAGGGTGCTCCGGTACACGCCGCATGTGACATTGCTCTGGATTCATGCTGAAGGCTGCCCAAGCTATTCCAAGTGCAAAATGGATTACTCAAGCTGGAGAAGCAGTTGTGTTAGCCTTGTTGCTTGCTTGCATGCACAGAGTCACAGAGATTTGTGTGCCTTAACTGTTCAAGCTCCAGGGGCACCTAGGCTCTGATGGGCCTTTGACTTTCTGATTTACATTAAAGAAGGAAAACAGCTGCATGTTAGAAGGGTGGCACTAAGCCACGCACAAGTCTCCTCTCTTTCATTCCCTTTATAGTTGCTGAGAGAGCAGAAGTAACTCTGAAATCTCTTGCCTACTACAGAAAAGGTAGTAGAGAAGATTACAAGTCAGCTTATATCCCTTTATTTTTCTCCTTGGCCAACCAGGAGATCTCACAGCTGAACCCACAATCATGAAAGCCATCTCTGACCAAGAGAACTTACAGGTTAATTAGACACAGAACCATGGGAAGCTGAATGAAAGCAACTGAAGCTCTTTAGATCAGGACCATTTTTTATAGTGGACTCTTTTTTTGTTGAAAACTTTTAAACTCCAGTGAAGTTGTTAGTTGGCCATGTCAGTAGAGATGCCACTGCATAGTTAGGTGGCACTGCACACCCTTTCAGCGGGCATAATGCCTGAGATCTAATTCTTCACGTGGCTTTTTAGCACATCTTTTCTGAGACTGAAGCCTCCCCGTCTAAAAAGGGCAATGTGAACATCAGCCTGCCATCGCTTTGTTCTGTGTTTGATAACGGTTGTGGTGCTGACAAGACTGCAGTTTTCTGTAGGAAGATTTTATCTAGCGATAGAAGGATGATGACACCACAAGGGATTGCAGAGATTTGTTGTTTCTTCAGTATCCACTTGCCATAAGTTTATAATCATCTTCACTGATAAGGCAGACCAGGGCCATGGCTTCAGAGAGGCTGGACCTGATGGTTGGGTCTTTCTCCACAGCTGACGGAGGTTGCTTGTGATTTTTATATTTACCAGGTTTATTCTCTTACTTGCTTTTTACACTGAAGACATTTTCAAAGCCACGGCACTCCTGATCTGAAGAGTTACTGATATTAAGACATGCAGTTACAAGTTTGTCTGGAACTGAGGTAAATCTGGGCCTGGAGATGAGGCTGTGATTCACAGATATTCCATGTTTGTGTCTATAGGTTGTTTACACAAAGACCATGGAACTGAAGCATTGTTAGAGGTCCTAAGTTTCACATGTGAGGGGTTTTCATTAATTCTGTTGAGTTCTATGAATATCACATGGATCAAATCAAAGCACATAGTTACAGCAATGCAAGTATAATATTGCCTTTTTTGACAATGTTTTTCCTTTTTCTGGCTGTTAAAAAGTTGCCTGTTTCAGAGTAACCGTTAGTGACTGTAGAAACCATTGGGCCATCCCTGTGCGGAACTGAAAGCAAGAAACAAAAACCAAAAAAGTGAATAGAGCATTTATGAATCCTTTATGCAAAAGAAATCTGCTACCCATAAAAGCAGTTTTCAGTGTGACTGTGTGTGTCTCTGCCTCTCTGTGTACACAAATGAGGCAGATCAAAGTTCAGACAGCACTAATCTCCTAATCATACAAGCTTCTGATTAGCATTTTTAATCAGTCTGGTGATCACGGGGCAGGCTCAAAATTGTTCTTGAATACTAATCTTTCAGAACAGAATTCCAAAGCACTTTTATTTTCGTGTTTCCTATTTATATAGGATGTCTCAGAGGGAAGTGGTGTGCTGCAGAGTTCAGCTCCAGTCACGTCTCCCCCAGCAGCTGGCAGGACCCAGAGAGTCTGTTTGGGCATGTTCAAACCATTCAGACTGAGGTCTTTACTGGAGTGGTGTCCCAAAACATTTTTTTTTCTGATTTGAGACATCCATGCTGTGCATGAAAGAGTGGTGATAGCGAAATTAACATTCATTTTTTAAGTCTTAAATTATTGCTATCTCTTACTGCAATGAGAACAACTGTATATAAATTCAATGGGGTCTTCCCATTAGTAGTCTCAAAAAAAAAAAAACCAAAACCAAACAAGAAGAAAAAAAAAAGGAAAGAATAAGACACATATGGTTTTCTGAGTGATGCCTTCGTAGTGACTGGCTTGGTGATAGTTCGGATGTTCTCTGCGTTATCATCAGAACAAAATGTTTTCCGGGCTAGGAATTCTTCTGAAAGAATTACATTTTGGAAATTAGAAGTATTGGGGAAATACCATCAAAACAAAGTGTAGAAGAAGAAAATATTAAATAGCACTTCTTGGCTTAAACTAAGCCACATGCAAGAAACAATCTTTCTTTTTTTGTTATCACTGTGCTTGTCATTGTGATCATTTAACTTCCATGTCCCATGGTAAAATGTCTCACTGGAAGTACAGACTAATGCTGGCTTCAGCTGGCACTGCCAAATTTGCTTGGTTTTCATCTCAAGCACAATTAGTATCTTGGAGTAACAATGAAAAGGCTTTGAATTAGGGAAGTATCTCACAGGAGATCCATAAAGTAGCTCATCTGAGAAAAAAATATTGACGCTGCTGAAAATCAAAGGAGAAGTATAATGTTTGGATGAATTCTCCATGGTACCTCCTAAAAGGAGCAGGAAAAGCAGCAGCACAGCAGGTTAACTGGAAATTGAGATACTGTTAGTTGGCCATGAAGATTGTTCCAGCACAGAAGAGCTCAGACTGCATCAGCTGAGAAGCCCAGAGGATTAAAGGGTGATCGTTTATGACAGGCACCCAACCAGCCTGTGCAAGGCCAGTTTTTCCGACCGATATAATCAGCAATCCAGTGCCAATCCCCCTGTACACAAGGTCAAGAGATAATATCAAAGAAAAGCCAACGGTGTTCCTCAAAAAATACTGTAAAATCTCCCATAAGCCATAAAACCTCAACTGAGAGGAAAGGTGAGGAAGGAGACTGGGATCCTGCTTTTGTTATTTGGACAAAATGGTTTATATGAGGGAGCCATGGAGAGAACCTTGGGTTCATGCTGTCTGTAATCACCTGCCTGTTAAGAAGGGGGAAATCCCATGCTTATTTAGGATCCAGTCCTTGGAAAAGGAACACGCACTAATATAACTTGACAAAATAAGCTTGCAGAAAGCAAATATTAACACAGCAATATTTTAAGGTTGAACTGTAACTCAGGCTACTGTATGTCATTGGGTATATACCCACGTGGCTCTTTAAGCATTGGTGAGAGGGTTTTAATCAATATCTACCTAAAAAAAGGGAGTTAGTTTGTTAGAAAAACCTCAATATTTGTCTCCTTAAATCAGTATTGTTTAAGCCATCCAAATTCATTGCAGCATCTATGTCTAACACCCACTAGATTTCTCAGTCATCTGCTGAAATCCTTGCCAGATTGGAAGAACTCATGCACATGCATAAAGCCATACTGAAATGGGGGTTAAATTACAGGGACTGTGTTACACAGCGTATCCTTCCCTACACACACCATTTCTGTCTCAGTTTCTCAAGCTTGCTATCTCCACTGAATCCCAGCCTCAATTAATTTTACTGGGTTTACACTTTGCCAGTGATTTTGTATTCCTCTCCGCCCCCACAGTCACTTTTGCTTCTGCCTACATCTCTGCTTCCCCTATTCTTTCCCTCTGCTCCACAAGATTTTGTTCACAACCTCTTGATCTTCTAGGCCTAGCGTAAATTTTTCATTTGTTCCACTCTGTGTGAACAGAATTCCTTCCTCCTCTTCAGATCTCCCCTTAAATCTACACACAGGTTTAAGCTTAATATTGACTCTCAGCCTTATTCCCAGAAGCTTGTGAAAATTTGACTGTGCTTACTTGTAATTGTGAAGAAGGAGGTATCTGACATCATGCTCAACATGAGGGATTCTGGCTGGTCACAGCTCTGCAGGTTAACTGCAGCACGCTCTTCCATCACTATACAACACCTTTGTTTGCTCTCCATGATCTCATTCCTCTCCTAGATAAATAAACTGAATTCAGTTTTGTAAAATGTGCTCCATTTGTTTTCTTTGTGGAAAGTTTTTGTATGTCTGTGAAATACTGTGAAATTCAAAACAACTACTGAGGAGACATCTTCACACACCTCAATCAACCACACTTTTGTTCAGCTTTCGTACCTACTGGGATCTGTTTCCAAAACCCTTTGCTCATCCCTCAGAATGAGAAGGATCATTAACTAAGCAAAAATTGACTCATTACAGTGAGAAAAAAATTCAACAGCTACGTGTTGTTAGCCAAAACCACAGACTGCTGTGATCTTACGAATACCCAGGAGGAAGCTGTGGAGAATTCTCACACACAAAAAGCCTCAGATGATAGCAGTGCTTGAAAGCCTGGAGGCCGAAGAGGTTCAGTGAGAGTCCTGTTGGGATAGCTGAGTGAGATCCAACAAAGCAGCTCCTTTCCCTCATTAGATTAGTCCATCAAAATGATTAAGAAAAGAAGAACAAGCATTCATCCTTGGTGACTGTGGAAAAAACAAAGTACCGACTCCAAACGCTATATAAGCAACTGCAGGAATGTATGTCCTGGCAGCTCATGTCCTTGAAACAACCATATTGAAAAAGTGAGAACTGTCTTTATTCAGAGACTTGTAGAACATATGCTTGAAGGAGCCTGGAGAGGTCATCTTGATCATTCCCTTTTTCTAGGGCAATAGCAACTTTCCCTAATGTTGAGTGGGCTTGCTCTGAAACTTAATATCCATCTTGACACTGAAATTGCTGTTTGACTGCCTATCAAATCTTTTAAAATAAAATTATGGTGAATAATGTTAAGAAAATTTACACCTCCTACATTGGCTGGCATCTTTTTTTAACACTGTTAGTGAGCTTGGAGAGTTCTGGGAATTTTCCCCCTCATCTGACCACAGATTTTCAAAAAAGAAAATCTAATCTATTGAAAACCTCTCATGTAAAAGCTAAGAGGAATTGTAGCTGACAATCAGAGAAGGGGAAGAATATTCTTACAATTTATTTCTGTAAAGCTAATAGAAATCATGTGCTTTTATAGAGAGTAGGAAGGAAACAACATTGCCCTGGGAAGATAAATTCAGTGTATAAAATAATGTGAAATTATAGTCCGGGGGAATGCCAATCACAGAAATCAAGTGAGCGCGAACAGTGCTTAATGGAGGGTTTTGTTTGAGGAACTCGGGTCATTTATTTCATTGCTGTTTCATGTTGTCTCCTGCGGAAGGAATAAGAAGGGAGGGTTAATTTGCTCCCCATTACGGTCAGATGAGAGAGAGAGGAACAGAGAAGGCTGGTTCAGAGTCCAGGTTCAGAAAAGCAAGGGGAAACATATTTTGTTTAAGGAGACATTTAAGGGAAGGAAGGGAGAGCTTTGGTAGAGAAGAACAGGGAGATGGTTCTAAGCAAGTGGGCTAGACACAGCCATCTGTGGTAGCAGGCAAAGGGAACCTTAATCAAAGTGGATCAGAAGGGTGAGTGAGACAAGCTAAAACGGGGAGATGAGCACCACTTTGTGCTGCACATTCGAAAAGGGTTGGTGTAGCACAGTGCTGTAGCTGCAGTACTCTTAAAGAAGGTTGTCTACAAAAGCTCCCTTTAAGTTTACAAAAACTGCCACATCTCCAGCACAGCCTCCTCCAAACCCAGATAACTGACGTTTGTTACTGTAAGTCCCTGAAAAGTCACGGTCAAAGCAAACTTTGGCCTATTTTCAAGCCTTGGCTTTTACTTTTTATAGTATTAGAATCATAGAATCATTTTGGTTGGAAGAGACCCTCGGGATCATCGAGTCCAACCGTAACCTAACTCTGGCACTAAACCACATCCCTAAGAACCTCGCCTTTTGAACACCTATAGGGATGTGGCTCCACCACTTCCCTGGGCAGCCTGTTCCAATGCCTGACAACCCTCTTCATGAAGAATTTTTTCCTAATATCCAATCTAAACCTCCCCTGGTGCAACTCGAGGCTATTTCCATGTTAACTTCCTTACAGACATCACAGTAAAATACTAAGACAATTAGTAGTTATTGCCGGTTTTAACAATAAATGTTTATCACTGGCAAATAATAAACAAAGCACTCCTGCAAATTAACCTCTTTGCTATTCATAACTCCTTGCAGAGGTTAGCAGCAGGCTATTTCAGCCAGCCTCTGTCCTAAGTGTGCTCAGCTGCCTCAGCACCAGGACAGCCAGGCTCAGCACAGCTCCTCTGAGCTGGCTGCTTTTTTCAGCTTGTGGTAGGAAAACAGCAAAGGTAGCAGTACCCCATAGTCCAATTTAATAGCAGCTACTCTAGGTGTCATCTACCTGTCATGTCTGACTCACCTCACTATTTTTTTGTTGTTTTCATTTAAATACTTAAGCACACAACTATTCCAGCCACTTTACATTTCACCTTCTCAGAAAGAAGCAATGTTTCAGAGGTGTTACCATGGAAACAATGGAGTGAGGAGGCAGCTAAACATGAAAGAAAGTCATCCAAGAGTAAATCCAGAGACACGCTTTGGGGTAACTTGAAATTTAAAAATGTATAATTAATTTGGCTGCTGCTGAGCATGTGTTTGTACTTATTGCTTTCTTAAAAGTGACAAGAGGCCACCTTTTTCCTGGTGACAAGAAAATAAAATTTCCCTACACAGAATTTTCAGTACTTGAAGTCCTTTTTGACACAAGAGATAATACCACTCGTAGGAGATGGCCACCAAGTTTAGTCCTATTATCAACAAGGTCAGGCAACTGAAATGGTATTGTTAAGGGTCAGCAACACCAGCTTCCTCAAACCAATCAATCCCTACTGATAACAGTGGTCTGTGAGAATTGGAGAGTTGTGGTCCAAGATATTTGTAAAGTTTAATCAGACTGCAGGAAAAAGATTAGCATTAGTGGAAGTAAAAATGCAGCTAGATATGGCAAACTCCTTCTGATTATTCAAATGAATTCACAGAGCCATTCTGCTCAGAAGTGGGTATTAAATTATCCTCGTGGATAAATATAAAAGCATACCTTTGTCAATCTGTCACCATATATCTTGAAATACCATAATTACCTCTCTCTGGCATTGGAAGGGACAGCTCTTGGTTATTGCTTATGCTCACATTAGAAAATGATTTTTTGTGACTTAACACAGCCTTAGCTTTACTGATCTGTATGTTGTCTATAGTGAAGGAAACAAGGGAAAATCCAGTGTTTCAACTATATGTTTGGCAAGAAAAATTAAAAAAAAAAACCCATTGGCAAATTGACCACAGAAACCCTTAATACCTTTAAATATGCCACACAAAATGTTCTGTTCAGAACAGATTCAGAAGCAGAACATTAGAGACTTGAGCTTTAGTTGTTCATAAGCCTTTAGATGAAGCTTAAAAACATATTATTTTCACTTGTAGGCAAAAGAAGGGCATGAGAGATGTCTTAAACCTCTCCCCAGGGCTGGACATGGTCTTGATTAGAATAATTGTTCCCACCATCAGTAGCCACTAGAGAAATTCTGTCATTGTAGGCTGGCAGAGTGGGTACCTGGCTGTTGGTGGCCAGGGTGGCCTAGAGTGTCCACTCCACAGCTGTCCTCTTGAGGAAGGGTGCCCAGCACTTGCTCAAAAGACCGCCCTTGGGACCATCTGAATTTTTACTGAATTTCAGTTTCTCAAGAGTCTTTCTCCTTGGAACAATATTTTATTCTTCACATGTATCCAGAGGAGATGGAAGCATTGCTGGTAGACCTGCTTGTTCAGAGACTTGGCAGTGTGCTCTGTGCAGGTAAGCAGCTGCCGCTGTACGTCAGGAGTGGCTTGAGGAGAGGGAGGGCAGGCCAGATCCACTGATTTAACCATGCACTATTGAGAGTGCTTTCCTCCTGGAGGGTTAGGCAGAGGGTCAGATGGTAAATGAGATATCCATATAGCCCACAGCTTAAGTAAACTGTGAGAGAGTATGAGGAGTCTGGTCTACTGAGGCTTGGGACACTGGTGAGAACTTGCTCCCAGCAAACCCTGAGGAGCAGATCCTACCCTTACCCAGCTGGCTTAGGAGGGTGTGGAAGAGAAGAGCCAGGCCACTTCACTATGGGCTGGCAGAGCATCAGGGCACCAGGCAGGCTGTAATGGTCATCATAAAATATATTCACTCCATAGCTTTTGATAAAAGTTTATACAATTCTCTACACACACGCAAAATATATCAAATTTCTTTGAACAAGCATAACAGTACAACTAAATAAATGTTTATCTGGAGAGAACTGATCTGGTGTCCATTTCACAATCATTTAAAAAAAGTACTGAGCTTCATTTAGCCTTGTGACTGATGGAGTCTCACAGAATTAGTTATGCTTTTGGCAATGACTGTGCAAAGGAAAAGAAGAGATGGGCTGTGTTTTATGCAATTTGGTTTTCTCACTGTTGGAAATCTATCATGCTTTTCCTGCCCAAATTATCAAGATGGTTGGTAAGCTGGAAATAAATCAGATCATTGAGGTGAATGTTACATAGCAAGCTATTGTGTAACTGAATTGTATTTCCTATCTTAGCCTTCCAAACTCTAACAAATTAATTTTTTTAAAAAGAAAAAAAAGGCAAATATTCTGGAAGATTTAACTAGCCTTGAAATTTGATTTTCAGTTTTTAAATTAATCCTAATTAATTAATTTTTAATTATATGCAAAGCAAAACCACAAAATCTCCAGGGGCTTAGCTGTGACTTTGCCATGAAAACTGACTAAAAGGGCACAGCTTTGTTTTTGTCGGTTTTGTCCCTTTAGAACAGATCAGAAGCTTCCAGAGCGAGGCTGCCTCCCGCTTGCCTTCTGCTCTGTGCCTGGCACAGCCCAGCGCTCCATGTGCCGCGGCTGCCCGCACCGCCATGGCAGACGTCCCGGCGTGCCTGCTCGCTTGAGGTGGGACTGCAGCAACCGCCGGCCTTTGGGATTTGCACTGCTGCATGGTTTGTGGTGGTGAGGAAGCTAATAAGCACATACAGTGCTGTTGTCCCTTGAATGTTTAAATCAAGTACCCTTTCTGAGTGGTGATCCATTTCATCTTTTTACCCTTCTGCTTTTCACAGTGTTTCTGAGTTGCTGCTCACTGAGTCAAATGGACCCTTGGCCAAGTCCTAAGAGAAGAAAAGTCTTTCAGCTCATCGTCAGGTCTCTGAGCAAACCAGTCCTCCAGAAAAAACCAAACCAAAACAAAACCCACCTCTTAAAGTCACTTGCAGAATAATAATCATGCTCAGAGTCTGGTACATTTTTCCCCACGATGCAACAGGCAGATGAACCAATTAAGGTGAGCAGAGTTACGTGACACCCAGCCCAGGTGTTGCTGTCACTGACACGGTGCCCCTGGCTCAGAGCCTTGTGGAGAGGATTACACTGAGTAACTTGTGACCAACAGACACCGAGCACTGATGCACTCAACCAGTGGTTTTCAAATGCTAACTTACAACAGGTAACTATCCTGGCTGCTATTTTTCTAACCTACAGGCTGTTAAAAGAGCTGTAACAAGAAAATCATTACCACAGAATCCGAAACACTGAAAGTCTTTCCTTTGCCTTGATAAAATATCTGGCTAGAATGAATGCTCATGGTTTTTCTAGTCAACTCAAAGATGCTAAGATGTCATCACACTTTCAAAATCTAGTGCTATTTAGCAAGTAAAACATCTTACAGTCTCTGACTTTACTGAGACGTGGGCTTGGAGATGAGATGAAATATTTTAGATCTAGCTCAACTGTACTTTTAAACTTCTCAGTCATATCTGTTTTGCTACCTGAGAAATTTTAAGGAGGTGAAATCAAATATCTATCTGATTTTAAGTGATGTGCAATATTTATTCTGAAGGCTCATGCAGCTTCTATCACTCTTGAATTACTTACAACGTGCACATGCTGTTCTGTCTCAATAGATCACTCTGTATCTCCACCAAGTAAAATGAAAATAATTTTCACATTGTAAATATATATATATGTGTGTATGCATGTAGAGGCTTAGTAAGAATCAGTTTTAATGATCATTCATACATGCAAAGGACTGAAGAATTTTATTTATTAAAGACAGGGAGAGGCTTTGCAGGTGGAAACAAATACAAAATGCAGCTAGGCCAGAATGTATCTTGAGCACCATTTAGTACCAGAGGTTGCAAAAGAAGGCTGAAGAAATTGATTCTCAGCAAGAAGACTTATTTTTTAACCCCAGGTAGATGGAAAGTAGTTTAAATCCTGAAACTTGGAGGAGTTTGATCCTTCAGTAGGTTTTTTTGGGTTTGTGTGTTTGCTGTTTTTTTTTTTTTAGTTCAGGCTAGCTAATGGGTCAGGCTGTATGTTATAAACATCCAGCTTCTTCATCAATCTTTCTAATTTCTTAGTGTGTACAAACAGTTAACAGGATGTTTCTCCCAACCTGGCTTCACACATTTTCTCCTTTGTGCTGAGAACTTATAAAGGGCTTTGCATATTTGCTTATGAAATGATAATTGATGTTATTTACATTACCAATTCATGTGGGCAGAAGTATTTTCTTTTTAAGAACGTGGCTAGTTTTCTCCAGATATATAATGGTGATTTTGGGTTTTAAGATTGATATGATGATGCATTGTAGGGCTAAAGAGCTGCTGAATACGTATGTTTATTTCATACCCTTTATTTTTAAAATCTGTATGCAGGAAGATATGTACCCTTTCGCAGGGGAGTATGAAAAAGAAAAGCACTGGGCAGAAGGAAATCTGAAACTTGGACCTAGAGAACTGGTAGTTCCACTATATGTTATTCCTGAAGACTGTGGAAACCCACCTGAGTGAACTTTGCAGCCTTGTAGTTCAAGGAGAGCTTGGGAGCATGGTCTGGCAGTGCCCCCCTGCCTGGCACGCTCCTCCTGCCCCACAGAGACCCAGCACATGCTCCATGCTGTCAAAGCAGCATTTGAGTTTGGTCTGAATTTGCATGTGCCTTAGAGTGAAGCTTTGTATGCATGCAATGAATTATAGAATGATAGAATCATTTCAGTTGGAAGAGACCCTCAGGATCATTGAATCCAACCGTAACCTAACTCTAGCACTAAACCACATCCCTAAGAACCTCGTCTAAATGCCTTTTAAACAGCGCCAGAGATGGTGACTCCACCGCTATCCTGGGCAGCCTGTTCCAATGCCTGACAGCCCTTTTCATGAAGAGCTTTTTCCTAATATCCAACCTAAACCTGCCCTGGCACAACTTGAGGCCATTTCTCCTTGTCCTATCACTTGCTGCTTGGGAGAAGAGACCAACCCCCTCCATGCTACAACCTCCTTTCAGGTAGTTGTAGACAGCAATAAGGTCTCCCCTCAGCCTCCTGTTCTCCAGGCTAAACAGACCCAGTTCCCTCAACAGCTCCTCATCAGACTTGTGTAACAGGCCCCTCACCAGCTCCATCACCTTCCTCTGCACTCTCTCTAGTACCTCAGTGTCCTACTTATGATGCGGGGCCCAAAACTGAACACAGGACAACAAGGACAATGCAGAACAGGGGACGGTCCAAGTGGAGGATGAAGAAGATAGGGAAGTAGAGGGAGGCAAAAGCAAAGTCAGAGAAAACACTGGGTGTTCAGGAATCCAAGGTTTGTCTGTTTCTCATTGTTTGCTTTTTTTTTTTTCTAGGAAGCTCCAACCATCATCTCCAGGATGGCACCTCCTCAGAGAAATTTGGAAAGGCTGATTTCCCGCATGATCTGCTGGACATCTGCCTCCCCATGACTTGTCTTCTCAGAAGGGAGTTGAAGTGTTAGTTAACAGACTGCCAAAGATGGCAGAATATGCACTTCTGTTGAGCGCATCAGCCCTGAGCCTCACACCGTGCTGTAGTAGCAGGGGTTGATGCATCAGAGACTGGGTTAGTAGTTTTAATCCAGTGGGAGGTGAAATGTATTTTTCACTAAAGCATTGATAACAACAACTGAGTAATTCCTGTGTTTTGCATTGTCATGATTAGTCACACCATTTTCACCGTAACTGAAAAAGAGAAATAGATACCGAGAAGTCATCACTGAGCACATGCCTTTGTGGTTTGGAGAGGATGAGTGGGGGTTGGAGTGCAGAGGAATGTATTTTGGGTCTTTGTGACCCTGCCCTGTGAACAAGAGGAAAAACCATGAGTTGTTCGAGGATGTGTTTGTCAATGCCAGTAAGGGAAAGTTGGAAAATTGGGAAAAAAACCCCAACTGTTCTTGGAACTCTCCTTTCTCATCTTACTACACTTGCAATTACACATTTTAATTCTGTAATTTTCCATCTTGGTACATAAACTGCATTCAAATGCATTTGTCTCTAGAATCCTGATCTTAACCAAACCATCCTTGCCGCTGTCTTCTCTGCTGATGTCACTGGACTTTGAGAATTTAGCCCAGTATGTTTTGACAAATAGTGAGCCAAATGCACATATTCACAAACATTTCAGAATTTCATTCTGGACCTGAGTCTACTGTTAACTGCAGATTCTTCAAATTATGTTGCTTATGTATCTGCTAGAAAAGCTATTGAGAATATTCTGTAAAATGCTGCATTTAGAAAGAGTATCTATTCCTGTTATACATGGTCTTTTTTTCTTCCACACTCTCTGTCTGCAGCCATTCATCCACATTTGAGGTTTTCTAGATTTACTTACAAAGATATGTGAAATTCTGGCCTGTTGATCAATTGGAACACCAGTGATTGGTTCTTTCTGCAACTGAGACTCTTCTGTCTGGCGAGCCTTTCACCTCCAAAGTCTTTTTTGGTGTCATTCTTCATGCCCTCTGGCAAGCTGTTTCTTCGTTTCTCTCATCCTCTCCACATGATTTTACTTCATCTTCCTGCTGCTCACACAGAGCACATCTATATTCACCATCAGTCCCCAGGCAAACACTAATTTTTGACCAGTCATGCACGTCTGTGTTCGTACTACAGTATTCCACTTAATCGCTTCCTACATTTCTCCCAAATTAAGAATATCTGGAATGCCCTTTAGTCTAACAGTACTGGGGGAGAGGCAACTTTGATCTCACACAGATATTAATGAGTGTTAATTACAGAGGCTGATGGAAGGTACCCCAGATGAACCCAGTGAGTGCCCTTCAGTTTCAAGAAGTACCACATAAAACACTCACTTCAACACTTTCCCATGGGTTCTCTTATCAGAGATTAGAGACACTAGCAGGTATCTTTAACCTAGTCATAGGAAAAGGCATTATTCAGTAATGCACATAGGAGGGAGACCTTTTGTGTTTATGAACACAAAGGTATGAAGGAACCATTTACCTTTGCTAACATCCTATTTCCCTTTGGTAGGCCGGCTGTGCTAAAAAAAAAAAAAAAAAAAAAAAGAGAAAAAAGAAAAACAAAGAATAGCCTTAAGGCAGATGCTTTAGTCTCTGCATCAGTATCAGTTTCTCTGCTTCTCAAAAAGCGATTTCACAGTAGGAATTCCAGTAGGAATTAAAATACTTTCCTACAAAAGACACATAGAGAACAAGAGCTGTGTGCTGCAGAATACAGGTGGGACTCAGGATCACTAACAAAGCTGATATTTTTCCCTTGGTCTATACTGTCACATACATACAGCCATATAGCCATAAGAAGCTTTCATTAGCCAGCAAAACATTGAAACTTTGAGTGTCTCCAAGCCCTATATTACAAAACATAAAAATGAGGATTCATTTTTCAGTTCAGCAACTATTCCAGCTCCCAGCATTCAAACACTATTTGCATTGTTCAGTGCATCAGTTGTTGTGATCAGGACCCTGACAAGGTTATCACTAAAATGGTGCACAGAGCCTGAATCAGCACCTAAAGAAATCCATGTTGGGTTTTTGGTTTTGTTTTTTGCTTAAGAATCAAATCTTTTCCTTACACCGTAGCAAGCCATAGAAGAGATTACAATGCAGAAAAGAATAAGAGTAAAAAACAAATTCTGCCAAATCATCATAATCCAACTGTTCCTAATAGTAACTCCAGGAGGAATAGCTGCTTTGGATCAATTCAGAAACTGTTCTCTGTGGACAAGCTGAGAGAGATGAAAGCAAAGACTCAGCAAACCTCAGTTGATGTTAACAATTGATGGATCCAGCCTTCTGAAATCACCATCTGATTAGATAAACTTGTACACAATTTCCCTGAAAACTGGACCTTGTTCATAGTGTATGCCACTAATTAACTCAGCAACTACAATGCAGAAGGGGAACAGGACTTTCCAAGTTGCCTATATACAAACAGTAAGAGAGAAGGAATTCTCTTTTGTGTGCACAGCAGTTTTCAATACATTTCTCCATTCCAACAGGAATTATTAAAAGAAAAGAAAGGGAAAGATATGTTTTTAAAACCCTTAGGAAATCATCATCATGCACCAATGTGCTCAGCAGCGCAGAAAACCCTTGGCAATTCTCTAATTGCCAGGGCACACCTAGCAAGTTAACCTTTTGTATTCACATGCTGACTACCAGGTGGTACGTGATACGTGTTTGTCTACAGAGGTCCATCGAAATAAGGTTTGTACGACTACAAAGGGAGAACAGTGAACCATCTGTCTATCTAATACTATCCCTGTGGCAAGCATGTCACTATTTTGAGCCTCAAACTCCTTGGTACCATGGAGGCAGAAGACAAGTGTTGCCATTACATTGTAATTATATTTGTGATATGTGTGCTTTTTGCCTGGGAGTAAAAATCCAAGACTAGTAGACAAAAGTTATCACAGTATGGTTGCTTTGAACTTTGCACTATACCAGATGATACCTTGTTATCCTAGAGAGAGCTAAATTGTTACCCAAAACTGGTATATTTGCAAAATGCAAACTGCAGAAGAATTTTTGTTTCTCTCTATGAAGAATGAGTTAAAGAAGGGACATCAGTAAGAGCAGCCCAGTGGCTAAATGGCACATGCATAAGAAGCCAGGTAAATACCCAGCTCAGCTGGCCCCAAAGCTAGCAAAGGAACATCACCACACACTGTAGTCAAGAATGGCGGTTACTAGAATGTAAATAGCAAAACTAAACATGAAGATCATGTCTATGAAAGTAGTTATATGTGAAAGGAGTTTATTAATTAATGTAGCGATTATTCCATGAATGTGTATCAAGAGGCATATTCTGTATCCATATATATGTGTATCTGCTATGAAAAAAGTGATGAGTTAACTAAGCCCTGACTTCCCTTAGCAACAGAGAATATTTTCCTTTCAGCTTAGAACACTAATTCTTTTGTGCTTGATTACCATATAGTTTTCCAAAGAATTTACTTGTGGCCAGAGCTCGTGTCTCCAGGAACCACAGGAAATCCCTGGCACTGGGTCCCACCTCTGCAGTTATGGTTCGAGTGCTCTCTCCAACAGCTGTCTTTTGGCCTGTTATTGCACACGATCCAATACACAGGACATTTCCCACTAGCATTTTCCACTCTCCATCGTATCTTCCTGTTTTCCTTTATATTCAGTTTGTCTTCTCTGCCTTTTGCATTTGCACAAGTATTGGTGTGTTTTCTCTGTTTTTCATGAGCAAACTAGTTATCTCAGTCTCTTTACCACTTATGTTCTGAATTTGCAGAAGAATTTGTTCACATGTACCTGTCTTTGGCTCTTAGTAAAGTTAATGTGAGCTCCCTGAACAGTCTTAGTCAAGCACATTCATCTTGTCCGTACCATTTCTGACACATTCACCTTCTTGGAAGTGACAATCCAGGAGCTGATTATTTTGTGACATGCCGGTCTATTGTTTCTCCAGATCTTTTCTCACAAAGAAACCTTTTATTTATGACATCTTTCAAAATATGAAATGGTTTTTAAACCAACGCACAGACAGCTTCAGTAAAACTATACAGCAGTTTGTCTTTGCAAGTCATTTCAAGTATCAGCAGTGATTAGCAGTATGTACAACAACTTGCCAAGCAACCAAATGAACAAGGAGCTCCCTTTCCTCCGGCAGCTTTACAGATCTTTAAGCCAACTTAAATCTCACTGTTAAACTCAGAGTTTATGGACTTTCATGGGATTTGTAGCAACCTCAGAAGATTCACAGACTGATGGGCTGAGGAACAGCTCATAGCCAGCCAAGCAAATAATCATGACCCACAAGGAAAGTAATTTCATCAACCAGCCAAGTAGAACTCAGTAGAAATTATGACATTTTTCTCACAAGGAAAAGCCATTCTCTTTTACATAACATTTTCTTAAATATGCAAGAGAGGACAGAAGGAATTGAAAATGTAGTAGCTTTTGGTGACGTCTAGTTTGTAGATCACGTTTCTTCTAAACTGAGTAGCAAATATGATCCCATCTGAAGATGATGTTAACACTGTTAACCAGACCTACAGTTCCCTATCCTGTTACTTCTAGTTTGCCTGAATTCAAGCAGGATGTGTGCTCTAATGCACACTCCTATCCAGTCTGATTTACCACATAGCAGTTAAAGTACTTCCAAGTCCTCGTCTGAGGGTTTTCTGGCCCTTATCCATTAGAGAGATAAAGCTACCACCCAAATGAAAGCTCAGATTAGCAACACTGTACAGAAGTACCTTGCACAGGTGAAGGGCACATGACACTTGTTTGCTCAGTGACACACAATGACATGAATGTTGCTTAAAATGCTAGTGTTACATCCAGGTGTTTGGCTCAGGGATAGTATAAATTAAATTGGCCTGAGAAGAGATGAGTTTTTAGACAGAAGAACAAGTCTCAGGTGGCAGGTAAACAGGACTCTGCCAGAACTGCAGAAAGATGAGACATCGAACTATATAGATACCCACCAAAAAGCCAAATGGGTGCATCAGGGAGATACTGCACATGTACCGTAGGGCCACTGTTACAATAAGAGCCACGAAATAAAGAGCATGTCACCTTTTCTGAGACATTTCTGTTTATGTGGTTCTCTGTAATGGGAATTTGCTACTGACAATAGTTTTTTCATTTGTTCCAGACAGTTGTTTCACTGAGACCATCAGCAATAAAGAATCTTTGTCCTTCATTAACTTCTCATGCAAGTGTTAATTAGCCCACAGATTCTAGTAATAATAGGCTTATGAAACTGATGTCTGAATGTACCAATAACCTCTGCAGTGAGCTGTGCCATCCATCAGCAAACTCAGGAAGGTAACTGGAGAAGGAATGTACTCTTAGTGAGTTTCTACCAAAATCCCTTTTTCTCCTCTGCAGGACAGTTGGAAAAGGGATTGAGGAAGTCTGTTTTCATTTTCCAGGCTCATCTTTTCCTTCAGCAGCTTTTAATCACTATGAAGTTTAGTTATTAATGCCTCTGAAGTCAGACTGCGGCTGTTTAGTATATATTGCTATGCAGTTCTTTTGAAACAGCATCAAGCTCAAAAGATTCATAGTCCCCTCCTGCCTGTTTTTGTTACTGCTGTTACTCTATGGTGATGCTGTACTGGAGCCCGTGGTGTTGGGCACTATTGAACACTGACCATCAAAGCTGCATGCCCCTAGGAGCTAGAACAAGACAGCTGGTGAGATACACCCACGGAGCAGAGTATAGGGAACAAGGAAGCAGCGTTATTCAGTATGACAAGTACTGGTTCTAGCAGTTGAACAGACCCAAGCCTTAGACTTATTACTGATGGTCCTGGTCCTTGGAAGATGCTCTGAGTGCCTGGCTCACTACATCTACAAGGTGGCCACTGTGGCTGCTGGAATACTGTGCAGATGCCACAGTCTTCCCTCAGGAAGCACCTTTCAAGTTTGAGTCCTCTGAATGCACAAAAATGCAGAAAAACTTCCCAGTCTCCCCATGACCTCTAAATGGCATATTGTTTGTCATGTAGTTGAAGGACCTATTTTCTTGGAGTGGGGTGAGGAGAGTGCTAAGAGTGTTTAGTTCCTGTGACCACTTACTTGGGTAGGTGTCTTAGCCCATAGTGCCAGTTTTCCAGCAGTCCCCCAGGCCTCAAGTCATCCCTCCTGTAGTCAGAAAACGTGCCAGCATTCAGGTTCTAGAAAGAGGAGTCCATCAGAGCATTCAGCAAACTAAACCTCCCCACCCACGGGTATCATTTATTTTAAAGTGGCTGTTAGATGCCATAAACTGGGAAGATCACCACCTTATGCCGTGAACTGTGGATTTATGTGTGATCCTTTATGCCAGCTCTCCTATTTCTAAAATGCTCATCAGATCACAAGTTAAAAATACTTGAAGTACCACAGCCTGTCTAATCATCTGTATGAGAAGTGAATTCTCTGTTAGCACCACGCAACAATGAAATCTGCAGTGTCCTTATTTCAGTGTGCTTCCCAGCTCTCTGTGACACAGAAACTAATGAACTGTAACCTGGGAAACCACTGAAAGTCTGTTGGCTTAATGCATGTGAGAAGTTTGGCTAGATTAAGGTGTCTTTCAGAAAGGAAACTGAAGAGAACTTCATCCCCCACAACATCATGGTCTTTAGACTGTTAGACTAGCAAAGTTCCTTCAAATTCATGGACCTAGGTTGTTTTCTTTTTTTTCTACCTGCAATGAAACAACAATGGGTGTCTAGAAGTGGAAGAATCTCTAGTCACCAAAATAACTTGTGAAAAGTGGGAAGAATGTATTTGCAAGATTGGGATAAATAATATTTTTTGCTTCCAGAATAGGATCCTGCAGATGTTTCTAAGCACTGCACATGTATCAGTTTAGCCTCATACTGTCCAAACCCCACTACCCTCACCTTATACAGGCTGCTGAATGACAGGGAGTGTAGAGGAGGGTAGACATTCACTCAAACTCACACAATGAACTAGACTTGGATTAAAATAATGAGTCTCCAACCTCTCCTCCTGGCCCTCTCTCCATAAAAATGCCACTGTCCTTCTGGCATTTCAGTAGCACTTTCCACGAACATTTCTGCTCATTCAACCCTCTCCCATCCTGGTCCTACCCAACGCAGCTGTGGGCAAACTTGCCAGGAGGCAGCTCTGTTTTGGGCAACCTCTGTCTCTGATCCCTCTTTTCTTCTACTGAGTCATTCCAGCAGTCATCTGGAAAAGAAAATAAAAGGATAACAGGTGCCAGCAGTGGCAGGAAAGGACAAAGACACTTTTGTGACTCCCACCAAACATCTGCTGTCTACTGTGGCTGGCCGAGCTTATGCCTGTAGGACAACAACTTCTTTCTGCATGAAAAAAGGCCTCACCAGATGCCTGTTCCTGCTAAAACACACCCAGAGGAACTTGGTGTGCTGGGAAAGAGACAGTGACGGAGAAAAAAATATGGCAGTACTGTACTCACCAGGGTGTCTAACAATCTGGTTCAAAGCACAGCTCCAGGAGTAGCTTTGAACCAGCCTCCTCCACTGCAACCTGCCAGCTCCTTTTCTTCACAGCTTTGCTTCAGCGCCTTCTGATTCTCCTCTCCCTCCCTCATTGCTCCTCCTTTGCATCCTCTGCAGCAGCAGTCACCTGAGCACCCCTCCCAGAGCTGCATCCTTGATCATCTACTCTCCATCAATACCTGTTCCCTGATACACTTGCTGTCTGTGTGTAGATATTTGACAGAACTGTTGCTCTGTTCCATCTGGGCCTGCATTTCACCTGCATGCAGATCTGTCTGTCTCTCTGGTACCTTCTTACACATATGTGATTTCTAACACAAAGTCAACAGGGCTACAGTCTGTCCCACTATGTGTCCTTCCCCTTCTCTAGCTCAGCTGGGATAACACTGCCATCCTCTCAGCCCTGCCACTCTGTGTCTTCTGCCCCATGTCCAGGCAACATCTCAGCCTGACAGGTTGTTTTTACCAGTATCCCTGCTATCTACTTGTCTCCTTCAAAATCCTTCTAGAAAATAATTTTCCTGCGCCTCTGCCTGGATCCTTCCTATTCTCGCAGTGCATTAATGTCTTTTATTTCTCATCTTTCCACTCCCAGCTCTTCAACCCTCCACTCCATCCTAGCTCTTGTCTTGTAGTTATTCTCAGAGCAACCAAACCATGCTTCTAATCAGTCTGTGTGTCAGGACTCACTTATTTGAAGGCTTAGTATGCATCATTTCTCTTTATCTTGCCCCTCACACACAATATGTGCTCTATGAAGTTCCACAGCCATGCTCATGTGCACCCTTAAATGTTCCTTAAATTCTCCTTTGCCATAATGTCACCAAAAAGCTACCAGCTAGCTAGGCTGCTCGTAGCTGGAGCCTCCTGCCTCTGATAATATCTCCACTGGATCCCCTGTATTCCTGTTTAGCTGTCTGCATCCTGTCGGATCATATCTTATTCTTAGATGGCAAGCTTAGAGGCAGAAATTGCCTTTTTGTTCTGTGTTTGCAGACTACCAACCACACTGAGGAACTGACTACATACATAGTTCCCGAGTCTTTGGCCTTAAGGTGATAAATCAGAGTGGCACTTACAATAACAGAATTGTCACAGGGAGAGCACGTGGCAGCACTGACAAGAGAGAAGCAGCATCCTGCCTTCTCTTCTTGCTGTTCATCCCTCACTAATCGTTTCAGCACCTCTGTGATCCTGCACCTGCACACGTGCAGCCAGTGGAGCAGTAGGAATTGTCACCATGTAGAAGTCTCTTTCTAAGGGGAAGATCACATGGCTTTCTGCCAGGCAAATAGTTGTAAGCTCTTCATATACAAGGAGCTTTCACTTGAACTTAGCTGCCACAATCCAATTTGCTTGATTTCAGTAAGGTTTAAATTGTTCTTCCTGCTCTTTCTACACTAAGAGACCCAGAACAATATGTTAAGAAGATGTAGATAACGTCTGAAAGAGATTTTTTCAATGTTATGTGTTAAAATCTTCTTTTTTGTCCCTAATTACATCCTGGCAAGAGAAAATTACAACTAGTTGCAGACACGTGTTTCTCTTATATCTATCAGCAACCCTGCTAAGCTGATTTGCAGCCCTGGACACTAACCATCACTCTACTTTCAGGTTTCTGAGGACTTGATGTGTAAGCATGCCAAAATCTAGGATGCTCCCAAAATAGAATGTGCTTTAGGATTCAGCATAGTTAAAGCGGAACATTAAGTTGAAAAAGCAGAGTTTATCATATTTATAGTGGAGTATAACAGCAAACTCCAAAGAAAGGTAGTCACCTAAATGTTGTATAAGAGAAGATCTTTTGTATTTGTTGAAGATGAGGGGGCTGAGGGAGAGGCAGAACTGAAGGTTAACCAGTTGTGTAGAGGGTAGGAAAAAGAAATGCATTTTCCCCAGCTTGAAAGCTGTGCTAGAGGTGTTGAATGGCCTCAGGAGCCTCAGCAGGCTTTGTGTGTAATGAATATTTTCCTTTGATGTCTCTTCAGAACAACTAGTCTAGGGCACTGTCCGCCATAAACCTCTTAAATTTCAAGTGCTATTTTTATGGCTTCTTTATGATTGGAGTAACCTCACTTAAAGGATTACAGGGGTTACTTCAAGTCTTTGTAGCCAAATGCATTCTGGTAAAGATCAGATTGTTCTGAAGTCAACTGTTATCTTTAGCTTTGACTGTTAATCATTCCCAAGACCTTTGTTCTTTGATTGTCACTAGGGAATCTTAAATGCGGGGTATGTTAATTAGTACCTGGTTTATCACCAACATATGCATTATCAAATAAAAGAAATATAGCCCTGATATTGTCAGGAAAAGTACCTGAAAGTAAATTTAAAATAGTAGTATTCACCTGAAGATTCCCATAGTGTTTTGCCTGTTTGGCTTTAGTGTTTGAAACTGGTTTATAGTAGAGGTATTTAAAAGAGAAGGCAAGTAGGGTGATGAATTTTAAAAGGGAGGAATGCTCTCTAAGTAAAAGAATTCACAGCCTAGATGGAAGCATTTAGACAAACTAAAGTCAAGTGAACAGGTCAATATATTTGCCAGGTTATTCAGTGTCAATCTATACCAGAAATGATGCAGACATTTGCTACTTTCATGTTAAACAGCACGTCGGAGCTGACATCACCTAATATCAGAAAACACAGCAGTGATTGATTACACTCCTGTAATAAAACTCCATACAGCTTTGCAATGAAAAACACAATTATGCAGAGCGTACTTTGAAAAGTGCAGTCCAAGTGGCATGTCGTGAGACCTTTAACAGTGTAAAGAGCGACTTAGTGTCTGTGTACAGCTCTGCCCTTTGTAAGATGCCTCACAGCAACCTGTTGCACCTGGGCCTGCCTGGTCATCAGCTGTCTGAGATTCACCTTTTGCTTACTTGCTTCATACCTTTTACTTTTGAAGAAAGACGCAAGATCTTCAGTGCTGTTCTCATGATGCCCAAGCCAAGGTGTGTGTCCAGAGGAAGTCGTGGGTGGCAAAGGATGAGCATGATTATATAAGATGTAATCTGGCACCCAGAAATGCTCGTGTTTGTCTGCCACATCTATTTTTAGGCATTCTTCTTCCTGTGGGTGCTTCCTTCAGTCCCAAAGGTCTCAAGTAAATGATTCCTTTAATGCACTCCAGCTCAAACTATTTCATCTGGGAAAAGCATTACACCAAGAAATTGTTCTGATATATTAAGTTAGCTAGAGAACAGATGCTCGATATTAAAAGTGAATAGAATGATAAGTTCATCCTCTGCCTTAATCTGTTACAGGAAAAGGTCACAGAATCAGAGAATGGTTGAGGTTGGAAGGGACCTCTGGAGGTCATCTGGTCCATGCTCCCTGATCAAGCAGGGCCACCTAGAGCCAGTTGCTGAGAACCATTTCCAAACAGCTTTTGCATATCTCCAAGGATGGAGACTCCACCCACTCCCTGGACAACCTGTGCCAGTGCTCTGTCACCCAGACAGTGAAAAAGTATTTCCTGATGTTCAGAGGCAATCTCCTGTGTTTCAGTTTGTGCCCGTTGATAAGATACCCCCTGAGCTTTCTCTTCTCCAGGCTGAACAGTCCTAGCTCTCTCAGCCTTTCCTGGTAGGAGATGATATAGTCCAATCCCTTAATCAACTTAGTAGCCCATTTCTGGAGTCTTTCCAGTATGCCCATGTCCCTCTTCTCAGTTTTGCTGAGGGTACACTCTGCCCCATCAACCAGACCATTAATGAAGATGTTAAACAAGATTGGACCCAATACTGACGCCTTGGGTAAACCACTAGTTACTTTGTTCCAATACCTACTTTGTTCCACTGATCACCACACTCTAGGCCTGGCCATTCAACCAATTTTCAGTCTGCCTTGCTGTCTGCTTATTCAGCCCATACTTCATCAGCTTTTCTATGTTGACCTTCTGTGAGATAGTGTCAAAAGCTGAAGTCAATGTAGAGAATATCCATTGCTCTCAAAAATCATCTACCAAGCCAGGCATTTCATCATAGAAGGTTATCAGGTTGCTCAAGCATGACTTCCCCTTGGTAAAGCCATACTGACTGCTCCTGATCACCTTCTTGTCAAAGCAGCCTACCTATGGGATTAAAGGCTGTACACAGCAGCATCAAAATCCATCAGCAACTTTTCAAACCTTATCCAAGCTCAATTAAATTTTCTTTCAAGAGAATTGGTAAGAGACCTTCCTTCATTAAGTATAGCTCGATCAGACCCTTTATTACAGACATTTCTTTTTCTTGCATTCGCTTCAGTTGTCAAATCTTCCATGTCATTGCTATGTTCTCCACAAGACCTCTGTGAGCTATTCCAGTCTCAATGACAAATATCCAATGAGAAAATTTCTAAGCTGTCTTTCATTTACTTAAGAGACTGTATCTTGGGTCAGTATTTATTTTAGGCAGGTTTATCACCCAAGAGACAGAAGGGTTCCAGCCTCACAGTTAAATATGTAATTAGGCAACTCTTAAAGCACAGTTACCCCAAATTCACCCTGGGGTAAGGGACAGTTCTTAAACAATAAGTGATTTGAAGTCTGCAGCATTAAGATCTAGCAGTAGGAATAAGGTCTTTATGACCTATAACTTCAGTGGGATTGAATTATCTGGGTTATTTATGTACTTTTTTGAAAGGTGATCTCTATGTACTGAACAAAACTCTCATTTTACAAGGCACTTGCTTCTTGTATGAGTCTGAGATCTGTTTGTGCAATGGAAACATATAGAGGTCATGATAAATTTTTCTGGAATCCCTACAGGTAACAGGAAGCAGATGGGACTTCTACCTCACTGGCAAAGAAATCCACAGACTCTGCTCTAACATTCACTTTCTGGGAGATAACCTTACTGGCAGCTCACCACAGAAGTCTATTGGACCAAATAAGTCCAGGTGAGCGTAAACTCAACCATTTACTTCTGACAAATGGACTCAGTCTGTCCTTGACCCAACTGCAGCTCTTACAGTGGCAGCTATTACTACCGTTGTGCTTTGTGTTTTTATCTTGCTGCTCATCACTTTAGTAGTATCTGGATGTTTTACAAAATATGCAAACACAAAGTCCTGAGTGGATTTTAAACTCCCACTGACAGCATTTAAAACACTCCTCTGGCCCCCTTTGAGAGTGCAATGCTGGCTGCTCGCTGCTCACTGCTCACTGCTCAAGAACTAATATAATTTATTGTCTTTGAGTACAAGCTCCATAGATTGGTGTAATTATTCTCAACTGTTCTCCCAATACCATATGAGAATACATAATAAGGATATTTTCTACAAGTTTTTTTGGTCAGATTTTGTAGTTTAAAAACTACTAATATAGCACCTTTCTACCAAGGTTATCTGAGGGCCAATAAATACTGTTCTAATTTAAAAGGGGCCAAAATAAAAGTTTTCTTCTTGTCCTTTAACTCACTGCTGAGGTCAATAATTAGATTTGAGACCTGAAGGAGTTTTGAGGGTGCTTTTCTGTAGGGGATTCTGAGGCCATGCAATAAAAATGCATGTCATTTTTACTTTTTTTTTTTTTTTTTTTTACCTGTGTAGCCAAGATATATACATTGCTGCAGTATTTGCATCCACTACAGCAATGTTGCCATCGTCCTGCATGACTGGCTAATCTGAATTGTGGCTGCAGCAGATGATAGACTTCTGATGCTTCTGCCTTGTGTATTTATTTTGTTCTTCCCTCTTCTTCCACCCTACCCTTCTTTGCAGGCTTGTGCATATCAGAAATAGCCTTTCGGAGGGAATCAGCAGGACCAGTCAGCACAGGCTGCTTCCCATCTCAAAGGCAATGCTGATGCAAGTGCCAGTCACTGCCTGTTGTTCCAGATCAGCGCTACAATTGGAATAGTAAATTCAGTTGTTGAACTGTGGTTTACCTTGCTCACAACAACCTCCTCTGGAGGAGCAATACCATGTCCTAACTGGTCTGCAAGAAGGTAATGTTGGGTGCCTGGAACATATTTAACACCAGAAGATTGGATATAACTGGAGCTTTATGTTTTAAAGAATAGGAGGAATTCCAGAAATGTGGCACTGGTATGTGGAAACCCCAGGAAGTAAATGACCTGAGCACATGCACCAACTTACTGCTTGGTTTTAGACTGAGCAGTGGTAAGTGAAAAAAGTAATACACCTAAACATTCCGCACTGGATACCAAGAGCTGAGTATGTTCTACTTAGATTAGAAGTGAATGAAATCCCATTTGCCTGCTGTTTACCCTCAGCTCCAGGAAAGCCTCCAGGGTGTAATTACTCAGGTCTTTCTCATGTGAGCTGATAGACTAAAGCTGCTCCATTTTCCCAGAGTGGGAGAAGCAGGCAGATAGCTGCAGTGCTGCGAGGTAGGTCCTGCTCTGCCCGGGGACGGAGTGGGACAGGGACAGGGGCAGCTGGACATGCAGTACAGAGCGGTGCCAGCATGCACAGGCTGATGGCCACAGAGACTTGCCTAAATGCTTTTCATTTCGTCAAAACAATTCCTTTGCTGCTTATTAAATTTATTAGAATTGATTGCTTCTTAACAAAGCTGTTGCTTTGATCTTAGGCTCAATACAATGGAAATAAAATAGGGAAGCTGTTATTATGAGATAAAATGAAACAATGGAGCTCAATGAAAATATGGAGGCTTCTTTTCTCCTGGTGTTTGATTAGGGGTAGTGTTTCAAACAGAAGTTCATACATAAACAGTTCATTGAGATTCAGTAAGATAGTCATTGCATCTATTTAAATAATGAATTTAAATCATCCTGGCTCTGCACTATCCAGGCCCTCAAGCTGTGTTTACAAGATGAAACTGAAAAGCAGAGAGCAAGGGCCCCTGGTTTCCTCTGTTGTAAGCGGTATGAAAACCAGTGATTCCCCCACACCACAGTTCAAACCTCATGAGCCCTGCTTGGACAGACAGGACTCCAGCACAGCTGTACACCCACATGGCCTTCCTCTTATCCACCAAGTCCTCCCTATTGGCAGCCACACAGGAGTTCTTTGCTGCAGGTTTCCCATCTGTACTTTGGGGTAAAATCACTTCCTTCTGCGGTGAGAATTAAATCACTGTCACTCAAAAATAGCATTTAAGTATTGATCTAGTTGAAGATGCCCCTGCTCATTGCAGGAGGGTTGGACTAGATGATCTTTAGAGGTCCCTTCCAATCCAAACCGTTCTGTGATTTTATGAACTAATGCCTAAATCAGAGCAGAGTTTAATACTAATTATTTTTTAAACATATAAATAAAATTAGGGAGAAGTTTATGTATACATATGTGATTAGTAGATGGTTAGAAGGTGGGCAGCACCATCCCAGGCTTCATATTTTAGAGGCTATTCCTATCTCTAGGGCCTTCGCTCTGTCATTTGATGCAAAATTACTGTTTCAGCCTAAGGAGGAGTAAACATCGTCCACAAGCTTGATGTGGATATGCCAAATAAATTTTTTATCAAACAATACATGCAGGCCAATAACAGAAGTTTTCAACCAAGCAAGAGATGGAGAAGATGGAAGCATATCAGTGAGATCTGCATTTCCACAAGATAGCTGTAACACAAGCTCTCTGACTATCAACTGAAGATGCAGTCGGTCTAAGTTACCTTCAGGAAAGGCACTGCCCAACAAAATAGATATAATCCAAGTATTTCAGCTCTGAAGTTTCAGTTCCAGCCTACTCCTGCCTTTCAAGAGAATTCAACTTAAACAAAAGTACTCTCCAAGTTAATATCACAGAGTTTTCATTTTTTCCTCAAATTCCAAAATTAGAAGAGAACAGAACACAAGTTTGAGCTGAAGGTCCAGGAGGGATGTGTTTGCTGATCCTTATGTAGCAGCACATGTGCCTGATTAGAGTCAAGCAAAAGGGCATGATGACCCCAGAATAGGTACATATGCCATCAGGACAGTTTAGGATGTAGGAAATAGGAGCAGATTCATTAGGAAAAGTAGCTGCATCACTCAGCCCTGCACATTCCCAGGGAGAGGGCTCAAGCCATACACAAAACCTGAGAACAAAGTTTTTAGTCAGATACATTACAGCTGAGAAAAAGTGACAGCAGAGAAAGACCAACTGCTTATGCTCATCTGATCAGTCACAAGTGGCTGAAAAGTAATGTTTGCATTGGTTTTCACCCAGTCTCTCTGGATTTTATGTGCAGAGAGACATTGTTGCTGAAAGAACAGAAAACTCAATACTTTAAAATATATTTTATGGTTTTTTTAGTATCTGAATAATTGATAATTTGTAAAAAGACAACTTCAAAAAATTGATCTGAAGAAGCTACAAGTAGCACCTAGGACTCTAGTTATTTCTTCCAGTACTAGCTGCTTTGCTGTTCAACTCTTCGGGACTCAGGAAACTCACAGAAAACAGACACTTACTATAATACTTCAGCTAATGGTCTACAGTCTATGACTAAACCGGACTTAGGAACTTGGAACTAAGATATGAAGAAATTTTAAAAACACCCAAATACACAAACAAGCCTGCAGGTAGCACAAGACCACATCCTTGTCACACTTGGCCTCACAGCTGATCAAAGAAAGATGAAACTAAGATCATACCAGCCCACACTGCTGCGTTTCACAGAAAGTCTTCACAGTGATTTGTATTTTCGTGGGGCTACAGCTGGGCTTCTCTGCCTGGAGGCAAAACCAACTACATCTGGCTACTCTGCAGGAAGAACTGATTCAATTTAACTCTTCCACATACAATACAGCCTTTTCCCGAACCCAAGTGCACTTCTATGTTGATTGTGAGTAAATGTTATAATCCACTGAGCTAATTAAGTAAAGATATTTCCTAGTATAGCCATGGCAAAAGTAGTTTGTTAGCATACCTTGTCTCCACAGGAGGTTTAAACTGAACATTAGGAAGCATTTCTTTACAGAGGGAGTGGTCAAACACTGGAACAGGCATCCTAGAGGGGTTGTCAATGCCTCAAGCTGGTCAGTGTTTAAGAGGCATTTGGACAGTGCCCTTAACAACATGCTTTAGCTTGTTCAACCCTGAATTGATCAGGCAGTTGGACTAGATGACCATTGTAGGTCTCTTCCAACTGAAATAGTCTATTCTATTATAGTCTATTCTATGCTTTATTTTCCAGGAGTTATGGCAACACAAGAAAAGTCTGCCTTTTCTCCATTGAAAGGCAATTATTCAGATAGTACTTAAAGTATTGAAATGCACATGTTTAGTACAGTCTTTCTGGGATTAAGAGGAGCACAAGCCTCCCAGCTTTTTAGAAGACTGTGTTTGGATTATTACAGGAAGAGAACACTCAGGAAGGAACTCTGAGCATGCTCTTAGGTCTCTGCAAAAGTTTGTCTCAGATTTGTTTAACTCAGAGGCTGCACTCTCCAACCTGCCCCTGTGTAACATGCAAAGCTAGAGGGTACAACACACTAATGGTTCATCTTTCTAGAGACCTGTTTATAAAACCAGGATCAATCACAAGGAAGACAAATTTGATATTTGGACCTGAGGGTTAAATACAAAGGGGAAGTGAATTAGAACCTGAGAGATCTCACAGTCCTGGGTAGGGTGTTTGGAGCTTCCCAGAAAAAATCACAAAGCACTAGAAAATGGAGTTGTCTTCACTGGAAACAGGTAAACCAAGCAAAGGGATGTCTAAGCCTAGCCAACAGGGAAGGCCACTAAGAAGATGTAGTTGTGTCTGCTCAGAAATGTCAAGCATGAGCCCCTTCCTGAGACTGGCTGTTTAAAGCTAGAGAGAGACAGGTCCAGATAATGGTTAAATAATTTCAAATCACCACTTTGGCTGAATTGGAGCAAGGACTTGAACTCCATGATGCAAGCCTGTGTGATCTCTTTGAGTTCTTTAGATTTGTTGCATGCCAAAGGCACTTCAAGAAATTCTAGTCACTAGAAGACTAGTCACTAGAAGACTAGAAGTCCTTTTCACTAAATATTGATCATTTCCCTGTATTACTAGCTCTCAGACCAAAGACTGACATCCTCAAGGTCAGGTTGGACATGGCTTTGAGCAACCTGATCTAGTGAAAGATGGGGAACTTGGCACCAAAATTTGGCCTCAGTCCTTTCTGGGTTTTGGTCCTGCATCACTCTGTAGATGGAGTGCTTAGTCATTAGTGGATGTTTGTATAAATGCAATAGAACATCAGACAGTGGCATTCACCAGCCCAGTGAAGGTTAGGGCAGAGGTTCTTACAGATAAGGCTCAAAAATTGTGGCAGAACTGAGCAGGGGAAGTAGGTGCATTTTGCTCAGCCTCATCTGGTCCGTGCTGCTCTGGTGGGAAGAAACCAGAGCACCCACCTAAACCCCCTGGTCCGCCCCAGGGTCTCTGCACTGGCGGCAGCACTGCTGAAGCAGGAGGCTTTGGGACAATATTTGAGCTACAGATGGGCCATGTCTGCATTACATGCATAACCCTGATGTCCTATGGGAACATCTGCTGGTTACAGTCCCTTCTGGCTTCTTTCTGGGAGCTTGTAAAGCTTTGTGATTATTAGTAAAACAGGTTCCCTAGAGAGGAAGGATGTGAATGTGCAGAAGTCTAACAAATAATGAAATTTAATTCTTCTTTGAGGGTGAAATGGAAAGCTAATACTTTTTGTGCTCCTGGAGGATGCATTTATGAAGAGAATATAATTTTCTGAATTATCTTAAGGACTTGCAAATAAATTGCTCAGTTTCAGGTTTTATTATAGTCTTGAGGTTCAATAGGAAGTTGCAAAAACATTTGAGCAATGCTGATTAAACATTTGAGTGAACCTAGTGGAATTCAGATTCCAAATGAAAGTCAAATAAACATTACTCTCACTCAGCTTTCACAAAGCAAGCAAATTAAGGGCATTGGATTTTGCTTTGATATTGAGGACAGCATTCAAGGGGAATGAACTGCTGCTGCATGTAGACAATGAAGAGGGGAAGGCACATCCCAAGGGTTGATTTGCTGAGCCCATCACTGGTCTGAGTGGAAACCCTTCTAGAGTCATCCAACAGATAATACTCAGCACAGGAATACAGGTGCGATCCTGGCTGGCTCATATGGCCCTTCCCACTTGGTTCCCCTTAGAGGGGCACCACATGCAAGGTGAAGTAAACGACAAGCGGGCCATTATAAAACAAGAACAAAGACAAGGCTGACTCAGAATGTGGGCAAACAATCATTCCCCCAAGCTGTAATCTAGTTCTTCTCATCAGGAGATCTTTTCTGCAAATGTGGTTGTTCACTGTCCCATTTTGCAGACAAGGAAATGGAATTACAAAGTTTAAATTAGTTACAGAGGAACCTTCACCACTGCCCAGCATTGCAAGGACAAAGCCAGGAGTAAAGTATTAGCATTCAGCGATCTGTTGACAAGGCCTAATGCTGCATTCATTAGTTGATAACAGTCTCCATAATTTCCAGCTGTTAGAGCCTAAGGCTAGTGGCTTACTACTGGAAATTTCAGATTCACACCTCCTAGTGCACCATATGAAACACAGCCATTGGGTTTTGGTACAGTTTGTGACCTACGGATGTCATATCTGGATTATTTGCTGTTTTGCTGGTTTATTTGTTTATTTGCAGGAGATCTGCTGTTAACTCGCCACATTGCAGGCATACAGACCCAACTCCTGCCAGTATTACTAGGTACACCAGAGCTTAGTGCATGAACCTCTGACTTCAATAGCTGGTTTCAAAATATTTGAAGTCTTAAGCACTACAGTATTTTCTCTCTTCTGCTTTTATTGCACCATTTATATTTAGGTTCTAAAAACAACAATAGAAAACAGTAACCACTTGTTGCTAGTCAGTAACTACAGTTATAAGGAGTACAAACCACAGAATTTACAGAGGACATGTTTGACCAAAAAGTACTTCCCATTTTCTATTTCTGTGGGGAAAAAGCTTTGCAGACTTGCATGAAGGAAAATTATCAGAAATAACGGCCTCCCCATTTTTTTTTGGTATTCTGATAGAAGCAGATATTCACATCTGTGATCAAGTTCACTCATCCCACCATTGTTCTAGCTGCCAGTACCAGAGCTCGAAGAAGAGTCAAATATGCAGAAATTCCTACTGGGCACAAGTTCTGCTCCCTTTAACTCTGGTACCAAATGGCATTGGGGAAAAAAATCCAAAATAGGCTCAGGCCTTTCCCCAGAAGTCCCAGCACAATCGGGAGAGTCATTCATCCTAAAATAGGACGTATGAATCATATGACTTTTGCCTTAGGTTATGGGCTGGAGACCTGGACAACTAGCACAGATAAATCCAAACAGGCAATGGCTGTTTCAACCTTTCCTTCAGGGCATCAATTTTTGGCTGCACCATCAGCTTGTATAAATCCCAACATGACATCATTACTATTGGCCCAGAGAAGAGCCTTTTGCCAATGCCTCTGTGCTGCAGATGGCTCTTCCTCAGTTGTCCTAAATACCAGGAGCTCCCTCAGCTTCCAGTCTCACCCCCATCACCTGCATTTCCCTCACAGAGGTACCTGGCTCCAAACCTCCCATCTCTCTGCCTATGAATGCTCTGCTAAACAACAATAGGACCAAGACTGAGGCCAAGTGACATTCACACTGTACAGACTTGGCTCTCCTTGTGGTCTGGGGTCCATGTAAAGTTTTGTGGACTTAAGACACTATTGTGACAGAGAACGGTATTTAATACAAAATGCTTGAAATCATGGCACTTCAACACACCATGTGAATGATAATTTTATAGCAAGAGCATGTGAAATACATGTGCCACGCAGCATGGCATGAGGGTATACATGAGGGCAGGAGGGTTTGAGGAAGTAAGGCTTGCTGGAGCATGTCAGGGCACTGAGGAGGGAGCCAGGCGCTGCACCATGTCTTCCGTCTCGCCTGCTAGGGATGGTCTCTGGAGCATCAGCTGCCCTTAGTCACGCAGGCTGCCAGCTGGCATAGCCCCACCACGGCGAGGAGTAAGCTGCCTACTCAGCAATATGGATAATTACTGTCCAGTGCTTAAGTTTACTACAGGATGTTGTTTCATTTAGCTATATAGACACGGACACACACACACTTTCCTTGAAAAGGGCTGTATCTCAATAAGAGAGGGACTAGCCCTACAAATGTAGGCAACCTTACTACCCAAGAGCCCAAATCTCACACATATTTTTGCCCTTACTTTCTCCCTCCCTCAATTTCCTATCAGCAAAGAGTGGATAATAGCAAACCAGGGATGGGGCAATCAATTCGCTGCAGTTCACAGAGCATGGAAGCGGGCAATAAGTATGAGGAAAAGGCCTGTCCAGAAATCACCAGTTCCGCTTTCAGAGGGAACTCACAGAACACGATAAATACTGCTGCAAACCCTGTTGTGAATAACAAGAGCAGACTCAAACACACAAGACTGGGTCCTATGCTTTTTGATGCTATTTTTAACTGCAGTACAGATGCACAAATGGCATTCATCCCACCACACTTCAGACTTGTAACTTGGGTCAAACAAATTAGGAGCTCAGTCACCCCTGGCTTCTATTGAGGCACAACTTTATAAGACCCACCTAAAACCTCAATTAGATTAGTTATCTACAGAGGAGAAGGATGAATCAAGAACTGAAAGGCTGATTTTGCAATTGAAATTATCTTTTCAGGTTGTTTTTCTGAGGAGGGTCATAGCTGAATGATGCAGTGCCAGCAGCGTGCTATGCATGAATGCGCCACTGTATATGGCCCTACAAAGGAAAACAGGCAGCAGAGAGGCTGTTTAAAAAAATTAAAGAGATTGATTAGATTTTCCAGGCAAGATGTAAAAGGTCATCAGAGAAAAGCAAGTGAAAGTTTCTTAAACAATCCCATTTTCCATAATCTGAAAAACTATTAGCAATTGCAGGCAAGGAAGGCATTTACAAAACCCAGCACTGTCTCTGTGATTAAAAAAAAAAAGTTACTGAATAGCGTTTGCAAAAAGTTTTGAGCAGTTCTTTACTTAAGAACAGGCCCAGCTCAAAGCAGAGCTAAGTAGGTTGCTCTGTTGCAGGTCATCACAGATTTCTTCACCTGGTGTCGCTTATAAAAAGACCAAAAGAGGGTGCTGGTATTAACAGTGAATAATATATGTGGATGTTCCCTGTCATCTTTTAGCTATTGTTCTTACAAAAAGGTTTCTAGAAAACAACAGAAATCTTTTTGGAGGCCATCTCCACTGAACTGGGGCACTGAGTAGCTGATGGCTGCGGGAACAACCAATGAGGCAGAGCAGCATTTTGGGTCCGATGGCTTTTTAGGTTTTTCTTTTTCTCTGAATGTTCTCAACAGATTTGTGGTAGATTAAAGAAATTATTTATAACAAGATGATGGCAGAAGAAGAGTAAAGCAATTACTTAAATTATAATAAATATTTCATCCTTTGTTAGGAAAAATATCAAGATACTAAATTTGTTCCAGAATATACAGAAACGTCTTCAAGGTGTCTGTTAGAGGATCTGCTCATCTATCCAAAGATTAGCTGCAGAAAATGTCCTTGTTTGAGATCAGTGATGCAAGACCTTCATCACTAATGATGTCACAACTTAACAAAGACAGGATTGTGTTTCTAGACAGCATAAGCTAAATGCGTCCTTTCACTCTAAGTCACACATTTGATGAAAATAGAGATATTAATATAAATTCCTCACTAAAGAGAGAAGCTGACCTCACGGCTTTCTTACTGAGCTCCTGTAGATCAGGTCCTGGCTGTCAAAGCAATACCTGTGCACAGCTCCAGGAAGACAAAGAAGCTGTAAACTTGTTCCAAGAAGCAGGTACACATTGTCTCTGCATGGAGAAATCTTCAGCGAATGTTGAGAAGACAAGATAAACTCTGTGTGCTGTCAATGCCCAGGGTACGCATCCTGCAGGGAGAACACGCTTGTAGAAGGGCCCTGGGGACACGTAACCAGCGTTGGTGCGGGGCTGCGAGTGATCACGCGCAGCCAAGTCAGAGCAGCACCCAGGCTGCTTTGATGCTTGCTAGGAGAACATCAACACCCTGGGAATCACAAAAGCTGTGCTGGGCCCTCTTTATGCGCATTAGATTCCTCCATCACGTACAACTCAGCATGAAGCCTGGGCCTCAGGTTTGCATCCCCCTAGGCAGGCAGCTTTCTTACCTTTCCAGCCACAGCACTCACGGTGCAGAGGAGAGTTGCTTTGGTGATGTGTAAAGCTGCCACATGCCAGGAACTGTAGAGACAAAAATATTCGGTGAAAACCCAGCAACCTTCAGAAGTGCTGGAAGAAGGTCATTGGCAGCATGACTGCAATCTACCTTCAGTCTGGTTTGAGGCCTCGGAGCAGCTGTGCTGCTGAGTACAAAGACAGAGGCTGGCCAGAAATTGTCTTTCAAAATTTGTTTTCAACAGACAGTATAAAATTTATACAATCTGAAGAGAAACTAGAGCATGTTACAGCCAAATACTTTCCTGAGTAAAGCTCTGCTCTTTTTTTAAAAAAATGTATTTTTCTTTGGAAAGCCAAAATATAGATAAATTTGTCCGAGGTATAAAACTGACAGTTTCCCAGAGTTCAGTTGCTGAGATTGAAAAAAAAAAAAAAAAAGACTGATTTTTAGGAATTTTATTTTTAATTAGCATTTTTTATGGAGGGAAAGGAAGTTCTCACCATCTCTAAGCTGGTATTCATTCATCCAGCAGCCTTCTGCTCCTGTTCTCCTCACTATAGCCCCTCTTTCTCTTCTCCTTCCACAGCTAAGATTGTCACATAGACTCGTAGGGAGCAGAGACGGGTAAGAGACTTAAGTGGGGGCTTTCCTCTGAGAAGCCATGTGTGACCAAAAGTAATACTGAAAATAGCAAAAATGATGGGAGAAGAAAAGTACTTTCTTTGGTCCACATTTCTTACATGCCTCTCTGTTACCAACAGTCACCAAACTAAACTTTCCTAGGCCATGTCTCTATTTGCAGCTAGAAACATTGCAGCTCCCCAGGTTCCTGATGCACGCATATAACTTCCATTTCTGTAATTACCATTTTCAGGATCTGTGAAGGCATTCTGGCACAGCTTCATCTCTCAAAAGTGTAAGTACAGCAAACTTCAAGTTTTTCTTCAAGGATTCAAACAGTGAAAGCTCTATGAAATAGGAAGGATTTAAAAATCTGCAGCAGTTTAATATATGCAGAAAGTTAAAAAGTGCCAATATGGCAAAACACATGTAGAGTGACTTACCCAGTTTGGAAAACTACATTGATTTCAGAAGAGCAATGTAATAAAACATAACATGACCTGTTTCATATGAATGAACAAGCCAATAGCTCATGAAACATCAGAGACATCTCATGATCTTTCAAGTGGTCAGCCTGTCTTTCAGCAGCATTCGCAGTATCAGATCCTGACTGAGGTCAGGTCCCCAGGGGCATGCCTTTGTTTGCTCTTTCTTCAGGAAAGCGTCTTCCATCTGATATCACACCATAAAATAAAAAGTTAATCCCTTCCCAGTGGCACTAGTGAAGAGGAAAAATATTTGCTCACGACCTTGAAAAATTAAATGAGATCAATCCTACAAGACAAGCCCCCTTCCTCAGGAGCAGGCTAAGACATGCAGGGTTAAAGCCTGTGCCTGTTGCAAGGAGTATATGTTCAATCCATGGTAGTGGAGACTAGTCTGAACAGAGATGTTAAGGAGGGATGAAACTCTAAAACATAGCATCATAGCAGTAACATTCACTACTACCTTCCCCACAGAATTCATTACATAAGGTCCAAGACATCGCTTAGCCCAGAACATAATAATGACCATTTTTTCAATAAGATTTTATCACCTTGGTTTTCCAAAATCTGCTCTTTTTGTTCAATTGTTGCTTTTTCTATCAAGGAGTAGAGCAAAAAAAAAAAAGACTACCCTTTTCTGTCACTTAGAGGATAACTATATCTTTGTGCTTTCATTTAATTCTCATACATAGAAGAATTACCTAGCTTAGTATTGGGAAGGTGCTATGTCAGATCCACCAAATAGCAACTGTGGGATGCAACTCAGCAGTTCCCAACTGACAGCAGCAGAATGTTAAATGGAAACAGCCAGCAAGAATAAAGTGTATTTAGGGTGATGAGGTTCCTGTCAAAGGATGTTGAGACTCAGCTACAACATGACCTGAAAACGTTTATGCAGCTTCTCAGAACATAACTGAAAAAAGGTACATAGCAAGTAGGGACTAGCAAGAGCTTTGGGGCACTAAAATAAATTTCCTTTACTTGGTCATTTGAGAATCAGGAGACTGTCCTGTGACCTGTGAGACATGACACAATCGCCCACCACTGAAAAACTGGAGGAAAAAAAAATCAGAGCAACAAAACTCTGACTAAATTTATGTGTTTGAAAGTAATTGCTCACATCAGAGAGGACACGCACATGCAGGACAGCCTTGGAATAGCAGAGGTGAAAAAACAAAATGGCTGTTGTAGCCTGCAGACTACACACTTCCCAGTTACCATTATTATTGATAAATATTTTGACAGCTCTTCAGTATGATAGTTTTAGAAGAGGAGACAGCAAGCACCTGTCATAAATATCAGATCAGCCGGAGCTCACAGACAAGGCAGCAGAGTCAGCAAGTGATACTATAGGAAGCTCACAGACCAACTTATGCACTTTGTGACAGTGACGGCAGAGCTGAGAGTTGCCAGCAACTGATTTCCAGAGGCACAAGGGGAGAGGTCCCTTGAGAGATCTGTACTGAGAACACTGCTCTAGCTCTCCTTCCCCTTCTCTTTTCTCTTTTCCTAGTGGAGGGAAAAAGTTGGAAAGAGAGTGGGGGAAAAAAAAAAGACAGGCAGATATAACTGGATCCAGAGTGGAGGCTGGTGATGAAAAACTGCCGACAGCAAAGAGTTTTAAGGCATCTATTAAAAAGGAGAGAAGGAGACTAACAGAGAAGTAAAAGGAAGTTTGAGGTGTGAAAATTTGCATGTCTGTGTATTTATATAGATGATATTAGCAGGACCTAAAAAGAGTGAGTGGAAGCTGGAAATTCCCGCACACGTTTCAGAATATCACACATTCCCAAACATCATACTGTGTGTGAGGTTTTGACACCTTTAGCATCTCCAGCAGGAAAGAAGTTTGCCATAAGTATTGGAAAGTGCTGAAGAACCAATCAACTGACTAAGAGCAAATGACACCTGGGTTTCTTATCAAACATTATGTAAAACACTAACACATAGGCCTGGCATGTTAAATCCTTCTTCAGGGCACTTGGCCTCACATGTGTAAGCCTAAAGGAGCTTTTGCTGGAAGCAAATGAAGCTAGCAAATTTATGCTGCAACTACATCCAAAAGCTAAAATACTAATGAGGATGTAGCAGACACTGCAATCAGCTACAGCACTCATCTGGCTGCTTGGCCCCTCTTCCACTCAGGATAATTTTCGGACATAAAGAATGTATGTGATTGGGAAAAAGGTGGCAGGAAAAGCTCAGGGGACTTGTCTGCAGCAGCGTAAGTTTTCTGAAGGAAAATTCCTGTTGCACTTGGTGATACCGCGAGAGGGGTGGTATGGGGATGGCTCCCGTCACTCACAGAAATGGAGCTGGCAGAGGGAAAGGGACAGTGATCCCAGGTGCTCAGGAGGTGAAAACAGCACTAGGAGATCCACATTAGTGGAGGGGAAGAAGGTAGGAGGAATATCATGGCTCAATGTCTGAAGTAGAAGGGAAATACAGAGAGGTCAAAGCCAGTTGTCAAGGGAGCGAACAGCAACAGAGTTTCCACACTTTCATACGGAAACCGTGATCCCAGTCACCTATGGAGGCATTGGGGTGGAGGGTACAGGTGCCTTCTGGGGAACACTCATGAAGGGTCAGGACAACCTGCTCCAGATAGCCTACCAGAAGCCTGTGAGGTCTCCAGTAATTCCTTTAAGAAGTAGGGGGGTCTTAGCCCTATTCCTCCTTTTCTACAACAGCGTTTGTGCAGGGTCACAAACACTGGCAGCAGAGGAAGAAAGGAGCCTCACTCTCCCCATTTGAGATCCCCACCTTAAGCCATAACAGTAAGAATATTAATTTGTGTATTTTTCATCAACAGATCTCAAGACATATTGTGGGATGAGAACAACCATCTATTCCTGTTTCACAAATACAGTCATGAATTGGTAAGTGACTTTCCTAAAGCTAGAGAGCAAGTGAGGAGAGAGTATGACAGCCCTGTTTGGGGACTGCCACTCAAGAAAAGACTCCTTTTCTTCTGTTCTCACACCAGTTTGCATATCAGAAGTGACCCAATGTGGCAATAGCAGAACCTAATTAAGCATAAACTAGTTCTGATAGGACAGATACACCTTTTGCAGAGAACTCATACTACCACTTTGCTGAGCAAATATTTGAATGGAGTGAAACCAATTGGCAATTGTCATGTGTTATTTGCAAGTGAATACACCAGATCTTTTACTGCACTGAGAAAACAAATAATCCGACCCCCAAAATCATGTACTTTCCCTTTAGAAAGAGCCACATTGTGTTGTTACATCAGCAACTGAAATATGACAGGGTGCTTGTGTTTATACCCAGAGAAGTCATATACAGATTCCATCTGTTCAACATTTGGAGCAAATTTGCAGTGATTACTCAGGCTGAAAATTGCTTTGGAGTTTTGTCTGCTGTTGCTTTATTTGACATAAATCACTGATAGGGTGTTTCACTTCTGAACACACCGACATGCATGTCAAAGTGAGAGGACAGCAGCTGAAATTTGGCTGTTCTGATCTGTAAGACATTCAGGTGTTGTTCACACTCACACGGTGGTTTTCCTGTAGGCTTTGAAGAAAGCCAAAGAGCTGAAGTTCCTGCTGAGGTGAAGAATTAATTTCTTGGAGCTCTGTCTCTGCAGACTAAGACTCATTCTACTTTGGATGTGGGCCGTGGGCTCGGGGACAGAGCTGTCAATAGCCGCTGTCACATCACAGAGCTGCAGCTGCATTGCTGAAAGTGGTTGCCCAGTACTCTGACAGAGGTATCGGTTGAACTGAGGTGCAGATGATTCCCAGCCATTCGAGCTCATCAGGTCCAGACTTACACCCAAGCTTTGAAGCAGCAACCTCTCTCTGAGCAGGACATAGCCAAGACTCTGGATCTCAACAATATCAAGGAGAATTAAGAAACTTTGGAGTTTGTTCCAGCTTCGCTGATTGGGCTCTAAATCAGAGCAACAGAAAGATAAATTTCAAATGCGATCCTTGATATGGCCAAAGAGGATACCACAAAGGAGAAAAATTAATTTCAGGCATTCAAAGGCAGTTGAATATGCTCAGCTGCAACTTCAGGGAGAAATCAGAGAGGAAGAATTTAGCTGATTGGATTTTGAGCCAGAAACAACTCCTATTAAAGTGCCAGATGTTCAACAGTAGTCACAAATAATAAGGGTTAAGCCCTACATCACCATTATCCAATCCTTCAAAATCCTTGACTGATGGGAGGCTTTTTATGTGTAGGTAGACTATTCTTCCAAAACACTGCCTAGCTTGCGAGATCAAGTGGAGTAAAGCAAGATGACTAGCTACACCAACTAGCAAATTAGTAGGATGAGAGAGTGAAAGCATGTGTTTCTCTGAGAATCAGGCTAACTATGTGGGTGGCAAAGAGATGGGAAATGGGTTGGACGGAGTCAGTATGCACCACCAGCCCTTGATCCTCTGCAAAACTTGTTGACAATGGTGCTGCAGCCAGGCAGCTTTGGAAGATGAACAGCTTGGCTGGTGGAAAAACCTGTTCTCTGGCCACCCACACCATGGAAACCAGCAAGCGATTGGCTTCAGATGGATAAAAGGTTATTTCTATGGATGAAACATACTCAGCAATTAAGGATTAAGCAGCAAAGTTAGGCATCGACTGAGCCCTAGCTAACACCCAGTGACTGTAGCATGACTTGTGAGACACTGACACCATGACACCATCTGTTTATGATTTATGCCGAACAGGCTGCATATAGAAACAGATGGGAGGTGTCAGCTTTGATCAGAATTGTTATGCTGGTGATTCCGCAGCACATTATATAGCTGAAAGCCTTACTTTCCCACACATTTCTAAAAAGAGGAAGGTGTTTGTATTCACAGGAGCTCCATGTTACTCAGGGAATTATTTCTGCAGAATCCCCACAGGACAGAATCCTAAGGTAATGCATCTGGGACGGTGCTTTATTATTGTACCAGATATAATCAAGCAAGATGGTCACTTTGTCAAGTCCAGTCTTCCCAAAATAAAGTCCCAAGGTCAATGTCAAATTGGAAACTTGCTGACACCATGTCCAAATTTGGTACAAAGTGAATCTCAGGCACCACTGTCCTTTAGCACTGCCATGCTTGTTATTTCAAGTCTCAACATTAGAAGCTTTCCTTTATGCTTTCATGACTTCATGTAATTGTAAAAGTTAATTTTAGCTTCTCATGACTGTGGAAAGAGCTGACAAATGTAATTCAAATTCAAAATAACAGAAATGCCCATTGGAAGGGACCCCTGGACAGCTCTTGTCTAAACTCTCACTTGGAGGAGGATCATTTCCAACACTGGAACAGGTCAGCCATGGCTTTGTCTAGCTGGGGCTTGAAAGCTTCCACATTTGAAGATGGCACAGCCTCCCTGGGCAACATGTTCAGAAGCTGAAATGCAGGCATAAAGAAACCAAAACTATATATTTTCCAAGCCTGATTTATTATTTCTAACACAAGCACGTGGCATGGTTACCTTCAAGAAGAGTTTTCTATTACAGGTAATAGGCCATAAGGTAAATTTTCTGTTCTCACTGTCTATGGACTTCCTTTAGGCCACACAGTTGTTGGGAGACTCAAGTCAACAAATATTACATTAAAAGAGCAAAAAAGAATGTTACACATGAAGGTGATTGTTAAGAACTAAACTAACTCAAAACTTGAGTATCATTTCTGTAGGAGTGCAGAGACTTTCTAATATTTCCAGTTAGCTGAACTGGAAAGCCACTAAAACGAGAGACTTTCAGTCAGTTCTCAAAAGTCTGAAAGACATTTTTTTACTTGATTATCCAGAGGTGTTCTCCAAGCAGCACTGCATTCAAAACTAATCTCGCTTAAATAGCAGTTAACCATATCCTGAAATGAACAGAGCATAAAACTGCTGTGAGAAACCACACCAGTGGGCAGCACGGTGCAGTGATCTGCCATTGGTTTCACAGTTTCTGGTCAGGATTTAAATGGGTGAAACTAATGTACAAATGTCACTGGGTGACATGGAGCAGAATGGAAGCCCCTATGTCTGCTCACACACACAAATCCAGGGTAGTCCTACTGCAACCAGTGGCACTGAATTTATATAAAATGAGTGCTAAAGTGGGACAAGCCTGTTCGTCTTACTTCCATTGATCACTGAGAATGTAAAATGTCTGTGCCTGTGGCTATTGATGTCTTAAACACTATGCACCCTTTTGCCAGTCAGTGTAAACCAGCTTTCTAGAATGCCAAGGGTCTCGAGCCTGTTTACATCAGCAAGGTGCTGAGGCCCACTATATTTTTAAGCATGAATATATGTTCCAGACCCTTAAAATACAGGTGAGTAAAATGACACAGTTATGGATGGTGTTGTGTGGAAAAATCTGACCACCTTTTGTAGGAAGCAAGAAAGTCCTGCTAACACTACTCCAGGGCACAAGCCTCAGGACCCCCAGTGTGTAGCTTCAGGTCCTTGCTGCAACTGAGAAAACAAGCACCCAAGTTGTTCATCAGCTTCATGGCACCCGCCAGGTTCAAGAATAAAAAGCAGCAGATGGCAAAGGAAGAGTTGTTATAGAAACAAAACAAAAAAAACTTCTTGACTTTTTCCTGAAACTAATCAGGTTTCCTGAAACAATAACAAAATGGAGCGGTGTCCCCACGCGGAGCTGACGCCTTTCCCAGTGGCGGTGCCCAAGGGCAGCGCTGCAAAGGAAATCACGGGCACTGCTGGGAGCTACGGGCACTGGGGCCATGCACCAGCCACTGCCGTGGCAGGACACCAGCAGTCGCAGGGACCACTTGTTTTAGGTATTGTTGTATTTACTATATATACAAGAAAAGAGAGGATTAAGAAGCAACCAGGTGTAGGCTGAAGGAGTTTTTCACAAATTTCCCCAGGCCCTGGAGAAAAAAAACATTATAATTCTCAAACATTGCTGGCTTCCCAGAGTCTGTGCTGCCTCACTTACCTCGCATTATCATAACTGATCCTGAAAATCACCTGCCAGATCAATCGCCTTAACTTACCAGGGCAAGATCCAATTTTACACAGACAAGATGCCAAGCCCAGGCTGGCCTGAAGGCAGATACACTGGGAGCACGGGGTCTGATGGGAGGGACTGGCTAGGAGCTGCTTTCTCAGTATTCAACATAGCGAATGGTTTACAGCTTAGTGACAGCCATAGGAAGAAGCTATTTGCAAAAAAAGTTCCCCATGTGCTTAGAGCAGAGGAGGGAAGCTGTGACCTTTGGACAGACTCCTTCTCTTTCTGCTGCTTCTGTGCAGGGTGCCACTGCCAGATTTCTTCCCCTTTGCTCAGCCACTGGACCGCTTGTGCTGATGGGCGTAGGAAAGAGTCAATGCTCTCATGGACATTCTCAAGATAGCTGACGGTGCACACTCATTGCAGCACACCCAGTTTGTGGTGTAGGGAGCAAAGCACCCTCCCATTCCTCCAGCATCATTCATTTCCCTCAGTTCAGCTTTACTGGGCCTATGCACAGGCAAATACAGACATGGCACAGTCCCTCAACACCTAACACAAGGACAGCCAGTGTTAGACTGTGACATTTCCCAGCCTCATCAGCTCTTGTCAGGCATCTTGCAGCCAGGTCAGCAGAGCAGCAACCCAACAAGGAAGGGTTTCAATCTTGGCCAAGTGTTTGAGTAGAGGGGAAATGCTTTCATTTCTTAACTTTCCCTTGAAATAATGCACACAATCTGTTCTGGGAACACCCACCCAGTGAAAATCCCTTCGGAGGCTGCCTGCCAAAGCCTGTGAAAATCCCTTCTGGGAGCCGTGTCCGCTATTTCAGACACAGCCTGTTCATAGGAACATAAATCTGCTGTCCTCACTGATGAAGATTATTCGAGCTGGATTTAATGTGCCTAGGCACATCTTTCTTAACTTGGCTCAGACAACCACCTGCTGCTTCACGTGCATTTGTTGCTCTGTACAGATCTCTTAATGGAGTCACCACCTAGCCTGCTGACAGCAGCTGCACACTTACCTTTTCCCCGCTACCCAGCACAATCCATGCATACAGCTGGTGCTGGTACAGTCACGGCTCTTCACTCTGCCTGACTGTTTTACCTTGAGATTCTCTCCAGCTGAAGCACTATTCCAACATGTTGTCAAATCTGGGGCAAAGAATACCTGATGTTTAGGGAAGAAAGTAATAGAGTATGGCACAACTCCCTAAAAACAGAGATGACACTCACGGAAACTTAACATCTGTGGGCAGTTATGTGAGTATCTATACTAGAGAGTGGGTTTCTTCTGCTGAAACTTGGTCTGAAAGTCCATACCAGGGACAAAGTGCCTCCTGTATTTCACCAGAGAGTCAAAACCACTGGAGGAGGATTCTGAATTCTATAGAACATCTCCCTCCACTACTGTAGTCCCTGCAGTAACAAGGGGGGTGGGGAGTAGCAGGAGTAAAACCCATATTTTAGCACCACTTCTGCTGGCAACTTATTTAACTGTCTACCAAAGGAATTCCCACATTTTTGGGGACATCAGAACATTGGCACGCACAGACCTTTGTAAGATTTGGCATAAGAAGACACTGTTTTCACCCATACCCAAAGAGTTCTGCGTGCTGCCAGACACTTCGAGCACCCTCCCATTTCAACATGCTGCTGGCATCAACTCCACCTGCTGGAAATAACCTCCCCCCGCCAGCTGAACTCAAGTTTTCTGAACACAGTTGCTATGTTAGGGAACTTGACGCTGCTAACATCCTTGGTGATTTCTCAGTATTATCCCTCCAGAATCAACCAGCTTCTGGTGCTTCAGGTTTTCATAACTTTCTGAATACACTGATTGGAAGTCAGTCCTTGGTCTGATGCAAAGATTTAACTCTGTGCGTTTTCTTTATAATTCACCCCTTTATCCGTGTAGATCAGAACAAAAAACAAAAATGTGTAAAAGTTTATCCTATGCTTGCAGTATTTAGATAATTTTAAAGATAGAATCAATTCAAACTGATTTAGTTTATCTAGTCTGATATAAAAGAGATGAGATAATGACAATGAATAATTATTTGTATCTCTCAGCCAAGGGTTCTGGAACACGTTACCAGCATCAGGCATAATAATTAATGTTCACAATTCCCTACTAAGGGATGACCAGATACCCAACATCTTATGTACTCAGCACAGAGGAATTTGCATGTTTTTTCTAGCCCTGAATCCACTATTAATGAGGCTCAGATCTCTGAGTTGAAGCAAGCCTTCACAGGATATTCAGCTTCAATTTGAAATTCTACCTAGTGAGGAAACTACCCTGTCAACTGCTATTGTACTTGATTGTTAATTATCTTCACTGTTAATGTTTTTCATCTTACCTCCAGTGTAATTTCATTTCCAAGAAATGATGGGTTATTATCATCCTTTCGGCTGCCAAGCAAAGCACACTCTATTAGTAGAAGTGTCACAATGTGGATGTTTATCAGCTGAATAAATTATCACTTAACCTTCCCTTTAAGCTAGCCATATTTTGATCATTCTTGCCTCCCTACTTTCCAATTGATAAAGAAGAAATAGGGACATGGCTGAAATCTAAACAAGGCAACAGCAGAGCCAAGCATGTCTTGAAGGATCTTGATACTCAAATATCTGTCCCTGATGCTTCTTTCTTCTAAGAACAAATTGACATTTCTGCTCCTCTCCCTATACTATGTAACAGCAACACAACAAGCTGGCATGTGATGGAAATTCCAAGCACAGAGAGTGCAAGATGGTAGAACAATACATGCATTATTAAACCAATATTTAAAACAGATAGGAAACTGTTCACTCATATGAACTAATACTAAAGTGTCTTCTGATTCAAAGGGTAAAAAATGGTCATTATGAGTTTTACTTCATATTATGGTCAAATCCAAATTAATTATTTGCAGAAACAATTCTTTGATTCATCTAATCTGAGAATCAGCGGTAACATTAGGGTTTTTTAAATCATCCAAAGTGCTGAATCCACGATTTTCTAAGTGTCCTACAATATATCTGCTGAAATCAAACACATTCAATCATTGGAAGTATCTGAAAAAGACCTAACTTTATCTGTTGTTCTGAGCTTTTCAAAATAAACTAAATGAACACTCAATGCTCAGAGGTAAAAGCAAGCATAGGAAAGTTCATGTAATGCTGTGTTACTTAGTTCATTAAATTGCCGGCATTTTTCCTGATAATTCAGTGGTTTGTTTTTCCTTGTATACTTTTTTCGTTGTATACTTTCGTTGTATACTTGTATATTTTCCTTGTATACTTTTTTCCAATAGACAGATTAAACTTGCACTTTCTGAAGATGCCATCAAAATACCTTCATTAGCATTCTGTACAATTTAAAGTTCTTCTCATGGCTACATATCACTGCAGTCACTCTGATGGTCTAACAACATTAAAGGTAAAATCTGTTGGTAAAGCAGAATCTTTTATTAGAAAAATATATATATTAATGAAAAAAGGTTTTTATGTTCAGAAGATATCGCTTAATCTGGTAAAATAGCTGCTCTCTTTCTACCAAATTTTCAAAAGTCTTGAGTCAGTCTTAGATCATTCAAATATCACAAAACTTCCTTGCAGCAGTAAAACAGAAAGGCAGTTGCAAACATATTCCTCAGAACATTTCTACCTCTGTTTACATCAAGCTTTGCCTTCAAAATAATATGGTGTGCTGGATGAAGTTCCTCTAACACACTGTTCTCAATGTGTTGTGTTTCCCAGAAGACAGAGGCTGCTTGATTCAATATTATCTACAGCTGTAGCGCTCTTTCATCAATATTCAAAATGTCACCCATTTACTATGTCAGTGGAATGACTAGCTTTTTAAATTTATTTATTTATTTAAAAACAAACCAAAACAACAAAGCAAGCATGAAGTTTCCAAAGAAGAGCTTTAACAATAAATTTATTTTTGATTAGTCTGTCACTTTTGGAAAGGCATTTAAACTTTATCAAGGTGTGTCAGGCGATACTCTCAGATGCGGCAATCAAGAGCAGGCAACATGTCACAGACATAGCAAAAGGCCTTTTTGGATTTTGTTCCAACAATTAAAACCTTCAGCCTTTTGCAGGAGCTGAATTGTTGTGTGAGTGAGCTCAGAAGGACACAAAAGACTCAACAGTCAAGAGTGCGAGTGAGATCTTCAACAAGCTTCCCCAGGTTTCACATCAAGTCAGGACTCTCCAGCTTATGGTTTCGGTGACATCACTGTACCAACACTTGCCATAGGAAACAGTGGAGTCTCTGTTATTGCACCTCTTTCAGGATGAAATAATTATGTACATTGGCTGCTGGGACTTCTCCCATCTCTGGAGTTTTATCAATACTGAGAAAATGTTGACAATTTGATAATGAACCATTATCATTTGGGAAAAATGAGAGAGACACTGAAAGAAAACATCTAGCAAATGGAATGCAGCATATTCTCTTATCACACATTGTATGTGCTCAAATCACACAGCGTATGTGCTGCAGATTTGCTGTTCAGCCTGCACGTTTCTATCATGGGTAACAAAACTTCTTTTCTCCTTCTATATCAGTGTCTGAAATTATTTGTTTACCAGCCACTGCAGTACTGCATCATTCATATGTCAAAATCCCAAAATCCTGTGCCCTTGACATTTTTTTCCATCGCACACTTACCTCAAAATTCTTTCTCTTCCCTGCTATGGTCCCCTGGTGACTTCCTTTTACAACTCCAGCACCAACTCCTCCCTCTAAAAAAGGCCAAGACCTTGGACATAACGAGCCATACTTTGTGCATGTGGACATTTTGTCATCTTATTCATACCATACCCACTACAATCAATCTGCAACTATCTATGAGGACACAAGAACAGACCTTCATTGAAAATACTTTAAAGTATGTAATTTTGCACCTGAATATCAGATCAAATTCTTTTGTACCATAAAGAAAAGGGTTTTAAAGTATTTTTCTAAGTTATGTTTATCAACATTATCTGCTAGTTAAGTATATAAGGTCTATGTAATTTTTCAAACAGCTGCTTTTTGCCAGGCAATGTGCTCAGTGAGTTTTTAAGTTAGTTTATTTATGGAACTATTACAAAGTATCCACTGACTTCTTTAAGAAGTCCTTAAAAATCCCTCAAACAAACAAGAGCAAGCAGAAAGCAACAAATTTCTGTTTTTCCGCCCTCCCATTTTTGGAGGCAACCTACCTGATAATAAGCTTCCATTAAATGTTAATAGAACAAAGGTTACATAATTCACTATCCAGCAAGGACTAAGCAGGATAAAACCAGATACTAATGATGGTTTGTTTGGGATTAATGGTAAGCGTTGGATTAGTTGAGGGCTTCTTGGTATCTGCTTTTCTCATCTCTCAACAAAAACTTCAAATATAAAAGACTAGTGCCACCTTGGGATGAAAATTAGTATTAGATCTCTCAGTCAAACTGATCTTCTGTTCCTTACAAACACTGTTTCTTGATGCCTTTCTGATTAGATGTTTTGTCGCACTTTCAGAAAGTTTAGTAAGATTTAATCAGAAAAGCCTTTTTTTCCTTCTGTCTCTAACCTTCCTTCTTCCTTTTGCCTCCCATTCAGCTTTAATTTTTTAGCAATAAACAGAAAAATAGTCCTTCCCTCTTCTTGGTGCTGATATATTACCTCATCTCTTTAGAGTTTATCCTTAGAAATTTATCAGAAAGTCTCCTATTAATCATTATGATATTTGATTAAGGACCATTTGTAAGCTACTTCCATGAAATTGTAAAGCATTTGAGAAAAACCAAACAACATACACAAACCAAAACAATCCAAACAAACGAACATGCAAAAAAAGCCCAACCAACCAAAACCAACAACAACAACAAACAAACAAACCCCTCAAAAAGTCCAAAATGAACAAAACAAAACCACCCCACCACACACACAAAAAACTGTGAAACTTTTCACCCAAATTTAGGTAAAGGTTTACGTAACTTTGAGGGGTTTTTGGTACTTCACCCATAACTATCCTTATTTTACATTGCTTCAGATAGCCAGAAATGTTAATGTTCTCATCAGACCTGTAGCACCTAATTAATCTGATTTGGAAGGACTGCTTCATTTTGAAAGATAGTATCCAAATGTGGTGTATCAGATCTGGCTGGAACAGAGTTCACTTTCTCCATAGCAGACCATGTCCTGCTGCGTTTTGAGTTGGTAACTAAACCAGTGTTGGTAACTAAACCAGTGTTGGTAACACAGGTTTTGAGCCTTGCAGAACGGTGCTTGCACAGCATCAACCATTTCTTGTTTGTCACTCTGCCTCCCGCAGCAAGTAGGCTGGGAGTGGGCAAGGATTTGTGAGCGGACACAGCTGGGACAGCTGACCTAAGGTGACCAAAGGGATATTCCATAGCATACGACACCATGTTCAGTGATAAAATTATTGGGGTAGGGGGGTGGAACATCTTCCAACATGGCTGTTGCTCACAGACTGGCAGGACATTGGTCTGATGGTGAGAGTTGCGAGTGCACCCTTGCAGCACTTTCCCCCTACCCTCTTTCCTTCAGTTTTAAACTGTCTTTACCTTGATGCTGGCATTTTCTTGCTTTTGTTCTTCCTGTTCTCCCCCTGGACCCACTGAGGGAGGTGGTAACCAAGCAGCTGTGTGGGTGCTTAGCTGCTGGCTGGGATCAACCCACCACACCAGGATTTGGAAAACTTCTGTCTCTAAAATAGGCACACAGAAGTATGAAGTGTCTTATTTCTTAAGACATTGCTGACAATCAGATCTACATTCATGTTTAGTATTAACAAAGAGTGGAGACTATAAGCTAAAATCCCAGAGAGAGATAAATGATACCATTTGCTAATTGGCTTTGGTTTTCTGTGTCTGTGTGGGTTTTATAATTACATGTAAGCTTCATTTGATTTCAAGGGCTCTGCTTTTATTTCTAACAGTAGCACTTTCCAGTTTTTATTGGATGATCCCCTGGAGACCTTGCACTATGAAAAAAAAAAATGTCATCAACCAAACGCTTCACTACATATGTTCTGGCGTACTTCTGCAGCAAAATGAAGCAGATGCCATTTAATCTACCACACACACAGGCAAGTGACAACTTGAGAAAGACAGTCTGGAGTAAGTCAAATCAAAAGAAGGGACTTTTCTTGATGTTTTCCCAATGCAACCAATTAAGTCCACTCCCTGCATGCTGCGTGGCCTTGTTTTTCAATTTTTCATGATTTCTTTTTTTCCTAGCAGTTTCCCTTATCCCCCTAGGGGTGAATGGACAAGTGTTTGCTTTGTGCTTAGGAAATGCTCTGACATCAATGCCCCAGTATGGTCATCCTAGTTCTAAAGCCTCTGATTGCAAAAAGCTGAAGAAAGTTTGGCCAGCTGATTTTTTTTTCACTCTCTACAAGTACCTCCTACCACTTTAAGAGAAAATTCAGGCTCATCTGCAAAATATATATATATATTTCATACATCAATATGCAATTGAAGTGATATCACTAATACCACGTGAGCCATCACATAACAATTTCTCAGGGAAAGGTCACATGTTCCAAGTTCAGTTCTTACAACTGTTCTTCATCTTGCCTACATGTTTGGCTCAGCCATGATTTGCAGTGAGATGTCTGCTTTGTCAAAGCTATCCCTTTGAACTTGCTCAAACTTTATTTTAATTTCTTGATATGACAGGAGGAATCAGGGAAAACAATTATACTCTAACCTTACTGTAAGTCATCCGTGTGGGTTCCCAGTGAATGATTCACTACATAGTCACTGTAAAAAGGTTTAATAACTTGCTCCATCAGAATGAATATCTGATTTGAGGCCTGTGGAAAGAAAAGTAAGCAAAGAAATTAAGGGAGAAAACAGTCCGTTTACATGTTAACCACAATATGGGATAAAAAAGACACTTGTATTCAATCACTATCTTCATTATCATCAGGCTAATTTTCATAATCTAACATTTTTTCTGTGGTCATTATAAGCAGTTATATTTATGCTGCACTATCAAATTCCTGACTTGTACAGGCCATTTACCAAAGTCATAACTATACAGTTTTATACACTCTAGAAAGCCGGAGTTTCTCCATATGCCCTACATTAATGCATGAGTGCCTGTAACTCTTACCATTTGGGTCCAGGTGAGGTGAATATTATGACAGCATATGTCAGAACATTCCTGGAACTCCTGATATGCTGGGCAGATTTACAGGGTAGCTAGAAATCACATCTTGTATAACAGCTTCTCTTAATGACACTTTATTTACATAAAAGTCAGCCAAGGAAATAAAGTGTATATTCAACTCTTCTCCTAGCTCTTAATTCCCCCACTGCTATCCAACCACATTTAGTACATATCCCAGAAGAACCATTAGAGCCGTAAGCATGTCTGTGTACATTTAATAAAATGAAAGAAAACCAAAGTAGTTAAAAAACATAAAAACAAACAGAAAATGCTGATCCTCCCTCAGTCCTGGCCCTGTATCTTTGCCTATCTGGCACTTAAAGTCACCTTTACACTTCCACCAACCCCAAGCCATTTGAGCCTAGATTATATCCCGAGATACAAGTGTTGAACAGCTCCAGACTTTGAAAGCTTAATTAAACCGCTTGAAACACACTTCATCCCTGTCCTGCCAACACAAAATGCAGCAGCAAGCAGACTCTTTCTGTCAATACAACCCGTTTATGTTATCAGTAACCCACCACAAGTCTGCAGTTTCTGTCCAGTTTGTTTACATTAAAGCTGCCATTCACACACACAGCTTGATCACACCCAGCTTTAGTGTCATGGTGGGACATACACAGCGACTGACAGCTGACCACATCAGCGTTCACAGCAGCATTGACCATCACTAATTCTTACCTTTATGACTGCAGCCAACTAGTCTTAAAAGTAGCTACCCTGTACCCAAGGCAGAATTTTAACACAGAACACAAAACTCAGCAGTGGCTGGAAAACACATTCAAAAAGCTGCGTAAATATTTGGCCAGAGCTCTGACCTCCCAGACTGGCTAGTTTAAAACATCACCTGCAGCAACAGAGAAAAACATCTGTAGATTCTCATTGAGTTATTCATCAGAGCATGTAGCTCACGAGCAATAGGCAATATTCTACTAGACTTAGGATACCTCAAGCCTAGTCATACATTGCACCAAAATGATGAGCTTGTAACTGTATCACAGTATCTAAATTTCTGTATTACCCTGCCCAAAAAGTCTGACACCATCCCCTCTAGCTAGGGTACTAACACAGGCAGAAGGTAGTAGGCTGACAGTATCCCTTGCCCCTCTTTTCTCTCCCTGAGGAGGTGGGATTCTTCCCTTTCTTCAGCAAACTGCTAGAATTGATGTAACTGCTCTGGTATGAGAAAAGGTAGAGGAGGAATTTAGTCCACAGTATGGGTAGGGAGAGTCTGGCACAGCCAGCACCATCTCCCCTTGCAGTGCCCCTGTAGGATGAAGTCTCCCTGGGGCATGTTCTGGTTCTCCAGCAGTCAGATTAACACCCCCCACCTCACATAAACATACTCTCTCTGCTACCCACCACCCCAGCAAACCATTAGGCCCTTGTCCATTAGGTTTAATAGTAGCACAACTGCAAAGGGTACAACACCACCAGATATATCATCAGTATAATGAAAAATACAAGAGGTGTGTAGCTAAACATATCCAGATGTTTAACAATACAGTAGGCACAGCAATTCTAAAAAGACAGTAAGACACACTACAATACAAACTCAAGTACACAAAAATGCAAGTGGACCCTTTATGTCTGAGGCTGTAAATGCTAGCTGAAAAAAAAAAAAAAGTAAATATTTTTCTCTTACAACGCTATCAGAAATGCCATGGCTCCCAAAACTTCAGCAGTAACTCTTGACTTTCAGTGCCTTGTTCTAATGGCTCACCCCAGTCAGGATCTCTCCAAGAGCCTCCTCCAGAGTACACGGCGCACTGCAGTGCTCAGCTCAACAAGAGCAAAGAGACAGTCACGACTGACAGCGTAAAGATGCGTGTTCCACATATGGCTGCAGCTCACGCTTGGTTAGTGTCTGTTCCTAAATGACAAGTTTATCCGTTGCTTTGATGCAGGCTGGCTCGTGCCTGCCTAACCATACCGCAAGCAACACGACTAACCAACAGCAGCTAGGTTCCAAGAAATTCCACATAATTTACTTACCTGGCAAAAAAATATGCACTGAATAAGCCTTTTAAAGGTGTCCATAGCCAGTGGATGTTTGACGAGGTGTGTAACAGTGCTAATCAATCGGTAAAGGCCAACACCATTTTGAACCTTTACACAAGCCTGTAATCCACCCTTTGCCTCTGGGACGGTATGCCTGAAAACACCCTCTTGGGGTGGGCAGCCACAGGTTGAACTTGGGGATGTTTTCTTAAAGTAATATACTGCCATTTACTGCTGAACTTCTCAAACATGTCGTGCTGGTGGCCAAGGGCTGCCCGCAGTGGTCGGAGGCAGCTGGAACCCAGCCGGGGCAGGCGGTGGCCGCCTCCCAGCCCGGGCAGCCTGCAGGCCCTGCTGCCCAGACACAGCACATGGGCACACAGCAACACACTGCTCTGCATCGCGCAGTTTAAGTGTTGCAGCCAACCTATTTAAAAAACAACAACAACAAAAGAGTAATCTCAGTCTACCCCTGCTCTTACACCACTGGGTAAGTCAAAATATTGGAATAACACCCAAGTAGAACAGTGCTAATACTTCATCAGTCTTTGACATGAAATTGTGGAAAACCCTCTAATGATTTACTTTGGATTTGTTTATCTGTTCTAAATTCAGGATATCTTTTTTTTCCCTGCAGATTTCCATTTGTTTCAGTATATATACCAAAACCAAATTGCTATTGTTATGCAAATTGTTTCATTCAGATTTCTTTTTGTAGCTGCTTTTGTTTCAAAGGTTTGCATAACTTGCTAGGGAACTCATGCTTTAAAAATACGTATTTTGAAAACAAATTCACATTTCCTGCGGGAGGTTTAAAATAGCTGTACAAAGGAGAGTTAAAGAAAAAAACTAATTACTCTTAAAAGAGGGGTATCAGAAGTGAGGTGTTTTAAGTTACTCAAGGATTATAATGGAAGAGTTTGTTCTGACATAGAACGCAGTTTCAAATGCAAAAGTATCATTGGTTCTAATTTCCCAAAAAGAGACTTTATTTTGGGCACAGACACACACATACATCCTGCTTTTCCAAATAAGCTTCTTTATGCCCACACTGAGCTGCAGCATCCATGTCCCACTTTGGCCTTCAAAGCTCCAGCCTCAGAGCATCGCTGAGACAGGGCATGTGCCCCAAGACCCTGAGCACAGGCTTCGTGTTTCGGTGCTGTAGGTACCACAGCATGGAACCTGAAACTGAGGAGATGAATGTGGCAGGCAAGACATCACACCCAGACATGGCATACAGACAAATGAGTTGGGTTTGTGTGACAAAGGATTGGTCTTCACTAACGTTATCCACACCAGGTTTTATTTTTGGCCAACTGTAGAGTTGGTATGACAAATGCCTTTTTAAAAAAAAATATAATCAAAATAACTTGCAGTCATTTATATTGGGATTCCTTTTCAAACACAGGAAAGCACAGACGAGGTGTTTGCACTGAAATTCTTTGGTTACTTTCACCTGACTGTAGCAGGAGAACGTACTTTTAATCTCTGTACTACAATGCCTTCTACCATATTCTTTAAGGATGTGGCTAGTAGTAATGAGCAAAGAGGATTCTGAAATGAATTATTTCTACAGCTACTGGATATGAAGAGCATTCAAAAAGTCTAGAACCTCCTTGATAGTTTATCATTCAAGATGACAAAAGAAGATTCCACATTATCATTAGGAATGCAACATTCTGAGAAGACAGTGTTGGTTTTAACAGTTCTTCACATCAAATTTCACCAGAAGTCATGGAAAACAATACATGTTTTTTCCTCAGTTGTGTTTTTCTAGGAGTAAAAGACTTCACAGTTCAAACACTGCACGCAGACTCTCTAAAACTTCTATATATTTTGTGACTAGATTGTTGAGATGTTTATTCCATGACTTGCACTATTTAATCAGACAGCAAGGTCAAGAAGGCGCAGCAATGCAGAGGCACACAACTTCCATTAGCCTAATATCCCATTTCTTGACTGAAGAATTCAAATTGAAAACAGACTTGCCCTATACAGGTATCCGTATACCCCTGAAGAGCACCAACTCTTCTCTGAATAAACAGTAAATATGCCACAGGTGTTAAAAGAATAACCCCGAGCTTTCTGAGCTACTGAGACTCTACATCCTAATTCAGACTTGATTTCAGAACTGGCCTTTCCACAAGCTAAAAAGCCTAGAAAAGTAGAAACAACAAAGCATTGTTGGTTGAGTAAAAGACTTCACAGAAAAGACAAAAAGCAGAGCTGCTGAGCACCCCAAAGGAACCAATGAGGTGTCTGGAAAAGCCAGAAGGTATGGAACTGTATACTGGAGTAAGAAATTCAAGTATGCTGCTCTAATATACTCTTCTCTTGAGCTTAGTCCACCTACTAAAAATTAAAAATAAAAGCATTTAAGACAACCATCCATCCACGGTATCCACAAATGAACAGAGGCTCCTAAGGGAAGAAATGCACAAAGAACTCAGCAGACCTGGTGCAGAAACTCAGTTGGTACCAAGGGAAGAACTCAGGTCCTCATGTTCTGAATCACATCCTCCCGTCCCGTTTTCATAGGCTCCTATTGACCTAAATGACATACCTGTTGTTACTAAAAGAGTAACTGCTCCCCTCTCACACATGGTTGTGAGAGACTGAAAGGGTAATGTCTCAAACACTGTGTCAAAACCGGTTCTGCAACATCCAGCCACAGGAGAAGGGACATCCCTAGTAGTAGTAGATGGGAAAATTCGTGATAAGGTGAATTGTGATTTACATATCAGGGACAAGCTAATGAGCCGCAAACTAAGGCTGGCTGGCTGATAAAGGAGGTGGGGGGATGTGCTGAAGGGCCCAGCACGGCACTGAGGGAAAAGACCCCAGACTGCCACCCATACCTCTGTGTGGGACATGACAACCATGGCAAATCAAAGGGTGGAAGACTTGTACAGGTCCAATGTAGAAAACATAAAAAGGTCCTGTGTTTGAGGAGATAGTTATGCTAAAGCAGAGTATTATAAATATAAATCACAAATAGGGCGAAGCTGATGATCCACAAAGTCATTCCCAGCCACATTCCACTGAATTATAATTAGACAACCAAGCAGGAATCTGCCTGTCTTCACCACTTCCATCTTTTCTTTTCCTCCTTGCCTTCCCTGAAGCATACCGTTTTGTCAGCTAGATGTTCAATCAAACTAGACATCAAAGACGACTTGCTAGCTAAATCTCAGCTGCTTGCATAGAGTCAAAGGCTACTTACCAACTCCAGGGATACAAATTTTCTAGACAATAAAAAAGAGGCCTTGGAGTCAAAGCCCAGCAGTTGACTTGACAGTTTTCAAAATAACGTAAATAATGCTGTACTTCAGCAGTTCTCATCAGTCACAAAAAGGAAATCAAAGCTCTGTGCAAGAAGAAGTGTGCTGCAACGCTTATAGCAGAGATTTTACACCTGTACATTCATCAGTAAGCAGCAGACTTTCAAAGTGCAATACCCTGTTCAGACACTGCCATGCATCTGCCCTTACAGAGCCACAATGCACAGAAGATGTGGCAGAGCACTTGCAATAAGAAATCAAGGCTTACAGAAGTATACATTTAGGAAATTAGTACTGTTTTAAACACAATTTGAGAAAGCTCAGGGAATTTTTAAAATGTCAATATCATACTGAAAAGTCATTGAGTATTAGGAAGATTTTTCAATATTTAGGAGCCCAACTATAAAAACTCCTTTTACTTAAAGATTTTATGGAATTACATTGCGTATGATTGAATTATCTAATGAATTATTAAGCATCAGAATAGTATAATCAATACAATGAAACAAAAAGCAGAAGTAAATAATATTTAGTCCAACAAATTATGCAAAGCTGTGTATTCAACATCTTACAGACCAATGCTTCAACCAGTGACAATGAATGGACCGCTGCATATATTAAAAGTTTATGAACAGACAAGAAATAAGAGTCTTGTAACTCTTTGTTCTTGGTGTCAACCCAGTATCAATCAATAAGGCATAAGTTGCCAAGAATACCCACAATTTGCCTCCAGTGCTCTACTCCATTTGTATGTTCAATACTAAGTCTTGTTCTAGCTTCTCTCACTATGAGACTCTGTAAAAAGTTTAGATGTGTAACCCTGGTGCCCCAGATCTTGTCCCTAGCCATAACCTAAACTATGAATCAAATAAGCCAAACCATCCAGCACAGAACATTTCATAAACCACTCGCAGCCATCAAATCTAGACCTGCTGAACCTGCTATGTGATCCATGAATAAGTCTAACTCTTTCTGATGCTGTTCATAATCTTAAGCTAATTTTATCCAGGACAAAAACATATACCAGTCTTTTCTTCTGAGACAATAGATTTGCAGACACCGAAAGATCTGCCAGTAACCAGTTCCCCTCTCAGATCTTAAACTCATGCCTAATTCTACTGGGGACAGTCGAGAAGACCTGCATAACTGTCTCAAGAAAAGCACATCTCCCTAGAGAAGTCATCGCAGTTTTGGTTGTTTCTCCTTACCTTTCACGTTGTCTAAAGCTCTTTCTTTGCTCCACCTGTACCTTATTTCCAAACCAAGAATACCAAGGCAGATATCCTTTCCCAGGCTCAAGCGGATGCTACGTTTCTTCAGACAGGTCAGCTTTCAAGAAAAAGTATTCCTCCCTGTAGCTAGAAGGGTTATTTTAGAACAATTTTTAAATTGTTACAGCACATGTTCTGACAAGCAAAGGATAATTCCATTCACAGATTAAAGAAATAACTGTATAATTTGGAAGCAATTTCTTTCTTACAAAACAATCGATTGAATATCCTGCAAATGTAGGAGTAAAATCACCAGAAGTGTGAAGCACTCAAGTTCTGTATTCTTAGGTAAATAACTATTGACTTTTGTATATACAGCTCATATGATGCAGTCTCCAGCTGGTTTTGCAATCATGCATACTTGCAATAAAAAAATAAGCTTCAATTTTATGTCAATTATCCATTTCCGTACATCAGCTTAAAGGCACTCGTTTTTACATACAAATAGCAGCGAGGCTACTAGTCAAATGTTCAAGTCTTTCCAATGGGTTCCTTGAACACAAAGGTGATGAATTCTTTCAGTGTATATTCTAATACCTCAGTTACCAATACCTCAGGTTTTTTTTACAGCAAGCTGTCAGCTATGACATGAAACTTGTGCATATGTGAAATTAAGACCACACAACCCGACTGACCAAAGGCAATGCACAATATTGCAGGAAATAAAGTAATTAATATATGATGGCATGGCTTTATGACTTTTTCATAACAATTCAGTTGCTAAAACAGGAAGAACAAGCTACATAGAATGCACAAACAGGTGTAGTTCTGCAGGATGAGTCTGTCATGCAGGTATTTTACAGCTATGTGGTTTGGAAGGTATGGACTACATACGTGATTTCTACATTTTCCAGTTTAATATTTCTTTTTTCCTCCTCCATACAAGAACCAGAAGGATTTAACCTAAGTGAAAATATCAGCAGCTTCCAGCCAATGGAACAATAGTCTATGGGCTACTTAAATCACATTTTAAAAGGTCAAGAATTAATGAAAATCATGCCTAAAAGTAATTAAAATCTTATTTCACGCAAGAACAAAAGTAGTAGTTTGTCACATCCGGAAGAGAAATGAGAACTATGAGAAGTTGCTCCTGAATTTCTAGATAAACATGATGTTGACTATTCAAGTCATCAATCCACAGAAACACAAAAGCTGCACTGAAGAACTGTTGCCATCAACTCCAATGGGAAGCAGATTAAGACCGTGGTTTGCAATACTACAGTGTTTTTTGACTGCAACAGAAACTAAATTTAGACCCAGTTACATAAAAAATACTAATAGCCTTAACACTTTTAATCAGCATAAGAGGTTTAGAGATACACAAATGATTTAAAGTCTGTTGACTAGTTTTATACTGCATTTGCAATATCATGCATTAGTAAAATCAGGGAGATTATGAAAGAAATACTGGAGCATAATAAAATTACATAAAACATGAAAAGCAGGCTACAGTGACGGCTCACTTTGATACTAATAGAAAATTTACCAGAATATATCAAGAACATAATTTCTCTAGAGATTCCTGCTGCCAGGTAGATTCAAAAAACAGGCTGGACTCTTCCTAAATGCAGTATTAACTCATATGATCCTACAAAGGGCAAAAAGTAAAACGCTTGCTATCCTCAGAGTGTTGCACACTGCTGATCCATGGCTGGCGCAACAGCACGAAGCCATCTGGCCGGCTTCCAAATGCCAAGTCTGGCACGGTATGGGCAATATGCTCTGCCAGCTGTGCAGCTCCTTCAGGAGCTGCAGAATGGCCAAAAATAAATAAATCTATCTATCTATCTATCTATCTATCTATCTATCTATCTATCTATCTATCTATCTATCTATCTATCTATCTATCTAAAAATCCCTGGTAATTTTTAAGGATAGCTCATTATTATGGCTTGCAGAGCACCTGCCAACGATTTATGAACTATTGATCACATCGTGCTCAGGGTTTTTTCTCCATAGCAGCTGAACAAGTTCCCTGAAAACAAAGGACACAGCAATATTGTCCTAATACAAATAATGACTTGGATAAACTATAACCGTTGCTCCAGGCATGTGGTAAAATTGCAAGATAGGTGGCAATGTCCCACCTCCCACTTTATGATATGTAAGCTACACCATGAAAATGTTGTCATGTTCACGTCTTGAATCATCTGTGACAGACCAGTCGGCTACATGTAGGTAATCCTCTTTTTTTTTTTTTAATTGAATAGTTCATTGCACAATGACACATGTTCCTTAAAAGCCTGTTGCTGTCACTGTGTACTAGGAGATACAGAAATTAAACAGCTCACAGCTAGTCCTGCTGAGTTTTAGTGATGACTAAGTTCTATCTACGTTCAATTTTTTTCTTTCAAGAATCTTTCAAAATCCTCTTGTACAATTTTTCTATATGACTGTTGCTACTGAAAAAGACATATTACCTACCCCCCTTCAGAATTATTTCTGAGAAATGCTGGAAGTAATAGATGAGATGAGCATACTCTAAGACTTATCCAGATGGATTAAAAAAAAAAAAAAAGACTGACTTTGAAGTAATTACTGTAAAATATACCTTAAGGTAAGCATTATCATTGACATCTGGTCAGTCATTCTGAAACCAATCATTCTTTCTACAAAACGATACAGATCTGGAGAGGAAGTTTCTCCAAATTAGATTAACTGCAATGGTTTTACATAAAACCGCAACTTTAAACAAAGCCCAATAAATGGATACTTTCAGCTTCTAAGCTATTAATAATTTTTTCTTCACAAGAACTCATTCTCAGTGATCTAAGCTGGCTCAGTCTAGATTAGAGCTCTTGTTCCAATTTACATGGCTGTAAAGCAGCCTAGGAAATGACTGTGCTCTGTGGCACAACGTTGTGGTTCAGACCTGGTGAGAGAACTAAACCAGACCCCTTGTGGACACAGCAACTGAGTTAAGTGACAACTCTGAGAAGGTGTCAACGAAACCACCAGCGTGAGAAACGGATCACTCCAAGTGTTGTTGCTTAATAATTGTATTGCTAGGAGTTCCTTCTTTGTAACTGATACCTAATATTCCTATAAACTTGCTACCCACAAACAAAGGAAAAACTTATTTCTGTTTTATCTAAAAAAATCCTTTAACACATTGGAGATGGAATAGTTACTTAGCTGCAGAAGTTCTGACATTGTTACTTGACACTAAATATTATGCTTCATTTTCTACACCTTAAATATCAGGAAGGGCACGATAGCCACCACCACATGATGATCTCTTTCCACTGATCTCCCTGTGTAACTTTCCAAAGTCAAATTTATGAAAACTGGTGTCAGCGTTGGGCTGAGTTGGTCAGAAAATTTCTGGGTTTTTTTGTTTAGTTGGTTGGTTGTTTTGTGGGGTTTTTTTTAGCTGAAATTACCATCATTGCAAATTTCTTTAGAACCATTTGTCAAAAATACCTTTTAGAGATGTTCTTCAGAAAAATGCACTTCAGAAAAACAACTGCATTGAAAATGACAAACGTTTAAGAAAAGCCTACACAACTGAAATAATGTATTTGCTCATTATCAAAATCAATGAATAGTAAATTGAAGCTACAAAATACACTTTCTGGCAGATGCTTGGCTCGTTATCATCCAGCTGTTGAAGCCCAGATCCAGCTTGAATCACCTAAGAGGATTATGCAACAATAGGCAGGTTATTACTGCTTAAAGCTCATATACCAAACATGCTTCTTCATAATGTTTTGAGTTTGTATGGAACCTTCTGCTCCAGGAAAACAACTATATTGCTTATTGGAAGTTCTACTCGAAAACACAGTCATTTTTTGTTACTTCCTATTGCCGTGGTGATATATAACCCGACGAGGAGAATAAAATTTAAAGTGCCACTGCATGAAGAAATCTAGTTCTCCCTTATCTTCATATCTCCCATATTTATCAAACTTCAACTCTCTTGCTATGCATAGGAAAACTTATTTGTCAATTCATGGGTATTTTAAATGCTACTTCTGTATTGCTCTTCTGTCGCTGTGAGCTAGTGTTACTGAGCTGAAGGGAGCTACCAGTTCACTAACCGCTGAACTGCAACCGCTCTTCAGAATTTCTCTGCCAGAAACATTAAGACACCTTTTAGGACAAGGAATTCAGAATTTTACTAATGTAATTAAAGTAATTCAGATTGTTCCAAAACAACACACTCTTTCATCCTTTGGTTAATACTGCTCAAGCAGGGGGATACACACTAACCATTCACAATATATACTGCTTACCATGCAGGGAGGGTGCAATTTTAGACCATCCAAAACATTCAATGAAAAATCTGCCCTGCTGGAAACTTCATGGAAGATGATTTTCTACAAAAGCTTGTGCTATTATAATGGAAGCTTTCAACTTCACTGAAAGGAATAAAAGTACTCTTTTTAAAGATGAATACTGTTCACACCAATTTTGGCTAACTATCCTGTTCTGTACGTGTGGGAAACAAGCCACACAATGGACTCCCATTTACAAAATAAATCCCAGTGATGCAAATTTTGATCTTTGTGTTGTCTCTCTTTACCAATCAGAAAGAGTCTCAGAGAAGACTTAAGACTCTCTAAAGTATTTTTAAAAATAAATTTCAACAGGCAACTTTAAAGATTCTTCTGATCTAGTTTCATTATCCCATTTTAAACTACCATCAGTTCCTGATACAGTTTTCAGATCAAGACTTAAAATTCTGTTTACTGGATACATTTCTTTATCAGATTCAACTGTGAGACCATCTTCCATAGCACAACCTTTTTAAAAGTACAAAAACATCTGTAAAAGCCATGAATCAGGATATTATGCAATGTTCAGATCCTTAGAGAAAGATTTATTTTGCCAAAGTCTCCAAAATTTTTAGTGCTTTAAATGTTCTTCCCAGGCACTACACTCCCCTCTCCTAACTGAAACATTAATACACATCATGCCTCACCAAGGAAATCTTGGTTCTGCACAATGGGTTTTATGGTACAGCCATCTATAAAAATTATTTCGATTGAGGGGATAGGTAGTAAGGTCACTCTTTGCTTGTTTACTCCACATGTATAGTGTTTGACCACAATAAGAGACAAAAGAGAATTCCTACCTATCCAAGCAAGTTTTACCAGCAAATAGATCTCAAATGATCTTATGAGGCTCTGACTGAATGCAGGGCAGACTACCTTTCCATTAACAGCATATTTTGAGAAGTGGATCTGGTTAAATCTAAATATTGTGCAGGTAAGAAAGATTTTCAGCTTCACGTCACCTCCAGTACATACTGCCGAAGTAAAATGATTAAAAATGAGACTGTGACCCACATAAAGCTATTTAACTTCTTTGTAAAGCTATGGTTAGACAATGGCAACAGCTTAGCAATTATAGAATCATTTTATTATTAAGCAGTTCTGTTTCTACACTGTCTTAATCTTTTCAATGATGTCTTCATAGCTGTGGTGGGTTGACTCTGGCTGGACACCAGGTGGCCACCAAAGCTGCTCTATCAGTCCCCTCCTCAGCAGGACAGGTGACACAAAACACAGTGAAAAGGCTCACAGGTCAAGATAAGAACAGGGAGAAATCACTCATCAGTTACCATCACAGGCAAAACAGACTCGATTTGGGGAAAATTATTTTAATTTATTGCAAATCAAATCAGAGTAGGGTAATGATAAAATAAAAACAAATCTTAAAACACCTTCCCCTCCCTCCACTCCTCCCTTCTTCTCGGGCTCAACTTCACTCACCATTTCTCTACCTCCTCCCCCAAGCAATGGAGGGGGATGGGGAATGGGGGCTGTGGTCAGGTCACCTGTCTCTGCCACTCCTCCCTCCTCATGGGGAGGACTCCTCACACTCTCCCCCTGCTCCAGCATGGGTCCCTCCCACAGGGAACAGTCCTCCATGAACTTCTCCAGCATGGGTCCTTCCCATGGGCTGCAGTTCTTTATTAACTGCTCCAGTATGGTGTCCCTTCCATGGGATGCAGGAACAGACTGCTCCAGCCTGGGTCCCTATGGGGACACAGGTCCTGGCAGGAGCCTGCTCCAGTGTGGGCTTCCCACAGGGATACAGATCCCTTTGGGCATCCACCTGCTCTGGCACAGGGTCCTCCCTGGGCTGCAGGTGGATCTGTGCTCCACCATGGACCTCCCTGGGCTGCAGGGTCACAGCCAGCCTCACCATCAGCTGCACCACAGGCTGCAGGGGAATCTCTGCTCCAGCACGTGGAACACCTCATGCTCCTCTTTCTTCACTGACGTTGGTGGCTGCAGAGTTGTTTCTCTCACATCTTTTCACTCTCTCTCCAGCTGCAACTGCCCAGGTTTTATTCGCCTTAAATATGTTATCCCAGAGGCACTACCACTGTTGCTGGTTGGCTCAGCCTTGGCCAGCAGTGGGTCCATCTTGGAGCCAGCTGGCACTGGCTCTATTGGACATGGGGGAAGCTTCTAGCAGCTGCTCACAGAAGCCACCTCTGTAGCCTTCCTGCTACCAAAACCTTGCCATGCAAACCCAATGCAATATTCAAGGACACAGGCTCAGGAAGAAGAGAATACAAAAGCCAGTATTTACCCACAAATGCTACAGACTTTGGGGATGGGAGAAGGCAAGTTTCTGCCTTTCCTGTGCCTCCACACTCCCTTGGCTCTTCTTAACTTAGGCACTGAATTACCCAAGGCTCTTGGAAGGAAGTAGTTTTACATGGTCAGTAAGTACCAAAACTAGGTTTGTCTTGACGTGAATATTCTTGCCCTCAAGGCCAATAGAGCAAAGAGTAAGAAATGCTACTCCTTGTCAAATTTTTACTGCTAATGAAGAAAATGCAGGAGTCAAAAAATACAGCAGCACCGACATTTTGTGGAGCTAAGGGGAAATGAATCTTTCATTCCAGATACAAACAAGAACCAGATTAGCAACTCCAAAAATTACAAAGAGCAGTTCAATTATTATTTAAAGTGAACCACAGTTAAGAACGACGACAACAAAATAGAAAAGAACAATAATAATCTATTGGAGAACTGATAGCAGACCAGGCAAAGTTAATGGGCATTTGCTTCAGCTCCACGCTGCTCACAAGGAACGAATGCAGAGCTGAGGCACACGCCTGCCCTGCAGCGCAGCTGCAGCTCGTGCTGTGGTCACTACAAGTGTCCTGCGCTCTCCTTCATCCCTCTCACCACCAGAATTGTCCACAAACCCAGCTTGCCCCAGGCCCAGCACTCAGATGACTATCACCTTGTATGTCAGCTTTCCAGGTCTGATTTCAAGCCACGCTCACACTGAACAGACTGAAAAAAGAACAGTTTGCTGGTTTGCTCATACTTGAGCCTCTTCCTTAGTGACTCTCCTCTTTACCAGAAGATGTAGGAATTTAGTAACTGACAACACTGCACTTTTGTTAACTGAATTTGAATCAACAGATTAAAAAAGCAAACCAAACTAATAGATCTATGATCCCACTGCCTTCTCTTTATCCCTTTCCTAAAAATAGCACTACTTTTAGTTTGATTTCCTATGGGTTTTTTTCTTTATTAGTATACTCCATGCAGGCATGTGTGATCTCTGCCTACCGAACGTCCTCAACAAAGTAACTCACTTTATAAAAGTTCATTAGTATCTGCAACAATAGTAATACAATAGTATTCACCAACAAGCATCCAGTATCATACAGATTTACACTGCTTTGCTACAAAACAGCTACAAAACCAGAGCATTTCTAAGAAGTTCTGTTTGTCAATATAATGGAAAATAAACATTTTTCTACATTGTTGGGGAGAAAAAAAAAAAAAGGCATCAAGTCATGCAGTCATTCCTAGCCAAGATTTTCTTTGTATAACAAAATACATTTTCACTCAGCATTAAATTTCCAAGATTTTTTACATTTGCAGTATATAGTTCTAGCAGGTTGTTTTTGACACGAACTTCAGTTTTAAGTTACTATTTTAAACAGAATAAATAGTCTCTGTATCAGATGGAAAACTCTTTGACAAGAATGAATGGCAAAGTAAATTATCCTTCCACTGATAGCCCACAGGGTTACTTTTTGCCGCTTTTTCAAAATGTTTTATTTAAACATACACAGAGAGCACATGTTACGTTGCTGTTGTACATAAAAACAAGCGAGCAACCTTCCACTGCCAAAGCTGGTGAGATCATTTGTTTGCAGAAATTAATTTCTGTGAAAATAAGGTGCCCAAACTGTGTTCCTCTTTACCTAAAAAGTGAGGCGAGTTCTTAGTATCAGCAGCAACAATAAGTGCCACTGCCAACTAGAATGAAAAATGGCAGAAGGGCATTAAATAAATCACATGAACTCAGATTTCAAGATAAAGGATCTTCCTGAACGTGGTTCATGGCACTCTGAACAACCAGCGGTGCACAGATAAAGGCTTAGACTTTGAAATTGTTAAAATCAGAACTCAAAAGATTTCAGACTTGGTGTACTTTTGCAAAAGCTCAAAGTTACAAATGCTGTGAGTTTGTACACAAGTTACTCTGAAGCACAGTTACTGTATTTTAAGTGGCTTGACAATACTATCTAGTCTTCTTAGAGTACCTTCCCAAAGTAATTTTTTGATCCTGCAGATTAATACTTTAGAGTATGAAATTCTGTTCTGGATCAAATCAGTAATGTTAGGATACAGACAGATTAACACTAGGGGAAAATTTAGATAGTCTAGCTTTAAGTGGGTTGTTAAAAGTGTACATTGACCTAGCTCCATTAGAAAAGAAAAAAAAGACTGTCTCCTAAACCAAAGTTATTAAAAAAACCCCAAAACCAAACCAACCAGAAAAACCAAACCCCACACAAAACTAAACAAACAAAGAAACCCACATTTGCCTATCTTGGAAGAATGACTTTTCAATATTTTGTACTCTTTGGCAGGGAATCTATGAAACCAAAACATCTCCTGACAAATTGAACCATTACTGAGACGGGTTCATAGTCATAAACTCATTTGTAATGTGTTATGTGGGAGACAGCAAGTTGTAATGGTTTGAAAATCAACAACACGGAATGTACCAAGGTCTATGAAGAACAACAGGAGCAGTTCATTACATGTTCAGGGTAGTTAATTGTTCTTTATGAATTAGGTTTCCCCTGTATAAATTAGAAAACTACAAAAAGTCAAAATTGGGAGAAATCTCCATTGCCTTTAAAAGTTCAAGTGAAAACATCTTTGCAGCACTTTCTTTAGACAATAGCGTATTGCTTGTATAAAAGGTCTCTTATCCTATAGAAGTCCTGACAGAGACAGCCTTCCAATCCAATGCGCCCCGTTTCAGTCTGAAACAAAAGATATTTCAATTTATTAGCTTCACACTAATGAGAAACTTGATTTTCATTTAGAATATTATTTACCAAGGTTTAAGACAGAGAACACCTACCCTGCGAACAGCCACCAGATTGTTGCACACAAGCACTCCTCCTACAAATTCAGCTTGTATACCTTCTCGCAAGAGAACCTGCTTGAAGTCAGACAGTCTTGGCTCATTCATAAACACAGACTGATGTCCAATAACCTTTAAACAACACACACAATGTTAATACTTCTGCTACTTAATACCTTCCTTTTTTCCAAAGATTATCTCATCCTTGTATTGGCAAGAGTGTGGCCTAGACTACAGGACTATAAATGAGAAGACTGGTTCTATTTCTGTTCACCTGAAGCAAGACATTTCCAGGTTAGGAATGCCTTGGAGGTTACCAGTCAAGTAAAGGAAAAGTTTCCTTCTTTGCTCACATATTAAAGACAAATGCAAAGCTGTCATTAAAGATTCCTCTTCCAAGCCATGCTATGCCAGGGCCAGAGCTGCAGGAACTGGCACTGCTGATCAGTACGTACTTCCATGACAGCTGCCATGAATCTGAACAGACTTCAGAGTTGTCTCCACATTCATCTAGCTCCTAGAATAGACTATATTTAGGACTGTGTAACAGTACCTTAAAAAGCAATTCTAGGATTAGAAGGCATTGTAATAATTCACTGACAAGATTAAATAATATCTACTCACATGCAGTACTTCAATGAACTCTCAAATCACTACTATAGTAGCAGAGGCATGAATTTCAAAGATCTGTACCTCAAGTATATGAAGTATTTTCTATAGCATCATATAATAAAATCCAAGAGTGACTAAACACCAACTAATTTCTAAATCTGCAAGTACTAACTACAAATACGAAACCTGCTAATTAAAAATCTTATATTCTCAAATAGATGGTAACTATATGTTAGGTACTGTTAGTGGATGCAAGAGATCACCCTTGCTGAAAAGTATAAAATCTGAACAAAGAACAGCACCAGGTTTAACAAAGCCAAAAAAACCCATGAAGATCCAGTTTCAGGTAGGCTTTCATTTGAATAAGATCACAATATCAATCTCTACACACTAGAAAAAAAACAAATACAGAGCTCTTCAAAAAATAATCCCAGATCAGCATAATCTCTGTACCTCATGAGGTGGCAGAGGTTCCAAAGTAGGAATGATCTCGCTCTCCTCACACATCTCCTTGTCGTCATCACCGAAGAGGCTTTTCATGGCCTTCTGCTGTGCAATAACACTGGAGTCTGAAGAAGGCATATCCACTTGCATCTCTGTGTCCTCATCTTCCCTCAACTCTCCCTCTTCCAAAATAACTCCAGTATCCACTTTTGAAACCCGCATGTCCAGAACACCATCTATCCAAGCCAACTCAGCATCTTTGGCTTTACAGAACTGAAGGGAGCTGACAAGAGAATCTTTCAACCTGACCTGGGTTGCACAAAAATAAAAGTACCATTAGTTTGATGGAAAATGCAGAGAGTTCTCACTTCAAACTTTAAAAATTAGCAGTCTTGCTTTCACTATCTGTCTACATCCGTTTGATTCATACTCTTTTGGGGAGGGAAAAGAGGGAATTGGTATCACTAAGGCAAGATGTACTATACTTTCAAAATGTAACTTGTATAACCCTCATGTCACTACTCAGCTTAAAAGACAGCAGAGATCAATACCATCAATACCTTTTTTGTCTTGGTTAAAATAAAAAAAGAACCTATATGACTGAAAACTTCAGTTAAATTCACAGCAAGAGCAATCAATTCAACATCAGAAACCTTTTTTGCAGCCAAGGAGTTCCTCAGTTAGCCTTAGTAAATTTAAGGAAAATTTCTATAGATATTTAGGTTACTGAACAGCAGTTCCATATTTCAACCTTCCAAAAAAAAAAAAAAAAGGTATTTTATTGTAATTTGTAATTTTAGATACCAGATTTTAAAGGGACCAAAACATTACCTTATCCTAATTCCTCTGATGCATTCCAGGACTTTAGCCCATTAAATAAAGCCCTCATCTGAAGATTGTTATTCACATGATATTGTGATGTTGTGCGTGATACTTATAGTGGAATCGAGGCTGCAACCATACGAAGGTTACTGCAATTAACTACCCATTCTATGAACTTTAAAAGGACAGAAGAAATAAAGGACTAATGCCTAAATTGCATGTAAGAGACCCTCCTCTAAACAACTTTCAAAAGTTGAATCAGGACCACATATGATTTTCACATGCTTCACACAAATTATCCAAGTTTTCTTCTTCAGAGCTTAACCATGAAAATTAAATGCAACATACTAAGACAGTGCAACACACCATCATAACCTCGCTTTCCAAGAACCATCAAATTAACTCTTTCTGAGGGCAGGGGTGTCTCGTTTATGTATTTATTTTCAACATTAATTTGTTCCTAACTTTATCTGTTCATTCTTGGGTACTATTTAGGTACAAAGGATTTTTTTCCTCTTCCCTCTCTAAGGCTCCCCTTCAGATTCCAAAAAGAATCCTGAATTGCAAGTAGTGTACAGTAGTGCTCTAATTATAGGTATCAGAAATCGGTTAAGACTCGAGTAAAGCAAACTGATGTCTCCATGGACACAAACCTTGCCTTCTGCAATACAGGTAAAAATGCACTGATCTTATGTTTAAGCTTTTACACTCTTCTTATGAATTATAAGCATAAGGAGAACGCTTACCCAGAAGACAGAAAAAAAGCGAGTAATGTCTAGGTCACACAAAACCAAGTATGCACATAGGGACTATTGTCTCTCCCAAAGAACAGAGGGCCAAGTCACAATATATGCCAATACAGCTCTCCTACAGTTCACAGCACTTACACAACTAACACGTTCCAGTACCTTACCTGGTAAATGTGAGTTTCACTGGTTGCATCTACAGTTTCATGCAGTTTTGGCACGTAAACTTTAATATCTTTTCCACCAAAAGCTCTGCAACACTCTGCAAGGTCCTGACTGGCCTCAGGTGGTCCGTGGACAATGACCAGTTGTCTTGGTTTCATTTGGTTAATAATTTTTTTAATTGAGTCTCCATCTGAGCGTCCTTCATAATCAATGTATGTAACTCTGGCTCTAGTTTGAATTAAAAAGCCAAGAAGAAAATGTTATAGTTTAATAGATTAAGCCCTCGAATGCTCCAAACTATTTTATTTAAAAATGGAAAATATTTTGAAATTATTCTGCATTAGCAAAAGCTGTCAGCACAAGGTATATTACGGATCAGTAAAATACAGAACTGTTAAATATCAGCATGCATGTGTATTTAACACTATAAATTCCCCAAATTCACGTACATAGTTATTCAAATATGCTTCTGTTTTGGTAAGTTGTTATTGTAACAAAATATATACACATTTGAGTATCTCTGCCAACATACTACTGTATCGTTTGTTCTTCCTCTTTCACTGTCCCTATCAGACAGAGAACAAACCGTGAGTTTCTTAAGAGTCGGAACCATAGGACTCCGCACTCTGCTCCCAGAAAGACAAGTGAAAAAATAATTTTGACAGGCTGGGAGAGAGGAAAAAAAAATAAAGGAGGCAAGCAAGCCCTTTCCCACTTTATTAATTCCAAGCTAGCCTTTTATCTAATTCGCACAGTACTCATGCCATCATTCTAGAGAACTGACAAGAACAACAAAGCCACTCACTTAATTTCCATGGATTCTGTTGCAGAAATGCATTTGGTAGGAACATCTGATAAATCCTGGTCCATAGGCTCTTCTCCATTTGTCAAACCAGATTCTAATTTGCTTTTTTCTTCTTCTGTTGCTTGAAGTTCTGGAACTAGAAAATCCTCAGGTCTAAAGAATGAAAGGCATTTTGCTTTTAATAGTCTTACAGTAAAACCAAAGCACTATATAACATAAAACCAAACTATGCTGACCGCTACTGTGGAGATGTTTTGCAATTGTTATTACCAAAAAGTTTCATTATACTTGCCTTCAATAGTTCCACATCTGAACTAAGCTCATTTGGAAAATGTCACCTTCCTATCTTAAAAAGATTCTGGGATCTTGGGAAATACCAGCAACCTGAGGCTTTCTAGTAAGTATCCCTTATGCAAACAGGACAAGTATTGATAGATTTTTCTAGGATTACAAAGATCTTTCTTCTCACTATAAATTTATCAGAACTATGTATAATCTAAAGCAGATGAAAAAAGTCAGGTTAAAAAAAATATATCTGACAAAATAAAAGCAGAGAAAAAGAAAAAATAAAAGCCTGGAGTGCAAACACATCCTAAGAGGTGCAACCACAGGCCAAGTATCAGCACTCGGCAGCTTCAATCCACTCATAAGCTTCCCGTGAGACTTAGTGTTAACTGTCCTAACTGTTCAGAAGTTACTGCAATTTGAAGAGCATGAAACAGTGCTACAAAAGACATGAAACAATTATTTTTATTACTTCTATTTTTGAATTATTTCATAGCTATGCTATATGTTAGCATGCATTACCACTACGTACTTGATAATTTCACCGTATTCATCCCATTTAATTCTTTCTTCAGGGGCTGGAAACATTGGATAAGACTTCTTTGCCTGTTTGAAGAAACTTCCTTTCCGGCTACCTTCACCTTTCATCATCAAATCATGTTTGGTCTTATGTACAGTTGGCTGATCAATATCCTCTTCAGCATCACTCTCATCACTGGAATCGATATCTGCCCTGAAATGACATTCCAAAAAAAACTAGTACTTTTTTTCTTCAGGTTTAATATTACATAAACACACTGACTGCAAAATAACAGTTGACATAACACTGACCAACGACAAGGGGAGTTTGTGGATCTGAGAAAGAGCTCACAGCCAAACAGCAGATGAAACACATCTATTGTATCAACCGTTCCTGACTCCTCAGTGCTCTCACACAAGTCCATCAGAACTATGATTTTCATTTATCCCTCAAAATGGTTGAAGCAGCAGAACAACAATACAGAAATCTCAACTCTGACCACAAAATCAGAATGTGAGAATTGCCAATATACTTAATACTTACTCTTTAGACTGTTCTAACTTTTTAGCTGCTTCTTTCTTAAGCTTCTCCTTTTCTAGGTATTCTTCAAGTTCTTTTCCTTCCAACTTGACACGTTTTCTCAACTGCAGATAGAAAATGAGTATTATTGTGAGTAGCTGACATAATTTTAATACTTTTCCTACACATTGCTGACAAGAATGTTTGTACTTAAGTACCACGGGCAAGTACAACTTCTACGTCACATACAAAACAAGATTATGCAAACACGTGGTACCTTGCTGTGGCAACATCATGACAATGTTATTAATTAGTAGAGACTAACAGAAAAACATTTCTAAAACATTGAAATAAATTAGCATTAAAAGGATTTCTTAAAACAGCTTCAGGAAACATCCCTCCAATAAGTGAACACAAATACTCTGAGATAAGCAGTGTTTTTTTAATTTTTGTATCACTAACATCAAACCAGAAGAACCCAGCAAAGACATACTAGCAATCAAAACAATGTTAAGTTCTGATTCTTGTTTTCTGAAAATCAATTTAGAGCATAGGTCACTTTGGATAATAGTGAATTCTCATAATATTCTAACACTGTAATTCAATGTTCTAAAGCAAATCTGAAACAAAGCTACATCATCAGGATTGAAATTATCACTGCGATCACAGGGCATTGCCATAAATTAACGTTTGCCAAAGAGAAGTAGACACAGAAATACAAATTATTGAAATAATTTGAAAGCATGGCTAACAATTAATTGTGTTCTTCTAATTCCTAGCTTTCGCTCATCTTTCTATTCTGATGGGATATATTATACTAATTTGACTTGATTCTCCCCTCATCCAAACCCAGAGTATTTTCCAGCAAGAATAATCCATCATATATTGCGACCTGTACATAAATGGCAAGCGAAGTTTTTCTATTATAACAAAAACACAAAGAAAAAATGTTATATAAAGATAAATATTTAAAAGCAACTTCACGCTCATCTCTATGGAGTACTAATTTTTCCACACCACCAAAAGGCATTTTGCAGTTCCTAATATAAGACCTATTTTTAAGTAAGTTTTCCATAACTGGTTATACATGCAACATACTGATTTTAGATTTCCCTCTTCCTCTAAAAGCATTTCAGTAGATCAAAAAGAAAATTAAATTTGGTTTTGCTCTTGTTTCCCCAGATGGCCCACAAAAATTTTGAGATATATAGACAACTCTTACCTCAATATCTATAACTTTTTCAGAAGGATTATCAATCAGAAATCGTGCTAATGTTCCAGGTGTTGTGCGATAAGTTAAAATTATAGAGTTTTTGGAATCCTGGCACCATTGAATGAAGAGATCTCTAGAAAACCCACACTCTAAGTCAGGTTGACTGGCAAGAACAACTTTTGGACTAGGCACTCGAGCCAGATCAGACAGACTATGACATAAGGAGAGATGGCGGAACTGGAAAGGATTGTTCCTCTTGTCCTCAAAGCATCTCAGCAACTTGTCACTCATCCATTCAACCTAAAATATGTATTAAGAAAAAGTTATCTATAGGAATGCAAGTTCTACAATACTGCACAAACCTGATATGGGGTACTGGATGCAATATGCAAATGATTACATCAGTGTTTCTCAGTAAGTGAAGAAATAATGCTGAGTGTAAACAACATAGAAACACATACTTTAGGGACCTCTTTTTTAACAGCTTTAAACTATGCTCACAAGTCTTGTGATAAAAACAGAAATGAGTATCAAGAAACATGACCACAGCCATGACTGGACTCTGTTACCTGATCAAAAGATTTGAGACACAAACACGCACTATAAAATAAAGACAACATCCAGTATTTAGCCATTTTCTAATATTAAAAACAAAATACTTTTGCATACATACTCCATTACCCTCTTGATAATTGCATTTTAAAATTAAAACAAACCTGTGATTTAGAGAACTCCACTACATTGTAGCTGACATTATTCAAAAGTGCAAGGGAGTAGACTCCTAATCCTGCATCTTTAGTTCTCCAGATCTGATCAAGAAGTTGAGCAAGTTCCAGAACTCTGCCTGCTGTATCCACAGCTATTAATACGTTTCCATCACCTCGTAATGTCTCCAAAACATTAGCTAAGAAGAATTAAAAACAAAACAAAAACCTATTTATACTTCACACCAAAATTAGAATGTCTGTGGCTTGAGGGTTTTTTATCACACTAACAACAATAATCGAAAACAAACTGAACACAGAAATAAATCAAACTTCAAATGAGATCCAAAACCACATTTCCAGAAAATTAAAGGGAGATGGGATTTTCTTGGTAGCTCAGAAGATCTCACTGCCCTGATACTACTTTTTCTTTCTTTTTCATTAAAAAATAAATAAATCTGTTAAACCAAGTTTTAAAAACAATGTGCCGAGGAAGGTCATTATAAACCCCCTCAAGAAGAGATTAATTGATACTGCATAAAATACATTATTTTCAGGTATGGTTCTTTGTTTTCAGGAAAATGTTTAACCCATAAGATCAGTACCATCTGAAGAGTAATTCAAAATATGTAAATTTTAATAAAGGTTCTTAATTTGGATGCTGATAAATTTCTCATAGAAAAACATTTTACAGTGGCCAATAAATCACATTACCACTACTTTCAAACCCAGGATACATACTCAGTAGCTGTTCATCCCTTTGTTTCCTCCTGGGCTGTACGTAAGTAGCATTAAATGAATCCGTAATAAGCAATGAAGGTCTGCTCAACATTTCCAAGGAACATCCATTCAGATGGCTGTAGAAAAAGGTGAAATCTCACTTTTTGCATTTCTACTTTATGAGCAAAAAAATAAAACAGTGAGATTCCAGATGTTTGCATGTACAGAAATCAAATTTCCCAGTAACTGAAAAATAGGATCTCACGTATAAACAAATCAAACAACAACTCACAGAAAATACTTGAGACTAAGGGGATGTTTAAGTCCAGGTAAATAAGTAACTTACATGTAGCATATATATACATATCTGTTAATATCTAAAACTGACTATCAGTAAGAAAAGTGATAGCTTCTGGTGGGTTTATTTTTCTACCTTACTCTCTTCTCATTTGCCTGAAGTCTTTTTACTCTGAATTCAGTTTGGCTTGATGCATAATTCAACACATATTCATTAATATTAACCAGCAAAATTTATCTTATTTCAATATTTATTTTCTTACTCCTTTTCCTTTCCTTAAATAGGCATTTTCAGGAAGGAAGACAGGGTATAAGAAGTATCCTGTCTACAGAGGAAGAAAAGGAAGACTTTTCTTCAATGTTTTACAAGAGTTTAAAAGCCAATAAAGTTTTTCAGTCTTAAATATCTAGCAGTTATGCAGTAATTTTTAACAGTCAAAATTCATCTATGTGTCCTAAATCCTCCCAGGATTTTTTTTTTTTTAAGTAAATATGTGTATCCCAACCTAAATACAATTATGCTATATGACTGCATTCCAAATTCCATCTTGACAAGCTGGAATTTAGTACATTGTTCTAAGAGTTCCTCTTCCTACCTTCTGAAGCAAGATAGTTCCAGAAAAGAAGGAAATTAGGTAAATGATAACTCTCTTTTTTACATGACTAAGAGAAGATTCATGTTATCTTCCCTTTTAAAAATCACAATAAAAGCTTTTCTGAACTGCATGAAACAGAAGTTTTCTGAATGTTTCCTGCTTCAAACTTACAAATAAATAAAACTGAGTGGAATGAAGAAACCCAGAGCTAACACTTGTTTCAAGCTGACTAATCTGAATGCAAGTGAAATCACCGGTCTTATTAGAGCTGGAAAGGCACTGCTACTTCCATCTGTTTAGCACACGCTAAATGGTGCACACCTAACACAATGTCTAAGAAATATATATTGCTATGTTGAACTTACATCTCCCTCTTGTGGTTGAAATCAACTGCATAAACAATTTCTTCCTCTCCATCTTTGACAATCTTCCAGATTGTGCCTCCTATCATGTGGCCAGCTGGCAATGGTGTGATTGACAAACCATGTCCTTTGCCTACAAAAGTTTTCAATATTTTAGGTACATGTATTAAAGTCCATTACCCTGAATAAGAGAGTAATTTTAAATAACTGAACACCAAATTTATTACTGGGGAAAAAAAGTCAAATGAAGTATGAAAAATTGCTAACGTATCTGTCCTTCCCATCTGACCAGTACCTTCAGAATTTTTTGCAATTCACATCTATTTTGCCTCCAGAAAAAACAACTGAAGATCACTTCTTCCCTCTATCTCCCACTGGTACTAGAGGCACTGCAGAGCTGCTATAACTACAGGCCTAAACAACAATAAATTATGTAACAAACATATGATATGAAAGCAAATACATGGGTGAAAGGCAGACCGCTCTCTGTGGCAACACAAAATGTTTACTCTATCATTCACTGCCTAGGTACGTATAAAAGCACATATAAATCACACAAACTGGCAGTTTTCCAGAATGACAAACATGCAAATCAATCGATTCCAGGAAAGGTGTCTGTGTGTTGCAGTCAAGACTGAAGGACCTTTTCAGCACCTGATGACTTTTTTTATGCACTGCTGCTCCTCACCATTGGTGCTGGCCTAGATCTTTGTCAGAGAAAAACTAGACCACCCATGACCACTCCCACTGACTTTGCTGCATCCCACCAACTAGACCTGAAGTGCATAGCTTTAATAATAACTAAAAAGTACATTATCTTCTTAGATGCATCCATCGAGTCTTCTTGAGTCACATCAATTAAATATGAAAAAGATATTTTTGAAAAAGTTTTTCACTAAAATTACTTGTAAGACGTAAAAGTTGGCAGAACAGATATAGCCTTGCTATAAATACCTTGAAAAAGGTTCAGTAGCCTTTCAAGGATCGTATCCCATTTCTATTTTCCAAATTACAAGCATGCAGCATTCAGGAACTGGGAGATACTGCATCTTAGAGACAAGTTGTTGGTGACTGGCCTGTCTTTGTTCAAGAACTGCATTCCCATTTCATTCTGACCTTTAAATTCAACAAGAGTGAAAACCTGCTGACTCCCTGGATGCCACAGCTCCTAGCAATAAGCTATACTGGGAATTTATCATGCAGAGTCAGTGAAGCCTTCCTCATTACACAGAATCACAGAATGTTAGGGATTGGAAGGGACCTCAAAAGATCATCTAGTTCAATTCCCCTGCCCGAGCAGGAACACTTAGATGAGGTTACACAGGAATGTGTCCACGTGGGTTTTGAATGTCTCCAGAGTAGGAGACTCCACAACCCCCCTGGGCAGTCTGTTCCAGTGTTCTGATACCCTCACTGTGAAGAAGTTTCTTCTCAAATTTAAGTGGAACCTCTTGTGTTCCAGTTTGAACCCATTACCCCTTGTCCTACAGTTGGCTGTCACCGAGAAGAGCCTGGCTCCATCCTCCAAAAACTGTAACTTAATCTCTGCAACCTATCCATTCTCTAGAGAGCTTTCCTCTGTGCTACTAGTTACTGAAGAATTCTGAGGTATCTACCACTTGGCATGAGTAAAAACTTTTGAGAGACATAAATAAATTCCAAGAAAAGTTACAAAAACACAAAAGAGAAACAAATCTCTAAACATGCTTTGGCATGACCTTCTCCTCGTGTAAGTTCTACCCATTTCCACATACAATTATGAGGCAAATATGCAGCTGATATAGACTGATACAGGGCTACTGAATTCAGCCCTGCAAAATGCACAACACTCAAAAATGTACTCCCTTAAAAAAAATCAGGTTACTTTAAATCTTAATGACTCTGCCTTTCACCGAAAGTCATTAATTGAAAATTTGGCCACAACTTTACCTTTCAAGTTCACAATCTGAGAAAACTTCAGCTGTTGTATCTTATCAAATGCTGCATCTACATCATCCAATGTAAAGAGTGTGAAATCTTCAGTATTATGGCGGGACTACAAACAAATAAGAAATATAGAGCATTCAAGAACCTGAGCACTCTACCGTATCAAAGATGTCATGCATGAAAGTATCAACTTGAATATACCTGGTAGAGATCATACATAAACATCTGTCCCATTTTATATACAGGAATAGTTGCATAAATGGCACAATTCAAGCCCATTTTTCCCACCGCATATGGAAGAGCTCCAAGGTGTAGAGGATCAGGATGAGAAAGAAGAACAGCATCAACCTGGTGTACATGTCTACAAAAAGAGGGACAAAAAGCTAGTGAGAAGAGTTCTGCAGCAAAGTTTTTAAAAGTATAATTAAGAGTTACAGATATTTCCAAATGTTCAAGTACTTAAAAATGCAAGTGACTTCTGAAAACATAATTTCAAGGTCAGGAACACACAAGCTTCACTTTAAATTCTTGATTAGAAAGACTTTATTTGGAAACCAGAAAGTAGATTAACTGAGGGGACAAAAATATTATCAATGCAGACATGTCACAAATTGTTCATTCATGTAAAAACCTAAAACAGGCTACAACTTTCCTTCTCATGAGAAAGACCAAGAGGACAAAAGACACAACAATCCCTAAACTGATAAGGATCAAACCAAAATATCTTTTTTAAAAAACAAAAACGGTCAAAATTATCATTTAAGAGAAGTAGCACATATAATTTCGGGGTTTTATTCATCTTAAAAAGATTTTTTTTTTCTTGTAAAGTGTTGCATAAAGTAAGAACTGAGACTAAAACTTACTACCTATCATGACTGAAAAACCTGAGGGCATAAAACATATGCAACAATTGAAAATACAAGTTGGGCTGAAAGCTTTTTGTTCCATCACACAGTAACTGAGGCACACGCATTCTTGATGGCTGTTATTAAAAAGGTGTTTTTATCTAATTGCTTCTCAGAGAAGACACTTGAAAAATTCTGTAAGTTAGCCTTGGTAAATAATAAACCTCACTTAAAATACTTCAAACACTAGAAGTGTGTCAATGCTAGAAAAGGGAATCTATAAAAATAGTATCACAAAGCTCACAAAGTATCACAAATTTGTTTAAGGAATTTCCATGTTACAGTCCTAACCTTGTAACCAGTGTTTGCATCAGCAAAGCTCCTTGCTGTAAACCTGCAGAAATTCGGTATTAAAGGCTATACAGGTTTATTTCTTTGCAGGACTGGGATAACTAACAGAAGCTGTTTTCCTGACTGACAGTCTATTCCACCTGAAACAAGAGGCGAGAGTTGAACCACTTTGTATTCAGCCTACATAAACTAATGATTTTTTCATTTAAAACTTATTTAACCATTCTAAACTAGTTTAGAGCCCAGGTCAGCCTCCCATAAACTCTGCTCTATCATGTTTATGAAAAAAACCAAAACATTCAAGCCAACAAAAACACAGAAGAGTCTGTGAATCACAGTTAATAGGTGTAACTCATTAGACGCACAAGAAATAAAGAAGTTTTTATCAGAAATGTTTCAACAGTATAATTCCCTTCATATTAAACACATTTCAAGCAAACCAAAAACAACAATTTTGGATTTAACATCACCATACGCATAACAGCGCATGATATTTTGATAATTTTTTTAAAAGGACAAGACCTATTAAAAAAAGTGTACAAACTGAACTACTTACTTCCTCAGAGAATCAATAATATCCATAGAAAAGTTCTCATCCCAGCCACAGTCCAAAAGAAAACGAAATTCATCTACTTGCAAGAGGTAGCAGAGGGCAGACTCCTCCTGCACACCTGAAAGCGTAGTCAACTTGATAATCGATGTCATTTTCCTCTCCAAGTGTTTAAGCTCGAAAAGAACTAACCTGAATGGGGGAAGAAAATGTTTAAATGACTAATCCAAACAAAAAGTCTAGTTACTTAGATCTAAATTCATATATTTTTGAGACTACACTGAATAGCAGGTTGTGAAGAACGATCAACACGACTACTAGTTATCAATTATTAAGTTGTAGGTCTTTTGTTATCAGGAAGAGGTGTTTTTACAACACAAAAAAGGAACCGCAAGGAGCAGCGCAGCTCCAGCAGCTCCCAGCGCAGGTTGGGTGGGCACACCGGCCATGGCGGTCCCAGGGCTGCGGCCCCTCACGCCGCCGCCTGCCCGGGGGGCCCCATCACGGGCCGGGCCGGGGACTCCGCAGGGCGGCTCCAGGGCCCCGCTGGGTCCCCCCGCCGAGACAGCGGCCCAGCTGTCTCCCATGGGGGGCCTCACCGGCCGGGCCCTCCGCCCGCTCCAGTCCCGAGAGGAAGAGGAGAAGGAGGAAGAGATGGGCGAGTTCGGCTCGCACAAGCTGAGCGCTTCACGCCTCAGCACCGGGCCAAGCCCGGCTCCCGCGGGAGGAGCGGAGCGGGCACTCAGCAGCGAGCGCCGGGGCCCGCAGCGCTGCCGCCGCTCCCCAGCGCCGGTACCTGCCGAACGGGCCGCCGCGCGCCGGCCTCCCTCAGGCCCACCGAGGCGCGCGCCCACCGCCTCCGCCCCGCGCGGCAGCACCCGCCATCTTGCGGGGGGCGGGGAGAAGGAGGAGGGAAGGTGGGAGGGTAACGGACAGCACCACCGCGAGGCCGCCGGGGGTGAGGGCCGTTCCCCCCCGCTCCCTGCGCAGCCGGTGGGCTCTCCCGGCCTGCTCGCGCCGTTAATTGCCCTTGGTGTGGCCGCTGCGCGGGGCCTGGTGGCGGTGAGGAGCGGTGAGCAGCGGTACCGGTGGGGCCCGTCGCGGGAGGGTGTTTCCGTGGTACCGGCGGCAGCCTCCCCCGGGAGTGCCTCGCCATGTTCTCTGTCCTTTTCGCCGGGACCTGGGGCCGGGCGGGAGCGCCCCTCAGCCCTGGGGCTCTACGGCGCTCCTGGCACTGTGGGCACAGGCGTGTGGGGGGCGGTGGGTTTCCCGGGCAGGTTCGGGGTACGTGTCGCCGGGGCCGGGAGGGCTGGCAGGGCCCTCTCGTAGGTCGGTACTGTGCGCACCGGGCGGAGCCGCCATCGCGGCCGACTGAGGGAGCGGCCTCGAGGGGGCAGCGCTGCCCGCTCTGCCCCCGACCCGCCTCGGGTGCCAGCGGTGTCCTGTCCCGCGGCGGTTGCCCGAGGAGCTACGCCGTTCGTGTCTGTATTCCTGGGTGGTTATGAGGTCGCAGCTGTATGACTTGCTCGGTGACTCTTAAAACTTCCAGCAAGGTGCTAACCTGGAAGGCTGTGGTTGGGCTGAGGAAGGCTCGCTGGATTTTTAGAAATGTCCTTTTTTTATTTGTCCGTTCCCCACTGAATGTCCAGCTTTCAGTCTTGTTACAGATAGCAAAGCGTCCATCTATGGGAGTTTGTTATAAATGCGTTTGTAATGTCTTGTGAAACAGCAAACTTCTGTATCATTAGAGTTACTTCAATGGGTATGTTATTCTAGAACATTTTACTGCTACTATTTCCCCAGGGATGTTTCTATTTCTCACCGATTTTGGGATAAAATCTCCCAGGGCCAAGAGTTAGTTAGGATTATTTCTAAGAAACCTGTGTATGGATTGGAGAACAGAATGTGTCTTGTAGGGAGTGTTTGATGGCCTTCATGTTTATTATGCTGTAGTAGGATCCTTGTGAGATTAAACGTGCCAGGTATGCAACATTTTCCATGTACAGGCTTTTCAGTAACTGTTATCTGTTCTGCTTTTCTTTCTAGCAGTCATGGTGAATTTCGCCCAAGTTGTGCGTGATCACTGGGTTCACATCTTTGTTCCCTTAGGATTTGTGATTGGATGTTATTTAGACAGAATGAATGATGAAAAACTGTCAGCCTTCCGAAACAAGAGCTTACTATATAGAAGGTCTGTTTTATGATACCTGTTAAATACATATTTATGTTCAGTTATTTTGCAAAGCACTTCTCTATTCTGTTTGAATCTTAAACATAAAAAAAACCCAACCGTGATGCAGTCAAAATATTAAAGGGAAGTAAGCCCTAAACATTTAATCAAACATTCATGGTTTTCAGTCACTAATGCCCTCTGAAAATTTGGGCTTTAGGAGCCATCTTACTCATGAAAAAAAGGATGTGTAATTCTATCAGTGTGACATTTTAGTCAAAATATTTGACTGCACCAATGAACCAGAAGTGTTGATGTTAATAAATTCTATTGGTGGAAGCAAGGTAAACAAATGCAGACATTAGTGAACATTAAGATTTGTATCTGAACTGATTTGTATCTAAACAAACTTACTAGAAGGGTGCACTACATGAGTACAAAAATATAAAGTAAACATTTAATATGCAGATGAATAAGAAACTCCTGTTGCTAGGAAAAAGTCCTCTGAAATAAAACTTAACCATTTGCTTTCATTATACTTTGCCCTTTACAGAGTAGTTAATGGAGTAAGAAAGTAAGCTTATGACATAATTAACAAAACTGTAACATTAATATTTCACTATATAGGAATTGTTAGTGCTTAGCACTGTTTTTATAACAAAAGTAAATTTGCAATGGTACCTATAAAATGAAATCTTGAAGGACTGAAGTAAAGAACATGACTTCAAACTTTACTACAACATGTACATTCAAGGAAAACCTCTAATGTAGTATGGGGTCATTATAAGTTAAGCCAGTGGAAAATGTGTGAAAGTGTGTACCTGTATGTTAACTGGGGGAGCAGAGCTAGAAAATGTATTTTAACGTAAAATAAATACCAAGTTAGGGAAGTGTTTTCTGTAGATGTGAATTTTCCTTCTTATTCTCTGTGTCCTTGAAGATTGTGCAGGTAGAAAATGCAGTCTCTTGCATCTTATTGTTGTTTGTGAATTGAAAATGGAAAATTATCTTTTTGGACCCTTAATTAGTTTTTAATTCACTAATTATTGATTTGAAATCAAATAATTTGCAAAAAGAAGGTATTTTCACATTAGTAGAAAGGACTTTTGCTCTCCAAAGCTTATTAATCATTAACTGCTGTGAAGTTCTGAGTTATGAAATGTAGAACCATTATTTTGTCTCTATAAAACTTCAGCAGGAAACACATTACTTGAATTTTAATTTTCAACTCTTTAGTGGTTATAGCAAACTTTTGTCTTAAAAGTGCTGTAATAATTTTAAATTTAAACTAACTACTTTCCTAATTTGTGTTAAAATAATAACCAAGTTTTGAAAATCTAAGACAACATCTTTAAATGTTTGTGTTGGCAACTGTCTGTGTCTTCACTGAAATATATTATTATATATACTAATTAGCCTGGACTTAGTGACTGACTTCTCAGGGAGAATTTAGGTAAATTAATGCATTGCCTCCTCTGTCTCTCCTAATTCTGTATTAGGCTATAAGGTTAGTGGAACAACGGGAGCAAAAATCATGCTGCAAAGCATGGACTAACAGTAGCAGTGTTACGATCAGTTTGCAGGTGAATTTCTTTTTTAATCTGGTCTCACCTAAGTTAGTTCTGAGTAAGATAGTAATTTTATGACAAATCCCCCCACTGTTACATGGGGACTGCTCTTCCTGCAGTTGCTGTTGAAGTTTGGCTGGTATTTCAGCTTATTGCAACAATCTCCTCTGCTTTCAGACCCACTTCACTTCCCAGTAAAGTAATGAATTTTTGTATTTGGAAGAGGGACATTTTTTTTCCTTTTGAATCCCATTGTGTAAAAAAATCTGTTAGCTCCTTAGAGGTCACCTGTTTTGTGCTTCCATTTAACTTAATGGTAGTTAAGAGGATTCAATCCATTGAAGACTTGGAAAGTAAAGAGGAAGCTTATCAGTATTGAAGGATTTTTAACTGATGATGATTGCAAAGAAAGTTAAATTTATACTTAACTCTCAAAAGTAAGCTATTCTAGAATAATTAATCACATTTATTAGTAATTATTCTGTAAAAATTATTTTAATTTTAGTCTCCTCTCTTTTTCTTTCCCCACAGAGAGTTGAAGCCTGGTGAAGAAGTAACATGGAGATAAAAGCTGAGGATGAAATGGAAAATATTTTCACTTGATTCATCATCTTATCTCACTCATTGATAGAATAGGGTTATGGTTTTTATCTTGATGGAATACTTAAAGCTACAGAAAAGGACATCTGCAATTTATCAGTGCTAGTTTAACTTCCAGTCTTAGTTTTAGAAAGGTGATTTAATTACATGGCTAATAGGTGTCCAGGAATTCCATTAGTCCATAAGTATTGAGAAACTTTTGTCCTCAGAAGTCACACTCTGGAGTAGCAGGAGAAAGAATTACATAATAAAGAAAAATCTATGCAAAAATCATTTATGTTGTTAATGATCTGTATGGTGTGAAATTCATGTCTGCATAGCTCATGTATGAACAAGCCTTCAAAAGAACACTTCATGTAGTCACAGAATGTGGTCGACGGTTGCTTGGGTTTTTCATTGAACCTGAATAAGTTTCCTTCCAGGTTTCTTCTGAAGAGAGGTCCGGAGAGGCGGCGGGGGAAGGGGGAGACTGACGGGACGGGCAGGGCTGAGAACACGGAGGGAAGTGGCGCTGCTGGGCGGCTGCTGAACTTTCAGGTTGTTCTCGAATTCACGCCAATAATACGAGACGAAGGGGCGGTACGTGCTTGTTTGACGAGCTGGGCCGCCGCGCGGGGCCGCTCCCGGCCTCCCGACCAACAGGGGGCGTTGCCATGGCCGCCAGGCCCAGCCCAGCTGGGGGTCTGTAGGGATTGGCCGCAGTGGGTCGTCGAGCAATGGGAAGGTTGATTGGCTGGGGAGGTCACGTGGGGCGGAGGCTGCTGGTGGTTGACAATAAACATGGAGTCAATCTTCCACGAGCGGGTGAGTGGGGTGGGTTTGGTTCCGGTGGGGCCGGCCGGCGTGTAACGGAGTGCGCGGCTCGGGCCGGGAGCGCCTTCTCTGACGAGCTGCTCGGGGCGGCGGTTGGGTCTGCCGTCCCTGCCCTGGCCCTGAGGCAGCCCCCGCTCCCCGCGGGGTAGGCTTGGCCTGTGCCCTGCCCGGCAGGGCCGCTCCCCGGTGTCCTGCCGGTGGCCGGATGGGGCAGCGGCCCGGTTCGGTCTCTCTCGGGAGAGCCGGGGCCCTCTGGCGCGGCGATGCAAGTGCCTGAGGCGTGGCGGCTCTGCGGGGAGAGGAAACGTTGTGACTGGAGGTGGACGGGGGTCAGGGCTGAGCCTCAGCGCTTCCTCTCGTGCGTTGGCTGCTCCGCTGGGCCTTTAGCAGCGGGCCGCAGCTGTGGGGAGCCGTAGGGAACTTCTGCTTCTGGGGGGAACTCCCGTGGCTGAGCAATGGGCATGAAATTGGGCAGTGGCAGGCAGGGCTGTTTGTGTGCTCTCAGACACATCTCTCCTCCTAGCCTGCCTTGGCTGGGTTGTGTAACGAGCAGGGGAAGGGAGAGCTGTTAGGGAAGTCCTGATTCATGTTCTGTGCTTCTGTGTGCTGACCAGTGTTTCCTGTTCTGGAGGACAAATGCTTCTGTGAACCACTGTGATCTATCCAGGTTTCCAAATATGAGCTTTTTAACGCTATTCAAATGTAATTGTCCTTTTTCATGTGCTGTGCCAATATGTCTGTACCTTTGTTATGTTAACACTAGTTCTTATACATTGTTCTCGTGCATAATGGTTGGCTCATTTAGGAAATAAAGCAAGATAATTGAATAACTTTATTAAAAAAATACTGTTTTGAAGTCTATAGAAACTGAGGTGTGTTATTTCAAGCTAGGTATAGGTAGAAAAACTTGGGAAGAATTGTCGTGTTTAACAGCTGCTGTTGAGAGGATGAGTGTTGGATTTCAGCCACTAAGGCCTCTGCTACAGTGGCCTTGAGTTCCAGTCTATATTTGAAAATGAGTTCCAAACAAGTATACCTTTCTTACATAATGAAATAATAACTTTTTTACTACAAAGTTGCTTTGTAGTTTAATAACAAAACTCTGCTGAAATTGAAGTAACAGAGCATAGCACATTCCAAGTTATAAGCTGATGGTGATTTGTGGTTACTACAGGTTTGGGGGGTTTGGTGCAGCCTTGAGTGTCTCCCACATGAAACATAACTGCTCCCTGGTTAAGTTAGTTACACAGTTAAGACATTAGACCTGAATGGCTGTTTTTGGAGTACCAAGTATTTCTATGATGTTATCATTATTATTTTAGGGAAAACTTAACTGAACCTCTGTCTTTCTTCTTAAGGGGTATTTTTCCCCATCAAGTGCACTATCTCAGTTCCTGTCAAAATATCTAAAGTGCTGCATGCCCCACCTGAATCTGCACACTTCAGATGTTCCAGTAAATAGGCATGAAAAAATGATGGTTTTTATAAAGAAAGTTTAACAAAACAGATGTAAGCCTGTGGCATTTTTAACAAGGATAGGATGATTGCAGAAAGCAGGACTTAAGCCCCTCCCTTAGAAGTTGGCTCTTTTTTTTGTAAGATACAGGTGTTTGAAAACACTGAAAGCAGGGCAGCAGTTTGTATCAGGATAGGTTTCAATGAGGGGATTTCAGATCATGGAAAGTACAGTATTCTCTGCACACACACAAAAAAAGTTAATTTCTGTTAAAAGCTGTAATATCAGTTTTCTGCATTTTGCACTTAATATATACAAAATTTGTATATGAAAATTAATGTTTATTCCTTTAAGTTGAAGCTATACAAGTACAGAAAGTTTCTTTCAGTGAAATTAAGATTTAAGCCTGTAATACAACTCTTTTTCAAAGATATTTTAGTATCTCAGTTTCATGCAATTTTGGTGGAGAAACTTGATTCTTGAGCAAGTTCTGTTACAGTTTTAGCATATGACCAGCAGCAGGGATGTGGCTCTGAAAGGTTGGAAGGGATCTTTAGTCTTGAGCTTCTTGTTGTGGGAAGGACATGAGCTGGAGGAGGTGACAGGGATCCCTTGGACCCTGGTCATACAGCCAATCTGGCTTTAATAACTCATTGCTCAATTGAGTGATGAAGCCCTAGGAAGATTCTGTAATCTTGGGAACTTTTGAGGTTCCTGCTGTAAGGGGGATCGTGGGAGATTTGTGCATGTGATTTGTATGAGGCTTTCGTGGAAGTCTGAAGAATATTCCTCCAAGGCGTGCTCTCCTGTTCTTAGTTTCTGTGGGTTTGGTGAGAGGGAACAGCGTTCCTGATTTTTGTTAAGGGGATTTAGTTTTGTCTTTAATATAGTGCATGTACATTAGCATTCTTAATGAAAATAAAAACGAGGTTAAAATAGAAAAGCAGGATTGTAAAAGTGATGTTAATATTGTCTTGCACTTTTGGTTTAGTTGTGCTTTTCATGGGGAACTGTAATGTGTTTTGGTTTGGTGTGGTTTTTTTGTTTGTTTTATTTGTTTTTGGTTTTTATTTAACAAGGCAGTATTTTATCTACACTTATGACGATGATGGAGCCTAACATGCATTCATTCAGATTAGATATTTTAAAATTTGTTCTACAAAATAATAACTGACATTTCTAATTTACTGATTTTTAATTTGGGTTGACAGTCTAAAAATATTACATTACATTTCTGTTATCTCCAATGTGCTGGATATGTAACAAAGTATCTGAAGTTTTTTCCATTTAAATGGTTTATCAACAAAAATATTTTCATTGTTTAATATGCTGATTTTTTTTTTCTTGTAATCTCATAGTCAAGATTTTAGAACCAGTAGTATTATCTTCTTTTATCTACTTCCTATATATACGTTTCATGTGGAAAATTAGCTTTACTGCTCATCCAGCTCCTAATCATTTCCTTGGTGATAAAAAAAATGGTTGTAACCTGAACTGGGTGAGTAACCTGACATGAAGGAAGTATATTCTGTAGAAGTATACTTCGAAATCTCTCCGAAGTCATAGTGCTCTGCTTTCTTTAACCACATGTGGAGAGCAGGTTGCCAACAGCCACACCTGGCAGGGAAGAAGAGTTGAAAAACAACAAGAGCATCTATTGCACAAAACATTCAATTGTAGTGTGATGGTGATTTGGGAGAGGACAGAATCCACTGTCTTGGTGGTTGTAGAGTCCTTGTGCGATTTGGTCAGGCCACCAGCAATTTTTACAGTGTTTTCTAAAGTAACATTTTAACAGGAAATTTATTTCCTTTGAGGAAATATAGTATGTATGCGTGTTGTTTTCTTTTCCCATCAAGCTGATGAGAGAATTGTATTCTATAGCTTATAGTGTAATACATCCAAAGAATATATGGCATCCTGGGCGAGTGGGGAGGGCAGGAAGTTTGCCAGAATGAAATGGTTGAGCCATTTTACAAATCAGAACAACAACATCATTTTGTTGTTATCTCTTTTTTTTTTTTTTTTTTTATTCCTGTGTTAGCAAGAAGGCTCGTTGTGTGCTCAGCACTGTCTGAATAATTTGCTACAAGGGGAATATTTTAGTCCTGTTGAGTTATCCTCCATTGCACAGCAGCTGGATGAAGAAGAAAGAATGAGAATGGCAGAGGGAGGAGTGTCTAGTGAAGAATATAGAACATTTTTACAGGTAAAATCTTCTTAATTTGAGGATGCTTGATATTTGCCTGAAATCTAATATTGTGTAGTACAGACCAGCTATCCTTGCATAGGTAGAGAAGTTTAATTTCCTAGTGCTAAAACTTCTTAAATGTATAGGCCTTTTCACTTATGTGTCTTAAATTTGGTGTTTTCAAATATTACTAGTACAGCTTCACAGTAATCCTACAAAAAGCTACATTATCTTCATCTTACAGGTAGGAAAGTCAGGCGTGATGAGGAGGATCAGTGATTTGCCTTTCGTTTTTGTAAGCCAGTGGTAGAGGTAGGAACAGAAGTTCTTATGCCTGGCTATCCTTCAAGCACTGAGCATATCTAATTTAAGGGTTTGAGTTTTTAATTAAAAAGTTTATTTGGGCATTGTATCAGCCTTACAGACTAGGACATACTAGGCTGTTGCTTCAAGTGTGTGCAGTTATATTTATTTTCAAAATTGAATTATTTCTGACCTTTTATGGTTACACTGTTTTTCCCTTTTCTCCCTCCCAACCTCACACTGAGCAGCAGCCATCTGTAAATATGGATGACAGTGGATTCTTCTCGATTCAAGTAAGCACAGCTCTATACTGACAGAATTTATTTATGCAATATATGTTCTCTCATACAATTTAAATGGCATCAAGCTTTTTCATCTAGTTTCCAGTTTACAGGCTTAATGGGACTAAGTGTTGGACTTCTAGATCATTGGAGATCATTCAATTAAAAGCAGTGATTTGCAGTTCTTCAGTTCATGGGCCCTTACATAGTAAAGTGTGGACTCCTGAGCTGTGAAATGACACTTGCTGGCAATAAGCTTGATTTCGAAGTTGCTTCTTATGGGAACTTCAGGTGTAGACCTTAGTATGTGTAAACATTAGTACATGCAGTCCCATATGCTACAGGTGAAAAAGCAGACTTGATATTTTCTCAAATTCTAGACTTTAGAGCGCTGGGCAATGATTACAGTGTTCTATTACAGTGATCTGCAGAATCGAAAAAGCTGCAATATTTGCATTCCAATTTTTATAACAAACTTCAGACACTTTAGAGCTGGTTTTTTTCGTTTTCTTTTTTCTTTTTTTTTAAGGACCATAATGGAAAAGTAATTAATAAGAAATACTTAAACCAGAACAACAACAAGAAAAGGTATTGAACACTGAACTGGGCCTTGTATGTAGACTAGAGCTGTAGGCAGTGCTTTGCACCTTTGGCTGTCTCCTGAGCTTTCGAAGGTGCTTGTCGATGTTCCAGAATCCCTCAAGAGCCTCTTTTCCTTATGGCAGGGCAGGGCTGTTTTTCTGTTTAGTGAAAAACCATTAACAGTTTGGCATTTCTTGTATTCTTGATTGTGCTGCTTCAATACTGAAGCTGAAAAAAGAATGCTTCCTCATAATTACATTTTTTTCCTGTCATTGCTTTGCTCACTTGCTGCGTAGTCGGCTTGCTGAAAGGAAGATGAATTGTTAATTTAAATTTTCTCACAGCATTATTTCAAGTAGTTTTAAAGAGATGTTGTAGAAGAGGTTGTACTAATGTACCTGAGTGATCCCATAACAAGCCAGCAGTGCAAAATTTTCAATAGTTACTGTGGGGAAGGATGACATTGTACTGCGGGGGAGGGAGGGCAGAGCAGAATATTGAAAGCAGAGAGATGGCAACTTATGAAGTATCTGTGGCAGATGAAGTTACAGCTTTATCTGGGGGAGTAGGTTTATTAACACGTCTCAGTTAAATCCTAATTTTGTTGCTTCCCTTTAGATATAGTATGTGTGCTGTGTTTGCGTGTAGATTCATGACAGTTGTGTTTTGAATAATGTGACTCCCAGGTTTCCTAGCAATGTTTTGAAATCTAAGTTTTATGAAAAGAGTACAGTTGTTTATAGCAGCTAAGCTTGCTTGCTTAAATTTAGATATGACTTGTTTGACTCATGAAAAGTGCTATTTTTTGACAGGTTATAAGCAATGCCTTGAAAGTTTGGGGTTTAGAGCTAATCCTCTTCAACAGCCCAGAGTATCAGAGGCTTGGGATCGACCCGATGTAAGGTGTTTTTTTCTTAGCACCCTGCTTTCATTTTACAGAAAAATAATACTCTTAATCAGTGATTTAAATCTATCTTTGAATTGCTGTTTCAAGCTCTGTTGCATTCTGATGTTTTTATTATCCCTTCTGTCTTTCATATTTTCCTTTTTGGGGTGTATATGAACATCTGTCCTCTGTGCCCTCATGATATCTCAGTATCTGTGGCATCACAGGTATATGGAGATTTCAGTAATGCTGACAACTTTCTACGTATTATATAAGAGCAGTATGAGTACTCTAACATCAGCAGTTGTACTACTGAAATTTTATTATAAAAGTTCAAATTAGTGGTAGCAAATAACTTAAACGTTAACATGCACTCCAGTATTTTAGTATTTAATTTTACCTATACCTTTTGTTTTTCTTTTTACAGAAATGAAAAATCATTTATTTGTAATTATAAGGAACACTGGTTTACAGTTCGAAAGTTAGGAAAACAGGTGACATTGTCTTTTTTTTATTTCAAATTTGACTTCAGAATGGGGGTGGAAAAGAGGTTGCAAGTAGACCATGTGTTGGCCTTTTGCAAGCTTTTGCTGCGATTTACTTTAATGGTATCCCATATTAGAAAAAAAAAAGTGATATCACAAAAATGCAGCTTTTTGTGAATGTTAGCCTGGGGAAAGACCCTGGGATTCCTCAGTAAACCTGTGGTCTAGGGAGCTGCAGCTCTGGTAGTCTGCAAGACACCTTAAGCTCTTTTCTTTCTTTCCTGCATGGAAAAATAACAGAAAAATTGTATGAGGAGGGAGGGGGGAGTTCTAGACAAGGATTAGGATCCCCATGGAATGCAAACTCAATGCACTAAAGTATTGACATTGTGGAAACAATTTTGCTTGTAGAAATGGATAGTAGGTACAAGTAAGTTCAGATTTCAAATGTATTAATATTTATGATTGCTAGTGTTTAAAAGTATTCGTCAGGATAAAGTTGGGGAAAGTAAAATCACAACTTTGCGCTATTCTAGAAAACTTCTAAAACAGTTGTATTGTAAGCAGGAAACAGTTATTAAAGGCAGGGGATGGCCATACAAGTACATGGTACATATACAATAACTCAAGTCACATCCATGTCCCTTGTAACACCAATGTAGTATTTTACTTCAGTAGCCAGTCATTCTTCTAGATCATACTGCATATGTTTTTATACAAAAAAGCTGGTTTGGTGTTGGTTTGTTGGGTTTTTTTTTTCAATTTTTGTCATAGAAAATGTTCAGGAAATAAATGTTTAGATTCTGCTGTAGTGAACAAGGGTCTCTTTACACATTTGGTTCATTTTGCAAGTGATGGCTACCTATGTTGTCATCCAGATTAAAAAAAAATCACCTGTGAGTAAAGAAACTATCTCTGCTGTTCTGTGTCAATATAAATGTATGGCTAATGTTTACAGGCAATTTTTGTATATTTGATATCAAAAAGGCTGAATGGTCTCTTAAAAGTACAGGAATGTTCCTTATTATATATGCAGGCATGCTGGGTGGAATTTTGCGAGATAGCATTCTACCTTCAAAAAGTTGGAGGAGGGAATGTCTTTTCCTTGTATATGTGGCTTGTAGCCATATGAAGATGATACTAGGTGCCTGTTGTTTAGAGGGTAATAAGAAAAGATAAAGTAGGTTGACATAGGTTTGGCCTGCTTCTCTTCTGTTACAGTTAAAGCCAAGTTAGCTTACCAAACCTTCTTCCTCCATATTCTCTTTTAAAAGCTTGTCTATAATCTATGCATTGTATTTGTTTACATAAGTTTGTATTCCCCACTCCTATGCTGTTGGTCTTCTTACCCTTTCCTACTGGCAAAGGGTGTTTTTGACGAGTTAAGTGACTGAATGACAGAATGGTAGATAGTCACCTGTATTCCAGGTGAATTCTAATATGGGCCTGACTGCATATATGGAAGTTTGGGCAGATAAATGTATTTTTGTGAGAATGGAGATAGAATTCTCCTACTACTTGAAGTGATGCTTCCTGGTTAAAATTGGATAATATTGAAAGTATGGTATACAAAAGGCTTTTCAGATTGATTACAATAGATATGGGGTTTTAAAGATAGACTGTTTTGTTGTACATGTTGAATATATTTTCTCTCTAGTAGGCAGTATAAATGACTAGCTGTCTTCAGGGAACTAGAAATTATCTGTGAATATTTCTCAAGTGTCCCTTATTGTAATATTATGCTGTACTGTCAGCGTATTAAATTTGAGTTTGTTTTCCTTAATTTTCAAATTTCAAAATTATCTCAGAGAGAACTAAACAATAGTTTTCAGCGTCAACAACTATCAAAGACAGCATGTTCAATGGGACTATTTCATGGAAAGAATTCAACTTCTGTTTCCTGTATCTATTAGTTTCTTAATATACAGCATTAATTTATGAAGGCTTTCTTCCTTCATTAGTCTGTGAACAGATTTAAAACTAGGATTAAGGAAGATTTTAGAATGATGTCTGAAGTAATTCTTCTACCATTATATTTTGATTGATCTGGTTTAATCCATTTGCCTGGTACCAGTGTTCAGTGATGGGAAAGAGCATGCAGTAATGTCCGCACTTCAGATCTCCTGTTAGCTGAAGAGTATTTGAAGAGTAACCTTTAGCAGTATAATACAGTGCTTCAAAGGACTTTTCGATAATTTATTTTTCTAGATTTATTTGGATGTTCCATCATAGAAAATGACCACAATGTACAGAAACAGATTACCGAGTAATCTTTATGCTAATTTGTTCTCTCAAACCTTTTTTTTCTTAATTACAGTGGTTTAACTTGAACTCTCTCTTGATGGGTCCAGAACTAATATCAGATACATATCTTGCACTTTTCTTGGCTCAATTACAACAGGAAGGTAATAGTAACTTGCAGATGTTAAATCTCATTAATTAAAAGTAGGTAATAATCATTATTTATTAGAACTCATGTATTCAGTTAACTACCCTTAGTTTTATGATTTAAATAGTGAAATAACCCAAGTCCGTATAATGAAAGGTAGAGCCTTACGTTGTAATAAATTGCACATCATTGTGTTTCATATAGTGTGCATTTTAGAGTGCTTATGCATGCACCTTAATGCTGTAGACTCATGATTTATTTTTCTTAGGTTATTCCATATTTGTAGTAAAAGGTGACCTGCCAGACTGTGAGGCTGATCAGCTATTGCAGATGATTCGGGTACAGCAGATGCAACGACCAAAACTAATTGGAGAAGAGGCCGCACAGTCAAGAGATCAGAGGTAAGGGAGAGATTTAATTTTAGTAGTGTTCAGTATGATTGATTTCCATGATAAATGCCTACTTGGCAACAACCCCCTTAAGGTGTAATTAGAAGTACCCTTAGTGCAGTATGCTTACTACTGTTGCACATGGTAGCAGCAAGTTGGTAGAATACAAATGGTGTATTTTTAAATGGGCAAAAACTACCTGAATAAGGATTTAATCTTTCCATGTGCCTAAGTGTTGTATAGTGCAGATCTTTAACTTCATGATTATGATATTTTTTTCCAATTATAGTAAAATGAGTTAGCAAATATTAGAAATTATGGTTAATGGTAATCCATCTATAATTAAGACTGGCTTGTGCATTCTGTCGTAAGTAGAAAATTTTGAGAAGCCCATATCTGAATTTCATATCATATACAACATACAGCATTTCTTTTTGAAATAATTTTGCTGTAAATGTGGTGCTGCTCTGTTGTGATGCATACTGCTAATATGAAACATCCATGAAAGTATAAAAAGTACTACTGCAATAATTTTATCACATTTTCATAGTGTATAAATTGCATACTGACAAAAAAGGCTTAAGGTTTTTCAGAGGAATTAATTCATTATTATTTCTTCTGCTTTGTAAAGGTAAACTGGTGTAAAATAAAAACAAACTGCTTGGCAGTAATGTGGAAAAGTGTAGTTTTACAAAGGTTCTGTTGCTCTAGCGTGGTCATCAAAGCTTTCTAAAGAGGAGGCCACATGGACTATTTTCTGCTGGTATAACTGTTTAAATAGCAATGAGTTCCAATAACTTGTATTATTGCTTTTTGTAGCCCTACTGTTTTTTAAGTTTTTTCTATCAAACAGATTCTTGTCAACATGGGGTTAGAGTTGCAGTATTTTCATTTTTACATCTTCTTTTTTACAGAGCTCTCCTTGCAGCTCTGTTGTGCTTTTTATTGTAGAAATGAAAATAACTGTTTATATAGCAGATTTTCACAACAGAATTTATTTTTCAAAAGTTAAAAAGTAGAGTTAAATCAACATTTACCTGAAATCTCACAGTAAAAGTTAATATCATTTCTCTCTGAACTTTGCCATAAATATATACATTTCACAGGTTACTCAGAAGCGACGTGGACCAAGCAATAGAAGTTAACCATCCTTTTGATGGAACAGGCATGTTAGATGAAGATGAAGAGAACTTTCAGAGAGCCCTAGCTCTGAGTAGGCAGGAAATTGATATGGAAGATGAAGAAGCTGATCTTCGCAGAGCCATTCAACTCAGCATGCAAGGTGCAGTGCTTATCTGAATTTCTCCTACACTCTTCGTGTTGCTTATGTTTTAGGCAGCTACTGAAATCAGTTTGTCAGACACTTTTTCCAGCATGCATCAAGCTCTCTAAAAGACTGGCTTTGAGGCATGGAAGGATAATCCAGAACTTCCTGAAGCTATCTCCTTTCTGATTTTTGAAAAGTTGCAATTTTCATGTTGATCGTTTGGAAGCACGAACAGATTAACCAAGGGTGACAGGTGGGAAAGGAAACCATCCTATGGTGAGGAGGAAAGAGAGTATCAAGCAAAGTTAGCCTAGGTGCTTATTTCTCCAACAATTCTCTTTTCTTCCACTCAAGTTTCAAGATGTTTTCTTAAGCTATATTTCACTTACTAACTTCATTTCACGGTAATTAGTAGGATATGTCGTGTTCTGGTTTTAGGTAGCCGTCAAAGTGAGTTCTCGGATTCATTATCACAGAATGTTCCTCAGTCACCTCACACCAGTCAGACAGACCCCCTTTCCTCAGAAGAACTGCGAAGGAGAAGACGAGTGCATTTTGAAAAGTAAAGTAGTTGATGGAAAACTGCATGTGGAAGTACATGGGATTATTTTCAGTGCTCTTGGGACATGGATGGGTTTCTGACTGGGTCCAGCTTAACTTTTATATCTTAACATGTTTTTCAAATAGTACCTGAATTTTGCTGTTTCCTCATTGTTCCTATGAAGAAAGGAAACCTCTAAGAGGGGATTGGTTAGTAATGCAACATCAGTCTTGGGAAGATAAAAAACATACATGTCACAGAAGTATTTTAAATGAAATCCTGTAAGTTTCTGTAATTATTTTCCTGAAGAAAAGCATTCTTTCTGTAAGACTTTGCTTCTGGTAATGATGCCTCTAATGTGCATCACATGAAAGGATTCTAGGTGATATTTTATGTTGCAGTTCTGGACTACCTTCTTAATACATAGAGGGGTATTGTTGTAGCTTTTCCTGCGCTCTCTCTCTTAGTAACAGAAGAAATAGAGACCAGGGAGAAATGCTATGGATTGGAGGAGTTAGACTTTGCATGAGAGGATGAGAATGCAGAATATCCAAATTCTGGGAAAATAGTAATGTGACTTGGAATATAATGTTGGGTTGGTAGGTGACAGAATGTTAGCAAGGTGAAATGATCAGAGATTTTTGGGTGCAGGGGCATACCAAAGAGCTTCTACGTCTCGCTCTTCACCTTCCTTACACCGAAATATGCTTGATAGAGGTTTCATACTGATGTTAATCTTATGCCTTCTAACACTTTAAGACAGCAACAACAGCTACAGCAGCAAGATCAGACCCCAAAGCTACATGATAAGCCAACTCTAACCTCAAGCACTCCACAAGCTGACGCAGGTACTGTTTAAATAAACTTATTTCCAGTACTGAAATACTTGTCTTTTTCACCTTTGTGTTGTGCTCTGTTTCCCAACTATCATCTGCCCACTTCCTCACTACAGCAGCCATTCAGACAATGTATCACAGCTGTTACAATTTTTTGGCAGTGAAGGAAAGGATCGCTTTCTTGAAAAGCCTGTTCTGCTTTGAATGTCACTATCCTGTTACAAAGTCAAGGGCGTTACTATTAGACCATTTGATTTCTGGCTTTGCTTTTGTTGTTTTGTTTTGCTTGAGCATTACAAATTGTGATCTTTGGGACTTGTGCCAAGAATTGGTTTTCTAAATTACTTTTAAAGTTGTAGGACAGGCCTGTATCTAGTGGAGTGCCTCAAGGGTCAGTACTGGGGCCAGTATTATTCAATATATTCATCAGTCACTTGGATGAGGGAATAGTGTACTATCAGCACGTTTGCTGATGACACCAAGCTGTGAGGAGTGGCTGACACACCAGAAGGCTGTGCTGCCATCCAGAGACCTGGACAGGCTGGAGAGTTGGGCGGGGAAAAATTTAATGAAATATAACAAGGGAAAGTGTAGAGTATTGCATCTGGGTAGGAACAACCCCAGGTTCCCGTATAAGTTCGGGAATGACCTATTAGAGAGCAGCGTAGGGGAAAGGGACCTGGGGGTCTTGGTGGACAGCAGGATGAGCATGAGCCAGCACTGTGCCCTTGTGGCCAGGAAGGCCAATGGCATCCTGGGGTGTATTAGAAGGGGGGTGGTTAGTAGGTCCAGAGAGGTTCTCCTTCCCCTCTACTCTGCCCTGGTGAGACCACACCTGGAATATTGTGTCCAGTTCTGGGCCCCTCAGTTCCAGAAGGACAGGGAACTGCTGGAGAGAGTCCAGCGCAGGGCAACAAAGATGATGAAGGGCGTGGAGCATCTCCCTTACGAGGAAAGGCTGAGGGAGCTGGGTCTCTTTAGTTTAGAGGAGACTGAGGGGTGACCTCATTAATGTTTATAAATATATAGAGTGCGTGTCAGGAGGATGGAGCCAGGCTCTTCTTGGTGACAACCAATGACAGGACAAGGGGCAATGGGTTCAAACTGGAACACAAGAGGTTCCACTAAAATTTGAGAAGAAACTTCTTCTCAGTGAGGGTGACAGAACACTGGAACAGGCTGCCCAGGGGGATTGTGGAGTCTCCTTCTCTGGAGACATTCAAAACCCACCTGGACACATTTCTGTGTAACTTCATCTAGGTGTTCCTGCTCGGGCAGGGGCATTGGACTAGATGATCTTTTGAGGTCCCTTGCAATCCTTAACGTTCTGTGATTCTGTGACAATGTAATAAACTTGGAGTAATTTCTGTCAACATTACTGGAACTAGTTTTCAGTAGAACGTAAGTATGTAGGCCTTACCAGTATTAAGTATTGGTGATCCAAAATTAATGTGTATTACTTGTTACAGACTGACTGTTGAGGATGGAAAGCTAAGTGCAAATCTCCAATGATTTTGAAAAACAAAACCAATTTTTGGGGTGGGAAACGTATGTGGACACAAAGAACAAAGAACGCATTTAACTACAGCTGAGAACTAGCTTTGTTCGTTTATTTTCTTTAGATGGTGATATGAGTGAAGAAGACATGCTTCAAGCTGCCATGAATATGTCTCTGGAATCTGTTAGAAACGACTTGAATACCGAAGAGGAGAAATGACATAACTTTTTTCCCCCTTTTATTGTCGAAACACTAAGTCTCCATTCTAACTTTACTGTGTGGATGTTGCACAAGCAGGGTTCATTTCAGAGTTCTGGAAGCAGGTATGAAAAGGGGGATGGAGGTCAGAGTTTAGAGGGAATCTGCAAATACAAAAAAGATTGCACTAATTTAGAAAACTGTGGCACTCCTACTACAGAACATCTGTTCACAAGAGTAGCTGTATTAAAGTTACTGAAACTATTGACATGAACAAAGTTAGACACGTGTAGCAGCTGTAACTTGCATTTAAAAAGCAAGTTTAAATTGTTTTGAACAATTCAAAAGGTGCTGAAAACCAGCATCAACCGATTTCCTTCAGTACTAATGGAAAAACAGATAAAAGTAATGTTTTCGTCATAAATTACTAATTTTTATAAGAAATCAGCTAACATGGGAAAATAATTAAATTCTGCTAATCTTAAATAATTTATTTTGTGATTGTTTATTCTGAATGACAAGGTCAACTTTTCAATCCTACTTGCCACTTTTGGAATGACCCATTTTGCAAGAGAAACATGAATCCATAAATTTCATACTTTGCAATTCAAGATAAAATCTTCAGTGTATTGTTGATTATGATGTTACTCCTGAATCTTTCAGTGATTTCTGACCTTCTAACACTTTCTGGTTTTACTTCTAGTTCCAACTGTAAAATTTTCAGATCCACGTATAAAGTAGGATTTTTGCATTGCTCTATTGTCTTTTGGCAGATAACTTGCCTTCTTTGTGGTTTGTTGTTGTTGGGGGTTTGTTTTTGTTGTTTTCTCTTTCGTTGTTTGGGGTTTTTGTGTTTGTTTGTTGGGGGATTTTTTTTGTGGATTTTTTTTTGTTTTGGGGTTTTGTTTGGGTGTATTTTTTGTTTTCCTCTGGTCTTTCTAGTTATGCCACTGTCTTTAAAAGTAGCATATAATCAGTTGGGTTAAACAGATCTTTTCTACCTCTTCTGGAGTCTTTTTTTCCTCTTCACACTCAACCCTTCATTCTGGCCTTTCAGTATGACAGAACTGTAACTGTGTCAAGGAGAAAGGAGGAGGGGATTCAGGTGCCATAAAGTCAGTGCCACACACATAAGGTGCATTCCTGCAGTCTGAAATGACCCCTGTGCAAGTAGCTCTTTGAAGAATGAATATTTATGTCTGTGTGGATGTTTTTTCTGAAATGCTTTTGATGAGTGTCTGTCAGAACGTTGCAGCTTTTTCAGGAATAGCCTTTATTCATGCACCTTACAATTTTTTATCATGTTGTTTCTGATCCTCAGAAAAATTGGGGAGCGAAGTATGCGAGAGAGCTTATTCTTTTGGTTTTAAGACGTTTGCTATTGATATCCAGGATGAATGTGTAACAGGGCGACCAAACATGACTTTCAACTTCAGTGCAGCAATTGAGATATATGTTTCATTTTCCTAAATGGTGCTTGAAATACAAATTCTGTTTACATATAAATTGTATGGAAATACGTTGTAGATAGAGTATGTAAGCTGTAGTCCACTTAAGGCGTAAACAAGTTAGCACAGGCATTCTAAGAATCTTTTGACAATAACTCCAAATTTCTTTTTCAAAATATTCTGAAGTAATATCATTGCACAATAGTAACATTTAATTAAAATCAGTGTAAAATGAATGGTAGCTAGATGGAAATATACATTCAGCATCAAGTAGTACTGTATTTGAAAGGGCTTAACCTCTCAGTAATGATTTGTTTACAGCAATGGTTTCTTGATAGTTTAGGATATAATAATATTATACATAATTGGGCGAAATTCTGTTTTCCTTACCTGTGTGCTGAATTTCCACCATGTCACCAGAACCACTGGTATGTGTAAGACAATATGCATTTTGACATGAGACAGCAGTACTTTTTAAACACTGATTTTAAATTTTATCTTTTAAAAATAATTGTGTTACGCACATTATCATCTGTAATGTCTCAGATTAATACAGCTAAACAATGGCTTTAAATGCCCATGTGTGCATATGCCATTTTGAAATGCTGTATTTTTCAGGATGTAAATTTCTGCTTTCAGTTTAAGTTTTATATGAAACTGAAAACAGGGATCTGTAAAGCACTGAATTATTTCTTTGCTCATCTGTAAACTACCCACAGCTTTAATTTCCCTTTTTTGTTGTGCCATAAATTGATTCAGAAATAAGACTCTTCATTTTATAAACAGGTGTGGGATGGCTATTTGATACCAGTACTTGGAACTTGGTCCTTTTATCCTCTCTTACAAGAATATAATAAAATTGTATTATTCCCATAGCTATATAGCATAGCAGCCCTGTATTTGAAAAAAAAAAAAAAGCCCCTTGAATTGCGTTAACTGTAACCTGTTACAATTCCATGTTTTTATAATCACTAAAATATGGTGGTTTGCGTTTGAACTTTCATGTCACTTTTTAAGTTACTTCATCACCCAAGTGTTTTAATATGTAAGGAATAGAAAGTAACAGTGCCTGAAAAGGACAACTGGGTCAATCATTACAGGGCTAACCATATTCCTTCCTGTGTAGAAACAGTGTCACTGTACAAACACCAATTTGATTTTCAGAGGAATGCCAAGTTTAATGAAGTAGGCACATCTGTCTAGTCAAGCAGTTAAGAGCTAGCAATTTAAGCTACATATGTTAATTGCACCAAAGGGAAAGACTAATTGCTGACAGCACATATTTTATAGGCCAGACCTAAAGTTCAAAATGTGTGGACCTGCCAAGAAGCTGTCAATAAAATAAAAAGCCACTCTCATTTTTTGGTGTGTGTTCTTTCAGTGACAAATAGTTCTCAATGAGACTGAACTATGCTTGTGAGGCACTGACTAATTTAGAGCCTTTTCCTACTGTTGTCTGTCAATCTGAAAGGTTTTTTCCTGCATTGTAGCTTTATGCCAAAGTCCATTGTAAAGGAGCAGAAATTGATTTTTTTATATATATATTATAGTATGATATTTGAGGGAATTTCAGACTTCATTCATGCAACAGATTTTTTTAGTCTTCCTCACAGTGAATGGTCCGTGTGATGTAATTTGTGGTTTTCTGCCTATAGAAATCAAAAGGGTAGAGGCAATGAATGAGTGATAGTTACATTAAATAACTTCTTAAATTACTTCTTTATGTATAATTCTGTAAACTGCTTTCCTGGTCTTATAATGAGGGCAGGAAGAATAAGTGTTGTAATGCAGTCATGCTTGAATGCAGTTCTCCTTAAGCACTGCAGGTACCAATGTGAGCTGTTGTAATGCTCGCATTTTTCTGGGCTTGAAACTCATCTGTTATAATACTGGCTTACTCTACACCATATGGGCTCCCTTGTGCCCTTGAAACAACTTTTGCAAGTTTAAATGTAATTTTCAGCTAACGTACTCTTTATTATCTTTCATACTAACTACTTTGCAGAATACTTAAAATAACCAATACAAAGTTAAGTCTCCAATGTGTTTTAATGTTGAACTATTGCTTCTATTACACATCTTTAACATGGTGGGGAGTTTAAAATAGCTTCTGCACATGTCTAGTAAACAATTCTATTTCTGTATCTCAAGACAAATAGTGTCATTTGCAAGCTGTATTTATTACAAAACTGACAATTAGGCTTTTAAAAATGAACAAGATGTTACAGTTCTAGAATGTTTGTGAAATTTTCTAGAATTTATTTTTTCAAACCATGATGAAAATGTACAAATGGTGGCCTTTTCACTGAGAAATATTACAGGGAATGAGATTGGAGAACTCTAGAACTCAGAATTGCAAATAAGTATTACTGTACAATTTGTATTAGCAGCACATATTTTTAAAGGAATTAAAAACAAAAAAGGGAATCTGAGGAGAAGAAAAATTGAAGTGGAAACTTTTTTTAAGGGCTTACATATAAAATTATGTTGCTTGCTTGGTAAGCCATTACTGTCTTTACATAAAACAAACTCCTGGGAAATCTTCATAGTTACTCACAAATCATTTAAAAAAAAAAAAGCCTAACAGTTAATACATATGTACCCATTCCCCACAAAATCCCCATTCCCCACAAAATCCCCATTCCCCATATAATCCCCATTCCCCATATAATCAGTTGTTCCAGTAAGAACAATACTTCCTATTAATACATTTGAACTGGCCTGGTCCAAATATTCAATTCTTCAGTTTCAAATTAGGAGCTTCTGTGTATTGTATCCAGGTTTGCATCTTAAAAGTGTCAGCTGTTTTGCAATAAACTACTTTAACCTGCATACACACATTTTGTTGTATTTATATTTCAGACACGGAGAGAATACTTCAGTAGTTAACCTGTCGCAGTCACCTCCTTCCAGTTAAAGTTCTTCAGAATGTTAAAATACATGACTTTTCAACTGCCTTTGCCAAATCAAAATGGTTTTATTTTAGTTGCTAGGAAAAGCAAATAATTATTACTATCCTTAGATATTTTTTTTTATTCCCTCTTTCCTCCCAGTACAGCCACTGTGTGAATTCAGGAGGGGAAAGTTAGAAAAAAAAGGGATGTAATATTTAAATGCCACTGCACAAAAGAAAAAAAAATAAAGGAAGAACCTTGATTTTGTCTTTAAAGCATGCAGGCATTGGTAAAATTTTATTTTTTGCTACATGAAACCCCATGTGTACAAATCTGTATAGAGGTAGGATTTTGTAACAGAATAATTTTTTTCATCTCTTGGCTAATAGTTGTGTATTTTAGAAATAATTTTCAGTAATAGATTTTTCATCTTGAGACCCTGCTTTCAGTATCATGTCTTTGGCTCTGCATTCCTATATAATTTTTGTCTGTATTTTGTGTATATAGAGCATATAGTACTGAAAAGTTTTAAAAAAAAACCCAGAGCTGAAATGATTTGTCATTGTTTTGACTGGAAAATGGCAGTGCTGTTTGATATTTTGAAAATGCTCTCCAAATAGGCTCGAATATATATGGTTGTATTTGGTATCACTTTTTAAAATAAATATTATTATAGCTTCTAAGGTTTCTCTCTTGACCTGAGTATTTGCATATGTGCTTTCTTTTATCTGTGGATTGGGCACAGAATCATCAAACATTAAAATCTTGTATTTGCTGTCAATGGGCTTTGCACCAGCTGTTGTGTATGTGCATTAGCACTGGGCTGATCTGCTGTTGCTCATAACTGACATTTTGTTATCTCTCTCTTTTCATCTGGTAATAATCCAAAATTTATGTAAAGCCACTTCTGTTAGGAAGAAGGTTGGTGCATTACTGTATTATTGTAGTTATGCTACATCTTTTAAAATTGTATGCTAATTTTAAAATAAGCTAGTATTTGCTGGTTTGCTACCAGAATACACATTCTTTTTATGTCACAATGAACTGCTTTTGTAGCTTAGTCAGTCCACAGACTACACTGGATGATTCTCATGTACCTTTACTAACAGTACATGAAGCCAGTCAGCTAAAAAAATGGAGTTGCAATGCTAAGTAGTCAATTGCTAGTTTTTCAAGAGCAGTAATTTTCAACAGTGGGGAAAAAAAGCCCTCTGTGATACTTTATTGATTTTTTGACATGGTATTATAAAATGAACCACACTAGAAGACATTTAATTTTTTAAGTTTGGAGGATATCCCTGATTTTATTTGAAAAATGTTAAGACAGTTTCCCATAAAAATTAGTTAGCCAAATGTTATTGGAAAATATGACACCTCTTTTAGCTCCTCTGGACCCATATGGTTTTTGTTAAACTATGACATAAGGTGTTTTGAGCATTGTAAACATTTCATCTCCATTAAACCCAATGTGTTAAATTAACAAAACCAATTAACAGATATGTTTCATTTCATGCTCCATCACAGCATCAATACCTTTTACTATGGTGGGTTGGGTTTTTTTTGAGGTAAAAATGGATTTGAAGTATCGTATGATTGTTTTTAATATGGATAGTAATAAGGGTGGTAAATATAATTTGGTAGTGAGTAAACCTGATGTAAAAATCATTCACTGAAGAAGGAAGGCAATTACTGAACTGTCAAACCTGACAGTTATTTTGGTTACTTTTAACTAATAAACACCTGGACCACATACTGTGCCCAGCATCAGAATTGCATCCAAGTGACAATGGACAGGAAAGCTAAAAGGCAATCCAGGCTTGCAGAGCAGCTACAAAACATTTGTCAAGGCTCTGCAAGATAGGGTTTGGTAAGCAACAAGCAGGTTTTTCCATAGCCTTTTGGTAACGTTCGTCCCCCAACACCTCCAGAGTGTGCATTTTGTGCCTGCTGATTTTCAGTGCCTCTCTAAAAGTGTTAAAATTTCACCTGTGTTATTTGAAACTAGCACTGAGCTAGCTGCCCAGTATTTTACTTCAATCATTTTTTATTCTGTTTCAGTACTGCATTTTCTGTAACAGTGCATTACTCTGCGTAGTCCCTTATATTTTTAAATACCTCACTTGATCAAAACCAAAAAGAACTTGGAATTGAACTGGTGCCAGGGTTGTGGCTGGAAATCCAACCATGCAGCCATGGCACCTACACCCAAAGCAGAGCGGGCCTAAAGGCTCTGAGAACTTGCGTCTTTCATAAAAATACGTATTGAAATACAAATGTCTTCACTCTTGTAGCAGTTGGACCCTGTGTTTTAATGACACATGACACAAGTATGTGTAGGTAATAAGGTTGGGGTTCATGTTAATCACAGGGCGTTCCCTGCCCAGTTCCAAGTTCGTGGGCCGTGTCTGTGGCTACAGAGTGACGCTCCGGGCCCGACCCCAGCCCGGCCGCCGCTCGCTGCGGGCGCTGCCCGCCCGGCCTCACCCGCAGGGTCTGACCGGCGCAGCCCCGTGTGGCGGCTTCTGCGTTCCGCCACTTCCCTGTTACGCAGACAGATCATTTGTGCATTTATCATTTACCACACGACGAGACGCTCCGGCCCCGCCTGCGGACAAGGCGAGCGCGGCGGAAGCAGCTTGCATTCCAACCCGTACCGTGGCTTTGGCTCTGTCCTCCTGCAAACAAGCACACTGCAGAGCCGCGCGTCTCCCCGTGGCTGCCAGCCGGCGGGTGCAGCCCGTCAGCTCGGCCGCCGTGCGCCGCCGGCCACCCGCAACCGCCAGCCCGAGGCCACCCCTCAGCTGCTCCGCCACTATCCCAGCATCCTCTGCTTCCGCGTACACGTCACAACCGCGGCGGCGGCGCTCTAGGCAGCTGCGGCTGGCGTCGATGGTGTTTCAGGAGGGAGTGTCATGGCGACCGTCGAGGTGGCAGAGGCTGGAGCCGCCGGGAGGAGCCGCTGAGCCGCGTCGTACTGGGGGAATGCGGGCGGCGCTGGCAGAGGGGTCGTCAAGCCCGGTCTGCTGAGCCCGCGGCAGGAGCCTTGACCCTCCCTAGCGAGGAGGCCGGTGTCAGCGGCGGCGCCGCCCGCGCGGGGCTGAGCGAGGCTCCGAGCCCTCCGAGCGGCGGCGATGGCGTCGTGGTTCGGCGGGCTGGGCTCGGGGCTGGGCCAGTCCCTGGGGCAGGTGGGGGGCAGCCTGTCTTCGCTCACCGGCCAGATCTCCAGCTTCACCAAGGACATCCTCCTGGAGGGCGCGGAGGAAGTGGGCGGTAAGGGGGCCGGGGCGCCGCGGGGGGTGACACCGGCCGGGCTCTGTCCGGTCGGTGCGGCCGTGCGGGGCCAGGCTGGTGCGGGGGCCCTTCCTGCGGCCGGGGAGGCCTCCTCGGCAGCGGCGGGACCTGCGCTGCCGGCCGGGGAGCTGAGGGTCGGGCCGAACCGCGGCTCGGTGCCTTTCGGGAGAGCTGCTGGCGGCGTCTGCGCTTTTATTCCGCCCCTCTGACCCCAGAATCCGGAGAATAAACATATTCCCAGGTTATTATAGCAGAGGTAAACCTGTTCTAGGTTTATTATTTGGGAGTTTGCGAATTGTTAATGAGGACCGAAAACCCATAAACAACACTCTTCTTCCGTTCTGTTTGCTTAGTTTATCTAAACCCCTGTCTGATTAGCTGCTTTTAGAGTGGTTTCAGAAACTGCAGAGTAGCAGTAGTACAGAGGTATTTTGGCCACTGGTGTGATCTAAGTCTGACGTGTCACACAGGCAAAGGTCCAGTGTTTCTGATGTTTCTGTTATTGTTATTTCAGTTGGGCCCAGAGGAACCTGTTGAGTTCTACCATTCTCCTACAGCCAAGTAGGAGAACATGGCCCTTGTTTTATAGGCATTAGAAGCTAACATTTATATTTAAAGCAGAACATTGAAACAAAAAAACTGAGACATCAGAGTAAGATGTTACTCTTAAAAAAATAATAGTAGATTTATTCTAGACTGTATTATTTATATTTTTAATTACGACTTTTTGTTACCAGTTTTTGAATACAACTTTTGATTTTTCTAGTAGAGCCATGATATAACCTGATAACAAACATTGTTAAGTTAATATTGCTAGTATTGTTTACCATCTTGGAAAAAAAAAAGCATGTTCTTAGAACAGTATTAAGAATAGCAGTCAGGAAGAACAGCTGGGACTTCTGAATACTCAAATGTGAAATTAAACAATTCTACTTTGTTTGCAACTTCACAACTATGAAGCATTGTGGAAGTATTGTATAAATCTTGTTGACAAGCTGATACTACTGGTCTCATATGGATGGGGTTTTTTGGTATACAGGCAAAATGCTCAGAAGAGAGAAATTTATTCTGGTAACTGCAAAATTATCTTTTTTTTACTTTTCTGAAAGACTTACTTATAATTGTTTCAGATTCCAAAATCTATATTAATGTGGTTTGCAAACTTATGCTGAAAAACTCTGTAGTCATCTAGTGCATTTGATTTTCCTTTTTAAAAGATACATGGAGATTGCATTTCACATATATGCACTTTAGTTTGTGCAAGAGAGATGTGTTGGTGTTCAGCAGTTACTTCCAGGTGTATTTGACTGCCAGATACTGCTGTGAACAACTTCAGTTTCCTAAGCATTTCAGAGCAATACATATTTATGAGTTACTAGCCTTGAGGGTGTAAAAATCTAGTGACATCTAAGTACTTTTCTGTAAAAAGCCTTGAAATACTATATGGCCTTAAAGAACACTATTCAAGCAGTTCCTTAAAATTTCCTAATGTTTTTTAATTTTTAATATTATCCCTTACATTCACTGCTTTCACTGCCATCTGAACTGAAGATGATGTTTGTGGATTACAGACTATAACATCTTCAGTTTAGCAGTTTTCATGGGTAGATTGTTGCCTCTGCAGAACTTGAGCTGCATCAGTTTTTAAACAACATATAGGAAATGATGAAATACAGTACTTGCTTGAAAATTTTTAAAAGTTTGAAAAATGGTCGTGGTTGTTTTGTAGTCAGTTCAGGATGATTTCTCATTAATAAAAAGAAATCTGGTATTTCTATCCATTGGAAGTGGGACATGGGAGAAGTAAACATAACCTGTTTGAGGAAGGTTGATCATTAAAGGAAGAGTATCCAGGGACAGAATTGTGTGGTTTTTGTATTAGATAGCCTGGTGTGGTAGATTGTTTCATCTCTGGAAATGAAAGTGAGTCATAGGATTTTTTTTTTTTGCCTTTATGTGGGGGCAAGGTTGGTGGTTTGTTGTGTGTGTTATTTTGTGGGTTTTATTGGGCTTGAGTGTTTGTTGTGTTTGGTTGGCTTTGTTTTTTGTTTTCTGAAAATTGAAGCACTGTTGTGTGTATTTTAGGGAACTAATTCTTGTTTTGAAACTTCACATAAGATTAAAGAGAAACACACGGCTGTCATGTCAGGGGCAAAGTCCTAAATAAAATACTGATTCAGTGGCACAAAATAGCCAAGCAAAACTTTACCTTTCCCTTATTTTAAAGCTTAAATCCATACTTTTCTTTTAGTTTTATGGTCTGACTTAAAACCTAGGTAGTGAGAACTAAAGTAGCTTCAGAAAGACTCTCTGGTCTAAAAAATAATTCTGATAGTGTTCTGATAAAAGCAACTTTTGATGTTTACTTGGGAATTAACACTGAAGCAGTCTGAAGTAAGATACTTATTAATAACTGTGGTATTAATTGATGTCTGTCTACTTAAGAGATTAAAAAATGAAATTTTCACTTTCTTTCAGATGCAGCAACAGAACTCCACGTGTCCAATTCTAGACTCAGAGAAATAGAAAGTATTAATGCAGCACTAAAATTGGAAGTAAGAACTTTTGAAACACTGCTAAAAATAACATTTGTCTCTTGTAAAGGTGAAATATTGCACTGAAGTTGTTTGTCCTGAATAAATCTAGAAACAGGTGTGACAGTGGTGAATGTGCCTCTTCTTTTTGGTGACAAACCACCGTTGCAGCTAAGGGGTCACATTTGTTTGTTGGAGTATGCACAGTGTGCAAGTTTTCATCTTTGGTGAACTGCTGCATCCTGTGACTGTTCCTACCTATCATGTGGACTTGGACTGCAGGAATAGACTTGGCTCTGAAAATCTTGCAAATGCAAAAATCTTTTAAGTTTTCCTAAATTTTAGCTGGTAAAGAGTTAAAATTGATGTATAGTGTTTTCAATGTGACCACAAATACAAGCCAATGTAGAATGGCAGATTATACTGGACAGCATGTGTTTTGCAGCGAGCTTCGAAGTGGAGAGTGCGTGTGTGTTCCCTGATGCAGTTCTCTGTCTGTGTTGACCTACTGTATGGTTGTTTTGACATAGCTACTGATGCTCGTACTCTTCCAAAACAGCTTAAAAATCCCATGTGCCCTTGTGGAAAATGACTTTGTATATTTTTACAAGGGACTTGTTGGGTTTATGACTTTATTTATGGCTGTAAACCAACAACTTTCATGTATGTCTTCAGCCTTTGAGAGCCTTGAGAAGTCAAGATTTTGAGGAAATAAGTGTTCCTGCTTGTCCTTTTTCTAGACTCTTGCCATCTGCTGTAGGCCAATGTCAGAGAGAAAATACTGGACTGTATGGATATTAGCTGCAATTTGTGCTCTGTGGCTGTTTCTAAATTCCACCTGTAGATCATGCTAAGATGTAATTCAGCCCTGATTTTTTTTTCTTGGCATTTACCTCTGGTCACCAAAAAGTTTTTCTGAAAGTCTGCTAGAGTCCATGCAATAAAAAAATGGAAAGCTTGAACATGAACATGATTTTCGGCCCGCTCTTAGAAGTTACTGTGCGTTTTGAGTGAAATAACATAAGAAATCTGTACAATGTAACTGATATTTTTACTGTTCAGCAGATTTATGCTTTTCTAATTCTGTAAGAACTGTTCCGAATTTACCAACATTCATTTTCATTTTTGTAGAATGAGAGACTGAGAAAAGTTTGTAGTGATCTAGAAGAAAAGCATGAAGCAGCAGAGCTTCAAATAAAGCAGTTATCTGTCGAGTACCGAAATCAGCTTAAACAGAAAGAGGTAGGATACAGAGTAAAATATTTGAGATGTCCAACAATCTTACGTATTATGATGTTTAATCGCTTTGTTACAGTATCTGTGGTATTTCAGTGTCACAGTTATGGTTTCTTGGTTTGTTACTGTAGACACTAAGACATATTTAAGTGAATCATGTAATATAAGCAGAGCTGCCAGGAGATAGTTGAAATGAGAAAACTGGCAATGTCATGCATATATCAGAATTTCGGTTGTTTCTGGGATCACTGTAGGAAAGGACACTGTTTTGTATTTCTGATTCAGTTGTCTTCAAGAAAGGCAACAGGAGCAAATTCTCATCTGAATTACTTATATTGTCTGTGGATATCATAATTATTTACCTTAACATATACAATTAAAGGGAACAGAGCTACCTGTCATAATTTGAGAAGTGTTCCCTTGTGAGAGAAACATCAGCTTTATAGCCTGTTGTGTAGCATGAGATTTCATAGCCTTTTAAATGAAGAAAGTTGCCAGTATGCCTAGAATTACACAAGAGGAGTTTTATTGCTGCTTTATCTGTAAATGCATGTGGAAACTAGAAGAAACAGAATTTTAAGTTGTATGAAATTCTGCTTATTAAATACAATATTAGAGTTGTTATGAGAAAATTGCATTCATCTAATTTCAGTTTATTTTAAATAAGTAAATTTTCAAGATACTGAGTTGTTAAGTGTAAAAGAAATCTAATGTAATATAAATAACTGGAGGAGCATCATATGTTGCTTAATTTTCATGTCTGAATACCATCTTTAAATATTTAAATTTCTTGTACAACCTGTTAACCTCAATCTTGCTATAGTACTTGGGTAGGTTGGCAGCTGAAAAAATAAGCAATCAGTTTTAGTGAAGTTTCACTTAACTGAAAACTATTAACACTTTTAATATGTGTCTTTGAATGAGGTACATTGTAAAACATCAGCTAAGACTGCTTTTCTCTGTTAGGAGGGTGGGTTTTTTTCTTTTTCTTTAAAGTGAAAGTTATCAGTGATCTGTGCAGGGGTGGAGTAATTTTGTTGGTTCACATTTCGTAAGGCTGTAAGGGGAAAGAGAGTGTATTTTGCTATTCTCATTGAAATAATGCATTTTATTCTGTCTATTCAGGTGGAAATCAGCCATCTAAAAGCTAGACAGAATGCACTACAGGAACAACTGCAGAAAGTACAGACGGCTGCTCAGTCAGCACAGTCAGGAGCTGCTGTTTTGCCACCAGCCACTACATCAGCTTCCTATGCTCCAGTGGTCAGACACTCCTCCGGTTTCGAAGGAGATGACATGGATTTTGGAGATACGATCTGGTTACAACAAGAAATAAACAGATTGTCCAATGAAGTTTCTACACTTGAATCTGAGGTTGACCACTGGAAGCAGATTGCACTGGTGAGTTGTTCCCCTCTGTCTTACCCTCCCCTCTCCCTTTCAAATTAGTGTTTTCATTGCATTTGGTATTTTTGGAGTGGCTCTTTTGAAAGTTCATGCTGTACAATTTGTAGAAGCAACATTATTTGATGGAAAAGCTGACACTTAACGATCTTTTAGTCATTTTCTTGCTGTCACGTGGGTAGGAACACATTCAGTGACTAACTTCCAAATGCTTTTCATGATGCTTTTATGTGTGATTTGTCAAGTTAGGAAAAGGGTTTAAAAAACACTGGCCTAGAATATTACTTCAGGGTTTCATTTCTATGCAGCCTTTCAGGAAATACTTTTCTTCTTCCTGGCTGTGATATTATTTATTGACAGCACAATACTGTTCAAAGTGATATTTGGATACTTGCATACAGTTTTTACTTACTCTTGTCTCAGTCCTTGATATGTCAGTTGTAATTCCTGGTCTGCTAAGACAAGAAAGAATGTAGTCTTTCAAGCTGTTGTTGTGAGTCATTGTTTCTCAAGCTGTAGCCTGATTTCAGAAGTATACTTTTCCCACGTGGAAAAATTAAAGTAAAATTAAGCAACTCTGTTGTCTTATTAGGTGCAATAACACCCCCACCCCATCCCAAACTTTTTCACATTTGCATATAATAATAAAAAATTATTGGAAAATAAAATGTTTCCATTAAAATGTCTTTTTTAAATCAAAGTTACTGTAGATTTGAGTTTTGCTTCATGTTAGTTTGTTGTTTTCTACTTTTGAGTATCAATAGAGGGAGTGCTTACATGAAAAACACACATATTTATCACAATTTTCACATGGATATGTGATTTTTCTTTTCTCAGTCTTCTAAAGTGAAAGGGACAAATGAGGCCGAACAAAGTGAAATGTGCAAACTGCAAAATATTGTTAAGGTAAGACAAGAACTCTGACAAACTAGTCTTCTCTTATGCTTTATTCTCGGTGATTTTGCATATGGTCACATGATTTGTGAAAGTAGTTAAAATATTTACAACACTAGCACCTACATTTTCCCTATTAAAATGTGTGTGGGCATGTACTGCTAACTGAAATACTGCTGTGCTGTATGTAAAAACTCAGTTATTCTGAGAAAGGGTATTTATAGGATTTAATGAATGTAATATGCAAGCTTAAAAGAATGACATTGGTATTTATGAGGGCAAATCACTTTCAGAAGCTGTTGATAACTTATGAAACTGAAGTTAGATACACAAAATAATTTCTTCTCCCTTCTCAGAAAGATTTTACTTTTTTCAGTGAACATGCCAAATACGGATTTGCATGTCATCCTTGAAAGTTACTAGAAATATGTCCAAAGTGTATCCACTTCCTATGAAAGAGTTGTAATCTCTCTTTATTGGTTTAATAGTTGCTGTTGTGTAGAGCATACTGTTTGTGTAAACATATTTTGGAAGGAGTGTCTTTCAACACGTTTAAAAAAAACCCAAATCAACAAAAGCCAAAGAAACCTGATCTCTCCTATGAGGAATCTTTTAATAAATTGTTTAATTTTACTAGGGAACGCTTTTTTCTTTATTTTGTATTTTTTCTTTCTTAACCTTCTGTACTGTATTTTACCATTCTGTTTCTCTGTTGATGTCTTCAGGAGCTCAAACGGAATTTAAGTCAAGAAATAGATCAACATCAACATGAACTTTCAGTATTGCAGGATGCACACAGGCAAAAGCTAGTAGAGATAAGTCGTCGACACAGAGAAGAGCTGAGTGAATATGAAGAGCGAATTGAAGAACTTGAGAATCAGTTACAAAAAGGTCTTTATTATCCCATGCTTTCTTTTTTATTTAATGTACAGTGAATTCTGGTTAAAGCATCAAATGTGTGTAACAGTGTAATGGATATCAAATACATGATATTTAGTAATTGAATTTGAACTTCAGTTCAGCTTCATGTTTAAGACACATGTGTGTCCTAGTATAATAGCTTACATCCACTGTGTTTGGCTAGGACACTGGAACGACAGCGTTTCGTTTTCTGACATATATCAGTCTAGAGGGTCATTTTCTATACATAACAAATGTTGTGCTCTAAATTCTACACTTCCTGGTTTTTTTCACTTACACTGAATATAGATGTGGATCAGACATACAAAGTTGAAGATAAGAAAATCTCAGCACAAAAATAATATTGGTGACAAGTACTATGTGTCACTGGGGTTACTTAACAAAAACTCAAAGATTGACATAGAATCATAAAATAGTTTGGGTTGCAGGGACCGTTAAAGATCTGGTCCAGCCCTGCTGCCGTGAGCAGGGACATCTTAAACTAGGTCAGGTTGCTCAGAGCCCAGTCCAGCCTGGCCTTGAATGTCTCCATGGATGGCGCACCTACCACCTCTCTGGGAAACCTTTTCCCGTGTTTCACCGCCCTTATAATAAAAAAATTTCTTCATCATGTCTAGCCTAAATCTCTCCTCCTTTAGTTTTAACCATTATCCCTTGTCCTGTTGTAACAAGCTATGCTAAAAAGTAAGGCCCCATCCTTCTTATAGGTCTCTTTTAAGTACTGAAAGGCTGTAACAAGGTCTCCTCAGAACCTTATTTTCTCCAGGCTGAACAACCTCTCTCAGCCTGTCCTCACAGCAGAGCTGTTCCAGCCCTCTGATCATTTCTGTGCCCTCCTCTGGCCCCTCTCCAACAGGTCTGTGCCTTTCCTGTGCTGAGGGCTCCAGAGCTGGACGCAGGACTCCAGGTGGGGTCTCACCAGAGCAGAGCAGAGGGGCAGAATCACCTCCCTCGACCTGCAGGCCACCGTTCTTTTGATGCAGCCCAGGATACGATGGGCTTTCTGGGCTGCAAGTGCACATTGCTGGCTCATGTCCAGTCTTTCATCCACCAGTAGCCCCAAGTCCTCCTCTGCAGAGCTGCTCTCAATCCCTTCATCTCTCTGCTTGTGTTGTTGGGGCTTGCCTTGACCCAGGTGCAGGACTTTTCACTTGATGAAATTGTTCTCTATAACAACCATTCGGCAAACCTTTGACATGTGATTAATTAAATCAAAACAGGGATTTTGCATCAGACTGAATTAGATGGGGTTTCATAAATCAGTCTTAGAAAACTGAAGGATTCCAAATCATGATAAATTAGATCTGTCATCTCCCCACAAAGAGAGATGGGGGTCAAGTATAGTTTAATTAAATTGTGAACAATATATGTCTTGCAACACTTAGCTTTAAAATTACTTCAAGCCTAGGGTGTGTAAGTATGTGAAAAGCTGCTTATCAAACCAGCAATACGTATAGCACTACTTCAAATGTTAATTTTTATCTAAGTGAGCTTTCTGTTAACGAAGGTCATGTCTTTGGTTTTGACTGTCTCCCTCTGTCAGAAAATTGGGTGGAAGAAGAGACTTTTAAGCAAATGATCTACAGTGCTGGCTTTGGTTAATATTGCAAACAATTTCTTTGCTTTTTAGATGATGTGAGCATTGGTGCCATGGATGACTCTAAAATTAGTCAACAGAAAAAAAATGCTCAGAGTCTAGAAGGAGAAAAAGTAGAAGAGTTGCTGGCTGTAAAGCACCTAGAGGATGAAATAAGAAAATTAAATCACAAATTGTCTTCTGTTGAAGAAGAAAACAAAATTCTTCTGGAACAGCAAGAATTGGCAAAGGTAGAAAAAATCCAAATAACACAAGAATACGAAAATCTTAAATCTGACTTTAGTATGCTTCAAAGTTCTGTTGCTGAGCAAGATGCTCTCCTGAAAGAACAGGAGAAGAAGCTCCAATCAAAGGCATCACTACCAGAAGATGTTGTCAGACTACAAGAAGCACTGTTAGGTACAAAGATAATGATTTTTTTTTTCAGTATATCTTCACAGATTTTCACTTTTAATGCTCAGAATTTATTTTAAGGATTTAGAACTTGAATATGAGAATGTGTACCTTTTAAAAGTTGCTCCTTTAGAAAAGAGTTGTCCATTGAGGTAAGGCTAAGCAGAAAAAGGGACATAATTAGGACTAGCATGAATATCATAGGTGTTTTTAATTAGGTAAGTAGTCATGTCTGCCAACTGTTTGATAGGGGTTTTTCTTTCAAAGTGAGGAAACCTCAATAGAAGTTGTTTTGCTTAAATTCTAAAAGTACACTTTCTGTGTGTAAAGGCAATCTGTTGCTAATATCTTCTCCTTAAAGAAACACTGAAGCGTATCTATTTAAGAAGTATATCTATATGTACAAAATCTTTTAATAATGCATAACTGATACACTGTAGTACCAAAGTCTTCCTAATGTGGACTCAGTTGTAAAAAGTAATGTTCTACTCTGTGGTGAGGATTTATCGTGCATTTGAATCTTTTACAGCACTGATGTTTATCATCAGAAAATACCATGAAGCTATCCCCTTCTGAGCAGCAGGGAGTTCTGTTGGGGCAAGGTGGGAGGATGATTTGTGTTTATTGTTGTTTGGAAAGTAGTAAAACTATGGGTTTTTTTGTTTTCTTTTATAGAAGCAGAAAATGAAATAGCAAGACTTTCAAGTTTAAATCAGGTAAAGCAATTTCTAATCTAAGCCAAGAAAAAAGTTCATAACTATAGTAATGGATGGAAAACAAACGTTCTGACATTATGTATTTTTTGGAACATTCACACTTCTACATAAATAACCTTGTAATCAAGGAAATATTTGTAGATTAATTCTATAATTACATGTGGAACTGATAGATATGGTACATTTTGACTTCTGAAGCTCCACATACTCGGTTAAAGAAAAGTAGTGGAGTTCCACCTATCATTACTACTTAGGATGCTGTAATTACATTTTTGCAGTATGAACAGTACATTCTGTAAAATTTGTAATTTTTCTCCTCTTCTACTTTGGCACGTTTCAGTTTTGACACTGTTACCGGTTGTAAAATATGTCGCTTCCATGTTGTACTCTAATAATACTAAATCCATATCCTACTGATAAATTGAAGCAGTGGAACACCCTTTTAGTTTTTCACAAGGTTGACTTGGTTTTATATAAACTCAGGCTTGAGAGATTTGGCTTAGTTTATATCCAGCAGTATTTTTCAGCTGGGGTCTTCTGTGTTTTGCATGCATTCAAGAGCTCCCATGGCTTTTTTCCTGTCTCACCATGCGGCATACTGTATGTTTAGGGGATCTCTTGGAGATATAGTAGTTTATCCCAGCTGTGGATCTGTACGCCAGAGGTGGATATGACTTTGCTTGTCAGACCATGGCTTTTTGTAGATTGCACTCCTAAACTTAGTGATGAGAAAATAAATGTGCATGTATGAATTGTGGAAACAAATACTTCACAATGAAGGATTTTTAATGGGGATAATATTCATGTAGGCTTAGAGATTCTAACGTAAAAACACATGCTTTGCTTTTAATTGGTGAGGTGAAAAAACTATTTCAAATCTGAACAGCTGGTAAATTTCAGCAAGAAAAAGTCTAACATTTAATTTTTTTTTTAGCTTAAGGAGGGACTTGAGAATGAACTGACAAGTGCACAACATAAAAATGAGAAAATTCTTTCTGCGTATGCTGAGGATCAGAATTCAGAATTAAGTCAGTTAAGAAAAGATTTGGAAAGGAAAGAACATGAATTAAATGAAAGTATTACTGAAAGAGAAACATTAATAGCAGAGCTGGAAGAACTAGACAAGCAGAATCAAGAAGCTACTCAGGTAATAAATATTGCAACTAATTATTAAACTGGTAAAATAAATGTTTTAATGTTTAGATTTGTGTGTGTGTGTTTATCTTTTCAGGTGATCTTTGAACATAGATAGCAGGAAAATATAAGTAATCCTTGAAGGCTTAAAAAGAATATTCAAACTAGTGTTTCTATGTATCTACTGTCTCAATGTGAAATTTTGAAGTGCTATAAACCCACTTGTTATAGACAAAGAAATAATCCGGCATGTCAGCTATCCATAAGGGATGTTACTTTCTCAAGTCCAGTTACATACTACTTAGTTTTTCCGTGTAAGACTTCTGATGGTTTTTATCCTGTTAATATTTTGACCTCTGTCTTATGACAGTATGCATAACATGAGTGAGTTCTTAAACTTTTTTCTTTTCATTATTTTAATTATGTTGAATAAGTGAGTTACTTTTTTTTTTATAAGTTCTTCGTAATATGAGCATTTGTGGAGCAAAAAAGGTCACGAATTATATTTAATCAAAATGGAATGATGCCTTTTTGTCAGTGTTCTGATATATTTGGTGTAAACAGATAGTTGTAATCCATGTGTTTTCAATATTGGTTTACTTTATGAAGTTGAACAATTAAAGTGTTTTACTGTCAACTGAATCCCAGCAAGTGTGTTTAAAAATAACCTCAAACAAGAAATTGAAAGTAGAATATACAGATATGCATTCACTTCTGTAATTTGTTATTTGAAATTTAGTGCCTCCCTGTTTTCAAGTCATGGGTGTTTGCTGCATACCCATTCCAGCTGCCCTGGCGAATTCTGACAGTTCTTTTTCTTAGGTAGTTCTCTTTTTGTTCCTTGATTCAGGTAGTTAGGGTTCTTTTGGGGAGTTGATGTTCTTGTTTTTAGTGAAATGTAATCTATGCCTATTTGATACTGGGTTTTAATTAATTTAGTAGTGACTAGTTGGTACTACTTGCCAAATTACATTGGCAACCAGGAGACAATTTTGTTTCCTCTCAATTTTTTGTTGTTGTTCAGAGGATGAAAACGAATAACATGTAGTTCAGCTGGTTCTCTTCTCCTAATGAATTCTTGTTTGTGCTTGTTTCAGCATATGATTACACTGAAAGAGCAGCTGTCAAAACAACACACAGAAACTGATAGTATCATCAAACAGCTGAAATTTGACATAGATTTTGAAAGAAAGAAAGTATCAGCATTAGAAATGGAGAAGATGGAAACTATTAAGGAGCTAGATAGTCAGAAAGAAAAACTAAGCCAGTGTTCGTATGCACTTAATGATTTGCATATAAGTAAGCAGCAGCTTCAAGATAAGATTAAAGATCTTCAGGAACAATTAAGAAAAGCCCAGGATCGTAATTTGCAAAATAAAAAAGAAATTGGAGAATTGCAGCAGAGACTACAAGAAAGAGAGGAGGAACTTTCTAGATCCTTGAGCAAGTTAACAGAACAAAGTAGTCAGGAATCTGAGCATACTTGTCAAGATTTGATTCTGAAAGAAAGGGAAGCAGAAATTGCAAAACTACAGAATGACATTTCAGAAAAAAAGCGATTAAATGAAGACTTGGAGAAGTCTCTGTCCAATCTCAGAACAGAAAATGGAAAGCTGATAGCAGCTATTGAAGAACTAAAACAGGAGTTAAGTGATGCCATTTCTGAGAAAAAGAAAGTTTACTTGGAAAAAGACACTGTTGTGGAGGCTTTGAAAATGGATAAAAGACAGTTAGAGAGCGAATTAAACCAAACAGAAAAGAGGCTTTTGGAACAAGCACAGAAGTATAAGCAAACTATCGAGGAATTATCAAATGCACGTAGTATGGATACCACTGCATTGCAGCTGGAACACGAGCGCCTTGTGAAACTCAATCAGGAGAAAGACTTTGAGGTTGCTGAACTTAAAAGGAGCATTGAGCAGATGGAGATTGATCATCAAGAAACAAAGGAGATGTTGACTACTAGCTTAGGAGGACAAAAGCAGTTGACAGAACTCATAAAAGAAAAAGAGGTATTTATTGAAAAATTTAAAAATCAAGCCTTACAAGTGAAGCAGGAACTTGAGGAATATATGAAAGTTTCAAACAAGCAGGATGTCTTAAAACAGAACTTGGAGGAAAAAGACAGAAGTCTCGCAGTCATGAAGGAAGAAAATAATCATTTGAAAGAAGAAATTGAACGCCTTAAGGATCAGCAAAGTAGATCTACACCTGTGGTTGAGCCTAAAACTCTAGATATTATTATTGAACTTGAAAGTGAGGTAACACAGTTGAAAATGATAAAGAATAATCTTGAAGAAGAAATAGAAGTTCACAAAAAAACAATAGAAGATCAGAATCAAACAACAGTGCAACTTCAGCAGTCTTTGCAGGAACAAAGAAAGGAAATAGATGAGTCTAAATTTCAGTGTGAGCAAATGAATGTCACACATGAAAGACTTTCCTTAGAGAAAGATGAGGAAATCAAAAATTTGCAGAAAACAATTGAACAAATTAAAACTCAGTTGCACAAAGAGAGACAGATTATTCAGACTGATTCCTCTGATCTTTTTCAGGAAACCAAAGTTCAGACTCTTAATGGAGAAAATGGAAATGAAAAACACGACCTATCTAAAGCTGAAATTGAAAGACTGGTAAAAGGAATCAAAGAACGGGAGATGGAGATTAAGCTTCTAAATGAAAAGAATGTTTCTCTAAGTCAGCAAATCGATCAGTTGTCAAAAGATGAAGTTGGCAAACTTACTCGGATCATTCAAGAAAAGGATTTAGAAATACAAGCTCTCAATGCTAGAGTTTCCTCAGCTTCCTGTAGGCAGGATGTTCTTTGTCTGCAGCAGCAGCTGCAAGCCTATGTTATGGAAAGAGAACAAGTACTAGCAGTTCTAAGTGAAAAGACACGAGAAAACAGTCAGTTAAAAACAGAGTATCATAATATCATGGATATAGTTGCTGCTAAAGAAGCAGCTTTGGTAAGGTTGCAAGAGGAGAATCTAAAGTTATCTACCAGATCTGAAAACAGCAGTCAAGACATGTCTAGAGAAACTATTCAGAATTTATCCCGTATCATTCGAGAAAAAGATATCGAAATAGATGCTCTAAGTCAAAAATGCCAAACCTTATTAACTGTCTTGCAGACATCCAGTACAGGTACTGATAATGGGTCAGGAGGTGTTAACAGTAACCAGTTTGAGGAACTTCTACAAGAACGTGATAAACTAAAACAACAAGTAAAGAAGATGGAAGAGTGGAAGCAACAGGTAATAACCACCGTTCAGAACATGCAGCACGAGTCAGCTCACCTCCAAGAAGAGTTGCACAAGCTTCAAGCACAATTTTCAGTTGAAAGTGATAGCAATTCAAAGTTGCAGGTAGATTATAATGGCTTGATTCAGTGTTATGAACAGAATGAGAAAAAGCTGAAAAGTTTTAGTGAGGAATTAGCACAAGTTCAACACAGTATAGGACAGCTTCATAATACCAAGGATCTTCTTCTGAGTAAACTTGATTTGGTAACACCATCTGTGGCAACAGCTTCCACCGTTTCACAGCTTTCAGGCATTCAATACAGTGCTCCTGCAGTACTCAGTGATGAGTCTAAACTCCTTCAAAAGGAGTTGCAACAACTGAAAGAAAAATTGCAAGCGAAAGAGTCAACTATTAGGACTCTGCAGGAAAACAATCAACGATTGTCTGATTCTGTGGCTACAGCATCAGAAATTGAAAGAAAGAGTCAAGAAGAAACTATGTCAGAGATGAGGCAGATCAAAGAAAAACATGATGTCTTACAGAAATCACTTAGGGAAAAAGACATATTAATTAAATCTAAAAGTGATCAGTTACTTTCCGTGAGTGAAAATCTTAGTAATAAAGAAAATGAAAATGAACTTTTGAAGCAAGCTGTGACTAATCTTAAAGAAAGAAATTTAATTTTAGAAATGGATATCAAAAAACTGAAAGAAGAAAATGAAAAAATAGTTGCAAAGAGCAGGGAAAAAGAGACAGAATTCCGAGCGCTTCAGGAGACTAATATGCAGTTTTCAATGATGCTGAAAGAGAGAGAATTTGAGTCTCACTCAATGAAGGAAAAAGCTCTTGCTTTTGAGAAGTTGTTGAAAGAAAAAGAACAGGTATGCGCATTCATATTCATTAATATCTTTTAAAGTTAGTCACATGGTTATATATTTTTTTGTATATGTAGCCTGTAATTCGTTTGTGACTCCTTATTGCATTGCGCTAAACAAAAATCCTCCCCCTGCAACATTAAGAAATCAAAAATCAACAGGTGAGTGGTTTCTGATGTTAACTGTTAATCAGGTAGCCATAAACACATTTTTCATTTTTTTTTAAATTGCCCATTTACTGTACAGCTGCTTAATATTTTGCTTTGCCTTATATTATTTTTACTGTATGGTGCTCAAACTTCTGCAGAGTTGGCCAGCAGGACTAATTTTTCAATGTGCTTTCCTCTAGTGTTTGTTATTCCAATGTGGTTGCTTCACACCATACCTGTGAGACATATGGCATTTTATGGCTGGAGAAACTCCACTGCAAAAAAAAATATTAAAGATTTAAAAGTTTGGGCAAGCTAAATTAATGGTTTCTTTACTACAATTTGACTTATGGAAAAATGGGTACTTTTTTCAAAACATATGTTCAGATAAAAGTTGCAATGGCTTGTTTTAGGTAATTTGAGGAAAAATCTTTTTTAAAAGAGCAAAGAATTATGTGACATCATTGATACACAGGTCAACAGCATGTTGTACAAACTGCTGCTGTTGGAGTTAACGATGTAATGTGTGAATTGCCATTTCCCTTTGAGAAACAAGCATTAAGTACAGTGCAAAAGTCTTACCGTAGTTTTGACAAACTCTTGACAGTAGAATTACAGATGTAGATAGTTTGGGTGCTTTTTAGGCTCTGAAAGTGAATATGTCCTAGTGGGCAGGCTTTTCTCGTCATTAATTCCAAACAATTTTCTTTCTTTCCCCTGTACTGTCCAGGTCCCCATTTTCTTCGTTTTGGTGGTTCTGTTTGCTGTTCTTCAATATTCTCTTTCAGTTATCCCCCTCCATGTACACTGTTCTTATTCTCCCTGTTGCCTTTAGCATCCCTTTTTGTTTCCCAAAGTTATGAGCATTGCCTGTTATCAGAGTGTGCTATTTATGTAAACCATTGCTAAATAACTTGGCATTATTTTTTTCCCCCCCCTGCTATAAGTATAATTAAAAAAAATCATAGAGTCATAGAATGGTTTGGGTTGGAAGGGCCCTTAAAGATCATCTGGTTCCAACCCTCCTACCTTCCACTAGACTGAGGTGCTCAAAGCCCCGTCCAACCTGGCCCTGAACAATTCCAGGGATGGGGCAGCCACAGCTTCTCTGGGCAGCCTGTGCCAGTGTTTGACCCACCTCACATCTGTTTGAAGCATTTTCAAACTACCAACTAAATTGTCGATCTGATGTATTTGGAAAAGCAAAATATTACTTATGTTTAAAAATATGTATCTTTTAAAATGTATAATTTGGAAGTCTCAACTTTGACATAATTAATATGAAAAACTAGGATTATTTTTTTTGGAGAAGTTTGGGTTAGGACAGATGTTTAGCTCTGTTTGCTCATAGTAGAGGTTTCTGGATTCCGTTCTGAAGAAGTACTATAGAATTACAATGAGTTTTATTGTATCAAAGTACAGATACATTGTGAAAAATAGCTTTGAATTGCCATTGGGACTTTTTATGTTCAGCAGTCTTGCCCATATAAAATATACAAATACTTTAGAAATTCACACTCTATTATTATTATTATTATTATTATTATTATTATTATTATTACAACTTACATTGTCTGGCATTGTCTGGCTAGGTTCACTTTGTTGTGTGTTTTTGCCCTATCGATTTTCACTTACTGGTGGCTTAGGCTTTCAGTTTCACAAGCATGGAACATTTGTCTGGACATTTCTCTTGTACAAATCAGAGAAGTTCCTGCTACAGGCTTTGTGTTTGCCATGGAGAACTAGGAAAAATAGTATTCAAACAGTTTTGCAATTTGTGTGTGTGTGAGAAGATAACACGACATAAAAAAAGGATGTTTGCTGGCGAGTTTATGATTCTACTGCAAAAAGAATTTTACTATTTTCAGTTTGAGTAATAAAAACAAATAATTGAAGCTCATAAATACTAGTGATAAAAACAAAGATTGGTTTACTTTTGTCAAACATATTCAATAAAAGTAACTGCTTTCAAAACAACATATAAGACAAAAAGTAAAGAACATGCTGAAAAGTTTGAAGTAACTGAAAATGCATTCACATGGACATGTGAATTCAGTGTAACTGACATACACTTCTCCTTTACATGCTAATGTATAGTTGTAGTAAATTGCATGTAAATGGGAACATTATTAATTGAAAGGTGACATCTGAAAATGTGATGGACATTGTGTGATTCTTTGAAGGCTAATCTTTGGGAGTGAGGTCACCTTATGGTTTGTTTTTAAAGATTTCTGCATGTGTTTAGTTTTTCTAAGTTCAGACAAGTTGACATGCTTTATATGTGCATGGCCTAATAATTGGGTGTCACAGAGAATAGATTCCAAACACAGGGGAAAGTGAAATATTCAAGTGTTTGAGACACTACATGTGGAATACCTGTCTCATCTAAAGATAGGCAGTTATCTGTTTCTTCACAGCAGTACATTAAAACAATGCATCCGCATGGTGTCTTTTAGCAATAACTTTTACTTTGTCTTGTAACGTGAGTGAAATATCTTCAAAATAATATTTTCCCTTGATGCTCTTCTATGTTGTAAGGCTATGGGTGTCCTGTTCACTTCCTTGTTTATATTGTTATTGTCTTTACGCTCTTCTCAGCAAAGGCTCTGTCTCCTTTGGTGAAATTATGTGCCATGTTTGAAAAGCTTGTTTGTGTCTTCAACAGGGCAAGACAGGAGAATTGAATCAACTGTTAAATGAAGTTAAATCAATGCAGGAAAAGGCTGTTACTTTTCAACAAGAGAGAGACCAAGTCATGGTAGCACTCAAACAGAAGCAGATGGAGAGCAGTGCCCTGCAGAGTGAGGTAACCACCAAAAAATTTACAGTTGCAAGAAATAAAACATAAGTTTTAATTCGTTTTGGTAGCAATCACTTGTAAAAAGCATTTACAATCAATACACATGCCATGTGCTTCAATGGATGTGTTTTACGTTTGCTTAAATTATTTTTATGAACAGCGATAATACAAGCAACTCAAGGTTCTGTTGTACACAGATACAGCATTTGCGTGAGAAAGAACAGCGCCTAAATCAGGAACTGGAGAGGTTGCGGAATCACCTTTTAGAAATGGAAGATTCCTACACACGAGAAGCTGTAGCTGCAGAAGACAGGGAGGTCAAGCTAAGAAAGAAAGTTTTGATTTTGGAAGAAAAACTCGCATCTTCATCTACTGCAGTGGAGAATGCCAGGTAGTCTTAATGTATACAGCAGTGCCGTTGGCTGTAAATGTCATAGTTATTTAGGCTGGTACTGATGGTTTATTTTACTGAATTACCATTCTGTAAAACGCTAAGCACTTGGGAAGACAAAAGGTTATGAACTTTTATTACTCCAAATCAGGAAGATGATTTGAAATAGATTTGACTACTGTTGAGAATTTAAAGTATTTTAAAATGTTTTTTCATTTATTTGCCATAATCACAGAACAATGAAAACTCAGGTTTTAAAATTACTTAGTACCTGTTTTGACTGCTTTTAATATTGATTTATTTAAAGGAATGTTGTTTACTTTTTTTTCATCTTGTTACAGTTGTCCAAATGAACAAGTATTTTAATTAAAAAAAAAATTATGTACCTGCAGTCCTTTTTCTTTAAGTGCCAAAGATGGCTTCTGCTCTTAATGTTCTCAGCAAAGAGAGTCAAGTGCAATTTGTTGTGAAAAATGGGGAAGTGGAAGAGTTGGGAGCATGTTTTGTAAAAACCGTTCATCAGAATTTTTCTTAATTCTTCATCAAACTTGTCAAATGCCTTTCAAGTAATACTGCCTATTTCCCATCTGATATGCACTCCTTAAAAGGACTGGCATAGGAGTAAATCACGTTCATAATATTTTTGCATATTGGGAAGCTGAAGGGGGTGTTCACTGGTCACTATGGAGCAAGAGATACTGAGTTCTTGGAGACTGGTTTTAAAAATAAAAATTAATAGACCTGTTGATTCATGTAGTAATTGAAGTAGACAATTAGCAAGATGTGGTTTCTTTTTGGGGTGGGGGGGTAATGTTACCGTTACAATAGTGAACAACAAATATTATTTTATTCTTCAAACAAAAGTAGGTTGGGCTTTTTAATTGCCAAAATTTTATTATCAGACTTATTTTAAATATGTTGTTAGGTTGTTTTTTGTTGTTTTGTTTTAGAGGAATCAAGGGAAAAATTGCCTTAATTTTTATAAACTGAGCTGAAAAAGTAAAGGTAGGCTATATTTGCTGAGATGTCTTCTGTTATTGTCCACATAAATAATGCATTTTATTTTTGTTAAGTCATCAAGCTAGTCTGCAAGTTGAATCCTTGCAAGAGCAGTTGAACCTGGTTTCCAAGCAGAGAGATGAAACGGTGCTGCAGCTCACCATCTCCCAGGACCAAGTGAAGCAGTATGCACTGTCACTGGCCAACCTGCAGATGGTACTAGAACAATTCCAACAGGGTGAGTGGTCAAGAAACAGCAAAGATTGCAAAGGTTGCAACAACCAGCTTTCAGCTGGGACAGTTGCATGTTTTCGTGCTTTTTAAATATTAGTTCTCCAGTTTCCTTTTTGGTAGCTTGAATTTCAGAAGCTGTTGTCTTTAAAAAAAAAAGTATAAAAACAATTCTAGCCCTGTGAAAACTGATGGCCAACCTCCCGTTTATGAAATTTAAATTCACCTCTAGCCCATAAAGACCAGACTTGATAATGCTGAGATTTTGCATTTTGCAATTGTATAGCACAAAAAGAGTTGCATATTGTGAACAAAGATATTTTTGTTTTGTATTTTTAACTCTTTAGAGGAAAAAGCTATGTATTCAACAGAGCTGGAGAAACACCAAAAACAGACTGCAGAATGGAGGAAAAAAGCTGAACACTTAGAAGAAAAAGTTGTATCCCTGCAGGTGCGCTGAATAATGAAATTGAATTCTATGAAACTGAATGATAATTCGTGACTCATTTTTCTTGTTTTTTACTGCCGTGCTGTTACTGTCTAAGAAAACATCAAGTTATCAAGGTATTCTCTCTTCCTTGGAAGAGAGGGAGGCACTAAAAGAAGATCACCTAAGTAGCATCCCTCTGCTGACCATCCCTTTGCTGGGGATGTTTACAATGCAGTTATTTTAAAGAACAAGTCTCTGCATCTATTACATTTGATCTGTGTTGTATTAGCATAAGTGTGATAGTGAACTTGCTTCTCTTTTTGTCCCTTTCCTGCCCTCTATTCAGGAAAGTTTAGAGGAGGCAAATGCTGCACTGGATGCAGCATCCAGACTTACTGAGCAGCTTGATATCAAAGAGGAGCAGATTGAAGAGCTTAAGAAAGAAGGTAACTACATTTTTTTAATCCCTGCTTGAAACATTCCAGACAGCTGAGGAGACAATGTAATATTCCTAGAAACTTACCAAATTTCATTTCCTATGAGGAAAAGAGTAATTCTGTTGCCACCTTTTGAAGACTTACTTGTTTATAAAGCAAATTTGAAAAAGTATGTTTACCTCTTCTGTTAGTGACCTTTCTCAAAAGAAAGCCATGTAGCAGTTGTCTGTTTGTTTGTTTTCTTGTAAACACCACAGTCCTTGATTTACCTCTGTCAGTGTCTCTTTAAAAAGTTTGTGAAATACCAAACCTCACATTTTCCAAAGTAACTACCTACCATATTTGACATAGACACAGGGATACAGTGAGGTGGGGCGAAAAGGTGTGCTGTTGGTAAGAGATGGAGAGGGAGCAGCTCTTGCACAGATGTGAGACTGTCTGAAGAGATTATGTGGAAGGCCTTGGATACATCTTTAGACTGTATTTTCAGATTTCATTTCAAATAAGCTTCCTGGTTGCTCGTCTTCGGAAAGATACCTTTCAGATTAGGTACTCTAATATTCAGTGAATGTTATTACTTTGGATTTGAAAGCAAAACTTGTCCAGATGGTAGAGAAATTTGTCAGAAGAAGCAGTTTTGAAAAGGAAGAATATTTACAGTGAGGGTGGTGAAATGTTGGAATAAGTTGCCAGAGATGTGGAGTGTTCATCCATGGATACATTCATACCCAAGGTCTAGGACGGCCTCCTGTAGATGACCCTGCTTGAGTAGAGGGGTTGGACTAGATGATAAAGACGTCCCTTCCAACATAAATGTTTCTTTGATTTTGTGATTCTGTGAATGTTTTGGAGTGTGGTTTTGGTGCGTTTTTTTTCTCTTTCTGATATAATTGAAACATGAATTCTGTAAAAGATACATACCTTCTCTTTCATAAACATGTTTAGCATGAAAACTGTAGGAAAGCCTAAAAAGGCAGATTAACCTTTTACTAAAAACTAAAATAATTTTGGTGCATTTGTGTTTTATGGCTTTACGCTATTTAGTATAATGAAATGAAAAAAAAGTAAGGATAATTTCTATAAAGCAAATTTGAATATCAGACATAACTAAGTTTTATAAGCTGAGAGACTCATTGAAGGTGGCAAAATAGCTATGTGAGTAACATAAGGTCACTTTTTTTATTACTGCATTAATTTTAGTTCTCATGCTAAAGCAGGACCTAGGACTAATAACAATAATTTTGCTGGATTTCTGTTACTTACTTTGAGCCCCAACTTGTAATTTTGTCTGTTTCCTTGAACCAAGAGGGAAGGTTACTTCTCTGTGTCTGACTGCATGACAGTTCTGATATGTGTGAAATTACTAACAGTACTGACTGCCAGGGGAATATTAACTTTTTTCTCCTTTTTTTTTTTTTTTAATTGTCTTCATCTGTCTATTCCTCCTTCATTTTCCCAGCTGAGTGCTACTTTCTCTTTCCCTCTTTATTTCTGTGGGTCACCGTATTTTGCTGTTACTGCAGCATCCTCTGTTATGGTCAGGCTTTTACTGAGCACATGGAATAGATCTAAAATCAGAAGAAAACTTGCGATTGGTCTCTGAAGAAGTTCTATAAAGGGACCTCAAAGAACAGAGGTTTGCTCACTCTCTGTGGTTACTTAATAGCTCTTACTTTCTGGGTTTTTTTCCCCACGTCTCTGTGGAATTTTGGGGTGAATGCCTTTCCCTAAGGCTTGCTGGGGAAGATCTTAAACATCATCTCTGCTCGATGCAGTGGTAGCTCTTGCTCTGAACATATATAACTAATTATTGCTATTAATTTTTAAATTCTAATTTGTCTTACTCTTGAAGTAAATATTTTTGTAAAGCATAGTTGCTTGTGATCAGGTAGTTGGTGTGAAAAGTCATTTGAAAGTCTTCACAAGTTCAGCAAGAACTCTACTAAAAAGTTCTGACTTTTGTACTACATAATCGAATGTGTACTTACAAGTGCAGTTTGACATCCAAGTGGGCATCATAGGAGTGGTCCCTGAGTTCACATATGAATTTGACAAGCTAAATTAAATTTCAAGCTACCACATGAATGTACAAATAAACACTGATTTGTTTTTGAATCAACTCATCTGCACATCTCTGTCTCACTACAGACATTCATGGCATAAGGTTTTAAACACCCTGGATTGAAATTAACTTTGTCATAGGCAAATACAGCACTCTCAAATGGGGGACTTTTCATTCCTGGTTAATTTTGATGGCAAACCTTCACGTATGCAAGTGGAGGGGGTTGTACTTTGAGAGAAAACTGAATCTCAGTATTTTATCAAGCTCTGTTGTATTGGCAAATGATTTACTTGTTAAAAAGGGGGTTGTTGCATAAAGGAAACAGCACTTTAATGTTTTGTATAATAAATTATATTTTTTATAGAAAAAAGAGACCATTCCGTTTTCTGTATTTACACAAGAAAACATATAATGTCTTATTGAAAATTAGCCAAATACATTCCCAGACACAGTTTTGTTGGCCAAATCTTTTGAAGGTTTTCTTTATGGATTTTTTTGGCAGGAAAAGTTATTTTAATGGAAAAGTATAAGATGTACCAGATGCAGTTTTCTGGATTGCCATAAATGGTTAACAAATTACTGGAGACTGTTGTAAATGTCTGGTTTACAGCAGTCCATGTTGAATTTTGGCTCAGGTCTTTTTAGTCATTCAGTCTTTTCATACACAAGAAGTACGTGTTTAAGTCCTTTTCAACTATAAGATTCTATCGTAGAAGGAAATATTCCATTTGAAAAATATGTTTCATGATGGAGTTCCATAGTGACTGTGGGTGGAATATAGCTGTATAGCTGTTGTTTAAAAGTTGGTCCTCTTCGATATAAAATCTTTTTGCCAGGAAAAAAATAGAAAACAACAGTAACAATTCATTTAAATTATTAATACATTTGTTTTAAAATTCATCATGGGAATAAAAATTGCAAAGGAAACTCATGATTGTCTTGCTTTGTAGAGCAATAACAACAGCATGAGATTTACTTGAAACTTGTTTTCAGATGCTGTTTATTTTTTTGTGGCATTAGTAGTTTAACTTTTTTAGTTCCCTTTTATTCTGCGGAGACCCAAATAACAGCTCAACTTCCATGTATGTTTCTACAACTGTTATAACTCCATAATTATATTGCAAATGTTTTCCTTCAAGTACTAGAGTCCCATTTAACCACATTTACAAAGTAATTTAATTTTAAGTAAGTTTGAACCTTGCAACCATGGATTAATTCTCCTGTGCCTCACCCTTGTGCTTTGAGAGAAGGGAGTACTGAAGAGCAGTCACGGTATTGGACTGGATTTCAGTGCATATGGTTGTAGTTGTTACAAGATATATTGCTGGTTTTAACTTGGTTTTAATAAGGAGTTTAATCCTTATGTTCCTTTAATAAGAACTGCCCCAGCATGGTACTAGTTAGTTTGTTCTGCTCTGTACTCTCTAAAATTCATATTTGTGAAGTAAAATGTTTATGTAAAGATGTGGATTTTTTTGAACAGGACATATTATGGTTGTATCAATTTCTCAGCCTAGCTCTTTGGCATAAATACATATACACAAAAACTCTGTTCTCCTGGAGCCATTGGCATTAACTGAGGACCATATTGTGTCAGCATAGTTGTGGCATGCACTTGTTAAAGATTGAAAGTCACGTGGAATATAGAATGGAATGTGTTTCATGCATCCCAGATTATTTGAAGGGTATGAAAATTTATGAAAGTCACTTTTCTCATTATCCTGGTTTCAGCTGGGATAGAGTTAGTTTTCTCCTAGTAGCTAGTATAGTGCTGTGTGTTGGATTTAGAGTGAAAATAATGTTGGGAACACACTGATGTTTTAGTTGTTGTTAAACAGTCAAGGACTGTTCAGCTTCTCAGGCCATGGCAGCTGTACAAGAAGCTGGGGATGACAGTCAGGACAGCTGAGCCCATCTGACCAAAGGGACATTCCAGACCATATGACAAAGTCGTGGTCAGTATAAAAGCTGTGGAAAGTAAAAGGAAGGAGGGGAATGTTTAGAGTGATGGTGTTTTTCCTCCTGGGTGACTGTTATGGATGACGGGGACCTGCTGTCCTGGAGATGGCTTGTTTTTCTTAGCTCGTGTGCACGGCTCTTGCTTTCCCTATTGAGCTGTCTTTATCTCAAGCCCCAACTTTTCTTACCTTTATCCTTCCAATCCTCTCCCCATCCACCAGGGGAGACTCATCAAGCGGCCGTGCAGCGCTTGATGCCAGCTGGGGTTAAACCACAGCACTTACAAGGGTGCTTAGGCTTTTTAGAAATTAACTGCAAGATAGATACAAGAAAAGTGTATCTTCTGGGGTGTTTTGTTTTTAAAATAAAGCACTTTTAATTAGTATGAGCCCAAGAAGTGTTAAAATGGTACAGAAATTAAGCCAATTGACAGTTTTTCCAAAGGATTTGAGGATAAGCATTCAACCTTATAGAGGGAGAGGAGAAAAAGGTCATAATTTCTGCTTATGGAACTGTAGGCTAGAGTTGGTCTTCATGTGGACAGTCCAGTTATAATATATTTGTGACAGTCAAGTTATATTTATCAAGATTTTGTGTGATTAAAACTTCCTTGTACTTTTATTAGGAAAAAGGTAACTTCAAATGCCGTATCTTGCAGAGTCCCAGTCTGGTGAAAAATTATATTTTCACTGTCTTGAGGCGAAGCCATTTGTAGTTTGTCTTCTAAGAATTCTTTGAACCTTGTAATAATTTGTTTTCTTGTCTGAGAACATTTTACTACCAGTGTTCTTAAATCCTGCATTTGGGGATTTAAGTGAGAGATGTTTATCTAGCACTTTTTACTCTGTTTTTTTGTACAAACTTATGTAGACCTGAACATCAGATACTTTTATTCATTTTCTGGTATATCTGAGTTTTTATTAAGGGAAAACTTTGTGCCTTGTTTCCTTACAGTCAAAATGTTGTAAAATATTTATGACAAGTAAAACTTCTAGGGGAGTTTATTTCTTTATTATGAGCTTTATTTTTATTAGTTGGGGGGTGGGTCAGAGGAAGCCTGAGTTACAGAATACACCTAACTATCCCAATCATCCTGTGTCAGTATTTGCACTAACAAGTAATTTCTGTTAGTGGCTTATTACAATTGTAGAGAAGCTCGTGCTGTGAAATGATTAGGCAAGAATGTATACCAGAATATCATGCCATGGCTCCTTTTAATGAAATGGGCTACTACATTTGTATCTCCCTCATTAAAACCACTGTCATTAGGGTCAAGTGTGTAGACAGTACACAAATAATTGACTAAGGTCAGGAATTTCAGAAAGCTGAAAAGTTATAGCGCTACTGAATGCAGAATCTAAACCTCCTCTCTTACTCTTCCAATACATCCTGGTTTGGGTTTGTGGAGAGGAAAAATAGGGTCCTTTGTGCAGGCCATGAACGTCATTACTGACATTGAGACCTCGATTAAGAGTTTCTTTTTAGTTCTGTATGATCTAGGTGCAACAGAGCAATTCATCAGACCTTCTGCAATTGATTTATTTTGTGTGTTCCTGTACTTTAGCATTGAGTATCTTTCCAGAAATTTTAGCTTATGATTTCAAATAATAATCACTTAGGTTGACACTTTTCTATAAAAATCAAGCTGATTTAGTGTTTGGGTTTTTTTTAAAAAAAAAAAAAACACCATAACAATATTAGCATACTTTTATTTTAAAACATCCATTATCAATAAGTTTTGTTTTGCAACAAAGTTTCAAAGTTTCAATTTTTGTTTATTTGCTGTGACATAATCTTTTATAGGTGAGATCAGAAGAGAAATGTTAGAAGATGTACAAAATAAATTAATGAATCTTATGAACAGCACAGAAGGAAAAGTGGACAAGTAAGTCTTTAATGAAAGACTAGGTATACATATTTGGTTTTTATTTGTCACAATGTACAGATATGTTGCTAACACAATTGCAGTGTAATGCAGAACCAGGTTTCTGCACCTAATCTTGTAATTATGCTTTGATTATTTTTACAGTTTTTGATTGCTTGGTGGTTGTAAATAGTAATTTTGATTAGTAGAATCAAGGTGTATGTAAATTTGGATTACTGATATGCTTCTTAAGGTAAAGTGCACCTCAATAGCATGAGCTCTGCAAATGGGGATAAGAGTTATTAATAAACTTGTGTTACAATGTCTAAGGTGTGAACAGCAAGCCCCTTCATGTAGCTGGCATCACCTGGATGTTGCATAAATCTCTCTTCCTTGGTCTTCTTTTTTCTTCACCTGTTAGAACTGAAACAGGGATGGGCAAATGGGTACTCTTGTCCCCTTCCTTACATTTACACATAAATATCTGTTTAAACTCTCTCCTGAGTCAAGATCTTAGAATAAACATTTTCCCTGGTTCTAGTACTTCCATCAGAACTTGCTCACCTGACTGCATACAGTATTTCTAGTACTGTCCAATTGACTCTTACCGTATAAGAAATGTTATAACTTGTAGGGGAAGGAAATTGATAAGGTACTCTGTTAGATCTTTGTGTTGGATTTGTTTATTTGGATTATCATAAATTAGACAAGAGTATGAGGAATAAATGCATCAATATTACAGTATCAACTGTTACCTAAGCGCAGATTGTGTAACAAGCTTCCTCTGTTCTGCAGACTCCTGATGAGAAATCTCTTTGTTGGACATTTTCATACTCCAAAAAATAAACGTCCTGAAGTGTTAAGATTAATGGGAAGTATCTTGGGAATAAAAAAGGAAGAACTCGATCAGGTAATACTTTGCAGAAAACTAGACTGACTTTTTTATTTGTGGTATCCTTACCTGAAAATAGAATGACTTGCTGCTAAATGAATTATGACTGGCCCTATACTTCTGTGGGCAAAGTATGCTTTTTGTTCTATCATCTGAATTCACTTTTTGTGCGGGATGTGCCGATCTTAATGGAATCTTTTGAGAACATTATTTTAATAGAATGGATCTCATTTTGCTGAGCAATGCCAATGCAGAAAGGAAGGGATTTAACTTTGTGCTGTTGTGTATAGTAGCTATAATATGTCAGTTACAGAAAAGTAAACCAGTTTTATATGTGCCACCAGGTACTGTGAGAATCTGTGGCTTATATTTTTAAATAAAGAGCCAGGTTTTTAGACTGTCAGTCTTTTATGAGGCAGAGAAAAAGACTTTGACAGTAATTAAAGTTTTTATTCATCTGTAGCATTCCCACATATTTATGGTGAATAAATATAATGATCACAATGTTGCAGTTTCTTTTATCTGCTGCTTTATTTTTAGTTTCCTTGTTTTTTTAATACTTTCTAGTTATTATCTGAAGACCAAAGAGGAGTTACAAGATGGGTGACTGGCTGGCTTGGTGGAGGAGCTGGGTCAAAGAGTGTCCCTAGTACACCTCTGAGGCCAACTCATCAGAACATTTTCAATAGTGTAAGAATTAATCATTCATTCTCTATGTTTGAGTGGAAAAAATGGGGCAGTTGAATATTAATGCTGATACTCGGCTCATCAGTGTATTGAGCTTCATTTACAGATGCTACTGTATCTTAAATTATTTGTTTGCTTTGTGCAACTGCTTTGGCATAAGGCTTTTTCTGCACTACAGAAATATGTAGGCATTGATGAAATTTATACAGTACTAAGTGTTGAGCTAATACAGAAATCCAGTTACTGTTCCACTGGTTCCTGGGATCACTGACTTCCTACATTATGGGCTTAGTCTTGGAAACTGACAGTCCTGGAAGTTAAAGACATGTGGGAGCCTGGAGTTCTGCAATATTCAACCATGACGTTGTATTTTGATGACTGTGTTCCCATATGTCCTTTAAATTTCATTTGAAAAGCTTTCTCAGCTGCTGCAGCTAGTGCCTCTTATGTGCAGCATATAAAGTTGATATTTTAAGCTTTCAAATACTGTAAAGCAACAGTTCTCATAGCGTGGTCTGTGGGAGCAGTTAATATGTGGAACTTTCCAGTTTGCAGACCAGCAAATAATGCACTCAAGGACAGAACACTGAGGGACTGGGCTTTTTGGATTAACTTAAGTTTTTTGCTCATTGAACTAGAAAAGCGTGTTGAGAATTGATTACTGTAAATTATCTTGAAGTGTAAGGAATGTTTCTACCCACTAAAATAATGCAGGCACTTAAACCACCAGAGGATTGTGGTCTGATTAACTACAGATGTAAAAGAGGAAAATTAATGCTTTTGTATGTATAGCACAGGCATTACTAAGCAAAATTTTGTCTTGTGATGCTACTGACACTGTAATCGTTCCATGCTTTCTTTATTCAAGACTTTTTGTCTAATAAAGCAAGCCATGGGTTTTAAGAGAAATGTTTAAGTTTCATGTGTTTCTGGAGGAGTGATTTGCTTGAGCATGGACACAGGAAATACTGCCATGTCAGTAGCAGCATAGGATTCTTGAAACAATCAGCTTAAGTCAATAATGGTGGAAGTATTTGTTTTGTCTTTAAAGTTTATCAATGTCACATAAAGACCACTTAGTGAAACAACAAAAAAAATGTGTATTTTGAAAATAAATGTCATGGTCTTTCAGTAAGGACTACCTAGTATCAAGTACTCAGTACTAAGTGCCAGTACAAAATTCTTTGGATGCTGTTGACAGCTTTTTGTTTTATGTACTTTTAACTTACATACTTTTCAGAGTATTGGTAAAATATAATGACTTGTAGCCTCTTGTAGTCTTTTTCAGAATTGTTTGTGAAATTCCTCGAAACAGAATCTTGCCCAAGCCTTCCTCCACCCAAGCTCTCTGTTCATGATATGAAACCTTTAGAAGGAGTGGGAACCGGTAAAACTAGCAGTACTCCATCCAGCAGTCAAATGCAAGGTAACATTTGAAGGAAAATTTGAATCTTTACCCAAAACATAAATAACTAAAGGTAGATTTTTTGAGGAAATTCCAATGATTCTGTGCTTCCTAACTTGTGAACTAGGGATTTGATTTCTCCCACCCCCACCTCCCTCAATTTCCTACTTTCTCTTTTTTTTTCCCCTCTTCCCACTGCTCCTATACCCCACTTCCTATAACCTCAATACAGAATAGTAGAGGGACCAAATTCCCTTTCATATGGAAGAGCTTTAACAGCACCTGTTGGAGCCAAACAGATGCTGTGTCGACAGCTCCATATGGTCTATCAGTGAACACAGTCCTGATTTTCAGCATCCCTGTTGATCAGCTTGGGTCTCTCTGGGTGAAGGATGCAAGTAACACCAACCTAGCAGTGCCTCTCTAGTGTGTAGAACCTGGTTGCTCAGAGAGGACTGAAATACAATCCCTTAAGTATTTTGCCTGATTTGAGATCTCTGTAAGCTGTGCATGAGTGTTAACTTTGATTTTTCTAAGGCAGAGAACAATTATGCTTATATTATGCATGTTGAAATTAATGCATTTTTGTCTAGGTATTGTAAAATCCAAGCTTTGATTTTAACTGATACGGTTTGCACCTAATTTTTTAATGTACATCTAAGACTATACCTTAATACAGTCCTGCTGATTTGCAGAAGCTTGTTTTGATTGAAACTTTTAACTGTAAACTCAAAAAAAAGAAAAACAAACCAACCTATGTGTTCTACAGATGTACAGAGAGAGATATATATGCTAAAAACCCTCTTTCAATTTGCATAAAGTAGTTGGACATTATGAAGTATAGATATCTACTGTGAAGTACCAATTTATTTCTGAAAGCAATATTTATATTTTTACTAAACCTAACTTTAGTTTAATTTTCTTTTTACTCTTCTTCCTTGTAGTATAACAGTGCTATAACAGGTAAAGTACCTGATCTACTTGGCACAAATTGTCTGGAAGAATGAAATTCTTCCTTCCTTTTGTTTATTCAGGAGCTAAATTGTTGGCTTGTAAAACTAGACACGCATTATATATATCCCTTTAATTGTCTGGGTACTTTAAGTTTTTTGTTCTTAGAAATAAACCATATGGTAGCAGTTTTTAAGTGCTGGACACAAATGTCAGTATAATATCCACACAGAAATGCGTTTATGAGAATTAGGATGTTTACATAATGTAAGACCTTTTTTAAAACAAAACAAAATCTGGATAAATTAATCTATCCAAACAATAAGTATAATACGGAATGTCGGTTTAGTTTCTGCTCTACATCTGGTGTAGGAACCTTGAGGAGAAGTTACATCTAGAGCTGAGTGAGGATCTGATGGGGGAAGATAAGGAAGGGCAAGTCGATTGTTAGATTTAAAAAAATAGTTTGCTATGACTTTATTAAAACTAAAATTTTGTTGGAATTTGACTAATGAGCAAACATTAAGTTTCGCCTGAAGACTGAATTGGGACTCATTGTCTGTGATGTTCATTTCCAGGGATTTTTGGGGGCTGATTGGGAAAGCTGTCCCTGTACCCATGGGGTGGGACCCCTGCTCGCTGCTACACTGTGGGGTGTGCAGGAGGGGCCTGTGTCTTTGCACGGTGCTGCAGAAAATGTGACATATGTCTGACATGGCATGTGGGAAGTGAACCCTGGCCAAGGGTGTTCATGTTGCCTGTCAGAGTTGTAGAGATTTTTGTGAGGAGCCTGAGCTGTTACTGAATTTCAGCTGCCAACGAGCACGGTGTGGTTGGCGGGTTCTGGGAGTTCCCAGATCTTTAACTCAGTCTTGTGACTGGTGGCCTGAAGTGTAGACACAGGAACTGCTCAGCTAAAGCAGCAGTGGCAGATGAGGTGCAAGACGAGAGAAGACTGAGAGAGTGCAAGTCTTTGAGAACAGTCCATGGCAAGAAAATAGGACTTTCACGTTGCAAAAGTAATAGGCAATTTCAGAACTTGTTTGTGAACTAATGCTGTAAAATTGAGTAGACTTATGAATGCTTTCTAACAAAGTGTTTTGTGGTTGGGTTTTGATTTTTTGTTTTTGTTTGTTGTTTGTTTTTTAACATTTCAGATTCTGCAGTCTCAAGAGCAAGCAGAAGACCGGATACAAATCCATTTTTAGCGCCTCGATCTGCAGCAGTGCCTCTCATAACACCTGCTAGTAGTTCTGGACATCTGCTTATGAAACCCATTTCTGATGCGTTGCCGACTTTTACACCACTGCCAGTGTCCCCTGATGCCAGTGCTGGTGCTGTACTGAAAGACCTCCTAAAACAATAGATGATCTCGTATCAGTACGACGATAGTAGCACTTTAAGGAAAATGAGAACACTACACTGCATATAATATACCACAATGAGGCCTTCTGTAAAAAGTCATGTACTTGTTTGCAATTGTACCTTGCTTTGCTTTTCATTACAAACTGTCCAGTGCTTTGGAAATTCTAATGGTGGCATGAATAACTGCCTTCTTTATAGCAGGCATTCATTTGGCTGTGGGTTAAATCTGAAACTGAGGGGGAAAAAAATCTGTCTTGTTGCACAAAACAAATAGAAGGATTTTTAAGCTTTAGTTATACTGTGAGTTGTTTCAGATATGCATAGATAGCATTAACTTTTTGGTGTTGAGACCTATTTTTCCATTAAAATGGTCTGGGCCTTCAAGACCCAGAATTTGAAAAAAGGAAAAAAAAAACCAAAACAAAACAACCACCCCCACCACCAATAAAAACACCTCCAGACAAAATTGATCTAATTTGAGTTGTTCAATTAATGACACAAACTCCAAAGAATAATACAGTGAGCATATGGGAGGGTGATTATTGAGCAGTCTTCCCACACACAATTTCTGGCATTTACTTAATGTACACTAGGACATGTATCTCTTATTTACAGGATTGGCAGGTTTGGGGGCAATTGGAGGCATGTTAATCTCTTTTTGCACAGCGATTTGATCCCACCCCCCAGCTAACAGCTGCTTTCAGCTGTCAAACCCATCAGCACCAAGGGGTTAACTGTGGAAGTGAGTGTTTAATTTCTAGAGGTGTCTGTGGGATGAAGCGTAGGTAATTTAGCGAAAGGTAGTTCACAAAGGCAATGTATTCTAATATTTTAAGATGTATATTTGAGAGACTTTTTATCTTGAAGGATTTTGTAGATCCAAATATAAGCTTAAAGCTTGAACACATGTATAGAATTTAAAGGGAAGAAGATGCAGACTTATCCCCAATGTGTAAATAGGTCTGTAAGACCAAGGCCAAAGTCAATTATTCTGTAAATTTTGCTGTGATAACTTGTACACTTTGTTTGGCAGGTAAAGAATTAAGTTGCATACTAAAGGATAAAACTGATCTTGCAAAAGTCATCTTCATAGTGAATCTGAGATAAAATATCTTCAGTTTAAAATCTGTAATTTCTAAATTGTTTTATATGCCATTCCTTGTTTAGTCAGTGTTAAGATGAGTGTTGTGCAAGTTCTATATTAGAACTGTCAACTTTCTCATTTCATTAAGATCCTGGGTTAAATTGTTGTAAGAGTTATATTTAAATAAAATAAATTACTGAAGCTTGTACAGAATCAACCAAAACAATGCAAGAAATCTTTGGATTTATTTATGTGGAGGTCAAATAGTGATTTCTTTTGTTGCCTTGAGATTTAGCAGTTTTTGAATTATTGTATTTACCTTAAGAACTGCTCAAATCCCTTTTCTCCAGTATGTTAATGTTTCATGGAAGACTTACGCAAATTTGGAAGTGGATTTACCATATTGAATTTGTAGTTTACATTTTTTACTTCATTATAGACAAGGTAATTAATTTGGCAGTTCGATTTCTGAAAGGATTACAGCCACATGTAGTATACCAAAGTAACTTCTGCATTATGTAATAAATGTAATAAAAATTTGAAATTACCTCGACTGAGAACATTTCAGTTTGGTCCTTCAAATGTACATCTTCATTTAAACTGGACTGGAATAGATACTTTTTTATTTTCTACAGCAAATATAAAGAAAACTGAAATCAGATGGCTTCTGTGCAGTTTCTCTTGCTCTTGGCGTCATGTCTATTTAACGATATATAGCTGCTTCAGAATAAAATTGCCTTTTGGTAAGCCAAAGCAGAAGGAAATGTTTAGTTTTTAAAAATTTGTGGCTTACATATTATAAATTATGAATGGACTCATGCTGCTCACTCTCCTCTGAATACACTAACTGAGCAGATCTTAAATTTTTTGTGCAAATGTTTTCTTTAATTGCAGAGAACTTAATATGTAGATGTTTCTCTTCCAGAAAGCTTTATAAATGCTAGTAAATAAAAACATGGTAAGACCATTCATTTCTGCGTGCTGTAAATCAGCTCTATTTGTAAAGTAAGCTGAGAGTTTGTGGAGGGAAATCTAAAACCCAGCAAAGCTATTGAAGAACATTAGGTTCCTCATTAAGCTGCTTTAGGAGAAGAACAACCTCCACAGGAGAGATACAAGAAGCTTCAGTTCTCAAGTCGTTAGAGGTCTTTTGAACTATGGAGAAAATCCCTGTGGCTTGGAGATTCTGTTCTAGGGCTTATCCCACAATTACATGGGTGGGGTTTGTTGCTTTGTGAGAAATCACATGTGCTCTGCGTTCCAGGCAGTACTTTCCCACTGAAAAGTGTAGAACAACTTCCTTGCCTTGTTTCTCTCATCTTTCTTATACTGTTTCACAGACTATTATAAACCTTCAAGATTTGTTTTTGTTGAAAATTAGCAGATGTATTTTTCCTCTAATTTTTCTTCTGTGTTTACTTTGTGCTTGATAACTGTTTCATACATGTTTACCTTACCAGTTTCCCACATGTAAGTATGTGACTCGTAGTCTATCCTGTTAATTGTGTGGGTGTTTCAATCAGCAGCCGGGGGAAAAAATTCTCTGTGGAATTTATGAGCAGGTGCAATAGTTGGAAATTTTTGTTCTTTATTTAACTTAATTGTTTTCCTTCACCTTGTTTTTTCAAGGAAGAAAAGAGTATGGTCCTCTTAGGTTTGGTCTAACAAGCTGTCAGTTACCTGTAGTGGTAAGAGAATTCTAGTAAGGAATTACTTTTGTAAACTTAATATAAGGGGGAAAAATAAGTGTTAAGAATTTATATTCTCCTCATTAGACCCTTCCATTTTTTGTTGTTCTTCGCTCATCCTGCATTCTGTGCAAAGAGAAGGAAGTAACTACTTGGTCTTTCTAATTGTTGCTGTAAAAGAATGCATTTTGTGGTGGTTGGTTGGTTGGTTTTAATTAAACTTTTCTGCATTAAACCAGTTAGTCACAGCCATGTAATTTTCCATATTATTATGATGAGTATGTAAATAATTATTTTTTATCAAATGTCAGTTCCCAGCCTGCATTTTATTGTTGCTTCTATTCATGTTCTTGACCCATTTTGCATAAATATTTATTAATAAGGCAGGCCACCTGGAATATGTATAGCAGTGACTGATTGATGAAGCGGAAGAGGCAGAATGGAAGATACATGCCTTATAAGTATTTCACATTATCACATACCTCATGAAAGCTTTGTGATTTTAAGCCCTGATGTCTTCTCTCTGCAAGTTGTGATGACGTTATTGCCACATTATCATATAAAAGTTCAAAATAATTTTCTCAACTTGTTTAATCAGACATACTTGTAAACTTGATGTTGGATCCTCCCAAGCACTCCCAGTTTGGGAGCATATTTAACTAGAATAAAATGAAAATCTTTTTTTCTCACCTACTTTAAGAAAAAATACAAACATTTAATATGGAGAGACATTACTGTGGGAAAAGCAGGAATAATGGCTTCATGCATTCTTTCCAACAAAAGTCTTTAATTTATCTAGACATTGAAACCAAAGTAGTCTTTGTGTCAATATACTTTGTCAATGTTAAAAAAAAAAACAACACAAAACACAACATAAAATACATATATGTGTATATACACATATGGCAGTGGTAGCAGTAAGGCTTGAGGAAACATTGTGTGCATTTGTTTTGTTTTGGCTCCTTTTTCCACTCTCCGGAAAATTTAATAGTCTGTTGCCTTCAGTTTATCCTTCAGGTAGAAAGCTTCTAATTAGCTTTCTTAGAAAATAATATATAAGAATTACCAACCTACAATTTTTGTTCTATTGTGTTGTGCTGTTATATACTGCTGAATTTATTTGCAACCTCACAAAGCTTAAATATAGAAACCAGTCTCCAATAAAAATAAAGAAATAGCCAGTTGCTGGCATTTTATTTAAAGGAAAAAATAATTTGTACAGGAAAACAGGAGTAGCAGCACTGAATCTTGCACCATTGCGTTTGTCTCAAGCTAATAGAAGACTAAAGCATTTTAAATTTCAGTATCTGACAGGATCACCTGTCTAACTCTGAAATACATTCTGTAACAAGTAGTCCTTAAAGCATGTTCTCAGCATAAGTGTGCAAGAAATGTGCTTGTTGTTTGCTGTTTGTGTTAGATGTGTTGAAAGCCTAATTCAGACAAATTTATTCCAGATTGGGAGTTCAGTCATGCTGTTAAAACTCTCAAACATTTTGCCAAGCAGAAGAAAAGTGTATCAAGTGATTAAAGGCTATTTTCCTTGTAGGACATAATTGGAAGATATATGTTTATTTTTTCATGCATGAGAAGCGGCACTTATCATTCAGTAAGGGACCACATTAAGTAATTTGGAGTTATTCTGTGCCGCCTTATTGAGCTTGTGGCGTTGCTGGCTAACTCTAATTTTTTTCTAAATGTTCACAGATGTACCATCATCTTCGAGCACCGATAGTGAATTTATCTTTCTCTACTCTTGTCTTAAACCAGCCATTAAACAGCTTCTCGCAGATTGCATTTTAAAATCAGTATTGCTTGCACTCGAGCTTCTGGCTGGCTGTGCCAAACTGCCTCTGAACAGGGTCACCTCTTCGGGGCTGTGATGGTCCGCTGATAAATGTTACTGTGAATATCCACATTAGCACCAAAATCATTTCCTAGGCCTCTTAGGCAGACTGAAAACTCCCCTTTTCTTTACTTGTAGTCATTTAAGTTCTTTTACGCCTTGGGATCTTTTTTTGTTTGTTTTTTTGGTTTTTGGGGGGTTTTTTTGATTGTTCTCATTGGGAACCATACAAAAATGTTTCCCCCTTCGAAGTGACATGATGCAGCTCCCTTGCTGCTCATGGTTCCAGCTACGTGGAATGTCACACCCAGACAGAAAATGCCCCTTTTTTAAAGTCCACTTCTGCCACTTCCATTTCATCCTTACTACCACAGCAATATTTTCTTCCAATGTGAATGTATACTGATTAGAGCACCTCCTGCAACTGTAAATCTCTGTGAATGTCATAGTACCACAGCTGGGATGGCACCTGTGCTTGCAGAGGCTGAGCATGGATGCTGCTGCATCACCTACCTGGGGATGAGAATGTCTTTCGAATGTTCACATGTAGTTGTGGAGCTCACGGCTGAGAATGGAGTGACATCTCAAATTGCCAGAAGAGAGATATAGATTCATACCAAGTCAGGAGGTAAAAAAGGGGGGATGGGAAATCACAGATAACTGTTGCTGTATTTCTGTTGTCACTCATTAGGTGGACTAGAAAAGGACAGTAGTCAATAAAAACATATGAGTGTAGTAGCATGGTCCAGGAGGCTTGTTCTTGAGTGAAGTGAGAATAAGTTAAACTGATAAATTTAATACACTTACATGTTGATCAAATTTAACATTGATTACCCTGACAAGTTCAAAGCTGTTCATTATGCTCATAAGATGAAAGAATAATTCCTATTTTAAAGATGCAGTGTCTGTTGGTAGGGATTGGAGCTTTGCCACATTTGAAAAGAGGTCGAACTCAACATCTCAGGCTTGAAGGAACTTTGCTGAACATGTAAACGACGAAGCTTCACAGCTAGTAACTATTAGCCAGCACTGCAGCACAACCACTTTGTAGGTCATGTTTGTTGCTGGAATAATTAATAGTCCAAAGGATCAGGGAGAAGAAGCACATAACCCATTCAAAATGGTGTGTATTTTATCATTTAGCAACTTTCTGTGAAGGCTATTCTATCGGGGGAGCAAAGTCAGCTGATTGATGTTGACCTGGGAAAAGGAAAGCGGTGGCATTTCCTGACTCCCTAGAATGGGAAGCACTGCTGAACACAACCCTTGGACAACAGGAATGCAGGAGTTATAATGTTTCACATCTAAACTTTTGTAAATGAGAGGGTAGGGACCTAAGGACATGCCAAGGGTTTGAGAAATTGACCTTTCAATGCTGCCCAGGGAGAGAGAATCCCATGTAAAGTTTGGCAGGGGCAACTGGATTTATGCAACTAAATGCACATAGGAAGGGAAAGAAAGGATTCAGTATTCAGCCAGTCATGGGGGCAGCCAAACACACGAAACGTTGGTTGTAAAATTAACCTTTATGTAAAAATGTTTCCCTGTCTCCAGCAGTTGTCTCTGTTGCTATAAGGTAATTAAGTACTTGAGCAATGCTTCTGTTTGTCATAACAGGGAGTTTTCAGAATTACAAGCAAATCACTGAGTTGATTCTGGTCGTTCAGGATATTTTGGTTTGCATGCTCTGCCATGGATGCAACACTAAATTGTACCAGGAGTAAAAATAAAGTAGCTTGAATGGTAGACTAGGGCACTGAACAATACACATAAAAACTGAAACGTTTTCTGGAAATAGAACTGGAAAATATTTAGACTGCTCTGTATGCTCTAGTAGTGGGTGCCAATAAAAATGAAGGCAAACAGAAGACTGCCTTATTTTTGACAATAGGAGCAGGAACAGATGTGTTTAACAGTTTTCAGCTAACTTAGAGGAGGCTTATTATGAAACTACAAAAAACTTGAGGAGTGCAGGATTCTAAAGAAAACGAATGAGTCATAACTAGGCTTGCCAGATCTGTCTGGACCCAAACCCAGACTCTGAATAGCTCAATGTCTGCAGAGCGCTCAGGATCGAGGACCTGCAGAGGGCCACCTGCCGGCCAAGGCCTTGTGGTTGGTACCTCTGTCTTCACCGGACTCTTGGCAGAATGATGGCGATGGTGTGCTGCCCAGAACCTGCCTGCTGGACTGCGGTTTCAGGGAGCCCTCGGCACTCTGGCTGTTGATGTTCTTCTCCTGAGCTCAATCAGTGGCTCCAGCCTCCTGGGACTGGTAGTTTTAGTGGCCTGCCTTGAAGCAGACTGTTGGAGCCTGCACTGCCCTGGCCAAATGTGACTGGTAAATCTAGTTCATGACACAAAAGATTTTCATTAGAAACTAAAATGAAATAAGGAAACATCAGAAATCACTGCAATGGATCAAAACCTGAAGGGCCCACCTTCCAGTCCTGGAGGAATAACCAAAACCCTGGTGAGAGGCCAGACTGAGAATGAATTGAGCCTGTAACTTGCAGGAAGAAGCTCACATGTACCCTGCTACAGTGACGCGGTCTTGACTTTGTGCTTGGCACTGAGTCCCTCAGCTGCCCAGGGTACTGATGCATCTGTGATTCATGACTGCTACCAAAACCAGAATGTGGAGGATGGGAGATGGGCTTAGTGCTGAGGAGTTCCAATTCAAAAAGGAGTTGGACTTACCTTCTTGGGTTCTTTCCTCTTTCTCCCTCCTCTGGCCTTCTAAAACTCTCAGCAGGTCTCCTAATGGCACGTTCCAGTGCCAAGACCCCTGGGAGCCTTAGCTGAACCTAACTCAGCTTCAGCGCCCATTCCATGGTCCCTTTGTTGGCCTGCCAAGGGTGGCTACAAAGGCTGTAGATGAAACCCTAGACTTAGAAAGAAATGACAAGTATTATACCCAAATTCTCAATCTTTTGCTGCCAAAATTTAATGTTTGCTATTTACAGGTGCCAGTTAGGAGTTGACTAGAGCCAGTTTCAGTTGCTTGAAGTAACAGAGTAAATGTAAAACTAAATCCATATACCATGGATGAGACCTAGTGTTCTGAGATACGTAGTTGTTAAGGATAATCTCAAAGAAAATCTGTGCCTGGAAGGCCACCACTCTCTCCTGTGCTCTGTTACTGATTTGCCTGAAACAGTGGATTTACTTCTGTATTGTTCAAGCATTATATGGAAACTTATTAAATACAGAATGTTATTTGGTACCTTCTGTTCTTCTAGCACTAAAGCAATTTTGTAAGAGGTTACACTTTTGATAAATAATTCAGCTGTTACATACCTTCACATTTAATTCAGTTACAACACTTCTAAATGAAGAGTGAGTTCTGATGAATTGCTACTCTTAATTTTTTTTGTTACACAACATCTTCTGCTGGCACTTCAGTTTTAGTCACATCTTCCCAAGTACGATTTGCTTTGGTTTTACTTTTTTTTAATTCCACTATATGAACCTCTGAATGTTTCTCTAGCAAATGCAGATGAATCACTGAACTTTCTACTGTGATTTTTATCTTTTCTAAGCACTATTTTTGTACCTTGTTCATCTGTTGGCTTTGCAGACTGTTTGGCAGTCTTCCTGCTCTTGGTGTGTCTGAAAAAGAATTTTTTATTAGTTTTCATGCCTCTTACAATTTGTTTCTCAAACTTTCTTGGCCTACCTTTCTGTTTTTTACATCTAACTTGTCGGAGTTTTTGTTCCTTTCTATTTTCTTCATCTGGCACAACTTCAGCTTCTTGAATTTTGCTCTGAAACAGTGGACAAAATGGGGACTGATTGCTTTATCTGGCTGCAGCTATGGGCTCTGTTAGCACTACAAGTGTCTCTGCTGGGAGGAGGGTCCAGTTCCACCCTTTTTCCATGTGGCTGCTTGAGGTTCTGCTCCTCTGGAGCCCCTGGGAACAGCCAGGCTGCTTCTGCGGGGGGAGCTGCGGGTACCGCTCAGCTCCTCCTGCTGTGACAACCAGCACAGGTCAAAGCAAAGGCCGCCAGATTAAAAAGAGAAGGAACAATCTCTGCTGTAAACTGCGTCCTTTTGCAAGGGTGTGCAAGTGCTGCAGTGCATGTGCAGCAGAGCTGTACACGCAGAGTAGCATCCCCTGCTCAGTGGACTGGGCACCTATATAGGGCACCTATAGCATTCTGAATTGTGTCCTTACCGCAGCCCCCACGGCTGCAGAGCAGCAAATACTAAGGCTGGAAACAAACAGACAATACTGTTTTCATCACCCAGTTTCACAGCCAATTTATTGCCAAACAGCACGGTAACCTATGAAATCCCAAAAGTAAACAGGTAAATTGTGAAATGGTGTAATCCCTGCCATGGGAATAAGTATATTAACCTTGGAGATCTTAAATTGAAGAATAGTTTAAAAATGTCTTCTGAGGTATAGGAAAGCAGTTGAGTAAGTGCTAAACAGTTAAAATTATCCCTCTGCTTATACACAAACTTTCTGCCACTCCTGTATTCGTCTAACGTATAACCCTGGACATCATAAGATAAGGAAAAGATCCAAAAATATAGGCTTTTTTGATGATTGTTTTATTGGAAAAATAAACCAGGTATGTACACCTCTAAGAATGAAACATGTTTTAAAAGGGAATATTTTCCACTACTTGGAAAGAGAGAAGCTCTGGAAGAGAGGGCTGATGTCAAATATTTTTCTGCTCTGGATTCATCAGCAGGGTTCTGGCAGGTGCCCTTACAAAAATAGCCCACATACTTGTGAACATTCAAACATCCCCGTTGAGAGATGGCATTTCCACAGACTTGTTTGGGTTTGCTCAGAACCTGGAGTGTTTTAATGGAAAATGCAGAATATGCTCAACGCTACCAAGGGCAATCTTTTACTCTTGATAAAAACAAAGTGAATTGCCCAAGCAGACTAAAAGAAATATTTTTAAAAATATAATTAAAAAAAAAAATATGCTCAACTAACTATGAAAATAAAGAAAACCCACCCAAAATGTAAACTTCGTGTGATGGAAATAATGCAGAAGGGAAAGGAGGGAGCACGGGTACTGCTGGTGCTTTAGCAGACAGGGAGCACCACCCGGTTAACTTGGAAGAGCGAACGACTGTCTCTAGTCAGCTGCTCTGACACGCAGCCTGATGCTGCTGTGCCAGATGTGCTCAGTGTGCTCAGTGCGGTGCACAGGTTTGCAAAGAACCTGAGAAACTGCAAAAGATGCTGCAGTCTTGAGGCATTTAAGCATAAAATAAATCAGTCCTGAACATTTCTAAGGGAGATTTTAGTACATATGTCTAAGTGTCTGGTCATCATTGGAGACTGATAGTTTATGCATCCCAGGCATTTGTGAACACTGGATGTTGGCTTGCTCAAATAGTGAAAGAAACTTTAGTCTTGGTCCAGAAGTACTAAGACTTGTAGGTCTTTATTTATGGAAGGTCATTCTTAGCTGAAGCTGGCCATAAAGGATTTATGCTTGTTATTAGAGGGGGCTGGTAAACATCTTGTCGCAAGATTAAAGAGCTTTGTATTCAACCACACTGTCTAGACCCCTTGACAAAAATGCAGAGGAGAAAAGATCACTGCCTAGCTTATGTGCATGTCAGTCTTAGAAAATAAACAAAACCAAACATGTCTGTCTAGTTTCAGCCAAAATGTGATTTGCAGTTACCAGATCTACACTCAGGAATCAGGTTCAACAGGAAAAAAAGTAAAAGTATTAAGAGTGGCCAGGGCATCGTGTTCTTGGATACTCATGACAACTCAAGGGGGAGCTGTGAGTTTTCAAGGCGATCTTTTTGTCTTTAGTTACAAGATGATGTTCCGTACGCTTTTTACAGGAAAATACTTTTTAAAGTGTAAATGCTGGTCATTTAAAGATTGAAAAATCAAGAGGAATGTTGTATACTCTCGCAAATAAATGTTAATATAAAGGGACCTGTTGAGATTTGTCACATGCACCAAAAATGCTTTCCTGGGAAAGTTTAAAAAGCTTTTCGTTTATTTGCTTACCTTACTCTTGTTGGGAGGAAAAAAAAAAATAAAAAACCTCACTGAACCATGTTCAAGCATTCTTGCAAGAATATGACTCTCTTTTTGCCTCAGGCAGCCTTCCCAAACCTTCCTAGAAAACACTGCAGCTAAGCAGGTGATCATGAACATCAAGTTCGATTTCACTAAAGGAAATATACCTGGAACAGTTTTGTTTACAGCAGACGCAGTTCACTGGGCACAGCTTTAGGGTGTTTGGGCTTCAGTATTTACCTGCTAGATCCTACTATTCCTCATTTAATGGGACAATTAACATGTTTTCAAAGCAACAATGTGGAGTCAGATACCGGTCCACGTTCAGTATTAGATTTCAGAATGCATCCAGTGATGTCTGGACTTTCCACTGATCGCTTTTTTCCCTAAAATAAAATGCGCTGTTAGAAACCAGTAGCAGAGTGACCACAGATCTGTAAAGGTAGTTGTAAGATGTGCGGTTAGATAACATAAACCAAAAGCTTTAAATTTTGTGGTCCGTCTGGCTGGGTTACTCTGAGACCACCTGCTACAACATGAAAGGGGCACTCTGCTTATTGTCCTTGGGAAGCAGTGATATGGCTGCCAGTATTGTCATTCCAGGTGGGTGACATCCCCATACAGGAGGGATCTTTTTGCTGTAGATATCTCACACAGGTGGTACCTGTACCATGTTGAGACAATCAAGCCCCAAGAGACAGCAGCAGGACAGGAAATGTTGCGCTTTCTCCTTCCTAACGACAGCAGTGACCTGCAAGTCACCACAATGTGACAAGCCATCTCAGCAACTCCGCGTTCACGGTACATTGTAGTTAGCACTAGTAATGTTTTCAAAATTACATATTTTGTTAATTTTCACTATTAATTTTTGCTTGTGTTACATTTGGCTAAGAAAGGAAAATATGTGTAGGACTGTGCTTTTGAGCTTCTGGCCGGAGCCATCTGGAACAGGTTATTGCATCATTCACATTACGAGATGGCAATGACGATTCAGACACCAAATGAAGCAGCCCTTAACTGATAGTGTAAGGTAGTCCACCTTTGAAAAAGGACAGGGAACCCTCCCCAGACACCACAAGTTTGTAACTGGCATTCTGTCCTGTGAGGGGAAAGAAAGCCCTACATTGTTTAGGCAGAACTAGGGTTTGTGGCCAAGTCTCTGACTTGCTTAGTGCAATCCATGTGGCAGCAGGGTGAGATGTGTGTATTTCAAATCACTGTCTGCCATGTCTTATATCAACATGTGACAGTATCAAAAGCTTGCTTATTTGGCAGTCTCCAAGAACATTTAGATCAATTTCCACAGTCAAGAAAAAAGCCCAACCTGTGAATCTCATGGAGCTTAGGTGCTATCTAATTGCAAATGTTTCTGTGAATACCCAGCAGTTGTGCTCTATGTGTTTCACCAGTTTTGCTGGTAGAAAATGTGATTCCATAAGGTTTGGTAGGAGCAAAATGGATGTTTTAAGCATCTAAGGCTTGGACATGGGCCCTTAAAATATCAGCTGTTGGCAAAGTGCTTTATTGAATTCAGGTCTGTATGGCTGTGTACAAGATGTCTAAGACCTGTCACTTCCAATGACTTGGGGCTCGCACACCTATCACCATACAGATCTGTGTGATTTGACTCTGCTCCTACAGTTTGACAGTGTTCTTGAGAATGTTCAGAGAGGGTGAGATTTCAAAAATGACAAGAACATCCAAGAAGGGTGTTTGGCAGATATAGTCCTCAAGAAGTGCAAATATAATTTCAGAATGTAAAAAGGAGAAAGAGTGTTGTAAAAGTTAGTAGATGGGGGCTTGTTTTTGTGAAGCAGACTTCTTGTTCAGGAGTGCTGAGTGTAGTTAACTCCTGTTGAGCTCTCTGACCTAAAAACAGCTTTTGTCTAAGCATTTGGAAGTCATTAGATCATGTTCTCCGGTGCTGAGGGTCCCTTCCTACCCAGTGGTGAGCATTAGCTGCAGGAGCATGGAGTAATTAATACATCGTGTTATCTTGCCCAAGGAAGGTAGAGTTAAGGTTACACAATGTAGTTTATGTGCCACTTGTAAATATATATTACACAATTTTCAAAATCCAAGTCTTAAACATAATTAGAGCTATAGTTTCAACCCTAGCTGTGCACAAAGCAAACTTATAAGAACATACTCAGTCACTAAACAGAGCCCCATTTTGTACTGTGGACTGTTCTGCACCTCCTCATGAAGACAAGGAAAACATCAAGGTAATCTAAATAAACTATTGGATTTCATAACAAGGGAGGATATTTGCGACCATTGACATGAGAGTGCTGATAGATCTGATGTTTATCCACCATCCTAAGCATAAATGGTGAAGGTGTTATCAGCAGATGGTGTTAAAAAATATGTTGAATTGTCCATGTTTTTATCGGGTGAACAAAAGAGTTTCTATGTACTACAAATGTCTTCCTATGTGCAGCTCTTCATATCAAAGAGAATTGTAAGAAGGGTGGAACTGCATCTTATTATTTTGTGGCTCATGGTAGTTACAGAAAGGTACTACAGAAATTCCACTTAGCCATAACATCAAATCCTTTTATTTAGGAAAAAGAAGTCACCACATTGTAAACTAGCCCAAGTTGTGGTTTGGTACTACTTTTTATACTCCATTTTTTATCCAATTCAGCTGCCAGATGGAGACAGGAAAAATCAAAACATTTGTACAGTATTCCTTCTTAGGGGAGCCCCTTAGGTGGTCAGGTCTGGATTCACCTCCCGTCTCCAGCACTGGCATACCTCTGCCAGCTGCCTGAGCTATCAAAACCCTTTAGTCTGCAGCAAATCTTTGGGAGGAGACTGGTGCTGCACTCCTACGGTGATTCTGGCATGCAGACAATGATTTTGCCAGGTGATGGTGAGAGAAATTCAGTGGATCAGGAAGTGAGGTATCAGCAAGTACATAAGGCAAGGCCTTCATCCACACAAATGGATGCTCAGAGCACCTGCTTTGCTACTTTTAGACTTCTTAGCGCTCCAGGTCATTGAGTGTATCGAGAAACACTGGACTTACAGAGGAACAGGAATACTCACTGTTAACCTTCAGCCACAATGAAAATTTGCCTGGGCTTTGCTTTCTATCTTTTCCCTGTTTTCTGACCTGTGACAAAACTTTCCTCTCACAACATGCCCAGAAAGCTTCCTTGGAAATCCCTTGTGTGAGTTTTTGTTAAGCTTTTGAGAAGTCCATTTAAAATAAGTTCACCGGTTCTTGTTTTTGACACTGTTGGAAGTACAGAGCTCTTGCACTTCCCGTGGCATCAATATCACTTGTGGGTGCTCAGCAACCATGAAGCAGCTCAGTCTTTGCATCTCAAACTGGGTATCCATGCTTAGAGGACAGTTTTATAAATATCTGTTATAATAACCGTGTTTCTCTGTTTCTTAATCTGTTACAGAGAAATGCATGATAGATTTTTATCTTTTGGGACATTTCATGTTCCTTAGGAATAAAGGGTTTCCTCAAATAGGAGACTCAACAGAAATTCAAAGTATTCAATTTAATATCTATGTCTGTGTTTCATTTCAGTGTTCATCTTCAGATCTAGCATAATCTTCACAGCATCTGATTGCTCACCTCTCACATCTCATAAATGTTCTGCTTGACCTACTGAGGCTTTGCCTGTGGCAAAGCTGCGAAACACCTGAAAAAGTACTTTATTTCTTTCCTCCTTGATCATAACTGGAGATCTGTAATATATTTATTTCCTGAGAAATATTTCATTTCACAAACCACTCCTTTAAGCGTGGGGTCAGTTTAGAAAGGGCCAGTGTTTGTAGACAAGTCATTTGTTTTCCTTTGAACATTTAATTTGTTTATTCCTGTTTTCAAATAATCCCCAAGCAATATAGTTCCTGTAGCTGTGATCATCATGAATTCAAGTTATTCACCTCCCAGAGGGTCAGACTTTTCATCAGTATGCCATTGGCACGAAGCAGCGAGTGTTGCATATTCATCATCCGAGACACCGGCTAGAGGGCCTCCAAAAAGCCTGACTTTTTTTTTTGTTCTCAGAGCAAGGAAAACAATCCCTTCCCTTCTCCAGTCCCTTGATAAGGGTTTCTGTCCAATAACGGTGCTCTCTGCTCCGAGGCACATTTAACTGTGAAGTTTGCAGCGGGAGAGGCTTTCCTTCAAGCTGTTAGTGTTTTATCCTGGCAGGCTCCTCGAGGTTGTTGTGAGGAGTCTAGCCAGTTGGTGAGCTTTGTAATCTAAACCAGCTGTCCCAGGCTGAGGCCCCCATTTGCATTGTTTAACATACTTAGAAAATGAAGTGTTCATTTTTAACATTCCTCCTCCAATTGGTTTAATGCTGAATTACAGAAGAGAACTAAGCAAAACCAGGTGCTTTCTCTGTATTCTCTCCAGTGTCTGAGGAGGTACAGACGGCTCCCGATCTTCTCCATTACTTGCTATTTCATTCTTGGGACTATAAATGACAGAGGAACTGAAGTGCTAGCAGAGGGTAATGTTTGGAAAAACTTTCTAGTTATTCATCAGCACAGACTCTGTTTTTTTTCCACCTTTCCCCAACGGTTTTGGACATGCAAGGATTAAAAAGGTAAGTGGTATGCATGAAACTTCTTACTGAAGGGAAACCTACTTGTGGAAAAACTCTGTGGCAGGGATTCGGTATGCCAATCCACTTGCTAAAGCCATTTGCTTGACGGGATCTCAGTGGTCAGAGGTGGGGAAAGATGATCTGTCTGTTATTAAAGCTGTGCTGCCTCTGACGAGTTCCTTCTTGATCTGTGCTTATATGCTGCGTTTTAGCAGCCGCAGCATCCACAGGAGTGCTGAATTGCAGCAGCAAACGATCCCGCTGGCTACAGTGACTGATTTGAACTAATTAGTCACTATTGCAGAAGTTAATTGCTAGTTTAAAATATATTGCCTGCTGGGTAAGCTACTGTGACCAGCTGAATATAATGTTGATAAGTTGTGCTGCTTGTCTGCTAATAATTCTTGAGAGGATTTGAGATCTAAAGTACCGAGCAAATTGCGGTGGTGGTTGTAGGCAGAACTCATCTGAGGCAGTAAGGTCACCCCCCCACCAAGAGGAAAGAATATATCATCTCCTAACAACAGAAACTAAAGCCTGTCTAGAAACGTATGAGTTTTGTCTGACCAGTTTTATAGGGGATTTTGCTAGCATGCACTGCTCTGCAATAATACAGAGCGTAGCCCAGTTGCTGGGTATGTTAATGTTCAGCTATAACCTGTTGTATTTCCTTCTAGTGCTGTTCTTGCTCTGTGCAAAGTGAGTATGCAGTCTTTATACCAGTGCATGCCTTAAAATCTCTTCAAAAAGATTTGAGGAATGAATAAATGAAGTGCAAGCCTAAATGGATAACATTGTACTTTGAATGTTTTCATCCAGCTCTAAGGAAAACCCCGTGCAGAATTTGCCTTTCCTTGTCACTCAAAAGCTGCCAACATGCACGATCTGCCTCTGCAGCACTATGAACCATTTTAGGGTTTATTTTTACTATTCAGAGCTTGTGCCTGTTTCCTCATTTAAAATAAATTTGTTCAAATGTACTGTTTGCATGTGGTTTTGTCTGATGCATTCGTAGGTCTCGTTCAGCAGCTCAGCTTGCACTGGAAATCAGAGCGGGCTCTAAGACAGAAAGTTGGCAGCTTGCTTGAGTAGCAGAGCTAAGGCTACCTAAAATATCCCTTGCTTCCTGTACTGGTTTTGTGGGAATGTATTATATACAATTGCCATTCAGAACTAGAATCCAAAATAAGCAAGATGTGGGTCTAATTGTATTGAGAAGAAATTTTATATAAAGCAGTGGCAAAGCACTGAAATCCATAGTACATAGAAAAAAAAAAAAACAACAACAACCTTACTGTCCTTTTCTTGTTTTCTATCTACTAGTCAATACTTGGGGTTGGGAGCTTAGTTGACCAGAATTTTTATGCTCCAGGTAAGGAGCTCCAAATACAGCCATAGAGCTCTGTTTGCAAGGGATCCTTTTCTTTCAGGGGCAGTGAAGAGACCCAGTAGAACCCATTAGACGCTAATATGATACAACTGGGGAAGGCTCCACTGGAGATAGCAACTTCTAGTAGCTGATGACCTGGCACAGTGTGTTTACTTGCCGAGCAACTTATTACTCAAGGTTGAGTAAAGGAACAGAATCTGGCCCTGATAAAATGGATTAATCTCAAATGCAGTCTCCTGGGGATGAAATGTGGTTTAGCGGTTAGAGCAACTGGCTTGGATTCAGGACCTCCTGCATGACATGTCTGCAGCCCTGCCAATGCGTCGCACTGGGAGCTTAGGCAGGGCCTGTGCTCTGGTTTACCCATCTGTAAAATGTGCACAATGTGCAAGAAAAACTTCTGTATTCTCAAAAGAAAGGTGTCAGAGAGGGGCAAAATTCTTTATTGAATATTGCATACTTGTTCATTAAGCAGCTGCTGCATGGGTTGTCATAAAAAATAGGTCAGGAAATAGACGTTCAGACTGATTCTGATCCCAGTTGCGTAAAACCATAGTAAAATTAGTGACTCTGAGATATTAATCTGGCCCACAGTTGTACTGCTCCTTCCCCACAGGCCAAACTCATGTTAGCAAAACTCTGTGGGATACACTGAAGTGCCACTAGAAACTAACTTGTCCATGTGTATTTAATTCTATACAATGAGCCTAGATATCAGAAGGTTTTCAGTTTATTTTCTATGCACATTACAGGATACTGACCGCTTTCACACTGGCCGTCTGCCTTTCAAGCCCTGGAAAAGCACAGGTGAGAGGTGCACGCAGAGATCTCTGTACTGGTTTGTACTGAAGGGCTGTATGGCATGAGATGTGACTGGCTAGCAGGTGCAGAGGAAGCTCTGTGGTCTGGGGTTTACATGAAGAGGAAGTGGTGTGGTCTAAGGGTTTAGAGGGGAGAAATGGGAGCCAGCAGGATTCTGGAGCTGGACATGGACTGAGCTCATTGACTCGTCCTTGCTAGCTCAGCAAAACATCCCTGTTGAAACCTGGACCTCGCTGAAAACCTGATGCTGCCTCTGAATGAACACTTCTGGAAAAGGAAATAAGAAAAGCCACCCCATGAGAGTAGGAGCAGCTCAGTTCTGTGGTGGGGAACATCCATGCTTGGAAAACTTATTCGTATAAATAGGCATTTTCTGTCTATAGCAGGAACTTGTCATAAGACTGTTTAATTTTAGACTGCATGACTGTATCCTAGTTTTTGTTTTAATTTATGCCTGAAGCCATTTTTGTTCAAGAGGCAGGACTCTTGAGGGTGGATGGAATTAAAGCAGTCCAGCTATTGAAATAGCAGAAGCATTAGTTCTTTGTGTTCTTGGGCTCCAAGTGGACATTAAATTAGGAAAAACAGTTCCCAAAGGCATGTTAAGTTCAGATTCCTAGTTGATAATCCAGATATACTCAGTGTCCAGAGCTGTGTTTCTAAATACCTTTGCCAATAGTCTCTGAAATGTGGGTTTTTTTTTTTTCTATTACATTGAAAATTTCCTCCACATGGCATGCTTATTGATACTTTTGTGAACATTGGATCTGTATGGGAAATGCTTTTCATGCTCCTGGAGAATTTTTGAGATCTCATTTAGGGTTTATTTTTATAATTTAAAAAATATTGTTTCCATTGTGATTTTTATAAAAATATCTTGTACTGTAAATTGATTTTTGAAGTCTAAGCAAAAAGCAACCTGAAAGCAAAATGATAGCAATAAATTCTTTCTGAAGATGTTGAAACTGGTCATTTCTACAATATTGGAATCTTTTCTAGAATAAAGCGCTATAAAGTTGTTTAAGCCTGTTCTACAGTAGTTTCAGTGCTTCTGAATCATTGTTTACTGTCCAAAAGAAAATAATTTTGTTTAAAACTATCTTAACTTTTCCTGCTAACCTAAGTGAACTCTATACACCATAGCACAGAAAGCGGGACAAAAGACAGGCTGCATACATTCCTTAAAACATGAGGCTGATTATACATTCTCCCATCAGAATATCTTGGCTTTCCACAACGTGATACCAAAACATCTCAGAATGCCAAAATAAATGAAGGCAAAATTCCTTTGTAGTTGTTTGACACTTTTAGAGCGGTTTTGTGTATTCACATGTGCAAGTGGCAGGTGCAGTCCAAATAGTGCCATGTGTTTCACTTGATGCAATGGCCTGCTTCCACTGACATCCATCTCACCCCTTGTCTCCCGCCTAGAAGTTACTGCTTTTCCAGACATGAACCAAGTACTTTACTCTTCCACTGATTCCTTCCACAAGGTCCAAAAATAAGTGTCTTTATCACTTAACAGCTACAAAAAGGGAAGAATCTTGAACATACTCCATCCCTCTGCCTTCTGATTACTTCAGTGGTTCCTGTTTTCTGGATATCTCTTGCTTACATTCCATAGCATACCCCGTTTACTGGCAGGACACTGTGCCTGTGCCAACCGCTTGGCCTATTTCTAAATAGCTGGAGGCCCAGTCAAAAACCAGGGAGAGCATGGAATCACTTTAATGAACTTTGACCCGTTCATCACCAGGACTCTCACTAGTTTAGAAATGCTGAGGATCACTTATGAGGTGCTGAAGGCTCAAGGTTGCAGCGCTGATTATGTGTCATGTAAAAATTTATCCTCTAGAAATCAAAAGGTTTGGTGTAAAAGCCTTAATTTTTTATTAAGCTTGTTATGTTTCAGCTGTGGTTTCAGTTCAGTCAGACGGCTAACATGTCAAGACATGTGTACTGAATGATCTATATGTGGAGTTTCAGAGCCTGTCAGAGAAGCTACTTAGTACCTTTTAAATGAACTCCCTTGTTCTGACGAAAAACAGACCCCAAAACAGAAAAATGTGACTTCTGTGTTAACAACTGGTGTGGAGCCCATCACACATCATGAGTTGGTTACCCCCAGGGAGACAAACAGCCTGACACTGTCACCACTTGATGGAACAACCTGCTGAGGGAAGGGGCTGTCAAATGGACTGAAGCCTCAGGTTCAGGCCTTGCTGACTGTCCTTTGGGGTAGGGACTTTATTTTGGTGTACTGTAGAGTGCTGAACAACTGTGATAAAATAAATAATCCAGATGAGCGTTTGACTCTGCAACCCTCTTATTTCACAGTCACTCAGTGTACTTTGTTTTCTCATTTTAGCAACAATGCACTAATGGATTTGACCTGGACCGTGCCTCTGGGCAATGCATAGGTAGGACTTTAACTAAATCAATACACTGGGGTTCAGAAATCCTGACTTTATTGAGTTAGCATTGTGCTGCTGTTAGTATGTTTTAGTCAAAAAATTCTTGCTGTGTGGCAAAAATGTGTGTTTGTGTATATGTATACATATGTGTATGTACTTACATAGCACAAGTGTCTACCAATCTTTGATGTTGTGGAGATACTAATTGGCTGTCAGTGCTTCTCAAATAGCTGTGATGCATTGAGATGAGTTTAGGAGCTCAGTCTAGCTGCCAAGTGACACGGGTGTTTATCTTCCTTCTCTTTCTCCTCCAGACTATTTACTGTCTTTATTGGCAGCCTCCACCTGGAGGCTCAGATAACGTCTGCCGCTGCTCAGCCTCGGTACTCCAAGTGAATTGTTGAGGCAATACAGGGAAACACACACTTTGTCCTATAGCATCCTTTTATCAATGGCCTTCAGCCTTCAGGGCAGCAACTCCTGCAGGTATTAAAGACACAGAAATGGCAAGGGAAAAACCAGCCACAGATTGCTTGCCCTGCCAGAGCAACCTATTGCTTTTGTGTTCCGAGAACCCTATGAATGCTCAGTTTGGCTAAACCATCTGTATCTTTCTAAATTTCATTCAGCAATGATCTCAATCAGAGCAAGAAAGAGGCCTGAACCACATCCCCAGATCTGAATATCCCAAACTTTTTCTGTGGGAGGGAGCTCGGGAGTTCCAAATCAGGATCCAAGTTTCACAGCTGGGCAAACCAAACCACCAGTGTTTGAAATCCTGATCTGCATGTTGTGGTTTGGACAGACCCCCTAGCAGGAATAGGATGTAGCATGCTGTAGCCATATATAAATCAGTGTTTAAACTGAACATTTATAGAATAGCAAAGTAGGCTTTCCCTCCTCCCTCTACCCTCTAATAGTGAAGTAGAACGCAGGATATGTTGAATATATACAATATTTCCTGTTTTATTATGATCTAACTTCAAAGTGAGGCTCCACAAGGAAGGATTAGCTTTTACTTTCAAAGAGAATATCGAATTTTTAGCTAAGTCTTGAGAAGAACATGTTAACTATTTTTTGATAGATCCCATTAAGAAGCAATTACTCATTTAACTTACATAACTTTTGTGATTTCCTTGCAGATATTGATGAATGTCGGACTATTCCTGAGGCCTGCAGAGGAGATATGGTGTGTGTCAACCAGAATGGTGGCTATTTATGTGTACCCCGAACAAACCCAGTGTATCGGTCACCATACCTGAATCCTTACTCAAATATTTATCCACCGGTCCCAGCACCAGGCCCTGTTCCTAACTACCCAACTGTTACAAGACCTCTGATCTGTCGATTTGGTTACCAGTTGGATGAAAACAATCAGTGTGCTGGTAAGCAGTAGAAATATTTATTATATATTTTTATTTATCGTAAAGTTTGTCCAACATTGCAGAAACAATTGTCTTGCAATTGTCCTTTAGTTATTGTATAATTCAAGCCCCATCTTTTGAAGTTGAGTTACTTTTTAAAAGGATGTGAGCTCTACATTTCATATAGTCAAGCTAAGATATGATTTAGTCATATTATTTAATCAGGAAATCCACTTTTATGAGATAAGTAATGTTTTAATGAGATTAACAACCATCTGATGGCAGGTGACTTATCAGTGCATCAAAGGCATACCTTTTATGCTTATGACTCTGTCCTCGAGAGAGAAGACAGATGGCCCTCCATTTGAAGCAAGAGTTGGGGACTGAGGAAACTCTGATTCAGTTCTTGGCAGTATGTGACCTCATTCAGATTTCTGGACCTTGATCTTCCTCCTGTAAATGGTATAAATAAGAGTTGTTTCCTGCCATGCTTTGTGTTCTTCACTTAGACTGTGAGCCTTTTGGAGCACATAGCTGCTTATCTACAGGGTGGTACACAACTGTTAGCACTACCGTTGCATTAATGACTATAGACGTCAGCTGAGACTGGAACTCCCTTGTTCGAGGCACTGCGCAAACACATGGGTAAAGAATCGCTGCCCCAGTAGTGTTGACATTGTCTTAGGACCTTGATATTCCCCAGTCTCCGATACAAGAAGCAATCCTAGAAAAATTTATGTTGATAGTTTTCCTGCTTTTGCATGTTTTGCTGAATTCTGATACACTCCATTTTATAGTGTATTTTAAATTGCATATAAGCTGCTCCTGTGTTGCTCACATTTAAGGGACAGTTAGATTATATCCCTTTGGTTTGCTTACTGTTGATAATGTCATGCTATGAAGGAATGGAGAGAAAATTTCTGAACCAAATTAAATTCCACTGGCCAAAATATGTATTTTGATGCCAAACTTGGAATTAAGAGATCAGGATCAAATTGATGATCGGCGGCTGCTCAGGGTAAAAGCTGAAGATGTAGCCCACAGGTCTACCAGGAAGTTAATCTATAACCACTACTTATTTCTGTATCTCAGTTATCCTAATGATAAAGTGACTTTAAATCTGTTATTATATGTAGCTAATAGAAGGCTTTTACCAAAATCTTTTTTGAACTAGGATTGGTCTTTGACAAGGAAAAGAACCCAAACCACAGAAGATGTGAGCTTTCAATAGAGAATTTTGCCTGTCTTTACACTAAGGAACTGCATTTAACTCAGAACATTTCTTTTTGAATGCTGCTGCAGAACAACACAAGAGCTAAAAGTGACTTGTTTTTTGGGCTGATTCTGCCCTATTGTCTGAAATTTCTGGCAGGACTTGGTTTCAGATGATGTACTTTGTTTGCTTCTCTAGTGAGGAAACCAGGATGCTTCATGGGAACTGTGAGTCTAGATTTAAATTCAGTTACTTTGGGACACATTTTTCTGTATTTGAATCATTGACTTTGTTACGTTCCAAGGTGGGAAAAATGTCTTTTCTAACCACCACTTGTAGTAATACCTACTGGAAAATTTTAAAACAACTTTTTCTTTTTTTTTTTTTTTTTTTTAATGAGGAGTTTTGAAATCTTGGGATAACTGATGAGTTTGCTGTAAAAATAAGCACATATGCTATCCAATCCTTTGAAAACTGCAACTAGTCCTCATCTTAGAAAATTGACCAGCCTCAGTTATTTTATCTACTGAGTTGTAGATTTCCAGGAGTGTTTTCATTTTGCTAACTTCCATGTAGGCGACTCAGGAAATGGGGCAGTTAATGGAAAAGAAGTGCTGAAATCAAAGGGGAAATGAAGCCCCCATATTTTACTGTGTCTGGCCTGCTGAAATGGAGAAATAAACTTAACAGGAACAGACGGATTTTGAAAATGTTTGCAGTGGACCTTCCAGCCTCCAAAGGGCATATAAGTTCCTATCCATGCTGGCAGAATTGTGAGGACTAATGCTTTGTTCAGTCAGGGCTGTTCACTTCTATCACTTTAACTTTCAAATGAGGGACTTTAATTGTGAGGGAAAGTTTGGTGAATAGAGACATTAACAAGAATAGATGGGAAAAGACAGACTGCCATTGGAGTACCACAGTTAGCTGGGAGCAGTTTTTGAAAGTCGACATCAGGTTTGAATTTAGGCAGATGATGGATCATATTTGTTAAAGGATCATATGTGTTAAAGGAAGAAAAACAAAACTTAAAGAAAACAAAGCCTGTCAGAGTGAAGGGGTCTTTGCTGGGGTTAGGTTTCATTTTTCTTTTAGTGAAATCCTCTGGAGACATTAACTATCTTGATGCAGTATTTGTTTTTGGATCTGCGTGCCCTAGAGTGTGAAGTGTGGACACCAAGGGAAGTGGTACAAATGCACATCTCACTGCAGTGGTGGTAGAAAGGCCTGACCCCCTGTTTCCAGGACTTCTGGTGTAGTTAACAGGGTGATGCGCAGTTTCGTGTTTGAAGTCCTTGGAGACAAGACATCAGGGAACCTTGATAGGTCCTCAGGAGTGACCAAAATTTTCCTGCAGTCATTCAAGAAAGTCTGGATCACATGAATCATGGCCTCATCCTATAATAAGCTAATTATAAACATTGCTCCTGTTAATGGTATTTCAGTTGCTCTGTGCTTCCCTGCTTGTCAGCATTCAGCATGCTCTTAGGTTACGAAGCACTACATGGGTTAATTTTTTGGTGGAATGGTTGAAAAGAGTAAACTGGAAGCTATGTTGCCCAGTAGCTAAGCCACTATATAACTTACAGGTTTGTTATGTTGGTGTTCTGGCACCACCTTCCAGCACCTTCTTTCCAAATAAAATTACTCACAGGTATTTCCATTAAAGATGATGAGGCTTTTTGCTATTGACTGCAGGGGAACCAGAGCTATTCTGATGCCAGTGTTTCTGAGAAATTTCCAGTTTTTAAAAGAGTAGACATTTCTATCTGGTCAGATATGGGGTTACAGGTCTGGGCCACATTTTCTATCGCTAGGCCAACAGAAATCTTTACTTTTTGAATTCCAGGCAAAACAGCTTATTAAACACAGGAACCTTCCCTGGGAGACCTGCAGCCTCAGGTTTGAAGCACTGAGAATGTTCAAGAGACTTCCAAAGTGAAACAGCATAAAAATTTGATCTGAAAGCTGTATAAGATTTAACAAGCTCTTTTTTCTTTTTCTTTTTCTTTTTTTTTCTTTTTTCTTTTTATTTTTTTAATCCCCCCCCATTTGCTAGAGCTGACAGAAATGTAGGAAGGCTGTGAGAGGGTCTGTCCCAGCCTGGCACTTGCCTTGCTTGCCAAGGCTCTACGTTCCTTGGCTCTCAGGGAAACGTGCACCCCATCTGGTTCAAAGAACGTTCCCCCTCATGGGGCTCATATATTCCAACAAAGCAAAAAAAAAAAAAGAAACCTAAGCCATTCTTCTCCCTGACAAGCTTTTTTTTCTCTCCTGGCCTGGATGGTCATAGACAGGGGTGCCTGTCTGTGTTCCTTCCCCATCCTGTTCACCACTCAGTCTTAACAGGACACTATTATCTCCAGATCTCGTCTTTTGTGAAAACAAAACCTTTCCTGGCACAAGTGCCTCTCAGAGACAACTGTCAGTGACCACTTTGCCCACTCCAGTGTCCTCTCTGTGGTGCAGAAGTAGCTGTAGCCATTTGTGTCAACAGGCAGAGAAATATTTTAATGATAATTACTTTTTAAATCCTCTACGGGTTTGATTCCTGATACATTGTATTTTTACCCCTGGAGTTGCTGAATGCTTTCTGTCTTGTATATATAAATGTATCGTGTTTTCAACAGCATGAAGTCTGTGTAAACTCATTCCAAAGCAGGTTGGAAATGATTTATAACCACAATTAATGTTGGAATAAAAGACCACATACAGGAAAAAGCAAAGAACATCTAGTGCAAGAGCGCTGCTTGAGCTGTTTGTCTTCTAATGCTACTTCTCCATAAATACAGAATGGTTAGTCATAATAATGACTTTTTGTTCAAGGAACTTGGTCTAGTAACTGTTGGCAAGACTAAACTGGAGTGAGGGCCCACGTTCTTGCATTATACATTCGTAAGCTGAGAGCTCTTTCCAATTTCCCTTCACTCCACCTTGCTGTTTCCTGATTTACAATGATCTTTAAAACATGCCTCAAACACAGATCCTTCTGGGCATTGTGGAGAGAACGGTAATGGGTGGGCTCTTATTTTTGCTTTCTCTCCCACTAGTGCATATGTACAATGTGAGGAGACAATAGGGGTGGGGAGGCATTTGAGAGGGTTGAATGGAGGGATCAGATGGCAAAGGCAGAGAAGTAGATTTTAGGAAAGCTATAAGCATAATGCAAAATGAGCATGCCCTAGAGACAGAAAGAAGGGAGGAGGCCAGAAAAGTTAATAAATGTTTTGGGTTGACTCTGGCTGGACACCAGGTGCCCACCAAAGCCTCTCTATCACTCCCCTCCTCAGCTGCACAGAGGAGAGAAAATCTAATGAAAGGTTTGTGGGTCAAGATAAGGACAGGAAGAGATCACTAACCAACTACTGTCATGGCCAAACCAGACTTGACCTGGGGAAAATTAGCTTAATTTATTGCCAATCAAGTCAGAGTCAGGTAATGAGAAATAACATCAAATCTTAAACAACCTTCCCCCCTGACCTGTCTTCTTCCCTGGCTCAGCTTCACTCCTGATTTCTCTACCTCCTTCCCCACAGCAGTACAGGGGGATGGGGATGGGGAATGGGGGTTGTGGTCAGTTCACCACACGTTGTCTCTGCCGCTCCTTCCTCCTCATGGGGAGGACTTCTCACACTCTCCCCCTGCTCCAGCGCGGGTCCCTCCCACAGGGAACAGTCCTCCATGAACTTCTCCAACGGGGGTCCTTCCCATGCGCTGCAGTTCTTATTAACTGCTCCAGTGCAGGTGCCTCCCACGAGATGCAGTCCTTCAGGAACAGACTGCTGCAGCCTGGGTCCCCGTGGGGTCACAAGTCCTGCCAGCAAACCTGCTCCAGCCTGGGCTCCTTTCCATGGGGACACAGGTCCTGCCAGGAGCCTGCTCCAGTGTGGGCTTCCCACAGGGTTACAGATTCCTTTGGGCATCCACCTGCTCTGGCACAGGGTCCTCCCTGGGCTGCAGGTGGATCTGTGCTCCACCATGGACCTCCATGGGCTGCAGGGTCACAGCCAGCCTCACCATGAGCTGCACCACAGGCTGCAGGGGAATCTCTGCTCCAGCACCTGGAACACCTCCTGCTCTTCTTTCTTCTTGGTGTCTGCAGAGTTGTTTCTCTCACATACCACTCCTTTCTCTGCTGCTGTTTTCACAGTATTTTCCCCCTTCTTAAATATGCACGATCAGCACCACTGATGGGCTCAGCCTTAGCCAGCAGTGGGTCCATCTTGGAGCCGACTGGCACTGGCTTCATCAGACATGGGGGAAGCTTCTAGCAGCTTCTCACAGAAGCCACCCCTGTAGCCTTCCTGCTACCGAAACCTTGCCATGCAAACCCAATGCACTGATAATAACAATTAAAAAAGGCATCATCTTTATTTTTTAAACAAAAGCTAAAAGGAAGAAGCACAAAACCAGAGGGAAATGGAAAGATGCTCTTTTCAAGCATAAGAGAGAATTATTCTTCAAGGTCTCATCTGTGGCATAGTCATTGCTTCACCTTTCCTCATTTCTCAAAGACTGCCAGGTCCTCCCACATTCCCACCTACAGGTCCCCAGTCCTACATTTGTTGAGTGAAACTCCTTCCTTCAGAGCATTACCTTTGCACAGATGGGTTTTAGATCATTATCATTTATATTGCAAGCATACCTAAAACCCACATCCAAGCCTGCAACCATACTGACCTGCCCTGTGCACAATCTCATTAAGACAAGCCTATGCTTAGATGAGTTTTCAAGCAAAATAAAGGAACCAGATGTGCATGTCTGGGGAGAGGGGAGGGAAATGAAGACACGGGGAACTGGAAGGAGGTGTCCATGTTTTGCCCATAGCTGTGCTGGGGATAGAGCCCAGAATTCCTTATTCAATAGCTTAGCCCCCTAAGCCAGGCTGCCTCCTAATAGTGCCTTTTCTAGTGACCTCTTTGGGCATATAGAAACAGGGGGAAGAAAAGGAAGGAAAGGCAGCAAGGAGATTATGCCCTGGAAGGTGTTGCGTAAAGGAAAAACAAAATGAATCCACTGCTGCCATTGCCTTTTTTAACCCTATTTGGTTCAGCTCTGTGTCTTTCCCTTTTCTTCTTCGTCTGTGAGATGATCTCTTTTGCTACTCCAGAGGGCCAGTTCCTGAAAGCTATTCATGGTCCCTGTTAGGGCAGCACTGCTATAATGTCCCAATTAACTAGGGGGTTAAAAAAAAAAAAAAATTGCATGAGAATAGGTTCTGCAAGAGCTTGAGGGTAGGCTCCTAAAAAGATATGTAATTGATGACAATTCCTGATTAAATTAAGGGCCATGATGTGTAGCCTTTATTTATAAGAAGGTTTTTCTGCCAGGTTTTATATGGGGAAATATAAATTTGTATCTCATGATGCCTTAGCAACAGAAAAGTTGCCTTTGAAGCACCACAAGAAGAATCTGTAATTGGCGGCTGAGGCTTGGGTTGGAGGATTTTGCATTCAGTTCCAGACTTTGCCAAAGATAAACGTGCTGGGCTTTTGGGGGTTTCAGGTCATTCTGTGCAAACTGAAAAAATAATTCATTTTCAGGATTGTACCAAGGATAATTTCACAAGTAGATAATAAGTGATGAGATAACTCCCTGACAAGTAGCATGTAAAAATATGTAAACAGGAGGAAAAAGGCCCAGTTTAAAATTCTACAACAGTGAAGCTCAAAGTGAGACATGTGGAATGAACTTTCTTTCCTAGTACACTAAACTGGCTGGAAATCACTGGGCAATTTTGTCTACGTTTCTGCATAGATCAGAGGAGAGGAGAAGTCCCAAAACTTTATCAGTACCTCCCATTTACTTCAAGAATACTTGTGCTAAAAAAGCTTTCAGTGGTTATTTGATCCTGAATTTTTCAGTCACCATCTACTTCATAGAATATCCTGAGTTGAAAGGGACCCACAAGCATCATAAAGTCCAGCTTATGTCTCATGCTGTTCTCTCTTTGTGTTTTAGCACAATTCAAGATGGTTAACCCTTGGTTGTCTAATGTAACGAGACTAGACAAAACAGGTAAAATAAAGACATGGAAAATACAAACTACATACATTAAGACAGAAGACCATATTCCAGGGGACTAATGGAAGAAAGATCATTAACACCAGAGAGTACAGACATACTTGACATAGCCCTGTCCCATTGGACAAACCCACATTGTACAGCTCCAGACAAATGTAACTAGAATTCTTCTGGGTCCAGCTTCAGTGCTTCTGATCTGATGGCCTGATCTATTCACAATCCAAACAATCTTCATAAAAATCACAGGTTGACCATAAAATATTAATGGGTGAAAAGGTACACCTGAAAACACTCAGAGCTCCTTCCTCCCTCAGGAAACCATTGCACCAGCACGGAGGACGGGCCGGGGCTGAGGAAAGACAAGATTCAGCTGGTTCCTACAGTGTGGTCCATCCAATAGGGTCATTCCTACAGAAGTTTGACTGTGAATAAATGTATCCTCCGGCAGCAGAATTTACCAGGGAGAATGAGAGTGGAAATGCTACTTTTCACTGAAGTGAATCAATTTGTGGTGGAGGAGTTTGCTTGATAGAAAAGGTTGCTGTATGTATAGGTCTGTAGCAGGGTAAATTGAGCCTTCTGTGGCTTGGATCATTCCTTCTTTCATTCCTTGCTAAGTGTCGTGTGGAAGGAGTACAGTCTGGTGGTTAAAGCACAGGCAATTGCTTCGTTTATTTGTGAAGCTTCTACTACTCACAAAGAAATGAGTAAAATTGAACCAAGAAATACAATATGCAAACCAGAAAGGCTGGCATGTTATTAAGAAAACTGGCATCTCTGTGTACTAGAACGAAAAATAGCAGGCTCCAGGGTATGGCAAAGTGTAACAGCAAATGCAACTCCATCGTTCTGCATGTCAGTGCCTTTTAAGCATTACTGACCAACTGTATTCATGTGTGATGGTGTGAGAAGGAAAAATAAAATAAACACAGCTACAGTATATCCACAACTGAACTTGACTGAATTACAGTCATACTGGATAGCTAGCTGGATAGTCAACTGGAGACCAAAAGCTCTCAGACTTCTGATTGTGGTTTCCATTTACTTTGGTGAAGATTAGGATATTGGAGCAAGAGTTCTTGCAGTGAATCTCTCTTGAGCCTAGGCCACTGACCATAAGTAACTTATGGTCAGGGAGATTGATACCGTATTTTCCTTCTGACAGACTTCTGATGATACCCTGATAACGATTTCCTAGACATTGTGAGGGAAGAATAAACAGCTGGTCAGCAGATATTAAAAATTGTGCCACCAGGAGTGTTTGAATTTGATTTCAGCTTTAGCTCAAGCTAAACTGATTCTGTCTGTGGAAGTGTCTTCACCTGCTTATTAGGGGTGATTAAAAGTTTTCTGATTTCTTCTGTACTGAGGCTGAGAGCCAGGAGGGAGGCACAGTGGCATATGGAGGGGTACATCTGAATGAGAATGTGACACGTTACAAAATATAACTGGTTTGTGTGCAGGGAAGGGGCATAAGCACGGAAGGGACAACGTCCATGTCTTGTTAGATGTGCAGGCCACAGTCCAGACAACAGGAAGGTTAAAATCTCTCTAGACAGTGACCTCTCTGTTTCATGATGTGTTTCAGTTTTCCCTCTTTCTTGGAACTGTACGATACTTTGGTATAAAAGGTGGCAAGAACCCAGGAATCCCATCTCCCTTGTGCTTTGTAGACTGTAGGGAGAAGGCGGATGTAAGGGAAAGAGGTTTAACTGATACTCTGGGTTTTGATTGGTTTAATGGCCTCAGTTAAGCTTGGTCTCTGAATTGGGGTTATTGGTCACTGGGATCTGAGCCAGATAATACATAGACTTCAGTTGTCACCAAGAGCTAGTTGGCAGGAGGTTACATCTGACTCACTTCAGAGGAGCAGTAATTGTGCCCAGTCTGCCATATCCTCAGGCATGTGCTGGCCAGGACAGGGCTCTCACCCCTGCTGTTAATCTCTCAATGATTCCTTAGTCTCACTGCTAACAGCGGTTTGATACATGGGGCTTTGTGGCCGCCTTGCCTTTATTATGTCTTACTTCCAGGGATTTCAGCAGTGCCAGATCAGTTAAAGCCACTATGTACCGATTAGCTCTGTCTGCTCTGGAGCAGATTTTGTGAGCTTTCCTTTCTGGGATAGCTGTCAATGCAAGGCAGTCCCGCCAACTAGACATTTACAGGCCTTAAAAGAAAATTAAGACACTTAACAGTGCTGGAGTAGTGACAGACTTCATGAGTACCCTTCCCCAGTCCATTGGCTCTGTGGCTTGTTCTGCTCTCATTTTCCCATGGGTGTCTGTTGTGACTGCGGATGACAGTCCATGCCTAGTTTTCCCTGGACCCTCATGGACTTTGACTGCATGACTGATGACTTCTCTACCGCCCTGTGGCATCATGTGCAGAGCCCAATATGTGATAGTGTCTCTCCACACCTGGAATGCTTATTTATTTTCAGTGACCTTCATAGCACCAGCACTCTGCTCAGGCCCCTGTCAATTTTTGCATATATTTGCAGCACCCAGGGTGCCTAGAGATGGCAGTATTCTCAATGACTTCAAAGTCACCATTTTTCTTGGCCTCTCCCTTATATTTTTTGGGTCAGCTTTGTTTCTTTTTTCTTGGTTCCAGCCTGAAATTGGCCATGGTTATATGTCACAATCAAGATATTAAGCCAAAATATATAGAAAATATGCATTGGCTCCTTTGCCAATATAAATCAGCCAGATGGAGTGTATGTTTTGCCAGACTCTATAGGCAGAGGTAGTGTTCTGGCATTGCTCCTTTGTCTTGTCCCTAAGACACCAGACCCATGACAGAGCTGCCACGCAGAAATAGAAGAGTTGCCTGATGTTGTGTGGAGTTTAACATGCTCTGACCCCTCCAAGTGCGAATTGGCTGCCTTCTCATTTTAGTACTTCAATGAGATGAGCAATTTTTCCAGGAAAAGAAAATTACCAAAAAATGAATAGGAGTTACACATCACCAGCCCAGTTCAAGGGAGTAGTTTCAGCATTCTGTCTCTTGGCTGGGACATGCTGCCCATTGGGGATGACAAGATGTGCTGAAGTCCACCTTCAGTTTTAACACCAGCAAAACCCTCTTGGCTTTTAGTTCTTTTCAACCATAAGTCATGATTGCAGGTGCCCTGTGCTATAAGGCTTTGCTGCAGTGTAAGGAGAAGGACAGTCTAGATGACAGGGCAGTATTGTAGGTGACAGGACAGTTGAAATAAAGGCCCAGGTCCCTAAAGCTTGGGTAGGTCCTTTGGTCCCACTGACCTTCTTCCAGAGTCTGAAGGAATCCACGATCTACTGCTTGGTCTGACACTATCTGTGTTGTTTGGTTTGGGTTTATTTTTCCACAAAAAGAAATAATTTTAGTGTCTGCTTTGTTCATATATATATATATATATAATTATTATTATTATTTTGTGTGTGTGTGTTTGAAGTAAAATTCTTGTTTTCCAGCCATCCCCCTGAGTAAATGAAGCATTAGCTGGTAAGCCAGTAAACTGCTGCTTGAATCAAAGACATTAATTGGTTTTGTGGTACAAGCCAAACATATCTGTAGGTTGGGAAGATTGCACAAACAGTAATACACAAAAGTTTAGAAAAGCTACAGTTGTGGTCAGGAAATTAAGGGACTGGAAACCCAACAGTAGATGAAAAAATAGATAACCTAACACATGGCCATCTAATGGAAGATGAACAGTAGAAGGCAGTGATGTCAAGAGCAGTGTAGCATGGGGCAGTTTCTGGCACTGTTGCTAAGACTTCTTATTCCAGAACAGAGAGGGAACAGTCCTGCAATATGTTCTGCTGAGAATAGATCCAACCTACTCACATTAAGTTTAAGTATCTTACTGCCAGACAAATGTAGATAAGTTTATGGAAATCTCAGTATAGAGCAACAGTAAATTGGGAGCATTATTGAGCCTGGCTTTGATTAAAAGAGTTAAGTATATTGTAAAGCTTAGGGTAAGATGACAGCCGTTGGAACTGTAAAAGTGAGGGAAGCAGAAGTTGTGTATGGCGGGTGGTACAGAAGAATGATTATTCCTGAATAAGGTATAATTTGCTGAATTTAAGGAAAATTACTATTAGACTGAACATAGTAAAGCCCTTTATGACAGTGCAGTGTATTAGGTTATACAAGAATACACTAGGTATGTTGTAGTGGAGGAATAGTGCAAATTGTATCAACAGAAGCATTTTAAAACTGCCTGGAAGAATTGTTAGCAAGAAAGAGTCTTGCATACTTTGAGAGCGGGATAGATGTTATCACGTGTCTTTAAGTTGCTGTACTTTTGAGGCCTTTTATACATTTTCACCTTCCAGTGTGTAGCACAAAATAAATCTGTTTGCATCACCTAACACTGCAGAGAAAGCGTCATAGCATGGGGAGGAACCTTCAGCCATTAAATAACAGTTATTGTCACTATGGTGGAGCAACGCAAAGCTGAGATACAGCTTACACGGGCAGCCTAACAGCCCCTTTCTGGAGGAGGGATCTTGGAGCAGTGCAGACTCAGTTTGCCAGACTGGCACTCCTTACTGCTGGCACAGGAGCCAGGCCAGGAGGGGAGATGCGGTCCCAAAGCTGCAGCACGCTGCTCATTCCCTGCTTGCGGAACCACGCTGTGAAATCCAAACCACGCATAGGCTGGAGCAGCCTTGGATCATGCTCACAAATTTCAAAGGCAGACTGCAGCAATATACACAACACTTGTTGCCAGCAAATCACTAAGCACTGCATCTGGAGCTTTAATTCAGAAGCAGATTGGAATTATTTTAATTAAAAGCAAGGCTGATTTTGTGACGGAATAGCCCAGAACTGCGCATTGACAGCAATCAGTTGGCTTAATGCAGTCATCCCAAAAAAACTGTAGCATACCAGCTTTAGGAGGAGTTCTTCACTAAATCATTGTTATTTGAAGATACGGTTTTGTAAAACTGTTATTCAGGTAGTACATTGCATTTTGGGACAAAATTCTCAGTGAAATCAGTGATTTGTTGTTGTGTTTGTTTGTCTGTTTGTTTACAACATGACAATTTGGATCATTGACATTTTCAAGAGGTTTAACTAGACCTATATTCCTGAGACAATATTGAAAACTTGACTGTAGATTTGAGCCCAGAGACCTATGGCACAGGTGTGTCCTACCTGGACTGGAGAATACCTCTAAACATAATTAGCAGATAACAATTTGCAGTATATCCATTAACGGCCCAGAAGGTCATATACATTCTGATGCTGATAAGGGATGTATATCATCACAAGATGCAAAATACCATCATGCTCTGCACCCCGCAAATTTCAAGCTGACATCTAGAAGCCTTGGACATGAAACCATTTCAGAAATACATGATCCATCCGTGGTTCATTCCATCTGACCTGGGGAAGGACATGAAATGCTGAATTAAACACTGTCTGCAGCATTTGATTGGAGATTATTAGAAAGACTACAAATGGCATAATGCTAATCACACGAAGGATTTGCTAGGCATGCTTCTGTGTTAGAGATTGTGCCTTCTAACATGTGCCTGTTCTATTGCATGACTGAGTATGACCAGAGACTTTGTGGTAATAAGGAGCTAATAAAGGAAAGTAGTATGATAAAGGAAAAAATGTAATTTAACTTTTCACTAGAGCAGGCCCACATGATGGAAAATTCACTGGGATGTGCCTTCTGGAGAGTAAGAGCAGGAGTTTGCTCCAGGAATAACCACAAATATTAAATGTTCCTGCCGGTTGAGAACATTGCCTTTTTTGTTTATTTATTATTTATTTATTTTTAATTACCTAAACAGAACATGGGTTTTTTCAGGCCAGGGTACTTGGAATTGAACCATTTGGCTTGGGAATGCTCAATGTGAACATGTGTCTTTCTGAGCTTTTATGGGTACTGTGACAGCTGGTGAGACTGCCTGTGACATTGGTAATATGACTGGCCACATGTTCAGCCTTTAGCACTACTCGGCAATTTCTGAACTCTGGTGCAAAGAAGGTAGACTTACCTTGAAGCTTTGGGGACAAAAATGTCCAGATTTGTATGTGTGAGTAGGGTAGTCCTGGTTGTAGCTGTGTTTGTACAGTATCCAGTTAAATAGTTCTCCTACTTCAACAGTTCATAGTAAATTAAGCAGAGATTCACAAAGCATTGCCACTGTGATGAACCATGCTGATAATAAGGTTTACAACTAACTTGTATATACAAGCATTCAAAGCATTTTCTCTACCTCCAGGACAAAGTTCAGCGTGCCATGGAATCCTGCTGCCTTCACAGGCATCCCATTCTTCCAACCATACTGGATCCCTGGTGCAAAAAGACATGTGCACAATAAAGGGCACTCAGCAAAGCACCACCATGGTAGTTAAGGGGTGGGAGCACAAAACACAGAAGGAGAGGCTGAGACAAGTGTGTTTGCTCTGCCTGAAGATGAGGCTGATGAGAGGATCATATTGTTCGCTGTCTTCAGTTACCAAATGTGTGTATAGAGAAGATGAAGGCAGCTTCATCTCAGAGGTGCACATGGACAGGAATGGGCAAACGTTGCAACACAGGAGATTCTTATTAGATATAGGGAGAAGCATTATCACTGTGAAGGTGGTCAAACACTGGAACAGCGGCTCATAAACTTTGTGGCTAAAGGTTGCATCCTTGGAGAAATTCGAAACTCAGCTGGAGAAGGCCCTGAGCAAGCTGACTGAATTGTTCATGCTTTGAGTGGAGGCTTGGACCAGATGACTTCCAGAGGTCAACTCCAAAGTGCCTCGTGCAATGGTTCTGACACTGCCTGAAGTGCAGGAACTTGTGTCTGATACTGGTTCTAGCCTTTAATTTATCTAAGACTCCAATAAAATGGAAATGATATTCTCTTTGTCACATAGACTTTGAGATTTAGCATCGATTTGATGTAAGCATCAATGTGATGTACACATCCATTTGATGTAAGATCTTTGGATGGAAGCTGACATATTGAAGTAGAAGCAATAATCAGAAGTGAAGGATTTTATTATCGGCTTTTCAGTGAAGTGAATCTTGAATTTTAGGGAGCGCAAATTCAGTCAAGACCATGCAGATCAACATGTCTGTTTTACACCAGGATCAGTACAGAGGAAGATTTGCCATTATCTTGGTTGATTCATTGGTGGACAGGTGGGGCCAGGGCTCCTGAAAGTGTTAGCTAACTTTTATTAGATATATCTTTGCTGCAGCTTCAGCCTCACATCTTGTCCTGCCTGGGGGTTTCACAACCACCCAGAACCTGTTGTCATCCTGCTAAAAACTGGCAGTTCTTGGGGGTAAACAAAACTCAACTCTTTGCCTCTAAGGGCTCAGCACATCTGCTTTGAGGATTCTTATCTCAGGATTTCACAAATCTTGGAAGTTTCTGTCTTAATTTATGCATTAAAGGTAACTGAATGAGTTCAAAACAGAGAAAGGGGGAAAGAGAGAGAGAAGGGAGGAAAGAGAGAAGGAAAAGGGGAAAGCCCTTTAAGACAAAACACCTCTTTTTCCAGGGAGGCATGAACTGAGAGTAATGAGAGCAAGAGAATTGCCAGTAGACATCCACATCACACACTAATTGGAACGAAGTAAACCTCCCATTTCCACACAGTTTTCATTTATTCAGAAAGGTTTGCAACCCAGTTGGCTGGCGGCAATTTTTGGAACATTGCAAGCAAATATGGCTCAATCATTATAAAACAGTGAATGCCAAATCTGAGTTAAAGCCAGTTATTTGAGCTGGGATTATAGGCATTTTCCAATGATCACCACCACAGAAATAAATAAATAGATGGCTTGCTATGTATACACTCAAAGGGGAATGTTGCCCAACATGCATAGCTCTTCACTGTTAACAGTAATGAGGACACAGCTGTCTGAGACTGGAAGCCAGTATTTGCAGAGAATAATTCTCAAGGATTTTTCTTCTCCACTGGCTTTTGTCCACTACCCATACTTAGCTTACAAAAGAGCTCAAAAGTCCCTAACATTTATACAAGAATTACCTTAGCTTTGTGCCCCTTTTGAGATTGTTATGAAGCATGTTGACTTATGGACAGATCTGAAACTGAGATGAAACATGGAAAAGAACTTTCTCCTCAGATAAGCTCCCCAATACCATTAGTTCCAAGCATAACACTCTCTTCATAGTCAATCATGATAGCTCCTAAAGCAGCGGGCAAGGGTTGCTGCCATGGGCAGAGATCGGAAGCTCTGCCTTCCCAGGAAGGACTTCTAACTCCCAATACCTGAAAAGCTTGTGGCTGCACCAGGGTAGACAAGTGATATGCGTGATTATGTATAGCCGGCCAGGTCTACAGAGCCTCTCAGGCAAACTTAAGACTGCCTCGCTGTCCAGACAGAAGTTTTGCAAGTGCCATTGGTGTGGCCAGGCTCTTTTCCCTGGATTTTATTAGCTAGGTTCAGCAAATAAGGTCTTTGGTGGAGGAAGACCAAGCACTGTGGTCTCCATTGTATGTGTGCTGGACTCACACAGTTTGAGTGACATGAAGCAACCTACAGATGTGCTACCTCTGGCTAGAGCCTCATCGTATACTCAAGCCAAGCAGCTCTGAATCCATCCCATTCTTGAATGAGACACTGGTGATGATTACTGAAGCTTTGTGAGTGATTAGTTAGTGATTAATTTCATGTTACTATTCCAGTTCCCTATAATAGAGATCCCTTGTTTACACACATGCATGTGGACCTCTTTTTTCATATATATTAAAGATCTGAAGATATCCCATTGGAGTGACTAGAGCATCCATACTGAATTCTGCCTTGGGGTATTTACATATTGCACACCTACAATCTCTCCTGTATTTTCAGGTGTCCAATACTTCACTCCCACAGTTGCTTGCGCAACACATTTGAGCAATGATTAAAGCTTTTGTCATATCACATGTCAGAAGTGGCTGCATTTTAATGGAAGAAGCAACCCTTCCAATAGAAGTTTCTGTTATATCCTGCAGATGGATATTTGCATCCCTTTGTTTTTATTGCGGCTTTAATTTCTGGATCCATTTGGATCAATTTCTTCTGCTGTATTAAAAGTAGGGCTGTTCTTCTCTTTACTAGTTATTGTGGTCTATTCACAGTCTCAGACCTCTTCAGCCTGCCAAAACACTTGGAAAAGGAGCTCTTAATGACTCAGTTAAAATGTACGGTCAAGAAGTTCACTTATTAGAGGAAATGTAAACTGACCACCAATTGGCTAAACCAGCTGGCTGGACTATTTGTGCTAGTGATTTCTCAAAGCTCCCAGGGGAGAGAAAGTGGGAATAGCAGTTCTCTTCTGTTAGTTCTCTCATGCTCTGTACCCTGACAGAAAAGTCTTTGAAAGAATTCATTGGAGGAGAAGCCAATAGGATTTCACAGACCTGTTTAAAAGCTTTATAAATAGTGCTTTAAACTCCTATATTTTTAATACATTTATTCTTACAGGGTCTTTTTAAAATATCCCATAGAATTGCAGAGAAAATCTACAATTCAGCCATAGAAAATCCACTTTTTCATTGTTAATGGCTCTACTTCTGTGAAATTTTATAAGCCTTCTCTAGAGGTTTTTGCATGAAACTGTTTCATATCATGCAGCAAAGGGAGGACTCTAAGACCCTTTTGCTAGAAGAATGTTTTAATTTCTTAGTGTGCATTTCCTGGCTCTGATTGCACATCTTCTTTGTTTCCATTGCAATAGTGTCACTTGCTTAGAACCTCCCAGCAGCTGGGAGTATTCTCAGTAAGTGCCCACTGGCTCCTCTCACCACCCTACCAGCAGATCTCAGTGTAGTACATGATCACACAAAATAGCTCGTTTTGATAAATGGGTAGTACAACAGTAACGCTCCATTTATTCAGCTGAAAAACATGTTTCCTGCTGATCAAGATGAAACCACGTTGAGCAGCACCTGCTTGGTACCTCCTATGATAATTCAGCAGGTTCAGTGTCATCAGTGGGATACTGACACATCTCTACCCACCTCCAGCAGGATACTTGAGTCACCTTTGTTCTGCTGTACCACAGCTACTTGGAACAGCATAAACGCAGTGGGGAAATAACTGAGATTTCCAAATCATGTGCACTGACCATGGATTTTATAAGTTGTGCATAACCCACAACAGGAAATCATGAAGCCAGACAGTACGGCTGTGCTTCAGGCCATGGAGTTTCCATGTTTAAGCAAAGCCTTTGACTGAAATCAGTAGTTTGTCTCATTTCTGATTCCAGAATTAACATGTGGACTGTGCATTTGTGCAAAAGCTCTCATGGGACACCAGGAACAGTCCACACAACCAGGTGTAATCTTGTACCAGCAGGGAGCCCTGGGAACTGGTAGGAGTGAGGAACTGTGATGGTGCAAGTGTACGAACCATTCACAGGTTTGTTCTGATCTGAAGGTGAAAGAGCTGCTGCCACTTTTGACCCTTTGCTATGCACTTATCTGCATGGCTGTCCTATAAATCTCAATCACAAAAGCAGGACTAGAACTGTGCTCGGAGAGGAAAGTCCTTTCACAGTTTAGCTGTTGTTTATCATCTCTGAGTAACATTAGAAGTGTGTTAGCTAAGGAAAGGCTCAGATAGCTGGCAGGATATCTAGAACCTGTGACACATGTTGAGCAATTTTCATACCAGGCAGAAGGAGCAGTGCTACAGATTCATGCTGCACACTACTCAGTCTCCCCTTTCAGGCTGACCATCTATGTGAAAAAACACTTTAATCCTTGTTTAGCAATCAACCAATAACATAATGCCTATGGGATACAGATAGAAAATGGCTTCGGCAACCAACGGCCAGTCCTCAGACACTGAAATATGCAATTAAACAGGTGTTTAGGGAGTTGATTTTGGATTGTGTCCAAGCTCAGCAAGGTCAGTCATCCTTGGAAAAAAAACACTGACCCCACACAGCAGCAGTTGGAATTTGGCTTCAGTCTGCAGGTTAGGAATGTGGCATTGTTATTTCTCCCCTTTTCTTATCAAATGTAATTATCTTGAGAAAAAAAAAGTTTTGAGAAAACATGTGATTTCACAGAGTAAAAATCTACTACTGAGGAAATTATTTCTCAGTGTCCAAATAAGGAGTGGAGGAGAAGTTTGGGGAAAGTGCTCTGTTCCAAGCAATCTTGGAACCAACACCCATGTTACTGAGCTCGGATGTTTAGTCCTGGCCTGCAATTATTCCTATAAAAAATAGACATCCAATCTTTGTATTATTTTAAAAAGGAGTCCTGAGGGTTATAAATGACTAAACAAGCTTCAGTGTCTGAGCAGACAGAGGTTCTGGAATGAGCTCCCAGCCTTGAACCTCTCTGCAAGAACTTTGTATCTCAAGAGTGGGGTGAGATCATGGGGTTGTGTTGGTACAACAGTGGGGCTAGAATACAGATAGAATAAAATAAAGAAGTAGGGCCCCAAAATCACCCTCACTTCCTAGTAGAAGGGAGAAGAAGGCTTTTAATGGAAAACTTTTTTTCACTCTGCAAGACCTGTGCTCTCCCAACTGTCAAATCAATCTTCAGCCTTACTGCATTGAACCCCGCGGTGCTAATGGCTCTCAGACAATCATGATGGCAAAAACATTCCCACTTTTGTCAATGGTTGGTCAAAAGAAGGAAACACAGACACAGCTACTACTGTGACCCACAGAAATTTGTAGCATGATTATCAGAATTCATTACTTAAGAAAGGAAGTCATGCATGCTAAATATGTTCCAAATAGAACAAAATGTAACAGTCCATCTGTGAAACAGCACACATTGCCAAAAGCATATCGTCTTGGAAATCTGCTGTCCACATTGGCTTCCCTCTTGAATACAGAGTCCAAGCAAAGTTTCTCTTCTAATAGCCAAAGTCTCCAAGAATGTGGTTCTAGCTCAGAGAAGATAAGTCCACATCCTTCCATGATAGCTCTCTGCTAGGGGCATTATCACCTTGCAGGGGAGCAGGGAAGGAGCTGTCATGGAGGGAGTGGAATGGTCACGGCACCTGAGCATGGACCACGCCTGTGGAGGGATAAATGTAGTCACGAATCCCACCACTTTCAACAGCAGTGGATGGACTTAAGAAGGCAGTAGTCTCCCTTGTTCCTGCAGTGTTAGGTGCAAATATCTCCTTGGGATGGAGCTGCTTTGGTAAGCTTTCCACATGCATTTACTCTGTTGAGTGGTATGTATCCACATGCTGATAAATGAAATTCATCAATATACTTACTTAACTTTATTTTCTTTTAAAAATACCTTTTTCTCAACATAGTCTTTTCTTGAAGGACTCTGATATTGTCTCTGAACTGATGAGCTGACCTTAAGGACTTTGTTTCCTTCTGTATTCTTTAATGTATAAAGTCCTGCTTAGACACAAAGTCCCGTTTTTCTGAGCAGAAGAAAGGCAAACAGTATCTTTGCTTACAGTTTTTGAACCTCATCTTCCAGTGGACAGGTGCTTCCTTCCAGTTCCTAAGCACCTCTGTTCCTTCTTCTCTTGTCTGCTTTCTCCCCTGGCTTTCTACCTCTTAAAAGTCACTTGGCTTGCCAAACAATCCCCTGCTTCCTGCATGTTCGCTCTCCCTAACCTGCAGTTTAGTCCTCTCTGAGCTCTTTGATTCAACAGATGGCCTGTGATAATAACTTGGATTCTTCCTCTTTATCTTGCTTCATGCTTGATAAAAATGCAGTCATTCTTTGTGTCCTGAAAGTAAAGTGGTTGGCATGCCCAACATCTTTAGGCTGATGACTCAACATCTTGTAGCATAAGAATTTTATCAACATTTTCTAAGTTTTCTGTATTTTTTTTCTGTAATTACTACAAACATTAGAGGTACAATATCTCTCACTAAGAATCAAATTTATTGATAAAAGTACAAACAAAAAATGAAAAATTGCACATGTGTACATTTAAAGCTTTGCAAAGGAGAAATCACTTGGAAGAACTTCACAAATTTCCACCCCCATTTTCAGTAGTTTCACTGGCCAAGATAGATGTCCTAATTGCCTAGGAAATGAAAAAAGATGTAAGGCAAGCAGCAAATCTCAGGTGTAATGGGTATGGATATATATATAAAAATTGCTAAATTTTGAAAGATATTAAATAATTCAGTGAAGACTGTAAGACAACACTTTGACCATATAATCTGTCTGTCTTGTGACACAGGCCATAGAACCTTACCTAGCAACTGGTGTTTCAAGTGCAGAGCTTTTTGCTACAACATATTTCAAAGAAGAAACACTGGTCAGGTATTAGGTCCTAAAAGTAACAAAGCATCTACCACCTGCTTTGTTGTATTTTAATGTTTAAATGATGGTTAATTAGTAATACTACTAAAGTTTGTGGCTTATTTTTATTTTGAATTTGTTTTGTAAACACTGAATTTCATCCCGTTGTCTTTTTTTAGTTTCAGCGACCATCTCCAGCTAAAAACTTCATTTCCATGGAGGTGTTTATAGATCACAGCAAGTATACCTTGAATCTTTTCTTAAATAGATTATTAAATAGAGCACTGTCTTGCTGTGAGACAAATTTTCATGACTTGGAATTAGTTTTCAGATATTTCCTGATCTCTTTGCAATATCACTTTTTGAAGTGTTGACACCAGACATGTATTTCAGTAATTATTTTACTAATGCAATATACAGTGGTAAGAACAATTTCCTGTGTCTACTCAGTGTTCTCATGTTTATGCTTATCCTTTCAGCAACACCGTGTCAAGAAAAGTTCATGTTCAAGTGATTATCTTTCATAATCCCAGAGTTATTTTCATTACCAACATTTTTTGCTCTTGATATATGACCTCATGTTTGTCTGCCTTGAAATGCACTTTCAAATGTGCCCACAATATCTAGCAAATTACTTTTATTTATATAAGAATTTTGCACACTTCTTAATTTTTAGCTCCACCAGGTTGCAATCCTCTGAATTTTATCCCAAATGTGGAAAACACTGGACCAAAACCAAATCCACAGGATCCTGTAGACACTCACATCATGATTCCACATTTAGGATTCTCCCTTGAGATTTCTGGTCTCCTAGTTTCAGCCTCTTTCATTTGAGCAGTGTCAAATATGTCTGGTCTTAATTCAATGGATTAGAGTATTGTTTTTCTTTCTATGCTGTGATTTGTTACGGTATTATTGATAGAAATGAGAGTGGCCTCAGTCCTGCATTCTTTGTGGACCTGAGTTGGTATAAAAGATCAGTGCATCTTCTGATAAGAATTAGCCTTCCTGGTGACATGTGGTGTTGTGCTGCGGTTTGACATCTAGATTTTCTTTCTGACTATATTAATATGCTCCCCTGTTTTTTGGTATGCATAGCTTTTAAATTATTTCATTTTTTAAACTTATGGGCAATGAATTAAAAATGTCATTCATTGTTCCATGATCTGGCTGAATTCTAAAGAATCCATGAATATTACTGCTAGTTTTTACAGATAATAAAACACAAAGCCAGTAATTTGCATGCTAAACACAATTAGTTCATTTATTTATTTTGACATAGTAAATGATTTCTATCCTGTCACTAGGCATCCTGCCATCCATTAAAAATACAATCTGTACCAATAAAAACAAAGCATCAGCACATCACATCCCACAAAGGCAGCCAGAAATATAAAAAACACTTCCTCCACCCTTTCAATCCCCAAATGAAACCCCATTGCCCCAGCCACCTCACCTCTGCAAAATGTCAAGTAAACAGAACATCACACCCCAGGGCTGCAAGACCAAACCTCCACAGCAATAAATTTTTAAGGCAGACACACTGAGACAGAGAGATGTGGTTAATTTTGGAATCTTTGGGCTCAGGCTCTTGCAGCGAGGACTTCCTGAGAAATGTATATGGAGACGCCTCCTACCTATTCTCCCATTCAGTCAGTAAACCAAAGACCTTTAAAATTCATGTCTTTGAGCCATGAGGCTCTGTATTCATTCTAGGTGGTATTTCTTCAGAGGCAGAGAGCAGCAGTCTGGATGAGCCATGTGGTCACTCTCAGTATTCAGCTGGGAAGTAACAAAGTGAATTGTTCCCACTTCAGGTCAAATTTTAATTTGAGTCTGGACTTGTCCCTGAACTTCTGCCCTTGGAACCCACTGTGGAAGCAGTAATGTGAACTCAACAACTGGGAGGACGTATGGGAGAATATAAATGACTGTTAATTTGGTAACACAGAGCAGCATAATCGAGAGCTGAGACATCCAGGGCCAGTGTTGGTTGAGCACTCTTGGGCAAGGGAAGTTTTGAACAGAGATCCACCCTGCACTGCCTAGGTTCCCTAGTGTGGTTTAAGTGCTGAACAGCTGCTCTCTCAAAATCAGGAACTTCTAAGGAGCCACCCAGAGTCACTAGTCACCCGAGAAAATTTGGACTTGCTCAAAATTATTAGGTCTTACAATGTTCTTTAGCACCCTCTTGTTTTTATATGTAATTTCACAGTAACTATCCCAGTCCTATCTGTAAGGGTAAGAAAACGTGTGGTAGGCAGATGATAACTCTTTCAATTTGCCACTGAGTGTGTCAATGGTTCTCTCTCTGTTTCAGTAGCTACTGGAAGCTTTGGGGTTCAATAGGTCATTAGGGTAAGACAATAATCCTGTGAGTAGTATAGAAGAAATGAGTTTAGCTGAAAGAGCCTTTGATGCCCCTGAGGTCTCCTACTAGAACAAAATGCTTTCAGAATGACTGTTAATCTTTTACTTCAGATCTCATTAGCCAATGTAGAGGCTGCATAAAATTTCTGAAAAGCCATATCTTTAAGTGTTCACATAAGGGCAGGTTGTATTGGGCTACATGAAGGACTACAAGTCAGAAACATCTGTGACCTGTTCTTGCTTCTGTCTTGTTGAGTGGCCACAGGTTAGTCCTTTAAATTCTTAGTCTTGAATTTCCTAGTTAAAATCCCACAGCACTGATATTTACACCAAGCAGGACACAAAGGGTTTCATAGTACAGTTTGATTTGTATTATGATTGGAAGCCTTCAAATAAAAATGGATTAATTGTGAACTGGCTTTGTATATAAGAGGATACGCCCTGCCCTGAATAGCTTTAGATGCAAAACAGTAAAGGGAGACTGGACTATGATAAAAATTTTGTTCAAATAGGATGCAGGGCATGGGAAGCTGAAGAGCAAGGATAAGTTCCCACAGGCTAAATTCTGAGCACATGAGTTACAGTGGGGTCACTGCTGCTGTGCCAGTTCCTTGTCCTGCCCAGTAACTACCACATACCTTAATCTGTTTTCAGTGAGGACAGATCTAATTTATGTTTGCTTCCTAGTTCACCTCTTGGCAATTCTTCTTGTAGCCACATACTGAGTAATCTAGCCAAAATCACAGAAGACGTATCCAGTAAAGCTAGCTCTCAGCTCTTAAATCCTAGACTTGCTCTTGGGACACAGGTAATGTTTCCTAAGGATCTTGGCAATGAAAGGTATTAAAAGCAGGTTTAGTGTAATGAAAACCATCCTTGGATATCAGTGACAGGTGACACCATCTGATGCTTTCATTGTACTGATGCCAAAATCATCAAATATCACAATCTAGTAACACTCTGAATGGGGGACAGTGGGGTTTCTAGGGCTTCTTGCTAGCTTGCTTCACTTCAGTAACTCTTCTGCTCTTCAGCTGATTAAACTTCAGGGATCAGACAACTAATTGCAGTATTTCTTTCCATGGTGAAGACAGCAACACAGGTTATGCTTTGTCAAAAGCACTCTTCCAGGCTCCAGAGAACTGCATCTCAGGGACTTCTTAGCCACATGCACTATCCTTGTATTTAGTGGTCTTTACAATTTTTTATTTTATGAATTCTTCTTATCTGCTTTGAACCTACAAAACTATTGACAACTTATTATCATGTACATTTAGTATCACAGTTTTACTCTAATATGGCCCAGGAACTCGTATAAGGGCAAAGGTTTAACAAATTAGCTTTGAAGATATATTCCCAGTGCATGAACACACCCAAGATTATGTTCGAATGGGACAGAAATAATAAGCTGTGCAACCAGCTGTTTGTCCCCCTTTCCCTGTCGAATGTCTAGTTTTGACTTTATCAATCACAAAAGTTCTCACTGTATGCTGCACTGTATAAATGGGCTGGGCAAGGCACCCTCTGTCTCTCAGCTCTGATATTCTTCCAGAGGATACCTAATGGTTAGCCAATTGTTGTACCAACATTTTTCTCAGTGTGCAAATATCAGCTTTCACTTAGTGAGCCCATGTAATGTAAAAGCCCCTGGCAGACACGTTGGGATTATACTACCTGTTTGAACTGAGAAGGCTTCTTGCCAAAAATAATTTATTTGATTGCATTGGATGAGCCTGTCAAGAGTTTAATGGTACATGGAGGTGTTTATATTGCAAGGAGCAATCTTAGAGAAAGTCAGAGACATGTAATATAGAACTGAGTGTGTGCACTCAGGCCCAAGCAAAACCATTTAAAGCTACCAGTGAAGCTGTTTATACCTGTTGGTTGCATAAAACTTCATTAATGAAGTCAGTGAAGTCTTATTCAGTATAAAATACGGGCAGTCAAAGTGTTCTGCAGGGATTTGGGCTGACCAGATTCTAGGGAGAGCAGAAACTCCACAGGTAGCCTCCGTTGCAAAAAATTTTGCTTTCAAATGGAAATATGTCTTCGACACCACTACAAAAGGTGAAGACTGAGGGTAAGCAAAGAAATCAGCATGGTAGACAGCAAAGAGGACTGATGTCTTACTTTTCTGAAGTGATTGTACTGCTGCACATGCAACTCCTACAAAGATGACTTGGGAACAAAACCAACCCTGTAGCCACCTGTTGCTTTTGGTGAAGGATGCATGTTGTATCCCTGCAAGAAAGATGCACCACAGCAGAGTGAAGGATCTATAGTCTTCGAACAGCATTGCTACTATATGCGGTGGTAAGACCCTCACCCTCACTTTGTCTCCACTGTGCTTCAACTAGCAATATTACTAGAAGCAGAGAGCGTGGAAAATGAAAATCTCCTTTTTAAGCTCAGGGTAGACTAGAAACAGCAGAATTGGCCATATCTCAAGGTCCCATTCCTAAAACAATAAGCAAACATGACGAATAGAAAACTTTTTCATTTAGGAAACATTAATGTCATCCTTATTAAATTTATGGTTAGATAAAATCTGTGTTCAAGTACTACTGATTATGTGCAATATGCTGTATGAAGGAAGGATGCAGAATTCTTAGCCCAATCACAGAAGCATGAACTGAACAACATATTTATGTACCTATATAGTCTAGACTTGTTATCTTACTCCTTTCCCACTTCCTCCACAATTTTGCCAATCTTTCCTCTGGCCAATAAATACGTGGGAACTGATTTCTGACAGAGTTAATTAATTACCTCTAATTGCGCCACTCTTGTTATCTTACCAGCTTTGACTCACCATAAATTGCCCTGGTACAGATGTTGGAAAGATAAGAACTCTAGACTCTCTCCACATATATGATCTGTATGTATTTATTTATATATCCAAACATGTTAGATATGCTGCTGTGCTAGATTGGAACAGTTATTCCACGATTGCTGGCATTTTACAACTGACCGGCTGTGCCAGGTGCCTCGGGGCCAGACACGGAGACATAATTCCTGCCCTCTGCTGCCGGCTCCAGCTTGCTGCGTTTGTGAGATACTTTCAGTCATGACCCAACAAAGCCTGGGTTAATAAGAATCAGGGGGGATCAAGGGAGCAGCGTTGCTTGAATGACCTAGTACTTCAGTGAAGGCCAGTGCACAGTATGCTGGAATAAAAACTAGATTAGGTATCAGTAAATAAAACATAGAAATCTGAGTTGGCTGAAAAAAATGACACCATTTATCTTCCGATATTTTAGTTTCTGACATCTAGAGGCAAACCCGATGCCTGAAACATCGAGGAAGAGATTGGGCAAGGAGGGATTCAAATTGAACTTCTGACTCTGAAAGGCATTTTTAATCAGTTACGTTCCAGCGTCCTGGCTTATATAAATGTAGGAATGCTATTCACCTCCTTTGCAAAAAAATAAAATAAAATCCCACAACAAAAACACCCTAAGGGATTGTAATAAAGAAATCAAATACATTAAAAACAATAAGGATGGTTTAAAAAACGAAAAGAGAGACTTTTATTGCCAGGAAATTGATTCCAGGGAAGTATACATTTTTTTGGTCAGGTAAAGGTTGATTTTGGTTGAACCCTCTGTCAGAAAAATTACAGTGAGATGATCTGCATTGGTGGGGGTAGGAAGTAATTTTTTTTATATGTCTGAGTTATGTTTGTACATGTCTCAAACTCCTGTTCATCTCTTACTCTGCGGCGGGGTTATATAGCCCTTTCAGCAGCCTGTCCCCAGGGCTGGATGCTGCCCTATAGCATGGAAATCCCAGTTCAGTGACAAAGCAAACGTGCAAGCAATAAAAAGCTCAAGGTAACGTGATCTCTTTCTTGAGGATCTCTGAGAAACACTGGGTCATCTGCAAAAGGGAGTGATGTGATGAGCACCCTCAGTTCTCACTGCCTTCAGACAATTTCATTATGAATTTTACTTCAGGCTATGGTCATTCTCTGTACTCCACCACACTGTTGCTTCTCGCATGGAGCTGTGTACACATTGTGAGTGCAAATCCCTCTACAGTGTGAACAGTCTTTTGTTGTTGCCATTTCTGATATTTTCCTGCTGTATTTCTGTGTTGCAGATGTGGATGAATGTGCTTCAGATTCTCACCAGTGTAACCCCACCCAGATCTGCATAAATACCGAAGGGGGCTATACCTGTTCCTGCACTGAAGGCTACTGGCTCTTAGAAGGCCAGTGTTTAGGTAAAAACCTCCCACATTATGGTATTTGAGCATCTGTGTATGTGCACCTGTGAATAGCTGAAATAATGTCACTGAACATCTTTGTCAAGTACATGGTTAAACCGTCGGCTACGTGGAAACTGTCTTTCACCTTTGTGAGCGCCAACAGTACAATTGGCAGACAGACTCCATCGTGGAACAAAAACGTAGATGTAAATGCCATATGATGATTTATCCGTGTAACACGTGGGCTTTTCATATTCCCAGTCTGAAGGATTCCCTTTCATATAAGATCAATCAAAAGCATGTATACAAAAAGATCTGTTCCCAAACAGACCTGCCTTTTCCATGCTGTGACACTGTGGACTCGAAGGGATCAGTATTTGATATCAAGAAACAGGCCGGTAAATCCACAGATTCAACCAACCCTTTTGCTTGGAGGTGAGAGAAAAATTACCTCTGAACTGGGTGCCATTTCAGTAGCTTCCAAGCAGTTTTATTTTGATTTTATTATTTTCCTTTTAGCTCAGCCATGCTGAAAAAAACACTCCTCAACAAACAGCAGGGGAAAACCTTCCAGCTCCCCTCTCCTCCAGCCCATTCCCCTCACTTGACATCTCACTTGACATGCCCATGGGATGATGAAGTAGATGTTAATTTTAGCTACACAGATAGGACCTAGGAGATAGGATACAACTTTTTTTTTCTTTTTTTAAGTTTGCTCATTATTATTTTTTTCCCCTCGGCACAAGCCGTTTCCCTGCCAGCTCCGTGGAGCTGGACCGTCCTGTCACAACACCTCAGCTGGAAGGAGAACGGGCTTTCCCTGCCCATTCATCCCTGGAGCCTCTCCAGTTCTTTTCCAAGTCTCTCCTCCCAAGTACCAGTTCCAGTGAAGGACTGACTCACAGCTGCTTTCCTGACTACTGCACGCAGCTGCTGTGCAGCTCCCCTGGCCAGGCAGCCCTGAGCCTCCTCCAAGAGGGGTCTGCACAGACATGGCTGCTTTGGGGGTCACCATCTAGTAGTTCCCCTGGGATATGAAGTCTCCGCCCCTGTCCTGCTCCTTAATCTCTAATAATTCCTCTTCTCTTGGAGAAAAAAAGCTTGTGCTGGAGGCTGTACAGGTGTATACGATGGGGTGGGGACAGGGAGGGCAGGGAGGAGGATTCTGCTCTACATCACCTGTTGCGTTACCCATTTACTTCCCTCAGTTACAGCCCAAACTTAAGGGTTGTGTGCAGCACTCAGGATCTGGGCATGGATCTATAGTGATTTACTGCTTGATGGATGTACCAGAGAACTGAAGTGGCTGCTCTGCTGAACTGATTCAAGCATCTGTTTATGCCATTTAAAATAGGCAATAACATCCCAGTTTTGCCCACTTTAAGTAATCGTGGGGTGAATTATTACAAGGCAATGCAAAGAGCTAAGAGCAAATTGCATTTAGAGTCACTATATTTTTCCCTAACTGTCAAAAAAGCCCCAGTTTTCCATACTTTTTACTGGCCTTAGAGAAGTTATTGTTTTGTTGGCAGTAAAAAACTATTTAATGTAATCAGAGGTCTGGATTGGGTTTTAGAGACAGGCTTTTATGGTGCACTGTTAGTAAACCACAGTTACAAAAAGCTACACCTTTATTGTAATTATCTATTTTATATATTTATTGCAATTATCCCAGTAAATTTTATATAGGAGCAGGTACAGCAGTATCCACAGGACCCACCCACAAGAAGAAACCCTGTAAAAGTCCTTATCCTCAAAATGTTGTGCTCTTGAGACAAAAGTCACGCAAAAGCCAAAGCATGTGTTTAAAGTAATGCATTGTGTCAGTTAAATGAGTTATTAATTTACTTAAAACCTATGTCACTTTTTCCAGGATTTAGGCCAAGCCTACTACTGGTGTACATACCTTAGCCGACCCTGGCCTTTGGGTTGTCTTACTATTCAGAATGCAGTGGGAAAGATTATAAAAGCTAGTAAGGGTAAAGTGTCAGTGTTCTTGTTATTTTATACAGACAGTATTTCCAAGACTTTTGAAATTTTCAGAATGGTTTCCTGAGACTTTCTATGGCAAAACTACCTCAATGAGGCCAACAACATAAAGTTGAATTGCAGGATGTAGCTACTTATACAACAGATTCACAAGATTGTTGTTTTTGTGATAGTACCACATCATGTAAATGTTCAAGTTGTTCAAGAATTTAGCTCTCCAGCACATTCTTTATATTTAACACTAAACCAGGAAGCAGCCAATTTAGCTAACAAATAATGAACTGCTGGAATTCATGCAGATATATATGTAGACGTGTGAACCATAGGGAGGATACTGTTATTTTGATTTTCACGTGTGTTGGCACCTACAGTGGGTGTAATTTCACCAAAACCTTTGCCTTCCTGCTTTGCTCCTTCTATCTTCGACTGGAGATAATACACTTGCTTTTCTACTGCACAATCTTAACTTCAAAGCTTTGAGAGTAGCCATTTTAAAATAATCTCCATAAATCAAAAGCCAGTTAATACCAAAGGAAATGTTAAGCCTTGGAAAGGACAACTACTCCTGGTGTTTCATTCCAGTTCTTAGTCAAGAAGCAAAATTCTTCTAGCACTTACCAGCATATGTACCTTACAGGGTTTTCTTGTGCTTATAACAGTCAGTTCCATGTATTTCTAAAGCTGCATTTCAGCCCAAACTGCTATTTTGGCAGTAAATGTACTGTTTACATTTTACAGTCTATAACTTATTAAAAGGTCATATGAAATGCTAATGTGCCTATTGGAAAAAAAATCTTTAAATAATATCCTCTCTTAAAAAAAAAAAAAAAAAGTATTTAGTAACAAATACTTCTTGCTTTTCCAGTGAGTAGCTTTGGTGTATGTGGAGGTAAAAAAGGTTTCTATCTTGATTGTGACAAAAAAATGTTGGCTGTGCTTGTGTTGACGGGCTGTGCCAGCTATCAGGTGTCCTTCGAAGTAATTGCTCAAGGGACTGACTCTGGGTTTCCTGATGACATCGCATTAAGTTCACAACAATGACAATCAGTTCATAGGACATACTGATAGATGTCAGCTGTGGATAAAAACACATTATGGCGTTATTTTGGGTAGAGATGTATTTTACCAGTATGCTGTTATTGGTACTGTTGACCCAATGTGTTTGCTGCTTTGTATCCGCAAGTGAAAATACAAACCACTTTACCTTCCATCTTTCCCATCTGTAGATATAGATGAATGTCGCTACGGCTACTGCCAGCAGCTGTGTGCCAATGTGCCCGGTTCCTACTCCTGCACATGCAACCCAGGCTTTACCCTTAATGATGACGGAAGATCATGCCAAGGTACCGTGTATGTTAAACCATGACCGAAGTTTTTGGCCCCAACCCCTAAAACTTGCTTTGTTTTTAGAATACAAGTATCTTTCCCAACATCGGGTTTGAAAATGTTCATAGGTTTGTCATGAGGCATTTTTGTAGCTTCCCAGTATCTTGGAGGTGTACATGTGCAACGTGACCAGTGTATCAGGAGAAATATGCACAGAAGCGCAAGCCCTCTAAAATACAGAGTTACACAATTCATTTATGTTACAGAGAGTTTAGGTTCTGAAGTTACTTTTAAAATCCAAGCCTGTGTGACCCACCTGAGACAGAAAAACTCTGTCAGGTCAGCAAATTAGATCTGTCTCCCAAGCTCCAGACTCAAGTCCTGAAGACCTTTTGCTGTGATGTGCTACCTGAATCAAAGTCAACACAACCTCTTCATAAAACCTCTCCCTGGGTTTTCCTCCAAGAAATGCTCTGTGCTAATTGTGCGAGGTGTTTCCAGAAGCTGCTGGTTGCCTAAAAGGAAAAAAAAAAACACCCTGTTTTTTTCATAGCCCTAGGTTCCCATAAGGACAATTAATCATTGCATCATCTTCCCCAGGTACATCCTGCTGCATTTTGTCTCAGGTCTGTTATGACAAAATCAGTTCAAAGGTTTTAAAATTGCAGGATAAAGACAGAAGCATTTGTAATAAATATTTCATCCCATCTTCCATGTTATTTTTGCGATTGAAGACATTCCCAAAATGCTTCATTTCCACGCACTGTTGTGTTTCCAACATGCTATTTCCAGGCATCAGCTTGAATCCCAATAAATAATACTGACTTGGTTATACCTTTTTCAGACAAAATCATTTTGACTGTACAGCTAATCTCTTTGAAATACTTTACAGTAATGAATTCAAAATAGAGTTTGGGGTGAAATAACTGATGTTGGGGTGTTGGTTTCCTGTAGATGTGAATGAATGTACAAGTGAAAACCCTTGCACTCAGACCTGTGTCAATACCTACGGCTCTTTTCTCTGCCGCTGTGAACCTGGCTACGAACTGGAAGCTGATGGAGTTAACTGCAGTGGTAACTGTCTTTAGTTATTTATTGTTTTGGTTTCTTCAATGCTATCAAGTTTTCTTTTTCCAATGTATTGTTTTGTACATGCTTTTTAAAAAGCTTTTTGCCTTGGTCCATGGTTAGCAGCAGGAGAGCTGCAACTCATATCATCTTCTTTCCAGTTAAAGCACACAGCAAACACACAGAAAAGCACAGTGGAAGAGGGCTGCACATGGGTTTAAAGAAAGAAGCTAAATATTAAAAAGCACCAAGATAACAGAAAAAAATAAGAAAACACCTCCTAAATGCTGAACAGGAAGGTTTATCAGAGCAAGTAAAGCAGGGACTGTCCTAGAACATTCTTCCATGATTGAAGAAATACTTTATATAAAGCACTTTTCCAGTTGTCTGTTGAATGCATGTATTCCTCTTGCTCCTACAATTGAATGCTTCTGCCTGAAACCTTCCCCAGTTTCCCCTGTAGAGCTTTGGCTACACTTCAGAAACTGTATATGGTTTCTTAGTACAGCTATTGCTAATCTGTTCAGCAGATAGCAGAAGAAACCGTGCTTATGTCGCTGTAATTTTTCCTCTCTTGTTTTTGTTTTTATTTTATTGCTTTATTTTAATTGAAGGCAAAATTTATTTCTGTGCTTAACGTTCCCAGAGACTGGTAAAATTAGAGAATCCAGTGAATATTTCTTGGAAAGAAAAACACACTGGAAAATACTTGTCTTTTACTTTACAGTAAACAGATCTAACATGCTGTTTCTGAGAGAAAAGACATGTGATATGCAGTATGTGTATAGTGTTTCCAAAGCTGTTCTTCCCTTATTATAGGGAAAAGAACAAAGACATATATCTAAAGAGTCTCATGCATTTAATATTTAGAGCTGCAACACCTAATGTAAGTTTTCTGCTTTCTAATGGATTTTCTGCTTTTAAGTTAGACTCCTGCACCTTTCATGTGCTCCTGAGCTAGTTGGGGGCCTCAACCAGTTAAGCTCAATGCAATGCTAGATAAACTTTGCCAGTACAAAATGGTGACAGAAAAGGTAGTACTTGAGCCTCATTCATGTCTCAGAGTTAAACCAGCAAAAGGGACCTTCCACCACTCATATTTAGAGCAGAAAACCTTTTCTTGACAAGTCTGTGTGAGAAAATACTTGTCGAAGCAGGCCAAATTTATCTGGATGAGCTTCTTTCACTTCCCAACCACTCACTAGACATCACTGTGGTTTGCAAAGGGAATGCCTTAGTAGGAGACATGCCTGTGAGACACCCAGGATCCAGATGTGCTTCAACAGTCCATGGCCTAGCAGATGTCTTACCTAAAAGATGGGATAAATCCCTGCCCCAGTTCAAGGAGTCAGAGATTTCAACCCTACTTTCCCAACATTGGTGTTATTTTCTAATCACAGAGGCCTTGCATGTGCATTAGATGTTCTCTGAAATGCCGAATATCTAGTCCTCTGCAGGTAGTCAGCAGCATGCCAGAAGGGTTTAGGAACAGCAAAGGTGTGTCTGTCCTGTGTGGGGTCAGCAGCAAACATGTAGGACCCTCAGGGCTTTAAGTCCCTCCAGCACTTGGCAGCAGCTGAGCACAGGTTATATGAATCTGTTGTGCTGGAAGCCTGGGCTAGGACACCTCAAGGCAATGGGTGATAACATTGTCCCTTTATGGAGTCAGCCCTTGGTCCATGTTTTGTCAGGAAGGTGTTTTTTTCAGTGAACTCTCTGGGAGAAGTTGGACAATAACAGGATTATATAGGTGTGGAGTTCCTTTCATCACCATTTTGCTACTGTGGTTGCAGCAATAAACCCATTTAAAAATATTTGGACTTCAAATACTTTTCAATTCATCTGCACAAAACACTAAAAGTGGATAAATGAACTGAGCCCAGTTTAGAAGAAAGAGAAATTCAGTCTGAAGAGTAAAAGTGACTTGCCTGGGAGAGTCAACATGTCAGAGCTGGGAATAAGAACTTGGGAGTTCCTGGCTGGGGCTCTGGCCCTTGTTTCTTTCTTCCCCTGAACAGGGAAATAAGGAAATGATTAACTGCAGCCTCCCTCAGTCTAGTGCCTTTGCATGTGTTTTCCCCGCAGTCAGCCATGCCTCCATGTGCAGCTCTGAAGTTCATCTTTCTCACTCGAGCACAGTTCTGCAGAATATGACTGGTCAGTTCATAAGTGCAAGGGTAAAAGAGCACAATTTCTGCTTTCCATCAGAGACTGGACAGACTGCTCAGCTTCCTGGGTATCTGGGACATGGCTGGGCCTTCCAGTAGGTCTGACCCAAGCTGGGATGAGCTCTGTAGTCTTGCTGGAATGCCTTGGAAGTAACTGGCTAGAGGTTAAGAAACATAAAACAGCCAGAGCTGGCTGCAGGAGTTCTGCTGGGACCCATGTGGCCCTGGGAAAGGGAAGTTTGCTCTCCAGAAAAAAAGAAAAAAAAAGAAACCCCACCGCCAAGTCTCTCCTTTCAAATTACAGTTGCAGCTTTGTTGTTGGAGTTGCTCTGTCTGTGACGTAAAACACAACTGAAAACATGTCCAACTGGTGACAGGTATTCAAAAACAAATACATATAAATAAAAGCCGCATTGTATTCAGCAGAAACTTTGGTTTCCCTGGGAGAAAAATGTTTAACCAAGAACTTGTATAGCATTTTGCCAGGTTGCCGAAGATCTCTGGGGAGCTGAGGGGTGCCAGCCTCCAGCTGGGGTGACAGGCATATTGTCTGGATGGTCACCTGCCTGTGGGACTGCTCTTTTGACTGTAAAGCCAAAGACACTAAACTTTGTTTTACCACTGCAGACATGGACGAATGCAGCTTCTCGGAGTTCCTCTGCCAGCACGAATGTGTGAATGGGCCTGGTTCTTACTACTGTATCTGTCCTTCGGGCTATAACTTGCTTGACGATAGCAGAAGCTGCCAAGGTAAGAACATTCCTGCACTGATTAAAACCCCAGGGGCACGGAAAATAAGTCTTGTGTCTGGAAAGAGCTTTTCAAGAATTGAGATGCTTGGTCCTGACATTGCACAGTGAAATACTCATAGGGGCCAATTATGTAACTCTGGTAAGAATGTCATCATGTGAATAGTCCCGATGAGGTCAATTGGTGTGTTGGTGTAAGTAAGACTTTACTGACGAAGAGGCAGCTACACAGAAGCAGCTACACAGAAAAGCCCTCAGATGCTCTCCTCTCTGCTGCACATCTCTCTTTAGTTTTCCCCTTCTCTAAGGTCAGAGAGCTTGAGCAGCCAATTTATTTCCCAGTTTTTGCAGCACTTACCATATGGGAGCACTCCAATAAGCAGAAATGAATGGAGTAAAAACTGATCTTAAAAGAGAGGCCTTATTCAAAGGTCACTTCTCACGGTGCAAAAGTGTTATGAATTTGGGGGCAAGTCCTTAGACGGAAATTGTTCTGTAAGAGTGGTGTCTTGCACATATTTCCCTTACTCTTGTTTCTTGTGTTTTAGATATCAATGAATGTGAAACCAGAAACTTCACCTGCACTCCACAGCAAACGTGTTTCAATATCCCAGGAGAATATAAATGTTTAGACCCAGTAAGATGTGAGGATCCTTATATTCAGATTAACGAGAAGTGAGTAACACACCCAGAGCCACAAAAGCTATCCATGTGAAGCATATCTAGAGTAAACCAAATAAGCTGCATTTTTACAACACAGCCATGAAATGTGTCTAGATAGCTATACATACATGCTGTTGCTGCATTTACCATTGGTAAGCTTTATCAAAATAATAAGTTGCAATTCCTTACCAGGTCACCAGGTGGGATATGATATGATACTCAGATGTGTGAGAAGTTAGACTGGAAAAACACTTATCAGTGGGTAGAGAAAACAGCAAGGTTTGTAATGTAATAAAAGATATTTACTTACATTACTGACTTCATATACGCTCAAATTAAGCCTGTTTGTTAGCATGAGTATTTCCTGTAAATGTTAACTCCCTGATGTCTGGGAAGTACTCTAAAACATGAGACGGTAGCTATAGCAGGATACAAGTAGTTTCCTACTGTTTAAAGGTTAAAAGTGATAAAAAGTCCACAGACTGATTTGCCTTATCCAGAAAATGGGTATATCTGGATGGGGCTGTTAGCACTGTTACTGTCTAAATTGGGAATCATTTGAGCAAGCAAAAAGATAAATTCCAAATTTCTAAAAATTGCCTGTTTCTTTTACATTTTTGTAGATACTTGCCTGGAGCTCAAAATAATATTTCAGCTCCAGACAATTCTTTATATATTGCAGCCCATAATATTTAATCTGTAGTGTTTGCACTAAATCCATTTACTTGGGGTTACTTGGTAGCCTAAACTATTTTATAGAAAGGCAACAGATGAAGAATCAGCTTCTTTCCACTATAATTTATTCATGTCTTTGAATTGCTTTCTGAACTAGGGCAGCTGAGGAATGGACACATTCTGTTCTTCCAGTTCTGGGCTTATCTACCTTCAGAGGTGGTAGAGTCATAAGCTGGAAGTTGAAATATCTGAAACCTCTATATCTAAATTTCCCAGAGCCCAACTACAGAGTCCTCGCAGATCAGCTTGCACCGGAACTTTTGATCTTTAAGCTTTGTTTTTGGTGGCTTTGGCTCTTATCTAGATGTGACTGCATTTAATTTGTGGCATATGTCTAGAAGTGGTCAGTATAAAAGCCAAGTGGATTCCCTGCATCTGTGTTTTCTGTGGAAGGAATTGGGTGTTTGCAATGCCAGGAGCCTTTTTATGGGGGACATGCCAGATGAACTGTCTGAAATCAGTGTCAGTAGTGGAGATTATAGAAAAATAAGGCAAAAAGACCCAACACTTTTCCAGTAATTTTCCCAACATGGCTTTTATAATGGGACATCCTGCCTCACAACAAAAGTAGAGTTCTCTGAAGAAATCAGCAGCACGTGACGTGGGCACATGGGCTGATGCAGTCTGTTTGGGTTTCCAAAGGTTGCTGAAAAGAACCCTACATAGGGTTATTATGGAAATGAAGCAGCCATAGGTAAGAGAGAAGTCCCTGGCACAGAATCACAGAATGTTAGATATTGGAAGGGACCTCAAAAGATCATCTAGTCCAATACCCCTGCAGAAGCAGGAACACCTGGATGAGGTCACACAGGAAGGTGTCCAGGCAGGTTTTGAATGTCTCCATAGTAGTAGACTCCACAACCTTCCTGGGCAGCCTGTTCCAGTGTTCTGTCACCCTCACTGAGAAGACATTTCTTCTCAAATTTAAGTGGAACCTCTTGTCTTCTAGTTTGAACCCATCACCCCTTGTCATACTGTTGGTTGTCACCAAGAAGAACCTGGCTCCATCCTCCTGACACTCACCCTTTGTATAGTTGTAAACAAAAAATAAATAGCGTATAGTATTAAATTGATGACTTTCACAGTGAAGTTCTGCAGAGGTCTGAGCTGGATCTACTTTGTCTTACATATTTGTAAAGAACCTGGAAAAAAGGATAAACTATGAGATGGGCAAAGTCTGCAACAATATCTGAGCACAGTAGAGAAAAGGGTGGGTAGAAAAGAACTGCATGGGAAGCCTCAATGACTGTGCAATAAAAATGGAAGACGAAATTCAGTCTAGGTGAATGTAAAGTAAAAAAACAATCCCAAATTCACAAATTAAATAAAGAGCACTGATATGACCATAATCCTTCCAAACTCAGATTTGAGCATTGTTACGGATAGTTCCATGATCTGCAGTACTCACTAGAGGTCAGAAAAGCAATCTGAATTTGAGGTGTTAATAGGTAGAGAATATCCTTACAGCATGTGCCATTGTGTAACTATATCTTCAAGACTGTGCAGTTCCTTCCCGTCCTCTCAAAAGAAATATAACTGGACAAAGGTTCATAAAGAGCAATGAGGATGATCAAAAGTATTGGGTTTGATCCAGGATGTCTCACTGTATATTTTCATGTAGTATATAAAAGATTGTTAAGCAACGACTACAACATTTTCACCATCAGTGAAATGAAGCAATAATCAGCATTATTTTGGGGACAGTTCAGTTTAAATTACTATCAGAATAAATACATACCAGGTATTCTATACCTGCAAAGCTGCTTTAAAAAAAGTACAGATTTTCAGGCGATCTAAGGAGACAAAGGATGCCAAGATATTTTTGCCTAGAAGACAAGAAAAAGAAGGCAGGGATATAGGTAGGTCAGAGCAGCAGCACAGAGAATACTAAAAGTGAGAAAATTCATTACAAGTGTCATTTATTCTTTTAGCTGGTCAACAACATTTTTGTTTATTTATTCATGCAGCTGTATTTGCATCTAAAGAATCAAATATTACAGCAATTTGTAACCCCTGATGACAATCTTCTCTCTGACAATTAGCCGCTGCATGTGTCCAGCTGAAAACCCTGGCTGCAGAGATCAACCATTCACCGTCTTGTACAGAGTGATGGACATGGTGTCCGGGCGGTCCGTGCCTTCGGACATCTTTCAGATGCAAGCAACAACTCGCTACCCTGGAGCCTATTACATCTTCCAAATCAAATCAGGGAATGAAGGCAGGGAATTCTACATGCGGGTAAGTCTGGAGCTCATTGAAAGAAAATAGGGAGTATCTTCTTGTTAGCTGAATACCCTTCTGATAGCAGAACCCAGTTTTTAATGAATATCGTTTAAACCTTCAGTATGAGGCATTTCTACACACATGCAGAGCAGTGTGCTAATCTGCAGAGGCTGCTGGCTCTTTCAGGAGGGTAACCTGCCCAAAGCAAACACACTTGTCTGATGAGACATTAGGTTCAGGAGAGTCCAGGGCTGTACCCATGCCTAAGAATAGCTCATGTCTCTCATGCTCAAGAGAAACTATTGTGCCAAACCTTTTTTTAGTTGATGAACAATCAGTACTTGCCCCTGAAAGAGTCAATGTTTCTTCTTGGTTTTGGTTGGGTTTTTGGTTTGGGTTTTTTTTGTTGTTGTTGTTGTAGTTGGGATTTTTTTTAAACTCTTCATTGGAAAATGAAAAACCTGAAAACCAAAAAAGTAGGGCAAAAAAACCACAAACCTTTACCCCAAGAATTGACTTTCTGGGTTCTTTGCTTTTATTTGTTATATGGGTTTTTTTGACTGAGAACACACACTTTATGTAGATATTGCTAGAAAAACACAACTACTTTTTTTTTTTTTTTCAAATCTAATTCCTCATCGAAAAACATCTCTGTTCCCCAATCATCTTCACAGCACCTCTGACAAGTGGAGGTGGGTGGTGTCTGCACAGAACAGGGCACAGCCTCCAGGGATGGTGGCGTTCAGAAGGTTGATTTTTACGCCTAGGCAAAAACCTGGCTTTGATATTCACATTAGGTGATGATCAGTGGCTATTGACGGTTCCCATGCCTCACAGAAACATGACAGATTTCATTAGATTCCAATACGCATTTCTACCAAGAGCCTCAGATTCTCACTGTTAAAAAAAAAGGTGATGTTTCAAAATCCCCAAATGACAAGTGGTTCAAGAATGCTCAGTTACATCTCACAAGATCTTTCCTCTGGCAAAGTCATTACTAATCCCACTGACCTTTTTCCCTCACCCGGGTCGTACCACCAGATGCTAAGGCTCCAGCAACCCACATTGTTGCTCAGATTTTGTGCGTTTTCTTATATTTATTTATCCCACTCCCATTCGTCACCTCCAACACTCCGCTTGCACAAGCTGTGCTTTTCCAGCCACACGTCAGGTTGGCAGCCAGAGCTGGTGGCTGTGGGAAGGGGCCAAGCAGTGGGCAGCACAACAGGGCGCTGGGGGAACGGGCCCTGGGCAATGGCTGCTCCTGGGGTTTTAACGTCAGAAGCTCTGATTTTTATATGCTTACAACCCACTGCTCTGGACAGACGTTTCAAAGGTCTGCTTCCACTTACTAAAGGACAGATTGTCTGAAGAGCCTTCACATATTTAAAACTCGTTTCAGAGAGTAAGGTTTTGTGACGTTAATTGATGCAATTATACAGCAAACCCCGATCCTGTTCACATCTGTTCTCAAGCTCTGTTAATATAACCCCATTTTGGTGTTCACTACTTCAAATTAATGGTGCTCTTTACATCAAATAAAATAATATCTCACACATCAAAAAAAATTGTGTCACTGCTTGTGCATACCCTAAATTCATGTTTTCATCTTGTTGCACTTGGACAATAGTAAATTTCTATGTTCAATAGCAAATTTATATGTTCAACAGCTCCTTTTATGTACAGGTCTCCTAAAGGCTTTACAAACTGTAAAAGGTGATAGTTCATGCAAAACACTGAAATGCAGCCAAATGATGAAATGAAGCTCTCCCATGAATTGCAGTCACTTCTAATAATTCAGCAGAAAACAGCGTTGTTTTGGCTGCTCAAAGACCATGGGCATAATGTGGGTTCACCTGAGACAATAGTTTTCAAGAGCCATTTCTGAAAATCTCACCTGCTTCCTCTTGTTTTGTGCACAGCAAACGGGACCGATCAGTGCTACCCTGGTGATGACCCGCCCCGTGAAGGGGCCCCGTACTATTCAGTTGGACTTGGAAATGATCACTGTCAACACTGTCATCAACTTCAGAGGAAGCTCTGTCATCCGACTGACGATATATGTATCACAGTACTCCTTCTAAACCTTGAGTTTGTGCCCTGGAAACATTCATACAAAAAAGACAGTTCCTCCTCTGCAGAATTCTCTCCTCAGAAGCCAGTACATATAGCAGCTCCAAACCAAACCAGTATTTCCACAGACCCAGTGACCTACACCTGTCTGAGGATGGAGGCCTCTTCATGCACAGCCCCTACCAGGATGCAGACATCTGGAGATGTATTGTCAGCAGATCCCATATGATTCTCTATGTGGTCATATATTTTAAGGATTCTTTTTTCCATTGTAAACACTTCTAGGGTATGAGTCTATGTTTGAAAGACTGTGAACCTTTGTAGCTCCAAAACTGCTTAGCAAAAAGCACCAAAGAAACTGAGGAAAAAGCTGGCTTTTGCAATCTTGCCTTTTTTTTTTTTTTCTTTAGAAATGGAAAGCAGACAAAGAAGCAGAAGCAGAAACAAAAAGCCACCTATTGAAACAAGGGATCTCAGAAGTGCTAACTTACGTTCCCAATTATCTCTGGAATTATCAGTCAGGCACTTTGTCTCAATTCACCCTGCATTTGCCTTAGTTTCAACTGTTTTTTCTTTGATTCTATTTTATAGTTAAAATCTATTGTAAATTCATTCCAAAATACATGTTGTACTATGTAATCTTCTACTTTCTAACAAAGTGTCACATGTTTGGGTTCCTTCCTGTATTAAATCTTTCTATATAACAGAGTTCACAGAAATCTATCACTGAATGGTATGTTTTACAATGTTAAGGATGTTATGCTTCTTGACACTCAGGCGCTTTGACACAGTGCTCCATTACTGGAATAGAGTCCATGGACTTTAGAGCAGATAAGAATCAGAACCTTATTTTTTCCTGTGATAGTTGCAAACAGTTTGTAATGGTATAAGGTAGTGATACTAACTCTGTAATTAAGGCTGCAACTAATCTTCTGTTCAAAGACCACTCAGCTCAGACCCATCCAAATTCCTTCAGAAAAAATGAATTCTTCTGTTCACATGCAGCCTCCTTCCTATTCCTAACATTGGGGAAAATAAGCTGAAAAGTACTTGGACCAGTCTTATTGTTCATGCCTCTGCCATAAAGCAGACCCCACTGTACCAGTACCCAGACTGCAAATGATGGGATCCCAGTTTCCATAGGCAATGTCTTCTCAGGTATAGCTGCTGTAACCAAAAGAAAGTTTCTCCTAAAGTCTAATCTGATAATCTCTGCTCTCGTAATTTAAACCCATTGCTTTTTAGCCTACTTCCAGTAGAAATAGAGAACAGTTTATCTTCCCCTTTGTAGCAGTATTTAACATGTCTGAAGACTGTTGTCATGTCTCCCCCCAGACTTTTCCTCTCTAGTCTAAACAAACCCAATTCTTTTGGTCTTTCCTCATACATCACATTTTCTGGACCTTTGATCATTCTTGTTGCTCTCATCTGGATTATCTCCAGTTGGTTCACATCTTTCTTGAAGTGCAGTGCCCAAAACTGCGGAAAGTATTCCAGCTGAGGTCTCACAGTGCTAAGCTAAATCTATATATATGTTTAGGAGTTTGAAAAAAGAAAAAAAAAAGTATAGTTTGGAGGTATACTGGTTACCTTGTTGAAGGCACTGTCAGTTTGGTCTTTTATTTTAGTAGGGATGACCGTTCATATCCCTTGTTCTTGAATTGCTCTGAAGCAAACTGCTTTGCTGTGTCCCTCTGCATTTTCCTTATGGGCTTATTTGCTCTTCAGCACCGCCAGGGCAGGGAAGATAATTTTTGCTTTGTCTTTTTGAGGACTGGAAATGCTTAATGCTACTTGGGAAAAGGAGTTTATGAAGCTTGTAATGTGAGCAGGCTGCAGCAGATTAGAAGCAGTATGTGAGGTCTTCATAAAAGTGGAGTACTAAAAGAAGAATACAGACTCAGAAAGTTATCACAGCACAGGCTGCATGACACAATCAGAAAATTTGCTCTGTTGTTCCTAGTGAAGCTTTGTGAGTTAGTCTGGAGTTATTTTTCCCTGGCTTTAGCAGAGACTCTGCTCTTTTTACTTGTACTCAGCTTGAAGGAAGCCCTGATGCAATGGCTCACAGCAATGAAATGCTGAGTTGAGTGTGCTTAAGCACCTTCCATTTCTTAGTGGTTTAAAGTTTATTCTGTGCTGCTGCAATGTCCTTGGATCCTGTGGCTCAGAGCCCTGTACACAGACTGTCCTTTATTGTAAAAGTAAAAAGGCTGGAGCCTGAATCCACAGTTTTGTGGGCCAAGCTGAGGGCGGGAAGCCAATGATGAGGGTAGCTGACTTGGAGGAGAAAAATGTAGAGGAAATGCGCAGAGAAGTATCAGAAACACAAACGTGTTTCCTGAGTGTATCATGGCTCATCATATACCACTGTCTTGGAGGGGATAATGGAGATGACCAGGAAGGAAAAATGCTAGTTTATAACCATGAAGCTAAAAGTGCTCGTGTATCCCAGATGATGGCAGTGAGACGTGGGAAACAAGCAGGATCTGGTGGCCCAGAGAGCAGACAAGGGGCAGGCAGGGTCTTGCATTAAAGACATTAAACTCTTAACATGCTGAAAGTTTTCCCAGAGCTTAAAAGCCCCTTTTCCCATGTTCTGTGACTCTATGTTATGGCTTCTTCATGTCCAGTTGAGGAGTCCTCTCTCTTCCTGCCATCACATCACCTTCTGGAGAGGAAGTGCACCCTGTTAGACATCAGACAGTTTCTCACTTCTGGGTTGTTCTCCCAGGGCCCCCACATACCAACCAGATTTAACCCTAATGTAGAAACATCAAAATCCAGAGGAATTCCATAACAAAACACTTTGTTAAAAGAATAAAGCCCGAATGCTTGGTTTTAGCAGGGTCCAGCAAATACTCATAAAACAATATTACACTTGCTATATAAACATTCTGTGCCTTAGAAAAAAAAAGTGAAAAGTCTGGAAACAAAGGAATTCAGCCACTTCTCAACTGCCATAACATCTTTCATCACTCACTATCACTCCAGCCAGCTCTAACTTTGCCAAAATATATGCCAATCTCAAAGTAATAAATTACTGGCAGTATATAACATCTAAACTCTCAATTTCCTAGTCAGGGGTCTGTTTCCAATAGACCATCACAGGCTCATATATTGCAGTAAAAAAAAACAAAAACAAAAACAAAAAGACTATGCATGTCAGGTTTTTACAGCATGAAAGTTAAAAATGCAAACTTGCAACTGCTGTGTGCATTCCTCTTCTCCTTCGAGGTGGAGAATCCCTAAAAGCAGACAGAATTCCAGGTCTGCTCAGAAAATGATGCTTTATTCTAACCTATTGCAGAGGATTTTCTCACACAAAGTGTTTTACCTTACGGTTAATAGACAATATTCTGGCCAGGACCAGATGAGGGCACTGAGCCTGGTTTGGGTACACACGTGGCTTCCCTCCGGCTCTGCTCTGACATGCTCCTCGCTCAGGGTGGCAGAGCCAGTCCCTGCCCAAGCTGGGGATGGACTTGGCCTCTCCTGCCTCTCCTGTCAGCTGTCCTGTCTAACCAAGGTCCCCAGGAGAAAGACTGCCTCTCACTGCATGTTTGTACAGCACCTATTGCCAGTGCAATAATTGGAATAAAGGTAAACGAAGGCAGAAATGGCAGTAATCTTTGGTACAGATCACAATGATTGGGAAGGAGAATCTATTTTGATAAAAGAACTGAGTGATTCATGCCAGTCGTGGTAGGTGCCAGAGGGAGAAGAATGGCAAGAGATGAATGATCCAGTGCTGTAGAGCTGAATGGGTTCTATTGTCCCGCTTTTTTGATTTTGAGACATTTTTAGGGCATTGTCTTTTTCTGACAGAGACAACAAAATGTTTATTCACCTAAGGGTTTGCTAGATCCCACAGAATGGCTTTTCAACTTGTGCTTCTCTGACAACAATAACTTTGTTGAGAATAACTAAGCTTCTTTGAGTAACTGGTCACCAACCATCACCCAATACAGTTTCCAGGGCCATTCACACAGAGCTTTCACCTTTTCAGGTTGGGGGCCTGTACTCATATTTACCTTTTTTGGCTCAGCTTTTAGAAGAATCAACTTTCATTGTCTCATAAACATAGTAACAGTATCAGCAGAACATACGTATTCATTTTTCTCTGTCTAGAGCAAGCAGAGCAATAGAATCAGTACAGGTTGTGGTCATTCATGTTCTCCAGATTTGTTTATTGTCAGAATATGCTACAGAATATCTTCTGTAGCATGTAGCTGTATTAGAACACAATTAAATTTTCATACCAAAAAGATGGGTTTTTTAAAAAAGAAACACAATAAAATTATGCCCTAACATTATTCAAGCCTGACAAGCACTACTGTTAAAATAAATCTCTATCCTGGATGGAGAGAACCCTCAGATAGTGTTAATTTGCATGACTGCTGCTTTTTCATGGAAAGATAAAAATTATCCTTAGGATCTTCCCTGTGTGTGAAAAGCACTGTGCGTCTATCTGTATACAAGGAGAATTTACAGAAGCTAAAACCAGTTGCAGCACTGTGGCTCTGCATTTGGAAGTCAAAGCCTTGTAAGACAACACAGCACAAGCAAATTGTGTTTTCTCATCTGACACGAGTGCAGATGTGTAATTTAAACCTGTCATGTTTTGTTGTTTTCAGTCTTTGAATCAATTCTGAATAGCTCAACCCCAAAGCGGGTGCCACACATGAAGACTGACGCTGGTGATCACAACTAGGTATTTGGGGATTCCGCAGAAAGCCAGCCCAGAAAGGTGACCTGTGCTGAAGGGTCCGTTCCATAGGCAGTGCAATGGTCCAGAGGTGTTTGTGCAGGGATGTCTCTGATCCTGCAGCCGCCTCTTTCCTCACCTGTTTCAGTGCACTGTGCACCTGACATTTGGAAGTGTGCACATCAGAGGTGGAAATCTCACCTATTCCTGTTCTTAGTTCAGACTTCTGAGATCCATCTAGTGGTTTCCACTGGCCAAACTGATCCCCCATGTAACTCAGCTAATATTGGTGAAGTCACACAAGGCAGAGTTTGAGTACAAGGCAGATATACTTTTACACTAGCAAGTGAATAATGATGCAGTAACTTTGATGTAAGAATTGAGGAATGTAGCTGGGTAGCAAAGCGATCTTTAGAAAACACTTCAGCATCCAAAAATTCCTGAAACATTCAATGTGTTTCAATTTCCTCCTGAATTTCAGAATTCACTCATTCTCCCTTTTGAGTCTGTCCTGGACAAGTGATCTCATTATGGTCTTGCACTGCAAGCCCATGCCGAGTGAGCTCCACTTCTCCTCTGGCACTACGTAACATTTTTCACTTTGCTTTTTGGAGACCAGTTGTAGGCTATGCGTCTCTTCCAGGCTCTGAATGGCCTCTGTTGCTTTTCTCACAGCCCAGGCAGATCTGTCAGTTCCCTGCCAAGTTCCCCTGCGCCCACCATCTGTACAACAAGCTCTTCATGTGCTTCACTGCAAATTCAGGCACTGCTGTTGGCCTGTGTGCTGCTTTTGTACCCGACTCCCTCAGTGATGTCGGCAGGCACCCTTACAGCAAGTATTAGGTCTGAACAGCCAAAGGGATGCCCAGTCTGCTGGCAGAGTCTGGCTTCATGAAAAGGATTAAAAAATTCCCACACTCCCCCCAATTTTAAGGCTATAGATGCTCTTTTAGGTCCCAATGAATCACTTTTCTCTTGAAATTCCATCTATACCATGCTGGCTTGATAGTCCCAAGGCTTTTTAAGAGGCCTGGTAAGGACATGCTTATGCAATACATTCTTAGGCTCTTCACACCTTGGATGAGGTTTTGCCAGTTTTCAAACAAAGTATTTGGCTCAGTCAGAGTGCAATGGGATCACCCCTGTGTTGAAGCCAGTGACTGACTAACCACCTTACATCAGGTCTGGATTTAGCTCAGTTTTGTTTTAAGTTTTGAATCTCAGTGTCAGTGGTATAAATGTAAGCAGACATGTATTATTTTTACAGTAGAGCTGAAAGATTGTTTCCAGTAAATAAACAATAGTATGATTGCAGTATCTCTTCCTCTGTGGGCACCATCTTTGGGTACTTTAAGATTTCCTGAGATATTCTTTGACACTTCAAAATTTCCTCTGCTATTTCAAGCCATGCATTGATGTGTTTCCATGAATGATTCCTCATCCCTGTTCTTCACAGGCCAACGCAGGCACTTGACTGTACATATTGTTAAAACATAAAGCTACACCCAAGCCTTTGGAGAGTCACAACTCATGCATCGCTCATAGAAACTGTTCCTGTCTGTAACCTATAAGGGGTTATGTCGACTTTCTTGAGATTCTGCAGTGTTCAAAGTAATGTGTGTGCATGCGTTTTTAAAGACTGGGACCTTAGTCTGGAGGTCATTCATCAGCAACTTGGTACAAATGTTTTGTATTCATCATGTGAAACTACAGCTACAAAGGTTAGTTTTGGCAAAATCCTCAAAACGTGGTGTTTCCTGGATGCCTTCACATAATGCAAACACAATTAAAAAGCCCAGGACCAGAGTTCTCCAATATTCCTAGGAAAAAGCTGTCTTTAAGAAATACTTTGGTCAGTAAACTAATTTTGTAGATTATCTGAAATGCAAAAAAAAAAAAAGGAGGCAGAAGACCTGCCCAGATTATACAGTGTTTTGGTTTAACACAGCAGGTAGCTGTTATAAACACCACACACAGCCATTTGTTCTCTGCCAGCTCTGCCCTCAGTGGGGTAGGTGAAAGAATCAGAAAAAACAAACAAACAAACAAAAACCAAAAAACAACCAAAAAAACTTATGGGTTAAGGTAAAGCCATTTTAATAGGACAGAAGGATAAAAAATACTATTACTAATAAAAGCAATAATAATGGTAATAATAGTAAAAGAATATATAAAACAAGTGATGCACAATGCAATTGCTCACCACTTGTCAAATGATAGCCAGCCAGTCCCAGAGCAGTGGTCCCCCTGGCCAGCTTCCTTCAAAATGATGTCATATGGTCTGGAACTCCATCACCTCCCTCGGTGCCCTTAACAAATAGATATGAGGCCCTGGACCCTGAAAATCAAGCAGAGGATAGACAAGAGGATCCACCTGGAGAGCCCCCTGGATCGACCTCACCTGCAAAAAGGATCACAACTGCAGCTGTAAGAAGAAAAAACAAAAGAAGAGTGGTAGTAGTTGGTTACTCCCTTCTGAGGGGAACAGAGGGCCCTATATGTCGCCCAGACCCATCCCACAGGGAGGTCTGCTGCCTTCCTGGGGCCAGGGTGAGGGACGTTAAAAGAAGACTTCCAGAGCTAATTCAGCCCTCAGACTACTATCCCCTGTTAGTAGTCCAAGTTGGCAGCGAAGACATCAACAGAAGAGGTACCAAGATAATTAAAAAAGACTTTAAAGCACTGGGTCGATCAGTTCATGGGACGGGAGCACAAGTGATATTCGCCTCAGTTCCTGTGTTAGCTGGGATGGATGAGGAACTAAATAGAGAGAGGAGTAGAAAAGCTCATCTCATCAACAGATGGCTTAAGGATTGGTGTCGCCGTCAAAATTTTGGGTTTTTTGACCATGGGGCAAGCTCCATGGTACCTACTCTCCTCAAATCAGATGGGCTTCATCCTTCTAGGGAGAGCAAGAGGACTATAGCCCATAAGTTGGCAGGGCTGATCAGGAGGGCTTTAAACTAGGTTTGAAGGGGGAAGGGATCGAAACTGGGCTCTCCAAAGACGAGATGAAAGATGGAAAGCCCGAATTAAGAGTGAAACCAGCAGCCCACTTGAAGTGCATGTACACTAATGCACGCAGTATGGGCAACAAACAAGAGGAGCTGGAAGCCATTGTGCAGCAGGAAAGCTATGACATGATTGCCATCACAGAAACATGGTGGGATGACTCTCATGACTGGAGTGCTGCTATGTGTGGCTACAAGCTCTTCAGAAAAGATAGGCAGGGTAGGAGAGGTGGAGGGGTGGCTTTGTATGTTAGAGAGTCACTTGACTCTGTTAAACTTGAGGTCAGCAGTGACAAGGTTGAGTGCCTGTGGACCAGAATCAGAGGGAAGTCCAACAAGGCTGACATCCTCGTGGGTGTCTGTTATAGACCGCCCAACCAGGATGATGAAGGAGATGAATTATTCTACAAGCAGCTGGCAGATGTCTCAAAATCGACGGCCCTTGTTCTTGTGGGGGACTTTAACCTGCCGGATATCTGCTGGGAGCTCAATACTGCACAGAAGAGGCAGTCTAGGAAGTTCCTAGAGTGTATAGAGGACAATTTCCTTCATCAGCTGGTAAATGAGCCTACCAGAGGCAAGACCCCGCTAGACCTACTGTTTACAAACAGAGAAGGGCTGGTGGGAGATGTAGTGGTTGGAGGCCGCCTGGGGCATAGTGACCATGAAATAATAGAATTCTCAATACTCAGAGATGCAAGGAAAACCATTAACAAAACCTCTACGCTGGACTTCCGGAGGGCAGATTTTTGCCTATTCAGAAGTCTAGTTCAGAGCATACCCTGGGAAACAATGCTTAAAAACAAGGGGGCCCAGGAGGGTTGGACATGCTTCAAGCAGGAGGTTTTGAGTGCGCAGGAACAGGCTATACCAGTGTGCCGAAAGGCTAGCCGGCGGGGAAGACAACCGGCTTGGTTAAACAGGGAGATTCTGAATGAAATCAGAAATAAAAAGAGACTTTACCGACTGTGGAAAAAAGGGCTGGCTACTTATGAAGAATTTATGGAAATAGCTAGATCATGCAGAAAAAAAATCAGGGAAACAAAAGTGCAATTTGAAGTTAATTTGGCCAATTCTGTCAGGGATAATAAAAAGTCCTTCTTCAAATATGTTAACAACAAAAGGAGGGGCAAGGAAAATCTCCATTCTCTGTTGGACTCTGAGGGAAATATAGTTAACAAAGATGAGGAGAAAGCTGAGGTACTTAATACCTACTTTGCCTCAGTTTTTACCGGTAAGACAGGTGGCCCTCAGGACAACTCATGTCTGGAGGTGGTTGACAGAGATAGGAACCCAAATAGGCCCCTTGTATTCCAGGAGGAAATAGTTGGTGATTTACTGAGCCATCTGGATCCTCACAAGTCAATGGGACCAGATGGGATCCATCCTAGGGTGATGAGGGAGCTAGCAGAAGAACTTGCCAAGCCTCTCTCCATCATCTTCCAACAGTCCTGGCTCACTGGGGAGGTCCCATATGATTGGAAATTGGCCAATGTTACCCCAGTCCACAAAAAGGGCTGCAAAGCTGACCCTGGCAACTACAGGCCTGTCAGCCTGACCTCAGTGCCTGGCAGGGTTATGGAGCAGATCATCCTGAATGGAATCACACAGCACCTTCAGGATGGACAAGGGATCAGACCCAGCCAGCATGGGTTTAGGAGGGGCAGGTCCTGTCTGACCAACCTGATCTCCTTTTATGATCAGGTAACTCACCTGGTGGATGAGGGGAAAGCTGTGGATGTGGTCTATCTGGACTTCAGCAAGGCCTTTGACACTGTCTCCCATAATATACTCCTGCAAAAGCTGGTAGCCCATGGCTTGGACAAGTGTACTCTACGCTGGGTTAAGAACTGGCTGGAGGGCCGGGCCCAGAGAGTGCTGGTGAATGGGGCTGCATCCAGCTGGCGGCCAGTCACTAGTGGTGTTCCCCAGGGGTCGGTGTTGGGTCCAGTCCTATTTAACATCTTTATTGACGATTTAGATGAAGGGATTGAGACCATCATCAGCAAATTTGCTGATGACACCAAGTTGGGAGGGAGTGTCGACCTGCTGGAAGGCAGGAGGGCTCTGCAGAGGGATCTGGACAGACTGGAAAAATGGGCTGATTCCAATGGGATGAAGTTCAATAAGGCCAAGTGCCGGGTGCTGCACTTTGGTCACAACAACCCCCTGCAGCGCTACAGGCTGGGCGCAGTGGCTGGAGAGCAGTCAGACAGAAAGGGACCTGGGGGTACTAATTGACAGGAAGCTCAACATGAGCCATCAGTGTGCCCAGGTGGCCAAGAAGGCCAATGGGATCCTGTCCTGTATCAAAAATAGCGTGGTCAGCAGGACAAGGGAAGTGATCCTTCCCCTGTACTCTGCATTGGTGAGGCCACACCTGGAGTATTGTGTTCAGTTCTGGGCCCCTCAGTTCAGGAAAGACATTGAAGTGCTGGAACGAGTCCAGAGAAGAGCAACAAGACTGGTGAAGGGACTTGAGCATAAGACCTATGGGGAGAGGCTGAGGGAGCTGGGGTTGTTTAGTCTAGAGAAGAGGAGGCTTAGAGGTGACCTCATCACTCTCTATAACTACCTGAAGGGAAGTTATAGCCAGGTGGGGATTGGTCTCTTCTCCCAGGCAGTCAGCAATAGGACAAGGGGGCATGGGCTTAAACTCTGCCAGGGGAAATTTAGGCTGGATATTAGAAAGAAATTCTTTACAGAGAGAGTGGTCAGGCATTGGAATGGCCTGCCCAGGGAGGTGGTGGACTCGCCGTCCCTGGAGGTTTTTAAACTGAGACTGGACATGGCACTTAGTGCCATGATCTAATAAACGGACTAGAGTTGGACCAAGGGTTGGACTCGATGATCTCTGAGGTCTTTTCCAACCCAGTCGATTCTGTGATTCTGTGATTCTGTGAATATGCGTTGGCCAGTTTGGGTCAGCTGTCCCAGCTGTTCGCCCCACCACCATCTTCTTGTGCACCTGCACAGTGCAAGAAGATGAAAAGTCCTTGACTACTTAGCAACAACTAGAACATCAGTGTGCTCCCAACATTATTGTCATTCTAAATCCAAAACACAGCACTGTACCAGCTACTAGGAAGAAAATTAACTATAGACAGGACACACAGATTTGCTATTTAAATCAGTATCCCCAAGAAAACCTGAATGTAGTTCATAATTTAAAAACATTCCTTTGGACTCCAACATCTGACGCCATTCAGGCAGGGGAGGGGGACAGAAAAACTAGCTGTTTCCAAAACAACAGCACCTGCTCTACAGAGATCCCAGGGCTCCTACAGCCATCAGAAACCCTGGGCAGCCCAAGTCTGCACCCCAGCTCGGTGAGGAAGGCACAAAACTCATAAAGACATATCCTCTGCTAGAGACATCTTCATTGACTTCTTAATGATATCTAATGGAGATTTTTTTCATAATGTGCATAAAATTACTCATTGTGTTTATACATCTACGAAAAATTCAAAATGACAGGCCCAAGCTGTTGCCTGCCACATGTGTATCACCTGCAGCAAGCTCTAGCATATCCCTCTACCATTCCCCAGGCCTGTGCTCACTTGGAATTACCCAGTCTGATTTGGTGCAAGTTATGATGGTTTAAGTGACAGCACACAGCAGTATAAAGCTATTCCTAGAGATGAAAAAAGATAAGTATTGAGGGATAAAATTACAGTTGAACCAGAAAGTTAATAAAAAAGAGCTTGTTCATTAGTTAACCTTCAGTGCTTTGGTTATGATGTCATTGCTGTGGACAAAAATAATCAACCAGAAACACAAAATATTAAAAATATTATCTCCTTAGAAAGATAAGTGCCCATGCAGCCTATAAATAGCTCTGGAATGAAGACATTCCACACAATATCTCTAAGAGTTCACTCCTTGACCTCCAGCATCCCAGTGTTCCATTGGCAGGATAAGACACGGTTGATCCTTACCAGGATACAAAGACATGGTTGACGGTGGGCCAAGGAAGAGGCAGGTGGGGCCAGAGGGAAGGGAAGGACAAACCAAGATAATGTAAAAGTCCTAAGGAACGCTCCCAGTGTGCAGGATGTCTGAGACAAATCTCTCCCTTGCTGTACAAAGTGTTTTAGCTCTGCTTGGGCCTTTGAAAGACAGAAAAGTACTAACAGTCACTTCAATAAAAATATGAGGGCAGCATTCATGCGTCTGAATGCAGCATCAATCTTCAAAATAATCACACTGCCCTGGCCAGTCTGTCACCCAATGAGATGCACTGGACACTGGAAGCCTGTAAGTGCAGTTTAAGGTACAGCAGATATAGCACTACCTTATACCAACAGGTTTTTTTTGCAAACAGTACACTGCCCAGCTCAATGGATGCTCCACAGAACTGCTGCTGCTGTCTTAACTGTCATTTCCTTAACCCTGACTTGCAAGCTGCCCAGATTAATAAACAGGTTATGTTTTTTAGTCCTAATTCTTTTCAGAAGAAAAATTCTGTAATTTAAAATGGATGGTTTCAATGTCCCTCATTCTGCCCCTTTAACCTATAGCCATTACTTCAGAAAATAGCAGAAAATAAGCTTTTAATTTTTGTATTGTTTTACAACTTGAGTAGGGTCTCTCATAAAGCTTTTTAAAAATTTTAAAAAATATTTCTAACAAAAATTTTAAGTGAATTATAGTTTATTTTGATCATTGTCTGGTTTAGTGGTGATCATATAAGATCACTGCAAACATTCATGCCAGAATCAGGTAATCCGTCTGGATAGCAAGTTGAATGAGGATCAATGATACTGGTACATCCGTTGGTCATAAGGACTAGTAATGTATATATAGTAGCAGAGAGAACTTCAAAGCAAAATACAATTAACTCTCATAGGCTAATTTTCTTTCATGGTTTTTATGTTGTAAACTTGCCCATACCTGGAGGTACATGTGTGCATTTTACCTTCATTTCCTGCTTAGTTTATGCATGATTAGGCTCAAATTAGTATTTTGTGTAATACTACTTTATCTGTACCAGGACCTTGACGTATCTGTATCACAGTGTCACAGTATCACAGTATGTTTGGGGTTGGAAGGAACCTCAAAAGCTCATCTAGTCCAATCCCCCTGCTGGAGCAGGAACGCCTAGGTGAGGTTGCACAGGAACATGTCCAGGCGGGTTTTGAATGTCTCCAGAGAAGGAGACTCCACAACCTCCCTGGGCAGCCTGTTCCAGTGCTCTGTCACCCTCACTGAGAAGAAATTTTTTCTCAAATTTAAGTGGAATCTCTTGTGTTCCAGCTTGATCCCATTACCCCTTGTCCTATCATTGTTTGCCACCGAGAAGAGCCTGGCTCCATCCTCGTGGCACTCACCCTTTATATATTTATAAACATTCATAAGGTCACCCCTCAGTCTCCTCTTCTCCAAACTAAAGAGCCCCAGCTCCCTCAGCCTTTCTTCATAAGGGAGGTGCTCCACTCCCTTAATGATCTTTGTTGCCCTACGCTGGACCCTCTCCAGCAGTTCCCTGTCCTTCTGGAACTGAGGGGCCCAGAACTGGACACAATCTGAGGAATTTCTTTCTCCTGCAGCTCCACTGAAGGTCAGTGCAGGTCACAGCTTCTGCTGGTGGGGATGGCTCCCTTGCCCCGTTCTCCCAGGCACCAGCTGCGCTTTACCCAGCACGAGTTTGGAGGGTGCATGGGAGGGTGTACAGGCTGCATGAAGGATCCCAGGAGATGAGCTCTCCTCCCAGCCTGACACAGTGTCACTCTCTCCTCCCAGTTGCCCTGGGTCTTGGAAGCACAATGAAGACCAGGGAAGGCGGGGGTTCGTGCAGTGAACATGAGGCTATGGGCAGAATTTGACTTAGCTCTGCAGAATAAACTTGTCTCCTTAACAAGTGGCGTTAAAATAAGATTATTTAGAATGAACTGGTTTCCTCATACATAAATCATTAACTAGCACCTTGTTCTCACTCCCACCTGCACTACATAGCTTGTGACTGTGGTACAAGAAAGGTTTTTCCACCCACACCATACTCAATGACCCATGCCTAATAGGATTTGGCTGTTTGTTGGTTGGGTTTATGTTTTGTAAGTGGAATGTTCTTATTTCAGCAAATTGCAAGGGCAGCCCAGCCTGGCTCTGGTTTGCTTTGAGGGAAGTGAATGAATTTATGCCACACAGTTGCTCTCTTACATTCTCATCACTCAACTCACTGCACAGGTGAGGTAGGTAATACGCCATTCATTGGGCCTGTGATGATTTACAAGCCACTCAGAAAGCCGATAAAGATCTTTATAGCTGTTTTGAACTAAAAGGAACTGCCGCTGCTCATTAACAATGTCACGAGGACACATCAGCTCCCTCCACTACACTGCAAACGCATTAATTCTGAATCACACACTCAATATAAATTACACTGAAACAAAACACACACGCATGCAAAGCGGAAGAGGCCAAGTGCAGGAATGCCGGGCTGCAAAATTTCAAGAGAAGCAAAGAACTCTCTAGAACTGCTCAAAGAAAATGAGAAAGTAGCACTGTGACCCGTGACTAAAGACTTCTGGTTCTTCAGTCCCCACCAGTGTAACTCAGTGGAACTGGTCTGACCAGTGAATCCACTGAATGATTCGGCTTTCCACTCACTCTGGTGGAGAATGGACACTTTGGGAAAAAAGGTTTCTCAAACATAGCTGTTGGTATAACAGCTCTGGCAGCCTGATCTGAAGTTTCCAAACATGAGGCATTGCATCCTTCTTTATCTAGTTGCTTCCAGTCGGCTTTTCAGGTTGTTCTTATTATTCATGCTGTCATGTTTCATCGGGGTTGCAAGCAGGACTAAATAGTGTGACCCCTTCCCCTTTAACTGTCCTTTTCACAATGCAATACCAATCTGCTTGGACAGTATCCACCCAGCCAAGAGTCTCTCTGTTCAGCAAGAGCTCTATGGATAAGGCAACAGAATCTCTGGAGCTGACTCACTAGTGTGGACAGGAGAAGGAGGTTGTACTTCCTCTTCTGTCAGTGCTGTCCAGACAGCTGGTAAAGGACATTGCACTGCTGGAGAGATGGGGTTTGGCTGGGCTGTAAAACTGATATCCTGCAGGGATTTAAACTCCTCCTGCACTTCCTTAAGGGTCAGCTATGAATTGTATTTCCTTGAGAAGTCCTATTAGGCTGTATTCTGTGTATGAGAACTCCTGCCTTCTCCTCTCTGTTTTTGGTGGCATCGGTTACTCATGGGGCTCGCAGGTGCTGCTGAACGCTGTTAAACTGTCCTCCGTGTCAGCCTGCACATAGCCACAGCAGTGATGGAAAAAATGAGCCCTACATGGTTTTTCCAGGAAGCCGGACGGCAGCTCCCCATCTCACACAGGTGAACATTTTCTCATGCCAGTAACTCATGAGGGCAGCACGTGTGAACTTGGCTTGTTCACAATGATGCAAGGGTTTGTAGTCTGTGCCACTGTTCATATGGACTGACACAAATGGCAGCTGATTGATCATCTTTAACAGCACTCTGGCATTTCCTTTTTTTCTCTTCCTAGCCTGTGTTATTTTTCCTTTCCTGGGCTCCTGCACAGTTCATCCATTACAGAATGATTGCCAACGCCCCCCAAAATCCAGTACCAAGACACAGTAGTCTCCATCTGCCCGCTAATGAAAATTCTTGTCAGCCTGCTAATGAAAATCACAGTAGTTTAACCAAACAAGCAGCCAGTGCATTGGCTGAGAAATATTCAGTTATGGTTTCATAGGATCTTGGAGAACTAGTTCAATAAATCCTTGCTTGCTAGAATGAGCGCACCTTCCATCTCCCACCGTATTTTTCATTATGTCACTTGGACACAAATGCATGTGTTTTTAATGTGAAGTTAATCCCCAAGCTGCAGTGAAATGATTAACCCTTCACCCTTGAATTCTTTGCTACCACATGATATAGTTCTTATGGAGCTAAGAGTTAAAGCAATAGTGACAGCTGAATGTAATACTTGAGGCAAGTGGATATTTACTCACCATGGAAGGCCAGCCTTAGTCATACACATAAACTTTTTGGCTTGGGAAGCACAGTTAAATAACATAGCAAAGCTACTGTGTCCTGCAAACAAATATGTGCACCTACAGTTATTACTGCTGACTCAGGATTCTTGAAAATAATCTGTCAAGAAAATACTGTCAAGAATAAACATCCTGCAGTTTGCAGCTGTTAAACTTTCTGTTAAAAAACAGGTTCCTGACACCTGTGCCATTCAGCTTGGGTGTATGATCAAGCTGTACCAAGAACATAACTCACTTCAGCCTGTTCAGAGGAGTCTCTGTGGAGCTACACATTCTCCCCTCTCTGGATATTTATGTGTACCACCAACCACAAGTTAAATATGTGTAATCCCTCACCTTGGGGTGAGAGTTCATCCTTTTTCCTGCCCTAAAATCTCTACAGCAAGGGTTGTGGATGCAGCACGTTTGCTTCCCAGTGATTCTGGCTGCACTGGTGAGAAGCAGCCAATGCTGCGGCGGGTCGGCAAAGCGAAGGCCAGGACGGTGGGCAGCAGGTTGGCTGTGTACTGGTCTGCTTGTCAGCAAACATGGCCAAACACCCTGCAGCTGGATTAAAGTGTCAAAATCAGGGTAGAGTGGACGGGTAACCTCTGTTTCTAGTTATGCTGTTTTGTAAGTGGTTTAAGTGCCAAGCCAGATTGGCCTGTTTCTGCCTCCTTGCCTCTCCCTGAGGGACAAGCCCAAGGCTTTAGCTAGAAGGTCAGCATGTGCTCTCATTTCAAACTAAACCATTTTAGATGGAAGAACAGCTTTTCATCTTCAGTGGGCAACCAGTCATTGGCCTCCATGGTTGTTTTTCCCAGCTCCCTTATGTCCACAGGGCTGGCAGGCTTTAAAGTGTTGTGATTTCTGGAATTACTTTTTCTCAGTCTTTAAGCAAAGTAAATGAAGTTTGTTTTCACCTAAAAATAGAAGAAAAAAACCCCAAAAACACAAAGGCTTTTACACAATACACAATATCTGTCCCTCACAAGTTGGACCATGTCTTACTCAGCCCTTTTCAGGAGGATCTTTTGGGTATTGCCCTTGTTCCAGCCTGTAGGTGACACCTGGCTGGACTCTGCATCCTGGGGAGAGGAACATCTGCCCATCCTCAGGCACACCTTTGTCTTTTTTCAGGAGAGAGGCCAGCTCTGAGGCCCTAAGTATACCCCAAGTAGACAATGGCATGAAAACACAGGTCAGGGCAGCAGTACCTGGCCCTGAGGTCCCAAAAGAGGGAGGGGAAGAAAGGGGACAGGCAGGTGTTTGGACATCTGTCCCTGGCTCGGCTGCCTGCCCTGCCCTTTGCTTGGGCAAACAGGTATCCAGGCCCCAAGGAGACTGGGAGGACCTGGAGAGATGCCTCTCATCATCACACACTGAAAGAGGCATTTCTGCACAGTATCACAAGCAAGTGGGACAGGAACACTGTTTAGGGAGACACCTCACAGGCATCCCAGGAGGTAGCACCATCCCAGCCCAGTAGGAGAGCACCTCTTTGGGAGACTTGGCTTCACAAACAGCCCGGGGAGTATCCCCAGATATTGGGAAAGAGCTGCTCCCAGGAGGTTTTCACTGACCAGGGTGAGAGAGGAGAGAGAAGCACAAATTGTAGGAGTCACGGTCTCCAGCTCCCTGCAGCCATGGTGTTCCATCCATCCCTGGCCCATCCCCAGGCCCAGGGAGGTGCCTGATGCCCTGGGGCTGGGGCTACCCAGCTGCCCTGTGCCCTGGTTGAGGGTGCACAGGGGTGGCCAGGCTTCCCCGGCTTCCCCAGCTGCCCAGGCTCCCAGCCAATTCCTTCTTGCTCCCTTCACAGAGCAGGAGTGTAGCGAAAACACAGACATGCATTTCAGCAATTGCCTGCATTTGGACCTCTCTTTCCAGCCCATTTCTAACTGCAGCACTTAAATCCCACAGATTTTCACTGTTAGCTGGTCACAGCTATCATTACTTGATGTGCATTTGAATCAGATGAGCTAAAATAGTTCTGTTAGATCTATTATGTCTCTGGCTTGTAAAATACAATAATTTCTTACTAGGTTACACTAATATTACGTAATTCATTCTTAATATTATTCTTCAATAAAGCTCTGCACAAACAATCTATCCCACAGGAGAAACTTCTGCCAGATCCCAGCTGTCAAACACATTTGCTTCAAATACAGGAGTTCGTGACCTTTTATGTTTGTCAATGTGACGTCATGGAAATTATTTATAATAAATAAGCATATTCCAGAGTCAGGTGCTCCATGGGGCATTTTTCAGTGATACAACAGCCTTTCCTGAAACAGGTCTTTCCTGTTTTGCCTTTTTTTTTTCCCCTAACAATGAAGGTTTGGGAACAATTTGAAACCCTGTCATTGAACTGAGTCCAAATGCTGCACTGAAAGGTAGACAGACACTCAAAGATATCTCAGATTTCAAATCTTTCGTGAAACCAGCAGCAGATAAGGTTCTTCCTTTCTCTTTTATCCTTTACCCTGCAAATGCAGTTTTCAAACAGCAGATTGTATGAATCCAGACAAACACTAAGTATGTTGGCTTAAAGCACCAAATCGAACAGGAAACTACTGGAACTGCTTAGATCCAAAAAGCAGTTTTGGTACATCAAGTGATTTTTGCATGCAGCATGCTCACTTTACAGCTGGGATAGCACTGTCTACCCACAATCTTGCAGGTATAAGCACCCTAGAAAATGTCCTAAGATGTGTTGATAACATTTAATCTTCTTTTGTCAGCAGATGTGACAATGTCCTCCCAAACCTGTGCTGGGATTAAGAGCAGCTGGCTCTTAATGAAGCCAGGCAAGGAAAGGATGCAATTGGAAAACCGTGGGAGAAGCACACCTTGGCTCTGTTTCATCCTTTTGTCAGCTGTACATGAAGGTTTAGAATGCCTCTTGAGTTTACTGTATTCATAATCTCGGATTCCTAGACAGTAGTAACAGCAAGAAATGCCTCACGTGTATGAAACAGAATCTTTTCCTCCCGTATAAATATGCACCCAGTCACTCCTGTTTGTCGCTCCAAGCTGAAGCTGATGGCCTGAAAACTCTAGTCCAAGCCCAGCCCCCACTGCTGTGCCTCAGTGTTTCTCCTTCCAGGAACCTCACCTTGCCTTGGGCTCCTTTGGGGCTGGTAGCCATTTAGGAGGTTGAAGACTGCTAAGTAGCTCAGAAGCAATCACTGCAGCCAGCACAGATGTGGGACTGGCTGTGGAGAGACAGGACCAAAGTATTCTGGTGCATGAAGGATGAGCCCACCTCAGATTTATTTTCAGAATGTATATTAATGGTGTGTTTGTGTACAAAGCATAAGGCAAGACATAACAAGCCAGTGAATCCCTTTTCGAATTCACAGTACATCAAACCTAAGTGAGATCAAGAGAGGATCTGATTTGGACAACAAAGTATCTCCATGCAATTGCTCCTCTAGGCATCCTAGCAACATATTCAAAAGATGCTGGACATTGTGCAATAAAGCTGTTCTGCAGTGCTGTGGGAGGAGGCAACTGGCTGCAGTCTCATATGGTGGACAGAATTACAACGGGTTATGTCAGGCAAGCACAACATTCAGCGTGCATTTGGAAAAAAAGGAGATAACAAAAAATGATAGTCACAGACAGCATTACAGCAGCTTTCTATAACGAAGTGTGTGGACCCCACCCAGCATCTGTGGTAGAGGAGGGAAGGTGTCTGCTAAACCCAAACGTTATGATGGGAATGGAAAAAGCCAGGCTCCAGCTGAGAGTAGGACAGGCAGGATGAGGAAACAGTTTCATGTTTCTCCCAGCAAAGCCTCAGGGGATAAAGATTACTGCTGCAAAAACTTTTATGGTAGTAAAAACCTCTGGCTGCAGAAGTTGTTTACAACGGAGGTGTATTAACTGCTTAGAGACTTCAGCTGAAAAGAACTCCAATATTTCACTGAAATATAAATTGCAAAATCCTTTTTTTCTCTCTCAAAAAGCCTCTGCATCAGAAACTTAATTTCATGGCTACACAAGGAGTTTGGCTGTGAGACCTTGTATGCTGTGTGTTGGACGTGTCCTGATAACACCCTGCCTTTAGGTCCCGACAGCTGAGCTCATCACTTGGCTAGGGCAGGATACACTGGGTTTTGAGTCTGATCATAAGTACATCACTTATGCTAGTTTCTGAAACTAAAATATTTCACACACACTAATGTTAGATGTTTGCTCCGAAGGATTCTCAGCAGACCTGAGGAAGCTATTTGCAATCATCAACTGCTTAGTTGCATTTATTCTTTTGTAAACGAGGCAGGAACTACTAAGCAATGATGTTTTCCACTTTTTTTTTTTTTGCTTGAAAGATTTCAATGTGCTCTGTGCAAACATGATTCATCGTCTAAACCACTTGATTTTTAACATGGAAGTTTGCATGATTCAGTAAGTGCACAAGTGGTGGGATCAGGTTTCCGATGCAAACGATCACGAGGGAGAATTAAGGCTTGATTTATGCAGAACCGTAGCCTCTATCAGCATTTCTGCTTAAAACCTTGTTCACTGGAGTATTTGCACAAAGTGAGGAAAATGGGTCTTAATCTGTTTGAAAGCTTTTGCAGATATAAAGAATGAGTCAAGAACATCTGTGTCAGTATTTACGCATGTGGTTTTTACTGTTTCAGGTCTATTTCCTAAAGGTTTGAGGCCCAAAAGTGATAATATGCACTCCTGCTTGTAGCTACTTTCTACAGTCTTCTAGCTACTCCTCTTTCACCAAGAAAAACACTGGGAAGTTGTAATCCAATAGCACAAACAGCCTCAGCAGCAAGCGAAAAAGTGTGCTGTGCAGAGGTTCAAAACAGATCATCAGACAGGACTCGCTAGGGTATATGAGAGGTGAAGCGTAGCCCAGACTAATAAATTCTCCTCTGTTGGCTCTGCACGGCTCTGCTCCAGTGCCTCAGCTGACAGAGAGGTCTAGGGAGCGAAGAACAGAGGTAAATTTGTTTCGCTGCTGATCTTCACACTAGATTTGTTTGGGACGAAAATCTTCTAAGTGAGGCGGGAGGTTCCCCCCTGCCTCAGCTAAAACAATTACAGCACGATAATGTTCTCCCCCTCCATATAAAATCAGGTTGGCCACATCCCTTACCATATGCAACTGAATTTTGTGCCTGTTGAAACAAACTTCCAAATTTTCAAGCAGCTGAAAGCAGAATGGAAGGTGTGTCCCAAACCATCAAAAGAGCCCCAGGGATGTGAGAAGAGCCCCCCTCAAATTACAGAGGACAGCCTTGCCTTGAGAAAGAAGGAAGGTAGGCTTGCAAACTGTTTTTTTTTTCCTTTAACTGCCTTGTTGAAAATACCATTTTTAATATCCTTCATTGGAGAGGCAACCTGCGCTCCCAAAGGCTGGCTGCTACTGCCCTGCCAACTCCAGCAGCTGGAGAGCCTGAAAAACCCTTGAGCGTGAAAATGCTGACGTAACAAGCTGCATAGAGACCTTATCAGTAGTTAAACAACGCTCTTCTATGAAGAGTGAAAATAAAGTTGTTCAATCACGTAAATTAATTCAGTGAGATGCCTTGAAATGTGTGCCTAATGTGCACCTCAGGAGGACTCGCATAATTTTGGAAGCATACCGGGTTACTGGTATTTCTTTAAAACAGCGACCACACATAATCTCCTGAGCTCCATTAAAAGGAATCAGAGCCGCTCCGCTATGTGATACCCCAGTACTGTGACTGGCTTTGTGCAGAGATGAACGGAAATGCTTTGTTAGCTCAAATATTGTGAGTCTGTGCTTTTGGCAAAGGGTCTCCCCTAAGAGTGGCTCTGGAGCTTCAAGTAGCTGTGTTACACTGCATGATGACAGGCACGAAACTCTTAGCAACAGGTCTGTGGCGCTATTAAATTAAAAACATCATCACAGAAAAACCGTCATCTTGGTGGATGAGGAACCCACCAAATGCTGCAGTTCAAGAGCTATTAGGGCAACTGTATGAAACTTCAATGACTGAAAATGTTAAAGCTCTTAGAGTGTAAACAGCATTTCCCTGAGGAAATACTACCCTTTTCCTACTAATGCACCCCCACTTCTTGCACATACTTGCGTCCTGTGGTATTTTAGTGCTTCTAGTTCTTTATCAGAAACCGGAATTGAGAGGAGAGGGAGAGCGGATCATCCTGAGCCTCACAAAACGTTTGCTTCCTGCCGGGAAATTTCTGAACCAGAGTTTCTTGCTGACATTTCTGAACCAAACCACTGTGTAAGATCCGTAAATTATCCTACAGACTACACACTGTGTGGCAGAGGCTTTCCTTCACATGTCGGCGTAAAGCCTAACTTGACAGGGATCCATATTCCAGCTGGACTTACCATTTACCGGGAACAGCATGAAAAATCAAAAATTCACTTTTCCACTCTAAAATACAGGCCTGGTTTCGCTTCTAGCAACGCGAGGGGCAGCTTTGGCACCACCTTTGCCAGTGTAACGGTCCAGCAAGCGACATGGAAAAGTTACTGGCAGCTATTTGGAGATAAACCTGCCCCTGTGAGTAGCTGCGGTGAGGCCGGTGAGGCCCGACTCAGCGGGGAAATTCCCCCTCCGCGATAGCGATCGGTGAGTAAGCGCTGTGGGAGCGCACCTGAGGCGGCGTGCGGGCGGTGGGGCGGCGGGGCGGCGGTGCCGGGCTGGGAAGGGCAGGCGGGGGCCGGCAGCGGCCGGGCGGGAGGAGAGGAGAGGCCTGGGCGGGAGAGGCGGCGAGCGGCCGGGGCAGGAGCCGCGGGGCAGGGCAGTCGCGCAGGAGCTGCGGGCGGGAGGGGCCGGCGGCAGCTGCGAGCGGGCGGAGGGGCTGCTGGGCACTCTCCCAAAAGGTACCGGGGCGCGCAGGAGCGGGGAGCGAAGGCCGCGGCGGCGCTGCCCTACCCCGGCTCTCTGAGAAAGATCCCGCGGAGCGCGGCGCAGGCAGCGGGGGCAGCAGGTGCGGGCAGGGGCCCCGCGGCGGCAGCTGCCGGCGGAGCCCGGTGCGGGGTGTCCGCTGCCACAGTCCCGCGGAGGTGGGAGTTGGCTTTCCTTGCCTGGTCGCTCATCGGAGTTCAAAAGTTGGGCTCTGTGTTTCCAGCAGAACCATTCGATTGCCGGTCTGCAGCAGCCTCTGTAACTCGTGGCACACCTCAGTACTTCAAGATGGGCCGTGCGTGAGGGTAAATGAGAGCAAAACTAGCCGGGAAAGTTGGCTTTTGTTGGGCTGTCTTGGTTAAGCGACTCTTCCATGGAACAAAGCTAGTTGGGAAGGTTGGCTTTTGTTGGGCTGTCTTGCTAAAGTGACTTTTTAATATATATAATTGATGTGATTGAATGTAACATAACTGCGTTGTGTACTGATACTTAAGAGTATTTAAACGTTAATATACAATGATCCTTTTGCAATCGGGAGATTATTTTCTCACTGTGCATATAGGGCTCTTGAGAAAAAAAAACAACTAATGATAGTTTTCATAACCCCTGACATACTTCACCAGATGCATACTGATAGGTATATTGAATGGGGCAGCATGTTTTTAATGTCAGAATTCTTTACAGTTGTCAGCATATTGGTCTATGTGTTTTTTATAAGTAGGCTAAAACTTGACGGACTAATTCAACTTGCAGAACACAGATTGCAGAAGGCAGTGTTATTGGGCAGTTTGTGTCACAGGTGATGCTGCACAACTGTAGTGCTTTGCCACCACACTACAGTGTGAGTGGGGCTTTGGGAAGGAAGACGGTTCATTGTCTGCGGTTCGTTTGCTTGTGGCTGCACGAGTGTTAATTTGACAGTGTGCTTCCAAGACTCGGCTCAAGACACTATCAAGTGGCGGACCTTGAGAAATGGAGGCAGGTAGAAAAATAGTAACTAGATTGAACTACTGCAGAACTAAATCTTCATATCAATTAGGTCCAAGATTAAATTATACTTAAAACAGTCTCAAACTGGTATTGCTATAAGAAAATGTCCTTTTAAAATGAAAATATTCTGTGTGAATTAACATCTAAGCATTATCATGGGCAAGAGATAACTAATTATATCAGCTTATCTAGGAACACTTCAGGTAATTAGAGATACGGTTTAGCCAAAACTCAGAAGGAAGTTGTGAATATAGCTAGACAGATTTTCCCTTCTGTACTGGATGAAATTAGCATCAGAAAATACATTCTGTTTCCTGAAGTTACAACCTCCTGTATCCAAGAGCACTGCTAAAGCAGCAGTCGCAATTGTAGGCAGTTTCAAACTGTCCCATTCAAAAGCCATAGTGTACTTTTTAATGCATACCATATAGCTGGATTCCTGGGTGGTTCAGATTACTCTGGTTATTAAATAGCAGTCTGAAATAAATTTCATCTTAAATTAAACTGGTCGTGCAACTTTCCTTCAATGTGGAAAGTGCCCAGTGCCTCATGCAATTAATTTCTCTAGATAAGAACGGAAAGGTTGGTATCGTGGCTGTTCCTGCAATGTGCACGTCCAATCAGTGCCACTGTAGTTGTGCAGGAAGAGAACTAGATCTCAAGAGACATACGCTGGGCCACAGCTGTGAAGTGCTTGGGCATGTAAATGATCCTGTGGGCACCTACTCCTCAGAGGTAGATCCTTGCAGTCCTAACCCTTGGACTCTGATCTGTACAGGCCCAGTTTTTCCCGTTACATTTGCTGAATGCATTGAGGTCTACTGTTCAATGTGCCTTTGGTTTTGACACTGTTGATTAGTTAGGTGCCAAAACTGTCCAGGAATCCAGGAGTGAGGTGTTCATTGATGAGTTTCTCTTGGAGAGCCCAGGTGTCTTCAGATTACATGTAGATGGCCAGAACAACTTTAAAAACATGGAGGGGAGTATATTGCTATGCCTTTTTTTTTTTTTTCCTGACTTATTCTTTCTAGGCTTTGTTTAAAGGTGTTACCCAGATATGAAGAGCCAAGTTCTCAATTTGCATATTTTATGTCTCAAGAGAGTGCTAGAGCCATAAACCTGCGTGTTGTTCTGGGCTGGTGGTCTCTGACTCCTTACTTCTGAAATAGTTTTGCCTTGCTTTCAATACAGAAATACTCATTAGGTGAGCTGTGATCCTGCAACTCAGTGGCTAGGGCATGAATCCAGGAGTGGGGAAGTTTGATTTCTTATCCTTTTTCTAGCTGAATACATGTGGTTAAGCAATACTGAATTTCAAGAAAAATGTTTATTATTAAGGTGTCCCTTGATTCTTACAAATACTTATAAAAATCACACCTACTAAAAACGCCACACCTAAAGGGTACATCGGACTTCACAGAAGGCCCACCAGTTCCACTGCCCTTCCCTGCACTTAACTTAGGTGATGGATCCCCAGGTGATTTAAGTCCTCTTTTTTCTTATAGTATGGAAAGAGTGAATGTGGGCAGGGTTGTTCAGTCACTCGTGTGTAGGCTGTTCCTTTACAATGTTGGAAAAAAAGCTCAGACTCTGGCTCTTTGTCCTAACCATTAGGCTTAGTCATTTGACGTGTTCTGTCACTTGTGTTTCCTGTCAGCTGGTTTGCTTTTTGCTCAGCCTCTGTTCGTTGTACCCGTAGGTGTTCTAGTTTGATGTATCTTACTCTAAATGCACTCTCCAGGGTTGTGGGTTGGCTGTTGAAAGGGCAGTCCTGCCATGGCTCCGTTTCCCTGTGACTTCACATTCTGATCGCACCTTGTGCAGTCAACTATGGGGGGAGTTGGAAAAGTACTCTTTAAAAAAAAAAAGTTTGTTCATTTTGGTGGTTTAGTTTAGCATCTGATCAGCGAGTTGGGCCAGCTCATTGTGCATGTTTACTAGGTCCAAGAGGAGCAGTTGTTGGCAAGGGAGAGCCGAACTGCCCCTCTCGCCAGCAGCCAGCCCTTAGGCAAGTTCAGGACAGGTGGACGCAGCCTCTGTGTGTGGTGGGTAGAGCCCAGAGGACCTGCCTGAGATGGGCAACCTCCAAGAGGAAGCCAGGCTTTGGCTGGCCTAGGCTTGCTGTCTTCCTGTGCATCCTATCCACTTTGGCTTATACCAGAAATACCCTTTGACTTTGGTGGAAACATATATTGAATTTGCCAGCTTGATAAAAATGCTATTTACTTCATTTAGTGAATTTTGCATGACTGTATATCCTGACCTACTGCTCCCCTCTTTGGACTCTTGTTTAATTTTATAAAAAAAATATTCTGTTTACTCTGAATTACTATCTCCCAAGATACCTTAAATCTGGTAAATATTCTCTCTCTAATCTAAGTAGGACAACACCCAATCTGTGTCAGCAGAGAACCTGAGATCTCAGCTCTGTAAAGTGAAAGGCAAAGTAAGCTTTAAGTGGGACAGGCTGAGTTTGGGTTAAGCTGTGTTGTCATTCTGGTTAGTAATGCTATTCAGGCTCTCTCAGAAAAATTGCTTATGCAGGGAAAAATTATTTTGATAGCGTTTTGCTGCCAGGATGAATCCTCAGACCTAAACTGAGGACTCTCATGTGGGAAGAGGTTCAAATCATGGGTTTGGTTTGAATTCATCTGTGTTGCATCATATCTCTTACGTTAATACATCAAACTGTAGAATCAGTGAGGACACTTCTCTTAAGCTTAGTATGAATGTTTGTTTCCCTGTCATCACAGCTAAAGTTTGTATTAATTCAGTGCCAAAAAAAAAGTCAGAAATCTGATGTTTATCTTTCCTTTAAATTGTACCCTGGTGATTTTTGTTTTGAAGCTTTGTTTGCCGGTGATCTAATAGCCACACTTAAACTGGAGACAATGGATAATTAGGCCCCAAACAAAGACCCTTGATGTCTGCAGGGTTCTTGTGGTCATTGCAATGAGCTTTGGGTCTGGAGATGCTGCTTTGGCAGTTAAACCAGCTTTGAAGTCCAAGGAAGCAATCTAGAAGGACCATGACCCAGTGGCCTCAAAACCTATTAGACACTTCAGTTACTTTGGCACCTGCGCCTTGGAGCCTGGGACCTGGACATGAACTTGGAGTGTGCTCCTCCAGCCTGGGCAGAGGCCTGGCTCCCTGCCCAGCTCCCCTGGGTGCTGGGCAAGGCCAAGGGCCCTGCCGCCCTGGCGGTTTCGGAAGAGCATGCCTGGGGTACAGTAATGCGCACATGTAGCACCTCAGCTTCGTCTGGCGCACGGGGAGCTGGAAGGCTGCTTGGCCGTGGTGGGAGAGCTGGAAGGCTGCTCTGCTTTGTGGGGAGGGCCCTGGGAGGGTCCCTTGCACCTGCAGGAGTGCAGCCCCTCACTCCCAGAGAGCCCTTGTGCCTCCTGGTCGAGGGACCTGATGTGTGTCTGTCCTTCCCGCTTGTTGAACCACCCCAGCATCAGGTGGTGCATGTGGCCAGAATATGGCCCAGCCCTTGACTGGGGCTTGGAGGGGGCAGATAAAGTGGGGCTAAGGAAGGATTCTCTTTGCAAAATTCAGGCATCCAGTCTGCTGTGCGTGGACCTCTTCCAATGAGGAAAGTGCCTGCCACATTGTGGGGACAAGGGTTAGTCAGAGGGAGGTTCAAAGGTAGCTTGAGCTAGCGGCACTTTTGTGGTTAGCGATGAACTGATCCAAAAACAAGTTGTGCTTCCTGTTTGAGAGGTTCTTAAGATGTTGTTCAGCACTGAGCTTCCAGGTGACAGAAAACCACTCTCAAGACCAACTTAGTTTCACAATACAGGAAAATTCAAAACCTCTTAATTCTGGGTTGGGTTTTTTGTTTGTTTGGGTTTGGTTTTTTCTTTTTCTTTTTTTTTTTTTCTCCTATTTACTTTTGCAAAATGAGCTTGGCAGAGTTCCCAGTCCAGAGGCTGACAGTCTCCCTTTCAGGTTCTGTGTCTGTTGAGCAGTGACCGGAGTAGCTAAAGATTCCTCCATGAAATCTTGATCAACCCAAGAACATCTCCCTGAATTATCCTGGCTTGCATTCTGTTCAATGGTATGTGTACTTTCAAGGTTTAGTCTCACCAATGTGTGAAGTCATGGGTCAAAAATCTCCTGCAAAGAGTGTTGATTTAAACCCAACAGGATAAAAAACCCCATACATTCAATGTGTAGGCATTATTCACTTTGCTTTAAGCAAATCCATCCTGAGAGAGGAAAAAGGGAGTGATAAGCTCACACTGCCAACTTCTGCTCTCAGGACCTCTGTCTTCTCGGAAGGGAGTGGAGCCCCACTGCTGTGCCTCATAGTTGTAGCAGCATTTGGCCAATAATAATTGGGATGTCAGATGTTCCCATAAAATTGAGATGGGTCTGATTTCTGCTGTTTTCTCCCAGTGTCTACACGAGATGATTTACAAATACCTCTTTTATGCAGTGCCTGCACAGCTGCCAACTGCTCCAGCCAGTACATCTCTTTGAAAGGCACTGCTGGGGCCATTAAAAGTGATTGGTTTGATTTAAAGCAAAAAAAATAATAAATAGTTGCACCTTATAAAGATGGGATCTTCCTGGACTTTTAAAGTGTGTTTAGGCAGGTTCCTGAGCTCAGTGCACGTGCCCAGCAGAGCCAAGCTCCCAATCTGGATTGAATTTTAATTAAGATCCATTCTTATTTCCTCCTGTTCTCAATTCATTCATTTAATCTCTTTCATATATGAGATGTATTGGAGTCACCAGTCTCCTTTCTTAATCTTGGCCATAGTCTTTTAGGCTTCATTTATACAGCTTCTGTATTTCTTTCCTCTCACCACAATGTTGTAATTGGTTATGAAGTGTGACAGTGAGGAGCAGAACTGCTGAACGGGGAATCCTCATCCTCTGGAAAATCCATAGTATAAAGATTTTTGTTGCCTGCATCATGAAGCAGGCTAATAGCTATATGTAAAATAGCAAATAATTAATGTAAAATAACTAATAAAACCCTGTTTCACCTAAAAGAAAGCAGCAGATGTTTGTGTGCATGTGTATATAAAGACATAACCAAACCAATGTGATTCTATGATATTCTGTCTAGACTCTTGTAGGTCAACATGGTTTTAATGGTAACGAAACTATATTTTTCCATGCAAAATGGTTTGGGTTTTCTTCTTTTTCATATGTACAGGAGGAGCTATTTTTCATTAGCTGTCTGGATATTTTATGTGTATCTGTGTGTTTTGTTGTGTGGCTCCATGGTCATGGCAGAGGCTGAGGAGTCCGGGATGCCATTCAATGGTCTCTTTTAGAGCTGCATTGAGTTGCTATCCAAGCCCCATCTTTTCAAAGCTAGACACTTTTAGCCATGTTAGGGAACTCCACTGCAGAGGCAGATGCTCTTGCCTAAAATACCTTTGCCTTGGCTATCCTGTTGAAAAATGTATCCAGATGTTTCCAGTTCTCTTTGGTATCACGGCTATAGATGGACTGCTGACAGTTCTATTTTTGTGGCTTCCTGGCATTACTGCAGAAGGAGAAAAAATTGGATTAAAACCTGACATAGAATACATAAAGTCTTGCATTTTAAGTTAGATTATAAAGTAACTATCGGTGATCATCATGATTTTTCCCTAATCTGCTTAAGTGGAGGGTTTATCTTATGCTGAGTTCTTTCCATGTTCTCATCAAAAGCCAAGTTCTTTTTACAGATATTTCAGCCTCTTAAGCTTTCTTCTCTTGTGTCCTCACTTCAACTCTTGCTTTTCTGTTTTCCATCTGAGTCCAAAATGATCTGCAGTCCAGGAGAATAGATTTATTCTTTTGTGTTTACTGCCCCAATACATACCATATTGTACATCCTTGTCCAAGTCAGTGAATTTATCTGGAGTTCACAGGAACAGTGTTGTCAGTTCAGTAACTGGATGAATTGGTTCCTTGCCTAATGCAGCATTAGGCAGAAACACTATCAACTTTTACAGCCCAGAGCATAGAGGATTCAGCCTATTAAAATCCCAAGTTTTAAGCTTTATCATGGGATAGATTTATAATGTTCCCTTCTTAATTCAAATATAAATCTCGCATGAGAAAAATTGGCTCAGACTTACGAAAATTGTTCTTTTGGCCCTTGTAGATGATATTATTCATCTTCTGCATACTGAGGCAGGCTTGGATGAAGTCTGCATTTGAGGGCTGCAGGTGCAAGGCTGTAATGCTAAGCCAGAGTCAGGGTGTCCCTGGGGGCCGTGTCAGAAGGATGACTTTGGATCGTGTACTTGTGCCAGGGCTTGTTCCCCTTCTCCAAGGGGTGCCTGGAAAGCAAAGGCAGTTGTTCCTGTAGCGTGATAGCCCAAGCACACACACCTGCTCAGCTTTATTTTTCTTTAGGGAAGTAGGCAAGAGCAATTAGTTCTTCTTGGTGACGTACTCTGTTTGGTGGTCTGTGCCTGGGCTGCCTGTGCAGATGTGCTGAAGGCCATTTGGCCCCTTCCAGCCTGAAGCCCTGGGAGAAGCAGCTGCTGAGCTGAAGGAGACCACAGCTAGATTGCACAAGTGCTCTTTCTGCCGGGTTCAGCTCAGGGCCTGCACAAAGGGAGAAATACATTACATCATCTTTGTCTGGGCAGAGGAGCTGGAGGGAGAAAAGAAAGTTGCGGTGGGTCATGGCATGGCCTTGCACAACTGCACATAGGAAGATGTGGCTGTTCCAGGGAAAGCTGCTGCCCTGGTTTGGTTAGGCCTAGACCTCCTCAGCAGGAGAACATAGAGAGCAGCTCGTGGGATCACAATGAGCTCTACTTTTACCACTCTGCCAACAGCTCAGCTAAGAATTGAGTTTTGAGGTGGTTTTCTTTGTCTCAGGAGAAGCCTGCTAAAGCTGAAAACATAATATTTTTGTACAATTGTCACATCTTGACTGATAGCCGCATAGTACTGAGCACTCCCACTGATTACATGGGTTTTAAACTTTATATGCATCTGTTATCTCTAGGAGAGCCCAGCAAACCATCTCTTACCTGAATGCTGGGGCAGTCACCAGAGGACCTGTGGAGATGCTCTCTGCAGGTTCCCATCCTCCTCCTCCACCTGCTCAGAATACAGTCAGAAGGATGCAGAGGCGATGGTGGACCAGTACCAGTTTTGGATCTCAGTACAATGCTGCGAGAATGAGAGCAATCTTATCCTTACAAGGATTACTTTATGAAATATATTCTCACCTTAGATGATTCCATGACATTGTTCAAGTCTGAGGTGCATAGTTCAGTTGTGCTACCAGCCTGAATGAAACTGGTCAGAGAGGGAGGGATAATGTTTTGACAAGAACTATACAAATCAGACCTGAATGTTGTAAAACCTACAGGTTTAAATTTGTCTATGTGGCTTGCTTTGGTCTCATGAGCTTACTGAAGAGAAATATAAAAGAAGGTTATATCCTAATCTTTTGAGATCTGAATGAAGAAAAGAGATACTATAATACTGGTAATTAACACTCTTAGCAGAGCAAAGGCATAAAAACTGGGAAAAAAACCCTGGAAATAGAGTTAAAATATTAACAGTGAAGGCAACTAGCTATTGGAATATTTTTCTGAAATAAAACTCAAGTGTCTTGCTGCTTAAGCTGCTCAATGTAGTGCAGGAGTAACAGGTTGAAATCCAGTGGTGTCAGTAACTGAGGAGGGTGCATAATGGACCTTCTGGTCTTCAAAATCAAGATTCTGTTCTAGCAAACCATAAGTGAATGAGAGGATTTTGCGGGACAGTACTGTGCTGGTTCAGACTGATGGTCCGGTCCATTCATTTTCCTGTTTCTGGGATCAGTGAGGGGAAGCCATGAACGCCTGCGGGGGGCTGTTGTGCCATCGTGTACCAGGACGGGAAGGTGCTCCCTGTGCCCAGGCGGTTGGTGGTTTGGTTGCATCATGGACCATGACACTTCTCCCAGCAACTTTTTACCGTCTGTTTCTGTTACCAGATTTAGTTGTGTAACTTCTTAACACCACTAGGCTCACAGGAGGACTATACATCATAAAATCCCCATCATCTAAATTAGGTTAATTATGCATAGTCTTCTTTTTTTTTTTTTCAGTTTTAAATATGTAATTACACTCTTCATTTATTTGCTGTGCTGAGCTTTGCATCTCTTCGTCATGTTTCTGTTGAACTGTTTGTAAGCTGTCCCTCACAAGAATGTCTTCCTGGTTATGCCATTCAAAAGCCTTCTCATAACTTCTCTTTTTCTGCTGTGTTATTCTGGCATCTCCTTAGTGACCTGCTGCTTTCAGCATGAAATCCCTTCCTCTTTCCAGGCACAACAGAAAGGAAAGCTTCACATTTTCTACATTTCCTTGGAAGGCAGAACAACTGGAATAATTTCAGTGTGTAGATTCTCAGATCTCTCATGCTTTTCCCCAGATTGTGGTTACAAGCAGAGAAGAAAGGTGCATGCACACACACACCCACTAGTTACTGCAGATATCGCTGTTGTGGGGTTCTCCTGAAACAGGCGTAGATAGGAGTCTTTTATCATGCACCTGGTAGGTGTGTATTGGCATGACTTTTTTTCCCCCCTCTCTTCCTCCAGACAACCTACCTAGCCTAGACTTACAATGAACAGGAACAAAAGCTTGTATCCTGTGTTTTCATGTGCTCAGACCCACTTGAAGTTCCTCTCTCTCCTGTGTGAATGGTACAAATCAGACCCATCTACAGTCCCAAAAAAAATGCAGGGCTTTTTTTTAAACTGTGGACTTCATGTGCTTGGGACGTGTAAGCCCGCGCATGGCACTATGTGTGTAGGTGCGTAGGTGTGGTGTCTTGCTGCTACAGTAGCAAAGTACTTGAAGGCAAATTTCTTAAAACCATTGAGGCTGTTTGACCAGTTTAGAGATGCAGCGGTCACAAGCCACCCCCCTTCAGATGCAGAGCTGTGCTTACACCAGTGCACAGCTCCCGGGTGTTCTCCCCCAGAAACAAAACTACAGAAGAGCTGGCTGTGGAAGTTACACCTTTTGCAGCATCTGTACCGTCAACAGAATCCATCTGACCTGCAGCAGAAGCAGCTTTTGCCATGCTGTGCTGTTAATCATCTGGACGCCTGTGGTGGTGGTGTTGTGCTCTTTGCAGGATTTCTGTGACTGGGAGTGATTGCATCTCCTGGCTCTGGAAGGCAGAAAGGCGCCGAGGCAGCACAGACACGGTGTTTGGCTGAGGTGTGAACCAGCAAGCTTCAGCTGGCTTACTCCTCACGTGTTGCCAAATGTGGTGGCTCTACTGGGAGCTGTAGATGCTTATGTCATTTGAGGATCTGTCCCAAATGCTTAATAACAACTGATCATCCCTGTTTCTGGATATTTTCTTTTACACCTCCAGCTTTGTGAGGACTTAACTGCTACTAGAAATTTTGCCGCGAATGTGTTTCTGGAGCCCAGATCTGAGAATGCATTTTATACGTTCATGGCTGGCAATAAATCTCATAACATTCAAAACCTCTGGTTTAGCCAGCTTTCCCAGCTATTTCACCTTTGAGTCTATCGCATAGTTTTACATGTGTTACCTGATAAACTCCTATGGAGCAGCGCTGTGACTAAATGCAGTAAAATACATCGGCAGCCTACAAACTGGTTGCAAAATACACCCTTTCATCATAAGGCAGCAAAGACCTGACATTAATTTTCAGACTGCTTTCAGCTTTTAATATTTAATATTGTGATCATCCCTTTTCTATCACATACTTTTTATTTAATGAGCTGTTGAAAATATTTACTTTCTTCTCCAAACATCTCTGGCCTGTAATCATTCTGGAGGCATCTGGAACTGAAGTCTTTTGATACTCTGTTTATCTGATTTTAGCTCATTCAAAATTTCTATCACAGAAATCTGGAAATCATTAAGATAATTTATGTTCTCTCTCTCAACCCATTAAAATAGTAGTGATTGTAATTCTCTAGGCTCTGTGTATGTGTGTGGTAGGTTTTTAAACTTTATTGTTTCCAGGATGTTCTAATAACCTTGGCTTTCCTTCCGCCTTAGTGTAGAAGGACTATTGCTGTTATCTTACTTTGGCTTGATACTGGGAAGAGAGAAATTTAAAAACTTACTGAATTCCATGGAAAGCACCAAAAAAGAGAATTTGAGACAGAGTTACAAGATCTCGGTTCAGTTCTTTCTTCTGCTGCAAGCGATTTGATTTCTCTATCTCAGCTTTCTGCCTGAAAATCAGGGATAATTCCCCTCTTCCTCCTGTCCTTTTCTCAGTCTAATATCTCCAAAACAGGGGATGTCTGACATATGCATATTGCCTAACAAAAACTGACTCCAGGACTTAGAGAAAGGGTCAGAAAGTCCTGACATTTTGTTAGAATGGATGGAATTGATGATAAATCAGTACTTCTTTGGAATTTGGTGGTATACCTAACAGATGTCTCTACACTTCATGTTCATTCGGTAATTTATTCCCACAAAAATGCATGTCAGTACAACCTTTTTACAACTATTAAATTTCATACTGAGGATTTGGGGGCAGCTGAAACCAGCAAAAAGTTATGGCATGTGGGAGAAGTTTAACCTTTTATAGCAATGTCAGCTTCTGTCAAGATCATTAAATACTTGTTTAATCCTCTACAAGGTTTTTGTTCATTTTCAGTTAATAAAATATGCAACAGAACCTGCTAAATTTCTCTCTGTCCCACATGGTTAAGACAAAACTTTTGCATGCAGTGAAAGCTGGATAAATAACTGTAGGCAACTTGGGAAATACAGATATGAGAAAATAAATTAACTGGGAGTCAAGCCATCTAATTTACTGCCAGGATTGCTCTTCTGAACTAAAACAAAAAAACAAACATGTTTATCTGTGTAGCTTAATTACGTTAATCAAAACCTTCAAAAGTAGTTGAGACCATCCATATTGTGAGTTCATGAACAAAGCGAAGTCCTCTAAGGAGAATGAGGGAATGCTGTATCTAGATGCTCTGTCCCTCAGCAAATGCTGTCATTTTTTCTAATGTGGCTGTGGTGTAAGTCTAAGAACACCAGCACAGATTTTGTCACTGAAACCATTACAGTTTTAAGCTTAAAAAAGTATATAAACTGTGTTCTAGCCTCTTAGCCTTGGAACTTTCTTTTCAAAATACTATATTTAAGCTAAAACTACATTGGAAAATCTAAGCTATGTGTCTATATACTTTGGCATTGTCTACTGAAACTGCTTTGCCTACAAAACAGTAATCTGTAAATTGTGTACTCTCTTCTATACAATAGACAGTGATGAATTGCTTTATATTTGTCTTCAGATAGGAAAAAAAATGTATATTGAAAAATGGGGAAAAAAATATAATGGTCAGTGACCATCACAGGTTACTTGGTCTCACTGTGAAAAACATGGTCTTTTTTAATTATAGAAGTACAAAAGATGTAGAATTGCATCTTTACTGTTACATCCTCACTACTTCTATGTAGCCCTTTCTTTCTAAGTAAGGCACTCAGCCCTACGATGGAAAGGCAGCTTCTTGTGACAGACAATTTGCATTTGTTCACTTGCTCACATTAATGGTTCCAGCTAACCAGTTCTGGGCAAAGAAATTGCTACCATGAACTGAATTTTCTCTGATGCAGAAAAGCTAATTTTTCCACTCTATGTAGCTGGAAAGCAGGGCAGTTACTAACATTTTGGTTTCTTCTCCAGCAGTAGCGAATAGATTCAATCTGGATGTTTTGAGATAAAAGATGTTTTGCCTGCACAAACTGCTGCTGAGGCTTAGATACCATTGTTGCAAAGCTTAAAGCAAATGAAGCAGCTGTTTCAGCCCAGTTTAAACACAGTGAACAAGAGTAAAGCATATTAACTCCAGCTGTGTACTGATAACAGCTGCGAAGGAAAATCACTGCAAGGGAACCTTAAAGTAAACTTTGAATTCTAGCAGGCTTAGCTATTGTGAGTGTCCCACTGAGGGAGGAGCAATGGTGAAAAAATATGATCCTTAGAAATGTGGAGAATTTAATGAGAAATTCCTGTGCCTCTTTTTGTGCTTCTGTAAAGATGCAGAGCAGGTTCCGGAGTCAGTGGTGTCACCTCTAAAGACTTTTTGATGCAGATCTCGCCGTGCATTCACACTCATGGGCCATTTTGAGATCAGGGCAGTACTGAGGGATGGATTCTGTGTAGTGTAATGGTGTCCCTTTTAAAGCAAGATACTGCACCTCTGCCCTGTCTGGTTAGAAACTACTCTGTAATCTCTTCCACAGCATTCTGTTTTCCAGAGTAACGTGTGCCAATGTTCAGGCTACTTCTGAGGGGTCACTTGTGCTTTGTTCATTTTGGTCTATTGAACGCAAAAAGCAGTATAAAACTAGAGGAAAGAATTACTGTCATTTAGTGGTTAAACCAGTGAAAATTATTCAAAGAAATTGTATTAAACCACATACTCCCTTAGGTCCTTGTGCAATAGAATAATGGCTTACTTAGGTTTAGGACTAATGGAAATATATTTTAAAAATTTCCTTCTTATCAGTATTATGTGATAGCTCATGGTTAAGAATAATTCTGGAACGGTTATGTACTTGTAATAGTAAACCTTCATTATATTTCACACTTGTGTTTTAAAGATAGCAAGTCAGTTCAAGGCTTCCTCTTGAAGCCATGTGCTCTTGGTGGCTTTGCCACAGCCAGCGGATAAAGCAGAGGCAGCAGCTCCCCGGAGCGGGTCGGTCAGTGGTGCTGTCTTTGGGCAGTATTTGCAAATTGACGCATCTGTTGGTAACTATCATTTGCACCCTACCGGGGGAAATAACTGATATTACGACAAGAAAGCACGTGATTTCTAAGTTAGATGAAGTGTCTGTAGGTTAATATCTTCACTTGGCATCCATCAGAGTTTGGGGGGGGGCTTTTAATAGATTTTTTTTTTAATATATTGTTATTTCTGTTAACAGGATTCAAGTGGTTGCCTAGCTGTCTTTGAATACACACACACAAAAAATGACGGCACTGTTCAAGCTGCAGGTAGGAACAGCTTCTGTGCTGTAGCAGAAAAGCTTTCAGCAATTCCTTGCCATTGAAATAACTGAGCAAACGTGTCCATTTTTGCATAATTGTCATCTTCTCTCTGTGCTTTCCCCTTTCTCTTCCTTCTTGTCTTTCCCATCATTTCAGCTTACGTTCATATGTTCTGTTTGGTGTCCTCTAAACTCGGTGGAGTTGGAATCATGTCTTGGGTATGTTCTGCGAAGAACCTTTTGTACTTTAGGTACATGTAAAAGAACTAGACTTAGACAGCTAAAGTTTTGGACAGGAGGCAATGCAGCTGTCTGTGTCCCTCTGAACAAAAGAACATAAGGATATGAATAAAGACATTTGAATGAGGCCAGTTAGTATTGTCATAAAATTCTTTTAATGTTAACCAGCTGTTATAGACTTGTTCTCATTCTTCAGTAGATTACATGCCTCTTATTTTGCTGGAAGTCAGCGCTCTCTATTTCTGTATACATAGCAGACAATTATATAATGAAACAGGTCTTCAGTTTCATGTGTATACAATTACGAGAAAGCAGTAGTTCCTCAAAGAAGGCAATTTTGGCATCATTTGTAAAGAGTGTTTTCAGATCTAAAGTATGGAGTATGCTGAATGAAAAATGTAAACGGGTATGGATGTATGTGAAAATAGTACATGAGTGAAAGAGGATAGGAGAAACATGAACAAGGGAAATGGAATAAAAACCACATCTTGCAAATGACTTGACAAGACCACATCAAAACAGCTGTAAAGCTGAGTAAACTGCAAAGCCCAGTGGCACACACAGATACGAGGAGAATTTTAATGTTCCTGAAGGACAGAGACCTGTCTGAGTGGGTCACTGAAAGTACTTGGATGCTGCACATTAAAGTTATTTTCTCTTTCCCTGTGCTTTTATATAAAAGATTATTTATCTCAGTGAGATAAATCTGATGGCTCTGATCCTTTTATGGCTGAGATAACTTTCTCACTGACCCTGGGACTGTGTCCAATAAGCAGTCACATATTAAATAACTGATACTATTGCATTTTGATTTCAGTTATTCTCATCTAATACAGTTTGGTTTATTGTGTTTTTCAGGTTTCATAGCTACACTGGATCTTTGATTGTGGTCTCCTCTAAATTGCAGCACTGAAAACAATGGCAACAGAATGTATAAAAAACTGCTGTAAATGGTGTTTCTGCATGGAAAAAGAGAAAAATGATCGTGAGTTCCGACATCATGACATTGACTAAGGGTTTTTTGCTGGTTTGGCTTCATTAATGATGAGATTTCCCATTAATAAAATTACTATCACCCCTGATAAGCTTCAGTTCTTTTAAAACATGTAAAATTATGTTCATACCTCCAATTGGAGATTGAACATGTGCTAGTGTAATGGATTGAAATTGGAACTGAAATAATAACACTTGTCTGAAGTCTGCACTTTTGCAGCTTGGAATGCTGTCCAAAAAGCCAAATTTTTACCAAGGTTGTGTAAAGGTCTCATATCTTTAAAACTCAAAGAGTGAAGGCTTTTTTTTTTAAAAAAAAAAAAAAAAACAACAAAACTCCCTGTGGATTTGCTGTTAGGATTTTCTTTGGTGTCTTAGTTGTTTAAAGAACTCTTCTATGGTACAAGTGTACCTCTTGTAAAAATTCACTTAAGAGCAAGGTAGCTATAAATATAGAAGCTTGGACAATGAAGAGTTTGGATCAGTAGTACAGGTGTAATGAGGATGAATATCTTTTCCAGGCGCTAGTCCCAAATGCCGGTAAAACTGAATACTAGGAGCCATTAAGTAATGTATCAAGCACAGATCCTTTTAAATAAAAGGATCTTTTCATAGTATTGTTCAAAACTTAATGCACATGTGGACTGTCTGTTTTTCTCACTCTTTATTTTTAGCAGTTTCCATGGTGCAGGAATCTGAAGCAGTAGCTGCAAGCAAGCCAACTATTGTAGAGAAGCCTCCATTGTCTTCTGTGTCAGTGAAGCGTCAAGTTGGCTGTTCAGAGGATTATCTGCTTTGTAAACTGCCCCTGGATGGTCAAGAGGTACCATTTGTGGTCCCTCCATTCAAGTTGGCTTATGTACAACCGAAGAACCTTCCCAGTATCTCACATGCTGGAGGGATTCAAGGTAAAATATAAACCACATTGCTGAAGCAGTTGTTTCACTTCTGCTATTCCTTGAAAGTTGTCAAGTATTCCTACTGAAAACATATGTTTCCTGAACTTTTCTAGAAGCCTGGTCTTGTTTATTTTCTCTCTGGACATCCAGAGAGGTTTTGGGAAGGATTTCATCCCACTATGAATCTCTGTGATGTTGCATGAATAAAACTGAAAGGGAGGATTGCTCACCAGTGCTCATACTCAGAGTAATGGAAGGCACTTAAAGGAAACGGAAGCTGTAGTTAAGAATTTATTGGAAAACCTAACACATCCCCAGCATCCAGATAACTCAAGTAAAGAAAGTGGCTTTAGTAGCTTTCATGTTTAGTGTACTGACATGTTTTAACAGACTGACACATCTTCCTTTTCAAATTTCACCAGTAGGCAGCATGTGCTACTCTATGGTGGAATTTTTTCCCCCTACTATTTCCTGCTTTTTTTCCTGCTCTTTGGGAGTCCAGGGGCTGCAGATCTCAATGGTATAAGGTCGTGCACGATTCTGTGATTCTTTGCTTCACAACAATCTTGTCCTTCAACCTCTGCCAGTTAGTCCCATGCTCGGACTGATAAAATGATGCACATGCAATTTAGGCACAGTGGCATTCTAGAAGGACAGGAGCCTGACTTGGTAACATGAGTTATGGGGCATATGCTACCGCAAGGCGCTTGGTCCTGCCAGGAGATGTGTAGAATCAGGTGAAGGAAGATTTTGGCACAGGGGCAAACCTGAAGGGTTGTTTTCTCTACAGTTGCTTTGCCTTGAGGACGTGATAAGTGAGTAATATGCTTTTAGTCTCATGTGACCATATTTCCTTTCTGAGGGTAGAAACCTTAACTGAAAAAAGTCAACCACAGGTTGCGTAATAACTAATGCAGTACTACTTAACCTTTTTGTGTTTGTGTGGTTTCATCCCCACCCTTCCCTCTTCTCCCCAGATCCTTGCTGTTGCTTCTTTTCTCCTCCTGCCTGCCTATTGCCAAACTTCCTCCTCGCCCTCACCCACCCCAGAGCCAAGCTAATCAGCCTAGCAGAGCATTTTGGTATAGATTGGTCATTCTGTGCCCGATCTTTTTAGTGGGCTTTTTTATGATGTCTGCCTCACCAGACATGGACAGGCAACCTAATAGTTGGAGGTAGAACACGAGGCCTTTCTCATCTCTTGAGTCTGATCTCCCTCAGCCTCCCCGCTTCTCTGCTACTTCAGTAGCTAGTTCTCGTAATTCCATACTTGAACAAGGTATGGAAATGCCAGACGTGTTTGTGGTAATCCCATTTCTCACTGGGTCTGGGCTCAGGCTCTGCCTTGCTTTGTGTTATTCTCAAGACACTGTACAGGGAAGTGCGTCAAGGACTCTGAGGCACAAATGTTCTTCAGGGAGAAGGAAGATGTCTAAATGCCTTTAGATAAATATTCTGTGTGATAATGCTGTTCTACACAATCTTATCAGTTCAGTGGTTTATAAATCAGTGACTTGTCTTCATTGGGAATTCTCTTTCATCATCATTTCTGAAGGACCTGGTGAACAGACTGGCTATAAAGCCAGTAGATCTTCTGGCAGGATGACCTGAGTCTTCATAATTGTCTCTCTTGAGCAAATATTTTAAATTCTTGAACAAATATTTGAAAAGTGGCTCTTATGTTAAGTAGGCGACTTCCATTTCTCTTTACAAATATAAATACTTATTTTTTTAAAGTACAGCTTTTTAAGCCTTATTAAAGTTGTGTTTAGAAATGCAAAGTTTACTTTTTAAGAAGATTTACTAAATACAGGGAAATGTGCTGTCATTCCTTCTTCATATTAGCCAAAGCACCAGCATAATCAAAAAGTGTATTTAGAGTATTTGCTTCTTAGACCGTTGTTAAATACCTGTAGAAGTCCAAGTTCTGCATTCAGTTCCACTCCATTTTCTGTGCATGTCTGACCATTTTCCTTCAGTGAAACAGGACATGCTCACTGTTCGCTCTTGGCATCCCTTTTGAAAGCAATTAAGTTCTGGCAGCCTTTCTCTTCAGTACTCACTGCAGCATGTCTCATGCTCTCACAGAAGTAAGCTAGCAGGAAGGAGCGTGCTCCTGGTCTGGAACGCTGGCTTTTCCATCATCTGCTGTGTAGCAATTCTTTATGGCCTCATTTCTAGCGTTCACCCTGATTTACGTCATGCTCAAGCCCATTATACTTGAATTCTTCCTTTATCGCCTCTCATGTTCCACCTCACTGTTTTAGTTATTCTTTTTTACTTACTCTGCTACACCTGGTGGAATGGATTTTACAGTGATAATAGTTTGCCTCTTACGGCGCAACACACTTAAGAAGTGAAGGCACTTTATAGTGGGATAAAAAACATTTTAACAGGCAGGTTGAAATCCAGGGAGGTGAAGTGAAGGAAGCAAATGTCGGAGCTTGGCAGACTTCAAGTCACCCCATCCCCATTCTCTACTGTACTGTTATATATGGCTTATTTTTGGTCCAGACAGACAGAACAAAGCACTACAGCAGTGTTCTTTACTGCTCTGCTGACCAAGACATGCTTTTTTTTTTTTTTTTTCTGAAATGATTATAAATAAAGGAAAGAAAAATAGGGCAGCTGTGCTGTAATGGGCTGAGTAAAGGGCTGGGATTTAAACATTCACAGATCTGTCTACTTGTGCCTCAGCCAACAATTCAAGTCATTTTGGACCAGTGATTTTACCACTGACAGACTTCCTATGGAAACTGGATGACAAGGATACTGCAGTCCCAAGTTATATTATGTTTCCATACAAGACCCTCCTGAAAGTCTGGGGGTCCTTTAGCAGAGTGGGAATGTCGTGGGGGTAGGTAGCCAAACAAGTCAGAGGTTTTCTGTACACATGGCCCTACTTTTCCTGTTTATTTCTGCCTTGCTGCCTGTCTTTGAAGCCTTCTGTATTTTAACTAGTTAAGCATATATCGTGGAACTCCAAGACAGAGTATGCATAGCTTTTTATTGCCAATTTAATTCCAGTGTTTGCTAGCACACTGTGGAAATCTGACATAATGTGTATGTGTTTTTTCTTTTTTTTTAATATATATATTTTTTTTCCTGAAGCAGATAATATTGAAGTATTTTGTCCTTTGCCCTGAAGGCACTCTGCCTGCTTTATGAAGCCAGGCGGCATGTGTTATGTCTGGAACTCTTGCATTTGATGTTTACTTGTGCTCTACAGAATCTGCCAGAGCCTCATTCGGTGACCGGAAAGCAGAACTGCACGGCGTGTACCGATGGCCCTGCTATGACGTGTACAACCCGTTCTATTTGGAGCATCGGGTTTCGCCAGATCTGATTAGGCGCTGCCAAGCAAAATCAGATAATAGGAAATTATATGGATCAGGTGAGAAGGACCACACCCTTACTTCACTATCTTCCTCGCTTTCCCAAGGTTTATACGTAAGAGAAAAAAGCCAAGAGAAGCACACAGAAGGTGTGTGTGATTATAGCAGCTCTCAAACTGGTCTGTATGCTGCAGACACTTCTCGGTTGGTGAACTGATCTGTGAACCAGCTCTGCTTGATTTCCAGCTGCGCTGTTACTTTCTGTCTTTTGGGGCTTCACAAGGCTTGCATGCATCACATGAAGGTACACAAAGTGGAAAAGCAAGCTGGTGTAGCTGCCTCCGATCCGAAACAGGATGCAGTACTGGAGATTCCAGCTACCAGTAATAGGAGTGTTTGAGGGAGATGGAAAAAGGAAGTCAGGCAGTATTTTGAGTGGAGGAATGTCTGAGCAGTGTATATATGGAGGGAGGAACAGGCACTAAAAAGCATTCAGGAGCAGATGGGTGCAAAATGGGCAGTGATGCTATATGCCAGCTTTTTTGTAGTTTGCTTTTGAAGGTGCAGAAATGTCCCCACTTCTCATTGCATAGGTGTGTTTAAGAACAGGGGAGGGCTGTGAGATAGTACAAGTTTAGATAGGAGGTGTTTGTCTACCTAGATAAAACTTTTCTGTGCTGTTCGTTGGTATATTTATCCTGTAATGAATGCTGTTAGAGTAAAAGAGATGACTAAGTGTTGCCTGCTGTAAGTGACTGCTAAAGCAAACGCATTCAGGAATCATATAGACTCGAAGAAAAGTGTACACTTCTCTATCAAATCGGAAGCTGGCAACAGCCTGCATTTTTAAAAGTGTTTTATTTAGAATGGTATATTGTGCTTATTTTATAGCTGGGGGAAATGTCTCAGTCTATGTCCTGTTTTAAAAGTAATTTTGAATCACTATAGAGTCTACATGAAAAGACTACTTCATATATTTTGTGTTAAGACAACAAAACACATATAAAATGTCAGCAGTCTTTAATGCATATGGTTTTGCTAGGTTTTGTGAACACTGGGGGTGGGAGCCAAATAGGCTTAATGAAACTGTCTTGAACATCTTCCCTTCAGTAAATCCTCTCTTTTTCCATTTTTGTTCAAGCTAAGTAAATGCTTCACTAGTTTTGTCTTAGTAAGCTTGAACACAAGAAAGGTCACTTAACTGTGTCTAGAGTACAGTTCTAAAATACCTTCTTCCTCAAGAGTTTTTTGACAGCTGTTTCAAAATGATCCTCTTTATGTGCATCTATGGACTAAGCAAAACTCTACACTTGTTTTGTCGCAGCAACTGCTATGATGGTTTTCATCTGTGTGGGCTTAGAACTAGAGAATGTGTTTATTTGGAAGCTATGAAGTGAAATGTCCTTCCATAGATGTTATTTAGCTGGTTTTCAATTCTACTGTAGGTCTACTTAAAATTTAAAAAAAAAAATTCTTAATTTTTTTTTTCTAGGAATGATGCTTACATTGTTCGTGTTGTTCTCTGTCTTTTTAGTTAGTGATTTAAGACCTAGTGCTTTGCCTGGATCATTTGATATGAGTCGTTCAATGTTTGACCTCAGAAGCCCACCTCATCGATTCATGAAGGTGCGTTCCCCTAGTAACTTCAGCTGTACTGAAAACTCAGCTTACATGGTGTATCTGTTCCTGTTGCATTGTTTTTCACAGTAAACACTGAAGGGCATTGTACTATGCACTTGAAGGACTAGAGGGACTAGAAGTTCAACATCTTGACCAGCTTCAAGAGGCTCTTTCCTGGTGTCTCCTCTGACTATTGCTGTTCTGGCGCAACAGGGCTGTTGAGAAACCTGAGTAGGCTGTTAGGCAGGACAAGACAGACAAGAGACTGTGGTTTGTCATCTTGTGATTTCTCCCGTCGGTTGAAAAGTAGAACACTAGAAGTTTCCATTGATGCAAAAAACAGTGCTTTTTTGCGCCCCCCAATCTCCCCTCCCTTTTTTTCCTAATAATTATCTTTTACATGGAGATGAAGTTGCACATACATTAGGGAGCAAAAAATCTGTGCTGTCCATATGTGTCGTGTATTAGCTCTTTGCGTCAAACAGTAATTCCATGCTGCTGGATGAAGAGATTAGTAGGGAATGAGACAATTATTTGAAATTGCATGTTGTTTTGTTTTCATCATGTCTTGCCTGATGGTAGAATCTCTCTGACTTTTCGCATCTGTTGCTCTGAATGAAGTGACTCTTTTTTTGCCCCCAGAGATATGACTCACTTTCCAGTGTACCTAGCAGTACCTCTTCCAGGAAGGATTCACAAGGCAGTAACAGGAGTCTGGGTAAAGTTCTGTTTGTTTACCTTGTAATGAAATACTTCCCTTTGCACTTGAAACATTAAGCTGTCTCTGCTGTTGATGAGTTGGGGTTTTTTGAGATGAATCTGATCAGAAAGTCAGTTTGGAGATTACTTTGCAGTTTGAAATTAAGAGTTTTGGAGTTGCACCTTCCTCCTATTAGGAGATTGAGCAAATGAGCCTTTAAGAAGTTCTTGTGCTTTTGAAAAATGCATCCCTGCATTTACTACTCCAGTGAACTAAGAAATAGCAGGTGTTCTGTTAGGATAGAATGCAGCACCTTGTTCACAGCTCTAGTCCTTTTTCAGTATTTTACAGTGGTAAGTGGCTGGAGTCCAATACCCATATTACACTGAGAATTAGGCAAGAATATTGCATGCAAACCTAGTATCCTTATTTATTAATGAATGCTGAAGTAGAGATTCTGCAAAATAAGCTCTCAGAAATTAATCAAGTCCCCATGGAAGTCACCATGCTGGAAGTCAGAATTTCACCTCGTCTCCTCAAAAAGAAGACGGGAGAGTGATGACCAAGTTTCAGTCATGACAGAGAAATGCTGGATATTAAATGGCTCTTCTGACTTGGAGAAAAGCATAATAGTAAAATGTTTACAAAGCTGGAATTGAAGTCTGAGGAAGATGAAAAGCAGGCCAGTTTAGAAATTTAACAGTGAAGGTGATTAAGAGAAGTGATAGACTATAAATGTGTTCTGGGGGTCTCAGGCACATACTTTTCTTCTTTCTAAAAGTTGTTTGAGTACAACACAAGTTATTAAGTTCAGTAGAGGTAACTGAGGTAAACGTGTAGGCTTTTAGCTATGTGGAAGGTCAGGCTACAGGGCTTCACAGATATTTTGTCCTTAAAATGTCGGTGTTCAGATATTTCAAACTTATTTTGAGGCAAGTTTTCAAATATAGGCAATCCACTTATTAATGAGCTCCCTTATTCTTGGAATGAACTTTTAAGATACTGCATTACTTCTAAAAACACTAATTGGCTTTCTTCCATAGATACTATTACATTATCAGGGGATGAACGGGAGTTTGGAAGACTAAATGTGAAGCTGTGTTATGTTTCTTCCGTAGAACAGATTTGGATCACAGTTTTACATGTAAGTAAATATAAATAATTTTATTATAATTTACTTAAATGGCTATTTTACTGAGTGTTAATTCTCACTAAATTTGGATCTCTGTTACTTTAAGGAATACTTTTAGGAGGAAAAGAAATTTACTTTCTAGTATAAACAAAGTTCAGTCAAATGTAATACTGGGCTTCATTCGAAGTATGTTCCTTGCCTGTATTTTTTTTTCTGATGCAATCTCTGTTCTGCTACAGTCCATAGTAAAAAGTAGTATATAACTCCTTATGGTACCATACATATGTTCTGATTGTGGAGTGAGGAACTATAGATAAGAAAGCTGAACTGGTCATAGGTTGGTCCTGGCCTGGAAATTTTCCTGTGGAAGCTTGGAGGCAGCAAATTGGAGCAACTTCGGAGGCAGCATTTAACTGACTTCAAATCTAGCAGTTCCTTCAGGGCAGAACCATAATGGCACTGGAAAGACCTTTAGCTCCTTGTGGCTTTTTTGTTACCTGATGTGATACTGTTATACTGACTGTTCTATACACTTTCAGGAACCGTAAATAATTTTTAGGCAATGGAACTCTGAGTAGTCAGAAACCTCATACTATGTTGAGTGTTAAATACTATAGAAGGGATTTCATTATTTATCTGTTGTCAAATTGCCACATAGTGAAATCATTAAAATCTACAGAATAACTTTTTAACCTGTGGTTGTGAAAATTAATTATTAAATGATCGGAGGTGACACAATCATTACACTGGCTCTGATTTATATTCAATATTACAGGAATTATGCATCATTCTAGAACAGTGTAGAAGACTCTTGTTTCTAAGTTGTCTGAAGTTTTCTAAACTGATTGTGTTTGCCATGTTGCAGTGCAAGGACCTGAGCTGGCCTTCTAGCTGTGGGGAAAATCCTCGTATCTGTGTCAAGGGGATTCTCACACTGCCCAAGCCAGTGCAGTTCAAATCTTCTGCCAAGGAAGGGTGCAATGTAAGTAGAGGCAGGGAAACACTGAGAAATCTTTTTCATCAAAAAATAAAGTGAAATGTAAATGGATTTTTAAAATTGACCAAACATGTACTCCTATGCCATATTTGCTGTGGTAGTTGCCTAGTTTGGGGTTACTGTATCCTTTTATTTTTTTCCAACTTTTCAAAATCCTATGAAAAGCCTTGTTCCACTCCCTCCCCCTGTATCCTCTCTGGCATTGTACTGTTACCTTCCTTTTCTCCCAAGCCTACAGGACAGATAATGCTCATGGGGAACTGAACCATGAGCTGCTGGCCTTGGCAACACAGTGCTGGGGGGACTGGAGGAAGCCTGGGCATACCTCAAGTGCACACTCACCCCAGGGAGGTAGATGATGTTACTGCCTCTCACTAGGACTGGAGACAAAGTTCATGCTACCTCTCTGCAGAAAGTAGTAAGAATTATTCACATGAGACAAGACTCCTGATAGTGGCTGGAAAGAAATATTAAGGGGATGGAAGGCAAAGCAACATAAACCTTCCATAATGTGAGGCAAAGGTGAAAGCAAGTAAGATCAGCAGGAGAGAGTGAAGCAAAAGGCCACAGGAGAATTTGCTACGACAATGTGTGTCTGCTTTTGTAAAGCTCCAGAAGAGATGGCCTCAACTCGTTAAGGTAGTGAAAATAATCCAGAGCTTTGTTCCTGCCAGGGTGTGACAATGAGGTGGTGAGTCTGTGGGGCTTATGGCTGTAGAACCACACTTTGCCATGGCAACCTATAATGGTATCAGGGAGCAGCAGCTATGGGACCAGGAAGCCTTGGTTTCTAGATTTCGGGCTCGGTGCAGCTCTCTTACAATGGTGATGTTACCCCTCTGTTTTTCTTTCTAGGACATGGAATTTATGGAAACTTTTGTATTTGCTATTAAACTGCAAAGCCTGCAGGCTGTCAGATTGGTATTTAAAATCCAGACACAGACTCCCAGGAAAAAAACCATTGGCGAGTGTTCTTTGGCACTGCGGGAGCTCAGCTCAGAGGAGTCAAGTCATTGGCTGGATATCTCTCCTCCTTCCAAAGCACCTGTAAGTGCCAATACTGTGAAAGTGTGTTGTTATATCACCTAGAAAGACTTTCTGGAAATCAAAGTAAAATAATTTGTACTAATTCAATGTTAACAACAGAGTTGGTTTGGTTTTTGTTTTTTGGTTTTTTTTTTTTCCACTTTCTCAGGGAGAGACATTTTGATGGGGAAAAAATGCAGACTTTTGAACTCTGCATATAGCTGCTCTGGTCATAAACTGGAGCCGTTTCTGGGAAAAGTGCTAGAGCAAGCTCTTCCACACCATGACACAGAGCTCAAGGGAGGGGCATTCTGGGGAAGCACTCAGCAAAGGACACCGGGTAATTGTCTTTTCCGACCAAAAAAGCATCGGAAGATCCTTAGGACTCACAGCAAGAGCTCAGAGCAAATGGAATGTGCTTTTGTTATGGAAGAAAAGTGCTAAAATCTTCAGTGGCTTGAAACTGCAGAGAGAGCTATATATTTAATGTTCAGATTGCATGCTGTGAGGTAATAATTCAGTCAGTTCATTTCCATTAACGTAATAAGAAGCAGGTGGTTTTCACAGTGGGATTTCCTTTCCTCCTACCCTCACTTTGTTTCTTTTACATATTGTGTCTAGACATTTGTATTTTTGACACATTAAACTTGAATTAGCAATTAAAAAAAATTATCTAAGTGTGTCTGAGTAACATGAGTGATAGTCTTGATTTCTAACAAGTTACACTTGACATTTTTGAGTTCTAACAAGAGTAACCATATTGTTTCAAAAGCAGCAAGATTTAAGTGAAAGAGGAAGCTGGTTTAGAATCTGCTTCATCCCAATGTAAATTCCTGAATCATCGCATAGTTTCTGTGTTGGCTTTCCTCACTGTTAGATCTGAGAGCCCTCCAGACACTGCTGGAAGTGATCCCTGTACTGCCCCCTGAGGCAGCAAACTACCCTCACTTGCCAAGGGAGAGCCAGAGCTCCCAGGTGAGGAACTGGCTTCCTCTCAGGGTGACAAAGAAGTTTTGCAGCTGAGCTACAAAGAGAATTTGGGTCACTTCAATGAACTGGAACCTGATTTCTCTTTAGCTGACCTGTTGCTCTTATGCTTGGTGTATTTTGCTTCACTGGAGTGTTAAAATTTGAAGGGAACCAGGACTAGCAAAGTGTTTTTAAACGGAGGCTGTTAGGAAAGCTTGGTCTCCACTGGCCTTCTCCCACTATTCTTAGAGTGTTCAGTGTACATCAGCATCTGACAGGAGAGTCATGAAAACGCATCAACACAACTCTGTAACTAGCAAAAACTCTGAAAAATAATTCAGACTGCAGATCTCAGTGGCAGAGCGGTGGGTATATGTGTGTGGGCATGTAAAACACAAGTACTTCCATAACACAGGGAACTCCGCAGCTTGCAATTACCCTGAACATTCATGACATTAAGTGACAGGGCCTGTGTCTATGGAAAGCATCACTTGTATCTCCATATTGCAAAATTCAAAAGTGTGGGAGGAGAACTCCAAAGGTTTTTGTGTTAGTGGAGCATACCTGGTCTCTCATTTCCACACCCAGGTTTAGTAGAGCTACAGCTGCATGTCTGCTTTTCCCTGTATGTGTCTGCTCCTACCATTACAGAATCTCTCCCAGGTGAAAAGTGAGGACTTGTTTATGTGTCTGTATCTCTGTCTGCGGCCCATGAGGGCCGTCTGCACCGCACTTAAGCCATCAGTGGAGCACATGTACTGCAGCTATAACAAGTGCAAGATGCACTGACTTACTGTGTATCTGCAGGTTGTGTATACAACACATGCTTGTATTTCTGTTCAGGAAATCCCAGATAGAAATGTGGGAGCCCAATATATGACAGAATTCCTGTGTTTCCTGAGTTTATAAGCAACTTAATCCAGATGTTATAGCAACATTCTTCTGCTTGTAGGTGTGGTGCGCAGAACTTCAAATAGGAACTTGTTTTCAAGCAATAAACAGGAGGATTCAGTTACAGATTCTTGAAGCACAAAACCTTCCCGTTTCATCTACACCGCTGTGTTCAAGTAAGTTACGTCAGCTGTTTCATGCCTCCTGTCTAAAAGCATTTGTAACAGGTAAATTGCTGCTTAAATGGGTTGGCAATTCATAACATTCCTTACAAACCTCAGACTAACATATTGTGCAGTAGCTTTTCATTGCCAAGGCTTGTTTCCACAGATGTCTTGCTTGATTACATTTTGTTTGGTTTGAAGCTACGTGTTTATGTATTTTGGAAGATTTTTATCCCAATATTAATCCTGACATACAAGGGTATTAGCTTGCACTTGCTGTTTGGATACTGTGTTAATCAATTCAATATTATTGAATGTACTCTGTGTGACTAGTCAGGATAGCTATTGTACAGTTCTTTTGGCCAGACTTTTGGGAAATTGTTGCAATCTGAACCACACATGTGGATCTTGTCAGTTCCTCTTGGGGTGTGTTTGTGAGTAACCCTTGGTGTGCTCTGCCTTTTTCCCTCCCTTTTGTGCTAGGTTTCTTTGTGAAAGTTGGAATGTTTAGTACAGAAGGGCTGATCTGTAAGAAGAAGACTCGACTTCTGAAATCCACTAATGGGCAAGTGAAGTGGGGAGAAATGATGATTTTTCCCATTAGCCAAGCTGAACATGGAATTAGCTTTCTCATCAAACTCTACAGCAGAAGCTCAGTGAGAAGAAAACACTTCCTAGGACAGGTTGGTTTCTGCTAACTAGCATGATATCCTTTACTTAAAATCCAGTTCCACAGGTTTCTTGGTATGAGTTTTAAAATATTTTAAATAAGGTGGCATGTAGCAAAATAGTAAATTCTAATAAACTCTTCTGGCTGTAACTCAAGAAAGAACAGTTTGGGGCTCTTAAACATGCACTAACATCAGAATGGGAGTTGACATATGATTTTTCTTTTAAAAAGTAAACCTTAAGTAATTCTTGTGTGGAGTATTACTATGTGAAAGATTCCTTCCTATAGACAGACATACAGTTTCCTCCTGGCCTCTAGGCTTTCTAAAGAAAAAAACAGCACTCACAGGAGCTCTGCAGCGTACAATGTACTGCACAGAAAGGGGATGTGTTGGCTTAGCATACCAATACACTTACACACTGGTGTGTGTAAAAGGAAGTGTCAACAGTTACAATATCAGACTGCCTTCCTGGGTATAACAGTGCTGAAATCAATGCTCTAAATGTGTATGATCAAGTGATAACATAGCTGAACAAATGTAATTTTTTTTTTCAGCTAGAAATTCAGTAGTATCTCTTTGAGAGCATTTGTGTGATCATATTTATTTAACCAGCATCAAACTTGGTAGTCTCGTCTCTTCTTATTCTCTCTCCTCTTCCCCTTGTTGTTCTAACTGACCGTCATCCTGTCCCTTCCTTCTCTCCTTTTCTTGTTGGTATAGTGAGCCATAGCTGTTCTTAATGCTCCTTGCTTTCCCTGACCCGGCTAGATTTAGTAGCACGATTTTAATATATGCATAAATTAACAATGTAGAATTTATTTTGAGACCTCAACTGTAATGTCCCTTGTCAGATGAAGGGTTTTGCTGTCCGTAGGTACAGAGGATGGTACTGTCCCATTCTGGTGATGTTTCTTGCGCCTGCTGAAAATTTGCAGCTAAAGAAGATGCAGATGTGCCATAGAAATGATGTGCCAGCAAGAGTTAGTTGAAGTTCCTTCTTTTTATGGAGCCTCATGTCACATGTGTTCCATTTTTCTGTGATACCTGTTGGTGGCATTGGATTTGGAATAGGAAAAGAAAAAAATTGTTCTTTTTAGATGTGCTACCTTGGGGCAAAAATAACTGGGTATGATTTTGCAGTCACTTAGCAATATGTGAGGTGATCTCAATCTGACGAGTTACATTTAATCATGGATATTATTTTTAGGGAGAGGAAATGAGCTACTTCTGCTCATCAGAGGTTATTTGGAAAAGGTTATTTCAGCTTATGCAGGCAGACATTGCCACATAACACATGAAGACATAAAGGAAAAACGTACTTTGAGCAATTGGCTGGGTAGTTGGAAAAAGATGAATATAGCTGGATCTATTAACTTTGTTCTTCAGAGAATGATGTTTAATTGGATGCCTTTCTAAGCAGACAATACTTAGATTAGGCTGCTTTTACAGACATGTCTTTAATCATGAGTAAGATGTATGTTGAGTCTCAGTGGATGGAACATCAGCTGTCTGTGGTATTCAGGGAGACATTATTCTCACTTGTGGAGGACTCGGGCCTCAGCAGTGTCAGCTGAATCCACTTCATGGTGAAGGTTTCTGAGAAGCATTGGAAGGATTCATTCTTGGAAGACTTGAGGAAATAGAGTCCTGTAAATAATGATACGTACTTACATAAGCAGAATTATTTAGGCAATGGAGGCTGCTGCTAATGTTCAGGAGGGAAACTTCCTACTTGTACCTCATTTCCTCATTTAATGGCCACTATCCAGTAACTGAACACTGAGAAGAAACGGACTCTTTCTCCATGACCATGTGTGGTATGGGCATGGTATAACCTCTCTGGAATGCAGGTTTGGCCCTGTCTGTCGGAGTGTGCGACTTTAAACGCCCACGGAAAGGCTGGACAGTGAGCTGCGGATGCCAGGTGGCTTGGAGCCAACTGGGGTTTGACTGCAAAGACCCATCGCTGGCCCTGATGCGCCCCTGACCCCAGCACGTGCGTTTTAACAGAGCAAGGAATGCTCGACTTAAAACATTAAGTAGAGAAACATTAGTATGTAGTGAGTTCTCTAAACTATTTATTTAGAAGCTAAATTTAAACCCAGACTCCACGTGTTCCCAGCTGAAAGCCAAAATATGTTAGTCTTAACAGAACTGTATTTGTTGCTATTATGCTTTGGTCGCAGTCTACACATTGTATCTCATTCTACACTTCCATAGTGTTTATTTGGACCTAATAAAGGCTGGGACTCTGTGTTATATCAATAACTCAATTTTATTTTTCTTTTTGTTTCTTCCTGCAGATCTGTATAAGTCCTGATAGCAGTAACAGTGAAGCAGTAGAGCAGTGGAAAGATACTATTGCCAACCCTGAAAAAGTTGTTGTTAAATGGTACAGCATTGGTCCATCTTGAAGACTGGAGATGAAACTCAGAACTGATTTTTCTAGAAAGATATTCCTACGCTGTTTAAAATAGTATAAATGAAAAAAATATTGTCTACACAAGTTCTTCAGAAGGTCTCCACTGCATCACACCTTCATAGTAACTGGGAAAATGCAGTTTCACCAAGCGAAATGCTGGGTAAATACTATTAAGAAGATGACTTAGGAACTGGGGAAAGTACTCATTTGCTTTAAAAAAAATCGACCTTGAAAAATACATTTTTGACCCTTTTAGGCACCATAAAAGCACAGAAATCCACTCTTGGAGAGAAGCAGCTTGAATAATCAGCATCTCATTCACTAGTCGCTGACATTATCCTCATCTGCGATCTTGTCTTGGCCAGACTCCAAAGTCCATGGGAACCAGTCCGGCCAGTGGCTGGATCCCAGGTATTTCTGAGCCTCGGGGGTTGCACCCCTGTTGACACCATTTGATCAGAGTAACATGTGGGAAGGCTGTGGCTGTAGGAGGAGGCATGAAGGGAACCATGCGGTGAGGCAGTACCCAGTGGCTTTTCTTACCTCCATGTCTGATGCAGGCTTGTTCAGTACCCTGACCTGCCTGTAACCTGGTTTTCCCCCATCCTTCTCTTTAATCAGAGAGATGGAAAGAAAAGAGTTTTTCTGAATAACTGTGAACTTTGCAAGTGGGACCCTCCAGACTTGCTCTGTTTGAGTGAATTCTGATTGGAATCAATGGAATAATACAGAGGCAGCGGCCCTGCTTAGGATCAGGGCAAATATTTTTAGATAAATTACTTATATAGAATTCTTAGACGTAAACTACTTCCTATCTAATCAACAATGCTTTAGCATTTGCTTACATTGCTAAAAGCTAAACTAACATTTACAAAGGAGTAAGCAAATATTTACTGACATAAGTGCTTTTTGATGCTAATTAAGATGCAGCATAGTACGGGACTCAAACTTTGTTTTTAAACAAAGATGGGCTACTACTGCAGAAGCATTTGTTACATGTCTAGGATGCTGAAAAATTATGTGTGGGAGTATATTTTTGTTACTTGTTTCTAGCAAGAAGAAATTACCATATTTTTATTGCAAGTAATATTTTTCCTACAAAATTCTAAGATTATTTTTACTATTAGTCCCCATATTTTCAGGGGTTCATTCATAGTTATTTTTAAGGTGGGAAAATACCGTGTATATAATTGATAATATATACATCTAAAAGCAGAGACCTCCTTGCACAAATTTAACTACTGGAGTTAAAAATATATATTCAATTAAATCCACTGCTTACACATTTACTGTTGGCTGTCTGGACTGTACAAATGTATGTGTTTGCACAGATGCTGAATAATTTTCTCTTTTTTATAACTTGGATCCCATTCAAACATCTGACATGAACTAGAGTGGCAGTGAGAGCACTCACTGCTGAAAGGTATAGGAACAGTGGGGAGCAGAGAAAACATTAACAGAAAAGCACATTGTATTTATGCATAGAGCTCAGAGTATCTTTATTTTAACTTTTTTGACTTTGACTAAAGGTCAAGAAAAAATGGAATCTCTTAGATATTCTTTTTTAATCAGCTGTTAATCAAAGCTTTTAAAACTTCAAACATCCAGATTTTTTGTTGTCGAAATGTAATATTTTGAAAATGGGCAAACAAAAGGATTTTCCTAGGCTCTTATGTGCATTCTGCTTTTTGACCAGGTTTTATAAAAGAACTGAAAGTTTTTGCATGTTACTCAGAGAATGAACATCAGTTCTAGCTCTTACTGGCACCCTTTGCAAAGCTCCCAGTTGGCCCCAAGGACCTTGACGGACAGCGTTAACTTCCAGCCAGTTCCAGCACATGGGATGAGCCTGGCTTGTTGGGTAAAATGAAAAAAAGAACTGGATTGAGCTGATAGGCTTTGTGTATCTTTACTTGAATATGTGGATTTTTTTATTCATTGTAGCTGAATTGAAGTAAGCAGAAGTGCAAACTAACTGTTTTCCTTATGCAGAATGCTGCTGCATTTGATATAGAGGACAGGGAATATCCTCAGGGTTTTGGAGGATTTGATTACCATGAAAGTGGTTCTACAGAACCTTCCAACACAGTGGATAGTGTGTAAAATGAGCTTTTGGGGCTGTTTTAGGACACCTAGCCTTTTAAAAGCCTAGTTAGTAATGCCACCTTTTTCCTATGTTAATATTTCATCTATGTGTTTATAATAAAAGTTATGAATGGATTTTTTTTCAATTGTTTATACCCGTGTTTTCCAGCATCTCAAACTGAAGTTCAAATCTTACTGTTTCTCTGAGAAAATGCCATCTAAGGAGCTATGTCCCATGTAGCACTGCATGTAGGGGAGTTGACTGCGAACACACTGAGGAGCTTTGTAAGGGCTCTCTGTGCAAGATGCACACAGGTACTGGAGCGCTCGAGAATGTGCTCTGAGGCACCGCTTCATCCTCGGCCCCTTTCTGGGCATTGGGGTTTTCTGCATCTGTGTGTGTGTTCACATAAGAATTTAATGAATTATTAATAGTTGGCCAAAGGCAAGCACAGTGGAGCCAGTCCAGAGGAGGCCATGATGATAAGAGGGCTGGAGCACCTCTCCTATGAAGAAAGGCTGAGAGAGTTGGGGTTGTCCAGCCTGGAGAAGAGAAGGCTCCTAAAAGAGGCCTACAAGAAAGCTGAAGAGGGACTTTTTACAAGGGCTTGTAGTGCTAGGACAAGGGTAACAGCTTTAAACTGAAAGAGGGTAGATTTAGCTTACATGTAAGGAAGAATTCTTCACCATAAGGATCATGAGGCACCAGAACAGGCTCCCCAGGTGGGTTATGGATGCTCCATCCCTGGAAGTGTTCAAGGCGGGGCTGGACGGGGCTTTGAGCAACCTGGTTTAGTTGAAGATGTCCGTGCCCATGGCAGGGGGTTGGAACCAGATGATCTTTAGGGTCCCTTCCAACCCAAACCATTCTATGAAAATTGGAGTATTTAAGTTGCCTGTTGCCCAGATTCCTCAGTTTGTCCAGAGCACAACAGTGTTCTTGAGGAAACATGGTATTTCAGTTGTAGAAAGCAGAAAGTCCTTTATTTGTCCCACCACACAAGATGTGGCTTTGCTTGTTACTAGTCTCAGCTGACTCAATGCACACTCCATTTCTGAGAGGATGGCGGTTGTGCATTGGGTTGTCCATCTCTGTAGGTGCTCCAGTCTTGTCAAGCATAGCAGGGTAGAGAGGGAAACGGGTAATAAAGGGCTGCAATATGATGATGAGGCAGAGAAACTTATGTTGTACTGTTCTGGCTTCTTAAACAAACAAAACCAACCAAACAAAAACAGCAACAACAACAACAAAAAAAACAACACACAAAAAACCCACCACCAAACCACAAACCTGTATCCTACTTATGTCCTAATTACTGACTCCTGGGAGGAAAGCGGGACTTCTCTTTGCATTCACTACTGAGGAAAACCATCTAGGGATGGAGAGGACCTGCCCAGCTCAAGAACCAATAAGTACCCATTCATTGCATCAGCGTTTACCTTGCAAGAAGACCAAAGCTGTGCATCAAACACCGCATCATCACCTGAAAGTGTAGTCCACCTCCTCCTAATAAAACCTGCCAGGTAAAGGGTTTGTCCAGAGGATTGCTCTAGTGGTTGGAAAATAAAACTCTTCTGGAGGATGGGGGCTGCCAGTGAGTTAATCATGTGAGGTGATCTCCCTAAGAGGTGTTGCAGAGGAGGTATGGAATGGAGAATGACTATAAGCAAAAGTCTTTGTAGATTATTTTCTTCCAAGTGCATGTTGAGAAGACACTGGGGTGCATACACACTGACTGACCTGAACAGAATTGTGAAAGGTGGAAGATAATTTGTGGTGTAGTAGAATCAATTGGTTGCACACACTTACTAGCTGTCACATAAAGCATTTGTCATTGATGATTCATTGTGTCTAGAGCTTATCAATATGTCTGTTTTGTTAGACAACAGTCCCGAAGTAAAAACCACAAGACAAGGGGATACGTGTACGTTCCTAGCACCAGTCCTAGGGTACAACTGGCTTTAAAATTGAGTGTTCCAGCAGGTATTATTTCAATTTGAATGTCTTAAAAGGCCAGCTAGAAATCACCTCAGATGCCTTGCCTTTTAAGTGCAGAATGTTTTGCTTTACTGCTTAGTGACTGCCTCACTATAAATGCATGTGAGATTTTGGCTTCCAAATTCCACTCTTGGCTTATTTGAGACTAAGGCAGTTTTCCAGAAAAGGATGATGATGCATCATTTGAAGGCTGATCCACGATATAAATTAGCAAGGAACTTTATGTACTGCAGGATACATGCAAGAAGGAGAAAAGGTGTCTCAAACCATTCTTCTAATGGTGACAGCTGAATGCTGTCCCTTTAATGCACACTCAGCCACTTTTTGATTGTTAGATCCAAGTTCACTGTCATTGAAAATACTGTTATGAAAGCTGTTTTGTCAGTTCACTTAATTTATAGATATAAGGCACACATGGTTTATAGCTGGATTTGCTGTTGCTTGTAGTTAGTTGACTCAGCTTCTTATAACAATTTTGATGAAAGCAGCAAAGTTTCAGAAGCTGTACCAGTTTAATTTCAATCGACCCAAAATGGATGTAGGTGAACTGGCACAACAGTTATGATCTTACATTAATGTTATTCATACAGAGGTCTGTGCCTGCCTAGTTAGATATCAACCATAGACTAAACTTAATCAGATTTTCCAGAATATGTGTATATATTTTCACTGGTTAATCAAACAATTCTGTAATAAGTTTATTTATTTATGACTAATAACATCCTGTATTTAAATGAGGCCCACAAATTTAATTTTCAAGTCTTTACATCTCAATGGCACAGCATTCCTTTTAAGGAAAAAAATGTAAGATTCTAGCTCAAAAGAGCCCATCATCCAAAGATGAGTGGGTGTAACAGTTTGTAAACCACATTACCATAAAACATTACTTGGAAAATAATTGTATTTGAGTATCCCATCTCTTGTGATCACAACATAAATAGTGCCATATTGCTAAATCCATTAGACATCCCTGGTTTGTTCTTTTGTTGGCAGGACATTTGTATAAAACAAAAGGTAATTTTGTAAGCATCCAATTAAGCACATATGCTGTTTGGCTTGAAAACTGGCTGCCCGGTGGAGGTTGCTTTTTGAGTTATGAGTTGATTTTGCAGCCAAAGCATAAGGTCGTCTAGAAGCTGAGGGCAGGGTTGTCCTGCTTCTTCCTTTCATCCTGCCAACAGATGGATGACATGGGAGGGAGGCTACATGGTTGTGGAAAGCTTGGCATAAATGATGCTGGACATGATCTACCCTCCTTGTTTTCCCAGCTTCTGCTGTAAAATTACATCACCATGTAAATACAGCCTTGTACGTGATCTCATGCTTGGTGCATGGAAAAAGCCATCACTAAAACCGGCACCATGTTCCACAAACACTGCTCCAGCTGATTTACATTCTATTCTCTAGCTTGCACTGAGGGACAGCCCATCATCTCTCACAATCTATGGCAAAACTCCCCTTGTGTTCAGCAGAAGCAACTGGTCTTCAGACCTGTTTATTTCAGCATTGTGATGAGTTATCTAGCAAAAGGTTACATGCAGCTTAATTATTTTACACTTTTAAAACAGACAAACATCTATTTGGTGATGTGATGTCTGTAGAAAATGAATTTCATTGAAACTGGATCTGCATCTCTTAAACATAATGCAGTTCTTCCCATAGATTTCAGTGGCTTTGAAACAAATCCTGTATGCTGATTTCCCTCCCCACACCTCTCCCCCCCCCACACTATTTATGACACCACAACTTTTTCATTCCTTTTATTTGCCTATGGGCTGCCCTGTGCTCCCTCAGCATAAACAAGTCTTTAAATGATGTCTGCTTTTTGCCATTAACTTCCTGCTTCTCAAGTGATATTTCCCTTCTTCTTTATATACTGTTGGGACTAGCATTATACATCTTACTTTTGCTCTTTAAAGAACCAGCTACAAGCAGAAGGCTTTCAGTCCTAGGGCTTGGATCTCATGTCTGATGCTTCCCACTTCTGAGCCTCCTTTGCTCGCAGCTTTGATGATATGGTTCTTTTGGAGCTCCCTGAATGTGTTGTCTAATACCATTGAACACAACAATGGAACAAATCAGCCATGACTTCTCATGTGTGCCTGGGTATCTTCACTTGCCTTTCTCCTGCTCCAGAAATTACCATCAGAAATTATTTTGGGTGATGAGAAGGAGCAAGCTGTTTGTGTTTCTGACCTTCAAGGACAGTCTGGTTGCTCAACTGGCATTGTCTGTGCTGTGAGACAAAGAGGAAGAGTCATGAAAAGCCGCACCTCCGGTTGGAGGGAGGCTGCTGCCTCCTGTATTTATGATCTGGGAAACACATATCAGCCTGGGAACTGGAATCCCTTACCAGATGCCCAAAGGGAGGGGTTATCATACTGTACTTTTTATCCTTATCCTGCAAAATTCTCTGGAGCTCTGGAGCTCTGGAGCAGCCAAACAGGGAAATGTTCCATAGGAGGAACAGTATGGTTCACATATTTCTATGAAGCAGAGCACTGACTGAAAGATGTTGGGAGGCTTTGAAAAAATAAGTCATAGGAATGTACTTGTTAGTTTTAAATATAGCCAAGCTTTGTCACTTGTCATAGGAGAGGAGTGAATTCTTAGTTTGTGGTACATAGCAGAAGAAGAAAATGGCACGTACACACAAAACAGGGCTGGGTCTCCTCTGCATTAGTATTTGCTAGTCCTTCAAATGCTGAGGTGGAACTATTCACTTTTATCTGCCCCTTTTCCTGCAGTACGGACAGGTTGTGTGGGGCATTGTTAAGGGGAGGTCGTGAAGGAGGTAAAATAAAAGGAGCACTTTCGATTTGAAAACCACTGTTTTTCAAAGCAATGTATCGTGACTGTAACTATTGACAAAGCTTTTGTTTGACATGAGTTAAGATAGATGATTACGCATTTAGATATTTACTTAGGTTCTTTCAATACTTCCCTGGCATGAAACTGAATTCATCTTCTTCATATTTAAATAATGCTTCATTCTGCTGTGTTCATTGACCTTTGAGCTCTAGTCCTAATTATGCCTGAATTCCTATGGATTTGTCCCTTGTGGCTGATTGACTTCAGTGTGCAAAGCAGCACAGACCTTCCTGAATGTTTTTGCTGGAAATCAGGTACTTACAGAGCTTTCCTCCCAGAGGGATTCTCTGATTTCTAGCAAGAGGTGAGCTCAGGACAGCTATTCCCTCAGCTGGGAAACAGGGAGCTGGCTCTCCCTTGTCTACCTGAACATCGTTGGGCGGTGTTTGAAACCTTCAGAAACAGAATTATCTGTGACATATCTACTGTCAGTCAAATTCGGCTGCAATGACTAATGGGCTCAAAAATTACGGTGAGTGCTGGTGAGAATGAGAGAAAACAAGTTATGCTGCTTCAGTCCCCTGGGGCTCTGCTGTGTTCTCCTCTGCTCAGCCACTGGCCAGAGCAGCTTTTCAGATCATTGCTGATCACGGCTCCAGCAATACTAGTTCTCAAAGCAGCTCAAGGAGTTTCTCTGAGGACACATTTTTTAAAGCATGGATATTTTGGAACAGCATGCTATGGAGCTGGCTGCTTGCTGGGGTTTCACAGTAATGCAGTCTTAAAGACCTGGGTGAAGAGAGTTTTGATGTACTTTGAAATTACCATTGACAAAAAGGAGAAGCAGAGGTTTAATTAAGGTTAGTATGAAGAAATGTTTTAAAAGCTTCATTTATGAATAAAAAAGCAACCAGTAGTAGCAGACAACAAGTCCCCTTCTAATCTCCACTGTGTACATCTAATTAGGACTCCATTAAAGCTCACAGGCAAAAATATTGCATTTCTTAAACCACGAGCCTTGCTATGTTTAACTCAGTGCTGAGATTGAGAAGCTCTGTGTTCCACTGGCAAAGCGTTGACTTCAGCAGCTACAAACTGTCCTGAACCTTGGGCGCATGATCTGAGATTTCTAACCACTGTTTTCAGATCTACCCCATGACTTGTGCAGAACATCCAAAAAATTCAACAATGGAATCAGCTTAGTTTCAGGTGGTCTAACTTGCTTTCGGAGCACAAACCTCACTGAGAGTCGTGAGTCTGGGGACCTAGATTTACTGCACAAACATCCCCCAAAACCAGATAATTGGATGATGACTCAAACCTATAGTTTTAGTTTAGTTTAGTTTAGTTTAGTTTTGTTTTAAGAGCAGGACACATAAGCCCAAGGAATTCCAGATAAAACTGTTACAATCAAATCTGCATTAGTGATTAACATGACTGGATCAAGCTGATAAGCCTGTGTGGGGAACAAAGTGGGTCAGAATGTCCATGAAAGTAGGGAAAATTGGATAAATATAGAGAGAAAGGGCAACAAAAATCAGGATTGATACACTCCCCTAATTTCAAAGGCAAGGAAGTAGAGTCTTGGCGATGTTAGAGGCGCTTTAACCAAGCTCTTGTGCTAAGGTGAAGTAGATCCTGGGAGTAGAAGTGGATCTCTGAGGCTCTGATCTTTTGCTGTGATTTGTTAGACTTAGCTGTCTCTCCACATTACACACTTTGGAGACCAAATGCAACCCTGCTGATTGCCATTCTTTAGTGTATACAAATTGCATTGTATGTATAAATTAAAGCCTTAAGTGTGATGGATTAAAAAGTATACAACAATGGGATTTCTGGTATTAACTCTGCATGTAATGCCAAAATTCATAGAGAAAAAATGTATCATCAGTGTGGATTCAGTATTCTCTGTCTAGCAACACTGTTCCTTGCTGTGGGAGTAAAAATCCTACAAATACCCTTTTTGAAAAATACAGCAGGTGCTGATATTCTAGTCAAACTGAGCAGTATTTATGACATCCACTTGTTCTCAGCTACTTTATTTCCTCAGCACTTCGCTCCCTTTCCCTGCCCGCACCTCTCTTAGTTGCCTAAGAGACAAAGCACAGTCAAACACATCCAGCTGGTTTACTTCTTTTAATCAGCCCCTGGAAGGTCATCGGAATGACAAGTTTCTCTTGTGCTTTAGAAATGTATGTCAAACCTGTTTATAAATATCCCTTTGTATGAACAGATCAAAGCAGTAGCCTGGTCAACAAAAGCAAGGAGTGGATCAGCCACGCCAACAGCATCAATGCTTCAGCTGCACTTTTGGCAGAACAATATGAGTCCATTATCCAGGTGCAGATTCTCAGCTGGTGCAATGTAAACTGGACTGTGCGTTCGTTGATCTGTGCCAGTTCATCTTAGTTGGGGGTCTGGACACACAAACCACAGAAACTATAATCTTCTGCTAAAGAGTAAGAAGGTTGTGATTGCTGCTGTTCATCCCTTGGAGAGCTTCAGTAGGCTGCCCCAGGGTCTTGGAAAAGCATCGAGCGCTGCAAATACACTTTCAGCAGCTCACATGAAAATGGGAAAGAAGAATGTCCACCTGTAGTTTGGACTGATGCAGAGTTATTCTTTCATATTCTTTCAAATTCCTGGAGAGCCATGATTTGCTTTCTCAGTTTTAGTGTTTCCTGATTAAAATACAGCTTGATGATCAGCTAGTAACCCTTACCCATTTGCACCTACATGCCACAGTAAATAGTATTTTCTGATATGGCAGGCAAGAGGGAAGTAGAGGGGAGGAATGGTTGATCTTTGTCAACACTCCAATAAGTGTTTCTCTGAACTAGATGTCTGTGAGCTGCAAGCTACTTTAACCTTAACAGAAAAGGGTAAGATACTGGACTTGGAAAAAAAATGGACTAATTCAAGTCTTTGGCACTGATACCAAGTCTGTTTCTTCACAGGATGCAACAGAGATACTTCTTTCTTACCTTACAGAAGAGACCTAAATCAATAAAATACATCAAAATTGCTTATATTTGATGTTTTAATACATGTTCTAAAAAGCCTCTTCCAACTAAACTTTTATGGGTGTTACTAAAGTTCTTATGTTCTTACCTGTGTAACTAAATACCTCAAAGAGCTAAAACAGCAATGAATTTTTCAGACATTTGGTTTTTTGTTTGAGCTCCCTTGTTTTTGACTTTGGGCAATGCAAATAGATCGGCCGTATCTACTTGGACTGAGACTGAATTTCCTGCATGCAGTATTCATTCAATAACTAATTTTCTGTAGAGGATGTTTAAGAACTTCTTTTGTTGACTGATTTTGATCTAAAAATCTGAATGTATAGTTCATTTTAATATTGCATTGCCTGTTTATCTGCATTATGCCAAATAAAAATCATATAGGTTGTCAGAAGCAAAGGTGGCAAAACATTTACAGGAAGGGTAGGTCTTGAAGGATGTAGAACTGATTACTGAGTTGTAGTTCTAACAAGTTCAAATACAACTCTAGCTGATTATCCCTGGAAGCAGTTACATGTTTGAGGTTGTTCAACAGTCTTTGCAAAACAATGCAATGTTTTCAGTCCAAGGGTGTCTCCTTTGCTCAGAAGGTGTCCACTTCTGTTGAATGAAACAATGGGAAAGACAAGAATTAAACTGGGACTGTGAGCTTTTGGGTCAGGCTTGAGACACAGCAGAGACGCATCGAATGGCGAGTGGCTGCTATTCATGCTGTGGGCATTTTGTGCCAAATCAAAGGACTTTGTTCTCCAGCTCTGCTGCCAGTCATGGAACTTAAATCTTAATACATAATCTCTAATAAGCTTGCAAATGTTTCAATTAACTGGTTTTGTGCAGTACAGTGACTTCTGATTTCTGTGATCCTCAGTCTTTTAAAGAAGAGCCAACAACACATGCTTGGAAATGCATCAACTTAAGCAATTAGTCCGGTAGCCATCTCTGGGATTTAATGAGTTCCGCAGAGCCCAGCCTTATAGGTACTACAAGCACATAGTCACGCTGAGCTACACAGCAAATCCTCATTCCAAGGATAAAATTTTGATAATTTGGAACATTAAAAAATATTCACTAACAAGAATCTGAAATGTTCAGAATCTGCAACACATAAAGTTTGTAGTAATTTCAAAGCATGCCCAGGGAAGGAGGAGTCCAGAAATCCGGGAAGCCCGGCATTTGGGTGCTGCAGCCTCCTGGGAGCACATCTGACAATGCAGTGCTTGAGGCTTTTACGACTTCTTTATGGAGAAATGTTTTCTAATTAACGGAGATTAACTTAGGCTGTCTATGAAACTGTCTTACAAAAAAGGATGTAACTACATGTGAAAATGAAAACTGCAAAAGTCATAATTTTAGTAAGAGAAAGTGAAGTACATTACAATCCTTTAATTTGGAGGAGTTCGTTGAAGCCCTAAGAAGAGACAAAACCATACCTGGAAACTAAGATAAGAAACTCTGACGCTACAAACGCTACAATTAATTTATGATGAAACCACTGGACTTTGCAAAGCAGTGGTAGTTGTCCAGCTCACAGTAGCTCCTGCAGAATTATTAAAGCTATTACAGAATGTGTGTAATAGGCAATCCATGATACAAGGAGAAAAGAAGGCTAAAGAATAAAGGCACGCACCCCTAATGAATAGGTCATAGGAAAAAAAAAAACAACATGGCGATTCCCCATGCTGGAGCAAATGGCACAAGCAAAGTTAATGCTCTGGATTTCAATGAAGATTCAAAACCTGCAGTAGCTTGGACAACCACACAGGAGTTTCCTCGTGTCAGCACCGTGTGAACAGATGAAGACACTGTCATTGCTACCACGAAGAAATTCTTCATGGGGAAAGGATCAGGGGGCCATGTTGGGACAGGGAAAGCACGTGGTCCTCCTGACAGCACACTGGTTACTGGCTGCTATTGAACAGAGTCACAGAGGGAAAGCTGAGAAACTAATGGGACTGTGTTTGCGTTGGAAACACATTCAGCTGCCTGGATGTCAGTTAGAGCCAGAGATGGCAGAGAGGAAAAACCCTAATATTCTGGAGTTCTGAGACCTGCCGCTTACTTGGCATCATACATAGATTTACATACACACAAACATATATCCAGACACACAGACTGAGAGACAAATGGTCTTGGCAGCAGCATCGTAAGAAGTGATCCTGTTGTTGAGTGAGCTTATTAACTGTGAGTAGAAATAAGCCAGCCAAAAAAGGTGACACTTTCTTCAAATCCCACACAGCACATTTTGCCCAGAGAGCCAGAATTCATATAATGTCCCTCCGTGAAGCTGGCATCTTTCTCTATAAATATCAAGCTGGCAGCCATTCAGTTCAAGACTCAGAGTTCCTGCAAGCCTGTGCTGAGGACTTCCACAGAAATGGCTGTCCAGCACTTTGGCAGCAGATCCTTTTATGATATCAGTTGTAAATGTAGAAAGAAGGTGCAAAATAATGTGAACTGCTAAGGGGGCACAGCTCTGTACCTTGTTTGTAGTGTCATGTATGGAGACACTATAGACTTGGCCAACTATCACACCAAAAGGAAGACACGTCTTGGTACCACCATCCCAGCCACTGGGGTATGATACCATGGCACTGATTCTTGGTATTTCATACTATTTTGAGCGTGCAGTCATGTCAGGGATAATATTCCAAGGTGCTGAGGTTAATTGCTTAACCACTGTTTACCCAGGCTGATTGCAGGCCTCCCAAATTACATTTACTTTAAAAACATTGAAACATTTCCTGACGTCTGCAATAAATTAGCCTGCTGTTGGGACTTACAGGAAGGGGGTGGTAAAGGCAAAAGTATAGCACAGTAATTTCTGGAAGTTCATACTGAAAGCAGAAATGGACACAGTGCACAATTTCAGAGGGTGACTGGTACATTGTGCTTCAAGAAAAGATATTTGAACTGGCAATGTATTACTGTTGCACAGAAGGGAAATACAATCCTGAGACCAAGAGTTTCGCACAGATGACACGGAGCTATGCATTGCTTCACTTGGTGCTGGGAAAGCGCCAGCTGCAGGACGGTTTCAAGCTGTAGTCGTCATCTTTCAAGGCAGACACAGACAAAATGGGAGAGCTTTGAGGAAATGACAACACAGAAAAAAATCTGACCTGTGAGTAAGGACTAAAGGTACTGGGTTGTTTAAAATGGAAAAGAGGAGCATGGAGCTAAAATTCAAATATTCTGACATGCAAAAGTTTGTTGAAAAAGAGGACAGAGAATGATTGTTCTCTATGTCTGCTAGGGATGAACTGAATACTCACGTCATCACAGATGACAGGGAAGTTTTGGCTAGAAAATACCTGCTTCAATTGTTTAGCAACCTGTTAATGTCTCTGTGAAATACTGAAGCAAGAAGAATGTGCTTAGATGAGACCTGTGTATCTTCAACATTTGATTATTGCGGAAGATGAATGCTAAGGTGGTTTTCTTCTTTAGTTTGCCGCTGGCAGCGGAGTCTTTAAAAAACAGTTCTTACCAGCAGCCCAGAAATGACATATGGAAAGTTTTTAGTGACATTAAAATAATTTCTCTTTTCATCTGGCTTTCATGAAAGTTTGGCAGTTCTCAGAATTAAAACTGACAAGAAGTTAATTTTGTAAAGGGAATGTGAAGCACTTACCTCATTTATGATGAGGAAATAACCTTACATAATTCACTCATTGGGTAGATATGTATTTCTGACACAGTAATGGTCCACTATAATGTTAGTAGTACCATAAAGCACAACTTTCAGCAAACACAGCATCTCTCTCTTTTGTTTAATCCATTAATTCCTTCTTGTCTGCTCTAACCCTATGCATTGTTTTGTAAAAGCTTTCCATTACATCAGGTATGAGCAAAGAGCTAAAACAAAGGTTCATTGACTTCCTCAGCCAGGGGCCTCATCACCTGCTCCTGGGGCACCGTCATTGCAAGGGGTGTGTCAAGTGCACACGGGCTTCCCAGTCAGGCCACCCGCCACAAATCAGGGATTAAAAGTGCCATTGAAAAGGCTTAGCAAATGCTGGTTTGATCTTATTTTGGAAGCTCCCTTAGTGATTTTCACTCTCCAAGCCCACCTTCATCAGTTGAGATATTAACAGTGACATTTAATCAAACAGGATAAAGATGCCTGCAATAAAATCACGGTGGTAGACAACGGGGGTGGAATTTGTTCCACTTTTCTCTCCTGGAAACAACAAGGACCATACTGAAATAGAGAAAATGCTTTTAATTTGTTTATTTTCTTTTTAAGTCACATGGTACCATCAGTTTCTTTTTGACTTAGCAGCTGGAATCTGATATTCTGTCTATGGGGATGGCAATGATTTGGTTAGAGTGAAGAGCTATGTTAATAATGTGGAGCAAAACACTGGCAGCAAGAAAATATATTCTGGTCTTGGTTTAAACCTGGATTTGCCTTAATATGGTGAACTGGTGGCTGCAGGAACTTGAATGTGTTTTGACTTATTAACATGAAAGCGGTAATCATTAAAAAAAACCCCACGCTATAGGAATAGCACACATGCATGAGATTAAGTTTAAGAAGGTAGCTTTGGCTTGATCTTCTCTAACGTTACTGTAACAGATAGTTGGAAACTCAATTGGCGCTGCTGAAGACCTTTAAAATTAATGTGTCTACATTTCAGCTCCGACCTATCTGCATTTATAGCAGTCTGTATTTCCAGATGAAACTGATGAAGCACATTTCTTCTGCGTTCACTCATATTTGTTAAGAGTTTGACGCACAAACAGCTCTTTGCTGATTCCTGAATGAGTCCAGGTACAACAGGACCAGGCCTACCATGTCTTATGTTGATTTTCTGATTATGGTATTTTATTACACTTAATTTACACACTGAAACCATTCCATTTTTTCTTTTACAGAGCTTCCTGTTGGCACCATGACATTGTGTGAATGGCATATAATCTTGACTCCTTTTGCACTATCGAGTGGTCTAATGCCAACTTTTTGTTTAAAAAGGGTGTGAAAGGATTTGACCTATGAGAAAATGATGCTAAACATTAACTGTGACATCGTTTGAGCACCTGCCTCATGAATAACCCCGGATACTCTCACAGATGCAGAGCAGAATAGAATAGAAACACATTAATCAAATTCAGCAAGAATTCTGCCATAAAATTCCATTTGGCCTTTCTGTCTTTAGTTTATAACTTTAAAAAAAGTTTTGTTCTTGTTTGATGAACAAAGAATTTTTAGCTGATACTGAATACCTAATTACTATACACTGTATGCTCTGGACAAAAGCCAACTATGATAACCATTCTTCGCCTTGGTAAGCTTCTAATTTTGTAAGATGCCTAATGTGGTTATCTATTTCCCATCTCCAGTTGCTGTGCAGCATTGCCAGGTGCTCTTACAACACCTCTGATTTACTTCTGCTTGGCCCATATTATGAGTTTTCCTCTGGGCACAGAAAGCTTTTAAAATGCGCAGGTTGTGTTACAGCAATAAAAGGATCACAATAGAAATAATGAATGGAGATTTTTACAGATGAAAATGACTATGCAGAAGATCTTCTTTATTTTCTAATTACTTAGACCTTCTGCCTTGAAATTATTATTTATTTAAATAAATATGTGAATGGCTGTAAGTGATTCCAAGGTTTGCATGTGAAGCACTGCATGAAAAAGGGAACAGAATTAAGTGACTTAGTGGAGTACTTATTGCCATGTTCTCTTCAGAAGCTGTTGCCTTGCACAATAAACAAAATACTATTATTCAGTTCCACTGCTATTTTTCTGTAAAATTCTTAGGTCTTCAGGTAATGTCTCAATGTGAAAAGCTCTGCCTTTTCATCCAGTCATTATTGCACATATTTCCTCTAAGTGTTTCTTTGTGTATAGGTGAGGGGAAGAAAGAGAATTGCACCCGAACCTGCAAGTCTTTGGTTTTAAAATATTATATCCCATTCAAATAAACTTTAATGATGATACCAATGGAGCTGAAAATATACTCTGAGGAGTGCAATAGAAAGGACTAACTACATCTCACCAAATTCAGTCACTGTAGACAGAGCTGGGGAGGTCAAAAAACAGACCAAAAATACATGGTAACTGAATGGGGATTTTGGCATTTCACAGTAAATGAAAACTCCTGTAGTAGAACTGCCCTCTTGGAATACAGCTTCCACAGCTTCCGTGGTTGAACTTACCTTCAGCTGAGTAACTGCTGTGTTTGTCTTACTCTGTCAGTGAGACAGAGGAAGGTGGTCCTTATACTCCCTTGAAATGCTGTGTACGAGCCAATTTAAGAAAGCAGTTTTTCTATGTGGCTAGTGGCCCTTTGAAACCAATGGAGTTCCTTTTGAAAAGGAACTTCTAATGCTATGGCGTTCCTAAGGAAACTATATTTTGTATTATGACATTACGGAACCATCATTAATTTTATGCATTTTCTTGACAAACTATTCACTGCGCCAGATACATTCCACAAGGACTGAATAAGAAAGAAGCAAAAGACTTAAGAATAAGCCGTGCCCAAGTGAATACGGGATAGTAGAAAGCTGATGTGTGCTCTTTGTCTGTGCGAGTTTACACATTTGGTTTATGTGTATTTACATCTATATAGAGGTAACTGTAGAGGAAACTGGTTGAAGTACCACAACATAGTTGTGTACAGAGGAAGGCTCAGGGAAAAACAGAGAAGCCCAAAATGTAGCAGGCAGTTGACATATCAGCAGTAGAGCTTGGTTAGACATTATGCTGTTCTGGCAATGCCAAGTGTCCTGTTTCTGCCTGGGATAGAGTTAATTTGTTTCCTAGTAGCTGGTATAGTGCTGTATTTTGGATTCAGAATGAGAATTATGTTGATAACACACTGATATTTTAGTTGTTGCTAAGCAGTCAAGGACTTCTCAGCTTCTCATGGCATGACAGGTGCACAAGAAGCTGGGGAGGGCACAGCCAGGACAGCTGATCCCAAAGGGCCAAGGGATATTCCAGACCACATGATGTCATGCTTGGTATACACTTTGGGAAAGAAGAAGGAAGTGGGGGACATCCAAGGTTATGGCTTTGTCTTCCCAAGTAACTGCCACACATGATGGAGCCCTGCTATCCTGGAGATGGCTGAACACCTGCCTGCCCATGGGGCAGAGTGGTGGAGTGGTGAATGAATTCCTTATTTTGCTTTGATTGTGTGTGCGGCTTTTGCTTTCTTTATTAAACCATTCTTACCCCAAGCCACGAGTTTTCTCACTTCTACTCTCCAATTCTCTCCTCCATCCCACTGGGGGGTGCATAAGCAAGTGCTGTGTGGTGCTTAGTTGCCAGCTGGGCTTAAACCACAACACCAAATATTTCTGAAAACTATTTGATTATTCAGTGCACTCTGGCTGCTTTAAGATGCTCTGGAGTAAATCAAACCAAATATGACTTTTTTTCAGAACTATCAAGTTGCAGTATGACATGGCAGAGACTAAAGTAATTTTCATGCTCGAATAATATATTTTCCCTATCTTTAATGTGCTAGATTTTAATTAACCTTAATTCTGAGTTTCCTAGGTTTATCATGTTTAGTTTAAGAATAATAACAATATCACTCTAAAGTCATCTGGAAAAAATTGTCTGGATTTTGCTCTACATTATGAAATCCATTTTCAAGTAGTTTTTCAGGGAATTTAACTCCCAGCATTGGCTGAAACAGTTTTGGTGGAAAATTAGATCTTTATTAAATGCACATTTTTAAACAAAAAGCCTGCTTTCTGTGTAAAACCCTGTTTTCTTTTAAATTAACTAATTAAATACTCAGAACTAGTATTTTAGCCAAAAGCTGAAAAGCCTCACTTTGGAAACACTCCCATCTCTTCCCATGGGAGTTGCAGCTGAAATGTCTAGTTGTCGTCTATTAGGACTTGCTCTCTCTGAGGAGGCTGCAACTCCAAGGAAGCACTGCAGCCATCCACAAGACAGAAGACTGACAGACAGAGTCACAAGCCAAACCTGCACCCCCAGTTACAGCTCCCAGGACCCAGCAGGATGACATTTTCTAGACTAAGGCTTTTGGAACTTGCAGAGAATGGCTGGAAATGTGACTTTCTCTTGTGTTCCAAGTTTCAACACCCTTTCTGCTATATAAAATTTCCAAAAGCAGTGGAAAAAAACTACTGTCAGCTTGTCTTCCTCCTTGCTGCTCAGAAACCAGCACTATTCATCTATCTAAACATGAGAATTCTAAAAGGTTTTGATGTGGTGGGTGTTTGGCACCTGGTAGTGCTGGTCACACTATCTTCCTGTCATCTGACAGTTAACTTAAATCATGTTATACCCAGTGTCTCTAAATGTGTTTGTATATACCCATTTTAGACTTTATATAATCCTTAACAATATTGTAAAAGAAAGTTCACCCACAAAATACCCATCCACATAGCTTAATAAACAGCCTTATCTCCATTTACATTAGGTTTCCAGTCTTTGCCATTCAACATATGGTTTCACTTTGCAAGAGGAGACTTACAGTAAACTGCAGCGTTAGTAGGCTGATAAATGCTGTAATTCATAACAGTACGTCAGTTTGAGGAAGATTTCCCATGTCTAGTACATGCTTAAGGGCTTTCTAAAATATGAACTTTATATATTTCAACACCGAGTACTGTACATAGGGAAAAAAATGATGGTTCTTGTCCACCCCTCCAAGAATTTTAGCTTTCCATTTTTTGCACAAGTATATGCTGGTGTTTACAGAGATGCTAACCTCAAGATCCTTTGTACTTAAGAGGCAAATGGGATCTTAATTCTACCTCAATGCACCTGAGATTGTTGCTCTTATGATGTAGCACATTACAAGTTCTGAATAGTGTAATTCACATTTTGTAATGCAAGGTGGTGGGATCACCAGGTCCCATGCTGGGTGCTGTAAAGTTTCTAAAAACCTGTTGGGCCTGCCTGTATGTATGAAACATTTTGCTTGGAGGTCACCTGAGGTGCAGAAGTGACAGAGGTTCTTGCAGATTTTGAGGTTCTTTGCAATCTTTCTTTCTTTCTTTCTTTCTTTCTTTCTTTCTTTCTTTCTTTCTTTCTTTCTTTCTCTCTTTCTCTCTTTCTCTCTTCTCTCTTTCTCTCTTTCTCTCTTTCTCTCTTTCTCTCTTTCTCTCTTTCTCTCTTTCTCTCTTTCTCTCTTTCTCTCTTTCTCTCTTTCTCTCTTTCTCTCTCTCTTTCTCTCTCTCTTTCTCTCTCTTTTTCTCTCTCTCTTCTCTCTCTCTCTCTCTCTCTCTCTCTCTTTCTCTCTCTCTCTCTCTCTCTCTTTCTCTCTCTCTCTCTCTCTTTCTCTCTCTCTTTCTCTCTTTCTCTCTCTTCCTTCCTTCCTTCCTTCCTTCCTTCCTTCCTTCCTTCCTTCCTTCCTTCCTTCCTTCCTTCCTTCCTTCCCTTTTTCTTTCTTTTTCTTTTTCTTTTTCTTTTTCTTTTTCTTTTTCTTTTTCTTTTTCTTTTTCTTTTTCTTTTTCTTTTTCTTTTTCTTTTTCTTTTTCTTTTTCTTTTTCTTTTCTTTTCTTTTTCTTTTCTTTTTCTTTTTCTTTTTTTCTCTTGCTTGCTTGCTTGCTTGAAGCAGCAGAGTTGGACATCACCAGAACGTGTACATCATTAACAGGTGAGGAAGCCAGTTCCCAGTTGAACCATTAGTGTCTGTTGCCCAGCAGTGAAACACCAGCAGTGAAACAGATCACTGCAGTCAGACTATTTCTTTGATTGTGGTAGTTGTGGCTGCATCTACACAGCCCCAAATGGAGGCAAACCACATGCCCCCTTGAAAAAACAAGGCTAGGGCAAGTCGATGCCCAGTGTTTTGTTCTTGTAGACTCCAGTCTGCAAACAAATGCTCCCAGAAGAACGTGCTCAGGTAAGACATACATAGAGTGGGATGAAGACTAATGACATTGTAGAGGTTGGAGACTGCCAGGTGAAGTACTGCCATGACCTGTAAACATGGGAAAGGATTAATGTCATATCAACATGCTGACACAGAAGGTTTATGACTAAGTTCATCCCCGTGTTTGAAATGCAAACTTGCACCCATCAGAAGGGCATGCAAAGGGGCCACTAGCAGTGCCTGGAGCCAGAAATTTCCAGGTTCTGCTCTCACAGACTTGGCAGTTGGAAAAGACAGATTCTGTAGATGTAACAGATGTAAGGCAGGAGAAAATGAGAATAGAAAATCCAGGTACCCCTTCCCTGAGTGGTATTAAATGGTAAATCTAGCAGAAATCATCAGCCTACCCCTGGTGTTGGATGCAACGACCTGTGCTTCAGGGTAGCAAGTCCTGGATCATTTGGCAAAAGAAAGAACCAAACTGACCAAGCTTTTCATCAACCTTATCGCATTATTAAAAATAGATACATTTTCCAACACCTTCAGGCAGATAAGGTCACAATGCAAATGCTGATCCTGAAGGTATATGCCAAAGAAATGCTGCATTTGGGGCTGTTCCAGCCTTGGGAAACAAACAATTCCCCATGTAATTGCCATTGTTGCTGGTTTTGCCCATGGGTCCATAAGGGCACTGAGAGGCTTTTTCTTTCATGTCCCCAAATCAAAGCTTTAACAACTAACAGTGGAGACATTTGGATTTCCAGATATGACAGCATGAACAGTTTCTGCCTCAACTCCCAACAAGTGAACACTATAACCCATTCTGGTGTCAGGCTTTAGCGTGATGAAGTGCTGGAATGGGGGGAGAAGGCAAGGCACCTGGAAATACCCCAATTTCCCAAGTGACACTGGCATGTTCCTTTTGTGACTGACCGATATGAAAGGTGCTTTAATAACACCCTTTGATTTTATTTCCATTCAGCCTAGATAGAGGTGCGGCTATTTCTCAGGAGAAAACAGCTCATTTCTTATCTGTATGAGCCATTATATTGCTTCCTGCTTAATTAGTGTGTCATCCATTAACAAGATTGAGAATGTCACTTGCAGCTACTGATGACTTTTCTACAATTCACAACAAAGTATAGATTTTACAACCAACTCAGTTAAATACAGCTCTAATAAGCCATAAGCTCAGTGTCTCAGATACACGAGAGGAAACAGACAGATGTTGCTGCTGACAAGGCAGCAACATATATAGCCTGTATTATACTTCAGTTGGAAGATATTTCTATGAGAAAACAGTGGGAAGGCCTAGCATGACAATGGACTGAAGCATATCTACTGGGTAATTTGTTTATATGAGTCTGCAGGAAAAACTGCTCAGTATGTAGACCTGATCCTGGACCCCAAAGCGCTAACTTGAAGCAACATTTCAGCTGGTGCTACTGAGAGATACAATCCCAGAAACAACCTAATCATCAAGAACATAAATAAAATCAAGCTTGGTCAATTCTGCCTTTCGAAGAGCAACTTGAGCAGTTAATCGAAGGAAGTAGCTCATCAGAGGAAGCAGGTTGTCCTGGGTCACAAACTCCTGAAAGACACATCTCTTTGAGTGAGATCAGCAATGAATACTAACTTTGAAACCTGCAGGGAAAAATGTAAACAACCCACTGAGATGCAGAGGTCAAGTTCACCCTCCTAGTGTTACTAGTTTTGGCTGGCTATGGACTGAGGAAGCGGACACACTTGGTTCATATTTCCATGATTGTCTTTGCAATCATAAAAATAGTATTTATTTTTCTTTTTTCTTTTTTTTCCTAGTAGATTTTACAGCAGTTCATAGATTTTATGTCAAATTCTACATCATGAAAACTGAGATACAGCTGAATAAATGAGCAGAAGTTTGGTACAGACCAAGGACTGCTTAAGTGCTTCTCTGTTTTTCACTTTGCAGTGCACAATGAAAACCAGTCTCAAAGGACCAGCAATTTAATAGGACCATGTAAAAAGATCATACGAATGAATAGGTCTTTGTGAACTAAGTAAACTTGAATAACTTTGGGGTTTTTTCTCACTCCAGGATCTTTTGTTTGTTCCATTTGGCTGTTTATGACTCCTTTGGCCATTGACAGATGGATTTTGGTTCCTCCTTCCACATACACCCAACATTCTCTGTTGAAGTTTAGCCAGAGGAGATCAGATGTTCAAGAAGTAGGATCAGTGCTGTCACATTCATTTCCTGCAGCAATAGTGTCTTCAGTTGACCAACATTTAAGCTTTCTCACAGTTCTTTCCTGTTCAGTTGCAAACCTGTTTAACCTGTAACCAGTCCAAAGTTGCTGCTTATAGAAGGGACAGACTTAGAGGCTTATGCAGGTAGTCATCCTACCAGGCCAGCTTAATCAAATTATTTAGCAACCATTGAGACGAATGCCCCTATTCATATGCTGGAAATACATTCTACATGTTTTACAAAAGCCAGGCTATATGCATGGTGCCTTTCAGGACTAATATCTGCATGACTGTACCATGACAAATGAAGACAAACATTTTAGACATTGAAATGTAGCACAGGTTTGTGATGCGGAAGTCTTCTCCAAATAAGGTAAATGGCACACATTGGTTACAGAATTCCTAAACATTCCCACAGTGAGCAAATAAGAAGTGAAGAGTTATATTTGCATACCTTAATTTTTTAATTTTCATGGGTTTCTAGCAAAAACATTTGCTTAAAATTGGATCACGTTTCCTGAAACTTTTGCAAATCCGTATGAGTGGTTTTGTGCTTTTGCTTTTTTTTTGTAGTCTCAGATTTCAACATCAATTTTTCCCATGGTTATGTTCAACACCATTCTCTAAACAGTCTGGTATTGCCTGAAGTGTGGTTTGACACAATGGCTTTAGTTAGGAGATGTAGATTTGGGGTGTTTGATTTTGTCTTTTAGTTTGTCAATAACTAAGCAAATGCACTGAGACTGTAGCTTATTACAGGCACTACATAATAGACAATCATATTTGCCTTTTCTTTTGTATTACCCAGCTCTGTTTATTTCTGTTTTCTACAAGCACTCTGAGCTGGCACCATCGTTTCTCCCTGTGTATGTGAGCATTACTTCACAGAGGCCCTGACTCACTTCTGAAGCTTTTAAGTATCTAATAAAACATTAACATGAAAAAAAATAAAAGCAGCATTTTTTATTTAAACTCCTGGTCAGGACACATATTCTGACAGTAATTCCACTCAGCATCTATCTTAAATACTGAAGTGGAGCTAATTAAAACCCTGCTTGTCCTCAGAAATGTCTCTTTTGCCGTTATGTGTGGATAAAGACACATTGGCTTTTCAGTTTGGTGGCCAAACTAAACAAATGGAAAACTGTTTTGGTTTGGGTAGAACTGAAAACATTTTAGTCAACCCAAAACAAAAGGGTTTTTTTAAATTATTATTTCTTGCTATGCATTGTCTGGAAAATCAAATTTAAAATTAAAATGCAATTTTAAAACTATAGGCTTGTCCTGAGTTTGCAGCAACAAAACACTTCAGCATTTCATTTTCAGGTCTGGAGAAAACATTTTTACTAGTGGCATCTGACCTTGTTAATAATTATGTTTTGAAAGCATGTTTTTCAGAAAATCTAGTATTTGCCAAGTATAGGGCTCCCTATTCTGCTGAGAATATGGGTCAGCACATTTTCTGTTTCTTTTAAGGAACGTTGGATTGTAAGAGGGGAAAAGCCATTTAATTTTTCTCATGACACCAACAGGAACTCCCTGTAATTCCACTTTCTTGCCTTCTGTTGAGGGGATTATTTTTAAATTCAGTTTTGACTCTATTGCCTGTCTTCCCACACACGCACGTCCAGGCAGCTCCTTCTGCTCAGAACCAGTTTCACCGGGGCCGCGCTTCAAACCCTCCGCGCCGGCAGCTCCTCCCAGCCGTTGGCTCTGCCCGTTAACTGAACGAAATGCCTTCACCGGCATTCTTTCGCACTCTCAGAAGCAATTAACCGCCAGCTCGCCTAACAGTTGTTATTTCTGCAGCCGGTGCTTGTCCCCGGCCTTGTGGGTCCCCACAAGCGGGCAGACAAGATGGCGCCCGTCATACAGCGGCGGCCGCAGGCTGCGCTCTTCCCCCGCTGCCTCCCTTCAGAAGATCGTAGTCTTCATCTCTTCTGCCACGCAGTGGCTACTGCGGAGAACTGCCCGATAACCATGTGGCAAACTCTGATAAATCGTGAGATTTGAGGGAAGGTTTAATTCCCTCCTTCAGCCCCGTTTCGGTCAGTTCGAGCTGCCCCCTTCCCCAGCCATGGCTCCATCCCTGTGCTTGCACATCTACACACCCCAATACTTTTCCCAGGCTCTTTCCGAGCTCCTCAAATGTTCTTTCCTTTTTAGCGGGGAAAAATGAACAAAACCAGTAACAAGTTTGATTTATTCTAACACTGTTATTATCTTGTAAACTGATCATTTGAAAATAGGGCCGTACTGGAATCTGCGATGCTGATGCCGTTCTGAGGTGGCAGGGCCAGTCGTTGCCACCAAAACACAAGGTGCAACAGGACTGTTTAACCCACCTCCACGATCACGGGGGTTATGTGTCCCCTGGGACCTGAGCTAATGTCCCAGACCGTTGCTGAGCAGCACTGGATTGTGCAGACACACCAAATTGCTCATTAGCTCCAGCCTCTTATATGGAGAACTCTGCCGAATCACACAGGCACCATGTTAGATGCTGCCAAAGTTGAAACCGGAGACAACCACTATTAGTGAGTTGGAGACCAATGAAAGCAATTCCAGTAGGTAAGGAAGTAGCCCTGTATCCTCTTACAGTTTATTTGAAGGGAAGTATGTCTTCTCAAACTGGTTTGGCAATTTCAGCACACGTTACTATCTGCACTCAGGTGAGGGAACCTGCTGCTTTCTTCATTGTGGAAGGTTTGAATAAGCTGCTAGTAGGGAGCCTCTTCTGATTGATACTTCACAGAAATGGATTTATGGTGTCTGCAGAGTCTCTGGTAAGGAGTGCACTGGAGTAAGGAGCCATCTGATGCATTTGTCTGATGAGCTGGAAACACATGGATTTCACCACAATTCTGACTCCCCTCAGAACGGACAGAGATTGTGAAGTGTTTCTCTTTACCAGCCCAGCTTATCTTCATAAAAGAGTTACATGTAGAGATTACATTAGGCTAGGTCAGATTTATAGCATTAGCCAAGAAGGTTTTGAAACCACTGTCTTGCCTTCCACCCCATTGCTGATACTACTTGGCAGAATGAATTCCTGATCTTCCTTGAAGAGAAGCTCTCTCCATTTAAGGTTATAAAATATACAGTCAGGATGGTATTACTTTTCATTTATACCGTCCAATAAAAGTTCAGTTTAAAAATATGGCCGTTATGCCATTTCATTTGCTGAAAAAGTTGAGTTTCCATGTTACTAGAAAAGGAAAAATGATGTTGATGCACTTCCAATAATTCACATACACATGTGCAAAACAGCTGGCTTCTGGGTTGGCTGACTGACCTCTCCATCCTTCTAGAATCCAGGCTGACAAGAGAGACATTTTCAATCATTTTTATCCTTGCAATATTCATGTAGAGCCTATGAGACTCTCTCTTCAGGTATTACTCCCTGAGCATTATTATTCTTATTGTATATTACTGAGGAGTCTGATTCGTTGTTCATTGAAGCCAATGGCAAATTCTCCCTTCAGTGACCTAGTGGTCACAGGTGAGGGCCGGGCAGGGAGCAGGCCCCTGTTCTTCCAAGTTCCAGCCAAAGACACACCAAAAAAGGCAATACCTCTCCCAGAGAACTTAAAATCTAAGATAAAAGATAATAGTAGTCTGCTATTTCCTGCCGTTCCTAATGAACAGTTTTGAGCGTTCATAAATTTTGAGGACTTCACTTCAATAAAATTCTTCAGTTTTAACATAACTGTGCCAATGTAGTTCATCTGGGACATCCTGAAACTTTCTCTCCCCCATCTAACGACTGATATTTCAGTGTTGGTTGAGAGACACATATTAGCACTAGAATGAACTTTGGGAAAATATTTCTTTTTAAATGGATGCACTCAGCCAAGCACTTTCTGTGTTGCCTCTGCTAATTCTGGAGCTAAGTGTATTTGAATAGAAATCTATCTTCTTAACCTTTGTTTTCTCATTTGGCTGAGTCTACAGTGATCCTGTGTTCTATGTTTGCAAAATGAGATTTGCTGCTACAGATTTATTGCAGGGTCAAGTACAATGAAAAAATAGGTTGAGAGAAAGCCAAGGCCTTCTTTAAACACAGATGTCTTAAATATTACAGATGTCATCCATGTTTAGCAAATAGGGTGGGGGGCTGGATAGCTGATGAGATTGATGATGAGTGATCAACCTTTCACTGTTAGACGCAAGTCCTCAACAAGCACAGAATGGTCAGAATTACCAATTACATGTTTGTATCTGATTATATGAAATATGCTTGCTGGCCATTATCCATTTCACAGTGAACAAATGTGCATTTCTTAAAAACCTACAGCAACATAAGAACTCATTGCTTTATCACAGATACCAACTACTACAAAGCCTTTTTTCTTTCAGCAGCAGATCCTTTAGACTGGGATTGGGGGAGAAGCATATGTTGTTCTTAGTCTGCATCTCCTCTTCTGCTAAAGAATTCGGGGCTCCAGAATGTAAAGAGAGCACCCAGTGGTAGCAAGAAATTTAGAAAATAGAAAGTCAGCCAAAACTAGTTTATGGAAACTTATGGAGATTAGACTTGGGGACACCACTGACCTTTAGATATTATGTGATGGGAAGGGAGTGTGCTATTTACAGTAAGTATTTGGAAAGCTCTCACAGCTTCCTTAAGACTAAGAGAAATGAGTTTGGCAGTATGGACTGTGCTATGACCTTCTTTATCCTTCCCAGTGATTGTTGGGTTTTTTTTCATGATTGACTTTCTGGTGCAAACTGAACTTAGCAGAATATTATTACACCTAGTGATTTCTTTCATTTGAGTTAATATAAAAGCTTCCTTTGTTTCTGATTTTTTTTTTAATCTTCAAATACACTTTTCTGTTGTTTTAAATGGAACTTTTCCTTGCTAAGTACAACTTTCCACTGCTTATTTTAATTGTAATGTTTCACTGGTTTATTGTTGCTTTTGCAACACAACATTTGGCAACTATTGCTGTCCTACACCAATAATATACTGATATCATAATGACAACATGGTCTTATTTTTAAGAGACTGACCCAACAGCTCCTGTAATACATAAAAATCTTTGTACAGATTACAGTGTGCTTTGTATCAGTGCTGGATACCAGAAATTGAAATTCTGTGATCAGAAGTCTTTTCTTGGCTATGTCAGAGACATTTTTAGGTGAGTTAGGGACAAGGGTTTTCACTACGGTATCTTATTTTCACCATCTGCTGTATGACTATGCCTCTTTGTATCTCAGGCACATCAGAACTCAGCTTGCTGGCATTTGTAAAATACTTTAACATTTTTGCAACTATTACTTACAATTACTATTAATTCTACAAGCTGAGCATTGCAATATATAGATGTTAAGTTCTAATGCATGTATTGTGACAAGTTAGACTGTAGAAGACTTACTGCTGTTGTCACTTTCATAGTCCTGTGGGCATTAGCTATTCTCTTTAGAATTTGCTCTTCACCACACCTGGCCTGCAGTATAAGAAACCTGTCGTAAGCCCGTCAGAGGAAATAATGTAGCTCATACCAATTAACCATATGATCAGATGATTGCAAGCAGATGTGTGAGGACTGCTTCAGACGTTTCTAACCCCTCTGCTCAGCTGGCTGCAAGTACACATCTAATTGTTTGCAGGATGAAGTGAGACGTTAATCTCCCTGGAGGAGTGACCTGTGGCAGACAGCTTTGGTTGTCAACCTTTTTACACTGCAAAAGGGAAAACACAAGCTGCTGCTGCTGGTCTTCACAGGGCCAGAGTGAAGTACAGGTGAGCTCCAGCTCCACAGTGATTGCAGCCATTGAGGCAAGACTGCTGTCCAAAGGGTGAAAGGTGACAGAGCTGTCAGCCCTCAGGTTTGCTGTCAGGGGGCTCTGTGGCTCTGCTTCCCCAGAGGGTCTGGGTCAGCTGCAGGAGATGGTTGGAACTGCTGATGGGCATGCTGGTGTGCCCCAGCCAAGGAGCTGTGGTGGCTCATTGCCAGCCCAGCAGAGCATGGGTGAGGTAGTAGAGAGGTCCACCAAGACACAGTGGGGGCAAAGAAATGGTCTCCCATGCTGCCTGCATTGCGGCTGTGCTAGAAAGAAGGGGTAGTACCTTAAATGCAGGGAATAATAGGGATAAAGCTGAAGTGAGAGGTAAGAAAAGTAAGCAGGGAGGAAGCACAGATGTGTAAAGGACTCACTAAAGTCTGAGCAGCACCAGTGATAGTTACAAAATCACTTATGATTATTTGAGACATAATAATTAAATTTAAGTGGTGAATGAGGAAAGTTTATTTACAAACATTTTGGAACACCCTAGGTTCAAGGTGATGTACAACTTCATAATAGAATGGTGAGTAACTTATGATTTCCATATAAACAAGGACAATCTTTTGCTTGTTCCAGTTTAGTTTGTCTTTCTCCTGCTGGTCCCTAATTCCTTGCTGTTTCCTGAGGCTCATGCCTCTTCCTTATCATGTGATAGGCACAAAAGGTGCTTCGTTGTCTAATCCAAATGCAAGTGCCTGCCATTCTGCTATAAGAGTAATTTCCAGTCCTGTAATAATGTGATGATAGGCTCTTCAGCAACGTGCTCAGTCATGCCTAGAGCACAACAGGACTGTGCTGCCATCCAGAGGGACCTCAACAGGCTGGCGAAATAGGCTGCTGTGAACTTCGTGCTGTTCACCAAAGGGAAGTTCTGCACCTGGAGAAGAACAACCCCAGGCACCACTCAGTACATGCTGGAGGCTCACTGGATGGAAAGCAGCTTTGCAGAAAAGGACCTGGGGGGTCCTGGTGGACACCTAGTTGAACAGGAGCCAACAGTGTGCCCTTGCTGGAAAGAAGGTTAGTGGTATCCTGGGCTGAATTAGGCAAGGTATTGTCAGCAGCTGGAGGAAGGTGACCCTTCCCCTCTATTAAGTGCTTGTGAGGCTGTACCTGCAGCATTTTGTCCAGTTCTGGGCACCCCAGTATATGGACATACTGGAGACACTCCAAGGAAGGGCCACTAAGATGATTAAGGGACTGGAGCATCTCTCCTACGAGGAAAGGCAGAGAGACCTGGGACTGTTAAGCCTGGAGAAGAGAAGGTTAAGAGGATCTCATCAATGTGCACAAATACCTGCAAAGAGGATGCAGCCAGGCTCTTTTTGGTGGTGCTCAGTGACAGGACCAGAGGCAATGGACACAAATTGAAACACAGGAGGTTCTTAATGAACATCAGGAAGCACTTCTACTGTGAGAATAACTGAGCACTAGCACAGGTTACCTGGAGAGATTGTAGTGGCATCTCTATTCTTGCAGATATTCAGAAGTTGTCTGGACATGACCTTGTTCTCCATGACTGTGCTTGGTCAGGGGAGTTGGACTAGATGACCTCCAGAGGCCCATTCCAACCTTAGCCATTCTCTAATACTGTAATATGTATGATTTGGGTGTTCCTTCTAGATCTGGGTTTTCTTTTGAGTTTTTCTTGTATTCTTTACTAATCCTGAACTCCCATGTGCTTTTTAGATGCTTACAGCTTGCCTAAAAGACACTTTGTCCTGACAAGGAGCTGGCCACAGCAGAACATGGTTTTGTGACATCCAAACTAATTTTATAATCTCTCTCTGTAGTCTGACATAGCATGGATGTTCATGCCTATTCCTCCAAAAAAACCCAAAAACCAACCAACCAAAAAAACCACAAAACAAACAAACAAACAAACAAAAAACCACAACAAACCCAAATTATGCTGATTAGAGAGCAGTTTTCTTTATGTTCTGTGCGCTTGGTGAAGCTTTCCAGGCTTTGTCCTATTCTACCAACCATGTTAACCCGACTTCATTAGAATATCTGGAAATATTTGTGTTCTTGTGAGAAGGCAGGTGAACACAAACTAGACAGATTACAATACATCTTGCTAGTGCAGGTTATACAGCTCTAGTTGAAAGATATTTCCAAAATTATATTCTGAGCTTTTTTGATGTGTTTTGTTTGTTGTTGTTTTAAAGCTTCTGAGTTATGAGGTTTGAACTTCAGCTTCTTCACTATTGTTTGGGGACTTGTTCAGGATTCTGCACCATTGGGGTACATATGCATGCCCTCTCACTGAAAGCAGATCGACTTTACAGGGAGTTAAAAAGTAGAACCTAATCTGAGTGTCTGCTAGAAAGATAACTACATCTAATTTAACATGTATCACTCAGTTGTTTGGATGGATGTATGGATGGATTATAAGAGGAGCAGTAAAATGCATTTTAGCATGAACTAGAGAGTCAGCAGGAAGTCTGCATTCATGTTAAGGAATTACATCTTTAGAAACTTCTTTAATGATCACAGGAAAATTTCTCGATTCATAGGTGTGACTTTTATAAGGCGCAGGTTCACGTATATTAATGTATTACAAGTTCCTTTTGTAAAATTGGTATTTGAATTAAATCTAGTTTTGCAAACGGTATTTAAGTTACTAAAATGCATTTGGTGCTTCTCTCAGAAGGTGTTGAGGGTTTAGATTGCGGGGTGACAATAAAACCCTGGCAGATGTATTGTTAACTGCCTCTCCCCCCGCCACTTCCCCCTTTTGCCCCTCCCTCTCCCCCCTTCCCACTCAGGACGGGCGATCGGGAGGAAAAGAAGGACAGAGAGAAGAGAGTGGGAAAAATTAAAGATGTTTTACTAATGCTACTAATAAGAATAGAGAAAATAATACAAAATATACAAAACCGATCTTGAAAGTCTCAGCAACTGCAGAGCTGGCCCCCCAAAGTCCTGGATTGGACTCTGCAGCCAACCGGAGCTGGATTCAGTCTCTCACTAGGCCTCAGTTCGCAGGGACGACTAGCAAGGTCCTCTCCTAATGTCGGCCATGAGGAAAAGAGGGAAAAAGAGACGAGATCCTCGTGATCTCCCACTTTTATATGAAGTATTCACGTGAATGGGATGTTATACACAGTTGGTCAGTTTCTTGGTCACCGGTTTCTCGTTGCCCCTCTCGCGAGATGTCCATCCATGCTTATCAATAAGTTTGCATTCCATTGCTAGGTTTACCAAAACATGTGTCTGGTTCTCCAGGAAAATGCAGTTAATATGAAGGCTTTAGCTGACAGGCAAATTCACTAAAAGAGAAACTTGTTTTTAACAAAACCAGGACAGAAGGGCATAAGATTCTCACTCTTTAGCAACAAAATGCATGATGAGAAAACAAGGTCTAAAGCAATCAAATTGTTCCTAGATTTACATCATCTAGTAAGTTCCAAGTTATGGATTTGTATTTGATATTTGTGATTTGTTCACTTAATGTAGATAAAAATACATATTGTAGTTTACAATCTTCCCAATACAAATATAAGGTAGTAATGAAGTACCCATTAAAATGAAAATTGTATTAAATTGAGGGGAGATTAACAGTAGCAAATTTAAGTTTTATTATATTTTTTTGCTGTCCTAATAACCTTAGTGTACCTTAATGCACAGCTGAGAGGCAGACTACTGTCTTGATTTTGGTGATAATCACATCATTTAAAAAATACATTTTCTCATATATGGAATAATGGATTAAATTTGCGTGTAAATGATGATAATTTGGATTTTCTTTTATATGCCCATTCTTTATTTGGGTAATAGTATTATTAAATATTTCTTCAGTCTGATGAGAGAAGATACCTCAAAAAAACAGTTCGTATTTTATGATTTACACAGTCCTTGAACTGAAGTATGCAATTCACTGAACTGAACAGAAACAATTGCACGTGACTGTTAGTAAGTGACTTCAAAAATAATGTTCAGTAATGTACTTCACATAAAGTTTTCCTTTGAAAAAATGTATCTGGAAACATGCACTCGGTGTTGCACTTGGCATCCAGACATGGTCCTGGGCAACGAACTCTAGGTGGACCTGCTTGAACAGGGGTGTTGGACCAGATGACCTGCAGAGGTCCCTTCCAACATGAACCATTTTATTATTTGCAGTCAGAAGGCTCTGGGCATATTTTGAACCTGCACATGACACAGGTTGGGTTCCAGTTTCTTTTCTATCCCAGTAGCAATCTCAGCAGCTATCAGTCTTACATCCAGGCTTTGGTTTTGGAACTTAAATCTCCACCTCACAAATGCATGTTTGTCTCCTTCAACTAATTGCAACCTATGACTTCAAATTTGATCCTAAATGTTCTCCACTCATAAATTTGTCTTAATGTATACAAGACATTGCCTTCAGTCTAAAGTTAACATATGCAAGTTATAATGTATATGAAGTTATTTTCATTAAGATTATGGCCTCTATGATCCTGGACTTGTTGCAGTGTATCTGCTTTCAAAGACAAATAGTGTGTACAAAGAAATTAAACCAATTCAAAAAATTCTTCATCTATGAAGTCCATTAAGTGTTTGATCAGTTTAATTGCAATGGAGGGATAATAGAAGATTTCTCAAGTTCAAGCATGTATTTTTCCTTTCTTTTCAAAGAAAAGCAGCTGTTATTTATATAGCATAAATGAAGAGAATAATTTGGAATTGAGAAAGATTCTACTGATGTATAATTCTGCAGCGCGTGTTCTCACCATTGAGATCATGAACAAGGCCCATTCTTGCATCTTCCACTTCAAAATGAAACTGATGATATTTAGTTTTGCCCAGTATGTGTTTGATTAGTGTGAATGATAAATTAGTTTCAATGACAATACTAACACAATTGTTTTACTAATTCACTGTGTTGCCACAGAACTTGTCAAACCTGTAGTCATGATTTAGGACTATGTAGATACCTCACCTGTCATTTATGCTTTTTCTTGTCTGCTAGGCAGCTGCGTTAGCTTTGCAATTCTCTCAAAATTAGAGACCAGTACAAGAGAAACATGTTTAAAGAAGGCTTCATCCACTCGCAGGCCTTTATTCCTGACACCGTATGTTGAAACTCAGTGCTAAAGTAAGAAAATTAGTGGTAGCAAATGGAGGGTAAGGTGAAGAGCACCAGGTGTTGACTGTTGTATTAGAGAGACGAGTTGCAGAACACAAAGAAGAAGGGAGTGGGAAGTTAGAAGCTGGAATTTCCAGGTGGAGGTACTGAATCTCTGTTGCCCAGGAAAGCATGAGTGCTGTAAGTGCTGAAGATGTCATGATCTTCTGCATATACTATTATAGTTGCTTGGAGTAATTAAATGCAGAACAAACAAGAAATTCAAGTCTGGGTTGTCCAAGGGGTTCCCTATAATTTCTGTATACTTTGAACAGCTCTCAAAACAGAGAAATTCTATCCAGAGTATAATGTCTAAATATCATGGAATTTCTTCCACTATATTGCAAAAATACATGAAAACCAGTAAAATTTAGTCTTAGTTCAGAAGCAATACAAACACTCTCAGGTGATGAAATTTATTCTCCAAGGGCACGTGATACTGATACAGTATAGCTGTTCTCCTACAGAGAGAAATTACACTGGTGTGGATCATCTTGATTGGCACAATTGCATCCACATCAATTGGTCTAATTATTTTTCCCTACAGATACAGTTATACTAGCAACATACATACCTATATACATACACACCCCACCACACTGTGCTTGTCTCTCTCTCTATATATATATATCTATAACCACAGATGTAATTATACCTTGGTGTTTAGGCCAAAATTCCTGTGTATATTTAATGACTGGTGAAGAAAGTTTTGATATGCAGTCAGGGCTTGATGGAACAGATACAAAACCATAAGTGACTCCCAAGGTTTTCTGAACCAGTGGAGTCCTAGTGTATCCCCACTGATTTAAGACAGAGATGAACTTAAGGAATGTGGTCTGATCCTGAGACTTATGTTCAAAAATGGTGCAGTCAGTCATGGGCATTAGACATGTACTCAAGGAAAGGGGTATTTTTTAATGTAGCCTTTACAATAAAGTTTCAAATTCTCTTTTAAATACTGGCTTTCATTTCTAAAGTAAACTGTAGACAATGCAAGTACTTGGGACATTATCCCCAGAGTAAATATTACATATAATACAAGTAAGAATTTTAAAATCATACTACATAACGATATGTTTTTCTTTGAATACAATTGACAGCTTTCCAGTCTGTGTTCAATACTCTTTTAATTTTGTTGTCACCCAAATATTTGTAGATTTTTTTTTTTAATCCACTTACAACGGTGTCATAGCCATTCTACAGGTGGTTGGTTTTGCTAAACATTCCTTAAATGTAAATTTTTCAGTGTTTTTCCTTGAATTTTCTTTATTTTCCAAAGACTTTGCTGGTAGGAATGCAGTTACTGAATGATGACCATTCATTGCTCACTATAGCAGAAACTGAGTTCAGTCTTAATAAACTATTTTTTAATAACAGCTCTCCCTACTTGAGAGTTCATGTGCAGGATCATGCTGGCCTATCTGTTCTCAAAGTCCTGTATTTTGTCCAGTAACAGCCTGTTTCTTCCAGCATTGCTGCTGCTTATATTTGTGTTTCATAAAATATCTGGTTTTCATATTAAATGTCTTCTCGCAGATTGGCTTGAACTTTCCTAGATTGGATCCCTGAGGTATTTTTTTTTTTTTAATAAAATTCCAAGACCTTTAGATGATTTCTCAGTGCTCATTTATGCCTGCAAACTCTCCTCATTTAGTGTTTCAACATGTTAACACTACAATTTCCTGCCAATATTGCAGATTTTAAAAGAAATATGCCTGGCACCAGTCACTATGATGTTGCATTAAATGCCCTCCCAGCCCAGGCTGTTGACAACTTGCTCCAGGGAAGTGGTTTTCCCAGTGTCTCCATTGCAGGGCTAGTGGTGGTCTGCCGCCAGTGGGCTTAGAAGTAATTTCTACAATCTTTGTTATGCAATTGCACGTGTGTACAATTGATTCAAAGTACTTGATAGCTGTCTTCTGCCTGATCTAGAGCTTAGTTTTGTGACAGGAGTCATTTTGGATAAAACTTGGTATTCGTATATCGAAACAATTGGCTTTCCAAACATGGTCGTTTTTCACTTTATTTACTTTGCATTCTATCTTGCTTTCACTTGATGCAGCCAAGAGATTTGTAGTGAATATTTAGGATAAGAAAACAGTTATCTTTTACTTGTGAAATATCCAGGTATATTGACTTCTTCTATTCCTCATATTCAGCTAACTTTTAATATTAATTGTTTATCCATGTATTTTTTTTCTAGCTAGGTGCTGATAGCCTTGCTCATAATTAATTGCTACTAAAAAAGAGATCTGATGGCACAGGGAAAAGTATCACTTCTGTGAGTATCATGCTTCTATGGTATTTTTAAATTGAAACATTTCATTAGTATTTACTTCATGTTCAAGCAGACATTGTTCCAATAAAGGATTGACTTGTAAAACTAAGAATGCTTCATTGATTAAATATATTTACCATTGAAAAAAAGTCACTGGATACTCTCAGCACTGAGAATACGATGAGGCCTAGACCTATTATATATTGAAACCAGAGACTAAGTTCAGTGTACTGTCCCAAACCTCTTTCCATTGAAATCCAATCCCAACCACAGCAGATATGAGGTTTCAGCTCTTAAGGTTAACTTCGCAGTCTTCATGGTGTTCAGATGTGTATAAAACCTAATCTAAGAAACAAAAAAGCTCTTAAATTTTACACAGTTGCTTTTTGCCACAGTATCATAGAACCATAGAATATGGTCTATGTGTACTAATACTGCAACACAAACATGTTTAATGAATTTGAATTGTCTGTGTTAAAGGCATGGTCTTACATTTCAGTGAGGTTTCCTTTTTTGACATGTGTTTATTAGTAAGTGTATTCTTCCTTTCATGCTGGAGATAAAGCTATTTAATACATTTATTTTCTTACATACTTACTATACTTAACCTCCTGTTTGTTATATTTGTCATCTTGGTCCCCAAATACATAATTTCTGAAGACTGGTTCATATGCATACAGCTTATTCCATACTTTATATGTTAAGCAGCTGGACATTTCTCTTCCACATGATCATATCACATTGTCAAAATCTCCTTGTGCTAACGATGTGGTGGACATTGCACTCATCTGTAGTGCTACAGTTCATGGTAAGTGTAGATCTCCGGGCTTGCGCAAATGCACAACAAATGTAACAAGTGGAAAGCAATGAGTATGTGAAAGAACTGATATGTTCCAAATTAGCTATAATTTACCAAATTACCTTCTGCAGTCTGCTGTGTCCTTTTTGCAAAATCAGTCGAGCAAATGAAACAGTCTGGTATAATGCTTCAGTTAAAATTCAGACATAGATAATTAAGTAGAAGTATATTCTCTGTATCTGTATGTGTTTTGTATCTCATTTATATATTCTTGCTCTTCCCATCAAGTGTTATTCCTTTGTTAAAAAAAAAAAAAACAGAGCGTAATGGGAAAAAAAAACAAAAAAAACCAAAAACAACAACAACAACAAAACACGAACAAAAAAAGAAAACAAAAAAAAACCAAAACCAGAACAAAATCCAACACATCAAAAAAAAAAAAAAAACAGATTAAATTATCTGAGATAGGAAAGGACATTCAGAAGTCTATGGATATTTAATCTGGGAAACAAACAGAGGAGGAAAAAAATAGATAGTTCTGTAACATAACAAACTGCACAGGAAAGGTCTTTTGAACCTCTGCTTCCAGAACAAGGGCTCTCAGTGAAGACCTTCCTCTTGGTCTTAAGGCAAGTTATAAATAATTTGTTGGCGTCAGTATCTCATTACATGTTGGGACAAAGAGTGGTTTGATTTTTCCAAAGGTCTATGGCTTTTTATACAGTCAGCAAACCTGATCTCTGTTGTTTTCTGAGGCGGGATCCGCCTCTGGATTTGTTTATGTACATTGTGGGTGTTACTCCAGTCTCTCTGCCTAAACTCTTTGTAGTCAACGGAGAGAAATAAGCATTTTTAGAGTACAAAGTCCTTCTCATCTAACTTCAGATGTCTGTCTTTGTACAGATGTCTTTATCCTGACCGTCTGGATAAAGTGTTACTTTGTGATATTTGTTTCAAGTCTAAAATAATTTTTAAAAAATCTTCTGAACTCCTCACCTACTTCTCCCCAGATGTCCTTGCAACTCCCTTTCTCATCTAGACAAGGCTTGCCACTCTCACCTGGTCATGCTTGACTGTGGCCTGCAGGCTTTGTCTAAGTTCTTTCCACTATTATACCAAGATTCAGCTTTTCCTATTCCTCCAGAGGTTGAAAGTCTCATGACTTACCTTCTGTCTTATAATTATTGAATTATCTTCTGTATTAGGCAAACTTGGATAAACCTTACACCTTCATATACACTCAGTGCTAATGGCAAGAGAAAAAGAAAAAAAAAAAAAAAGAGGCTTTTCCTTGTAGCTCTCTGCTCTCTTCCTTTACTTTTACTCCAAACATAAGCTGTGTTTTTTCTTTAGTCTGAAAACACTTTGTTGCCTTTCCTTACTCCACCTTGTCTCTTCCAGTATTTACAATATACCTATGATGACCTTGTCCATATATTTGTTGAATTTTCCACTAAGCTTTTTCTCCAATGTTACTCCTCACTCTTGGAAGAATATGCAGACACTTACAGGTCTGTCTTCTTGTCATTTCTCAAATCCCTCCTCAAAGCAGCCCCTGCACCAACAGCTCTGCTATTAGCAGTATATTTATAGTGCTGCTATGCAGAAACCATTGCCTCTCATGCTGAACAATACCTCATTGTTTCTTGTCTTCAGGCATCCATTGTGTGTCTTGCTTAGATTTTTAAAATAGGGATCGTTTTGTATATTTATTCTGGTTTTGTACAGCACAAACCAAAGGGGAACATCTTGGTCCTTTATGAGGATTCCTAGACACTGTGGTAATAAAAAAATCCATTACAGCAATACTTCACAGAATCACAGAACGTTAGGGATTGGAAGGGACCTCAAAAGCTCAGCTAGTCCAATCCCCCTGCTGGAGCAGGAACACCCAGATGGGGTTACACAGAAATGTGTCCAGGGGGGTTTCGAATGTCTCCAGAGTAGGAGACTCCACAACCCCCCTGGGCAGCCTGTTCCAGTGTTCTGTTACCCTTACTGAGAAGAAGTTTCTTCTCAAATTTAAGTGGAACTTCTTCTGTTCCAGTTTGATTTATTAATATTTGTTGAATTTGAATTATTAATATTAAAGTTTGAATTATTAATATTAAAGTAATACTTTAAACATTTTTGTAGCACTTTCCAGAAGCAAGTATGTGCTATTTTTATTGTTTTCTAGATAGGCACCTGAGGCACTGAGCAGTGATATACCTGGCTCCACTTATTCAGTTTGTTGACTGATTTTATTCTGATCTCTAGCAAGTGATCCCCTGCCTCAGAATTTGTGTTGACCATTATCCAGGTCCAGGGAAAAAGTAACACGATACAAAGGGGTTATGCAATTGTCTGTAACAAAAGGCTTTGGAATATGCTAGGCAAGTGGATGTGATGAGCTATTACTGGAGATGAAGGATTTGTTAGGTATTCACTTGAAAAGCAGAATGGTTGAATGAATCGTAAGTTATAATTTTAGAAGAACCCAGGGTGATCTTTCAGTCTCACCTTCACTGTGACACAGCCTGTAGAGTTTTCCAGGTTTACTTCTAGACAAGGTGTTAGCCATGTTGGCTCCATCTCTCTTCAACCACTATCTTTTCCAGGCATGGTGAGTTCTTACAGACCAGTGGAGCCTAAGAGACACCATTTTCCTACAAGTTTTGGAAAATAAATGAATGATTAAAAAAAGAGCCTATTCATGTTCCAGTGAGTGGGAAGTAATAACCTGCACATATCCATCATACAGGAGATCTACAACATGAGTCTTCCATCTCATTAAATGAATTGTCTTGTAACAGTGTGTTATTTAGAGGCATATCTGTTTTGTTGTCTTTTTTTTTTTTTTTTAATTAGCATAAGCAACTTCAATATTTAGCAAACCAGTTTTCTATACCATTCTATAATCTGCTGAGGTGATATACAGACTTGCAGTGTCTGCAATGCCAATAAAACTGACTTCTCTCATTGTGGGAATGGCAGGATGTGCGGTTCCAGCTGAAGAGCCTTGGACAGGTTATACAGAAGTATGTTTTTTATGAGTGTAAAGAGTGATAGCCCAGGCCAGTGAGAATGATATCTCAAGTAGGAAAACCACCCCGTATGTGTGGTGTGTGAACGTTGGGCCTGAGCGTGTGAATCAGTGGGTTGGAACACTGCCCACAAGATATGCATGGGAACGTGACTGAAAACAGTCACAACACGAGCGTGGTGTGTTTGGGATAACATTTGTTGAAAAAACATCCTGTCTAACCTCTTGGTCCAGGCGCTTGTCTGTAAACCTAGAAATTGAGAACAATTAATAAAAGTCAGCTCGGCTCTGCCTGGCTCTGCTCTCACTGCAACTCTGTGTCTGTGCGTCTCTGACTGCGTCATTCCTCATCACCACACTCATCTAATGGGAAATGTAAAAGCAACTTAAAAATAAAACTGAATATAATTCTACCCCACGCTAATAACTGTAGACATGTAAAAAGATATTTTTGCATAACCAGAAAGTTCAAAATAGGACCTAGAGTAGCAAGTGGAAGAATAACATGTACGTAAAATTATCAAATAATTTAAGAATATTTTTAACATGTTATTTAACATTATATTTAACAGGCACAGATGATTTATCTGAACTACAATAAGTATGTTCTGTTGAAATTTACATCAATTTTTCAGAATGGTTTTGCAGTTGCTTACTTATTAATTGGATTGAAACAGAGCACTATAAAACATTGGGGTAGAAATTGAGGCAAAAGCAGTTGCTAGGATTTCTTGTTGAATTTTTCAGCTTTTCATTACAAAACCTGACCAATTGACAGGGAACAAATAGCATCTCAAGAGACAAAAGGCAGAATTCACATTTAACAGGCAAACATTTGATCATTAAACTCAAGAAACAGCCAATTAGAAGTCTTTCTGTTTACACCTTCAAACTTTGTTTTATATATATGTGTGTGTGTGTGTACATGCCCTTTGTCTCTCCTTCTTGTGTTTAAATTATTTTTAAATGTCTTTGCTTTAAAGTTCCATTCCCAGCCTTTCTGAAAAAGCATGTGTGCTGAGTAAAAATCTTTCAAAACAAGCACCAGAGCAAGATGCTTACAGCGCCTTAAACTGCATATTGCTCAGGATGCTACTGTGAATTGTATTTGAAATGAGGACCGTCTTTTCTTTTTTCTTGCAGTGCTATGCACAGACAGTTTGCACCAGATTATAATAATAGATCTACCAGGTTCCTAGCAAAGGAATCAGGCTTAAAATCATGTTGTTATCCCAGTTGCAAAATAGAACTTTAGACAATTGATGGTTTTATATCAAAATGAATTCTGTTGATACATCTAGGTGAAAGAAATAAGCCTGCATATTTGTTTGTAGAGGTTAAGCACAGTAACAGGAACAGCCAAGACATGCATGTTTGAACGGAGCTTTGTTTTTATTCCAGTGTTCTCCACCAGCCTTTACTTGGGTCTCAGATAAGCAACAGTTCTATGTAAGTTACTGTACTGAAGCACTGGAAGACTCAGAATTTCAGACATCATTCTGATTTATTCTTTTCATGCCAATAGTGAGTTTACTTGAATAGCAAAGTGCTGGATCTCTTCTGTGCAAGAAAATATGGTGTATTGAGTTTGTGGGTTTTGTTTGTTTGCATTTAGTTATTCTAGTTTGTTTGTGTTTGGTGTTGTCTTTTTGTTTGTTACTTTTTAGTTGTCTTTGTAAGTGCTAGCTATACCAGATTTGTATATGAGGAAACAAAGTGGTTTAATATGACAAAAAACCTGTGTACCAAACTGGATGGTGATAAGTTTTGATTTCACAATGATTTAGCCAGGTAAATCTGGCAGGGAAATTCTACCAAGATAATAGGATTGGGGAGGAAAAATAAATTCAATTTGATTAAATTTAGTTGTTTGTTTCTTTATTTTAGAGTGCTTAGACCTTCTCTGAAGGTGAATCAAAAGCAATGCTATTTTAAGTGAAATATAACCTGAGAACAACTGTCCTAATGTTTACTGAATTTGTTTAATGATTATGAGAATTAAAAAAAAGGGGGGGGTGGAAGGGTGGAGAGGAGGGTTATACCACTGGAAAAAAATTGTCAGCAGAAGAGCAGAAGTAAGTTGCAGAAGAAAACATTATGCATTATCAAAACAATGTCTGTAATTTGCTGTATCAAGTAGTACTATGAATATGAGCTCCTAGATGCTGCTTCTAAAGTTATTTTGTAAGTCTCCTTTAAGAATCGGGACCAAAGATCAGCAATTAAATGACTGTACCCAAAGGTACTAAATGGTTGTATATTTTTATTGTCTGTCTTAGTTTATTTGGTCAGTAGAGGTTGTTTGATTTTTATGGACGTTATTTGCATGATGGCATATGGCTTTATACATACCCAGAATGACAGATTTTGATGACTCATTAGTGCTTGTGAAGAAATTTTACATTTATTACTCAGCATAGTCTTGTTCTGTTTAGGGAGTATCTATTTAAAGGAAATTTGCTTCTGATTAGCTGCTATGATGTTATTTAAGAACATTGTTGGTGCGCACGTGAAAGGAACTTCTTTGACATTGGATAGGGGAAGCAATTTAGTTTGCATGTTTAAAACCTGGAGTAAGCTGTATTTTTAGATACGGATCTCACCATTTTTGTGTCAATCATTTACAAAGCACTATAGAGCAGCTGGTTGCAGGGACAGAATGATCCCAGACCTGCCTATCTGACTGCGTGGAGATGTGTCTCCGTTCCAGGCAGGACAGTGTGTGAACGCGGGATGACCCAGGAGTGTGCTCAGCAGAGCAGCTTCACATGTGGGTTACTCTGCAGGTTGGTTCTCTACATGAGCCTCCCCTCTAGCTTGGAGGTCACCTCATGGTGTTTATGTGAATGCTCTAGGGTAGACATTAGTATTGTCAGTTGATGCATGAAGGGAAGAAAGCAACAAGTCTTCACAACGTTAATTTTTTTTTTCTACCCCAAGTCTGTGATGACCTGTTATTTGTGAAAATTATCTTAACAAACCTCTGTTTCACACCTCACCACAAATGGTTTATTTGGCATTGAAGATCTATGCCATCCTACTAGAAAAATCATAAAAGTAAGTCACATGAAGGAGCTTTTTAACTCAGTTTTTCAGAACTTCAGCTAAACAGAAAGTAAACAATTGTAACTATTTTCAGAGGTGTTCTGAAAATATGACACTGTACATTTTCAGTTTTCTGTTTTCATTTTGTGAAAGATTACTTTTTGAATCTCTTCATAAAAGATCATAAAATTAAGGGCAGTGTATAAAGACAAGAAACCCAGAATTCATCTTTTTTAAAAGTACATAGTGTTGTCTAAAGAATAAGTATTATACATGAATTAACCACATTATCAAAATGTTTTGAAATAAGTTTGATACTTCCAGCATACATTTATTATTATTTTATACCTCTTGCAGAAGGAAAAATGAAATCTTGCACAGGAAATTAAGTACCTGTTTATTAATTTCAAGCTGCCCAAACAGCCAGGTTTTCAATGGATTTTATTGATGTGAGTGATTTGAAATCCAGTTAGTAAGGCTGATTAGTTCATTTTGAAGATATACTTTTTTCTGGTTGATATATAATTAGCATATTTTAATCAGCATTTTAGGATATATATAATCCATTAGAAGCAATGCGAAGGATTTGGCACTGTTGTAAATGCATGATTCCTGTATCTAATATGATTTTTAAGTAACATTCTTCCTTGTATTTTTTTTCGTGTTAATATGTTTCCTTTGAAATTATGGGCATTTTCTTTCACATCAGCCATCTTGCATACTATTCTATGTACAGAATCGATAATTCTATGTACAGAATGGGCAATTACATTTATAACTTGCTATGTTGCAAATCTTCATAGTGGGTATTCATGAGTACTGGTGGTGTTAACTGAGGCAGAATTTGGAACCAGAGATAATAAAGCCACCTCAGGATGGGCTTGTGGTCCCCAAAGCCTGTTTTCTTCAGCTGACTTAATTGGGCTAATAAAATATATGCTTTCCATAAAACTAGCCTGTGTTCATAAACTATCTATTACAGACACAGTAACAGAGCTGCAACAGCACAATTAAACACGGTGCTGCTCTCCACTGTGCTTTAGCGCCTTCTTCACAACCAACCGTAGTTCCGCCTTTCATGGTGCCTGTGCCAGCAAGGGCCATGGAGGACACAGGACAGGCTAGAAAAACATTATCCATGCAACAAAGTGCATTTCATTCCTGAGCCAAGACTGTCAGTGATTACAGATTATTTGGTGATTTTTTAAAATGGTTTAGTTTCCTTTTTTAGCTGTTGAAATTGAAGAAGTCTTTTCTGAGTATATGAAAAGTTGTATTATAATTTCAGAAAGGGTGAAGTTTTTTGGATTCTCATAGGACTGCAAAAAGCCCATCCTTCGTGCAAAGATAATCTTTCTGCCAAATTTCATGTCTTTAAAGAATACGTACAGAGCTTTCCATAGGACATTAAACGTATTTATTTATTTATTTTTCCAGAACTAGGACAAAACAATGTATTTTTTCCTGACCCTTTCCCTAGAGATTAATTTTTAGCCGTTATTTTCCAAATTTTGGAAATATCAGCCTGAAATAGAAAGCTTGCAAGGAAAATCTCACTCCAAGTAGCTCGTTTGGCAAATTTACGAACTGTTCTGTGATTCTTATTAGAAGATCCTGTATTCAACTATCTTAAAAATGAGCACTGCTACGAAGCCTGTTTTTAATGCAGCTTCCTGGGTGGTGGCATCCTTCTGGGATTAAAACATTCCACACAAAGTGTCTGACTGATTCCAGTTCTCTAAACCGAATATGTGTAAGTTTAGCAACCCAAATCGTGGTTTTATGATGGACAACCATCAGATGTTTACTCACAGAATTAAAATCAATTAGATATTTTCAATAACTACGTATTTGTGCACTAGAGGAGCAAGACCAGATACACCATATATTATAACACCTCATTAAAGCATAGCATTCCATTGTTGTTGCCAATATTACTTTGTGACAAAAAACTAAAAAATAGAAAAAAGAACAAGAAAAACTGAAGAGGCACCCGCAAATCCCTTTTACTATGATTACTATTTGTTCAGTATTCATTGTGTGCTATTTTTATCCTTGTTCATTCCTTTCTTTCCCTAGTTCTCCAAAGTGAGGGTCCATGGCTTTGAAATGGTAAGAAACCTGGAAATGTAATTTATTTTCAGTCTTCAGACAAGCAAATCTCTTCACAACAGTGAATATTTGTTTGAAAGTATTTGAACTCTTTGAGACAAAACATCTCAACTGCTTAACATCTCAACACAGAGACATTTTAGGGTAAACCGAGATGTTAGAAAAATGCAACTTTGGATTGTAACTCTGGAATTTAGTTGCAGCTACTTGAGTCTGACTGAGATGCTACCAGTGGATTTTTTTTTAAGAATGAAAAGGGATGTTTTTAAACAGTTTGAATGAAAAAAAACTTTGATTTTCCTGTACAATCAGAATAATTAGGTCTCCAGTTGCTGGTATTACTGCTGTTTATGTTCAGACTTTTCACTTTCCTGACTAGGAGAATAATCCATGTGCTGTTTCCTCGGAGGTCGTTCCGAGTACTGACCAGATTCCATCTTCCTTAGTTTGAGACCAGTTAAGCTATAAATGATCTAGCTATATCCAAATACAATGGATCATTCTTTTTGCCTGCCTATAATTGAAAGTAAAGTCGTGTTATGTGTGGATTTATTTTTACATCAAATGAGAAACATCCGTTTACTAATTTCTGTCCTTTCATTTCTCATACAATGACTATTTTAGTGCAAGTATATGGTATAATCACCAGTGTCTAGCTAACAGAAAAATCTATCAAGGTAAAATATCAGAACTTAATTCAAGAGAAAGAGAAAAAATGATAATCATAATCATAATCATAATATCGGCCATTCAGAAGTTAATTCTTTTTCAGCTTCTCAATCTCAGAATTGTGCATGAATTCATATCCCACTAAAACAACATAGAATTTGGGGGTTAAGAAGTGTGGTTTGGATGATCGGGTAGTGAGGTGGACTGCGAACTGGCTGAAGGAAAGTCAGAGAGTCGTGGTCAATGGGGCAGAGACCAGTTGGAGGGCTTTATCTAGTGCAGTGCCTCAGGGGTCAGTACTGGGGCCAGTATTATTCAATATATTCATCATAACTTGGATGAGGGAATAGAGTGTACTATCAGCAAGTTTGCTGATGACACCAAACTGAGAGGAGTGGCTGACACACCAGAAGGCTGTGCTGCCATCCAGAGACCTGACAGGCTGGAGAGTTGGACAGGGAAAAATTTAATTCAATATAACAAGGGAAAGTATAGAATCTTACATCTGGGCAGAAACAACCCCAGGATGGCAGGAGCAGGGGACAGCGAAAGACAGGAGGAGAAGGGAGAGAAAGCAGAACCCAGAGACTGTGTCAGACGAAAAGTTGTTTATTTCATTTTTCATGACTAAAGAGTTAATGGAGCCCTGCTAGTGCTGCCGGTGGGGCGGCCTCTTGCAGGGCTGGGGAGATCCCTGGGGGCTGGGTCTCCTCCTCTTTGGGGGGCGCCGGGGCCCCCTGGATGAGCGGTCCCTGCCCCGGCCGGGAGCGGAGGGGCTGCGGCTGCAGCCCTGGGCAGAGGGACCTGCTGCCACCACCTGCCCCGGCTCCTCCTGGGGCTGCTCCTGCTCTGCAGGGACGGGCACAGATTGGGGGCAGCCGGGACCCCCATGCAGAGCAGCCTCCGATGTGCTGGGCTGCTCCTCCACGTCAGTGCCTGCAGAGCTTCTTGAGGAGGCCAGGCTGGAGTTGGGAGGCCCCTCCCGGGAGTTTGTGCAGCTGGTAGAGCTGGAGCTGCTCAAGGTGGAGCTGCTGGAGATGGAGCCGGCTGCGATGCTGTTGTCCTCCTCCCTGGCAGCCTGGGTTTGCAGCAGCCTCTGGGCCTCCTCTCTGCACTGGCTCACAATGATGGAAATGACACCATGGACCAGCTCTCCTGTGTGCTCCTCCAGGTAGTCCTGCAGCATCTGGACCATGGCCTCCACGTCCAGACCGTAGACGCATAGGGCATGCAGGATGGTGCTCTCTGCACTCCTTGCAAGCCACCACCGAGACCCATAGATTGCCTCCAGCTGCTGGCGCAGCCAAGGCAGCACGGGGTCGAGGAGATATTCTTGCCTCTGGAACACTTCTGCCCAGACCTCGGGCAGGAGGCCACCCACAGCCCGTGGCCCTGCAGCCCCCTGTTCAGCTGGGGATGGCATCCCCGATGGAGAAGAGGGAGGGGATGGCACAGCGTCATGGGGGCTGTTTTCGGCTGGGCTGCCGGTAGCTGTTCCTGCCTGGCTGCTGGCATCTGGCGACTCTTCCGAGAGCGTGATGACAAACTGTAGATAGTCGCCTTCTTCCTGCTCAGAAAACCTGACGCTGGTTATCGGTCTTCTGCAGAGTGGACACTCTGGTTTCATCTCTGTCCAACGCAGGATGCAGCCCAGGCAGAACTGGTGGCGGCAGGGCATCGCAGAAGCAATGTCGTTTTGAGTGTCGTGGCAGATGGGGCAGCTCCAATCTGGCTCCATGGCCATGGTTTTGTTCTGCAGCGGGTTGATGGTAGCTGAGGTTGAGGAGCTGCTCCCACTGGCTGGTACCAGTGCTGCCAAAGGGATTTGCACGCTGCGGAAGTGAGAGAGACCACGGTCACTTACTGTCTGTCACAGGGAGGAGAGGAAGAAATGCCCAGGCCCCTCGAGAAGGACACCCTCCCCGCTCCTGGAGCCTCATCGCCCACCCACGGCCACCCCGAGGGGATGTTTCACCACACAGCTCACCTCTGCTGCTGCAAGCGTGTCTGCAGCGCCCAGCTGCCTGAACCAGGCAGGGCTGGGGAAACACAAGGGATGGCTCTGGAATAGGCACCGAGAACTGCTGACAGCAGCCCCCAAAGCACCACCGAACACCACAAGAAGCCTCGCTCAGAACTCCAGACCTCGCAAGCTGCTCGGCAGGAGTCCAGGCATGAGCCAGGCTGGGCCAGGCTCTGCTGACGCCCCAAGATAATGAGCGAGGAACGTGAGGTCACAGTCCATCGCTCACTGATGTCACCATCCACCGCCAGGTGATGGTACCCTCCACCACATGGTGACATCCTCATGGGCGGTCATGCCAGTCACCAAGGCCTTGGTGGTGTCTTGTCTTCAGCCCCAAGAGATGCCCTTGCACTTCACTTTCTCCAGTCCAGTCTCCTACCAAAATAAACAACTCAGCCCTAGTTGCTTTTTTGCCCTTTGGTCCCAGCTTGGCTACATCTGCTCCCACATTGGCTATTTCTGACAGTATTATGCTGTTAGTAGAATGGATTATGAAAACTAATTGATCATATTTTCAAAAATGTAATTTTATGCAAAGTGACATGAGAATCTTTAAAGAGCACCAAACTGATATTTTTTCCGAGTTTTCTTGGTTGGTTGTTTTAGTGTTGCTGTTGTTGTAGCTTGTGCATTCACTGTAAACATACCTGCAAGGTCCATATGTCCTAGTGTTCATATGAACAGTGCTTCACAGAATCACAGAATGTTTGGGGTTAGAAGGGACCTCTGGAGATCATCTAGTCCAACCCACCTGCTAAAGCAGGTTCACCAGAGCAGATCACACAGGAATGTGTCCAGGTGGGTTTTGAATGTCTCCAGAGAAGGCAAGAACAACCACAGGTTCCAGTATAAATTGGGGAATGACCTGCTAGAGAGCAGCGTAGGGGAAAGGGACCTGGGGGTCCTGTTGGACAGCAGGATGACCATGAGCCAGCACTGTGCCCTTGTGGCCAAGAAGGCCAATGGCATCCTGGGGTGTACCAGAAGGGGGGTGGTTAGTAGGTCAAGAGAGGTTCTCCTTCCCCTCTACTCTGCCCTGGTGAGACCACACCTGGAATATTGTGTCCAGTTCTGGGCCCCTCAGTTCAAGAAGGACAGGGAACTGCTGGAGAGAGTCCAGCGCAGGGCAACAAAGATGATGAAGGGCGTGGAGCATCTCCCTTACGAGGAAAGGCTGAGGGAGCTGGGGCTCTTTAGCTTGGAGGAGACTGAGGGGTGACCTCATTAATGTTTATAAATATATAAAGGGTGAGTGTCAGGAGGATGGAGCCAGGCTCTTTGCGGTGACAACCAATGATAGGACAAGAGGCAATGGGTACAGACCGGAACACAGGAGGTTCCACTTAAACATGAGAAGAAACTTCTTCTCAGTGAGGGTGACAGAGCACTGGAACAGGCTGCCCAGGGGGGTTGTGGAGTCTCCTTCTCTGGAGACATTCAAAACCCGCCTGGACGCTTTCCTGTGTAACCTCATCTAGGTGTTCCTGCTCCGGCAGGGGGATTGGACTGGATGATTTTTTTGAGGTCCGTTCCAATCCCTAGCATTCTGTGATTCTGTGATTATGCTCCCTAGGTCATGCAAACATCTCAGTTCTTAATTGCCAAGTATCTCTTTAATTTTAGAGCTATTTAACCTCTTAAATTTTGTCCTGCTTCTAATATTCTTCCACACCTTCTTGTATCTGGTGAAAGGAACAGAAACCCATCATTTTGACAATTCAATACAGGTATTGGACAAGCTGGACGGAACAAATCCTGCTGCGCTGGGTGAAGCCCCCCACTCGGAGCCCTCCTGCACCTGCCTGCGGCCGGCCCTGCCCAGAGCCCCCCGTGTGCACAGGGAAGGAGATGCACCAGCTGTGCGGTCAGCACTGCTCAACCACAGCTCAGAAACTGCGCATTGCTGAGCTGAGGGTTCTTTCTGGGCTGGTTCATGTAACATTTGTGTGAATAAAAATTACTTGGGTAATAGGAAAAAAAACAGGTTGTGCACAAGTCAGTAGATATAGGCAAGTGAAGATACATTTGTGTCACCCGTCCTTTACACTTAGTTTGCACAAGAAAGGTGAGAAATTCAAATACCAGGGCTTATCTTCTGGTTTTTATATTGTTTTGCATAGTTATTTGAAGCCAAAACAGACAATCTTGCAATGCAGATTGAAATGATATTTGAGAACTCCAGATCACAAGTTCTCAAAAGCATCTATGAAGTCCACTGAGAGATCCCATATGTAGAGGCTGGCATGTGTATGTCCGTGCAGTCTAGAGCAAGTTGAACAGAACTATCCTTATGCCAAAATTAGCCTTCGTAAATACACTGTTACTCCTTGTCTCGTTAAAGAGATGACTAGGAAAGGACTCTGATCATGACCAGTGTAGAAAAAAGTCTGTGGAATTTCTCAAAGTACATATCTGAGTTTCTGTTTTCTTTCCTCATCGCAAATACTGGACTAGGTGGATCTTTTCCCCCTTTAAATGGCTGTGATTTTCTTATATACAGAAATTCCTTTAAAATAGTTCTTATTGTTTTGTTACATTGAAGAACACACCATGGAGATGCTTGTCTTCCTTCTAAACTGCCCAGAAATATACCAGTAGGGACATTCTCTTTTGTATGCAGAGCAGAGACTGTATCATTAATATTTGTTTATGTAACAAACCACTCAATTATACAAGACGATATGGATCTTGTTTTAAAATTACTTAGCAGATAATTGGCAATTTTTTTTTAAGAGATGGTAGATTAATTAAATTTTCTTTTATTCTAGAGGACAATGTTAGTGTCATATTCAACAAAGAAAAGACATGGAGCCAGGTGATAAAACAGAAGGTTTACAATGACTTCAACAGTACGCTGCATAGTCCATTTGCCTGATACGTTAGTAATGTTAAGATGCCTATTTTGTTACCATTTCTATGCCTAAGTATTTTAAGCTTTAATATTGGTAGTCCATCAATACTGATGTACTGTATCCCAGGACTAGAAATTTAAAACTGCTGTTTAAAAATTGTTTTCCAGATTATTTAATCAATAAATTCTAGTTCATACTTCATCCTAATAATCTTAACGATTGGTACTGGTAACCTATGGAGTGTATCTCAAATACCAATAATGAAATAAATCGAGTTCTGCATAGCCCTCTGTTGAAAGTACTTGGCAGTTCTTATTACATGGATTATGGGGCATTTTATTCAGCCCCGAATTGTCTTTTTGCCGCTCAGTCTGAGAGGACAGATCCTTGTGTTAATTTTCAAAGGACCACAAGCATACATTTCTTGTTAAAGGAAGCTGAAGTCTATGGTCCATTATTCTGATGTCTGTAAAGTATCCTCCTTCAGACCACCAGTACAAATTATTTATTTGTATTTACATTCACGGTTAACAGTACAAAATGGGCTGTCTGCTCTCATGATTTGCATCTCTGCTTGATGGGGACAAGTTCTGAAAGCAGGGGTGCAGCCTATTTAGCACAAACTATTTGGTCTGCCTTTAACTCAGTATTGATGCCACAATTACAATTTCTAGTGCCGAAGATTCATAGATTTCTTAGTCACCTATGCAATTCATACAGAAGTCTGGAAAAGTCAGGAGCTACTTTCCTGAATGAGCTCAACAACTAATGGATACCACGTACCTTAGAGACAGTGTCTTAATTTTTTAATATTTATGCAACTGAGTCCAAGAAAACATTCAGTTAGCAGTCCTAAAGTTATCTCATTATTAGTATTAGAAGTTCCCAGAAACACTCAAGGAGAAACAGAAGTTACACATCATCAGTGAGTATGGTAGATTATTAGTAGCAACAGTACCTGAGAACATCTCTTAGGTTACCACCACTTCTGATAATCTGTCATACCCACTGAAAAAATCAGTTTGACAGTTATCATAAGACATGTCAGTCAATCCTGAGAGATTTTTATCCTTAGCTACACCTTTCTAGGAAATCATCTGAACTATTCTCAGAGGCTGTGTAATAGCATACTTTCCAATACATGGACAATCCACAGTTTGAACCTACCTTGTGTATCTACTTTTTCTCACCCTTGTTTACTAAATACATATTTCTATCCCACAAGAGTTCATTGGATTCACAACATGGGCCTGTGTGAAGTGATTTTTCAAGTGTGCCCACTGTTAAGCTGACTTATTTTGTCTTTCTCTCTAGCTGTATCAGTTGGGAGGTGGAGGTGGCAAGAAGCATAGAGGGAAGACAGGGCATTCACTCCCCTACTGCATTTAGTGTAAACATTGATTCATGTGTGAATCAACAGAGTAAAAACTTTATGGTCTCTCAACACTTCTCCATCGTATTCTGTCTTCCATAAAGTTTATATGTGCACCACAACCTAACCTTCTTTGTAACGTTCTAAAGGTTTTGTGCCTTAAAAAAAAAAAAAAAAAAAAAAAAATCTGACATATTTAAATAAAAAATTCCCATATAGAAATCTCTTACATTTTTCACTGCATTTACTGACCTATTTCAGGACTAGGCAATTTCAGCTCAAGTATATGCCACCTTGTATGACTGTATTCTCCATGACAGCCACAAGGAGGCCATAAGGGAGAACACTGTGCATTTTAGCCTAGAAAAAGCAACTTCTGCTGCTTCTCATGTGTACTCTCATAAGAGAAAGAGAGTATGGAAACTATATTCTGTGTGTATGTGCATGTATGTATCATATCAATGTATACGCATACAGGCAGAGAGACTATAAGGCTATAAGTAGCTTTAGTGTGGTTTCTCAGTTTGAATTCGGTAAAGCTGTGACTCACTCACTGAACAACTCAGCACCCTCTGCCAATACCTGTGCCATTTGCTGCAGAATACATATGGACAAGGCTACATGAACTCTATTTACTAGAAAAAAAGGTAAGTAATTGCTCTTTGTCTCTTTCAGCAGGCAGGCAAAAGACTGTACAATCAAATAATCAAAGCATGTCCCACCAGTTGGCAGCATTGTGAGGACATGCTTTCAAATATTGTTTCATCTGTGCAGGTCACCTGGCATCCACATTTGGTACTTGCCAGTTTGCTTTGATTTTGGGGAGTTTTTCTTTAGAATCTATAAAAATAGTATGAAAGACACATGCTTTTTACCTAGGCAATTATCCAACGCAATAAGAAAATTATACTTCTTGCCATCACAGGCTAGTTGGGGCAGCTCTGGTAGTCAGTGACTTCCCACTGGGACATTCTTTACGTTATTTATCCTGATTGTAAATGTTCTGGAGAAGTCTCCCACTGAACCTGAAGGAAGCAGTCCCAATGTAAAACATACGTTAACTGTTATGAAGGGCTTAAAGAACAATAGTGTTACACTCCAGCTCTCTGTCCTGGTAAATTACCATTACTGGTATCTATATGCTCACTGCCATGACACTGGGCATCACCTGGAAGGAATACATGGATTGAAGCCAGTTCAAGCCCATTGCTCCCTTCAAAGTTTATTATTTGTCCAATTTTTATGCTTTATGTGGGGCTGAGCTACCTGTGCACTGCCCCACACCCATCCCCCAGTGCTGCTCTGGCTGGCTCACACAGACATTCTTTGCTAATAGTCTCAGGAACCCTGATGATTCGCTGGTGCAGCTGTCTTACCTAAAACCAAGGTCACCCTCCAGTCTGCCTGGTATCGAGATAAGTTCAGCTTGCTTCATTTTACCTGCTTAATTTTTGCTTTATTCTTGCTTTATTCTTCCCTGAGGTCACTGGGTTTTGCCCTTCTTTGAGCTTTCTCCCCTGCAGGGTGTGCTGGTCACACAGCTGAACTGCCAAAGCCTCGGCTGAGTCCAGGAGTCAGTGGACGTTTGTGGCCGTACCACTTACGGCTTTGCCTTCCTGGAGCAACACCAATAGCTGGCTTACAGAAATCCTTGCTGAATTCTCTCACCATAAAGCCCAGAGTGCTACAAGCAGCCTGGTCATCTTAGGACTAGCAAGGGATGCCAGATGCTGTTGCTCTATGAGTAGTAGCTCCTGCCTCACGTTTCTGCTGAGCTCATAATGTAAGCTTTTAAACTCGTAAGAATTTGGATTGAAATTCATAAACACTTTCCACTTATTTCAAGATGTATATAGATGTGATTATAGCTGTCCACAAATAAATAGGCCCTTAAATATTTTCTTTTTACTTGTGATATGCTTTGAACAAAGTCATTTAATCATTTTAGAAATCACTGTATTAAGATGTTATCAATTACTGGGTGATTGTTAGCATTCCAAAATTTTTGATGAGCTCATAAGTCACTGCAAGACCATATGGAAGCAAAATCCAGTACAGTTCAAAGTCAGCTGCCTGCATTTTAATCATCTTCCACAATGTTATAGTGCTTTACATGTTAGCAGGGCAAGAGGGGAGAGTGGAAGGATCATTGCTGCATCCATTTGCTTCATGTGTCTGAGCTGGCTGCAGTACAGATCACTCAGTGGGCTGCAAGTTATAATAGTTGAGGATGAAAATGTGTAGACTTCAGATAAAAACAAACCAAAAGTCAAAACTGCATTGTCTGTCTTTCTGAAGTGTGCTAAATTTAGTCAGCATATTAGTTCAACTAAGAGAATAAATTAGTGACTGAGCCAGGTATTTCATTATAATGTGCATAACAAATGTATGTTCTTCGGACACAAGAGGCATTAAGCACAGTGGGGGCTTTTTCTATCTGTCTGATCCACTTTCAGCCAGTGCTCATGCCAAGAAGCTGAGTCTTATTTTATTTAGCGCTTATTTTGCTATTTCTTTGATTTCTGCTCCTTTTTCTGTCAGTTCCTTTGTTTTTCCTTACTCCTCCTTCTTCACCTTCACTGAGACAATGCTCCCTCTCAGCCAGTCTCTACTCTTGGGGCATCACTTGAACTCCACTTTTCCCCATGACTTTGTTTGAAGCAGAGGCTGTTCAGATTTCAGCTCTCTCATAAAGAAGCTCAGACTCTTTTTCCATTGCTCCTGGTGAAAGCCAGTTTCTGTACCTACCAATACCACAAGTCTAGTAAATGTGTAACATCCTTATCTTCTTTCAATTAATAGTCTTGATGAAGTTTAAAAGAATATCATTGTAAACAACTCCTTCCAGCAAAACAACAAACATCTAACAGAACATTCTCTGCAGTATTGACAATATAATAAATATTTTGTTTATTTCCACTTTTTTATTTTGGGTTATACTCACATCACCAGATTAAAACAATATATTTGGATTGAAATCTTCATGGAGATTTCTCTTTCCTTTTGGGTTTTGTTCTGCCGCCAGAGAGCAGCTTCTTGGAGCGAGCCCCTCAGGAATGATTGATATCTCCCCAAAAGGGAGAGGCCTTAGCTAAAGGGCTTTTCTCTTATCCCATCTCCAGCAGTAGCAATGGCTTTGAGCTGGTGCTTATGGGATGGCGTCTTTACAAATATTGTCAAAGAAATTATGGGATAATATGGGATATGACAGAAGATACAGAGAACACAGAGTTACTGAACACCTTCTTTGTCTACTCTGCCGGAAGCTGTCCTGAGGAGCCCCGTACCGCTGAGGCCCCAGAGGAAGATGAGGACTGGGTTAGGGAGCAATTAAGCAATCTGGACATCCATAAATCCATGGGTCTGGATGGGATGCACCCACGGGTGCTGAAGGAGCTGGCTGAGGTCATTGCTAGGCCACCCTCCATCATCTTTGCCAAGTCTTGGGAAACAGGAGAGGTGCCCGAGGACTGGAGGAAAGCAAATGTCACTCCAGTCTTCAAAAAGGGCAAGAAGGAAGAACTGGGTAACTATAGACCAGTCAGCCTCACCTCCATCCCTGGAAAAGTGATGGAACGACCTATCCTTGGTGCCATCTCATGGCATATCAGGGATAAGAGGGTCATTAGAGGCAGTCAATATGGCTTCACCAAGGGGAAGTCATGCTTACCCAACGGCATTGACTTTTATGAGGACATAACGAGGTGGATAGATGATAGCAGAGCAGTGGATGTGGTGTATCTTGATTTCAATAAAGCATTTGACACAGTCTCCCACAGCATCCTTACAGCTAAACTGAATAAGTGTGGTCTGGATGATCGGGTAGTGAGGTGGACTGTGAAATGGCTGAAGGAAAGAAGCCAGAGAGTCGTGGTCAATGGGGCAGTGTCCAGTTGGAGGCCTGTATCTAGTGGAGTGCCTCGGAGGTCAGTACTGGGGCCAGTATTATTCGATATATTCATCAATTACTTGGATGAAGGAGTAGAGTGCACTGTCAGCAAGTTTGCTGATGACACCAAGATGGGAGGAGTGGCTGACACACCAGAAGGCTGTGCTGCCATCCAGAGACCTGGACAGGCTGGAGAGTTAGAAATTTAGGGAGTTAGGGAAAAATTTAATTAAATATAACAAGGGAAAGTGTAGAGTCTTGCATCTGGGCAGGAACAACCCCAGGTTCCAGTATAAGTTGGGGAATGACCTGTTAGAGAGCAGTGTAGGGGAAAGGGACCTGGGGGTCCTGGTGGACAGCAGGATGACCATGAGCCAGCACTGTGCCCTTGTGGCCAAGAAGGCCAATGGCGTCCTGGGGTGTATTAGAAGAGGGGTGGTTAGTCGGTCAAGAGAGGTTCTCTTTCCCCTCTACTCTGCCCTGGTGAGACCACACCAGGAATATTGTGTCCAGTTCTGGGCCCCTCAGTTCAAGAAGGACAGGGAACTGCTGGAGAGGGTCCAGCACAGGGCAACAAAGATGATGAAGGGAGTGGAGCATCTCCCTTACGAGGAAAGGTTGAGGGAGCTGGGGCTCTTTAGCTTGGAGGAGACTGAGGGGTGACCTCATTAATGTTTATAAATATGTAAAGGGTGACTGTCAGGAGGATGGAGCCAGGCTCTTTGCGGTGACAACCAATGATAGGACAAGGGGCAATGGGTACAAACTGGAACACAGGAGGTTCCGCTTAAATATGAAATGAAACTTCTTCTCATTGAGGGTGACAGAGCACTGGAACAGGCTGCCCAGGGCAGGTTGTGGAGTCTCCTTCTCTGGAGACATTGAAAACCTGCCTGGACACATTAATGCGTATCTTCATCTGGGTGTTCCCTGATCTTTCGAGGTCCCTTCTAATCCCTAACATTCTGTGATTCTGTGAAATGCTGTAATCACATAACTTTATACATTCTGTTAACATGGAAGTGCTGAGTATGTCATGGATTCTACCACTAACGCTGGGATTGCTCTAGCTAGCATGGATTTGTTAATCAATGAGGAATTTTGCTCAGAAAGCTTGTTTATGAACATTTTAAAATGAAGCTATAGGGAGGATTGTGCTGCTTCATGGTCTTTCAAATAGCAGGGATAAGGAATTATTCAAAATGAAGGTCATGTTTTGGCCACAGAACCACAATGCTAAAAATTAACCAACAAACTTTAAGGCTTTGCTTTACTTCGTAAAAGTGGATTTAGAAGCATTGATGTGGAAAAGACAGCAGTGATTCAAGGGAGAAGCAACTTCCTAGTCACAAGAATTCTGGACTGTAAAACTGCTACAGCAGAGCCCATGATGCCTGATAAGGTGACTTTCATCAAGAGCTTTGCATCCAAACAGTGGTTCTTGCATGACTTTGGTACTATAAATGGGAAAAAAAAAAAAAAAAAAAAAAAGAGACATGAAGTTACAATGATGCAGATATGTGATGCAAGACTGTAATAGTAAAGCAAAGAACAGTGTTGAATACTTGGAACGGAACACAACTTACATTTCCAGATGCAGAGCAGTCCTTCAATATACAGGTAAAAGGCTTGGCATTTAGTCCTTTTTTAAGCATATAGTTTGTGTGCAATACATGAAGCTAGTTCATGTGACTTGGACAGCCCAATAATGTAAACTTTAGGTAAGTCTACTAATATATTTCTTCCTCATTTTCAAACACTATTAGCTGGCAGATGTAGTCTAAATGCTTATATTCAGCCAGAGGTGAATCTTAACAGATTCTGTCTCTCTTGTCTTTTCTACTGAGAAATAAAAGCACTTTACTTTGGCTGTTATGAAATCTTTCAAGTCTCTTTCAGTTTGGCAATGTCCATATATGTATTATCTGTTGCCATATACCTTTAGTAGCGGCCTAATTTAAAAGCTTAAGCTAGCTGTAAACATAAAGTCTATAGGTTCATCTGTAATTTTGATTCAATATGTCAAAGCCAATTTGAGAAGTGAGCACCATTCCATTGATTTAATTTGGCTATACATATTACCCTTTGTTTTCATCAAAGAAAAATGACGTTTGATGATTTTCAAAAGAAAACCATATGAATAAAAATAGTTGAAGACACTTAAATAAAAGCCAAATGATTTATTTTTTAAAGTATTTATTCATTTTCTATTGCATGTGGACATAGTTACTGCTCCTGACTCACACACAACTTCTTAAATAGTTGGTCCTTAGCAGATCATTGAATAAGTCAAATTAATAGAACGGAAGCAAAGAGAGTGTAAGTAACACAGATCAGTGCTTAAATAGAATCTCAGTCTAGCAAAACAATGTGTGTGTTTTGATTTGCATGTATGTAAAATTCAGGAAGAGCAAAGGAAAACATTAACAGTAGGGAGTATTTAGAACTTTTTAATTTTTTTTACTGATTTACTATGGTTCTTGATTATATGCCCACTTGTAAATTAAATTAATATATATGAGATTATTTTGTGTGAAAAGTATTGTGGATTTTGGTGATCTTTGTCTTTTAAGGCAAATTATTCCTATTGGTAAAAGTTTGCATGATGAAGTTGTTTAGGAGGCGATTAATATAATCACCAAGATAAACATCTCTCACCCAGATTTGAGAAGGATAATTCTGCAATAATGGTTGTTGACTAGTTGAAGTTTACCCAGACTGGCCATTTGTTGAAAATATAACCATATGGTAGTGTCATTAGTGGTGGTCAGATCACTAAGGAAAACAGTGTTTAGATAATTTCACATCCTAAATCATGAGGACAAAACACTCCAAATGCTTACAGCATTTCTGAATGCATATCCCTTTGAGAAATTAGGCAGCTATGCCCTTAGATGCCCAAGGCACATTTGAAAATGCCAACTCTCACCTGTGGAGAGGAGACCAAGTCCTGTCCTGTGCATCTGGTATGACGTGAGCTACACCTAACCCCAGATGGGGAGGCAGGAAGGAATTCAAGGTGATCTTCACACCACGGTACTTTATCCCACGTGAGCAAGAGGTCTGCTGATAGCAGGGAGTGATACCAGGATTTACAGTTGATCTACACATATATTTTAAAACTGAAGAGGGGCACTTAACATCCCTTTTAAACTGATTCAATGTGCCAACCTGACAGGTCACCTTAGGAAACTGATGTGCCACTTCACTTATTATACATTTAGGTCCCTATTAACTTCTATGAGGGCTGGGTGGTTACTTGCACAGGCCAGAGCAGCCTGGTAATGCTCAGAAGCAGCGTTGAAAGAACACAACAACAAAGGCAATGGTCACAGAAGGAAACACAGGAAATTCCATTTAAACATAAGAAAAAACTGGTGGCAAAACAACAGCTCTGGACTCTCCATCCATGGAGATATTCAAAACCTGACTGGACTAGATCCAGAGCAGCCCTTTCCAGTAGATTCTGTTTCGTGCAGGGGATTTAGACCAGGCAGTCTCCAGAAGTCCCTTCCAGCCTCAACTATTCTGTGAACACTGAGAATTTGAAGGCCAAACAGAAAAGTAAACTCTGGCTTCAGACTCAGCTTTTGGTGCTTGAAACTCAGATAAATCCTATTATAAGCACCCAAGTCCTCATGGAGATCAAAGCAAAGAAAGCCAGCTGTGAAGAGAACTTCTTTTACACTTGCATGTATTTTCTTTCATGCACTAACATGGATAAGCTTTAAAAGCTCTGTGTGTGTGTGTGTGTGTGTGTGTGTGTGTGTGTGTGTGTGTGTGTGTGTGTTAAAAAAGAAACAACAAAAAGAGGGAGGGAGCTGCCTTGTAAGAGAGAATTAAGCCCAAAGGCTGGAGAGCTCAAAGCAGTGGAAGTCAGAAAGAAAATTTTTAAATCAACACTTTTAAAGATTTTGAAGTGTGTAATAAGTGAAGATGGCAAGGCTACAGGAAAAGAAATTAAATATGCTTCCACAGTTGCCTTCATTTTCTGTGGCTACAGCACAATAAAGGACAAGTTACCCAGTCAGCCAAACTGGCAAAGAAGCAATTATGGGTATTACGGAGGGAGTACGTGGAGTTGGGATGAAGAAATTTTCCCTATTCCATTCACAAAGCTTTGAATGCAAGTAAATTCTAGAGCTTGAATTGTTTTGTTTTGTTTTTTCCTTTCCTTGGGATTTTCTTCAACTACAGAGAACAGAGTACTTAATTCATATCTTCACTTTCTTGCTCAATTTCACAGCTGATCCAGTGTTTCAAATGCAATTAATACACCTTGTCATTGGCAATCCATCACTAGTGAAAGTGAACGCAAAAGAAGACTGGGATGAAATGGACAGTTACACACTGGAATTTTCTGTTTGCAAACATTACAAGCCAGGAAGGGAACACAGTTCATTCTGAGCAATAGCCACGCTTCCACCATTCTTTTATTAAGAATGGTTATTCAAATACAGCATTATTTTATTCTGAGTAGTTTGAGTAAATGGTGGAGTTATCTTTAGACTGAGTCTAAAAAGTAATAGCTTATTTTTGTAGTGTAGAAAATAGTTATGTAAAATTCTGCTGAAATTTCCTAATCATCTTTTCTCAGCCTTTGGATAGAACATTAATATATATATATGTCAACAAAGCATTCCTCTACATAATGCACATTGTTAAAAAAAAAATATTATATTTGAAACTTCAGGTTGGAGTATCCCTCTTCTTCTGTATTTGGTTCACTCTTGTTTCTTTATGATTACTTCTTGCAGTTCTTTCATATAATCCACTAAATAGCCAGTTTCTTTCTGATTTTTTTCAATTTGGAGTCCTTTTCCTATTTGATCACAAAGAGGTATGCATTTAATTATAAATATCACATGAGATGTAGTTCAGAAAGATTGAAGGAGATCAAACTATAGGCATTGGGTGATACTGATCTTTGTAAGAATGTCTTCTGATGGAATGGAATGGAATGGAATGGAATGGAATGGAATGGAATGGAATGGAATGGAATGGAATGGAATGGAATGGAATGGAATGGAATGGAATGGAACGGAACTACCTTGATATAGCAGGGAAATCTTAGATGGGCAATGGGAGATTTCAAGAACTGGAAAATAATCTGAGAACTCTCACATTGACATATCGTTAGTAAATTTGTAGAACAAATCAGTTAAAGAAATAATAAATAACTCCCAGGGCATAGAATGGTCATTCAAGAATTTTAAACATGAAATTCCTCACTTGAGAATTGTGGTGTGTAACCTATCGCTTCAGTCAGTCAGGAGAGCAGATGATGACAGACATGCCACCACTTTTTAAAAACTACATCAAGGTGATCTGAAGAACTATGATGCCCAAAGTCTGACTTTCATGGGTGGCAAACTGAACAAATTTATTGTAAAATAGAACTAGTAGAAATTTGAATAAATTAAAATATGAGGGAAGAATCAACATGGATTTTGAGAAAATAAATGGTATAACAAATGTAGCAATCATGAGGCTGAGCTAGCAATATTCACATATTTGGATTTACAAAATGCTCCTTTGAGCAAGGGACTTTACCAAGCGCTCTAGAAGAAGCTTAGCTGCCATGGAACTGGAGCAAAGATCACCCATGGAGTAGCAACTGGATGGGAGATCCACATAAATGATAATTTTTCACAAATATTAAAGAAAATAGCCCGTGGGGAACCACTGGATCTAGAGGTCTCAATCCTGCTGTACAAGCCATTCACAAATGTCAACAAAAAGGTGTTTACTGAAGCAGGAAATTTTGTGGAAGATAAAAAGTTGTGCAGCAAACTCACAACTACAGTGAACAGTGAGGAGCTGAAGAAAGTTTCAACCAATGCTGAGCACTCAGACAGTAAAACCTCTGGTATAATGCGTGCTTAACAGATTGAAACAATTTCATCTGAAATAAAAATGCCAAATAGAGAGCTCTTAGCTGTTAAGGGATTTGGGAGTTATTTGGGTAGGCAGCTCCATGCTCTATAGCAAGAAAAGACAAAGTCAATGTTATAATACAATTATGTCCTTATGAAGTGAATAGAGGACAAAACAGGAAAACATCACGATGCTGTTGTACCAGTCTTAAATCGTAAATACATGTATGTGCTTCTGGTCATTCGTCTCAAAGACCGATGTAGTAGCACTAGATAAGACACAGAGAAGGTAAACAGTAGTGATCAGAAAGAATTAAGAGGTTCTATACCAGGGAAATGGAATAGCACATTCCTTTGTGGAAAAGACATGATTACAGGTGGGCAGGGCATAAAATCAGTGGTATAAAGATGGTGGTTTCTTGTTTCTCAGAAGTGCAAAAGCTATATAGTAATTTGAAACAAACAAAAGGAAACACTCTTTTTTATATGTTGCTTAACTGGGTTGCTGAACTCGTTGCTAGAGGATGCTTTGGAAATCAAAAGTATAGATAGATTTAAAAAGGGATTAGACAAATATATGGATGATATGTCCACTGTTTGCTATTGAATTCGGAGGGCCAAAATACTTTGACAACTAATTGTCAGGAAAAAAAAGGACCACTTTGTATTATCCTGTTTCTTATACTCTTTCTCTGAACAGTCACAACTGGTCACTGTACAGAATGCTAAAACAGATGGACCTTTGGTGTGACCAGTGTGGCAGTTCTTACAGTCTTGTGACAGACGCTTCTTCTTTGACTGTGTTCAGTGTCATGCTGAGGCAACATCAGTTGAGCAATATGAGAAGTTCAGTATAAAAATAACACCCTTTTCAAAGTATTCTTTCCATTTGTATCTACCACTCCTCTCTACTGTGGAAGGCATTGCCAGTAGCTAAAAATACGCAAGCCCATAAATAACACCAGCACCAATCATGTGTGGCAGTGATCTGCTTGTACCATACTTGTCCACATAATTTCTGATAATTGCTTCCCCCAAATACCCTGGTAAAAGTACGGCATTACCATATGCGCTGGAAACTAACGAAATCAGGCTTTGTTACATTGAATTTAGAACTATGAATTCTTCAAAGACACCTCGCTAAGCACATTCTGGTATGAGGCCATTCCTAACAAAAAGAGGGATCAATTAAATGGTCTCCTGATCATTACCATAGAAGCATTACAAAAGGAGAAAGACAGTTTTGAAATAAGTTGTTCTAAGATAAACAAATTAAAACCAGTCCCTTGATACCCTTGCACTAGGTTAGTAGGCAGGAGGAGCAGATACATATATGTAGATACAGCTGCCAGTGCAAACATGGCAGATGTATCTTTGGTTTGGGAGTAGTAGTTTATTTTCACAGCATAACTACCTATAGGGTAAATCTACTATAGCTGTGATTATCTCAGAAGCATCCTGTATTTGTAATATGGTAGCATATATTATAACACTGAAGAGTAGCAGTGTATGTGGGAAATCAGTTAATTACATTTCTCCAGTTCCAATGACTGCTGACCTGTGGATACAGAAGGATCCAAAAGATGAAAACAGCTTTCCTCTCCTAAAAGAATGCATTGTGCATAAATAAATGAATACGCAAAATCAGACACTAGATTGAAAAAGTGCATAAAATTAGTCTATTTTTAATATATGCTAAAATATCCCTTTTTTCTTATTGAGGTTGAATAAATTAAACTGCTGCTTTCCATGTAACTCTGTGACCTTCCGGGGCTTTTATTTTCAGTACAGTGTTTTGAAAAAAAAATTCCCTCGGGATCCCAAAGTTCTTCTGCTATGAAAGAGCTGAACTGAGATATCTGGAGGCAAGAAACAGCACAGTTCCCAATTATGATACCATTCACTCTACTGCTATTAGAAAAGAACCGTTTCATTGTCATTCCATAAACATTTCCCATTTAAATGGCTGAAGATTTATTTTGCTAACAAGTTTTTCTTTCATTTTGTGAAATGTGTGATCCTGAGTTTAAGCTATTATAAAATTGCATAATACGTCCTATGTTTAAAATGCAACTGATTAACAGAACTTGTATCTCATACTAAACTAATATTTCTGATTTTTTTGCCTAAATAAGACATATGCTCTGTTCGATTCTTTGATTTAAACTTAAGCCTGTAAAGGTAACATACATGCTAAAGATCTCTAGGGTTTGGTCACAATGGACTGAAAGCATCTGATGTCTTTTGAACATGGTTTCTGAGCAGTGTCAGGTGGAGGTGAGAGATCACCTGAAAATCCTGAGTCTGACAGATCCAGTCAAAAAATTATGTCCATATATTAAATGACATAATCCATACAAGTAGCAAGCACCTGTTGGATCAGTTGTTACTGCTGAGGTAAGGGCTAAGAATGAAAAAAAGCCAAACCAGAACAACCAATCAAGCAAAAACGATAGCTCTTTTTGTGTGAAAGACTTCCTGGGAACTGAAATATTTAATATAGATGAATGACTTTCTTTGTTTTGTATGCTTTAGAGTTTAATACCATTTCTTCTGTTGTATTATGCTGACACTGAGAATAAATTTTTAGCATCCTTTCTGCACAATAAATATATACTTAATCTACATTCCTCTGTCTTATGGTGCATTTATATGCAGGTAATCTATAGACCTGTATCCGAACAGAGAACAGGTATTTCACTTGGTGAAAACATTTGTAATGCAGTTCCCAGCAAACTAAGAATGTAAAACCATTATAAGGATTCAAAAGTAAGTCTTTTCTAATCATTTCATGGTTACTGACTATATCTTAAGATGAATTATTTTACCATCATTTATTTCATACTTGGTGTTCTTTGTTTTTCTACAACATACTTTAAGAATCAGTATTTCAGTATGCAGGATACATATTTTTATATCAGATTCTAAAGGATGTGACGGTGTAAATTTTTAAATATTACATTAACAAAGAGTATAGACAGTGGTATAGAACAGTTATTGGAATATAAAATCTGGTAACTTCAATGTAAATGTTTAAACATAGTCATTAATGAGGAAAGCACCTGCACCAGAGTTTCCACTTTGAATCTATTCTCAACATTATTGGCAGAGGTACTGATAAGATGTCATGAGTTAAAATAGTGAGTGCTGATCTGCTTGAAGGTAGGAAGGCTGGACAGAGGGAACTGGACCGGCTGGATCAATGGGCTGAGGACAATATTACAAGGTTCAAGAAGGCCAAGTGCTGGGTCCTGTCACAACAACCCCTGGCAGCACTACAGGCTTGGAGAAGAGTGGCTGGAAAGCTACCTGGCAGAGAGGGATCTGGCAGTGTTGGTCAACAGCTCGTTAAACATGAGCCAGCAGTGTGCCCAGGTGGCCAAGAAGGCCAAGAGCATTCTGGCCTGTATCAGGAATAGTGTGGCCAGCAGGACTAGAGAAGTGATTGTGCCACCTTCAATACTTCAATACTGTGTTCAGTTTTGGGCCCCTCACTATAAATAAGACATTGAGGTGCTGGAGAGAGCACATAGGAGGCAACAAAGCTAGTGAGGGGCCTGGAGCTCAAGTCTGATAAGGAGCAGCTGAGGGAACTGGGCTGTTTAGTCTGGAGAAAAGAAGGCTGTGGGGAGACCTTATCGCTACCTACAACTACCTGAAAAGAGGTTGTAGCAAGGCAAGTGTCAGTCTCTTCTCCCAAGTAGCATACCGTATAGGGATAGTTGCACTGGTTTACCCATCACTTCTTCATAGAAGTTTTGTATTCAGGATTTAGTCAAGAAACTGAGCTAGAATAACTTTTCATGGCTTTTCCACAGATTTCTGAGTTGTATAAAAAATATGTTAACAGTCATCTCAAGCTGAATGCAACTGTATCTTGGCTGAGACAATGTCTTCACTTTTACCTTTCTCACACTATACAGACAAGGTAAGAAATAAAGCAGACACCTAACCAGTATTAGAGTAATAACTGATCCAATTGTGCTCAAATTGTGCTCAAATTGGACTGTAAAGGAGACAGTCCAAACTAACACAAAGGCTTGAAAGACTTAAAGAATGCCTGAAATAATCAGAGCAGTATTTCCTTTAAATGTAGTCATATAATAATGTACCACTTAAACTTCAAGTTCTAAGAATGAAGTATCCAATTACAATGCTTACAATCTGTTTTTAACTTAAGCATTTCAGGGCCATTAGAAATCTGTCATTTCCTTATTTTGACACAGTTACTGAAGTCAACCAAGTGACAGGCTGGGAAGTCAAAGGTAAGGATAATTTGAAATGATAGAACGATTTTGACCCCAGTGAGTCCATGGCAAAATCCAGCAATTTCAGTGAAACCAGGAATCGTGGTCTTTGAAAGTCATTGCAAAATAACAGAAATCAGAAAGCTTTCTGAGAATTACTGCAAGAAAAGCATCCCTTTTCCCCCATACTGTTGCTTTTCTTGTGTCTTTGTCTTCACCATAGTTGTAGTTACAGTGGATACTTTATACAGTTATTTTGCAATATTATCAGGCATCTTTTTCCCCTTGCCACTCCTCATGCCTACAAAGAGGCTAGACTGAACTGAATGTCAAGGTGGTGTGTGGGAATTCCCAAAAAATCACATCCTGGGAAAACTGAGAACAGTGTTTGCAATGTGAAGAAGAAAAGGGACTATACATAGGATAAACCAGAGGCTGATACATGCTGTTTGAGAGGGGAAGGTTCTCAAGGCAGTGTAAGACAAGAAAGATATTAAATACTGAGAATGTATTTGGCTTGAGGAGGGAACCAAGTTGTGTAGCACCTTGCAAGTGTAGAGATTAGTCCTATAGCAGGGGACACAGTAAAGCAAAGATTCTACGCTAGAGATGGGTGTGAGCAGAATGGCAGGTGAGAACATAACCTAAACACAGATGATATAGGTGTGCTGAAAGGAATCAGGAGAAATGCAGCAAAGATAGAAAGAGGGCAGCTGCATGAGTGAAGGAGGGAGATGAGCATGACTGGATCCATGATTACCTAGGTGAGAAGGTCAGGAACGGGACTTAGTGTTGATCTGTGTGATATAGAAAAGGTAACAGGAAAGCAGAAACCATAATCCAAATGATGTGGGATTATGAGAAGTGAGAAGCACAGTGGAAAGCAGGAAGGGATCAAGGCTGCAGCTTTACTGACTGGAATTAGTCTTGTTTTCCTTTATCTCTAGTTGCCCTAGAATTCCCTTGTGCCTGCAGAGCACTGTGAGATCTTTAGGTGACCAGGGCTCTAGGGTGGCAGTGTCAGAGCACCTATTGGCAGCTGGTGGTTCTGTTGTCCCCATACATATGCATTAAACTGAATTGCTATGGTGCCACATATTTGAAATAGTAGAGAACCTCTTGAAATCGGGGACCCTGGAACACTTAAGGAGGCTAATAAAAATCAGAAAACCCCAGAAGTCTAATAGGCAAGAAAGGGAAATGTGGAAGAAATCAGACCCACAAATTTCACAGGCACTGCTGCAAGAATGTGAAGAATACATCTGACACTTCCTGCTGCTGTTTATTTACTGTGTTCACCAAACGAGCGGGGAGTTGGACCATTTATCCAGCTTACTCTCCAGTCCTGGGCTCCCAAGACCATGACCCCACACAGCTTTCATAGCATCGTAAACCAGCTGCTACAAGTCCATGGCTACAGAAATGTCTCAGTCAGTGTGAACAGCACCTACACGGGCCTATAAAGAATTCGGGCATGTTTTGTAACGGGTCACAAGACTGTCCAGCACTGATGGTGCTTGATCAGGTTGAGCTGGAGTCCATGAATGATGACTCAGGTATGGACTTTATATGACACGCTGGGATTTTAGTCTCTGTCTCGTGAAGCTTCACTTCACATATTTAGACAATCTCTCACAGTCAGCAGCTTCCTCTACTGATCCTTGAGCATTGTGTTAGAGACAGGACTCCAAACAGTCCCAAATGCTGCTGTCAGTGGTGAATGTAATCTGTCACCTGATGGGTGACAGTGCTCGGTGCCTCACAGGAATCAGTTAGGGGAAAAATGAGAACAAAACCCAAGAAACTAACTAATTCTCTTTCCCTACCTGTCTATGAAACTAAAAACTACATTAGGTGAATTTAATATATCTGGGGAAAATTTTTTAAATTGAAAATATTTTTGAATTATTTTGTTGGTTTGTTAGTTGTTGTTTTAATTTTACAGGTACTGATGAAGAACCAGGAATGTTAAAAATATAAGACTAGTTTGCTGCCCAAACTAGGAAGCTGCATTTTTTTTTTCAATCTGCCTCATAAGGAAACCTTTCTTATTAATCAAGAAAAAACAAAATATGTAAGGAAAACAGTGACCCAGATTTCGGTCTGCTTGTTAGCAGAACTTTTTTGAGCACTAGGATACAAAAAATACCCACCACTAGACAAAATTGTTAGTCAGCTGAAGGTCCTTATTGAAATTTTGCTTGATTGCTTTTAAAAGCAGCATAGATATGTTCCTTCCTAGATTTACTTTTGCTCAACTTTATGTTCAAAGTTCAGCAATTCTTATAGAACTGACTGAAAATGGTGTCAAATGTTTCTGCTCAGGAAAGCCTACATTTTGTTAATATTTTTTTCCTGCAAAAAAACAAAGAATCCACCAGTGATGATGATGATGACTTCTTTTAAAAGGGATCTGGTCTTTCCCATGTTAAAGTATCAACTATTTCTGGACTTTCCCATGGTTGCCTGTCCATTGAATTTCAGGTCTCATAAATAGACTGTAACTTATGTCATTTACAGTCACTATATGTCATTGTGTCACTATAATTGACTGTTATTTAAAAATAACAATCACACCAGTTCATATGAAAAATAAATTAGTTAAATCAAAATCTTCACTTGTGCAAGTCCAACCTCAGATCTCATGTCAAACAGCGTCCTGATCCCATATTTGGCCATGTGAAGAACACATTTCCCTCGAATATTGCTTTATAGCTTTCTAAACATGGTAAGCTGAATCCGTTTTGGTGAAATTCAAACTCCGTCTAGCCCATGCCTGCCAGTTACACAGAGACCTGGAACCCCGGCAGCTCCAGTCGCATCCCTGGAGCCTGTCATGGCTCTTGACCTACCTGATCTTAGTGTGCATCTCCAATGGGGACAAGCAGCACCAGGGGTGCACGGTGACTCCCATGAAGCCTTCAGCCCTCTGCACCTCCAGAGAACTTCCCACTAAAAGATACTGCTGGCCTGGCACTCTTGGGACCTCACAGAGGGAGGCACGCAGGAGACTTTCACCAGTAAATATGATCTGTGAAGACGATGTTTATCAATAGAACACAACCAGAAAGTGCTTTTAAAAGGTTGTTATCATTATCTTTATTTTTCATTTGGAAAATGATAACACACACAGATCCATACTGGGGCTTGGGGCTTCACAATTCAATGTTTTACAAAAGAAAAATAGATGTAGATACAGCCTGTAGCCCAAAACACTTTAGTCAAAGAAAACACAGAAGAAGGTAGAATAAGGAACTAATGAAACGTATGTAATTCTATATTCAGCTTTTAATTTACAAACTAGCATGTTGCCATAACACAATTTATACCTACTATGTAGAAACATATTTTTTGACATTCCATCACTGAAATTGCTTTCCTGTGGTGACCATCCACTTTCCACCTCGCAACGTAGCTATTTTGTTCTGAAATACTGAAGCAGGACAACAGTTCTGCTGAGTTCTCAGGTTGTTTGCATCTGAGAGAAAAAGACCATACTGTATACTTCTGCTTCTGTGCTAAGAACAATTTAGGGGTAGAATTTTAGTAATAACCGAATAACAGATATTTTAAATGTTTTCTGTTTCAGATTTATGCTGATGATGCTATGATCTTTTCTAAAAAACATTTTATTTAGATATTGGCAATTGTATTATTAGTGGGCATTATCTTCACAGCATTTCCAAGACAAAATTATGATGGAATCATAAAGAAAAAAGAAACATGAATTCAGGGGGAACAACAAAGGGTCACCATTACAAAATTAAAATACTGCAACTGCTACTTCTTCCCAGGTGGAGGAGCAGTGTTTAAAAATTATGTGCAAGAAGATACCCAAAAGATAAATTATTTCTTTCCCTGCATGTTTACTGACCCTCTTACAGATGTTTATGTTAAAGGTAGCTCCTGATTTGATGACATATTATTAATCCTCTGAAATGTTTATTTTTACATATGTAACTTCTCCATTAGAATTTGAGTTATCCTTTCCAAGTTGGTTTTCAAATATGCAGAAAGTATATGTTTAAAAGATTTTTATGCAGAGGATTTCAGAAAATGTAAAGAAATCTCTTCTCACCATACTGTTTTAGTCAGTATTAAACCCAAATTAACAGGTAGAACTGAGATATATTCTTACAGATTATCTTATTATTTTTTCAGGTTCCATCACCAATGAGAATTGTAAACCTCATAAATTAATCCTGCATTTTGTTTAGATAATTGTGAGTTAAGATTTAATAACAAGTAATTCCTATATAGTATCAAGCTGCAGTGGCAATTAATGAAATGGTGTGTACTTACACCGTCTTTGCTAGCAATGTCCAAGTATGCTCTTAGTCTTAGCTTCTTGGAAACAAGGTTATGACATGGATCTCACAATTCCTGCCTCTCTATCCATCATTTTCTCAAAATATCACCAACCATATGGGTCTAAGAAAAGTGTATTGCAGTCCGAGTTACAGATGAGATACTTGAAATCTTATAAAATAAAATAAAATAAAATAAAATAAAATAAAATAAAATAAAATAAAATAAAGGTGGGGGGGTTACATGGGAGCAAAAGTTAGCAATAGGAAAAAAAGCACTCAGTAACATCTTACTAAAAAGACTTACAAATACAGTCAACAGGCACAATAATAAATATGAAAACTAGAAATACTCATTGCATAGGGATAGGGCAGCTAGTGTAATTCAGATATCTCAGAGTTCCCCTCTCAGAAAAAGGGGAATTTTCACTATCAGATGAACAGATGACCCAGACATGTTCTCTGCATCCAGTATCTTCCGCAGTGCTCTGAAATTCTTCAGATGACGAGGTCTGCGTATTGAGAGAAAGTACAGCATTTCCAGAGAGGCACGCAGGAATTCAGAACAAATACAGCCTTTGCATGACTATGCAGTTGCACAGAATTCTTAAAAGGAAGCTCTGCCTGGAAGACTAGGGTCTTTTCAGCACTGTGAAATTTAAGATGACGGTATGGGTTGGAAGAGGTGACATTTCTGTTGAGGGGATCCATATGCATATTATGTAGGAGGAAGAGCCAGAGTTTTAACTGCTGACCCACACAGGTTCAGGTTTGTGGTTCAGGTACAAGAACAGGGGTCCTGCTTCTAGGGGATCTCCATCAGGATGTGAACACAGAGCAGTGGGAGCTGAGACGTGATCCACAGGGTACGCTGCAAAACTGTGCATGCTGTGGGAATCCGAGATGTCAAAGTGCAACAAACAGTTCTTCAGAGTGGTCCTTTTCTAGCCCTTTTCAATTTCTTAAAATCTTTTAACAATGAAGACACCACAATTACAGAATGTGGCATTAAGGTTACTTCTGGTCCTGATGTTTCGTTCTTCCATAGCTTGCTAGCTTACAAAACACCCAAGGGGTATATTTTATTTTACAGATACAGCAGGGTATAAGAAGTTTGTGTTGGATTGCTTGTTCACTGTGCAGCCCAGCTTCTTTCTGAGATGCCTTACTATTTATTCCCACTGGTGTGACCTCGTATTTAGCTGTATCTGAACGATCCCATGTAGGAGGAGTAAGTCAGGGCACAACCAGGCCATCCCCAGCTGACCATGGTGTCCCCCACCCTGTCTGCTTGAGCTGCTCATCCACCAGCTCTTGAATCAAAATTGTTCACAGCTCAGAATTTTAAGTGTAATTGTTTGCCTTAAAAATGCAGTGATGACTGAGAGGTGCTTACGAGCTCGCAAACACTGGCAGAGCTGGGGTAAGACAGAGGCAGCTGCCAGTCAGCTCCCAGCTGTCCCAGGCTAAGCCATTCCTTCTCCTCCACCAGAGCCTTCTGCAGGTCAACTTGTCCTTTTCTGAGGACTCTGTCCTCAGCTGCATGTATAACTCTTCCAGGCTCTCTGAGACATACACAGTTTCTGTTCACAGAGATGTTACATTGACTTTCTAATCATTACTAAATGGCATCAGTCGTACTCGTGATTTCTGCACAATTGTCTAGAATCGTCTCCACTGATTGGTGATTCATTCTGACCCACACCAGTCACCCCATTTCTGACCCATGCAGAGTGAGCTTTCTTCATAGAATACAATATTTACTTTCAGGAAAAATACCCAAGAACTATCCAAGTATATCATATTTGCACCATTACCCTTACAAGTAACTTTGTAATTTAACAGGAAATTAATTTTTTTTTTCCATAAAGCCACATAAACTGCTGCTCCTATATTCCTTTCTTGTAATTCCTTATTGTATCCTGTATCAGCATTCATTGTCTGTGATTGATGTCAGATAAATCAGTCTATAATTATCCGTGTTTTCACTTGTGCGATTTGAATATTTTTAGTCACTCTTCACGTCTTGCAGAATTTGTGCAATAATTTAAGCTTTATTAAAAGTCAATATAATACAAATACACCACACATATTTTCAAGCATAGAAAAAAAATTAAACAGTTCTATTTTTTGCATCAATATTTTTTAAAAATCTAGATATAATAGGCCTGTAATAATGTTAAGATTTAGAAAACTTGACCTTTTCTTAAAACTACGAACCATGCATATCCGTTGACATTCTCATCCATTTTTCTATGCTTTATAACTTGTAATGCTTGCTAGGTTTGCGTTTTTATAGTTCTTGTATATATTTATTTCAAACTGGTGTGCTCACTTCCCCACTAAACTAGAATTATATTTTTCCGAATCTCCCCTCTTTCTTGATCTCAATACCCTGACTTATGTCAGTCAATTTCTTCTTCATAGACTCCTCCTACTTCGATACAGTTTTTCTATTTAATTTTTATTTTCATTCATTCGTTTTCCACACCTTTTTTAGGAACAAGTCCAAATGTGTCTCTGGGAACAAGACATAGCCAGTGTCCATGTGCGTGTATATAGTGTGAATTGTAACCTTGTTTGCACATACTGAATGTAGCCATATCTAAATACTCAGGCAAGTACTTTCATTCTAGTAATTATCTTTACCATAATAGTTAGAAGTTATTAATTTCCCTTTCCTTTTTTTTCAGAAAATCATGACCTAGCTTTTTTAGAAACTCTAATTTAGTGCACAGCTCTGAGTTATATGTCTGATCTGTTCTTCCTCATAATAATGTAATTTTCTTTCCCAAAGTTATGAAATAAAAAGCTTTCTTGTTCTATAGTCTTGACTCCTGTGCAAGATGCCTTCACTGGTAAACCCATTTTAGGCTTGTTCCTATTACACTGGTCCATATACAGTTACTTTCCTATGAATATGAGAAGTTTAAAATCGTATTCAATACTCCATTTCCTCACTTATTATTCAGTTCCTGGTGAGTCAAAACCTCTGCCAAGGCAAGGTCCTTGGTTATTTACAGGAACTAATGGAGCCTAACCTTTTAACTCAGTTAAGAATGCCCTCTCATGATCCCTGAAGATATTTGCTTCTGGACATGGTCCTTCAAACCTCTGAAAATGGAGAGAAGGAATTGAGATGTGACCAGACACACTTTTGCCTTCTAAATCATGACCCTAAGAAAGATAAACTGGGTGTTTTTTTCTTTCACATCTGCTTTCCAGCATGGGAAGTCACCCTCAATGCCCACCTTTTTTCTGGAATCACCGAGGTGGAAACATTTAAAAAAAAAATAATGCTCCTGGCAAGCATAATAAGAATTGGGATAAAACCTGACAATTGAGCACTGTGGTTGGGCTGAGCATTGTTCAGGCTGATATCAAAATAACACAAGGTAATGAAAAGAAGATGAATCAAAAATTTTCATAAAGCAAACTATGCAAACTGAAATCTGATTGAACTTTGTGTTTTCAATTCACAAAAAAAAAACCCAACCAAACCTGAAAGAATCACTGCAGTGAACAGTGGTCAATGCTTAATCTAATGGCCACAGGAGGATACCATTTGTAACTTGTAAATTAGTATAATGGTCCTACAGAGATTTCCCTAAGTGACATCAATCTTTTTTGAAGTCACAAAAATCCATCTCCAGAACTGCCTAAGAGAAATTCTGGCACAGGACATCTCCAGGCCTGTGCCCTTGGAGGCTGTGGGGCTCGCCAAAGGAAGGTGACGAGCATTTGCCATGTGATGGTTTCCCTTCATAGGGGCCATAATCTGCAGTTCTCAGATGACTGAATCTTTTCCAAACCTTTCGTTTCACTGGCCAAAACCATCACGTTAAGAACAACAGCCTACAGCTTCCTCACAAGGGGAGGCGCCGATCTTTTCTCTTTAGTGACCAGTGATAGAACCTGAGGTAATGGCAGGAAGATGTGCCAGGGGAGGTTCAGGATGGACATTAGGAAAAGGTTCTTCACCCAGAGGGTGATGGAGCACTGGAACAGGCTCCCCAGAGAGGTGTCACAGTCCCAAACCTGACAGTGTTCAAGAAGAGACTGGACAACACCCTCAGACACATGGTGTGAACTGTGGGGTTGTCATATGCAGGGACAGAAGTTGGACTCGATGATCCTTGTGGGTCCCTTCCAACTCAGGACATTCTGTGATTCTACAAACTGATCACAATGTACATTTAGCCACATTATGGACACCTGAACAATACTCTTGAAGACATTGGTATCCTCAGCTCATCCTTAGGTGTCAGCAGCAGGCCTGAAAGCAAAGGCCAAACAGCTTCATCTGAGCACAGTGGGAAACCGGGCACCAGTTGTGGAGCCGGACAGTGTCTTTTTCATGGAGTGAGCAAAATGGAAGACAGAGAAAGGAACACAGTGCTCAACCTGAGGCTTCCTTGTGATGTAATTAATTCTGAGGTGAAAGCACATAATCTCACATAACTGGAGTCAAACCAGCCCCAGTATAACTTGAATGAACAAATATCAATATTTCTTTGAACGTATTAAATAAATCAATCTAATCAAGTATATAAATTGCAATGAGTTCCCACATATGTAGCATATCCAGAACACACTCTGAAACGGACTCTCGTGCGGTGATGTGCCTGTGGGGTCCCAAATGCACTGGTGTTTTTGCACATTTTAGGGAAATCTGTTGAACATATGTTCAGATATTGGCAGCAGTGGCAAAAGCAGAGACTCGACAGCTTCTGTTTGTTATTGCAATTGTTAGATCCCATCTCTGTCTATGGAGATCCAACAGCCGCTCTACCAGAAGCTGTTGAACTTTCAGATCACTCAGCAGCAGCGTGCGACAGAAAAGAAAATTTAAAAAAAAAGAAGGAAAAAAAGGGGGGGGGGGAAGGAAAATATAAAGAAAAACCCCAACATTTTGCGATAGGACGGGTCCAGCTGTGCTCAGTCAGAACACGGTCCCAGGTCTAACCCAGGCAGGCGAGGGGCGGGAGCAGCGGCCCGAACTCCCGCGCGCGGCGGGACGCGGGGCCGCGCGTTTCCCAGCAGCTGGGTCCCCACGTGGGGCCGCCCACCGGCCGCCCGTTCCCGGCAGCGCCCGGCGAGGCCCGGGGCGCCTCGCAGAGAGCGGGCAGAGCCACCGCCGGGCGCGGCCAGCAGCGGGGCAGCCGGTGCTGACCCTGTGCCGCGCGCCCTGGCCGCACTGCACCCCCGCTCCCCGGGCCCGCGGTAACGGCCGGACCAAGGCCCCACGCGTGTCCCGCCCGCGCGCTCCGAGAGCGATCCCAGCAGGGCGCCGCGTGGGGGCGGCGCTGGGCGCGGTGCAGGGCGCGGTGCAGGGCGCGGTGCTGTGCGGCAGGGCTGGTGCTGCGTGGGGCGGCCAGGACTGCGTGGGGCCCGGCAGCGCGGGCCCACCCGTGGGTGCGGAGCGCGCCCCCAACCCGCTGCCCGCTCGGGGCAGCTGGCCCTTTAAATGCTGGCGGGCAGCCCATGCTGCCGCTGGCTGGGAGACCCCGCGCCTCCAGTGAGAGGTGAAACCAAGATGGCGGCCGCGCAGTGACTGAGGCGGAGACGGAGCCGGTGGGAGCTGGGCTGGACGGGCCGCGCCGTCGCCGCTCGTCCCCTCGGTAGGGCAGAGCGCCTCTCTGCCGCCCGGGCTGCTGAGTGCCTGGAGTGTAGCCACGTCGCCGGGCGCGCTGAAGAGTCGGGACTGAGTCGCCGCAGCACCGGGAGGAGGAGGAGGAGGAGGAAGAAGAAGAATATGGCGGCCGAGTCGGGCTGGGAGTGAAGCCGCCGCCTGCGACGGGAGCCCATGGGGGAGACGGGACGCTGAGCGAGCCCGCCCGCTTCATCCTGCCCCCAGGACGGGCAGTGCCCCCAGGCCCGGCCGGCCCGGCGGGAAGGAAGGCGGCTCCGCGGAGCCCTGCGCTGACGGACGGCGAGCGAGGGGCTTCGGGCCTGGGCAGCTGCTGCACAATAGAGCTGAGCTCCGGGCCGGGGCGAGCGGCTCCTCTCCCGCTTGCTTGCCCCCGCCAGCTTCAGCCCGGCCTCACCAGCCCCTGCCTGCTTCCTTCACTAGGGCCCCGGCCTCCAGGCTCGGCTGCTCCTGTCACCCCGGGTCGGCTGGCCGTGGCCGCCCGTGCCATCTCCTCCCCACCGCTTCTTCCACTGCCGTGGATCCACTTCTCCTCCGGGTTCCCTTCTTCACCGCCTCTCCTGCCTGCCCTTCACCCTGCAAAGAGCCTCTCTTCTCTCTGCGGCTCTCCCCTGCGTAGGCTTGCTTGGCTTTTGTGCAGCGCCTGACTGTGGCTGGAGGAGCAACCCTTTCACATCTTCACCTCTCTTCTTGTTCCCTCGTTTCCCCCGCGTCCCCCAATCCTCTGTTACCCTCGATAATGAGGATCCCATTGGAGCACTGAAGAGGAGTAAGAAGAGCTCGCTTGGCGTGCCCGTGTGGGGCTGCTCCCTTCTTTCCCGGTCCCCTCCCCTGAGGGGCCCCTAGCCCCCAACCAGCCTCCTGCTCCTCCAGCAGTTGCCAGCCAGAGCGGTGGCTGTGCTGTGGCAGGCGGCAGGATGACTGACACCCGGCGGAGGGTGAAGGTTTACACGCTAAACGAGGACCGCCAGTGGGATGATCGAGGCACAGGGCATGTGTCCTCTTGCTACGTGGAGAGGCTGAAGGGCATGTCCCTGCTAGTCAGGGCAGAGAGTGATGGTAAGTGTGCATGTCTGAAGGCACAATCTTTCCTCATCCTACCCAGGAAAAGGAACTGGGCTCAGCTTTGTGTCTGTTGCCTTAATGTTTTACTGTGTAATTCAGGTGTGATTCCTAAAAGCAAGTAATAGGCACTAACTATAGTTCACTCGTGTTAGGCCAAGTGATAGAAATGGAAGATTGCCATCAAGTGCAAGTGTAGTAGACAGTTGGTTCATAGTGAATACACGGCATTGCATACAAAATATCTTCAGGTCTTGTAAATCTTGTATGGGTTTGGATATTGGGTGGTCTATTACTGGGTGCCCAATGTACTTCAGTTTCAAAACTGATCATTGTGATATATCTTTCTTTGGATATTTCTGGAAATGATACCCTCAGGAAAGGAGTTATTCAAAACTTGGATCATATTTTTTAGTATAAATTTTTTAGAGGTCATTGGATGGCTAACAGCCTTTTTTTTTCCTCCCTTTTCTTTGGTAGCAAGAATTATGCAAAACATTCTAAAAGCTATCAACAGTTATTGAAGTACAGTTGTTACAGTAGTAAAGACAATATAGTGAACAGAACAGCGTTTTCAGTGATGCTTTTTTAATGGAATAGTAGTTCTCAGTTGGTAAGCAGTTCTGAATCTTCCTGTAAATAAATTTGAAACGGTGCATTATCAACTTCCTTTACATTTTATGACAACATATGTTAGTAGTATAGGTTGAGTACTAGTATCTGCCCCGTAGCTATGTGTTTTGGCTAGTCTTGGTTGTTGGTTGAGTTCATGGCTGCTCTGACCAGACTAGATTTTAAAATGTATGCTTTGCAATATCTAGCATATACCATTTTGCTAGTAAAGTCTGTCAGTGCGTGACTTACTGCTTCATAGCTACTGTATCTAGTGACTTCTAGATATAGTTGTAGCTTGTGACTGTCAACAGACCTTGTAATTTTCTTTATTTGGCTTTTTCATTGTTAGAACTAGGATGAAGAGCAACTTGGGAATCATTCATTCTTACAGTTTGAGAAAGTTCTGACAAACTGTACAATAATCTCTACAGCAAAGATCATAAACTGATATGGAGGAATCAAACTTTCATCTAAGCAGGATTTTGATAATTGAGCTTTTGATAAGCATGAATCTCAGGATTTTGTAGGTCCTTGATTGTACTTCAAAAAGTTAAATTGATACTAGATTTTATTTATTTTACATCAAAGATGATGCATTTATAGTTTGGCCAACTTCATAGTGTAAGAAAAAGCATTCAAAATGGAAATAGATTTAGTTTAATTTCAACATGAGGGAGGTAAAAAGAAGGTTAGCACTAAATTTTTAGGCTAATCTTTACAGGATATTTCATTGTAGATACAGTCCTTTCTGTCTACATGGCTGCTGTGTTTGTGTTTTAAGACTGGCATCATATCTTCTGTACACCAAACAATTTACTGATTTTTTTTTTCTTTTTTTTACTAATTCTTTTTAGAAAAAGTGAAGGAACTGCAGTTCATAACCTGCTTGTGAAGAAATAGCCCATTCAAAAGAAAATCCCTTTATTGACTTTCAGTGGGATATTTATGCTTAAGACTGATTAGAACCTCAACGGGACTGTTGTTGCCAGCTTGTATGTTGTAAATTAATGTCTGTAAGAAGCAAAATACAAATTGGTATAGAAGATCCCAAAACAATGATGAAGTCATTACTTTGTGTTACATAGCCAGATAGTCTAATCAAAGCAGAATGGGCTCAAACTCACTAATTGCACCTAATACACAGAACTACGTTCAATAGGATACACACATTAGACTTCTCTCAAACAGCATGCATATACTTAGTATTGAATAATATACAGAGCTTAAGTTCTTAATTTAGTAGGTAGTATCAGTCCTGGATGTAAATGTGCGCTCTATGAATAGGCTAGTTTTTCTAACTTGCTTGTGTAAACAGCTCATAAGATTTGATTTGTAGTTTCTTTATTCTCAGTGTCAGTTGTTTGTGGGCTGATTTTGAAAGCTAATGCAGTCATTTTTACATGTGAGCAAATGGTTTGGAAAAAGGTAATACCAGACTTGTGGTTTAGGTATTTATGCAATTCATGCATTCCCTTGGATGTTTTTTTAACTACATGAAGTTGTTGAGTGTGATTTTTTTTTTTTTAATAGTTATCAAAAACATACAAGTACTGGGAACCTGACCTACACACGATTTGCCTCCATGTTTCCATTGCGTTCTTGTATTGTCTTTGTCAGCTCCTCCTCTTTCCACAATGAAACTTCTTCCTTCCTCCTTTTCTAAACCAGCTTTTCCTCACGTTTGAGCTGAGATTCATCCTGTGCACGATGGCATGTTCTAACTGACTTACTCCAGGAAGCTGACTGAAAACCTCGGATCTGTCTGAAGTTGAAGGCTCAGTTTCCTGAGTGGGGGAAGCCGTGGGGGATGTTTGCAGCAGTTCCTGCTGTGGGGGAAATTCCCACTCCTGTTAAAGGGCCAGTTCGTCTGTACACAGAGCAACAGCAGAATTACCAGGGGTTCATTTGGCTGACCATCTGGGCTAGCACATGGTTCAGTCTCTTGATTGTGCAGCTGTTACTTGGTGTATCTCTGTAGCTGTTTTACAAGTGGTTGAGATTTTATGGCAAAGTCAGGGTTTTCAGATAAGAGAGCTACAGTTGATATGCCAAGTCCAAAGTAAGCTGTCATCTGGAGTTGGAGCAATAAGAATTGAATAATAGTGCAATTTTTCTTTTCTGGAGGAGTCTTTTTTTTTGTCATGGGTTGGTGTTTTTTTAACACCATCTTAAAAGAATTTAGAGCCGATGAATGATTTGTGTTGCTGTCCGAGCTGTTTAATGCTCCCAGGAACTAATCTTTAAGAGTCATTGCAAGCAATTTGAAGTAATCTGTTATAGTACAGAAATATCATAAACTGTTTTCAGATCAGATATGCTTTGAGACAGGTAATAGTATTTTTTCTTTACACTTAAACAACTGTTAACTTTTTTTACTTAAAACCCTGAGAAGTTTCTCTGTGTGATTCCTAGTTGTAGTGTGTTCTATTTGAATTGCAGTAGAGCAGTGGCAAACTCTCTTCTTAGAAATCACCACCTTCCACATGAGTTTGTGTATACTCAGAAGCCTTTGATTTCTTACCTGTTTCTCATATGGTGTTTTAGGCTGCTGTGACCTGCTTCATTCTTAAAATGTCTTTGTGCTTCTAGATTTTTCACTGCATGGTTTCAGATCACTTTTTTGTTCTGAGCCCAGCTGGCTGAAGTGACCTCTAAAATGAACTTTTGTGTTCAGCTAACACGGGTTAATTTGAAAGCTTAGACTTTTAATTAAAGCCTACTAGTCTTGTAACTAAACTTTTTGATGAGCCAAAGTGAACTTCCCCATTGGAGGACATTTGCCAGCTTTTTTTCAGGAACCATCTGCTTTTATTCAAAAGTTGTAGTTTGCCATTTCTGAATTCTATATGTTAATGACTTTTGCAACACAGTAAGCATCCACATGCTTGCTGTTGCTTTAGGCTAGGTATCAGCAACCCAGTAATAGTGGCAGAAGCCTCGGCCAAAAATTGGCTTAGGTTTTCTTTACCTTGCTCAAACTCAAGGGATGAATTTTATTTGTTTATTTTTAGGAAAGCAACACAGAAAATTTTGTGGTTATGTACTTACCTTAAAATGAAAAAAAAAAATGGGAGGAGGGATGGGTTGTTTTTTGGTTTTTTTTTTTGCTTGTTTCTTTTCTCCTGGTTCTCCCTTTAGTGTTTGGTTTGACTCTTCAGAAATGTATCAGACTAAGGAACAGTCTCCTGTGGATGCAGAACAGTTTCTTGGACCTCAGTTGGAGCTGTTCCTTAGTTTCTGTGGATTGGTTTCTGTGATTCAGTAGCAGCAGAACTGATTGCAAAACTTAAACCTCTGTGTGCATCTTGCTAAAAACACTTATTTAATTGAAATTTCCATTTAAACATAAGGATGTGTATGCAGGTGAGGAGTAATGAGAGACACTGTACCTTTTCTCCTTTTAAGAAAGCATCCACCTAACAGTTTGATGGGAAAGGAGTGGTATTCCATATCAGCAGGTCTCTTCCATATGCATGTATGTAAATAAGTCTGCAGATTTGTTGTTTGAGACTATAGAATTGTTACATTTGATGTTCTCCAAGTATCTCTGAAAATAGTATTGTATGTCGGTATTTGATCTCCTTTGAGCAAGTCTTTCCCTACACGCACGTTTCTTTCACAGCACAGATCCTTGTTACTATACTAACAGAAAAACCCAACTGTGCTATATTAAATTACAGTGGCAAATAAGAGAATTCTGCAGATCAATGTTTTCTTCTTTATAGATTATTTCAGATGTTACCAATGTTTTGCAGTTACAAGGCTATAATTTAGAAAAAACTAGATCTGCATAATTTGGGGGGAAGGAGGCGTTATTAAAACCGTAGCTCGCATTAAGGTGAGTTTTCAGGTCTTACCTGACTTTGAGTAGTGTCATTGGGTCAATGAAGATGAAATTTTGTTGGTGTGTTTTTATAAAGCAGACTGGATAGTCTCAGCATATTATAGGATAGTACCAAGAGAAAAATACCTTCATAGAAAGTAATTGCTTATGACAAAGAGTAAGGATCTTGAACTGTATTTAGGAATCAATACTGATATTGGCTTTGAATGGAGAAAAACTTCATTTGCTGAATTTTAAATTCTTGTAACCTTTTTCTGAAGAATATGTTTGCATTACAGACATCTGTTACTGTTGCCTGGTTCCCAGAAGCAAGTTACAGAGATCTAAGGCTGCCTCATATCATGAGGGGCCCTGATCCTGTGAGATGTGCTGCATGAAAATAAAGTCAGTGAACTAACTGGCAGAATAGTCACTGTTTTTGTGTTGTTGAGACCTTTTGGGGGAAAAAATTGCACAAATGGAGCATGAGATTCTTCAGAACAATTGATTTAGGGCAGTTATAGGTTATAGCACACAGTTTATGCTTTGGTATGTTTCTGTCTCCAAATTCATATTTTTTTAGTTATTGTCCAAAATGGTGAGGAATAAGTTGAATCATGTGGTAATGAGAAGCAAGTCAAGCCTTATAAGGTTTGATTTGTCTTTCTTGCAAGTGTCAGGTTTAGTAGAGAAGAAAAAATGTTCTTCTGTGGTAACTGTAGGAAGGAGGTAGTTCTCTAGTGCCTGTTTCTAGCCTGGAAGATGGAATGTCTGCATTAACTTGTCTCCCAAGATTTTTTTTTAATAGTATTTTGTCAAAGATGGCATCAAGTTATATATGATATTCTGCTAGTTTCAGAATTTCCGTGTCTGTAGATCTGTGTTCAGCAGTTAAAATACAATCTTGAAATTATCAATTGCTTTTAATTCTTATAATATTCTAGTTCATATTTGCTGCTATTAAATAGTTCTAGACTGTAAAGGTTTTCTGGAAGTTAGTCAATTAAGATAATATCACAGAACAATATTTGAAAACTTCATGTAGTTGAAGCTGAGGCTTTGAAAGTGAAAGTAAGATTGAAGTGAAATACTACCTATAACTATCGTAATGGAAAAGGGAATGTTATTTTTAGGTATTGACTAGGCAAACCCAAAATTCAAAGCTTGAGACTGTGGCCTAAGTACCACAGTGTGTATTGGATTAATCATTAATACTCATCTTGGATGTCTTCCTGCTCTCTAGTTTGTGATTTTCACATTTTTCTTTAGTTATACTGTCACACTTAAGCAAATAAGCTGCTTGTTAAAAGAGCCAATGCAGGTTAGAAAACTGGAAAAAGTCTTAGAAAAAGTGAGGGTAGTATATATGGTTTTGAGAGGAGATTGCTTTTTTTGTTGTGTCTTGTTTTCCACTTAGGGTTATTTAGTTGTTCAGTTTTGTTGTTGAATTGTATCTGAGTTTGTAAACAGCTTTTACTGCAAGAGCAGTTGAGACAGGGTGGTAGCTTCTCAAGCTAGCTTCATTAGTGAAAGCTGCTTCTTGTAGAACAGACTTAAAAATCAGGAAGAAGCAGCTATCACATGTAAGTAACTTTGTTAGTTTTAAAAAAAATATTCGTTATATCTGATTATCACATAATAGTAAGCTAATTAGTATCAAAGTCCTTGGTAAATCTTCTAAATTCATGAAGCAATAAACTTTCTTATCAGACAGCAAACTGTTCTGATATTTATGGAATTCTTTAATGATGCACCACTCTTTCAGCAAGTGAAGTTCTGTGACCTTGTTCTTCAGTCTCTCTTCCCTCACTTCCCCCAGCCTAACATCTTCATCAGTGACATAGACAGTGTGATCGAGTGCACCCTCAGCAAGTTTGTGGATGACAGCAAGCTGGGTGGTCCAGGTGATATGGCCTGAGAGATGAGAGGCCATCCAGAGGGACATGGACAAGCTCCAGAAGTGGGCCCATGTGAACCTCATGAGCTTCCACAAGGCCAAGTGCAACATTGTGCACCTGGGTCAGGGCAACCCCCAGTATCAATACAGCCTGGGGATGAAGGGATTCAGAGCAGCTCTGCCGAGAAAGAGTTGGGAGTACTGGTGAATGAAAGATTGGAGGTGAGCCGGCAATGTGCACTTGCAGCCCAGAAAGCCAAATGTACGTTGGGCTGCTTGAAGGGTGGCCAGCAGGTCAAGGGAGGTTGTTCTGCCCCTGTGCTCTCCTCTGGTGAGACCCCACTTGAAGTCCTGCATCCAGCTCTGGAGTGGTCAGCACAGGAAAGACATGGACCTGTTGGAGCAAGTCCAGAGGAGGTCACAAAAATGATCAGAAGACTGGAATGCCTCTTGCATGAGGGCATGCTTGAGGGAGTTGGGGTTGTTCAGCCCAGAGAAGAGAAGGCTCCAGGGAGACCTTATTGTAGCCTTTCAGTACTTAAATGGGGCTTATAAGAAAGAGGAGGACAGACATTTTAGCAGGGCCTGTTACGACAGGACAAAGTGTAATGGTTTTAAACTAGAAGAGGGGAGATTTAGACTGGATATAAGGAAGAAATTTTGTCGATGAGTGTGGTGAAACACTGGCACAGGTTAACCAGAGAGGTGGTAGATGCCCCATCTCTGGAGTCATTCAGGGCCAGGCTGGACGGGGCTCTGAGGAACCTGATCTAGTTGAAGACATCCCTGCTTATTGCACGGAGGTTGGACTAGGTGATCTTTGGAGGTCCCTTGTAGCCCAAACTGTTCTATGATTCCATGATCTTCTGTTAGTCAGTAACAGTTCTTCAGGAAAGGAGTGTGAGTTTCTGTTATAAATGTAACCTGTGAGATTGAAGATGGTCATACTTGGTAAATGAACACTGGTTTGGGTTATTTTTTGCTGTGGATTTTTTAACTGGTATACTCTTTAGATAGTGAAAATGAGCTAGTCATTGTTGATTCTGCTATGAGATTTGGAAGTACAACTTCCAATTCCAAGTATGTTTTTCAAATCCAAGTAATTTGGGGTTTTTTTTGTCCTGTCTTCAAATCCTCAGGCTTCCATATTTGAGGTGGTTGAAACATTTATATTTTTCTATAGTGTAGATTTTGTGAGGATATTTGACAAATATTCTAATAATATAAGACTGCCCTATAACTACAGCTATGCAACTGAGAAGTTGAGACTTTTCTTAAAGAAAGTTGGACTTTTCTTAGAAAATAATATATTTAAGCAGGTAAGTGAATGGAGAAGTTCCTCTGTAAAGGGATGCTCGCAGCCTTATGTTTTAATTACAAGACTGACTGTGCAGGTTAATTTATTAATGCTTCCTCATGTATGTTGAGTGAAGCTCTGCAGATACGTACATTAAAGTCATGGCTGTGAAGAGTGTTTCATGCACTGGCATTTGTGCAGTTCAGCGGCAAGGTGGATGAGGGAAGTCATTATACCAAAAATAAAGGTAGTTTTAAAGGTTTTTTTAATCTAGATAACCCTCCTAACCATTTAAATGTGAGATGGCTGAACACTAACACTTACGCAACAGAAAGGGCAAGAAAACACAGACATGAGAACACAGTTGCTATTCTGTGTCTTAAATCAGTATAAGCTGCTGTGGAACCATTATTCCGAAGTTATGTCTGAAGCTTTTGGGGATTGGCAGTGACAATGGTTGTCACTCTTAAGTATTAGTTTATGGATATTCTTTCCAGCAAAATAATGCAAGTGTTTTAGATAAACTTTAGATAACCACATGGTTAGCAAATTTTGTACAAAACAACCATACGTGATCTATGGAATGCAGTTGTGATGCTTTTTGTGTGCTAATTTTTTGCAGATTGTCATCTCTAAAGAATTTTCTGTGGAAAAGTTGTTACTCAGAATAAGAAAGAGGTTAAAATTCCAGTCCTCAAAACATTCTTGAATGTTCTTTGCCATGTGAACAATATCTTTGAGGGAAAAATTAAATATAAAGCTGTAGAACATTAGTTTAACAGGCTTATTGTTGGGAGAAAGGATGTTAATACCTACTTGAAGAAAGAGTGAGCAGAAAATTCATGTTGAGATGGAAATTTTAGTATACATGTAAATAAGTGGAACTTCTTTTTTCTAGGCTCTCTTCTTTTGGAGTCCAAAATTAACCCGAACACAGCGTACCAGAAGCAACAGGTAAACATACTCTTTTTTTTTTTTTCCTCACATTTACAGGCAGGTTCTTTAACTTCAGCAATACAGTCCTTTTTTTGCCTCTGCAAATTATATTTCATGTTCTTGTACCCAAAATAGGAGGCAAAGTAGTTCTCAGCATTTTTGTGCACTTCATGATATGTGTGATATTTCTCTGCATTTTTTGTGGAACTATATATATAAGTTGTGCTCTGCTTTACACCAAAAAATGCATTCGAAGAGGCAGACAAAGCATAGTTGGAAAATCACAAAATAGCTGAGGTTCCTAAGGATTATAGTGTCTGAAACTTTATTTTTTCTTCTTTATATTTTGGATACTACAACTTTCAGTGTATTTTGTTTAAGAGAAGACTAGAAGGCTTTAAACCTGTTTACATGTTTACCTTTGGCTTTTACTTGGAAGATGGATATAGGTTACTACTGCTTCAAAGCATTCTGTATACATAAAAGCAGTTTCTCACCTCTGGTTTGCACCTTGCTTCAATTATTTAAGCCATGCATTGTGAGGCCCTAAAGAATGCTACTGACATGGGTGAGAAGTGAACTGTGGGTCTTGTACTTTGTCTGCTGTTCTTATCTCATGGTTGCTGAAAATTACCTTTAGAGGTTTAGAAATGCTGAACCAGACGGTGTTTTGTTGCCTCTCTGATCAGCTAAGACTTGCTAAGATCCTGTCTGGTACAGTCAATATATTAAAAAACTCTTCAGGCTTCAGCTTTAGTAATTTATTATAAGCATAGACACACTGTAGTTTTGCTTACAGGCAGTCCCAGTGGTTGTGCAGCTGCAGCTGTTTGTAGGATTTTATGTTGAACTAAATGGGGAGAACCATTCTGGGTTAAAAGTATCCTTCTTTGGAAAATTTAACCTGTATCTGCCCATTGATATAATTCATCATGCACCATATAAACAGTCCATACTGAACCGCTAAATGTGTGGTGCAGAATCGATTGCAGGGAGTAAGAAAGGATAAGACCGGCAAAAATGCTAAGCAAGCTAACTCTTAGTTGTAATCCTGGTTAGCTTGAGGTCATGGTTCTATGATACAATAACTCAAGCTTTAGGACTCCTGAAATGACATTGAATATTTCACAGCTCTATGGCATAAAGTGCTGATCTAGTGTAAACTTGCTTTGCTGGTTCAAATGTCTTCAAAGAGCTTTGAGGAGTGAGCCTTGTATCAATAGGCTTTATGCCAGATCAAACATGAAGCCTACTTAAAGTAGGCATAAAATTGTAAGATCAGTGCAAACCACCACACATGCCTATCAGTAGTACAGCATTTCCTGTCTGTGCTCGCTGCTACTCTGTATCAGACAGGTATTGTAATCTATCACTGCACAAATCCAGTACTGGTGACTGTGAAAACATGGTTAGAGAAATAAAAATATTAAACATGAATCTGTCCTGTTAGAACAGCACTGTATGTTTTCTGTGCTGGAGACAGAAAAGTGCTGTTCTTAAAGCTTTCAAATGCTGTGTAGATGGAAATTGGTATTTGCAGACGGATTGTTCATGTTATTTAAGCAAAGCAGTCTCTAATATTGATTGAGTGTAGGACTCCACTTGGAGCCTTAGAAATACGAAATCTTTCTTGGTGTGTGTATTGATCTTACTTTATAGCGTGTTATCTTTCAGGTGAGGCCTGCTTATCCTTTTCCTTAGTAACAAGCAAGTTCAGAATTTAAACCTGATTCCCTATGAGCTAAGCTTGGAGCTTTGCAGCTGAAAGGAAGAGCTGCTTCTTTCCAGTTCTGCTCATAGAACTCTGAACTGCCTAAACTTACTAAACCACAAGAAAATCAGCTTGGTACTCCAGATCCCTCGTCAAAAACTAATAACTGTCTATGTCAGCAGCAGTTTCAAGCCACCTTACAGCAGATCCCTTTGTGGAATGGAATAGTCAGATCTTTCCTTTTTGCCCGCAGAATGCCACTTAGGTCACCTCAGCTACTAGTGAAATTGCAACCTGAGATAGAAGACTTCCTTTTGAGTTGGCCTGCAGTTGTCAGTTGCACTCATAAAATTTCAAGAAAAATCTCCTAGAAATCTAAGACTTAAAACTAAGTTTTTCCAGACTTTAATCTCAAATTTTGTTGTGAGGGTAAACCTTCATTACATTTTAAAAGGATACGTAGCAGTACATCTGTTTTTACTGTGATATACGTAGCATGTGGCTTGTGTGCACTTTGGATATCTAATGGAAGAGCTGGATGAGTTCTGACTTAAAGCTTGTAAGAAGACTTGTAAGAAAAAACCAATCTTTTAATGGACCAACTAATATAGTTTGTGACTGGAAGGAAGGAGAGATGTGTGATAGATGAGCTCTTGGCGAAACTTGCTGTGCCAGTTGCTTTGCATTCTACAACAAGCCTATATATACCTTTGTGACAAACAATGAAGTTCTTCCACTGATGAAAGAACCTTTTACCTATGCTGCACTATTAGCGCCAGTGTGAAACAAATTGTCCTATTAATTGTTGATACCACAAATGGTGTAATCTCTGGCTATGCATATATATATATATATATATATATATATATATATATATATTAGTAGTAACTGTCACAGCTTAGATCATTATTTGTCAAAATAATAATGTGAGGACTTAAATACATGTTTACCTTGCTGCCTCTGTTCACTTGGTGTGTAAAACATCCATGGAAACTACAAAAAAAAAAAAAAAAGCCATAGCCTGTGAACCCATCAGATGGTCTGCTTTAGATTTCTTGTGGTTTAGGATTGAAGGCAATGACTGCCCTTTTATTGTGGGTTAGTCAGGTCTCTATATGCATGTAAGTGTTGATCTGGTTGACAGTGGATACTACTGTCTGCTTTTCTCTTTGGAGAGGAAGAGTACTTTGCAGATCTTGAGACCTGCTTGGGGACTCTTTTTTTTTCATATATCAGCAGGATCCTGAGATACTTTGGCTTGCATGTTCTAGTCCTCAGTCTTCCTAGGCTTACCTGCCATTTAGAGGTTTGAAATAATTCCTTAAAGCATGAAACACATAGGCAGTCTTTTAACTACCATTTCACCAGTCAGATGATTAGATTAGCCTTTCTGTCACAATGAAGGGTCATTTTCTACTGTGCATTCAGAAAGAAAGATATATCTATGTATCTGATTCTGTAACATAGAATTGCTACCAGTGGAAGTTTTTGGATGCTCTGAAGCGTGTCCTTCCTCGTAAACTCATCCTTGGTTACACTATAAGAAGGGAATCCATATGAGGAAAATAAACTGAAAAGAAAACAACTTGAGAAACTAGTGTCCTGTGGCTCAGAAAGAGAACTAATATTTCTTAAGGTACAATTTGTAGGCAGAAGGTTTCTTCTGAAAAAGCAAAAAGTGCATCAGTACAGCCATTTGGCCTCCTGACTTTTATTCTTTTTTAGGGCTGTATGTTAAATTTTATTGGTACTCTTATTTTAAAATGTTAAGAGTAACAGTTCTATAACTTTGGTATGGAACATACTGGTTTTAATTATGGGTAAGTAGCACACAGCTTAAAAGCAAATTTTGTTTAGTAAGTAGAATTTAATTATACTATGGGTTGCTGGACCATACATAGAATACTAAGTTTTCCTCTTCTGTTGATGTTTTCTTAATATCCTAGTGAAGTAGAAGATACTTTAAATGTAATATCCTGGTGAAGTCAGTTTATACACTTCAATCCATTCTCTATTTTTTATGTTTTGTTTTGGTTTTTTTAAGGCATTAAAATGACACAATTCCAGAATCCTAGTGACAGAGGTACTGCTCTTAAACAGAAAATGAATTTTAGGACAACATAGCTCTTCCTGTGCAGCCTTCAAGGAGAAGTAAACTCTATATAGATAGCATTTGTCTAGGGAGAAAACAGATGCGGGTGTGGACTGGGGTATATACTTTTCAATATACTTTCAGCATACTTTGGCAATACTTTAGCAATGGAACAGTAAAGACTTACATCCTCAACTTTATTTTAGGTACACCCATGTACATCCTGTAAACCAATGGTGAAGTATGTATTGCATCCCTTTCTGTGCCTGAAACAAGGACGACTTGAGTTGCTTCCAGCTGTAAAGTCTTGCCTCTGCTCTAAAAAACTTGAGTATTTTGTGTCCTCTGCTTTTGCGGTGTATTTTTTCAGGTCCTTAGAAGGATACAAAGCTTAAATTTGTCTGGAGCATCATCTACTAGCTATGTAGTTTGAAGGTATCCTTGAATGATGGAGAGCAGACTTATTACTAATAACAAGGCTAAATTTTGAAAAGATCCAAAAATGCACTGGTAGAATGCTCGGAGAAGATGAATTTCCTACCCTTGCTGTCAGGACAAGTGAGCCAACAGTGAAACTGTTTCAATAAAATTTGTGCCTATTGTAGTTAAGATAGTAAAGAAAAGTGTGTGGTTTTGTGGGGAGGAGGGAGAAACACAGGGAGTGATTGCTGCTGGTTTGGGGGTAGGTTTGTTTATCCATTTTAGTGATCACATGTTCCTTTATCTTCACATGTCTTCCTGTGAAATCTAATTTTTCTGCTGTTTCTGGGTATAGTCACTAGGCCAGTGAGTTGAGTTTCTGTTATAGAACTAATAAGCTCAACTAAAATTCCACATGATTCATGGGAATGCAGCTATGAAATGGCTAGCTGAAAACTCAAGTATGATTGTTGAGCTTTCTTAGAAGCTAATAGAGTACCTTCTGCCAAAAGGCTGAATGTGCTGTTGATATATTATTCGAGTTTTTGGGATAACTTGTTAAAACATCCAGATATCCAAATTCTAAATGAACAAATGCATAAAACCAGATGAAGAATTGAAACTTCGTATTGCTTTACCAGGACAGGTTTTTTAGCCTGAAGAGTCTGCTGCAACTTACCATGGTAACTGTATATATTTAACTTAAAAAAAACCAAACCCTGTATAGTGCCAGTAGTTTGTTTATTTCATAAACGGAAAGCTGCTTATGAAACTACTGTTCTTTGTAAATAATTATCTAGCAAGATGCTGAAAGGTATCTTGACATGTCCAGGGAAGTATCTGTAACTGTACATGATGCAAGGGCTTAGATGAGGAATCGGGCAGTCCAGGAGGGGGAAGAACAGCCTTCCTTGGCTGAACTTCCAGTGGGGCCCAGGAAAGTGTCATACACCTAAATGATTTGAAGGCTAGTAGGAAGAGAATAATTTGCTTTTTAAGACAGAAAGGCAGAATTTATGGAAGACATATCTAATTTGGGATACTGCTACTTCTTGAGAGTAGCCTAAATCTCATAGGGTTGCCAAGAGAATATTTTGGAGCTGCAGAGAAGACTAGTATTCTCTCTGGATCTGAACACCAGTGAGAGAGCATTGTCAAACAATAAGTTTTCTTAATTTTATCCCATTAGGAAGGAGAACTTAAATCAATTTTGCAGCAGAATCAAATCCCAAGTACTAGTTGCTCTGAAATTCTTCATTATGAAATCCCAGGGCTTGCTTTGGCAGTCATATGAATGCTGTACAACACACCTGCTAATCTGCTTGCCAGTAGTTAAATAAAACCAATTTAATGTCTAATAAAAGTGTGACATCTGGTGAGTGTTACGGCGAGAACTTGAGACTGATAGTGTCTATCCAACAACCTTACTATTAAGGAGAGTAAGCCTCTTGGAAATCAATGCAAAAAGTGAGCAGAAATCATATGATAGATACTAAGCCCTGTCCACCTAAGTATAGTCGCTACTGCTTCCTGGTTTAAACTATTGCAGTAGTATTTTTGAAGGTTGGTTTCTTAGAAATGAAGTCTCAAATAAAGCAGTAGCACACAGTAGTGCTTCCTTGAAAACCTGTACCTAACCTGAACCTGCTCCATGTGGACTTGATGCAGCCAACAGTGAGACAAGCAGCAGCGAAATGCCTGATTGTATTCTGAGGAAGTTTTGCCTCAGGCTACATCATTATAAGGAAAAGAGTGCAAGAAGTCAACCTCCATTGGTAGAAATGATAAATACCTCTTTATGGGAATATTCAATACATAGGTCTTCTAAAAAGAGGCCATGCTCAGAATTTTTGCTTAAAATTAAGAATTCCTGATTATAGCTGAGCAGTCATAATGAACAATAAAAGGAAAGAAGACAAATGCATATAAACAGTCTTAGGGAGACAGCAAGTTTTGTATGGGCTAAGGTAATGATGACACATCCAACTGGCACCATTGTCAAAATATTTTTTTTGCAAAGCAGCAAATGATTTTCAATCTCAGAACAAGATTGTGAACTCTACATAAGTAGTTTCCTGATTATCATCCTATGTAAAAAAGATCTTGCCAAGAACTCTAATGCATCTTGCGAACTATGAGGAGCTGGAACACTAGGATTCTTGCAGAGTACTCAGCAGAGAAGCCTTCAGTGATGAAACATTTGTCCGTGTTTATGACTCAGTTCACACAGTGCAGCTATGATTTAATACTGCAGTTTCACATTTTAATTGTGTTTAGCGGAAAGCTAAATAAGAACAAATTTTAGATGTTGTAGTAATCCCATCCAGTTCCTTGTCTAGAGGCTACCATTTTGGATGTAATGCAAAAAAAGGATATGCTCTTGCTCAAACTGAGACAGAACTGCTCTTACGAGTCAATACTGAAGATCTTATGCTCGTAGAAGGGTAACATAGAAGACCTTACCTCTGACCAATAGCTACTATTGCTAAGCATATTTATTCACACTCCTGTTTTCTGTTGGAATGGAGGAGGCAGTTGTAAGAAATTGCAGTTGCTTTTGAGAATGATGTTTGGCATTTGGAAGCAACAAATAGTCTTATTCCATAGCCAAGAGATCCAGAATGGTTAGTGGATTCAAATTACACTGAGGAGATTTCAGATCAAACACACAGAAAGATGCCTTTAAATAAAACAAGCAGAAACTAGACTTTTATTCATTTTTTTAATCTTTTGCTGCATCTAGAATTTCCTTCAGTCATCTAATCGTCCATGTACAAGGCTTGTACTGCTCTTCTTTTTGATGATTTTAAGCTTTGTAGGATTAAGAAAATGAAATTACATTCATAACTGTATTTCACAGTGAATTTAAACTTTGACTGAACTGTGTTATTATGCAACAGAGTGAAGTTCTTTTCTCACTTAGTTTCATTTTCTGTTTTTGAAAGCCCTTAAGGAAAAAGGATGTACAAACAATTATTCTCCTACAAAGGATCTGGAGAGTAGCAGTTGATAGATTTCTGTTGAGATAGTGTTATTAATCTATAATGTTAAATCATTGTGTGATAAGACAACAGATAACTAATAATTTGAAGATGTTAATGTTGGCAATTGAAAAATACTTTTCTAATATTAATAAACTGAACTTGAAGATTCTTGTTCTGCTGCTCAAATAATTTATTTCAGCGGCTTTTTGTTTTGCTTTCCAAAGAAGAAACAATTTAAAAAAAAATAAAGTGTGTAGCAGTGAAAAGATACTGGCTCAACTTCCATATATCATAGTAGATGATCTTGTTTAACAAGAACAACTGCTCTACTATGGCCAAATAAACTTCCGTACATCTGTTTTTCAAACAGCTTTACCTTTGTGTCTTCCCTTTCATTTTTCCTGTGCCTGCCATCCTCCCTCCATCCCTCCTCTCCCCAGGGGCAAAAGACAGACAGACCTGTCTTAGTCCAGTGCTGGATTGTGTTTGGAGACTTAGAGCTTTTGTTTATTCAGCTTAATCACAGTTAACGTAAATAAAACTGTCCTTATTTGTGTTCTTTTAGTCATTTCCTTATTCGCCAGCCATGTTCTTCACAAAGAAGAAGAGATGTTTTGATGTTCTTTTGGAAGTGGCTTGCCTAGAAATCTAACCACTTTCACCTAAATGGAAATGTAATTAGATAGGAATGTTGAAAGTTGTGCTAGGGTCTGCTTAAGATTTAGTGTTAGGTTTGTGGGGTTTTTGTATGAAATAAGCACTACTCAGTAGGAAGCTGATGGGACAGTGGCCTCAAAAATTACTGCAGTATAAATACTAATACATTGACCTCTGCAATTAGATTTTGAACGTGATATATATAACTAATACTGCTTTTAAAAGATGGTTAATTTTTTTTCTTCCCCACTTTGGATCTTCCCTTTTAAAATTTTTGTAAACTGTTGGTTTTCTTACTCTAGAGGAGTCAGCAGTACTAAGTGCTCTCAATCTGTTATTACCAGAGTATTTGCACCATGACCTGTCTTGTAGTGAATAGACTATTAATTGTGACTTTCTTCTTCCTTTTATATTTTGGAGGTGGTCTTCCTAAATCCCTTTCTTCTGTGTACCACCTCAACCCTTTGGAAAAGGAAAAGGTAAACTATTTGCCATTTGTAAGGTAAAGCTGTTAATGCCTCTGAAGCAGTATAGCTGCTCTGGTAATGGCAAATTGATTACATTGTATTGCTTGACTGAGTACTAACGGAGCTAGCTGATCCTGCCATTTAGATTATAGTTTAGTTTAAGGACTTTTCTAGTAAGTGCATATCAATCTAAATGTAAGATTTCTCTTTATGCTCCATGTTCATTTTAATATTTGAAATAAATTAAGGCTAATTAATAAACTATCTTAAACTTTATAAATGTCTGGTAACTTTAATGCTTTTGCAAATATTTAAAATTCGTTTCGGAATAATCACTATAAGCAAAATCTATAATTAATGAAGCAAAAATACTCTATTTTATGGTTCTTATTGAAATAGAAGTAGAAAAATACTCATGTCTCTTGTCCTGGTGAGGAAATGTATATTTTAGCACTTAACTGAAATAATGCACTTTCATGGGGCTATGTGTATTTAATGTGGCTGTATTTCGGCTAGCTGTTATAGAAAGATAAAAGATTTTTTTAAATCAAACTTGTTCAATATGTAAATAATGCAGATTATATTTTCTTTTCCCCCTCCCCTTTTTTAATTTAATAGTTATTTAGTAGACTGCCTGTAAGTTACTGCATCAAATACCTAAATTAGTGTGCAATATTGTTCCTTTGCAGAGTCAGCTTCCACTTCCATATATTGTTTTTGCACACAGTATGAGGGCTCTGATAAACTCTTGAACTATTCTAGTAAGTAGGTGAAAGCTAAAGTGTCTGGATAGTAAACACAGCTAAGCATGGTTTTTACTAACTTCCAGAAATCTAGGGCAAATCTTCTTTCAGAATTGTAGTTTGGAATGAGTAAGAATGGTGTGGATGGTTCAGTGCAGTAGGAGTGTGTACTCATAGGCAGTGAACTGTGTGCTTGTTAAAGTTCCCGTTCCTGTTTAAAGTTTGTAGGCATCTTGGGACTGCTTTTTAAGCACAGTGTCTTCTAGGACCTGTAAAAAAAGAAAAAAAAAAGATTGTAACTTTGATCCTACAAAAAATATGCAGTTTATGTGGTCCAATTGAAACAGATTATAAAAAAACCCAACAAAAAAAACAAAACAAAAACCAAACCTGTTGCTTTTGTTACCATATTTTATCAGAGGGTGCAATGAAGTAGAAGTATATAATCTAGACCAGATGTTTTGAGACTTACAATATTATGGTCACATGAATTAAGAGCTAAAACTAAGTATCTTTTTGGAACTTCCTTATTCTGATTTATGTAGAAATGTTTCTAAACCCAAGAATCTCAGAACATATAAAATTGTACAAAGTATGATGATTACATTGATATTGTAATACTGTCCTGCCATAATTAGGTGTCAAGCTGTTTTTAAGTTTTACTCTTCAAACAGTTTGTAAAATCTGAAATATATTGCCTTCCTCTCTTTAAAGGATACCTTGATTGTGTGGTCTGAAGCTGAAAATTATGATTTGGCGCTTAGCTTTCAAGAAAAAGCAGGATGTGATGAAATATGGGAAAAAATATGTCAGGTAAGTTTAATAAATGTAACATTGAGTCACCTAAATCATCTTAATGATTGTGTTCAAAATTTTTATACTGTTCTGAGAGGTGAATCTGAACTCTGTAGATATAAAGTAAAAACTGTCATCTTAGCCACCTCCCCCAAATTTTGTGTGTTTAAGTTTGGAAACTTTGTTCTTCATTCAGAAATTTAATATGATCTTAAAACTATGTTTGAAGGGTTTTTAAGAGCATTTTCAGGTCTTTTGGTTAAAGTAACTTCTTAGCTTTATTATTGCCTGAGGAAGTTTAGCTCAAAATGAATGCTTAAAAAGTTTCATAACAATTAATTTCATAATTTTTCCAGGTTTGCCAAAAGGGAGAATGTTACCTGTTCAAAGTTCTATTGTAGAGGGAAGAATGTGAGCTCTTAGTAGTTTTAATAATGTATTTCTCATGGATTTAACCATTTATTATTTACATTTCTCTTCCTACATTTCTCGTTCTTCTCCTTCTCTTATCTCATTCTTCTGTTTCAGGTGAGGGGAGTATCAAATTTCTCAACAGAACTTTTTTCCATGTAAATGCTTCTGTTGAGAGTGTGAAAGATTGATCTGATAGTTGAAATATGAGATCATTCTGTCCCTGTATTATCACCTCAAAGCTTTAATTCTTACCGTTTAAACAAACAATTAATATGCAGTATGTATAATTAGCTCATGTTTTACCACTATGACTGGATGACTAAATAGTCACTGAGTCAGTATTGTTTCTGGGTAAAATTTGGTGAGGTATTAACTATTGACCAATGCCCAAAAAAGTTTAGTCTATATATTGACTGATATGAGTTCAATTTGTCCGTTCTTGTTTGGTTTTTTTCTTCCATTCCAAGCATTACAACTTAATTTCTATGCTACATTAGGTGTGATTTTTCTATTTCTCTTCTGATGCATGCTCTCTTTCTGTTCTTAATAAACATGTGCCTCTCACTGATTTCACAAATAAAGCAAAAGAAATCTGTTTTCATAATTGCGTGTGTATAGATCATTCCTTTTTTTAGGATTGAGTCTTTTCAACAGTTTAGCACTTTACATAAGTTTCTGTACTTATTTATGTAGTAAGTACAGAAGCATTTCCAGGAACCATAGCAGTTGAAGGACCAAAAGTTGGGGCCAGAAACAAAATGGGAGAAAGGGGAAATTTTATTCTTGGGAAACACCAAAAGAAGAAGCTGAGCTTCCTCAGCCTCCTGTGAAGTTCTAGTATTTTTTGTAAGAAACCAGTGTATTTACATCCTGTTTTGAGGCCATGCTATTGTTGTTGTGTCTAGTGTACTTTAAAGATCTGAAGCTTCCTCAGTCATTAAAAGCTTTTTCTAAAAGAACAACTTAATACCCCTTACACTGGAATTGGTTGCTGATGTATAAGCAGAACAGTATATGGGTTTTAAAAGCATTCTGGAGTTTAATCTAAGTCTAGGCTTGCTGTTAGCCATGAAGAATGATTTCTCTGAGGGTTTTGTGTTTTGTTTTGTTTTTCTGATTCTCAAGATTAAAAAGAACAGTATCTTCTGTTTTGCACAGCAGTGCCTTTCTGGATTTGACACATCACACTCCAAGGAGAGATTACAATTAAGATGTCATTAAAGCTGAAACACTCTGGTGCCCAAGCATCTCTCTGTATTCTCTTCCCAATTTGTACTTTCCATCGTTTCCTCTTTGTATCTCTAGAGAGATCTTTGCAGGTCCTGTGCCTTGTTTTGCTGACAGCTCCAGATTTCCACTACTCTTTCATTAACGTTGACTTGGAGTTTTGTGTTCTTAAGAGAGGATTCTGTGCTTCTGTTGAGTATTTAGAAAGTGCATGATAGCAGATTTTGACTTGCAGCTCTCCAGAACTGAAAACAAGAATCAAATTAACAAGACTGGCCTTTGTCCTCTGAGGCAGCAGGAACTTTGAAAAGCTTCAAGGGCAGTTACATAGTCTATAGCTGAATGTTTAAAGCTATCACTGCAGTCATATAATACTGATTTGCATTTGAAAATCTGTCTGCAGAGAAGACAGACTGGAAACAAATAACTTATTTCAGTAGTCTATTAAAAAGTTATAGTCCATACTAGTAGTTACGAATTTCCTTTTTTATTTGAAGTGCTCAGAAAATGTAGCTTTTTTTCTTTGTTTTTTCCTCCTATTTGTAGAAAATAAATAGAATTAAATATTTAATATAGCAATATTTTTTAAAGCCTTCTGTTTGAAGAAATCTTTTCATATCTTATTTTCCAAATCAGCTGTACTCAATGTCAAACCTATATTTGCACTTCTGTTTTGGCCATGCAAAGCAAAAGTGTGTGACATTTGAAATGTTATTTTTAAAAAGCATTCAAGTAGCAGTAAACATTCAACTCCACTTTTATGAACACATCTTATTTTGTAGGTTCAAGGCAAAGACCCTTCTGTTGATATTACTCAGGACCTTGTTGATGAATCTGAGGAAGAACGTTTTGATGATATGTCATCACCAGGTCTAGAATTGCCATCTTGTGAATTAAGTCGACTAGAAGAAATTGCAGAACTTGTGGCATCTTCACTGCCTTCACCGTTACGTCGAGAAAAACTCGCACTAGCACTGGAAAATGAGGGCTATATTAAGAAGCTCTTAGAAATTTTTCATGTGTGCGAAGACTTAGAGAACATTGAAGGACTACACCACTTGTATGAAATTATCAAGGGAATTTTCCTTTTGAACAGAACTGCACTTTTTGAAGTCATGTTTTCTGAGGAATGTATAATGGACGTAATTGGATGCCTAGAATATGACCCATCTTTATCACAGTCACGGAAACACAGGGAATTTCTGACTAAAACAGCAAAATTTAAAGAGGTGATTCCTATATCTGATCCGGAGCTGAAGCAAAAAATACACCAGACATACAGAGTACAGTATATTCAAGATATGGTCCTACCCACTCCCTCAGTTTTTGAGGAAAATATGCTATCAACACTTCATTCTTTCATCTTTTTTAATAAAGTGGAAATAGTTGGTATGTTACAGGTAAGTTTGAGAATTTCACTGTCTCTTTATTTGTGATTGGGCAGAGAAAGTTGAATAATTTTTCTTGGAAAGATTGAGGTGCTTCGGTAGAACATTCACTTCTGTGATTCTGCAAGTCATTTTGAAGTATGGTGTAAAAAGCATATGTTCTTAAATTTCAGACTAGATTCTCTGTAACTGATTTAAATGGAGCAAACGTGTAGAATCCTGAATAAGGTCGTTTGGAATGAGTAGCACTGTTTTCATTTTGAAGGGTTGATTTTGTTAGGGTTTTCTTTTTGCATTTTGGGACTTAATAGGCACTACAGTTAAGGGTATTTTTTGTCATGTTACCATGACAAAAATATCTAATTACTCCACCTAGTTTCACAAATATCGTCTCATACCAGATATAACTCTGTTTAATTTTGAAGTAAATTAAATTGGTTGTTTGGAAGGTACAGGTTCAGAACACAGGTGCTTGAATGTTTTCGTTTGTCTTATAACTCCCTAAATAATACTGCTTGGAATTACCAGTTTTTTTGATGTATGTCTTACTGCAAATGTAAAGAGATAATATGATGCTTTAGATATCTTACCATCTTATCAACTGACTTAGCAAAGTGTTATAGCATATGTGTTTTGGTTTGTAGAAGCTAATTATTATTATCTTAATTCCAGTGTTTAATAAATGAATAGCCACTGTCTTTGTAGGGGTTGTCTGATCTGGAGAAATGGACAAAGTGCTGGATGCTACTGATAACCTTAATCATATTTATCTTCAGTTGAATCTTAAAATGCACCCTGTTTAGTTTCATGGAAAATGCAGCAAGGAGAATGAAAATGCCTTTTGCAAGCTCACATGGCAAACCCTTGTCAAAACCATGCCTCCTGTTTTTCCTCTCCACACTCAGTTGATCAGAATACCAATTTTACTTAATCCACTCTCTTGGAGCTTTAATCTGATGTGTCCACACATGGAGTATTTGATAACCAGACAGATGTGCAAGACGTCACCCAGACCTTGCAGCTGAGACATGTGACAGTCTGTCCACAAGGCACTGGAGCAGCCGCTGGAGGCCCGGTGGAACACCTGGGGTGTCTTCAGTAGTACTAGACCCCAGATTATGCCTGAGTGAACCAAACTCTTCATGTTTGTATGTGTGTCCTTGATAAACTGAGTCACAAATGCATATCTGAAACAGAAAGGTGTAATCATTTTGGAGTGACCAGTTTGAAAACACTTAAAAGCCTCACTTCGAGGGAGTGATGGAAATGGTTCAATTTAGGGGTCTCAACTTGTGTATCCAGTACACCTAGTGTGTCTAACATGTCTTGACCTCTTTGCAAGGGTTACTAAAAGCAAGTCCTGAGGATGATACCTTTTGGCTTGAGGAAGAGGGTAAGAATTATGCAGGTGTCTTAGTGTCAGTGATTCTGAGAGGATTCTTGAACTTAGAAAAGGAAACGGGGCAAGGAAAACTGAGACCTGATCCTGCAAAATCATTAAGGGTGTGTTTGCCAGGAATCCCAAGGCAGGTTGAGCAAGGACTAGTGACTGATTAGTTTCCTTTTTTGTGTCTCTTACAACCTTTGTTAGGTGAATAGATGTAGACTAAGCCAGGGTTAGAATATCAAGGTTTAGTGTGGTTGAAAAACGTGGTAGTTGCAGTTTACAGTTGAAGTAGAGGCTCAGATCTGATTTTAATTGTGTGACTGCAGGTTTCTGAACCTTATCTTCACTTCTCTTACTATGGTTGTCTGTGATTGAGAATAATGTATAGGCCCTGTGTAGTGGAGCCGGAAGAATTAGCACTGCATAGCTTTCAGAGTTAGATAAATACTTCAAATTGTTTAAGTGCTTTCTACAGCTTTGAGGAGACAGGAGTGGTTGTGCAGAAGGAAGAAAATATATCTTGTGCTATATTGCATTTCCTAGTTCTTTCACACTACTGCTCTGTAGCATTGAGGGGGAACTCCCTGCATTTACAAATAAGAGTCTGTGGGAAATTATTTGACGTTAATGATCGGTTCTTGGCTTTGAGGGAATTAAAAGAGACTATCCCAAATTACACACCCATTGCATTTCTAAGAGCTTAAAACGCTTGATTGATTGATTTTTCAAGTTCTCACAGTGTAGCTCTAAACCAAACCTTAAACCTACTTACCTGGCATTTTTTAATTTTTTTATTCGTTTATTTATAGAGCAAATGTCAGGTTGCACTTTCTGTTATCTCCGCCCCATAAAGTTTCATTCTCCCCTTTCCTTTCTCCACCCTCGCACTCCCACAGTCCATATATAAAGCATATGATACTGTTCCTGCTCATTTCTTTAAGCAGAATAATGTTCTGAGAGCAAAATTAAAAGACTGTGTTTGTTGATTTCAGTTCTACAAATAATTCTTATGGTCTTTGTTCCATTAGTGTATGGTTTAACATGCATTTCTGTAGCTGATTGTATCACAATACTTCGGTGGGGATGTGTGTTTTATTTTGTGTAAAACTGGAAGTTGTCTGTAACTGGAGTTCCTGACATTTATTATTTTAGATCTTGCAAGATCCTGGTGCTTACTAATCTGGTGTCTGTACTTAAGAAGCTGTTTCTTGTATAAGTCATTATTAATTGAAGAGTTCTGGGATGCTTCATGGTAGTTTACTGGGAGCCACGGATGAGTCTCAAGTTCTTTGTTCATTAGTGCATAATACAGGTTGTTAGTGCTGCCACTGTTGATTTTAGGTTGTCTCTCCTGGACTGCTGAGGGTGTGACAAACAAGTTATCTTTTTAGGAAATTTTACTTCTCAGATTAAAAGTAAACTCCATGCACAGCTGATATCTTGTGAGATACTGCAGTTATTTTGTGTACAACTGAGTTGTTTCATAGTCTGTTCTTTTCTCTCTCACTGGCTATGAAGGAAAGGAGAAAAACTGTTACCTCCACCATGAAAAAAAGATGAGCTCTGAAGAACCCTTTTCAAGTCAGGCTATCTATTAACTAAACTGGCACTTTTCGATACCCTCACCTGAAATTAACTCAGCCATACCTTAGTTACAGAAAAGTGACCAGAAATTTGTGCAAGACTGCAGATTTTGCCTTATGCTTTTTGACAAGCCAAATGACTTCACTGAAATTACCACTGTGTCTTATTTAAGGTTTTAAAACTGAGATTGGACATGGTACTTAGTGCCATGATCGAGTAAATGGACTGACGTTGGACCAAGGGTTGGAATTGATGATCTCTGAGGTCTTTTCCAACCCAGTCGATTCTGTGATTCTATGTATTTGGTGTCAGTATAGGGCATTTAAGTTTATTAAAGGTCACTGGCATTGAGGTCAGTTTTTCAGTTATAACTAGTGAATTCTCTAAATAAGAATATGCTGATTCTTAGGAATTCTGGCTGTATTAGGAGAGACTTTTGATATCCATTTAAAATATATAAATGTATATATATATATATAAATACTGTAGTCATGGAAGATATCTGCTTCCATGATTTTGCTTTCTTTGGTAGGTGAATAACTTTTGCCCATTCTGTAGTAAAACCAAAAAACCTCTGGCATATAGGGTTATGAACTGTATTCCTCCCTCCTTCTTGATAAACATTAGCATTCCTGTAATCATATAAAAATGCTTACACTGCTGGGCTTTTCTGAGAAATGGAGGTTAGCTTATTCGTGATTTAATTGTCTAAGTTCTGTCTTTTTAAGTAACTATATCAAGGTCTCACCAAACTAGATACCATTGGTCATGATGGACAATAAACCTGTGATACCACTATTTCCAGTCTACAGAATTAGCTGCTGTGGAAACCTAATTAATTACAGGTTTTATGATTGGCTGTACATAAGATACGAAAGAGGTATATAACATTTTTTTCCAATTTCAGCCCCTCCTAATATGCTCTTACTGCTTGGGGTCCAGCCTGTTCTAGTCTTGAGATGTCATAGCCACCAAGAAACCTTGCTGAAACATGGAGTTCACCAAGTTTTGAGAGAGGGGGTGGGACAGGTAAGTGGTGTTTCTTGCTTTATATGACGCTCTTTTGCAATTTAAAAAATATATACTAATGTTCACACTGGAGGCCACCAGTTCTTTCCCTTTGTTTATTAACTAGTTCTTAAAAACAAAACAAAACAAACAAACTTGCAAAACTGCGCCATAGAGTGAGTAAACACTGTTTCCTTCTGTTCTCTCCCCCCTTTCTCATTGGCGTGTTCTTTTTGCCAGCAAGATCCCGCAGTGTTTGTACATTCCAGAATAGACAATATTGTTAGGATTACTTCTGAGTATGCGCCTTTAGACCTCAGGGTCTCTTATTTTCAGGAGAGTGGAAGGGAGAGATTGGATGTAAGTTAGAATAATTTGTGTGCCTAGTAGAGCAGTGATCACATGGCATTATTGTTCTGGTAAATCAGCTTTTTAAATACAGAAATCAGATTATCAGTAGTCCCTATTTCCCTTTTCAATAACCAAAAAGCAGTAGGCATTTAGGTACATTTGTGTATTTTACTAGATTTATGTATAACAATGGGCTGATTTTAATTTTGAAAGTGGCTTTACAGATAGTTACTTATTTTTAACAGAACCCTGTGGATGTGAATGTAATTATCTGTAGTTGTTTTAGAGGAAGAATTGTGTGAGTGCATGCTGGTATTCTGCCCAAATACATTAGGACTGGAATGTCTCCTGCTGGTCTGCTGTTTTGCAGTAGTTGCCTCAGGAATAAATCTGGAGATTTGCTATCAGCAAAATTTACCTTGCAATGAAGTGTAAAAGGATGCCACATTCTGGGGGAAATGACTTTGTGAAAGAAGTTTGCAAGTGGTGCATGCTAATGATTCCTGAGATTAACTTCTTCATTGTAGAAGATAGTTTTCAATGTGTTCAGAAACTTCAGACATGATTAGGTGGGTCCCACTGCTGGTTTAGCATGTTGTCTGAAGTGGAAATAGGTTATTGGTAGCAAATGAAGGTATTTGTGGGAAGGCAGACTGTGAGATAAAAAAGACTGAAATATTTTAAACAATGAAGTCTTCTTGTGGGGTAGCAGGAAGGAATCTGTGTTTGAAGCTGTAATTCTCTGTTTACTGGTAACATTTTATGAAACTTTCTGGCCTGAAATATTATTTTTGCCTAAAATGAATATGGAGGTGCTAAATAGGACAGAAAGTATATTCTTCTTCCAGCTTAGGTGTCATTGAGTTTCTCAGGTGCTTTTTGGGAAAGGGATGTGGGGTTTTTTTTTGTCATTCGTCTGTAATCACGGACATGAAGATAATGATAACTGAAACTTTGAGACCTGCTTTTAAATAATGCTTTTTTAAGTGCCTCTTGGGAGGAGAAGGACTGCTCTGACAGTTGAATCACAAACTTAAATAGTGTCTTTTTTTGTGATCCTACTTGGTCTGGGTTTTTTTTTGTTTTTAAAGTCATAAATGATTGAGCAGATGTCCTGGCTTAATTTTATCTTCATGAACTTTGAAAGGTATTAAATCCTAGGAGCATCTACCCAGATCTTGCAAAAGCATAAATGAATATACTTAGTGTTTGGTATGTGCATAGTTTAAGTGTTGCACATTTAATAATTTCTCTGCATGGGCAAAATAACTAGATTCTACAATTGCCCTGTAACTATTGTTTGTAGTTTTGTTTTCTTGGAAAACAGTTGTGACCTTCACAGCTTCTAAGATACATATGGGTTTTGGTACTTGTCTGCGTGAAGAGGCCAGATACTGCAAAGAGTTATGCAGCTGCACTGTGTTCTCTTCAGACATATTTTGGGGAGATATTTTCAAGTTAGAAAAAAATTGAAACCTTTAAGCTTGTGTAATTCTAGCATTTGGTGGTGGTGCTTTGTGACTTCTAAAATATGTGAACTCTGCTCTCAGACTGTGCGTTTCCATAGATTCTGGTCATGTTGTTGAGGAATGTATCTTTAGATATGCTGCCCTTGTCAGTAATTTTACAGCTTGAGAGAATCTTGCATTTAGAATGTTCGTTGCAATCACAGTTTTTCTTTAAATGTGAAGGGGTTAGGGTTTTTTTCCCCATCAATAACAACCTGTCTACCTTGCATTAAGCACCTGGTATGAGACAGCTTCTTAAACGCATTTCAGGGCTAAGACATAACTGCGAAGTTAGTAATAACTTGTTTTTATGTTCTTGGAATAACTGTCATTTACTGCATATTATCCATGTAAGGGTGGGATGTTTTGAATCACTCAGACCCATCTTCATTCATTGGATTTTGTTTTTAGGCCTAGAGATTTCGGATAATCCCATGAATTTAAAAACACAGTGTATGGAGTTTGGGAGAGGAGATCGTGTGGGGAATGCTCCAATATTACATTTAATATAGAATTGTAAAATACTGTATTACGGTAGGTATGTGGAGGATTGAAAAATGCTTACATACCAAACTTCTTCAATTTCACTCTGAAACATTGTGTGTCAGCATTGAAGTCTTCATCACTTCCTGATGTTAGGATGTTCCCTCAATGAGTCCCCAGTGTTTGCAAGCCCAGTAACAGGGTGAGAGCATTGGCCACATCTTGAAACCGGGCAGGGCTGTGGTGGGATCTGGTCAGAGCTGAGCTGGACCTGCGCCTGCCTGCCCAGCAATGCCTGCCCTGCTGGGGGCAGCTTCCCCAGCCACCTGTGCCTCTGCGACTCTGCAGTGGGTCATAAATGAGACTCAAGCATCACCGGCAGTGCAGGCTCTCCTCCTCCCCTTCCACATTTTGACTTAAAAAATCATTTAATGCTTTGGATAATATCGTGTACCTTTTTCATGCAGAAGCACACTAATCATGGCTCGGACATATTTAAATGCTGAAATTTCCATTATTTTTTCCTAGTGATCATTCTGAGATATTTCTGTGGTATTGACTTGCACTTGCTGTTGGGTATTATGAAGGAGGTGAAAAGTTCATTGCACAGGGAGAATGGAAATAGGGGTTACACTAACCATTTGGGGATAAGCATGCATCTTCTCAATAGTTCTGATAGATGAGATTAGTTTTACATCTAGATCAAAGTAGCAAAAGGAATGAAAGCAATCTATGTAGCCTTTTCTTAAATGTGCTGCAAATCATGGAGAATAATTTGCCTGTTCTTCAAAAGAAGAGGTTTTTTGTTATTGTGTTTGTTTTTGGGGGGGGTTGTTTGTGGTTTTTGTTATTGTTGTTGGGCTTTGTACTTTGTTTTTTTATTTTTTCAGTAAGCTAGTATGTCAGTATTTCTACTGTGGTTTAGTTATATTAACTGTATCGTCTAATGAGTTAAAGATTAGAACAGAAAACTTACCAAGCCATATTAACAGCTGGATAGCAGGTAGTAAAACATCCTTCTATTCTTTCATCGCAGCTAAATTGATGTTTCTTGAAATCAAAGACCTTAATAGTTCTTTTGAACACGTTTGACTGTTGAAATCTGGAAGTCAAACTTTGTTTCCAGTCCTTGATCCTCCAGAGTGCATTTCAGTAAACTTCAAATGAGGCCTCCACTATCTCTTTTTGTTTTGATTTTGTAGCAATCACAGAAATAGTACCTGAAATTATGTCCAGAACTCATTCTTTTTCATTATCATTAGACTGTTGGATCAGGCTAGAAGCGCAGCATCAAACAAGAGGAGAAACATGTGGCATAGCCTAAATATAGAGTTTACCTTATAGTGTGGGGAAATGCCTTGTGGGATAGTAGCTCGTGCCAACCTATTTTGGGTTTATCTGTGCTGTCCAGTGCCATGTAGAAATCCTGAACTGGCTTGTGACAGTGCTATAAATGTGTTAGCATGGTGTGCTGTTGGAACCAAGGTACTCGTTTCCTCAGCAGGGCTGCAAGGTGAGCCTGGATGAGGTACCTACATAATTGCAACAGAAGAGAGTTTTATGTTGATGTGTCTGAAGTATGTTCATAGTTTTGCTTTATGCTGTGCAAACATAAGTAAGGCAGCTTGGGTTTCTAGCACTGTGGTTCTGGGATGGAGGTTTATTGCATGTGGTGTTACTGACTTCACAAGAAACAACTGAACTCTCCAGCAGCTTTTTGAAAAAAATCTGTTCACATCTGATGTTGTCACAGAGGCACCCCGAAGTTAGTTTAGGCAGACAACAGAGTCCAAAACAAACTTTTATTCGGTAAAGAAGGTGCAGCAGATTAACCGGTGGAAAACAAGGTTTAGCTCTCCAATAGTGACATAAATACAGGTTCGAGTATCATTTGGGGTAATTATTGAGGTGCAGCAAATAATAACACTGGAGATCCACAGTGTGCATAGACGTGGCTCACCAAAAACAATGCCAGAGTCATCCCTGACTCCGGGAGAAGTATACACTTGCCTGAATCTGGCAAGGAATTGTTAAAGAAAATACATGTGCTTATATTTAAGCACAGAATAAGCACCCACCCAAGTGGCAAGGAATTATTCAAGAAAATATACGTGCTTATATTTAAGGACGAAATAAGCACCTGCCCAATTGGTGAGGAATAATTTCACTCATCTAGACGTGGAGGTGGGGCAAACGGCATCCCTTTTTCGGGAGGGCTCTCAGTGACAGCATTTGGCCCGCGCTCCAAGAGGTCCACACAGCGGGCACAACCTTGGCAAGGGTCCCGTTTTTAAAGCCTTGTCAGATCTGACTGTGGACATTCCAGAAGCTTCTCTGCACCCCCACTCTGGCTGTGGGCATGCAGCGGCTCCTTGGCGCCTTTGTGCCCCCACTCCTCTCTCTTAACGACCTGACCGGGGGGCTCTGGGGTCAAACAAAAGAGGCTGTTAACCCCATTGCAGGAGGCAGGGGGCAGACCTGTCTGCACCTTCCATATCAAAGGAAGGGAGGGGGAGAGAGGGGGGTGTGCATGTGCCACAGATGTACAGGTATCTTTTTAAAGCGGGTGCTGTCTTATTACTGTATAATGTTGGGGAAAGGATAGGGGAAGGTTTATTTCTGGTTTAATCTTCTAGTTGTTAGGACTGTAAAGGTTATGGGAAGCTAAATATTGCTGCTTCTTTAAGACTAAATACATGTTTATAATGTGTTCACCGTTTGTAATTATGCTATGGCACAGCAGCATGGAAAATAACGAAATGGTTTTTGATTGCTGCCAGCTAGAATGCCCAATAAATGCTGTATGTAGTAAAAACAGTCATTTTTATTTGGTTTCTGGAATTCACCCTTTTGATAACATTGCAGGGAGCGGGGCTGGGGGGAAGAATCTCACGTCGTTCCTGCTATTAGGCAGCTCTCCCTTGGTAGTGTCCTTGCTTTACTTCTGCTGCAAAGATCTCATAACATTCCAGAGATATGTGTGTTCAGAACTGACTGGGAGATGGTGTTTATCAAAATATGTGAACATTTGAAGCAGGAGTATTGTAGTGTGGTATGGGGCATGTCACAGGCATGTGACGAGGGAAGGAGTTAAAAAAGAAAGCGTAGACAAAATGATGAGAATGGCAGTTTAAAATAGAAAAAGGAGAGCCAAAGATGGAGGGGAGGTGGGGTGGTGTTGAACATGAAAAAAGCTCAAAAACAGGACACATAATAATTTGTAAATTTAATTAGAAAGTTGATGCTGGTATGACTAACTACAGTACAGAAGTGCATGTATTTTTAATTGCAGGAGGAATGGTTTAGAAGAATTTTCTGTTAGGCTTGAATGCCTTTTGATATCGACAGATAAACAAATTGTATTGTTTTGCCTTTGTAGGAAGATGAAAAATTCCTGACAGACTTGTTTGCACAACTAACAGATGAAGCCACAGATGAGGAGAAAAGACAGGAGTTGGTAAGAAGTCTGTAAAATACACATGAAAGGGGCAGTAAGTACAAAGTGATACGTGCATCTCTTTTTAAATACTAACTAGTATATTATCCCTTTTTTTCAGGTGAATTTTCTGAAAGAGTTTTGTGCATTCTCTCAAACACTGCAACCTCAAAACAGAGATGCATTTTTCAAAACCTTATCAAATATGGGCATACTGCCAGCACTAGAAGTCATACTGGTAAGTCAGTTCAGTTTTATTTGTGGTAACGATTTCGTTTCTTTCCAGGGAGGTTTTTTTTTAAAAAGTAAGCCAAACTTCAGTCACATGGTTTTCTGAAGTGTTTGCTTCATTTGTCTTGTCGTAGCTTGAGGTTCAGAACATTTACAGTATTTTTGTCAACCTTTAAAAGCAGTTACAATATGACGTTGCTAAGTGCCTTGACATTCTTAGCTTTTTCATTTGCTTTCCTACCTTTATGTGCTTCTTGGTGTAAAATTAAGAAAAGAGGGAAATAGACCAAAGGGCAGGGAAACCATAAAATCTATTCTGCCCAACAGTTGTCAAATGTACAAAGAAGAGGTTAGAGTCAGTTCAGTTTTAGTAATAGATAGTTGTGTCTTGTAAGTAGGAATTAAAAGCCATATGCTTTCTGTTTTTCATTCCGTTTAAGCCGTTTCTTTTAAGGAAACATGAATGATTTTATTTTACTTTTCCAGGGTATGGATGATGCACAAGTACGAAGTGCAGCCACTGATATATTTTCGTATTTGGTTGAATACAACCCATCCATGGTACGAGAGTTTGTCATGCAGGAAGCGCAGCAGAATGATGATGTAAGTAGAGGGTCCCCAGAAATGTGCGTATTGTTTTTTGAAATTACTGTTTTGTATTTACAACTCTGTTAATGATGTGAGCTCTAGTTCTGAAGAAGTATGGAATATGGTCATGATAGTTACAGGATACTGAACTATAATATTTTTAAAGATTGTGTTAGGTAGAGATGAGTGTTTGCCTGTTTATATGTTCTTGTTCCATTGCATGAAAGTACAACAGGTTACCATAAACCACCATTGTGGTTAATATTAGCTGTCATACAAGCAAAACAAAGTGGGTTTGAATGATGAGCTCCTTAAAATGCAAAATATAAATTTCAATCTTCATCTTAACATGTATATGTGTTTTAAATTTACTTTTAAGAAACCCATGTTCAGTTTACTGTCAGACATGTTGAAAGTGGAATTATGGTCCTAAGTGTTTAAGAACACTTTTTGACAGAGGTTTACATTTCCCGGAGATCCTCTGTAGCTGGTTAATAGAGAATGCTAGCACACAACTAGTAGTAAGAAACGTATTTCAAAGTGATATTCAGTGGAGAAAAAAACATCACGCTGTCTTTTCCTTAGAGGAGATAATGTTTTTTGTCTGCTAAAACATGCCAGAGAACCGGAAGCTGCTGGTGCTGCTACTTCTGTGCTGGAAGGGGCTGCTGGGACAGGGAATATTGCTGGTGGTTCCAGCCACTTGCATTGGATGACTGTCCTGTTTTATGTGGGACAGTGGTAACCAAGCACCTTTAGTGTAGGGATTCCTAAATATTATTTTCTACTTATATGTGCTATTCTTGTTTTTTGCAAACACGTGTCAGGGTTATTTTTAGGTGAAAATAACTCATCAATTTCAATAGCATAATAAAATTTACTGTTGTACGATTGTGGAAATAAAACTCTTGGTATATTTGCTAAAGGGGGATACAAATTTAAACTTCTGCACTCAGAAAACACTTTCAGAAATCAGTTTTGAGTCTGTGTATATGCCTCTGTGCTTTTTATCTTCTGGCATTTCAGTTCAGAATAAACTCTAAATTAGATTGTTAATTCCAGAAACATTTTTAGTTGCTTTGAAAGATTCTTCTTCACTGCTTGAGCTGCTGACCAGAATGTGCTGCTGGCATGTAAAGTTAATAATTTCTGTTAAGTCTGGGTTTTTTAGTTTGGTTGTTGTTTACATTTTATGGAATTTTGATAGAGCACAGTCTTTAACTGGGTGGTAACCCTTTTAGAAGATAACTTCAGATTTGGGGCAAAGGAGTAACATTAGAATTGATTTTTTGCCTTTTTTCCCCTCTTATTAGGATATATTACTCATTAACCTCATTATAGAACACATGATTTGTGACACAGATCCAGAGCTTGGAGGGGCAGTGTTACTCATGGGTTTGCTTCGTACTTTAGTTGATCCAGAAAATATGCTTGCTACAGCCAACGTAAGTAAATACCTTCAAATGAAATTACGTTTGGGTTTTTTTGGTGTATTTGGTGATATGTGTTATATATATGATTTTTTTGTCCATTCTTTAGAAAACAGAAAAGACAGAGTTCTTGGGTTTCTTCTACAAACATTGTATGCACGTTCTGACAGCCCCTTTATTGGCCAATACTACCGAGGACAAGCCTAGCAAAGGTAATGCCACTCTGAATATTGGGCACATCAAGGCTATTGAATATCAGTGCTTGAAATAGAATAACTGTCAAAAGATGTTTTCTGTCTTCAAGAGAGTCTGAGGCTATGATACATAGTTCAAAGTAAAGTGTTGATTCATTGTTTAGTTATTTGAAAAACTTGTAAGTCTAAAATTCAGTGAAGAAACCTGATTTAAGAAGTGAACAGCATTTGCTGCAGCTTTTGCTTCAGCAAAAATTAAAATATTTGTATAATTTTTCGTAACGGGGGGTTGTTCAGCGACATCACCTTGTAAACATATATAAAGGTTTTTTAAGGTCAGGGATTGCTAGAGAGGATGCAGAATTGTCCCGAAAAGGTGTGTACCACAGTACTGTGCTGGATTTCAGGCTATTGATTCTATATCGGGCTAAGAAAGTAGAGATCGGTGATGAAGTAACTGTTCTTGCTGGATACTAGAAGTAGTACTGTTTGTTCATTAATAGTATAACGCATCCAAAATGGATGTAAAAGGAGGTACATAAATGATACCCGAATGTTTTGTAAACTTTTAATTTTTTTATAAATTTCCAAGGGATTAGTTAAATTAATCTGGTTCATCTCAGCTCAAAGTGAGATTTTTACTATTTAAAATACCTGTGTTCTTTAATGGTCAACAATCTGGTGATATTTTAAAAGGTGTATTTAATTTATTATTGGTCTACTTAAAAGCAGGATTTGAGGTGTGTTTTGTATGTGGTGGTATGAATATGTCTTGGAAGCGTTAAAAGAGCCTGAGATATTTCTTACACAGTACTTTTGTTAAAATGCATAAGAGATCACAGTTTTGGTACAAACTTAGTCAAGGGGCTGCATGTGGGGGACTATTTGATGATACAGACATGAGGACAACATAATGAGATTTGGTTAAATAAGCCTGACTGCTTGTGTTAGTGTTAAGGTCTGTACTCTGTGAACCTTCAAACACTGATTTAAGACAGACAAAATGTAATTGTTTCTATAGTTAAGGAGGGTTTTCTGCCATATCTCTATAAATATAAAATACTCAGTCCATAACAAGCTTGTTCAATTTCTATTTTAAGGACTAAACATACCCTCCAGCATGTTCCCTAAACTATCTCTGGGAATGTACAAGAACTTGGAAATGTTTACCAGACTGCGGTTAGGTATTTGAAGTTAGCTTCCGAAGGCAATATCCGAGATATGTGTAATTATTTTGGCTTTGTTTTTGTTATAGATGATTTTCAGACAGCCCAACTCTTGGCATTAATACTGGAATTGCTAACTTTCTGTGTAGAACATCATACTTATCACATAAAGAACTACATCATTAACAAAGATATCCTGCGAAGGGTACTCGTTCTCATGGCCTCAAAGCACGCTTTCTTGGCATTGTGTAAGTCTGAAAGCTAAAGAATAAAGTGGTATTTTGTGAATGCGAAGTGTTACATATCCCCATTCTGCTGGAAGAAAACTGTTCAGAGGTCATGACAATTTGTGACTTAGCACAGAAATTCTACTAGTATACTTTGTTTCTCTTACTGATTCATGTGTCAGGTAGTATTACTAAAAATTTTTGCATTTATAGATCTATATTTTCTGAAAAGCAGAAGGATTTTTCTTAATGTAGAGCTGGATTGAAAAGTTGGTAGCTCAATATTGAATATCCTAAGGGAGCCGTTGTAATTTTTTTTTTTTAATTGTAAGATTATTTTTGTAGTAGAAATTCTCAGAGGTATTTAATTAGAGATACTGTTATCTGTCTGCGTTAAAGAGCACAGAAGTTCAGTGAGCTGCTCTTCAAACTCTGGTAGTTTCTTGGCTGTGCTCAGCATAGTAATGGCAAAGCAGTGGGACTTAATTCTGGAGGCAATTTACAAGATTTTTTTTTTCCACTATTCTGGTGTACACAGAGTAAAACAAAGCCTAGATTTGAGCAGTACCATACAATAAGAAGTACCTTTTCCTTTTGTAACTGTGTCACCTGAGTTTGGTTTTAGAATTCTTGAATAATGTTTTATCATGTACACCTCCAGTTGCTAACGAAATTGTGCTGCCTTATAGTGAGATGATGCTCTGCTTCCTGTCTATGTTTGGACATTCGTATACTTCTTGAGTTTCAGACAGAGCTTTAAACTGGATGTAAATTACGTTTTTGCTTTACTATGTTTGTAAAGAAAATGTCATTTTCCAATTTTAAAATGAAGTCTTTTGCATCCTAATCAAATAGGACTTAATTAAATGTAGTCAAACTTATGTTTGAATAATAGGAATTATAAGCAAATTTCCCAGTTCTACTGACAAAATATTTTATTTACCTTTATTGTAAGTAATTTAAAAAATCAAAAATACACCTTTATTTTAGTAGTAATATAGTTAAACAGTAGTGTATTCTTCAGTAAACAGAGGTGGTTTCACTTGTACAGTTATGAGGGAGGATTTCTTTATGATAAAATAGATAAATAATCTTCAGCAGTGTAGTCAAGACTGTTGAGAAGCAGAGAATAGCTGAATGTATTACCTGGTCCTAATAATGTAATGCAGTGTAAGAACAGAGATTGCAAATTGCCCTCATGAATGCTGAAAGTAATTTCTGATTTTTTTTTTTTATTTTAAATTTTAAAATTCTGTTGACAACACTTCTGTTTCAGGTGCCCTTCGTTTCAAGAGAAAAATTATTGGACTAAAGGATGAATTCTACAACCGTTACATAATGAAAAGTTTTTTGTTTGAACCTGTGGTTAAAGCATTTCTAAATAATGGTTCCCGTTATAATCTGATGAACTCTGCCATAATAGAGATGTTTGAATTTATCAGAGTGGTGAGTGCTGTTATATGCTGAAGATAATTACTGTGTTGTTTAGTCTTGTAGTTCAAGTTATTTTTGCTTCTACCCTCTATTATGCTTTCATAGCAATGTGACCATAATATTGTATTTGAATGAACTTTTTGTATCAGTTACATATTCATAAGTTCATTCTTATGTTTGGACAGTTCCATGACTTGAAAATTAAATTCAGTTGATACTCAGTGTAGTCCCAATACCCAGATTTGCAAAGGCAGCCCTAGTCGGGTTTCATTGTGCAGAGTGGATGGGCCTGTTACGACAGGAATGTCATTTGAAACTATTGCTTACAAAACCACCAAATTTAGTTGTGCTCTGTAATGTCAGTTCAACAGAACATAGAAACATACAGAAGAGGTAACAGTTGTCTTTGATTATATTAATGGAATGCTACAAAGTCCATTCTATGGGGAGCCTCTTAAAATATTCATGCCAGTTTGGCTCTGTGTGCTGTGCTGTCTCCTCACTGTTGTCCGTGTGCAGACTCTGGCAAGATGCTGTACAGACTGTAAACGTGGGGAGTGGGGACAAGCTGGGGTTCAGGCAGCCTTAGAGGAGTAAGTGAGTAAGGAAACAAGGAGGTTTTGTCACCTCTTGAAATGTTCTGTGCTGATGACCACCTTCATCTTTTTGAGTTGGGACTCAAGGTACTTCAAGACTGAGATGACTTGATCAACATGGAAGAGTTGATTTTGGAATGGTTTTGAAGCTATGAAAAAAGTTAATCCATATATGTGGCCTTGACTGTTGTGCTGTGGTCTTTCAGTACTGTGTGCTGATTCTACAGTTCATGCTATGAGAAAATAAATAATCTTATTTTCTTTTCCTCCTTTCCACATAGATACCTGGGTTGCATTTCCAGAGTGCTTCTTGGTACCTGGAAGTAATTTTTGTCAATTTTATTTAATTCAGGTTTATTCTTAAACAGATCAAATTAAAAAGTGTGTGTTTGTTACTACTGATGTATTACCATTCACAAGAGGTGACCTTTGAGCCTATAACCAAAAGAGAAAATAACCAGTGTATTAAGATTTACGTTGCTTTGCCCTTGGTAGCTGGTAATTCAGGTGTTTCATCTGCAGTGTGTTCCGGGGCTGTGCAGCGCTAAGAAAGCCAAACAGTGCACAGGAGCAGTTTTCATGCTGCAGGATGCAGACCTGGGCCAGTCCCAGCTGCCGGGGGTGGCTCTGGGAGCCACAATGCTGAACTGAAATAGCAGAACAGTTGGGAGCATTTTGGAAAGGACCTTGACCAACACTATATGTCCACAAAGGAAAAAACTTGATGCTAGTTTCCTTGTTCTCATAATAAACAAATGCACCGAGTAATTACTTTCACTGAATTTATTTGCAGCAAGGAAAGAATATGAATACTAAGTCTGTATCTCATAAACATGTTTTTAATTGACTGATTACAGCAGGTATCATTTAATCTGTCAGTATAAAAATATTTGTAAGTTAGAGTGGGAAAGATCTTTTAGGCTTTATAATTCATTATCAGGGTTTTAAGTTATATTCATGCTTTTTGAAGGAGATTCTGCTAGAAAATTGCTACTATTAGGCATGTTTCACTAATAAAAAATTTGAAGCTCTAGATTTTTAATTCCACTTGTATGCATACTACTTGTTTTTGCATAAGGTAATTAATATGATGCTTTGTATGGAATGTTTAAAAATGTCTGATTTCAGTTAATTTTTATATTGTATTAAATTTGTTTGAAAGAAAATAAGTCACTTTATATTTGCTCTATAGGAAGATATAAAATCTTTAACAGCTCATGTAATTGAAAATTACTGGAAGGCACTGGAAGATGTAGATTATGTGCAGACATTCAAAGGACTGAAACTACGATTTGAGCAACAAAGGGAAAGACAAGATAATCCAAAACTTGACAGGTAAAATACACTAAATGTTTTTTAGTATGTCAATTTTTTAATTCTGTTCTGGGAATATCGGGGGGATGTTGTGTGACATAAATAATTTAGTCTCCTGCTTGCATCTCAGTCATTGTAAAATTTACTTGATTAATAGTGTGATTTCCAGATGTGTTGCTCCAAACACTTGACCAGCTTTCAACTAACATATTAGTTGCTGGACCCCCAGTAATAATGTAAACTTGTTGTATCCTAAACTTATGTAACACTACTGTAATGAGGCTGGAAGCCTATCAGGTGTCAGAACTGCATTTGCTTCTAAATAACAAGATTCCCACTGTTGGATGTGAAAGATGGTTCAGTTGTAAGTTCTGTGGATTTTTCTGTGTCAGGTTGCCTTTTGTGTTTGTTAGTTGTAGGGGTAGATATTTAGGTAAACTCTACCAAAATTACTTAGAAATAGAATATACAAGGGAATTTTTAGAGGATACTTTATTGTCACACTTGTTTTACTCTATCAGTAAATCTAACAATCTGATATAATACTCGAGTCACTCCTCCTGTTTCCAGATTAAAAGTTCCCTTCCTCAGTACACAGTTACCCAAGGTTAAAAGGTTACGGTGTATAAAAGTAGGAAGTTTAGGGCTTTTTACTGTGTTTATTTTTGGCAAGCGGTATTGCTTGTATATGTAGTTTCATTCAAAGTGGACTGCTTGTGTGAATAGATGAGTCACTCTTAAGAATTGTTAGCAAGATCTGTTCTTGTTCTGTTGTCTTGAGTTAGTTTGAAAACATATTAAAACTTAATCCTAATTAGTCATACTAGGGCATCTTGAAATTTCAGAACTTTAAGTTATTTTATTTCCTGCCACAAGATTTCTTCATCAGTATTTAAATTTGAGACTTGTAGAATTAAAATGAGAGTAGATGTTTTATTACTGATGTGAGTTGTTTTTTGAATCAAAAGTTGTAAAACTTACTGTTCTGCAGCATGCGCTCCATTTTGAGAAACCATAGATACAGAAGGGATGCAAGAACCCTGGAGGATGAGGAGGAAATGTGGTTTAATACTGATGAAGATGATATGGAAGATGGAGAGGCAGTGGTGCCCCCTTCTGACAAAACAAAAAATGATGAAGATATTATGGACCCTATCAGTAAATTCATGGAAAGGAAAAAATGTAAGTGACGAGAAGAAGAATGCTATCTGGCTTACGCAGAAGGCATAACTTGTATCCTTTAGTCCTACTGCTGTGAAGGATTTGCATATATTTATTCTGAAGTCTTAGATTTTGAAATTGTCCCACCAAGTTGGTCGACCACCCCTTCAAAACAAGTTTTGTTATCTGTAAAAGCAGAATGATACGAATATTGTTGTTGACTTCTTAAAGCATTTGAATGGCAATCTTAGCTGGTAGTCAAGTTTTCCTGTGATTTATTCAGGTTTATAATACAAATATTTTGATGTAATGTTCAGGTGGTATCATTGGTATACTATACCATGAATTGGTGTTCATTCCTCGCCAATGACAGCAGCTGCTAGGTGGTATAGTAGTACAAAAAAAAAAGTCTATGATGACTTGCTTTACCAGGTTGTACGTAAACTATTAAGCCTTTTTTGTGCACAGTAAAATGTTTTGTAATTAACTGTTTTGCTCAATAATACTGCCTTGTTTGTTTGGTTTGGGTTTTGTGTTTTGTGGGGGGGTTGTTTGATTGTTTGTTTATTTTTTTCTTTCCAGTAAAAGAGAGTGAAGAGAAGGAAGTGCTTCTGAAAACCAACCTTTCAGGTCGTCAGAGCCCAAGTTTCAAGCTTTCCTTTTCCAGTGGTACAAAATCTAACCTTACCAGCCAGTCGTCTGCAAGTAACCTTCCTGGATCCCCGGGGTCTCCTGGATCCCCTGGGTCCCCTGGGTCTCCAGGATCAGTTTCTAAAAGCACATCTCAGATGGCAGCAATTACAACTAAGGTAATTTTGAATGTACATAAGTTGACTTCATTGTTACAGACGAGAAATTTGCTTTAGCGTGTGTCTCAAGTTTCTGTGAATTCTTACATATTAGGTAGTACTGGACTGTCAGGTTTGCTTGTATGTTTTGTCTGGCCTTTAGCAATTTAAGGAGATCTGACATGTATATAAAAAGAAGAAATAAAAGCTCTTTTAATGCCCAGACTCTTAAAGTACAAAGCACACAACTAGCTGCTGTTTGCAGTGATCTTTATTGTGAAATACAGACAATGCTTTACTTTTGTTAAATTGCACAGGGATGTTTGGTGAGTAGGAATATAGAAATACTTTGGAAACAGTGCTAAGTTTTGCCAGATTCCATGATGTCCCACCACCCCCTACTGCTACCATTTTTAGTATTGTTTGGAATGATATAACTGGCACATGTGAAAAAAACAAATTGTATTATGGAGGAGTGGTTGCTCTAAGTGAAAATAAATAATTTTTAATATCCTAGCATGACTTTTTTGCTCTTTGATATAACACGTATTTTTGGGTGGGAACATACTGAAACAGAAGAAGAAACCCCGTTTAAAAGAGTCAGTATAACTTGCAGTAAAAATCCAAACCCAGCATTTTTAAGTGCATTTTAGGATGCTGTTGGATTTTATCAGATTTTTGGCTAAAACTCTCTTTAAAGCAAGTCAGGGAAATCAAGTGACTGGTGTTTTCTTAGCACTGGGGAACAGATGAGGTACTATAGGTACAGCGTTGCTTGGATTATGAGAATTTACTTTCATAACGTTTTTATTTCTGAAAGGTCAGGTATATATTTCCATTCTCAGGTAACCTCAGAATAAGTCTTGACTAATCCTTATTTTTTTAATGCCACCACGCTGCTTGTTCACATAATTTCTAGTAAAGGCAAAAGGTGTTAGTTTTTTTTCTTCCTTATAGTCAAATGTGGCTTAAGAGTTTTTGTTTGGGTTACCTTTTTTTGAAAAAAAACTGAATGAGAAGAGTTTTACTGATGGTAGAACTGACAATTCTTCTAGATCCTTCTGTAGAGGAAGGGGAAGCAGATTTGTTTCATTAATGAAAAAAAATACAGTAGTTATTCAAGTGCTTTTTTAAAGGGATAGAGTTGGCTTGGAATTTATTTCAGTCTATTCTGTGTTTCTGCTGAAGGCTTGTTCTCTTCCAGACAGTGTAATTCCTTGAATCTGAAATGGAGTCTTTCCCCATGGATCACACTGCATACAGTACTGGCTCCAAAATTCCAAGTTGTTGTGGCAAAAGAAAATATTCAGGTTACACTGAATATGCACTGAAAAACAGTTCATGGATTCAGACATAAGCCACCTTCTTTCAGTAAAATGTGCACTGTGTTTAAATGTGCCATAGTCACAAACTGTAATAGAAACAGTGTTGAAACTGGGTTTTTCATTATCGGATCCTGTTATTTTATGTGTAGTATACTCGCTGTATGTTGTACATGACTGAACAGAATGTGTAATTGTTTCTCAAGTTGTATTTTGGTATACAGTTGACTGAAACTTTCTGATTTGGATGTCTGTCATGAGACACCTGAATGAATGATATGATGTTTAAGTGCCAATAGCTGCCATTATAGTCAAATGCTGGTTAAGCTTTAGAAATTGCAATGTACTGTAGTTATAGGAAGTTTTAGAAGTTTATGCTGCTTCTTCACAGGCCCACAGCTGCCTAATCTTAAAATTTATGGTTATTTGCAGTACAAGGAAGTTTTTAATATTACTAGATAGACTTTCATTTTCAGCTGCTGAGTTGTTTAAATTTTGTAACCTGTAGACCTCATTCAGTTATATTACACAAAAAAATCTTTAAGTTACTACACATTTAAACTACCTTCTGTGAAGACAGACTGTGTTCTAAAAGTATCGTAATTCAGAAATTCAAATCGAAGGGTATTCTGAAGGTTTCTGAAGTGCTTCCAGATTGCTCCTTGCTGCAGTCAGCTATGCTCAGTAAAAAAAAAAAAATCTTTACAGATAAAGCTGCAACCACTTAGCAAACCTAAGTAGATTTTTGGATTTTCTTAAATTTCAACTGGAAATATTTCTGTCCGGTTGGATAGGTAAAACCCCATTTTGGATTTATTCACGTAAGCATTTTTCAGACAATGTCTTCTTCAGTCATACTGAAGGATTTATTTTTGTTCTGTTTCATTGTATTCAAAACTTGATGAATCAGTATGCTTATGGCAACATTCTGTGCAAACATCATTTTCCAATACAAATGTGAAGTATCAATTTGCAAACATTTTCTTAATTGTAGTAATTGTGTTTGTCTTTGTAGGGAGGCCTCGTTGGGCTTGTAGATTATCCTGATGATGACGAAGAGGATGATGAAGATGAAGATAAAGAGGAAACTTTACCTTTGTCAAAGAAAGCAAAGCTTGACTCATCATAATTGCAACTGGTGAAGAATGTTACCAGTTTGGGGAAGGATAGTTTTTCCAAAAACAAAACAAACCCACAGCAAAGCAGCGATCTTTTGTGAATTACTGTGTGTGACACAGATCAACCTATACAAACGGATTTCTGCCAATCAAGTGCCAATTCAAAGGAGCAGAAGAAGTGGAAATATTTCGTTTAGGGGAAAGACTTGCGCCTTTGAGCTCTCCAGCTTGGACCACACATTGCCCTTTTCTCAGGGAAGGAAATGGAAAACAAAAAACAAACAAAACCACACATACACAAAGCCAACAGGGCAGGAGTTTTGTTAGTGGAACTCTGGATTGGCTGGTCAGTTGCTACAATCAGAATATGCTTTCTTGGACCATATATGAGACTTCTGAAGAAAAGGCGGGTTTTGCCATAATTCTTCACTAGTCAAGGATGCCAGCAGTTTCTTTGTATAAAAGAGACCTGCCTTTGAAATCATACATTCTGAACATTTTAGTCAAGCTACAACAGGTTTTAAAATCCTCTACGGGGAGGGACAAATATAAAGTTTCCTCTTTTTTTCTTTTTTTTTTTTTTTTAATCTGTTCCCTTTGCCCTTTAAACTGCAGATTTTTTTTTTGGAGGTGGGGGATTTGTTTGTCCCTTCTTGATTAAAGATTGAGTGGAATTCTAGATGTGGTCACTTTTGTGTCATAATTTTTTTTGCCCCCCTGAGTGTATGCTTAGTTGTTGAGTATATATTTGGGACCATTAAAATTTTTTGATGTAATATAATCTCACTGTTGTGCTGGTACCTGTTTCACCCTGTGTAATTTTGTTCTGCATCACAGTTCTTAATATGTTTAGGATTTTATGGAAGATGGTATAGTTTTATTGGAAAGAAAAAAATCTTACCACAATGTGCATAAAAGCAATACTATTTTGTGACTAAATATTTTATATTAAATTTTACGTCAGCAACTGTCTTGAGAAAAAAATTCAGGGAAATAGGATGGAATCAAAAAATTGAAACCTATAAATATGAAATTAGTATTCCAAAGAGACTTTGACATTTCGTAACTGAGAACAATGATGGTAGACTAACTCATCAAAATGCAAGACAGATGATTTAGGAATACCAATATATTGACTCATTTGACTTACAGAAATAAAAAAGAAATAATTAAAGATGAAGGAAAATGGCATTAGTGGTATTTTTTAAAAACTTCTGATTCCCTTTGGAATACCAGTTTTAGTGACTTAAAGATGGTTGTAGAATAAACTTTTTACAAGAATACCATCTTCTGAAATTTATTCTAATATTCGATTGAAAAACAGTAATTAAACCGTGGGTCTAACTCAGTAAGTACGTTCTTTCCCCTTTTCCAAAAATCTAAATAATATTAGTTATTAATTTTAAACTAGACCTTATATTTTGCTTCTTTATTGCTTTTGCAGAAGATGGCTTTGTACAGCAGTGCTTCCTTTGAAGGGGAGTTCATTCGGTTCCTTTGCAAACAAGAGACCCCTTCTTACTCACATTTTCAAGAGCTGATTTCCTTTCAGACATTCACAGCACCAATGTTTCAACAATCGTGATGTTACACATTAATGTATCACATACAAACAGAAATACGAGAAGTGAAAACCTGAGGCTTGATCATATGTGATCATATCCAAGTGTAGATTAGCACTTTGTTTCCAAAAATTCTGGGCTGCATGGCAGATTCTATGCTAACAACAAATGTCAATCCTTGGACTTTGTTAATACGTATTAGTAATTTCAGATTTAAATAAGAGTGTGCATTAGGGAAAAAATACTTACTCAGCTCTTTTCCTCAAAAATTTCGTTTGAAATCGCTTTCCAAGGTTGAGTTTTTATGATGTCCTTGCAATGTCCATGACCGGATAGTTCTCAGCAATTAATTTTATGGAGTGCAAGAGTTGAACAGTTGGTCACTACAAGACTAACTATGATGTGCTGTTGCAGTACAACAGTGCCCTTCCTGTCTCAATGACCTGTCTCAAACCTGATCTTTGCAACTTCGGTGTAAGAGCAGACATGGTGACAAGAAGTCTGTGATTTTGCAGGTTTTCTTAATTAGCCTGAATTTAACTCCTTCCCATCAGTCCAATTTTCCTTACATGTGAAGCTCTCAAAATTTATCCATATAGTCTTCATGTCCTCCAGGCTGTATCTCAGCAAATCATACGTCTGACTTGGTGGAAGAAACATTTTTGTTGTTGGTTGGTTGGTGTATGTCTGTGCATGTCTTTCAGATGTTGAGTGCTTGATCTTTTGATGTTTGATGCTGCAGTCTTCTAAATTTTCAGATACTTTCATGATACTTATAGGAATCTGGGATTTTGGACTTTCAGTACTTGAAGCATTACATTTAACAGAAGAAATACTAAAATTATTTGGTTCAGTGAGAATAATAATGGGAGTCAGAATATTTTTGAACTCTTTTTTACTTTTATGAAGGACTGGTAAAATACTAAGCTTCACATCTTTAATTGCTGTCTAACTTGTGGTTAGATGGTTAGTTGTCTTCCCAGAGATCTCCCGATCTCTTGTTTGTGGCCTGACAGGATATGTTTACAGCCGGATGATACATTCATGGAAGCTGGAAGTAGGTGAGCTGAGGACAGTGTCGGGTATGCTCTAGCCCAGCATCTTTAACTTTTGTATTTATGTAAATCTTGAAATCTGTTTCAGGAGAAAAAGGAAATAGTGGGATTGGGAGAAGTGATGGATGATACAAAAAAAAAAAAAAAAGTGGGTATGAGTTAGGAGAAGGAGAAAATGCTGTTAAAAAACTGTTAGATTCTAGATCTTTCTCTGGGATGAAGGGGTTTTTTTCTTCTTCTAATACCATTTGTCCTCATCCCAAGAAAGCCACGTGTATGTTGTATTAAACATGGCTCGGTTGTCTTAATGGCAGTTTATCCTTAAGTATGGTTTACAGGGTAAGCCCTGAGGTATCGTACAGGCAAGAGGCAATGTGTGTGAATCATCACAACAAGCCCCTGAGTTCCCTCAGTGGCTGACAGACTCCATGCGGTTACATACGCTGCCCAGCGTTGAGCCTCGGGTCGCTGGGGACACCAGCCAAAAGCACAGAGCGCGCTTGCTCCCGCAGGGCAGCACACCCTTATGCTAATGACAGGAGTTCCAGCTAATCTGGGATATATCCGGATTTTCTTCCGCTTTACATGGGGTGGCTGCACCAAAGTGAGTGTGGACATCACTGAAAAACTGATCTCCTATGTCATGAGGGCGGAAGGATCTGAAAGCTGGGGTACAGAACAGCAAGTTGCCTCTAAAATGTACCTGTCCATAATTTACCTACATGGTAAACAAGATCAGACTGTTCATCCATCTCTCAGAGCCCACCTAGGTGGGACATTCTTAGGGAACTAGGTGTCAAGTAGGCCCAATCCTTTTAACGTATGAAGGATGAAACTGTTTCTCTTGCTTTTGGCTGTGTTTTTACATCTGTGCAAATTTCAGAAACTGTTCAATTGGATAACTGATAAGAGTCTCTTCGCACGTTGCTGCTGTGGCTGCATTAAAGAGTTCAACCCAGCACAAATTATTTTGGTGGCCTTGCTGAATTATGTTTCTTAGCATCTGGAGAGTGGGCACGGAAGTTCAGCCCTACCTTTACCAACTTTCACAGCTGCAGAGCTGTCTGTGCCAGTACTGCAGTTCCCCTGCCTTGAGGATATCAAGACCTGTGCCAGGTAAGTTGTGAAAGCCAGAGACCAGATGGGTCACTGCTTGGGCTCTCCCACAGCTTAACTGTAAAACTGGGCAAGCACTCAAAGAAGTTACCAACAACTGAAGTTTTTTAAGGTAAGTTTTCCGTGTGTATGTTTGCCACCTGCTCCTACTGCCTCCTCTTTTGGAGTCCATCGAGTCTGCATGCTAGACCTGAGAACAACAGCCTAGTTACAGCATCTCCATCAAAACACAAATCACCTTTGTATCATTGGGCAATTATGCTAGCCCCCATGCAGTAACAGACTGCAACATCTCTTGGTTCTTACCATAAACATCAGAACAGCAGCAGAAATTCTACAGAGGTTTGTGTCTATTTTATCCCTGATTTGATTACTAGAATTACAGCCACTTTCACTGTGACACAAGCCTCAATGGATTCTTACGAATCCCGTTTATCTTGCAACTTACCTTCACATCACCACCTCAGCTATATCTAGCCGCTTCCCAGACACTTGAAAGGTAGTCCACCATCACCACATAGCCCACCTCTTGAAAATGGAATAGTTGATAGACCTTTCCCCCTGAGCATCAAGGCTTCCTCCACTGCAGCAACAATACGCTACAGCTGTTTTAGGGTCCTGCAAATATCAAAATGTGTCTGGCAGCTTGCAGTAACCTACAGGCCTTTGTAAAATACTAGCAAAGTATGTGTAGATGGCTGGTGTAGATCAGCTAGGACAGTGTAATAAATACAATCACTGCAATGTGTGTCCGATCTCTGCTTTTTGGACACCCCAGATACTACAACATCAAACACTGAGAGAACTGAGTTATGCTGACCGATAATCTGCCACAAGTCTTACATCAGAGTATGAGGATGGGCAGGAGATGTGTATAGCCCAGGAAAAGAATGGCTTCTGGATAGTAGCATCACCAAAGTAAACTCCTTGCATGTTGTGTGAAACACAGGTGTTACAATGTGAATTACAATTCTCTGAAGCATCTGTAATTGAAAAATAATCTCACTTCTAAGAGAGTGAGATAAACCTGTGTGATCTAACATCTGTTTCTGTTTGCATTGACCTTTAAGTAAAATAAAGATTTTATATAATTCATATAGAATCAAAGCCACCTTCTGTGTTTCAGCATGTTAGGTCAGTGCACGATATATAAGCCAATTATCACCAATTTTTAGGATATTCAGTAAAGTGACATCTTGTAAAACAGCTACCTAACCCATTCTTTGGGGTTATCACTGGATAACCTCAGTTTCGTGCCTTCTGTCACAACACCTCAAAACTGGAGTCTTTAATTTCATTAGTTTCTTAAATTCTTAATATTCTCCCTGCGTCTGTCTGACTCGCACACAGAAGTGAACTGGGGCTGCTGTTTGATCAGGTAGCACAGACACAAACTTACGCATTCCCCACGTTGTTCACTCTTCTAAGAAATGGCTCTCCTCTTGGCAGATATGTGACTTGATGGTCCCAACCCTACTCTCACCTACCTCCCTGCTGAGGCTTCGTTAACTTCTCCTTGAAGTGTTTTCCTTGCATGTGATTTTACACTTTCTTCAGCTCTAGCCAGCTGAAGTACTTTCCAAGGCCACTTACAAAATCTTTGATCGTGCTTGCCTGTTATTTTTACCTAGGCCCCAATGTCATCAATATAGATATTGATACACTCTCATATAACTAAAACACCAAAACAGAAGAATGAGGAATGAACCATCCCCTAAAGGGCTGGATCTTCAAAATCATGTTCTGTTTTTATAAGGACATTTTATAGTGATGATGATAGGACTTGATACTGATGATTTGAAAACATTTTCGAATCATCAGTGCTAAATCTTTAACACAATCAAAAGATGTTCCATTTGATATATTTTATTTCTTTCTATACTTACCTTTTTTCCTTTAGAGTGACCAGTAACAGTCCCTACCACGGCCCTCTTGGTTGTTCTACTCACCTTGTGAGTCCCAGTTAAGACTGCTGGTCTAGTTCTTCTACCCTTTGCCAAAGAGAGGGAAACTGAGGAACATACATGGCAATCATCTGCCTGGGTTATGTTCTGTGCCTTGATCATAATACAAGCTTTTGGATGGCGTCCCTGAGCCTTTACACTATTATTTTGGTCCTTACTTCTTCAGTAATCACCTTCTCAACACACCAGGCCATATTGTGCCTTTAAAAGCTACAAAACATGTGCCCATCTCTGCTGCTTCAAATGACATCTTTTCCAGTTCACTGGAGATACAGTTCCCAAATTCCTGTACCTGAACTCACCACTTCAGATCACCACACTCAGCCTTTGCTCCTAGCACCTCTTTAGCTTATGAATCAAATTAATTTGTTGTGTTTTATTTCAGGCTCCTGAGCACTCCTCCGCTGCTGTGGCACTTGTTGCTTCTCTGAAGGGTTCAAGTCAAGGAGGTTATGCCATCGTTCCTGTGTTTGCCTGGGATGCCAGTATTCCACCCTTGCTTTCAAGTTCATGCAAAGAGATATAAACCACCACTGCTCCTTCATCTTGTCCCCCTTTTTTTACTCAGTATTAACTTTATTGTTTGCCTTGTGTATTTGACTCTGTACTTATCTTCTGAGGACTCAGGCATTTATGAGATGTTCTGCCCAAACTCTCTCCTTGTATTTCAGGTTCTGCATTACGTTAATCCTGTCAGGAGCCTATGCATCTGCCTTAAGTTTCAGCACTGAATGAACATCCCTCCCTGTAGCAAAGGTTAATGCTGGGTTTTCTGGGAGTTTCTCTCTGAATGTTTTCTTTCAGATACCGGCTATAGAGGTTCTGTAAATCACCAGCATCCCCCCCGCATTCAGATTGATCTAAGGCAAACAATTCTGGGGTTTTGTTGTGTTTTGGTGGTACATATAGTTTTGTTTCTTTTTATTTTCTTTCTAATTTCGCTAACAGTTTCTTTAAAACCGTTGTCCAAACAAAATGAACAATATTGAAAACAGTGTTTCAGAATTGGATACTGTGAGGAGCAAAGCAATTTTCTGGCCACCTTTTTTTCCTGGCATTCATTGTTTACAGCTCCAGAGTCTATTTAAAGTAAACTTGCTTCATAGCTGAGAAGCTGGTTGATGAACAGTAGAGTCATATTTACAAGAAAGCTGCTTAATGACAGTCCCAAGCAAAGGAGGAGAAAAAGCCCTTTCCTGATTACCATGAGTTTAACTCTTGTATTGTAACCTTGTAAATTCTGTTATTCCCATCCCTCAGCAACTTACACTTTCAGACAGCAGATGAATGGTGGAGCTTTGTTGATGGTTGTAATCGTTGCTAGGGGACAGTCTGAGGGAGGTGAATCATGCCATTTACAGTCAGCCTAAAGGAACATTTGGAAATGCTTGAGCTTAGAAATGTCCTTCTGCGGTCTGTGTTGCTGAGAGTTGAGTGCTTTAGGAATACACATGATGATAACAGAAGCATTAAACATTCTGGTGTCTTTAGTTGCTTGTACCTTCGTATGTATTTTAAAACATTGTTCTGCTGCTTCTTACTGCTTTGATAATTATGTTTTTTATTTAAAAGCTGATCATGTGCAAAAAGAAAGTTGTTGCAAATCACATTAAAATTAAATACTACAAATTTTCATCATTTCTTTATGGTAAGAAACATGATTTCCAAAAGTAGTTGCATGTACATGTCTGGATTTCAACTTTCTTGGGTATGTTCACAGGCATTTATTTTATTTTGTCTGCCATGGAAAGGCAGCAGCTTCAGGTACCACCAGAATGAGAACTTGACCCATAGCAGGTAGATGAGGTGAAACACAAGGTGGGTAAATAGAAGTGCTGATGCTGTACATACTAAGTCCCAGTTCAGAGCGAACACAGGGGAAGTGATACACACCAAGCTGGGCCTGACAGGTGTGACAGGGAATTACCAAGGAAAAGAACCCAGACATATGCAGTTTGGGGATCTAATAGGCAGGGTCTATACTTTTGCCCAAGGCAGGCAGTCTGACCTGCTCCAGTCCTGCAGCGTGTACTCGAGGCTGCGCTTTGCACAAGTCCAGGGCAAGCCTGGTCTTGTTCCTCTCGAGGTCAGCAGGGTTTCACCAACACGCTGCCTTCTCCAGAGGCCAGCTTGAAGTTTGCAGCTCAAGAGAGCAGTTAAGACTGAACTTGAGAAGACTCACGGCTGAGCATTTCTCAGCACGTCTCCCCCCATCCTGAGGGCTGTAGAACCTTGCAGCACTTCTATTTTTCCCTTGTCAGGGTGCTGAAGGAGTTTAACAGCGTTACACACGCTACATCAGTGGTAGCGCTTTTCAAAATAAGAAAAATGTGATTTCCTACTGTTGCTTTGCTTTCGGCATCAGAGAGAACGCAGCCGTGCCCCGAACCCCCAGCACCCGGCCCCCGCTCCCACGGCCCGGCCCCGGCGGGACGCGCCACCGGCCGCGGCCGCCAGAGGGCGCTCGAGCCACGGCCGAGGCGGCCGCGTCCCAGACCTCATCCCCGACCCCTTCCCAGCCCACCACTGTCCCCATTCCATCCTTATCCGCAACGCATCACTACCCCCATCCCATCCTCATCCCCGACCCTATGCCCAACCCCACTCCTGTCTTGCTACTGCGGCTGCATCTCCGGCACCCCCTCTGCTACTGCTAGAGGCCAAATATTTTTTGTAATACACACAATACCCTTGAACAACGTGTGAGCACTCGACACTTAACAGCATCCCCAGGAAGATTTCCCGGATAAAATGTTTGGGTTTTATAACCGTGCTCCACGATGCACCCTCCCTTTCAGCTCTCTCACTACTGGCAACACCTAGATTGGTCCACGCAACTGTTGCTTCACTTCAGGAGTTTGTAGAGGCATATGAGTTACATTCAAGTTGTGAAAAGTAGGAAAGCATCCTTGCATTTGTATTCTGTCTTCTCTGAAGTTGATTCTATATTTTTCAAATATTAAGTTACTTTTCTTTTGACTCTTTTGATGAACACACCCATCTGCTGTTGTAAGTACTGGCAGTAACAACTTTAAAAATTTATTTATTGAAATCTGTTCACAAAACGGGAGATCATAAGGCTTCAAGAAGTTAAAGAATAGCAGTCTTTCTCTCGGGAGTGTTGAGAAATTATTAACCATCTTCTTTTTCTCTCTACACCTGAACAGGAGCTGTTACGCTTTCTCTTTCTGACTACAACAGGTAGTTTCCTTGCAAACCTTCCTTCTTTCCAGGTTCAGAAATGCTTGGACTGGATGACTCACACAGTAAAGGGTTAATTTAACTATTTGTACCCTCCTGGCACATCCTCTCAATGAATTTTAGAGTGAAACAGCTGTACTGGCTTGTAAACAAGTGGCAGTCCACCCGGGCCCGGGCCGGCTGGCAGCCAGGAGTTCTCCTTCCTTGCTCTACAGGTTTGAAGATCAAAAATAAATCGCATGCCTTAAATAGCGCGTTCACCGGCTAATTTCTGGCCATTCCCGTGTAATAATGGGATCCATCCAAATGCAAATCCGAAGCCCGAGGGTCGGGCTACTCTAGATTTCGTTACCGAGCGTCAGCCCCTTCCCCGGCGGGGCTGCTCTGCCGGGGGCGCAGCCACCGTGGGCGCGCACAAGGCGGTGCCGAGCGCGGCCGGGCCGGCAGCGGGGCCGGGGGAGCCCAGGGAGCGGGGCCCCCGCAGCGCTCTCGCCTGGGGGCAGGTTTCCCTCCCTGCTCTGGTAAAGTCTTATCAGAAGCAGCACAAACTGTGTCCTCGTTAATGTATCGGTGACCGACGCTACCAAAAAGCGCAGGCTCCTCGATGGGTGCAGGGCTGCCTAGCGTAAGGATCTTAATGAAGCAAATCATTAAAACCGATCCTTATTAGGACTGACAGGCCCCTGCAGTGAACACCGGTGTCTCCCATTTAGTAACAGGTTGCTTACAAACTGCTTAGGCAAAACAACTGATGTTCCTCCCTCAGGCAATATGGTAACTACAAACAGACGTACACCCACCTCCCTTCCTAAAAATATGTTTGGCAGATTAAGTGGTTAATAATAAACAGAATTTCAGATTCGGTTTGACTGACTATGTAAAATCCAAACTATATTTTACGAGTTTAGGCAAAATGTATTAGGAAGCAGCTGATGCAAGGACTGATAAATACCAGAGATAAAAGACTTCAGCCGTGAAAAATAGAGCGAACTATCAAACGTGAATCTTAGCAGGACCAAACCTCACCATGTAACACCAGGCACGCTGCAACTTCATGACTAAATTATATTGTTTTCAAAATCTGAGGCTGTGATGAATGAACAACAATTATCTAGATAAGCTGAGGCTTTTTGTTTGTTTGGTTGGTTGGTTTTTTTAACTAAAGATAGAATAAATCCTGCTCCCGCAGGAAAATAATTCGCATCCTTGGTGCAAGGCTGTTCAGGTGCAGCACCGGCGGTGACGGACTCACCGCGCCCCCGCTGTGCTCAGAGCTGCCCCAGCGCGGAGCGCACGGCGCCCCCTGCTCAGAGCTCACAGCGCCCAGCCCGCAGCGAACCTGCGATGCCCCTGCGCAGGGGGAAAGCAGCGGTGGGGAACGCCGTTTGCGCCTTGTTGTACTTTATATCAAAAGGGCACGCAACAGGTTGTGCCTCTCGTTTTTCTCGAAGTTTTTCCTTTTTAGGTTTTTGTGTTGCAATAAGAGGTTTATGCTGCACGTTTTGAGGCATCTCTGAAAAAGCCGTTCTTGCCTGACGAAGTACCTTACGGGCACCTCCATGCTTTTAAACCCTGTGACTGCGCGTTAGCGTGCTGCACCGGCGCTGCTCCCCAGCACACTGCCTTGCCGGTCCCAGCAGCGGGCCCCGGTGGGTGCGGAGATACAATCGCCCACGGCACGGTGCCCGGGCCGCCCAGGGGCGGGCTGACCTTGCCGCGGGACCCGCATCACCTTGGCTCAAACGGACGAACAAGGCGCAGCCGCAGGGGCAGTGGGGCCGCTCCTGCCTCCGCGCCCCGCCGGGGCCCCTCTCGCAATCTTTCGGCCGGGGGACCTCGCTGTCGCGGAAACGGGCCGGCGGCGGCCACAACGGGCAGCGCACGCCAGGGCAACCGCCGGCAGCTCGCCCCGGCTGAGCCCCGCGGCCCGCCCCCTCCTCCCGCAGCCGCCCAGGGGCGTCACCCATTGGCCGGCGCCGACCCTCTCCGCGCCTCTCATTCGCGGCGGGACGTGCCCGTCACGGCGCTACCGCGGCCCGGGTCTAATTGCCGGGGCAAGGGCGCGCCCCGCAGCAGGTAGCGCCGTGGCGGCCGGAGCGGGGCCGAGGGTTTCGTCGCGCGGCTGCTCGGAGCGGCCTCGTGGGAGCTTTGCGCCTCTGTTCCCAGCTTCGGGGGAGTTCGCTGCAGGCTGCTGCCCCTAAACCCCCGCTGCTCCCTCCTAGTGCGGCTTGCTCTTCGCCGGGGCAGCCTCTCCTGCCGGCGGGGGCCGGGCGGCAGCGGGGCGAGCTCGGCTCGGGGAGACCGGCCTGTTGCTGCTAGGAGGCGGCACCGCGGCGGCACCGAGTGGCCCCTCATCTCCCCCCGGCGCGGGGGCGGGGGAGGGATGAGCCGCGCATTGTTTCCCCTGTAGGCAGCGCCCGGCGGGCAGCGGGCCGGTGGGCCATGGGCTCTGCGCCTTTGTCTCCCAAGTGAGCCGGCCCCGCTCCCGCCGCCACCAGCCGGCCCCCGGCGACATGGACGTGACCGTCTCCGAGCTCCTGGAGCTCTTCCTGCAGAGCCCCTTGGTGACCTGGGTGAGTGCAGGGGGGAGCGGGGAGGCTGCCGGCGGGGCGGCCCTGGCCCAGCGGTGGGGGCGGCCGAGCTATCCCGCCGACCCCGCTGTCCTTCATTCCTCCCGGCAGGTGAAAACCTTCGGGGAGCTGGAGAGCGGGGACGGGGACAACCTCGGCGTGTACATGGACCTGGTGGATGGCGTCGTCCTCAACAAAATCATGCTGCAGATGTGAGTGGGCTCCTGGGGGAGGGAGGAGACCCGGTAGCCCCGCGCTGAGCGGGGCTGGGGTGGGGGCAGCGCCGAGCGCCCCTCGGCCGCGCACTCGCTGCCTGTCGCGCCGTGGTCGGGCAGCGGCTCCGATGGGGACGCTCTGGCAGCGGCTCCGATGGGGACGCTCTGGCAGCGGGCGGCGTGTGGGGCGGAAGCGTCGACTTCGCGTTTTTTTCCTTTTCGTTGCTAATTAAAATTAACGAAGACAAGGGAGAAAAAAGAAAAAATCTTCCAGTTCTATAAAATCTGCTTTAACGTTTTTCTAGTGTTTTTTGAGGGTATGTGTGTTTTGTGTTTTTTTGTTTTTTTGTTTTTTTTTTTTTCGCTTCTTCCCCGGTTACTTTTTTTAGTTGTTCATGTGTGCTTTAGGGGGATAGGTATGTGACAGTACAACTAGGAAAATGATAGCACTTGCCGTGTGAAACTTTACTAGGAAGATTTTTGTCTGAAGTGTGTCTATGTTCTAATGGAAACTTTTATATTAAATATGTAATAACTTAGGTCATATCTCTTTCAGGCAGCACTGTAAGAGTGTGTCTTGAGGAAACTTATATTAGGTTAAAAAAGCAAACACTGAAAATTCCTTAACATTGAAGTGAATTGCTGGTAAAACTTTACTTTCATTTTGTTTTGAACCACATCCTTTCCTGTTGCCATTGTGCCGCATGTGGATCCTGCCTGTTTTGTATCATCTCTGTGTTTACTTTTAAATATTCTGAAATGCTTCTTTTTTTTTAAGGAGTTCATAGGGAACTCTCTGACTTGCAGGGGAAGGGACTTTGGAAATCATTCAGTTTTGGCATCACGCTTTCTTCTCTGAATGAAATCAGTTGAAGCTTGACCAGTCATTTGCTATGTTAGGCCCAGTCCAGACATTTCAATGAAGAATTCATATTGCAATCTTCAAGTGCGATTTTTGAAAAGTAAAAAAAAACAAAACAAAAAGTGAGAACCCATGCCCCACCAATGGAAGTTTTGTTATATTCTGGTACCTGGCTGTTCCATCTGAAAAGGCAATCAAATTTTCTTCTGGTTTGGTGTTATTAACCATGGAAATTGTGAACTGGAACTTAGGCGGTGAAGATCCATAATTCAGAACTGTATCCACATTGATCACCCTACTTGGGGATAACAAACTAGTGGTGTAAAATGTTAGCTGGGATGGAAACCTGATGAGAGAGCATAATTTCCAGCATTTCTCAAGGACAAATTGCACTTTCTGTGACTTGGAGAACTTGAGTATGAGCATTAACATCCAGACTTGTACTTCATCAAGATGTGGGAAATTGGATTTTGATTTATGACCATTGTATTTGACATGGAGGTGAGTAGCCAAACTATCAAGGAACAGCAACAGTGGAGCCTGCTGCAGGTTTAACTAACTAAACTATCACAATTACCTAGTATGTAAAAGAATCTTATTATTTCAAAACAAGAAAAAATAATACTTAGTTGCTCTTGATTTTCGTTATGAAATAGGTTGAAGTTACGTGGTTTTGGAATGAGTGTGTTATACTTATGAGTCATGTATTTTAGAAGTGCTTTATCAGGTGGTGTATGCTGACCAGTATTTTGTAGTTGGCCATTGAAATATGTCGAAGGAGACGTAAGGTTGTTAAAGTCTATGGAGCAACTGGATGCTCTGGGGACAAGGAGTGAACAATAAGATCTCATTGAAATAAGGAAGATAAGCATATAGGCTGAGAGCAGTGACACTAGCTGGCATTTTGCTGAATATCATGTGTTTGTGAGAAGTGCGCTGGCATGTTTGCTTGCCTTGTGCAGTCAGGAAAATAAGTCTGTTTCTTAGAAATGACATCTCTGCCAGCAGCATCACTGAAAGCGTTAAGTGGGGGAAGCACAAGCAGTGTGGAATAGGAAACTATCCCATTATGCGCAATGAGGGTGCCTTTTTTTTGCCCCCTCTTTTTAGGCAGCTTTGACAGTGCTACTAATGGTGTCTAAGGAGCTTGTAACTCAGAGCTTTCTTCTGAGAACCCTAAATTGTTTAACTTAGGAAGGATCATGGCTGTATTTATGTATCACAACCCAGCGAGGCACTCAGGAGAGGTGCTGTCTATGACCTTCCGTTTTCCTGACTTAACCTTTAGACACTGCAATGCAAGTATTTCTTGCCTGTAAATCGGGAAAGCCTTGCAATATGTGTTTCTGCCTCACAAAGCTTTCGGAGTAGAAAAACTGATGTGTTTTTTAAAATGCTTACTCATTGATTTTTCAAGTCCTGCCCCGCAAAGATCACTTTCAGTGCTTGGCTTGAGATTTCTTCCTGCTGAAATTGTGTTAATGAGGGCCTTTGATAAATCTGATATAATTTAATATGTCATGCCGTGATAGTGTTGATTGCCTGGAGGCAGAGATGCATGCGTGCAGAGAGCAGGGGTAGCAGAGTGAAAGAGCTGGGCTCCCAATGTGGGCAGCTCTCCTCACTCGTGTGTTATTGTGCTTTTAGTTTTTTGGGGTTGAATATCCTGCTTACTTGGAACATGAATAACACAGGCATGTGAGCTTGCATCTGAACACCAGGTATGATGCAGTATAACAGGTTTCTTTCAGTGAAGATGTCAAAAGCCAAATTCTTGGGAATTTCATTATTAAAAACATTTGTGTCTGGCAGCTAAGCAGGTTTTAAGTTTAATCCATGGCCAGAAAGTCACATGAAGAAATCCAGGTGTACCAGTTGAGTGGAGATTGCTGGGCGAAACTAAGGCTTTAGCTGTGTAAGGTGTGAGTGGGCTGTACGAGTTCAGCCTCTAGTTTCTGTTGTAGTAGGTTGGATTTTGCCCAAATGCTGTCTGACAACAGTGGGTGGAGAAGATCCCAACTGCTTGATCTTGTGGTATCAACGTCTTTTAAACTGCGGGTTCATATCGGCAAGGCAGCTGTGTCGCCAGAGAGATGCATGACATCTATTGCTTTTCCTGCCTGCCAGGTCCCGGCTGGCTGCGTGACAGGAGGTGAAAATAGGGCTGTGCCTTTGCTCCATCCTCTTCAGAAATTAACTGCCCCCAGGAATGCTAGCCCTGAATAAAACGTAGTGTGCTCAGGCACAACAAATCTAGCCGTGGTACCAGGGTGGAGGAAGGGAACTCGGCCTGGGCTCAGGGAGGTTCTGGCCACAAGGTGGTCAGTAAGTAGCCAGCTGTGAGCTTTGCTGGTGATCCATGACAAAGCAAGGCCATTTTAAAAAGAGAGCTGGAGATTGCTTAGTTCTCAATGGTGGTGCCTAGCTGCTTAACCAGTTAAATCTGACAGGAAGAGGCAGACAGCAGCATTTGGTTTCCCCCTAATATTTTAAAATAAGACTAATTTTTTTTTTGAGTAGTTTTGCTGTAAATGAGTGGTTTCCTCTTCCTGTGTTCTGTCCAAGTGTATACCCCAACCTGATCATGCGTGAAGGACACACTGATTTTTGCAGATTTGCAGTGCTGGCTGAATACTCTGCATATGAAAATGTTTGTTAATCTTCAAAGTGGAACTGCTGTGTCCTGAGCTTCTGTGTTTCTAGTGGATTTATGTGTATCAGGTTAATAAGCTTCTCTGTAGACAGATTTTGAAGAACTTTGTTGAGAGGGTTGTGTGTCACTTCCTGGTATGAAACAGCACGTGGTGACACTGCATAGACTCCCTTCAGTGTCACAGCTGCAGCTGTGGCATAATACCTACAAACATAAGCAAATATTTACCCTGTTTATCTTCTTATAGAAAGTTTTATTTGGGAAATGATGTGGAGGTTTACACATGCAGGTACACAAGCACATAAGTGTTTTCATATTGACTTGTTCTAATTTTTCTAATTGATGGTAGACTCTGTTCTGTTCAACATTCCAGTTTGCTGAATGTTTTATTAGGAATACATCTGATAAAACTGCTTTTATTAAGCCCACATAATAAAAATGCACAATAATAGTTTTTTTTTCCCCATTTCAATTGCAGCTATCGTGGTTTGTGGAACTGACAGTCTGCCTTCTTTAATTTAGACCATGTGACAGGAACAGCCACATTTTGAGTGCCCGCTGCTTGTGGTTTGTAGCAAATGGCACAGATACAGGAAGGTTGAAGATATGCATCTGTTTAATTTAAAATTGTATTTAAATGTGCATTTTTCTACCATTTTCCAGTCAGTTTAGAAACCCCTCCAGCCTTCAGTGGCTTTATCCCACTTCATGTTAGAAAAAGGGGGAGTTAGACTGGTTCAAGAGTGGTGTACTTTCAGTTAGTTGCTTGCAGAGTGAAGTGCCATGGGATGCTGGGCACGCTGGGCATGGCTTGTTCCTTCTGGCATCTCGTAACCCTTGGGCCTGGCTTGTGGGCTTCCCGCTTACTCATCAAAGTTACTTGTCAGAAATTGCTTGAATGAGATTGTAACTTCAAATTTTTAAAATGAAATTGTATTTATTTTTTTTAATTAATTGGTGGCTGAAGGGGTTGTATTGTCAAGCACTTGTGCTGCCGGCCCTGGGCTCACTGAACTTACTACTTGACCTGTGTCCTGGCCTTTCCTTTCCTCTGTGCTCCTGTATAAGTCATGAGGGTGTACAAACTAGAGAGCTTTTTTAAAAGGTTTGGGTATATAGTGAGGTTTGAGTCTTTCCTTCTGTTTATTTGGTTTTGTGTGTTTTTACTGGTTTGCAAAGTACCTCCCTTATTCACACTTCAGTCACACCACCTGTCTTATCTAAATAACTTTTTGAGCTTGAGGAGTATATGGTTTTTCAAAAAAAATGGAATTGTAATTTTAATTATGTTTGTGTGTAAAGGAAAGATCAAACATCAGAGGACTTGAAAACACATCTAATTGAGGTTGTATCCAGGGATTTTTTTTTTTAAATACATTCAGACAAGAATTTGTTTGGGTTACCTGGTTAGTGTTGCAAAAACTATCTTCAGTTTTCAATATGATCCTTGGAAAGAGTTGCTTTCTGTAAAATTCTTCCTAAACAGGTTTCACCAACCGAACAGGTGCTATAATGTTCAGAGTGCAGTACCAACAACTCTGTCTTCTTTAGGGTAGAAAAGTCTTTAAACACAGAATTTGCCTCTTATGGTGTCATTTTACTCAGGTGCTTTTTTTTTTTTCCCCATGAGGACTCCGCTTCCTCTTCCCACTTTTCCTGGCTGTAGATCAGACCGTTTGGGCTGTCATGTTTTGAGTACCTGGATCTCTCTAGGTGTTTAGCCTTTTTCTTTATGTTGTCTTGAGGTCAGTAAGCGCATGTGGCTGTGGTTTTTTTGGTAGCCGGCTCTGTCCCTGAACGCAGGTGACCTCGGGCCTGCCTGGTCCTGAGTGCTGCCCCATTCCCCAGGGCGATGCCTGCCTGCCCCTGGGCCACCTCCAGGCCCTGCTCTGCTCCCCTTTGGGGTGGCAGCACGTGGGTCTGGTGCTGTTCCTTCTCTGTCTCTCCCCTTCCATGTCCCCTGAGATGTCTCAGGAGCTGGCTGAGTGATGTGGAGGAGGCAGAAGCAGGAGAGGTCCAGCTGACCTCCGGTTATATGCCGGAGATCTGAGGCAGAACATGCTTGAAAATTGCAACAAATGTGCTTTTTATAATTAAACACATGCCTCGAACCCTTGATTCTTGTAAGTGTTTGTCTCCATGCTTGCTAGGTCAAAAGGTGTTTTGCCAGTTCAATTGGTTAAAATTGAGCTTTACCTGGTAAAGGAAAAGAACAAGTGTTACTTTTTGGGAACCTCCCACTACCTCCAAAAGCAACTTTGTGTCTCCTTCCAAGCTGTTGGCTGTGGAGCTAGGACAGCTGTAGTCAGTACTCAAGCTTATCTGACCCAGGATTAAGAAAAAAAATATGGTAACAAACAAAAAAGAAATGGGATGTTGCATGTTGAGGAACTGTTTAGTTTTCCCTGTGGAGACAATAAGCCCTGTGATAGTTTGAAGTATAAGCTGTGCTGGCCTTGCGGATCTTATATGAAGAGTCCTCTCTGGCCTGAGATGCTGGATGAAGTTGACTACACAACATCTTCAGAATTCCAAACCACCATTTTTTTCCAACTACCTTCTGTTTTCAGAAAAGCTTTTAACTTCCTTGTCAGTGAGGAGGAGGAAGCAGGACTGTATGAGTGGCACCGTGTGCTGTGGCTTGGCTCCAGGTTAAGAGGCCCACAAGGTCAGTGGCATTAAGGGCTCTTAGGTCAACCAATTACTCTTAATGAAGATGATAGGATAAAAGCTCCAGAATTGCTTCTGAGGGCCCAGTCCTGCGAATGTTACGTTCTTGTAACAGATGACTTGCTCCACTGTGCCAAAAGACAAGCAGGTCTTGTGTTGGAAGGAGTTGTTCTGTGTCTTATGTGCTTCTGAAAACCTCACCAAAGTCCTACCGTTACAGCTTTTGAAGAAATTGCCTCTCCATTGCTGTGGCTGGTGGGTGCATCTTGTGGATTTTTGCCTCATTTTGTGTGAGGTTTTTTTTGGGAAGGGTTGTGGAGCTTTGCTCTACAGTCGGTGCCTTTTCTTCCAGGATGTTGTGAGTCACTGCCAGCCTGTGGCACGGCAGCGTGCTGCCTACACGAGTTTTCATGTGGAACTGAGAACTGTAGGCTCACCCTTCTGTTTTGCAAGCCTCTCTTTGCGGTGCATTTCTTCCTTTTTAGCTCCTTGGTGTGTTGTTGTGACCTTGACTAAAAAGGCCAAGTGTCCAGCTTCCTTCAGGATCCAATTCTGTGTCAGCATCTGCTCAGAGCACTGAAGGCAAGGGACTCTCCAGGTTCAAGCCCAGATGCCACTTACGCTTCTCCAACTTGCTGTGTTGCTGAAGACTCATATTGTCAAACTGTGTATGGATATGGCTTCTGCATTCCTGTATCTGAGCATCAGTAAAATGAAATACTTATTACTGATTTTACTTTAAAAGCTTGTTACGGTTGCATCTCTATGTTCATTTTTTTTCCCATTATTTATTACAGTGCCAATCAGCATATAAAAATCCTTTGCTGCTGTAAAGGCTGTATAGAGTCTTGCTAGGTCACGTCAGTGGTAGTTTTGGTCATCTGTACTTCAGTTTGTTTGAACCCTGGTACGTAAATACTGTGTCTGATGTTATCTGCTGCCAAGGCAGTTTTTTCTCATCACTGGACTATCTCTGTATTCTGTCATATTTATGCACATAGCACTGCTTTCACTAGAGAGGTGCTTTGGGATGGTTGTGCATTTAAAAAAATAATTAGAAAGAAAGAAAGAAAAAGCTCTTTGACATGCTTATGTAAGCTTTGGCAGATATCTTTAAAAAATAAATATTGGATCCGTTTGTCTTTTATTTCCTTGTCAATGCCTGAGTTCAATATTTGGCCCTGGAAGAGGTGTGAATGGCTTAATCAACAGCCAAAGCAGAGCTCTGGGAGGCAGGTGTTTGGATTGTGTAGGAGTTTGCTGATAAGAGTCTTCATTAGAGGGGAAACACAAGGCTTTGAGCTGTGCTATTGACAGATAAAGGTTTTTCATGTTCTTTTTTGCAACATGTCAGGGTGCACACAGAGTATGGGAAGGTGTACATACTTATTAAATCATTTGCAGCTTTTTTTCCCATTTTATTTTTTGTTTTAGAAACAAAGTTCCTTCAGGTACAATTTTGATTTACTTCCTTTAAAATGAACCAAAAACTTTCGACTTCCTTCCCTGAAATCTTTCCACTGTTTTTTTCCTGTCTTGCTTACATTTTATTCATATTGTGAAGCCTGGTAGAGCTGTTTTGTGTTTGTTTTTTTATGTGGGTTTTTTTAATGTGTATTTGGGTTTTTGTGATGTAGTGGATATATAAGGAAGATCTAGTTAGAGGCTACTGGTATAATAAAAGTGCAGGGTTCCTTTTTCCCCTCAGTGTATAATTCTTCTGGGTTTTGAAGTTTGCACAGTGATCATTGATCAAGCGTTAACACCCTCCTCTTGTCATAAAACTCCAAAGCTAAGGATGGCATGGCATGGTAGCCTTTCCTAGGCTTCCCTTTATTTGAATAAGATAAACCCCTTATTATCAGAGACTGCTTTGATCTAGTGTGCACAAACCAAATATGCTCTTTGCTTCATGGAAATACTAATAAGGAGGGAAGCTGGCCTGAATTGCTGTGTGGGTTACCCTAAAGTAGGTTACTTCGGTGTGCAGGAAGATTTCCAAGTTTTGCATAGGTGCAAAGGTAATGAGCTTATTCTATAATGAATTACTGTATATGTATCGTGTCTAATTATGTCAGTGCATATAATGGGTAAGTTTTTAAGGGTTTTCATGATGGTGCATTATTGAGATGCTAAATCTTAGTACTGAGTAAACTGATACTACTTTATTTTCTTCCTCTTTTAACAGAGATCCTCGACCAACCAACCAACGTGTCAATAAGCATGTAAATAATGACACCTATCTTCGGGTTCAAAACCTGACCATCTTAGTGAGAAACATTAAGACTTACTATCAGGTGAGATTTCTGTTCTTTGCTCCTTGATCTGTGGTGATTGGTACAATGTTTCAGCTAGTGCAGGGGCTGGTGGCTCGAAAAAATCTTGCTAGAGGAAATGGGGAGGAAATTGTATTTGTGTAAAAGTACTTTCAGCCGTGCTTTCCTTATGAAATGACAATATGGCTACTCTCTCTATCCCTCATGGCCAGAGGCTGCTTTCCTGCCCCCCTCTCTTTTAAAGAAGTGCATTTGAAGGCTGTGATAGCACTTGGAGATACATTTAGTTAAAAGTCTCTTTTGTGGCGGGGTTGTGGGGTGTGTATGTGAAGAGATGCTGAAATTGGTATAATGTTTTTGGGTGTAAAACTTGTTTAAAACAAGTAGCATTCCCTTAAAGTGGCTGCCAGCAAATAAATCATAATGAAGAAATGTCTTTAATGCTAGAATATAAACCTCAAATTAATGTGCTATTAACTAGGAAAAATAAACTTGTGCTTATCTTGAAGGTAGACATGCTGTGTACCTGTTTTCAGGTGTTAAAGCAGTTGTTTTTTCTGAACTCCTCAGACTTAAGTGCAGCAATCACTGCCATTTCTCACAAATAGGGCAATTCTTAGGTGACATTCTTGAACTGGCCAGTGTTCCTCTGCTGTTATGGCACTCCCCTAAAACCAGAGTGGTGACAGCTGAGCACTTTTGCAGGTGTAGATACATGTTGGATGCTGCTGAAAAGCCACAGGAGTGAATTCAGTTACTCTAAATAGAATTTCTGTATACACACTGTTGTATATATTTAGACTCCATAGTGAGACAAGTAACTTTTCTACTGTTTCCTTTTACATATCTTTTACCAGATTTGAATGGTGTACAGTATAAACCAGGCTGAAACCACTCAGGACTGTTAAAATGCTCCTGTGCATATGTGTCTCAGTCATATAACAACCAAACTGTAGGAGCTGATGTCAGTGTGTTCATCCTGGACATGTCATCTTTTTTGTACATATTGTGTGTTGGCTTTGTCTTCAAAATACAGAAGAGACTTAATGCTATACTACAGTGGTGCCTTTTGATGCCGTTCTCTTCTGGAGCTTGCCTACTGCTGTTTCATGTTACTGCCAGTATGCTGCTTCTGGAGTGGCTTAGGGAAGCCTAGAAGAGAGAGGGACTTGTGAAAAAGTCAGATGGGCCAAATGACTCATCTGTGCAAGTTCTAGTCACCTGCTAGAAAAATTGTGTAACTCAGGTTTGAGGTGATGTGGGAGAGTATCGTGTGTTTCTGAAGACAGCTGACCTGTGTCTCCATTGCTGAGAACTGGAGATTCTGATGCAATGTGATGTCATTACTGAGACTTGTGATTTTGAAGGGCAAATTCCATTTGGTCATAACTAGAGGTTGAAGGTTTTTCTGGTTTCTCTGTTACCCACTGAACAGTGTAAATGTGTATGGAGTCTATAAGCAAAAAGGACTATGTTTAGGGACAGGACTAGTCTTTTTCCTGCTTTCCTCACCCTCACAAGATTTATAGTCTGAGAGTCTGGTCCTGCAGGTGTTCAAACGCTAAAGCTTTTTATTCATGTGAGTTCTTTGTCTCAGAGCTGATAATCTGACCTCTTTTAAGAGTACCTGAAGAGGGATCAGAGTCAGGAAGAAAGAAAAGTGATTCAGAATCATGTGATATGTTTCTTGGTTTGTTGTTGACCTAGCTCTTGAGCTATGTAATCGTAATCCAATAAAGCTACCAACAACCAAAATAGGTTAAGACGCAGAGTTTTCAATGGGAAATAGTAGTTGAGGCTTGCAGTAACAGGTGTGACAGTGATGTTCCTGCTGTAGTCCAGAAGTTAAACACTGTGATTCTTGCTGCCTGAAGACTGTATATACTGTATGTAAACAAGGCAGTCATTTGCATTTGGTCCTGAAAATGTGTAATTACCACAAAGCTTAAAATAATATTTTTTTGTGATAACATTGTATGAACTTATTTGTCCTTGTCACAGTCACGTCTTCAGGGCAAGCTCAAGGTCTCAATGCTAATCAGAGGTTCCCTTTCACATGGTCGTGTGCAGCTTTCAACTCTCTGTCATCAGGGAGGAGTTAAGGCCATCTATGCTGTAACTGAGCACTGTGTGGTTGGTGCCAAGTATAATGACACATCTATACTGATGTTTCTGTTACATATTTGGAGGATTTCTTTTGTTTTAGAATCTGATGTAAGTAGCTTTTACTAGTTTTTTCAACATGCAACCAAATAGATGCTTTAGAATATATTTAATATTGTTAGACCTCTTCTTTCCTGTATGTTAGCATTTTTTTTAAAATAGGTTAAAGTTGCAGGCATTGTTTGGCGAAGTAGTATTAATAAATACAAGCTTAATTTAAAATGGAGGTAGTGTCTTACTAACTGAAAATATGCAATTGAATTTGATCGCAGACTGGAAGTGGCGGGGGAAGTTCCTGACAAACAATAGGAACATGAATTTGCTGCTTCCTCAAGAGAAACAAAAGCTCTAAAAATACAGTTTAGCCTTGACATATTACATTCCCTTTTGCTTAGTAGACCCAAGTCTATGGCTGTTACTGAATTTGGTAGACAGAGTCTCCTTGAATGCAAAAAAAAAAAAAAAAAAAGCCACCTCATGCTTTCTTGAAGGACATTGGTAGGTATGGAAGATATTTGCTCCTCTCTGCACTGGGCAGGAAGCAATCAAGAATATGACATGAATTCATGGTACTGTAAACTATATCTGAGGAAGGTGATGTAAGTGGCTACTAAAATTAACTCTGATATTCAGAAAGTAGTTGACATTTCAGATCATATAATTGTCTCGTATATCTTTATCTGATATCAGATTTCTCATGTATTTGTGTAGCTCTTTAGTAAAACAAAATTAACATTAATACAGACTATATTACTTCAGAAAACAAGGACAGGTGTAATCCACAAACGTGAACCCAGGTGTTCTCCACAGCACTGGGGCTTTCCTGATACTTTAGGCTGAAGGGTCTGTGCTGGGAATGGCTATGAACAAACCAGATTATTGTTGGGATTTGGCTTTGATTTAAGCCATAAAGATCAGTTCCTATCTGTGCTTCAGCAGGCATAGCTTGGGAGGGGTAAATGCAATGGAGCAGCATTTTTCCAGTTCAAATATCGTCTCATTTTTAGAAGCTTGTTAACTGACTTTGTTCATTAACAACTTTCTGAGGAGTTACCTTCTCTTCAGCTGCATGAAACGGGATTGCTGGTGGCTTCTAGGAAAAAAATTGTGTCAAGACTCTTAAAATGGAGGTTTTGGTGTGTTGCGTGTTTTTGTCTTTAATTTGGTACGTAATATTTGTTACTGGCGACAGCAGGCAACATGTCTGCATTTGCCACTCTGAGCAGTTGCAGCTTTGCAGGTCTGTTATTGGCTTGGGAGGCCCCTCTTTTGAAACCAGGCAAATGACTCATTTTCCTGAGCATTCAAGAGAATCTGTCATTATTTGCATTTAATAACTGTTATGGTACTGGTTCACTGGAGAAACAGCTGGTCATAAAACTTCTGGAATTGGTGCCATATCTTGGAAAAGGGCTGAGCACAGCAGAATGTGTTCATTGCTCATAGTGTGAGTTTTATGTGTCTCTTCTTGCTCTGACTGAATTCAGACACTTGGCTGTCTTTAAGCTGGAATTCAAAATGGTTTTGTAGGAAATAGTTTAGTACACAGAGTTACAGCCCACTGCTTGCAGCTGCAGTGAGGATGTTGATTAAAGGGGTCAACAGAGAGCTGAGTGTATTGGAGAAGAGATGCTCATCCACTTCTCACTGGTGCAGGTGCTGTGCATCCTGGTCAAAGGGTGAAGTCTTCACCTCATCCTACAGCTAACCAGTGTGCGTGGGCAGATGGACCTCCAGCTGTTGTCTGCTGCCTTTTGTTGATAACGTAGTTGGGAATGTTGGTCCTTAGGCTGATTCTGGCTAGTCCAGTGCAAGAGAGATGAAATTATCTTGCTATTCTTGACCTATGCCTTCACTTTGAAAAGCTCCTACTGAGAGTTCCACTAAGGTTCATCTACTGGTCCAAATAAATTGGTTTGAATAGAGCTCAGATAGAACACTGCATGACTGAGTGATGTTTGGCTTTGATGCAATAAGCACTCTTGACCCTTGTTGTCAGTGAGTTGTTATGGCCTTAATTCCCTGGGGTCTTGTACTTTTCTGAATGGTGATTAATCCCAGCTGTGGCAACTCTTCAGAGTGCTGTGGCACTGTCCCTGTTGCTGTCAGAGTCCGATGGCAGTGTCTGGGAAGGAAAAGAATAACAAAAACAAAAAAAACCCCTTAAACTGTAACAACCCGTGCAAGAGCAATTATTTTGCTGGTTCTGTCACTTCTGATGGTGGGAGAAGTAGACTAGGAAATCTAAGGGGCATTGGCCTATCCCTTTGCTGTGCTGTAGGAAATACTTAAACCTTGTAGGTGCTGGTACTTGCCCATGTCCATGTAAGAGCAGCTGTCCTAATGTCTGCAGCACTTGGAGAACATACTCAGACCTATGGAGTTTTGGAAGGGGCCTAAGGCAGTCTGGCAGGGCAAGCTTGAAGTGGCTTTGCTGTTCTTCCTCTGTTCATGTGTCAGTCCTTGGGTTTAGAGGTTTTCTAAGGCACCCAACCACACTTCGGTACCAGTTTATAAAGAACTAAATTTATGAAAGGACCTGTTTTAATGTCAGCTAGTTTCCTAACCTTCAAAAATGCCAGTAATCACTCCAACAGTACATATTGCACTCTGAAGCAAAAATCTCTACCACTTAAATGGAGAACTTGTGGCTGATAGAGGAAAAAAAGATTGTGATCATCCCTTGGCTGGTCCTTGCATGGTTATTATGGCCACATCTGGAGTATGTGGTTGAGAGACACTGTTGGAAGAAATGCTGCAGTGTGGTCATGACTGTATTTTTGTTGCCCGTGTTTCCTGCATCAGTGGCCACTAAATACCTAACAGATTGCTTCATGTTTCTAAATAGGTTGGAAATATCTTTTCATTAAAAAAATCATACTGAGCGACAGTTCTGAAACCAGTTGTGACTGTGACTTGCACAGCTTCAAAAAGGAACTCATAACCCTTAGTATTTACATTAAAGTGGGGGTGTGGAGGAGTAAAAATGAAACTATTCACTGAATTTTTAGAGACTTTGTCACCACGAAAATCCTACCCTCCCTGCCTAAACTCACTTAGCTTGGCTCACTTTTAAGGCTTGTCTTCTCAGACCTCTGTCCTTCTCCTTTTACTTGGCTGCTCTATATTTGTGTAAAAGAAGAGCAGGCAGTAGGGGTTTTATCAGGCAGGTTAAAGGGAGTTTGCAGCCCATGAGTTGGGCTGTTTCTGTGAGTGTTTTGGTGCTGGGGCTGCAGTAGTGCTGTTTCTGACCTTCAGAAGAGAGAGACCATTTTGTCTTCAGACTGGGGCAAAAGCTGGTTCTCCCAGTGGTTCAATAAATGTCTTGCAACACCAGTACTTTCCAGATCAATAAACAACTCCTGCTTCTGTAGTTGAAGACTGAGTCAGTTTCAGAGCTCTTGACTGGTCTGCAAAAAGCGATTCGAACTTGAAGTTCCAGATTTGGGCACAAATTACGAACTGGCAACCGAACTCAAGCTATAAATAAAGTTCTGGAACTAGCTATGTCCTCTTCTGTGAGTTGAAATCTTCCCCTAGTAGGCTAGTCCTCCAGTCCTTAGCAAAGTAAACACCAACATGCTAGAAATGTACATAATGTGCATGCCCTGAAGTCAAAAAGCATTTATCTTTTCTGAGGGAGAGAACTCCTGCCCACAATGACCTACTGAATTAAGTGATAAAATGAACCTTTTTTTTTTTTTTTTGCTAGCCTTGTGCTTTGTCTGTTAAACTATGATATGCCTGGATGACTGCTTTCCTTTGATTCCTGTTCCCTAGAAACCTTAATTTAGCAACTTGGCTTAAGGGGGACCTTTCCTCATCTTGAGCTTTAAATTCCAAGATTATTAACCAAGAATGTCAGCTTTCTGAAGCAAGATACCAAAAGCTTCAACAGATAAGCTCTTTCTAATTCAAATTCTTTGCTGATTTCATGCACTCTAAAAAGTATGTTCTCTCACATCTGTGTACACTTGAGCAGGTTATATGCATAAAGTCTCCTGAATTGTTTCTGCATTGGGAATTGTGTTGTTGCACCTACCAAAGGTATCTTACAGGTTCTTGTGGCCTTATGTTGCAGCTGCATGTAGAAACGATGGTGAGCAGCCTCTGAAGCTCTCTGCATCTTAGTCTTTTTCACAAGTGTACAATAAATAAGGCAGCATGACAAGTTGATACTAAGGTACTGTTGCAGAGATGCTCTGTGTTCCGGTAAGGCAGGGGGCTAGGGCTTGGAGCGTACTGCCACTCTGCCACAGGCGTGACCTAGAATAGGACCTTACTAGCTCTGTATGTTTCCACTCCTGTTCCTCATTTGAGTTCTCTAGTTAGTTTAATCTTGCTACAGGCACAGACTGTCTATATGTATTTAAGCATTACTCTGCTTAATGAGGCCTTCTTGGTTCTGCAGTGGCAAAAATGTTTTAAGTTTTTGATCCTGCAGTAGCATGATCGTAAGACATGAAGGTGCATGTAAGACTGGTATTGTGAAGATGTTCAGTTATTGCGATGGTGGCTACAAGACAAGGAAATGACTGACCTTGGCAGAGACATTCTGGGAAATGCTGAACTGGTGATGTTGTCTGTGATTTAGTCCTTCACTTGAAAATAGTGATACTGCTATTCTGTGGGTGGAATGAACATAAGAACAGTCACAAAGATCATGGATGATCATTTTGTTTAGGTCCTGTTATCAAACGTATGAATGAGAAAGCAGCCAAGATATGTGACTCATCACTACCAGCCAGCTTTTATAGTGAGAATTGTCTTGCCCATTTCCAGAAGAACTAGGTAAAACAAACATTCCTGCCCAAGAGTTGAAATAAGTTTCTGCGGAGGTCAGTTTGAGAAGTCTTCCCAGGTTGGTGAGAGCCACCATGTCAGGTGTCCCGTAGCAATGCTGCTGGACACCACATTGAGATGACCAACTGTCATTCTAGGATGCATTTCAGCTGATACCTTGAGTTATGTCTGGAAGGTTAATGAAGGACTGAGCTTAAAGAGACGTATTTTTCACCCCCTAAGACTCCGCATGCATTTTAATACAGAATGAAATAGTGACCTCAAACAGATGGAAGAGAATAGGTTGGCTCTTAAACTGCTTTATTGCCTGTAATTTCCTGGTGCTAGAATATGGGAAAGGGCAGAATAGGCTGCCATGTGTCTGTCGTCCTGTCTTTGTTTTGCTGGAGGGGTGTGAATTTGTGCAGACAAATCAAGAAACTGAGCCAAGAGAAGAGCAGCAGTGTCCTAAAATATGGAGGCAAATGGAGGTAATCTATAAACATTTTACAATATGGAATAGTTGTTTGGTTCCCACACAGCAATATTGACTTAACCTCTGACGTGTTAATTGAAAACAATTTTTGGGATGTGGGCATTACAGAATGTATCCACTGTGTCTTTTATATGGCTTTAAAAAGGGTAACGTGAGAGTGTGTGTGGCTTTTCTTAATGAAAACCAAGGCCTACTGTTAATCTCCTAGACTATTGCTGTGATTACAAATGCTAAAGCCACAGGGTATTTCAGTCCTCTACTACAGATATATATTTTTGGCTATTAGGTTTAAGACATAAGTCGCTGTTCAGACAGCCTCAGCAGACAGCCACGTTCAGTCCTGCTGCCTAGATTTTGGGCAAATGTCCCATTTTTGTCAGCTGCAATTTTACGAAGGAGTTTCGTAGAGTTTACCAATTTTGGGTAAGTTAGAAAATAGCTTGCATGCTTCTTGTTGCTAAAAATAGCTTTGAGGTTTATTTTTTCTAAAAGACAAATGAATGTTAAAGACTGCTTTATTGCTTGTGTTTCTGTAATGAATTCCATGTCATTTAGCCCTTTTCATTAAAAAGTCTTTAAAGACACAAGGAGGTGAATTCTACATGTGTATAAAGGATGATTACAAAACAAATCCCCAACTGCATACCAGTTCCCAAAGCAAGTAATTTTTGCTTTTAATGGCAGGTAGAAAACAAAAGTGATTTTTTTTTTTTTTTTTTTTTTTGGCGTGTTCTGTGTATGTGTCGAGGGTTAAGATTGCGGGGTGACAATAAAACCCTGGCAGATGTATTGTTAACCTCCTCTCCCCCCCACTTCCCCCGTTTTGCCCTTCCCTCTCCCCCCTTCCCACTCAGGACAGGCGATCGGGAGGGAAAGAAGAACAGAGAGAAGAGAGTTGGAAAAATTAAAGATGTTTTACTAATGCTACTAATAAGAATAGAGAAAATAATACAAAATATACAAAACCAATCTTGAAAGTCTCAGCAACTGCAGAGCCGGCACCCAAAGTCCTGGCTTAGACTCTGCAACCAACCGGAGCTGGATTCAGTCTCTCACTAGGCCTCAGTTCTCAGGGATGGCCAGTAAGATCCTCTCCTAAGGTCGGCCATAAGCAGAAGGGAAAAAAGGGACGAGATCCTCGTGATCTCCCACTTTTATATGAAGTATTCACGTGAATGGAATGTTATACACAGTTGGTCAGTTTCTTAGTCACTTGTTTCTCGTCGCCCCTCTCGCGAGATGTCCATCCGTGCTTATCAATAAGTTTGCATTCCATTGCTAGGTTTACCAAAACATGTGTCTGGTTCTCCAGGAAAATGCAGTTAATATGAAGGCTTTAGCTGACAGGCAAAATTCACTGAAAGAGAAACTTGTTTTTAACAAAACCAGGACAGTATGGCAATGCTGTTTAATCTGTTGTGGCTTTTACTGAGGATACTGTCAAATGCTGCGTTGTGGCACACTGGATTCAGTCCACAGTCTTGCTCTTGCCCAACTCTGACTCTGGATTAAGGTTTGGTGTTAAGGCTTGTTCCCATCAGTTCGAGTGACATCACACAGTATCACGGTATGTTTGGGATTGGAAGGGACCTCAAAAGATCATCTAGTCCAATCCCCCTGCTGGAGCAGGAACACCTAGATGAGGTTACACAGGAATGTGTCCAGGCAGGTTTTGAATGTCTCCAGAGTAGGAGACTCCACAACCCCCCTGGGCAGCCTGTTCCAGTGTTCTGTCACCCTCACTGAGAAGAAGTTTTTTCTCAAATTTAAGTGGAACCTCTTGTGTTCCAGCTTGATCCCATTACCCCTTGTCCTATCATTGTTTGCCACCGAGAAGAGCCTGGCTCCATCCTCGTGGCACTCACCCTTTATATATTTATAAACATTAATAAGGTCACCCCTCAGTCTCCTCTTCTCCAAACTAAAGAGACCCAGCTACCTCAGCCTTTCTTCATAAGGGAGGTGCTCCGCTCCCTTAATCATCTTTGTTGCCCTACGCTGGACCCTCTCCAACATCTGGGACCCTGTGGTGCAGACTGAGCAAAGGTGTCTCTGTGCCTCTAACTCAGCTGGCCCAGGCTTTCTGCTCCAACAGCCTTGTAATTAGGTTTTCTTACAAAGGTCTGTAACCAACTCTCACCTTTTGTACACTGCTTTTTTTCCTAATGACTTATTAGACTGGTAAGAAATTCTTCACGCTGTGTTTTCATCCAATATGGATATTTGAGATGTCTTTTTTGAAGTGGTGTTTATATGTTGTTTTGAATGGGTGATTATCGGTTTCAGAAATGCATGGGTGATCTTGGATAGAGCATCATATCCAGCTGCAAAGTTATATTTACTTCTGAAAGAAGAAATGGGTGTGGAAGTTGTAGAGTCACCTACCCTGCTTAAGAATGATGGGATTTATCCTTCTGAAGTGGGTCTCTGGACCTAAGGAAGCAAAACACCTGGGGACAGGAGGAAGTTTTAGTGTGCTGGCTGCTTCAGTGAAGACAAACCACAGGAAGGGGTGTATTTCTTACTTTACATGGTGTCTGGACTTTATGCCAGCAGAAGTTGGGGAAGGCACCTGCTCATGAATGCACAGAAATTGAAATACTGTCACTCACTGTTGCATGCATACACATCCCACTTGCAAATATATTGTTTTTTAAAAGGAAATATTAAAAAAAAAAATTGAACTCTGAAGAGCAAATAAAACAGCAAATTAATGTGTGTTCTTTAAGCAGAATGACTGTTTTTTATAGCTGTATGCATGTGCTGTTTGAATATAAGCTCTGTGTGAGCTGGTGCCTCTCCTGCTTCCCATTGTGATTAAGAGATGGAGCTGAAGGGTAGTTAAGTGTTAAAATTCTGCTGGGTCCTCATATGGCCAGGCCAGTAAAAGTACCCACATAAAAAAACTGCTCAGCAGACTGAAATGGCCCCTGTAGAGCTGTCACTGTCTGTTCTCTTTCATAATTAGCACTATTAAAAGTCTCTAGATGTTTAAGTCTAAAAACCAAATTAAATAGAATGACATGGTGTGTTCCCATTAGGTAATCAAGATAACAGTGATAGACATCTGCTTCTTTGGGGAGTTGTAGGTAAGAGACTGTGGACTTTGCACAAAGGAAAAATATTGTATGAATTCCACTTAAATATCTTATTGTTCTGTGAAAATGATTATTTACTGTGTTTTTAACATTTTAAAGACTTTTAAACTACTGTAGGTGTTGCTTTTCCTCTAGGAAAATATTTATTTACCTGATGTTAAAAAACTGCTTTCAAAAACATCTAAGTTCTTTGCAGTGAGGTTAAGATAAATTCCCTGTGAGTGATTTGGTGGTTGTTTTGGTGTTTGGTTGTGTGTTGGTTGTTCTTTGTGTGTGTTTTTGTTTTTTAATGGTGATCCCATCTGTAATATATCCACTGGAAAGATATTAATAAGTGCAGCATCAAATTTGTATTGCAGAAAGACCTATTTGGTGCACAGTGTGTGTTAGAAGAAAAGGGGAGAGCGTTATGGAGCTTAATGCCTGTTTTATTTTGGAGCAGCTGTGTAACAGTACAGTGAAGTGGCTGGAGTCCCACAGGAGGCATAAGCATTTACTGCCGGTAACTGAAAGGAGGTGAATTTCTTATTAAGTTTTTATATTAAATGCAGAATTACTATGCATGTTAAAAGGATTTGTTAAGATGCAGGTTCCAAAAGAAACAGAATCAGTCCTGAGAAGTAGTTATTTAGCATGTTCTACTTAAAAAAAAAAAACAACAGCAACCCCCCCCCCCCACACACACAAAAAAAAACCCCACCCACATAAAAAACAACAAAAAAACACAAGAAAAACCAAACAAATAAAACCACAAAAACTAACAAAAAAAAAAAAAAACCACACGCACACCAAACAAACAAACACATTTTAGTTTAACTTGTTACCTGTTTGAATTACTTGGAGTCTCTTAAGGCTGTTTAGTTACTTCAAAGCAAAACAACAATATTTAACTACAAGGAGTTGGCTTTTAATGTAATAAGTGTCTTTAAGGTCACTTCTTCAATTTTGATCTTTCAAAAAGGAGGAGGGGTAGGGGGAAGAGACATAACCAAACAAAACCCCCACCCTGTGTGTTCTGTGTTTTCCTGAGTATCACAAACCTGTGTCAGTATGGAAGGCCTTGCCTTTGCTTATCTGAACAGCACGTGGCTCTATCTTCACAGTTTTACATGCAGCAGGAATGAGTCTGTAGTAGAAGACCACAAAAGCTGCCATTATTAGAAGCCTTTTTTACACTTCAGTGCTCTGGCACTTAATGTAGCTCCCGGTTTCAGTCATGCAGAAGAAACTAAACTAGAGTGCTCTGTTTAAATTCTCAGGCTTGGTTGAGCTGTCCTGTGTTTCTTCCAGTGTGCATTTCCTTTGTAGCCTGAGCCAAATCTTGATTGGAAAGGTGATCTTGATCTTCCTTTCTCACTTAGCCCTTTCTCTTTATAAATTGCTGGGTCCAACTTCTATGCAATTGAGGGATTCAAACTTAAAATTATTTGTTGCTTGAAGACTTATTTCTGTAAGTCATAACAAATGAGGCTAAACTGAAGCTAAAGCAGCTTGGTTAACTTGAAATTGCATTTTCTTTGTATGGCATAGGACCTGATTTCAAGTGTCACTGACTTGATGCAATTTGAGATGCTGAGCACCTTGCGTGGCAAGGTCTTTAAGCAGTTTTGCTTTGATACCCTTGGATATTGTGAAACCAGAGCTGTCCGCCAGGTCATGGTTTGTTTTGGCTCTTCTTCTTGACAGCATATTGCAGCCTTTACCATGTCAAGGTACTTGCCACACTTTATCAGTACTTAGAGATTTTGAAGTGTTTATGGCACTGTTTGAATCTCTGTGGAAGGACTCATCCTGACTTAATCTCACAGTCTTTAGCTTAGCAAGACACCTAGTTTGGGAGGCTCTGAATGCTCTGCCCAACTGGTTAGGAAGAGAGATGCACTCACATGAGACAGCTGAGTTGATGTGATGGAGTAAAAAGCAGTTGTTTTTACAACAATCTGAACTGAACTGCTCTACTCTTCCAGCATGCAGACTTTGCAGTTGGGCCTGTACTGTCACACATTTATAAGGGATAAGTAAGTTGAAATTACTTTTCAGTTTGCTTATAAACAAGTAAAAGTACATTTGTAACTAGTGACTTAACCTCTTGAGGCTCTAAAGGGAAAATATTAAGTATTATATAAATTAAAACAAATAAAAAAACAGCACACAACCAAAAACCAAAAACAAGTACAAAGGCAAAAACCCCAGCACCAACAATAAACCACAAAAACTAACAAATAAAAAATTACCCAAACCAGACCACCTTTATCTTACTGATACTCATGCAAGTCTCTCCCATCAGGCTACATTAATCTTAATTCCTCAAGGTCTTTTGTAAATCAGAAAACTGAATGTGAAGGGTAATTTTTTAATTGGTGAACTCTACAGAGTGCTTAAAACATGAGCAAGTTCCTGATTTGTTGTGCTTTCTGAAATGGGTAGCATATAATTCCCAACTTAAAACTTCAGTATACACTGGAGTCTTGATGCTTCCATCAAACATATTTAATATGCAAAGGAGGTGACGAATGAATGCATTTAGCACATTTAAATAAGATTTTTATATGGCAGTTCTTAATGTACCTCTGCAACATCACAGAAACAGAGGCTATAGCTTACCGGTTGTGTGTGTGTTGATACATTTGTGGGGGTGAATCTGAGATTCTAAAGCAGCTCTCTGACTGGCGTGCCAAAGAAGGCTATCAGATTAGCCCTAGATTTATCATTACAGTGTGTGGGGTTTGATTGGGGTTTTTTTGTGTGTATGGGGGTTGTTTGTTTAAGTATATAGTGTTGCACTTCTCTGTTTAATAAAACCCAAAACAAACTAACAAAAAAACCCCCAAACTTCCTGTATCAAAAAAATTGCAAAAGGGAGAAGTGTACAAGTCTGGAGATACCCGGAGCTCCTTTCTCACCGTGGAGATCTGTTGTGCTGTCGAGTTAGTGTGAGGGTTATAATGAAGTGTACTTGAGTGTAAAGGAAGAGGGCTGAAACTGCAATATAATACCGGTAAATATTTCATACCGCTCTGTTCAGATGTAAGATGTTTCTAAGGTGTTTAATGCAATGCTTTTTTAATATTTCAAACATCAGTTTGATTCCACAGTAACAAAAAAAATATATGAATATACAGGGTGTTTCAAAAAGATGGACCCAATGTGTATATATAATGTTTTCAAATTTGGTCCATCTTTTTGAAACACCCTGTATAATACAGATTTTTGTTAAAACTCTTTTTCATTCACTGTGATAGTTTTAACTGTTGTGTTATTCAACATTAAACTAGGATGATTGTTTTATTTGTTATTTTTAAAAATACTTCTTCCCTCATCCTACTTTCCCAGCCACCAGATGAAATGTTCAACTTGGCCTGAAATGTGTTGTTTGGGGCACTTGTAAGAAAAGAGCTAGTTTTACAAAACAAGAAAAAAGTGATGTCAAAGCACTTCTGTGTGTCTTAAGTGAAATAGGTTGAGAATATGAAATAAATGGAACAGTTGTCAGCGGAAAAAGACTGAATTCCTGGACCCCAGAACACCTGCACTCTAGACGTTAACAGATTTACTTGGAAGAAGAGGAAAATCTGAGATATCGTCTCTTTTGTTGGGTTCATGACAGGTATTGGACTAACAACTTTGAAATTTCTGCTTTATTGCCGGGTAGATTTGTTGATATTGACAGTGACTTTAACTTACCTAAAGTGTGAATGCTTGTGAACTGAAACATACACTTCCCAAATTTCCAAAACTTGCAGCACAAGCCTTCGGTGGGGTGGGTGCCAGGTTCTAGGGATGGACTCTCTCCATCTGTCCCATGTGCTGCCACTGTGGCGAGCACAAAGCCTTTCCAGGTCAGTTCAGGTTGCGTAGAGCAAATGACATAAGGCCACATGGAGTCCATGACAGAAGCAGCAGCTCCATCATCAGAGACAGTAAAGTGGGTTTGAAGGTGTTTGGCTGTGACTGCTCACACCTGTGCTTCCCCCAGCCACACAGCTTTGGGAGGAGCGTTTGCTGTCTGTTCTGGAGTCTTGCTGTTTTGCAATACAAAAGGAAGCTCCCATTGCACAGACTTTCCTCTTGTGCTTAATGGCTTGAATTTCTTCAGTTAATAGGGCCATCCAGGGTCACAGAAGCACTTTTTTTTTTCCACAGGTATGGTGGTTGGGAACTGCAGTCCTGGTCGGCTGCTTGAACAAGGCAATTCCTCCCCACATAAACTCTGGGGCTTATTACACTAGTGTATCTTAATATGTACCTTTGGTATCTAGTTGGCTAGCATAAGGCATGTAATTTAATTACTCTGTATATGCAAAGAAGTGTTCAAATGCCGTGCTGGAATTACAGTGCAGTGCTTTTTGCTGTGTGCTCTGGAAAGTCTGCTAGGAAGGTGATCTCAGCTCCTTCTGCCGGTCTTAAATTGGGAAAGGATATGAAAGATTTCTTTTTGTATTCTGTGATTGGAATCTCAAGGCCTCAGGGAAGTTGCATGTTCATAAAAAGGCAGAATTTGGTGCTTAATGTTAACTGAGATCCACTCACTGCACTTATGATTGTGAGGATGGGGAGAGAGGGAAGTTTTTGTGTCAGTTTAAGCACTTGCAGTTTGTTTAATCATCGTCTGCCCCATGTGATACAAACCATTTTGAGTTCTGTATCTTTGGGATGTTCGGCTGCTGTGTCAAAGAGAAATTTTGAATGGAGTGAACTGGCTTCCTGGCACTTGGGAAGCCATATAAGTGTGTGCTTAACAGAACCACGAGGCAGACTAATATAATACAATATTAAATATGCAGCAGCCTAAAGTAACTTCTGCTTGCAGGGACAAACCTTTTTTGTTTTCAGTTTCATTATCTAAATTATTAAACAGAGAAAAATAACATTTTTAAAAATTATTGCCCTTCTAAGGAGCCAATAAGGAGAGGAGGGTAGAGTTTAACTACCGCCTCTCACCTTTTTTAATGACAAGTCATTCATTTTCCTTTGATATTCAGAGCAAGTCTGTTCCAGTTTCCAAGATGTATGCTGTATGCCCTCAAGGGGGAAAGCAGTTAAGAATTACAAGGAGTATTATGCTTAATAGAAATAAGCAACCTGCTGAAGTAATAACCTGCTATGTGCTCCTAAGTCTCTGTGTATGAATTGGGGCTTTAAAGTGGTGACTGATATATGAGGAATATGTCATCTTTGGGATTAACGAGACAGCTGCACTTGAGAGAGGAGGAACGCGTTTATTTTCATGTTCTGTAACACTGACCTTCATGCAAGAAGACTCAGACTTGAGTAACTGCTTAAACTGTTGCTGCAATCATTGAGATAGTAAAGCTTGTGCTGAGACAGAGCAGGGAACAGGTTTAGCTGAACATACTTTATTATGCTGTAGCAGTAGTAATGCAAAGTCTCACTTCCTGACTGTATCAACTGCCTGAGATTTTCTGAGACTTCTTCCATTGCAGAAACAGTCAATTTAAGCCAGTCTTTTTTTCTGAATATCTTAGATAACTGTTTTGTATAATAACTTCTCTAGCTTTCTCTCTATGTAACCCTGGTGAAATGGTTACAATGATTTAATACCCTGTGGTATAGGAGCACCTCCTGCTATGGAGTAACGTCTCATTCTTGGCTACTGGATTTCATGTAGACTGGTTTGAGGAGAGCTTGGGAATGCAGAAATTCACTTTGAAGAACTGCTGTGGATCTGCTTCATGCCTGTCTGGACCCAGGAATTCAAACACTGTCTTCTGTATTAACCACTGGACTGCCCTCTTCCTCAGTAATTGTATACATGTGAAGAACAGCATATTTGATGAGGAAGATGCATCAAAAACACACATCAAAGTATATGTTTTAACATTTAATTACAAATTTACCTAGTGAAAACAGTTGGTGTTAATTAAAGAATCTCTGAGTATTAAGAGTTCAGAATTTAAAGTTTGTTTGGCAGCTAAATATTAAAAAAAAAAAAGGCAAGCCATGAGAGGTCCGAAGAGAAAGTAAAGAGCTTACACATCTAGGTCTATATAACAGATATTTTTTAATCCATAATGAGGAGCCCTATGTTAGAAAGCAGTGGAAACCACTTTGCATTGTGTGCATTTATGAAGAGATACTCATTAAAAATGCATCTTTAGTCACCACCTGTTATTTGTTTAATATGATGGGTGCTTTACTGCTGTGTTGTATTTTTGTCATCCTTCTTTTCCAAAGTGCATTATTCATCACTTTGAACCATATGGGCAGAAATACATTCTGAACATCTGATTTCTGTACTGGCCATTCCCTGAGGAAAGATTCTAATGTCCATGTTTATGACCAACCAGTGGAGCCTTTCATGTCATCTTTTCATGAAGATTTCATACCTTCTGCATACCAAAGATGCAATTAGGAGATTCACAGCTGTGATGCTGCAAGGAGACGACAAGGGGGCTGCACTTGATTAGGCAGCAAAAGGCCTCCTTGCTCAAAACAATAAATAAAACAACTGTTTTGGGAGCAGGGGAGAGCTTTCTGCAGAGCCTGTCCCCCACACAAGCCCTGCTTTTTCCCCATGGTTTGCACCTGACAGTAGGTACATGCTGGGGTGCATGGGGAGCGAGATGTGTGCTCACCTGGCCTCTGCCTAAAACCGTGGCTCTTGTTTTTCCTTTGCTGCCTGTGACACCCAAGGGTCTCCCCTCTCGGAATTTCATAGAAACTTGTAAAGGTGTGACTCCTCTGCTCCCCTGTCATAAAAATCAGGATGAAAAATGCCTGTTGAGTTGTCTTCATTCCTATCCTTTGACTGCTCCAAGTCTTCTCTAGTGTAACTGGGAATAAAAAGCACAATTAAATGTGCCACCACACTGCATTTCAGCACTCTGGCTTTTTTGACAGCATATCTATTCTGCTTTGGAGATGTGATGTTTGCTTTGTGCTGTCTCCCATTTCTCTTTCATGATAGGACCATATCTAGTAACACTTGTGTGAGTTGTACACACTGAGTGGAGTGTGTGTGTATATATGTAATATATACAATATATTTTCTCTTTACTGAGGGGCAAGGGAATGAACAGATGGCAGAGTGTCCTTTTCCTTCAGTGTGATGTGAAATATTTTATTCAACATGACCAATAGGCAGGTTTCATTCTAATTCTTCTGCCCTGTGCATCTATCAAAAACCTGCCATACAACCTGGTGTAATCAGCAGTCTGCTCACAGGAGGCCCTGAGTTTGAAACAGCAGGAGTTTTGCAGCTTGGAGCTGAATGGTGTTGGCAGAGCTGTTTGAAGAAGTTTGCTTAGTTCCTGCCCGCATTATGCTGAGCTCATTTCAAAGCGACTGTTGCTGCTACCTCGTGAGAATGACTTTCAGTCAAAATTCACAAGGAATCATGTATCTGCTAATCTGAAACACAGCAAATGCTCTTTTTATTTTCTGTTTTCATTGTGCCTTTTTCAGTATCGTTGCTTAGAAAGTGATGTCAGTGACTGCATATTAGCTTGGGGGAATTTCTGTGTTTTACTACTGTTTGTTAATGTTCAGTAGTAAATTTCGGAGACCTAGCAGATCTTCCACATATTTACACACTCAGTAGAAATTGCTTAGCTTGGAGATTCAAACTTAAATGCCTGATTTTAGCACCCTATATTTATCACTTGTCTTGGTGTTGTGGAGATACAAACGTTGGCTTGTGCTGAGATTTAAAAGGATGGTGAATTTGGGTAATGCCAATGAGGTGCCAGAGCATCTAGACTTAAATTCAGGTACTGTGTTATAAGTGCTGGGTTTTCTCTGATTATTTTCTCCAGATATCGGGCATTCTTTAAAATGAATGAGAGCTGCGTGTTTTTCGAGCAGGGGGAAGTAATACCATTAGTTCAGGTGCCCAGCTTAAAACGTGAATTATTACTGTAGGTTTGGAGAGCACAGATTATTTTACTGCGGCATTTCTTTTGGTGAGTGACTGCGCTAATTCCCATAGAGCTCCAGTTTCTGATCAGCCGTTCATCACTCAACCAGTTCATGATGCTCTCAGCAAAAAACAGGTTTGTCAAAGTAACTCAATGCCTGCACCGAAGTATGTTTAAACAATGATGCAGAGACATTTTAATAAGTTATGTGTAAAGCTGTGTGTAAACCAGAACAAAAGAGTCCTTATTCCAGCACTTAACGTTGTCGACATTTTGGAGTTTGCAGTGGACCCAGCGTTGCTCCTTTCTGCATTGTACTGCTGGACCTCTTTGCCAAGGTTTTGCGCTTTAGTCTCTGCTGATCACGTGTTGCTTGTGCTGCCTTTATGTGACTGTAATGCCCCTTAAAATTTTTATCTGGAGCTGCTTCTAGGAGTCAGACTTCTAGACCACTGAGGGATTTCATCATCCTTTGAATGCTGCTAGGCTTGGATCTGCTGCTCAGCGGTTGCAAAAGCAGTATAAACTTTTATGTGACTTGTATGTTTTAAAGTTCTGATAATCTTCATGGAGCAATGCAGCACGAATGTGCTAGACCGGAGGAGGTGGTGTTGCTTTCTGCAGCCTGAGGCTTGAACAGCTCTTGCTTGGAGCAGTCTTTTGGGGGATTTACCGTCTGCTCCTCTGCCCTGAGCTAGCTGAGAAGCCGGCCCTCACGGCTGCGCTGCTGTTGTTTTGTGATCTGGTTAACAGGGAGTGCAAGTCACTCAATACATCGTATTAAATTTCCCTTAGTTTTGTTGCTTAAATAGTAAACCTGAGCTCTGCTGATGTAGGTAGGGGATAGGATCCACATGTGAGGCAGCTTGGAAATTGCCTGAAAACATATATGCCTGCCACCTTCATGTGCCATTAAAGGACACCGAAGATTAAGAAGTATAATTGAAAAATGACACTAGTAATACAAAAGACATTTGGTAGTGTGTGTAGTTCTGCTTTTTCTGTTTGTAGCCAGAATGGCCCCTTGTCTTTGAGGGCTCTTGCTGGTTATGAAAATTTTGTGACCATTTTTAAGCTTTTATTCAGTAAATATAAGGTCTTGAAAGTTGCTTTTTCTTTCACTTATAGGTGAGGCTTTTGTATGATCACGTGATAGATGAGATTCACTTTCAGGAAAACACTAAACATCGCAGCTTAAGAGGAAATTGTTTTTTGTTGACACAGAAAATCCAGTGGTCAGAAGCCTTAAAACTGGCATAGCAGGAGAATTAGAAGTTAATCTCTCCTGAATGTTAATAATAACACAGTGACACAGTTTACCTCTGTTTTGGTGACAGATGGCATAAAGAAAGGATCTTCTAGGATGCAACTGCACCCTTCACATTTTCTCTTGTGACATCACTGGTATTCCCAGGATGTTGTATACATTAAGCATGCCTTGACTACCAACAAGTACTGACGAAGGAAAGTATAAAATGGGGAGAGAAAGTAGTCTTTAAAAATGCACATCAATTGTTTAACCAGGTTTTCTACAACAGAAGCTCGCCAGTGCTGCTTAACCCTGCCTAAGCTGTCTGCTGGGGCTGTGGTGGAAGCCAACTCCTAAAATTGAGATCTGTGGTATGAGGCTGGTTGGGGGAGCAAGAAGGGTAAAGCTCTGCTGAGTTAATTACTGTTAACAGTTATGAGTTATCTGCAAGATTTACAGTAGATTACACAGATTGTATTAAGCAGGGTTAATCAGTCATTTCAGATGACTTAAAGGAGCACTGTTGAGGACTGGCAAGACTGAAAATTCTTCTGAAGATAGTGTTTGCATGTGCAAGTATGCACATGTGTGTGAATGCATAGCCTGGATTACCATTGATAAGTAAATTTTGCATGGCAGCTACCACATGGGCTATTTCCTGTTGTGTGTATAGGTGAAATTGTGGCAGTTGTCACAAGTGACTATTTTATTTTATTGTATTCTATTTTATTCTTCCACTGTAGCTCTTTTCTTGAGTATGAAATATTTCCCCTGCTGTGCAGTTGCAACGGTAAGGAGATCTTTGTTATCCTGTAATATTAACTGCTCCTTGGAATTGGGACTCATTGTGGCTTGGTGGGTTTTCAGTGTTAATTTTTAATGGTTTTCTCTCTTGCAATGTGTGAAGTCGAATGTGGAAGGTGGCTGGGTTTTGTAAGTGTGTAGAGGATGGATCTGTCATAAGGGAGGATTTAATGATTGCAGATTTAAAATCTTAATGTACCACAGAACCTTGTATTGTGGTTTTCACACTTGTTTAAAATGTTTGAGTTCTCGCTTTCTCTCCTTTTTTTTTTTTTTTTTTTTTTAAAGAAGTATTGGAGCAACTAATTTTTTGCGTAATTTCTCAGACTCAAAATAATTTGAATAACTGAATTTTCCTGACCCTGAAGGACTAACTTTAAAGTTTATCAAGTCATTGCACTTTTTCACTTTTGCAGACTTTTCAGTGTTTGCATTTAAGAGTTTGTTGCTATGTGGTGTGGGTTTAAACTCCTAACGCTCTCACTGCTGAGCCATGGGACTTTGAACATGGGACAGTGTTATGTATAGAAATCTAATGGTGTTTCCAGAAGAATTTTGCTTGTCTCAGGTTTACACTCCTCAGTGGCAACAAGTTGGGAAAACCAGAGAGGCTGTTCCTGGCAGCCTGACCTGGCAATTGCCTGTGTGCTACGCTGAGGTGCAAATTGTTAGCAGCAAGCACCATGAATAGCCAAGTGTGACTGCGAAGGACTGTGTCTCCTCCCTGTAGGTAACTGTTCCCTCCTCCAAGGGGGACACAGTAACTCCGCAGATAGAAAGGTTGTTTGCTATTGAAAACAAATTAGCATAGAAAATCCAGAAAGGGAATGATAGGAGACCCAGAGGCTATTTTGAGGACATGGCCCCCATTTCCTCTTATTGCCCTCTCCCATTTTGCTCACTATTAGTTTTTACTGCTACTAGTTTTTGCAGTATCTTTTTTTTTTTTAATTTTTTTTTTTTTCTCCTATTTTAACTGCAGCACGGTGCTCATGGTAAAACTGGTAACTAACACAGTAAATGCTGGGAATGCTTTCTTTCACAAGAGTGCTTGTGTTACTTCAGGAAAGCCACGTGAAATTTACTGCAGGGGGACTGGACTAGATGATCTTTCAAGGTCCCTTCCAATCCCTAACATTCTCCACCTGTACAGTGCAAGCAGCATTGACAGCCTTCAAAATCCCTTGCATGTTACTTGGACAGAGCAATCTGCTGGCTATAGAGAGAAATACCACTGTACATTTACGTATGGAAAAAACATCTGGTCTGACTTGAAGCTTCTCCTTTTACCCACCTTAAGAAAAAATACCACAGACTTGCTATGTTGGGAAATCTGTCTAGAGACCATCTGTTGAACTTGCTGGTACTGGGTAAATTAGTTGATACTGATAATGCAGCGATACATTGAGGTAATGATGTTTTATATAAATTCTGCTTCAGAATAGCTGGAAAGCTCATAACATTAACCTGCAAGAATAGCCCTTAGAGTTTTCTTGGAGTATTTGACAGGGTGAACTGTGAGGACTCTCAACATTACTGGTATTTGAGATTTTAGTGCCCCTGGCAACTGGTTGGTAACAGGAATTTGCCTGCAAGAGGGAGCTGGCAGTGATGAGGTCAGGTTGTTGCAGGAGATGAAGAAGAAAGCAGCTAAGATAGTCAGATGAGATGCATGTATGAGCTCTTTTGTTTTAACCTACAGACATTACCAGTAAATACTTTCTTTCCCTGTACTTCCCAAGCACCTCATTTGTCCGGTAGTATCTTACTGTCTTGCAAGGTGGGATAGCTTGTCCCTGTGGCCTCTGTCTTCCCTTCAGACCAGCTGAAAGCTTCCCTCTTCTCTGAATCCAACATGGATTTTTGTGTGGTTGTCTACAAATGCCACAAGGACCTCTCTCTTGCTGGTGCTGCTGTCCTCTGTTGGAGTTAGATAATAAACTGATGGCATAGTGACTATTTGCATACTTTCTGAAACTTTTTTTTTTTTTTGTTCAAAATGCCATAAGCTTTCTAAGCACAGGAAGGTTTAAGTTTGTTGGAAACTCATGATCAAAAAATCTTTAAACAAGCTTTTGGAAAGGAATCAATTTATTCTAATTTAAACTTAGTGGATTTTTTTTTTTCCCCTTCATGTTTATGTACCTGTTAGGAGGACAGGGGGACAGATGGACAGTAGGATGAGTGCTAACAGACCAGTTGCTCAGTTCTCTCTCTGGTGTTCCTCAAGCCCTGTTGCAACCCTTTTCTTCACCGGGAGGAAAAGTTGTTTTGAGATGGCTGTTTTTCTGAAGTTACAGACTGAAAGATTTTCGTGCATTTCAAAGTGAGCAATGTTAACCAATAACCTACATGTTAAGATGATGATGGTGAAACACTGGAACTGGTTGTCCCGAGAGGTGGTAGATGCCCCATCCCTGGAAGTGTTCAAGGCGAGGTTGGATGAGGCTCTGAGCAACCTGGTGTAGTTGAAGATGTCCCTGCTCATGGCAGGGGGTTGGACTAGATAATCTTTGAAGGTCCCTTCAAACCCAAACTATTCTATGATTCTGTGTTTTATCCCATAAAAGCCCTGTTGGTCATGACTGCCTGAACGTTGTCTGTGTATTTACTCTTCCTCAGTTTCTAGGTGGTTTCTTTCTCCAGTACTATCTATTCAAGTTTCTCAAAATGGTTTGCCAGGGTAACGTGAATTAAATCTTGTTTATTCAGGGAGTGTTATCCTGAAAAGACTGAGCACGTCTATGCTTGTTTCTAAGCATTTAACTACCTTATATTTGAGCAACTCTGCGGGTGTTTGGATGTAGTGAAGGTGAGGCATGGCACCTTCTGCTAACAAGGAGAAATACTGTTCTCTGTGAGTTGACCCCATACAATCAAAAGGGCTATTGAGACAGTAGGATTGTTTCTCAGTATTAACAAGAGTGGCAGGGTAAAGCATCTACTTTCTTTTGGGGACTGGGAGGTAGATTTAAATTACTTGAGAGTTCCTGCTTTGAACAGGACGCAAGAGTATCGTATTAGTAACAGCCAACCTAGGTGTTTGCTTTCTTTCTATTACCTTTAGTCACTGAAAATTCAGTCATACATTCACGTTAATCTTGATCACATCTGCTAGGCCTCCTGTTTGCTACTAAATTATTGTTTGTAACAAGAAATCCATTAGAAATCCTGAAAGTATCCCATTCTTTTGTGTCACCTCCTTCCTTTATTAGTTCTTTTTCTAGTTTCACAGATTTTCTTATTTAAATCTTGATGTCTTTGACTTTTCAGTATTTGTACTAAAGAACCTCAAAGTGGTTCATGTCACACAGGCCTCTGTGCCCTTCTGTCGTTAACAGTTTGTTTTACAGAGTTTTCCTCAAGATGCATCATTCTCTTTCAAGCAACATTTATTGTAATAAATTACTTGATGGTATTGGTGAAAGTGCCAAATGTGTGTACGTTTATACTATCTAGCTTCTGTTCATTATTCCTCTTTAGGAAAGCAATATTGCTACGATGTGTAGTTGGTATTCCTACATTGTCCTGTCTCTAACACCTTCATATTCCTGTATTTTTGGCTGCTGCCTTTTGAGGCATTGCGTTATGACTGTCACTCCAGCAGTCGGCTGCTTCTTTGGGTTTCTTGAAGCTTTTTCAGAGCCTGGGACTCATATTGCACTGTTATAGTTGCAATGTGGATCTCTAGCTCTGAACCCCAAAATAAACTCCACAACTCACCATGTGATTGCCTTGGGTTAATTATTTTTGCACTTCTTGACAGCATACAAATTGTATTAACAAATTCAGTGTGTTTTATGTGAAATAGTATGTACCCAGTTAGGTGTTTACTGTGTCTGTTCTATATAAACATATGAAAACCAACTTTTAGAAATACTTCTATTACTAGAAATTGTAGAAAAGACATTTTATACATAAAGGTCCTAGGAATGCTTTTATTGGGTTGGTGTTCATTTCTTGATGGCAAGCTGTATTTTAATATTGTAAATTTTTTCACTCCAGTGAACAAGGGCAGCGGAGCAGAGTTTGTACCTAGGAGCCCAGCATAGCTGATGTACTTTGGTATAGGCTTTGATGTTAAAAGCTGAAATATACTTGATCAGTTTTAGAGTTTGACGTGAAAAATTTTGGCTTTATTATCCCAGCAAAATATGCTTGAACTGTATATGGGAAAACTGACTCTTAAAATGAGTGTGCTTGGTGCTGAGTTTCAGAGAATTCAGAAGTGCTTCAAGTCTGTTCTGATGGCCTGTGGCGTTTCTTTTTACTGTGTGTTAGGCTAAATTGTTACGGTCCTTAGAGACCACCATAGATTAGCTGGAAGTGTGTTGAACAGATGGATTGCATTTTAGCTGGTTATATTTGTAATGTCAAGTGACAGGCCTTTAGCACAGCACACTATTTATTCCCTGTTACTGCATGAACCACCCCAGGACAAAACTAAGGTGAAATAAAATAGAAGTCAAGAGTAATTTGTCTGGATACTGTTATAAACATGTGAAGTACTTGCATGAGATTTGAAGAGAGAAGTTGAGGATAAATCAATAGGCTTTTTCTTTTCAGCGAAGTAGGTAAATTAGTCAAAGGTGCTGCTGGCAATAAAAGCAGGAGAACACAGTGCCCTGCAATTGGATTTTCTCCTCTCTGGGTCAAATCAATATTGCCACCAGGCACAACCACAGAGCCGTATGTTGTATTAACATATGTGGTTCATCTTGCAGTGAAACTAGGGTAGGAAATCTGCTGCTACATAGCCATTGAGCATTTCATATTTTAGAAGTAAATGTCCAGTTTTGTATTTAGTTTGATTTAAAAAATTAGTTCCTCTGCAACTGATGTGTGTGAGGGTGGTCGCTTTTCCATTACTTACTCCACTGGGCTAGAATTAAAACTAATTGTGTCTTAAAATATTTTTTACATACTTATAAGTACCCTTATTTAAATATACATAGACTTTTTGTTATGGGATATAAACAGTGTGAACTGTAGACAATTGGAATTGATCTTAAAGCAAATGTTCTTATCAGGACTTGCCTCACTCATCTTGCTCTCTGATGTCCAGAGTGATTTAGTTCTGTGCCAGCCTGGAGCAGTTGATTTAACCAGTTCATAAAGCAGTGAGAGTGGACACAATGGATCACATTATAACCACAGAATCTTATTTTCATTTCCTTCCTCCATTGCTTGTTACTATTTTTTTCCATCAGCCTACTGATGCCTCACCATGTATATGACAAGCTCTGTTTCAGGAGTGTCTCACTAGATATTTGTACAGCTTGCAGCGGATGAGGTTTTGCTTCTGGCTGGGACCTCTGCACTGTTGTAATACAAATAACAAAACCCGAGCCATAACAATGAATTGGGTGGATGACTATGTCTGGGTCCTTTCTAGGGTTTTTTATGTGATACTCTATTATATGACATCCAAATTGCATATGTATGGCTTGGGTTTTTTAACCTGATCTTATATGATATACTTCTACATTGAGTGTATTTTTGTCATTTGGTTGGTTATCTGCACCCCACACAGGCTGAGCACGGCTAAGACTGGGTATGATTCCTTCACATGCTCTCCCACTGAGATTTCAGTCTACGATTGTCAGAACTGATTATTTTCAGTAGATGAGCCAACAGTTATTTTAGTGACTTTTGGGTTTCCACTTGAAGGGTTTTTAGAAGCATGCTTTGTAATGTGCTGGTTTTCAGAAAGAAAAAATCCCTTTAAAGACAGCTAATCCTCTAGTCCGTCACATAATGAATACAATCGTTGCAGAGATGAGCGAAGTTCTTAATCATATTTTGTCATATATATAATGTGTTGACAGGGAAACAGTGAGTACTGAGTCACATGCATAGTGTCATCAGGTGTGCTTGCATGGTAAGATGAACATGGAAAACATCTCAAAAGATGTGTTTGCGTTTCACTTCCTTGACATTCCCTTGCAACAGCTTGTTTCATCTTGTCTAATCTTTTGTGGGACCCTGTTACACGGTTTACAGAATCTTGCTATAAATTATTTCTCTGACACCATTAACTCCTCAGATAATTATAGCGAAATAAAAAACAGCCTTAAAAGTACTTTATATATACATAGGAAGATGTTTTTCTTTTAAAACATAGCCTCCTTGTTGTAGGCTGCAGAATAACTTGTTTTCATTATTATACTAAAACAAAACTGGAAACCTAGAAAAATCATATTTAAAAAACAACCCTTCTGTCTCAATTTGCTGTTTAAAGTGTGTTTTCATGTTAAAACTTGTTCATTGGCCCAAGCGTTCACTCTTCCTTAGAGTTCTGATTCTAGAAAAGCTTCAGTTCGGTTGTCCCTTCGACTTGCAGTGCTCCTTGCCTGGGAAACGCAGCCCCCAGCCTGTTTTTTTGTGATGGCATCCAAAGGGACCTTAAGACACGTTGGATCAAAGCTTCCACCCCATTCTGCTGCTGGAGGCTCTGGGCTGGTGCAGATGGCCCCTGCTGAGACCTTATCTGAGCATGGGGTGTTTCCTTCACCAAATGTTTCCCACTCCAGGGATGTTTGTGAGATCAGATCCATACTGAGGTTACTGGAGAAAGATGTTGGCCGTGCTGCACAGAGAGGACTCTGCTGAACTTTCCTGCTGCATTGACCTGAGTTGCAGCTGAAATGTAAGCCAGATTCCCTGGCTAGGCAGTGTTTGCTCTTGCTGGTATAAATAAAGCTGGTGATGGTTTTTCCTCATGGGCAGTTTAAGTAGGAAAGCACCATTTGGCTTCCAGTCAGCTGGACAATTAGCATATTATAGCCAAGCAATATACTTAAATGGAATTGCTTGGCTTGAGCATTGAATTACAATGGCCAGTAGACTGCCGCTCTTCTTACATAATTAATTTAGTACTCATTTCTTGTTTAGGATTCAGGCAGAGGTTAATTTAATTCTGCATGAGAAGTTAGTTGTTACTCTACCTTAATGCTGTGCTATACTGCAGTGCAGGGGTAAGTTTTTTTTGTGTAGAGCTTGTATTTTCCTGGTTTCTCAGCCATGGAACAGACAGTGTGACCTACTCCTTTGCTAGCAATGCATTCTTTGCAAGAGCTGTAGGCACCCTTACATTCATACTTAAAAATGCAGCTGAGAATAATACTTTAAGACCATTTTATTCCATGCTGTTGCACATGTATTTTTAAGAAGAAAATGTATATTGAAGTGTAGTATGGGCCAAGGAGACTTTGTTCCTACAAAATTAGAAGGGGCCCACTTACCCTGTTACAAGTAAATAAAACGTTAATATGTGACCATGTCGACTTGAGAGTGAGAGCTGCCTGTGCATCTTTTGTGATGATCTGAGGCAGAGAACAAACATCCGATGAGTTTCATGTTGAAAGGATAAAAAGAGTAGGTAAAATGTGCCTCAGCACTCCAGAACCAAATTAGAAACTTTTAGATGGAAGGAATGAATATGTTTGTTCATGCTTTTAGTAAGCCTAAGTGCTTAACTTGGTGCTCAGAATTTTATCCTGGATCTCATACATCTTGATTTTTTTTCCTAAAGCCCTTGACTGCTAGAATTGATGTGGGGAAATTTGATTTTTTTAATTTTTTTTTTTTTTAAAGTTGCTTTCTTAGCAGAGTGATTGCAAAGAGCTTGCAAATGTGAAGCAAGTGTGCAACAAAGGCTGCTAATGAGAACATAGCATTTATTTATTTATGTTTAACCTCATGATTTCTAGGTAACGTAATAATGGTTTTGAATCCTCGGGGACTAGTTCTGGAGTGCCTAGCTGCTTTCAGCAAAACTTACCTCTGGCTTAGGCAGTATCGTTCTTGTTGCTCGGATCTGCTGGTTGTCTCGGCCTCTTTGTGCCCTGCACCTCTGTGGGCAATGCAAGCACAGCAGGGGGAGTGAGATCAAGGACTGAACACCTGGTTTGACCTTTGCTTAGAAAACCCTTCCTCAGTACAGGGTCACAGAACTCTGCACACAGAAAACTTTGTGGGCTTTATCCACTGAGTTTGCAGCACTGACCAAGTAATCTTACTTGCAGTAAGACTTGGCTGTTGATGTTTATTTTTTGAGATAGTAGTGTTGACCAGCTAACTAGAAACATCCACTCTTGTAACCATTGCTGTTGTCAAAAGAGCTGAGGTTTTAGACAAATCTCTGCAAGCTTAAAATATCCTCATTTTTGGCAGAGGAGAATTTCAGGCACCTGCAGATGTTGCACTCAGGCCTGATGGGGATTTGTTTTGAACTGGTGCTTAAATAACACTTCTGATATCAACATTATTTTATTTTTTATGGAGAATTCATTAGCAACATTTAAAACAAAAATGTGCCAACAATAGTCTGAAGGGAGGCGATTCCTGACTTGCAGTAGCTGGCCTCCAAATTGGTTAATGGTCTAGGTGTAAAGCTGGCAGCTCAAACCCCAATTGTTGTAATAATCAAGGAAATTGTTACCATATGTTGTTGCTGTAACCTTTACTATTTTAACCCAGTTTTAGTTGTGCTGTAAAAATGATTAAAAGGTTTCTCACAGGAAGAGTTAGATTTTTTGCTTGTACAGGTGCTCTCCAGAGTACTGTGGGTTTTTGCGGGTTATTTAAAGTGTTGGCAACCCTGCTCTGCTATCCAGCTGCTCTTGCCTGGCATGCTGCCCTGGCCACGCCGGTCACCTGAGGCAGAAGGACACATAGAGGCCATCTCAGCCTTGGCTGCACTGTCCTTCAGCTGTGTTTGATTTCAGACATCCGTTTATATATTACAATGCAATAACTTGCTGCCCTTCTGGAGACATGTTGCATTTTGTCTACTGCTTGTTTTGTTGGCTGGGGTTCAATAGTGTGTCCATGTGAACCCAGTGTCCCATGTAGCTGTGCCCTGGGAGATGGTTGGGTCTGTGGAGCCCTTTGGCCCTCAGTGCCGGTTCCCAGGTTCTGACAGCACAGACTCCCCGCCTGAAGCCCACGTTGGACTGCCTGGGGTCTTTGGGTGGGATGGTGAGGGGAGCAGAGAGACCAGACAGTACTCAGCACTGGTGAGGCCCCCACCTTGAATGCTGTGTTCAGTTTTGGGCCACTCATCATAAGGAGGACATTGAAATACTAGAGAGAGTGCAGAGGAGAGTGATGAAGCTGGTGAGGGATCTGTAGCACAAGTCTTTTGAGGAGTGGCTGAGGAAACTGGGGCTGTTCAGCCTGGAGAAAAGGAGTCTGAGGAGAGACATTGCTGTCTACAGCTACCTGGAAGGAGGTTGTAGCATGGAGGGTGTAGCAAGTGATAGGACAAGAGGAAATGGCCTCGAGTTGTGCCAGGGGAGGTTTAGATTGGATATTAGGAAAAAATTCTTCACAGAAAGGGTTGTCAGGCATTGGAACAGGCTGCCCAGGGAAGTGGTGCAGTCACCATCCCTGGAGCTGTTTGAAAGGCATTTAGATGAGATTCTTAGGGACATGGTTTAGTGCTAGAGTTAGGTTAGGTTATGGTTGGACTCGATGATCCTGAGGGTCTCTTCCAACGGAAATGATTCTGTGATTCTATGATTTTGCTTGGCAACCTGTGCTATTGCTGCTTCAGATGAGGAAAACAAGAAAATATCAAATTGATAAGTGAATAGAAATGGAAGAATTCCTAGTTTGCTGTTAGGGGAGGGGACTTGGGTTGTATTTCCAGATGTGGGATTTTAAGCAATGAACCTGAGCCAGAGTCACATTATCCCAGTCAGGCACTGGGTGTCAGCTGAGTCTTACTAACTTTCTATGGTTTTAGCCCAGACAAAATCTGAGCTAAATTCATCAGTGTCAGTGTAAGAGCTTTCAGTTAACACATTTTATCTCACACTTGTAGCTGTGGGAGTGGATGGTTCATTGGTACAGCTGTTAACAGAGGGTAGTTTGTTAAACTGAAGTAACTTTGTTTCTGTGACTCACTTTCCTTATCTTAAAAGAGGAGGGCAACGACATTGACCTTCCTTTATAAAGTGTTGAGATCTGCTGGCAAGCTACGCTGTGTGAGGGCTAGATACTATCATCAGCACTAATCTGAAGGTGAAGGTGTTTAGAACAATAGCTATCTGTTTAAATAATTTATTTTAAAAATAAACAGGTCAGAGTATCACCTCCTGCAACAATTTGAATCTTTCACTCCGAATTAAGAAATCACTCTTCACAGACTCAGCACTGTCTCTACTTGTATTCAGTGCCTGTCAGGTTCTTGCCAGAAAATACTAAGTTCAAACAGCTGCGAGGGTGTTCAGTGGTGGTTATGTTGGATGGTATACTCGAACAATTTTTCAGAAGGATGTCATGGGAATGTTAACAGCATAAGTTTAGCTGTAATGTCTTTTGTGTCTGCCAGTTAAATAGCTAGCGATCTGATGATTACACAAAGACAACGCAAATTCCTTATGCATTCCTGCCTCAGTGGCGCTCCACATGCGGGATGACTGAAAACAAAATTCTTTGTCTTTTTTTGCCATGGAAATTGCTGGTTAAAGCTCAATACTTTGGCATATGCAAATTCTGATTTTTTTGTTTAAAGCCTCAGTGCCACTCTGTGTTGTCATAGCAGATATTGTAGTCCAACCACTTGCTGTTAAGGCCAATAGAGTTTACACCTGTTTTGGTAACAGGTGCAAACAAACTTTTAAAAAAATGTCTTAAATGCACAAACTATAAAGCTCATTTGGCTAATGACTCAGTGAATGCTTGGTTCACATTAGCCAAACTTCATGTTGCATAAAGGCCTGTAGAGCTGCCTTAACAACATAAAAAACCCCATCAACTGTGACACTGAGAGATTTCTACTTTATTGAAAAGAGAGACTGCTGAGGAGTATGTTTTGGGTATGGATGAGAGAAAAAAGTGAAATGTGTTATGCTGAAAATATTTTTAAAACATCCACTCTAGTTACTTATCAAACGCTGCAGGCTCACTGAAATATTTCCGCTTTCAATCAGGCTTAATTTTTCTCCTATGGTAACTTTGAAAGCGGAGAAATAACAATGGGGTAGCTTGGAGGGGAAGTGTTTGGGTGAATGGGTGATTGTTTCAGGAAATGTTTCTGTGCTGGGATAGGACTTTTTCCCCTGGCTCGGAATGCTCTGTGGGTATCAATGCCGGTGGCCTAGAGGTAGGCTGGGAAATTGAGACAAGCCGGGGTGGGGGGGAAAAGGCACCTGCCAAACGTTTGGTGGGGTTGTATGCATGAACCTTTGTTTCCTGAATACCAGCACAGTGCTTTAATCACACGACCATTTTCTACCTAGGCTTTTTATGTGAAATAAATACTTGCCTGCAAAATGGGTTTTTTTCTCGGATTATCAAAAGCGAGTGCTGGTAACTGCAGGTTGAAGCTAACAACTGTATTCCTGTGCTCTGTGTGTTACTGGCGTGCATGGCTGAACATATTACCATTCAGAGTCCCCTTTCCAATGTATTTATTTGTCTGCCTTTGAGTGTTTTGCCTGCCCCAGGGCTTGTAGCCTTTCCTGTCCCTTAAGCCCATGCTGTCATTTCAGTGTAGCTTCAGGCAGCTGACATTTAAATACTGAAGCTGACCAGGCAATGGTCAAGCAACCTCCTTTCCCTTATGTCCCCCAAAATAAAATGACCTTTAAATGAGGTTCATGATATACTTAAATCTGTTTTACTCCCCATTAAAAACAATGCAAACAAATCCAGAACTTTAACTCCTCTTTCTCTGAGCAGTGCAAAATGTCTGTTCAGTAGCTTTCCCCCCACAGCCACTTCCTCAGCCCATCATTAAAATCTCAGACCCACAAAACAATTTGACCAATTATTTGAATTACTCAAACTTCAGAGAATGGCTTAGGTACCTTTGATGAACCCACTGCATTTGTACGCCCTGGAACATGACGGCAGCTGTTTGAACATCAAATGAATACAGGTCATGCCTGGGGTAAAGGCATGACTGATGGGTGTGCCTGGCATGGCCATGCATTTATCCCGATTAGTGCCATGGGACCCTTTAAGTTCTATATTAGCCGTTGTTAAAAGAGGCAATTAGTGTTTGTTAACTGTGCAACCTGATGCCATCTTCAAATAGTGATTTCTCTCTCAAATGGGGCTTCCTTTTGTGACCTCTGACCTACCAGTACCTTAAAAGCTTTGTAATCAATGGACCTCTGTATTCTTTGTGTTGTGATTGATTGGAATTCCTTCACACTGAACTTTGCCTGTTGTTCTCTTTTGTTTAGGAGGTCCTCCAGCAGCTGATTGTAATGAATTTACCAAATGTTTTGATGATTGGCAAAGATCCTCTTTCTGGTGAGTAGTTTGTTGGGTTCTTCCCCTCCACTCCCACCCCTCTGAAATGCAAAGTAAAATTTATAATTTTAAAAATAACAAACATGCTTTTAAACAAACTATTCATACTTGTAGCCAAACTACAAATATTTGAGTACCTCTGAGTCTCACAGTTTAATGTGTCTAGTTTGTAATACTTATATTTGCATACCATTACATACAAATATAATATCTGATATGCATGTTTGCACATCATACACATACATGTGTGATAGTAAATTCTTGCCAAAGCCAGAACAGCAACTGTTTGCTTGAAAGTCGTGTCTCTTCACTCCTTGATGCAAGTGACTCAGGAAACACTCAGCCATAGGAGAATTGTTTCTCCTCCCAATTTTCTGTCCTGTGCCTGTACAATATTCAGTTCATTTGTGGCAACATATACACACCAGAAAAGTCTTGCAGAGTTGCCCTAAAGTGTGAAGGAACTGTTGCAAGTGAAGTTTTGGGAAAAAAATATGTGAGGATGGAGAGAAAAATACATATATGACAAGTTGGAAAAAGTGAGGAAGAGAATGGACAAAGAAAAAACATCTGTCTGGCCATGTTGTCTAGGCAAGGACATCTGTCACATGAGGTATTACATCAAAAGTGACCTAGAAGCCAGTGAGCTTCTGTCCAGAGTCCAGTGTGTCTTTGAGACACGCTCAAAAGACACTCAAAGCTGTTCAGCATAAAACCAAAGCTGACTTCTTCTTAACATTTCTGAAATGAGAAGTTTTGTTCCTGTGGTTTTCATTTTTTTTTTTTTAAGGCCATGCTATCTCTGCCTTAGTCCCATGTCAGTGCCAAGGACAACATATTTATTTTTATTAAAGAAGGAAAAGTGGATGAATCCTTTCAGCAGTGATGGGGAATGACATGGTAATGTGCATCTCCAGAACAAATGACAGAAAGCTTGGTAGAAGCTTTTGTTTTGCTGCTCTTAGTAGCAGTAGTGTATGTACAAGAAAGGGTTTATATCAGAAAAGAATATTAACTTACAGATGTTGGATCACTGAAACTCATAGTCTTGGCACTTTTGCATTAAAATCAAACTGAGGGTATGCCATCTACTTCTTCAGCAAGCAGATTAAAGTCTACAGTGCCAGTCCTAATTCTCCTGTACAGGCTACTGTTAGGGGTAAAGGAGAGAATAGAAATACAGGAGCTGTTGCCTTTCTCAGTCATGGGGCAGTGGGCAGAGCCTGAGCTGCTGGTGTTGAGAATGCTAGTGAGTAAGTGAATAGAGATGTCTGGGCCAACCAGGCAAGTGTCTCTGCTGGCTAGGTGTCAATGGAAAAGGCTGGCTGGCTTCTTGTCATGGCCGTTTCTGAGTGACAGCTGGCAGGAGGCTCATAATGCAGTAACCATAGAGCTGGTTGCTGGGGAAGCTGCACACTTGAAAGCTGTTCTGTATTTAGCTATAATTTCCCATCACTGACCTGTTTTTTGTCAGCACCATAGATCTTTCTTTCTTTGAAGAAAGTACCTGTTGTGTCTCTTGTAGGAAATGTACTGCTCAGCCATGTGTTTCCTGTGTTCCAGCTCCTTTAATTGCAACCAGAAATTTTGCTTCTTTCTGACATCTTTTAAAATGGGGTGTTTTGGTTTTGTTGGGGTTTTTTTTTGATGTGGTCTTTTAAAATTTATCTATTGCTGACTTGTCATCGGCATTGTTCAGAACGTGGGAAGAAATAATAAAGAATGCAAAAATGTCTAAAATTTGTGGGGTATGTGTGTATAAAAATGACATTCTTACTTAGCCATGTTGTATAATGGTTTTGAGAATCAGTCCCAGCTCAGACACTACAGAGGAAGGTGGTGAACGAAGAAAGACTTGAGGTGTACTTGCTTCAAAGAATGTATTCAAGGAAGAGATTGTCTGAGGGACAGGATTTCAAGAGAAGCTCATCTTAATCTTCTCCTTAGGTAGACAGCCACTGATAAGATGTGCTGAAGAAATGGTTAGAGAAGTGGCGAACTAGAACTTCCTTCAGGAAGAGGAACCTGGCTGAGGGCTGGGTGAGACCACATCTGGAATATTGTGTCCAGTTCTGGGCCCCTCAGTTCCAGAAGGACAGGGAACTGCTGGAGAGAGTCCAACACAGGGCAACAAAGATGATTAAGGGAGTGGAGTGTCTCCCTTATGAGGAAAGGCTGAGGGAGCTGGGGCTCTTTAGCTTGGAAAAGAGGAGACTGAGGGGTGACCTCATTAATGTTTATAAATATATAAAGGGTGAGTGTCAGGAGGATGGAGCCAGGCTTTTCTTGGTGACAGCCAATGATAGGACAAGGGGCAATGGGTATAAACCGGGACACAGGAGGTACGATTTAAATGTGAGAAGAATTTCTTCACAGTGAGGGTGACAGCGCACTGGAACAGGCTGCCCAGGGGGGTTGTGAAGTCTCCTTCTCTGGAGACATTCAAAATCCGCCCGGACATGTTCCTGTGTAGCCTCATCTAGGTGTTCCTGCTCCGGCCTGGGGATTGGACTGGATGATCTTTCGAGGTCCCTTCCAGTCCTTTACATTCTGAGATTCTGCGAAGGAATGGGAAGGCTGAGAAGTTAGTAAAACCAGTACAAAAAGCTGGATGAAGGACTAGGCTGTGGTGAGCAACGTGGGTGAACGATGACCAGGTGACTGTCAGGTGGATGTCTCTGTTACTGCATGTCTTGCAGAGACGAGCGAGAGGAAGGCAGGGGCACATGGGAGGGGAAAAACAAGTGAAATGAGAGATTCTCTGTGTCAGTGAGACTGCTAAAGGAAGGCTGCAGATTGAATAGAGATGTGAGGACAAGGCGGTCATCAGCATGGGAAGATGAGCTTCTGGCATGAGTACAGAGAACCCCAGGGAAAGCTGACAGAGAAGCGAGGAGGCTGGGAGCGACAGCAGTATGGGGAGCAGAGATACTGGAGATGGTTATTTGAGGGAAGTGTTTAAAAGTGACAGAAGTGGTAGAGGAGAAACCTCTTTGTCTGTGTCATTGATCCAGGACAGATACTGAAAGGAAAGGAGGAGAGTCCTGGAGAAGACATCTGTAGAGACGGTGCTGGGCAATGCGGGGAGCAGCAGGAGCCGGAGACCAGTCTGCATGGCTGGTCTGGATCTGAGAGGCAGTGATAAAATCCCAGTTTTGCCTTCCCTGTCCTGTAGATAAGTTATCTGAATGAGGAAGAAAAAGTGATCCCCCAATCACATTCCTGGAACACGTGCAGTGTTTGAGCTGGGAAGCCTCCTGGTGATTGTATTGACTCTACATTTCCAAGACCAGAGAGCTGTTAGATCAGTCAAAATGATTCATCGTGTAACAATTTTAGTGATTTATTTCATGTAACAAGCCCATATGTTTTCCTATGCATGTTTTTAGAGCTGTCTGTTCACCACTGCTATCTACAAATTTTACTTTTTCTTCTCTAACGCTTAGCCAAAAGTGGTGTTACATGTATTAAATTATAAACTGAACAGCTCTAAAGCTGAGAATTTTTACGAAAATGAAGGTTTTGACTGTTTTCTAGAATGTAGGGAGCCGAAACTTGAAAGTTTAAAGAATTTAAAAGTTTTCTCAGGAATCCAACTTGCAGAATGATGCAACTGACATTGCAGGGTTTATTCTGTTGACTGCACTGTACAGTAGGCAGCTACTACCATTCATTTTCCTGTCTGTTTTTGTCTTCCTCCATTTTTTTCCTTGCAGAACAGCTTTTTCAATTCATTACTGCACCACAAATCCCCCTGTGCTCAATATGAGAATCACCAGCATATTTATCGTCTATACACATCACTGTAATCACCTTTTATTAATTACCTCTGGTTTTAGCTTGCCTTATAAATGACCACTCACTCATGTGCCCACACAGGGAATGTCAGTATACAGTACTAGTCCTGAACCTCTATTTAGAGAAGTTTAGTTTCTTAGTTTCTATATATACTTAATTTAACACAGCTAGTGAGTGTACTTGGGAACTGACAGCAATTAATCCTTTCAAATAATCATAGCTAATTTGGGGAGGTGAGATTTTAACTTTATTCGGACCAAGAATGGAAATGAGGATTTATTTGCCTGATGTAGACTTATTTCTATCTCTTAAAAAAACCACTTTACTATTTAGATCCCCTTTTGAAATTACATGTTCAGTTTGTGAATGAGAGCCCAAAGTCCCTGCTAATAAGTGTCCATAGAAAATGTTTTTCATTAAAATAATAAAATATGTCTACTCTCACTGGGGTATTTTTTCATGTCTTGTTTCCTTCCTCATTTTGTTTCATGATCCTCCGGATAAACAAAGCTTCATAAAACATAAAGCTAATAACAAAGTGCTGCCTCAATAGTGTAAATTTAGTATTGAAGCTTTTCTCACTCAGGATGTTGCTACAGTTGGGGAAAACGGCACTTCGTGTTTCACCCTTCTTGGCACATCAACTGGCTGCCGCATGTAGCGCTCCAGGTGCTCCCTCCCCTCCGCTGGAGGAGCATCAAGGTAAAAACGTGCAGAAAGCAGCAGCACAAGTACAAGATTTCATGTGCTTGGCATCCCTCGTTTCTGTTTTCTATATCTTTCCTACCCCCTCTCATTTTTTTTCATTGTCTGTATTGTTTCTGTACTCTGATCCTCCTTTTTTGTTGTTGTTATGTCTCCTAATCCCTCTGCCTGCCCTCTCCCCAAGTCCTGCCATCTGTTTCCCACCCTCCATCCCCTGGGAGCTCAGAGGGGTCTCCGCGCTCTGGCACAGGGAGGCTCCCAGGATGCACAGGTGGTGTTCGGGCTTTCCCTCCCTTTATTTTCCAGAAAAGCTGCTGGCCTTCTCCCATGGTTGGGAGCAGATGGTCTTTCTGCAAACCCCCCAGGTGGCTGCTTCCCTTGCAGGCACAAGCATGTGGCCTGAGAGCAGCTGCCCTGGAATTTTCAAAAACATGTAAAAGAAAAGAGGGGTGATTTTTCTTAATTGTCACCTTTCTGGTTAAGTGCTAGTTTGAATCCTGTCCCTTCATTTCAGCTTGTGGGGACCTGTCTGCCAGGAGATGCCCCAGACCTAAGCATTTGCACCCTAGTCGTAGGAGGACACTGTCTTGGTGAGGTCAGCTAATAAGCCTGAGTGGATCCAGCAGAGTTTCTTCCTAGCTGTCTAGGAAGGACTCTTGTATTCCAATGAGCCAGCAAGGGAAGCCTGCACATTCCTGCTTTTTAAAAACATCGCAGGGTCATTCAGTGTTCAGGAGGCATGATTGAATTGGGGATAAAGATCACTTGCTTTTGTTTAACATGCATTACAGAATAAAGGAACTGTCCTGAGTGTAGAACTGGGCTGCTGTGCTGTGTAATAATCTTAGATGTGCTTCTGATTCAGGTAGTAACCTTGGGCACTCCACTTAAGTGTGTGCTATCTCAGCTCTTCTGTGGGTGAGATGAAAGGGGAGAGGGGTAATTAATCTCTTCCTGGCTCATTCCGAGGTTTAACTGAAAACTGTCTCTAAAGCACTTTAGATTGGCAGAGAGGTTTTTACATACTCATACCCTATTTCTTCTAAGTGTCTTGTGTGAATAATGTTATTCTATGAGGTTTTAAAATGCTACTTGAGTGACCTTGCAGTGCTTTAATGCCAACAAACTGTCTCTACCACATAGGAGACAACTTCTGAATGAAAGCCCAAGGAACTGAGAGAAGTGTTAACTATCCAAAACGGGCACTCATGGTTTTCTGAAACACTTGTGTGGCTGGTAGAGTAGATCTGCTAAGTAGACCTTTCAACCTTTAAAGTGCTTCTGGTGGGTGGTACAATCTTATTTTCATGATATGTGCATAGCATGTCTGCAAGTGTAAAATAATTTATTAAAAAGGAAATCTTGGAAAAATCCTGACGGCTAAGTTTTTTGTGAAGGTTGCCAGTGGGAAGAATGGACTGCCAAATGTTATCTTTAAAACAGTAGCAAACTTATAATCTCATCGTTACCTCAAATATTTTAATTTTGCACTCTATTCTATGAACTCTGGCCTGGCCTTCCCTGCCGAAAGGGATTGCTGTGTCTTCCTCAGCTTCTTTTCCTAAGTGGGGGTAAGGTCTCGCACTGGTAATTCCAGGCAAGATCAGCCCTTGGTGGGAGAACAGGGTTGACCTTGCGAAGTTACTCTGCAGTAATAGCTGAAGGCGTTTCACCTCACAAGTTGATGCAGCATCACTGATACCCATCTGCTATCTATTGGAGAGAACAGCGAAGCATCCTGCCTTTGGTGCAGAGAGGTCGAGTGTGGTTTGAGTGGGTTAAGTAGCTCTCCTGTGTTTAGAATGGTATAGGTGCTCTCTCTGTTGGAAAATAACCATGAAGTTTTCTAATTTTAGTGATCTCAAGCCACTAGGTTCACCATCAGCTGTGATGCCATAGTGCACAGATTGGAATTTATGATCAACAGATGGAGATACCCAGAGCATACAGGAGTTAAAGCACTTGGCTGGTGTGATCGGAGCAAGTAGCCTGGTGGCTACACCTTCAGCCTCTCATGGAGAAGATGTTCTGCCCTGACTAATTCTGGGAGAATGAGTGACATACACTCGAGTCACTTGCTTTCCAGAACTTAGCAACTTGTCCTCATGTCCCACAGACATACTCTGCATTTAATGTCTGGCCTGTATCTTCTCTGAAGCTGATGCAGAATGAAACCCAATTCTAATGAGAACTCAAGTTTCATGAAAAAATGTCTTCTGGCTAAACCAAGTATCTCCTTGGGCTAGTATAAATAGTACCCTCAAAGGAATGGTTCACGAAGTACTAGATCTTTTCTTCTTCTTGTTGCTCAGGGTTGCTTGTGTTTTTTTTGAGATGCTGTCTACATTTAGCGTTGTGTTGTTCAGAATCATACAGAACAATCAGACTTTCACAGACTTAAATGCTGTTTGTATATTAAATAGTAATTTTTCAGAAAAGTGCAAGCCGTGTGTATGCTTAGATGGGGAAGAAGAGTAAGAAAGATTGTAAGACTTTCAAAAACAGTTTTTCATAATCTGCAGGAAAAGAACAATATTGTATTTACAGGGTGAAGTGTGAACTAGCACATTTTAGATATGTCTGTCTATGCAGAAGACAAGAATTCCTGCTTGCAAAATCTTATTGATTAATAATGTGAGACTTGAATATTGAATTCTAGTACAGTATACTGGTAATTTCTGTAGGGTATTCTTAAAACACTTCAAAGATCAACATTCCTCAAAGTTGTTGAAAAGTTGTTTAACAAGTAAGATACATTTAAAAACTGGTTTACAGAATTTGTGTGCCCTAAAATCAGGAGATCAGAAAACAAATTACTTCCTAGGCAGCCTGCACATGGCCACACTGGCTTGCAGGGTTCTCAGGGTGTAGGTAACCTCGTGGTAATTTAGGCCAATGTGTCTTTGTGCATCTGCGGGGCTGCAGCGGCTGAACTGATGAGTCAGTTTAACTCCAGGTTCCCAGCCTCGGGTCCTGCACATGCATCTTGCTTTCTGCCAGCGCCGCCTCACAAGGGCATGGTGTTGGTGGAGGAACACAGTTGCACTCAGAAATTATCTGTCTAGTTAGTGATAGGAGCAATTGAACACCTGAGTAAGGCAGGGTAGAAAATTAAAGCGTTTATCCCACAGTTACATGCTGTGTCAGGAAGCATGCAGGTGTATAGGGATTAGAGAAAACTATACGTGGCCTGTCTCTCCTCCTCTTTCCCCAGCGTGGAGAAGCTTTTCCTGAACCTAACTCCATAGTGACTTTTCATTTCCTCCTTGAAGCTCCTTGCCTTCCATCCCCCTTTGTCTGTCTTTGATAGATGTAATTGTCTTTACCACCCAGCAATACCCACATTAATTTTGTTGGAACAAGATGTGGAGTTGGCTGAAGGCCACACCGGTTCCCCTGTTCAGATTTCTCTCTCCTGACCTTGGGAGGCGGCGGGCAGGGCTGTTGGTCACAGCAGGATCCCCTGCAGTAACAACCTGCCTGTGCCTCCTCCCCGAGCATATGGTTACCTGCACCTTTGTTTTATGCCACTCTTAGCTCATGGGGTTTTCACTTCAAAGTGTGAACAGGCTTTGATGCAGAACAGGGGCAGAAATTAGTTGCTAAAACATCTCTTTGAGAGAATTTATGTGTGCAGAATGACATTCAGCTTTGGGAAGTCTGAGTGGCAACTATTTTACAGACAGAGAATTTAGGACAAGTTCTCTCTTTGAGAGTAACCTTCCTTTGCTTTGGTTTCTGTTTGTCTGGTTTTGGTTGCTGGTTTTTGGGTTGGTTTGATTTGGTTTTTTGTTGTTGGTTTGGGTGGTGGTTTAATGTGTCTTTCCTGCCTTCATTAATCGCAACACAAACAACAAGCATTGGGCATATGTGCTGCACCATTTAAAGGATTTTGTTGCTGCTGTTGTTCTTCTGCATTGACCAGAAAAGCCTCAGAAAATATCAGTGGGGATAGCACATTGAGTTAGGCTTGATGGGTTTGGGTGTTTAATCCATAAGAACTGTATTATTATGTGGAAAGTATGGTAACATAATAATGGGTGCATATATATTTTCCAGGCACTTGTTCAATGGTCTTATTTATCTTTTCAGGAGGATATTTTAGAGAGGGTGACTTGCAAGTACTTAATTTATGCTGTACCTATGTACTGATTCCCTTCTTTCCTCTCTAGGTAAAAGTATGGATGAAATAAAGAAGCTGCTGTTGTTGGTTCTGGGCTGTGCTGTGCAGGTGAACATTCTTTAAAAGCTTGAAAATTTTTTTTTTTTTAATCTGTGTTTTGGGTTTTTTGGGGTGTTTTTGTTGTTAGTTGCTTGGTTTTTCTTGACTGAGAAAATCCACCCAAAGATCAGTGCTAAAGGAACAAATCTCCAGCTCAAGAAAGCTTGTGAACTAGAATTGTGAGAAGAGACACAATAGGTGAATTAAAGAAATGCAGAGGGAAAGACAGCTCAAGAAAAGGAAGCACACTTTGTGGTAGCAGTAGCCTCAATTTGTTGCCAGTGTTTAATGAGCCATAGGACATGTACTCTACCAAAGTAGTAGTCCACTTTGATAACAAAGTGGGAAGAGAGAAGCTTTGAACAGTGTTCTTGATATCAAGATTAGGTTGGTTTATTTTCTTACTGTTCTAAAATATGCAGGAGTTTTAACAGTAAATATTAATGCCAAATAGATAAGTTAACAGGCTAAACATCATTTGATGAATCCCGATTTTATTTGCATAATCATTTGGTTGAATATTACGTGTAGAAAATCCAAAATGAACAGATAATTTGTGTATTCATGTGGGGATTTTTATGTGGCATTTGTTAAAATAAATAGACAGGCAACATATATGATAAACTCCCCAGAAATGCACAACAGTTACTGGATAAAGAAATCAGTGTTCTGCCCACCAGTCCTCTGTGGTGGTAAACAATAGGCGGGTTGCAGGCCAGCCTTTGCTTATAATTGACCTTGTTTGTAGGTCTGTCTGGTGTTTTTGTCGTGCCTTAGGACACTTACCCTGCTCAGCTATGTCAAGTCGATTATGTCAGGGTAAAGCTGTCTTCATATGGCTGCTCTGAACTGTCTCAGCATTGCATTGCAGCACAAAGAATAAGGGTCTGACTTGGCAAGCTGCTCTGCATCCTCGGTCCCTATTTATGGGTTTGAGGTTCTTCCCAGTGAAATAAATAGTTGAGATTTGGAACCAGGCCCCAAAAGAACATTGTAAATGAGTTTTTAAAAAACTTTTAAGTAATGCTTAACTTCTCTACAATGTACAGTTGTTACAAGAAGGCAATAAAGTTAGTGTACAAACACGGGTATACAGATAGTGGATGTCTGCCTCTTTTAAAGCCTTAAGTAAAAGATTTACTAAAATCAGTTTGTCCGAAATGTCACTCATTTTTATCTAGAATGTTTTATAACCCCATTTTTTATCTAAAGCACATGTTGATTTAGTCCAACAAGCAACATTATGCAGCGGTGTGAATAACAGCTAAAGTGATGCATCTCTGTTCATTGCCAAAACCAAGCAAAATGCAAACAGCAAAGCAGACAGGTTAAATTATGCGATCTAAATATATGTTTACATCTGTGCAGCTCCATTAATGAAGCTGTGATGATTTCCTCTGGCTGTTGCTCTACCTCTTGATCCCACTGCGTGTTGAACTTGTTTTTAAAGAGCAAAAGCAGCCATTTAGCTTAGCCTTAATTCTCCTGACTGTAAAAAGTTTAAATAATTTAATGCATAATTTAATTCATGCTCTCTATGGAGCAATGAAGTGTTATACCTTCTAGTGTGACAAAGTGTAGATCTTCAACATTTTGTCATTAGCAATGTGGGGATTTTTAATTGTTTAAATAAAAAATGGTGCAGTAAGTTTTAGGATATGTAGCCGTGTTTCAGGGTATGTTTTCTTTTAACAGTGTGAAAGAAAAGAAGAGTTTATTGAAAGAATAAAACAACTGGATATTGAAACCCAAGCTGCCATTGTGTCACACATTCAGGAGGTGGGACTCTCAGTATTGTCTGTTTTTACTTCTTATCTCTTCCTTCCTTGAATTGACAGCATTTTTTTGCTATAAAATGTTAATGCTTGAAATTTCCTAATGGACCACAAAAAAAAGCTCGAATATTTTATTGCAATGAAATTATGACATGCAAAAGGTTGGTGCTCGGAACATTACTTGGCTCGGTGATGGTTTGAAGAGATGCAGTAGTGAATGCCTTGCTTGCCAGTTATAGGCTATGTAGAAGGAATTGTAGTAAGGATACACGTGTAATGTTTCCAAAAAGCGTATATGGCTTAGGAGCGGCAGTGCCCTTGCAGCAGTGCTGTAAGCACTTGGTCCTGGGGTCCTGCTGTAGGTGAGGCACAAGGTCCCCGCGGGCTTACTTGGACAGTGGCCTTTGAGCTCAGACAATCTTGAAGAGTGTGCTCTGCAGATGAAATGGGGCATACAACATTTTTAAAGATGAGTTTGACCCAAAGACGAGAAATCTTGGACTTGTAAGATTTCTGTAAAAGGAAGAAGTACATGTAGTAGGTATTAGGAGCCAGATTGTTTTGGGGACCCAAAGGAGAGCCACGAGGAAACGGCCACTGCTGGGGGACCCTCACCAGGAACAGGCACTAGCTTTGGCTGGGTGTCACTGCGTACAGGTGTAGCAAGACTCAGACACTCAGATTTGGGGAACAAATAGTGGAAGTCTAAGACAGGAACTTTTTTCTTAACATTTAAAAAAAAAGTTCTACTTAAAAAAAAAAAGTCGTGATCAACTAAGCATATGGTTTTGAGAAAGGCAGGAACGGTCTTTAACTGAGCTTGAGAGACTTGCCTGACATTTCTGTTAAATGATTCATAGGAGTTCAGTTTGGGTAAGGTAGGAGTTGAAAGGCACACTGCAAGCAGTGACTGGAGACCCTTCTGCTAAAGGCAGCTCCTCCCAGCTGTATCAGCTGCAAATTGCAAGTTCATTGGAAGCAGGGCTTCCTCTCGGTGAGACGCCAGCCTAACTGCTCAGTGTGGAGTCAGTCTCTTCAAATCCATGGGGTGACCTCAGTCATTGCGGTGAGATACTTGCATACTTCTAATAGGCAAGCACAAGTGCTATGGATCATAATACGTATCTAATAATTTTTAAAAATCAGCCTTAATAATTATAAAAAAATATACATGCCAGAAGTTGCTGGGTAATGTTAAAGTTAGAGGTAGTTGTGTTTGTTATTTACAACCTGTTTTCAGTGAGATGTGATAGTTTTTTAGCTCATCAGTAGAACATCCTGAGGGATGGAGCAAACAAATTTACACATCAACCAGTGGAAAGAATTTATTGTTTTTTTTGTTGCTGTTCCCAGGTGACTCACAACCAGGAGAATGTCTTTGACTTGCAGTGGCTGGAGCTCCCAGATATGGCCCCAGAAGAACTAGAATCTCTTTCCAGGAATATGGTTTTCCACCTCAAGAGGCTCATTGATGAGAGAGATGAATGCACAGAAGTATGATGACTTATCTCTGCCATATAGAGCTCACGTGGAGCAGCAGATGCAGGCTCCATTTCTTCTCTTGTGTCTTGTTTGCGCACTGGGTTTCTGTTTCTGCTGTACCTTTTCTGCTGTACCTTTTCTGCTGTACCTTTTCTGCTGTACCTTTTCTGCTGTACCTTTTCTGCTGTACCTTTTCTGCTGTACCTTTTCTGCTGTACCTTTTCTGCTGTACCTTTTCTGCTGTACCTTTTCTGCTGTACCTTTTCTGCTGTACCTTTTCTGCTGTACCTTTTCTGCTGTACCTTTTCTGCTGTACCTTTTCTGCTGTACCTTTTCTGCTGTACCTTTTCTGCTGTACCTTTTCTGCTGTACCTTTTCTGCTGTACCTTTTCTGCTGTACCTTTTCTGCTGTACCTTTTCTGCTGTACCTTTTCTGCTGTACCTTTTCTGCTGTACCTTTTCTGCTGTACCTTTTCTGCTGTACCTTTTCTGCTGTACCTTTTCTGCTGTACCTTTTCTGCTGTACCTTTTCTGCTGTACCTTTTCTGCTGTACCTTTTCTGCTGTACCTTTTCTGCTGTACCTTTTCTGCTGTACCTTTTCTGCTGTACCTTTTCTGCTGTACCTTTTCTGCTGTACCTTTTCTGCTGTACCTTTTCTGCTGTACCTTTTCTGCTGTACCTTTTCTGCTGTACCTTTTCTGCTGTACCTTTTCTGCTGTACCTTTTCTGCTGTACCTTTTCTGCTGTACCTTTTCTGCTGTACCTTTTCTGCTGTACCTTTTCTGCTGTACCTTTTCTGCTGTACCTTTTCTGCTGTACCTTTTCTGCTGTACCTTTTCTGCTGTACCTTTTCTGCTGTACCTTTTCTGCTGTACCTTTTCTGCTGTACCTTTTCTGCTGTACCTTTTCTGCTGTACCTTTTCTGCTGTACCTTTTCTGCTGTACCTTTTCTGCTGTACCTTTTCTGCTGTACCTTTTCTGCTGTACCTTTTCTGCTGTACCTTTTCTGCTGTACCTTTTCTGCTGTACCTTTTCTGCTGTACCTCTGAAAATCTGTAGAGAGATTTTGACTATTCCATTGGTTCTTGTGTAAACACTGAGGTTTGATGAAATGATTGGTAAAGAGGAGTGGAGTGGTCTCTCCATGAAGTGGAGAGACCAAAATATTTGATGTTGTGACTTTGTCTTGAGATTTTTGTCTCCGCATGTCTGCTCAGTCATTCATCTGAGTGATTGCTTGCCTGTCTCTCCACTGGTAAATACCATCATGGGTTCCAGTGTCTTCTCTATTTTTTTCCCTGTCTGTTGCTAACTCAGTAATTCCTTTCCCTTCAGATCTCTGGAGGAGTCTTCTCCCCTTCTTTAACCTGTTAATTATAAATAATTTTTAGATACTCAAAAACCAACATATAATTATACTGTTTATTCTTGACACTCTGTACTTCTCTGTATTTCCAGGTCATTGTAGATCTCACTCAAGAGAGAGATTATCTCCAGTCTCAGCAACCACCAAGTCCTCTGAAAGCTCCAAGTCCAGATTCTTCACCAAACCCAGCCAACCCACTTTCTAATGAAGACAAGCAGCACCTTGCAGTGGAGCTGGCAGACACGAAGGCTAAATTGAGAAGAATCCGGCAGGAGCTGTGAGTCACCAGTGATTTGTGTGTCTAGAAAGACTTGTATATTAATCTTGTGCATCCTGAAACTGCGGTTGCCTGTTGGCTTCAGTACACTGGCCTCCGTGGGAGCTCTCAGAATCACAGCTTTCAGATTTTTTTATTCATAGCAGTAGGAAGCTATTATAGTATGGATATTCTATCTTCTTTCTCAATTGGTCTTTAAACACAGAGTAGATGGGTACTTCCATTTTTCTTTTTGTATCTCGTCTCTCACTCTCTTCAAAATCCCAACTGCTAGCTGCACTTTAAAATTATTATTGGGAAATACAGATGCCAGTGAAGCTGGCTATGACAGCAGTAGCACCAATGAGATTTAAACAGAGGTACTTAGTAAAAAAAGTAGAGTTACAAACTCGGATCCATGATATGTGTATGGTATCATGAGAAAAAAGCTTTTGTTTTTATGACACTCTCATGACAAAGAGGCTCTCTGTTCAGAATATGCTAGGAGATTTGTCTTCCTTTCCAGATACCCAGCAGTGACCCATACAGTCGATGTTGCTTAATGAGAAGGAAAATGTAATTTCTTATTAAGATTTTTCTAATAATTTTCAGGGAAGAGAAGTCTGAACAGCTTGTAGATTCTAAACATGAAGTTGAGCAGCTCACCCTGGAACTGCAAAAAATAAAACAAGAGGTAAGATGGGCTTGTTTTACTGTGACAGTCTTCCATATTTCAAAAACCTCTTTCAGTGTGAGGCTAAAAGTACTACTGTGCTTCTTTTTAATGAAGAAATCAAGTTACTCCAGCAAGCTGTTTGATGGTTATGGCTATGGCATAGCAATGCTACACTTCCCACTTAACTGGTGAGAGCAGTCTCATCTGTTTGCAAATAGCCTGAAGCTTATGCAGCACCAGGCACTAGAAATGTCGGGGTCCCAACAGGCTGGATAACCTCTCTGTCTTGTAGAGAATTTACTGGCTAGTTAGAGTCATAGGTCATAGAATATCCTGAGTTGGAAAGGACCCACAAGGATCATAGAGTCCAACTCCTGTCCCTGCACATGACAACCCCACAGTTCACACCATGTGTCCGAGGGCATTGTCCAGTCTCTTCTTGAACACTGTCAGGCTCTACTGTCAGTTAGGAACATTCTCTTGCTCCTGAACCAGGGAAATGCTGTTTGCTTGCCTATGCTTAAAACAAGTGAGTAAATAAAGTATAAAGTATAAAGAACTTTTTCTCTCCTCACTTCTCACAGAACATCCACCTGGCCTCAGATGCTCGCTCTGCACGAGCATACAGAGATGAGCTCGACTCTCTGAGAGAGAGGGCAAACCGTGTGGAGAGACTTGAGATGGAACTTGTTCGGTGCAAAGAGAAACTTCATGATGTGGATTTTTACAAAGCTCGCATGGAGGCAAGTTAAGATTGAAAGATTTGCTGAGTAATCCTTAAGGTTTGGTTTTTGTTGTGTTACCAGTTCATGTGTCATTTGTCAGTGACCTAACTGTAACAAAACATGAGAGCAAGTGGAAATTACTTAACCTATGTCATAGTTATTAACTTTAAAACTTCTTCCAGTGGCAAGAAGGACTTGGTGCACACCAAATAAATACCCGTTAGTGTTAATAATCTCTGCATAGTTCACCTTTTTGTGGCTAAACAGGACAGGCCTTTTCTGGACACTTACAGAGAATCCAGACCCTTAGTCCAGCCTTGAAAATTTACTCTTAGGTAAAATGCTTGTGTTTCAGAGTTGCTTTGACATAACATTTTAAATGTCATGTATAAGTTAGCTAAATGAATGTCTGGGTGTTTTTCCTCAGGGTTTGTAGCAGATGTAATTTGTTAACATGGCTGGGCATTTCTAAGCATGACCTCAGATGATGAATTCTAGCCAGCCCTTTTGCAACTTGTTGCTTGTAGCAGAAAGGAGAGTGAATCTGGATCTTCCCTAGTGCCCTGAGTAGGTTAGGTCAATGAGAAATGTATAGCTTTGTTCCAGTAGTGATGCCAGTTACTCAGTGTAGTCATCTGCAGCTATGCCCATCCTGGAACTATTAATTAACTTAGGCTGAAAGGGATCTTGAGATCATCTAGACAAACACAGTGCTCACAGCACAGCTTACGTTAAGTCAGACCACTCTTATTTTCTGTCCTTTCAGTCCCTTTCTGTTCTTAATAAGCCCCACACATAACACTTCAGCTGACATCAAATAAATATCCATACTTGCTGAACACATGGAGGTTCAGTAACTGACTTCACTATAATTAGATAAAATCCCAGGTCTGAGGAAAAGGATGATATTGAAACTCACATTTGCCAGGCCTCTGGCTGAGAACACAGACCTTACTTCTGCTCTACAAACCTTACTTTATAGCTGATTTTTTTTTCCCCTCTCTAACCTAAGGAGCCAGCTTCTTATGAATAGGTTCGCTAAAATGGATGGTTATTAAATGTAGTAATAGACTACAAAGGCCTCTCTTCCCTCTCAGTAATTCCCAGTTTACCTCAGAAAGAATAAAGCTCTGGCTCTCTGTTTTCTTGCCTCAAGCTGGCAAGTCAGTTGTGCTTTAACTTGGCACATGAGCTATCAGCGTGGCATCCTGGTATTCCCCTTTGGCTGGATGCTGGAGCTGCCTGGCTTCTACCTGCTGCTCAGATAATTTAGCCAGGCCTAGGAGAGGAGTTTTTTAGTTTTCATCTGAGATCAAGGAAGTAACTATCTCTGTTCTTGAGTTCTCAGACTCCTTGCTTGTCCTAGAGCCAGCAGTTTCCTTCTTTGCTGTCTGCATGCTAATGTTGCTGAACATATCATTCAGTAAAGAGACCTCCGCTTCAGTTTCAAATTTGTTCTCATGTTCCTCACTCCCTCTTTCACCCTGCCAGTTTTTGGGGAGAGTATTGAATGTCAGAGATGAATGTTGGCTTTCCAAGGATACCTCCCTGAAATACAGCAGTGGGACAAGGATATTTCTGATCGATTTGTCACTTTTCTAATTCCAGGCCACAGTGTGGACTCTAGCAAAAGTTGTTGCTGCTTTAGGGGCTGAGCTGTTCTAGTATGCAGCAGGATTGCACAGCTGTCTGCAGGCTGGTCTGTGGTCTAGAATAGCCAGAGAGTTTCACATTCTCACCACTCCCTCTTCCATCATGGATCGAGTCTTGGCACAGGCATGGATCGCCAGTGTTGAGCAGTGGTAGCATCAGGCAGACTCCACTGGTTTCCTGCTGATACATTCAGAGGATGACACAGGGCACTATTCTGTCTTTTTTTATAGTCGTGGAGTAGCCAGAATCCAACTTTCCAGTTTTCATTCTTATCTGTCTCAGGTCCTGTGCCCCCTCAAAAGAAGTATTAATGGCTAGGGTCAGTTCAGTGTCTGCTCAGATTCCTCCCACTCCCTCAAAAACTGTGTCTTACAATTCCAAGTTGTAAGATTCGTTCAGGGATGTAACATGGTAGAGATTATGACCACTGGACAGTACATTGCTGATTCATGTCGTGTCATTTACTGTGACTGGCTTCTTAAGCTCTAAGTCTTAAGACTTGAAAAAATCTTACAGAGGCACAGCAATGAAAATGTAGGTGTGCAAAGTACAGTGTAAGCCACTTTACTGTGGTAATGTGATACCTTAAGGCTCATAAGGTTTTGACAGGGTTGCTAATAAGCAGTGCCAAATCCGTAAGTGAGAAGAAAAGGTGGGTTTACCTTTGTGCATCAATGCAGAAAGCTATTAAGTGGGCATTAAAAAAATTTTCCTTTTTGTAGTTAATATACACATTTTGTACTCTGAGCAAAAAATATATAATGTGCTCTGTGTGTGATACCATGACAACCTTTAGGAATTGCGAGCAAGCTTACATGTAGTTTCTGAAAGCACATTATACAGATCAACCGTGGCAACAGGAAGAGGTTTAAGGAGCTATTCTGGAAAGAGTGCAAAAGGAGCAAGTCTTTAAGTGAATGTGACACGTTTAGGCATGCGTGTTGTTTTCCTTCTCTGTATGTCTTGACAAAGTTGTTCAGAAATGACATTTTAATTTGACCATCGTTCAAGGACTGTGGAGATGAATATGCTCAGAAGACCTTCCTGCTGGGATGGCTTAATGAGGTTGTAATTGTGAATGTGGAGGAGCAGGCCTAGTGCTGGGCTTCCTCTGAGGAGGTGCTTGACTCCAGTGGAAGGCTTCCCTCCAGCATTCCTCTCCATTGAACCTTGTGCTGCTCCAGGAGAGCGGGTTGTTTTCCGAGGCCAGGGAGTCTGCCTCGCCTATTCTTCCCCCTTCTCACTGCAATCACGTTTCCATGCAGGATGATGGGAGGAATTTCTGTGAATGTTAAAAAAAGCAAAAACATCTCTTGTATGTTTTCATATAGCTGTCCAAGGCAATGTTTGATTGTCACGAGATGATAACTGTGTCATGGCTTGGTAGGGGCAGCTTCTGAACTGCCAGAAGGGAGGGGGTTGAGCTCTGTTTAATAACTAGGTCTGGATGCGTGTGCAAATTCTCTAGTTTCAGATTTAAACAATCTGATTGCTACTTTAGTTTCTGAAAAAGTTTTCCAGTAGCAACACACCCTGATTGTGCAACCACTTACCCCCAGAGTTAATTGTAACCATGTGAGTACACAATGAACATTCTTAAAGACGTATCAAGGCACAGCAATACAGGATCAAACCACAATATGTAATTTATTTTAGAAATTACAAAAGCAGAATTATATATGTTGGATATAAAACCATCACAATTTAAATGATACAAAACTAAGGGGTTTTTAATCCATTGCCTATTAAATTAGTGTATTTAAAAAAAAGTCCACAGCTAACTATTTTTGTTGTCAATTTAAAAATAAACTTATAGTTAGAAAATAATGCAGGTGGGTTTGTTAATTAAAGAAAAAATAAACCTTAATTCCAGTGGAAGCAACACCATCCCATGACCACTACCTGCTGATTGCTGAACAAGTGCAGTTTGTAGACAGACACATTTTTAGGTGAACTATGTTATGCTAGTGACTTCTGGGAGATGTTAGTGCTGACATGTTTTAGTTAGAACAGTTTTACCTTCTAGGCCTTGAGATGAAACTCTACAATGTTCCCATGGAGTAATTATTTAAATTATATGAACTTTAAGACAACCTCAGGTCAACCTCAGTGAGCGATGTTGACCTCGCCATAGCAGGCATTTCCACCCGGTTATTAATTTAAGATTTCATTAGAACTGCTTTGAACTGACATGTCTGCCCCACCTGGGTGCTCAACGGAAAGTGCTTCGGTCTTCCGTATATTGCAGCTCCCAGTGATGTGTGGTTTGCACCAGAGCCTGGATATATGTATGTACTTGGCACGTAGCTTGGCTCTTCATAAGACACTAAAATAATCAGTTCCTGCTTGGTAAGCAGTTCTGGGCATAGTTCTGAGGCCATGTTTTTGAGGTCAGACACCACCTTACTTCTTAGGGCAGTGGGCCAGATGGAGTGTGGTGATCTAGCAAAGTAAACTCGTGTCATGTTGCTGTTTCGTTACAGGTGTTGTGGCAGTTTACATGACACCCAGCACATTCTGTGTCATGTGCTTCTCCTGATCTGTCATCTGTTTAGTGTCAGCCTTTTTAGTTTGCTCATCCTGAAGTGACCCTGTTGGATCAGACTTGGTCCAAAATGCTGGCTTTGTAATACTAGTGTTTCAGTATTGTTATTATTTTAGTTACTTGCATATTCAGACATTTTAATTGCAGTAGTTGAACCACTTCACAAGCACTAACATACTTGTCCTTATAATACTAATCTAGCAGGGAATTTTTTGCTCTCGTACTTTGTGAGTTGGTAGCTGACCCACTGAGACATCATGGGCAATATGGTACTGCATAAGTTAGACTTTCCATATTATGCCATCCACAGTCAAGATGCTGCAGACAACTGAGATTACTGGCTATATAAGGCTATTAAATCATGGCCCCCTGCAGTATCAAAAGGCAAGGGGAGTGGCTGTCATCAGACACTCTTAACTTGTGCTCTGCAGCTATCTTCTTTTTTGTTTGCTTTTTGTGTTTTAAATAACTGGGCCACATAAGGCTTCTTAAGGCTGATTCTACCCCCAAAAAATGAGAAGGCAGTTGCTGATTAATTAGTGAAAGTGTCTCGCATGCCTGGTGATCTTTCAGGAATCTACTTGGCTTGGATGTTTGTGGTCTGAGAGAGCAGACTTGAACACTGATGTCAGCAGAGACTTCACAATTTGCAGACAGTTGTCCAGAAATAATTTTGTTTAGCAATAAGTATTTCATCCTGCCTGTGTGTGCATTTCTGGTTTTGCATATTTCATTGGAGTGGGGGAGAGAATGGGGAGAGGAGGGAGGAAAACTAAGAAAGACAAAAGAAAATGTCTTTAGAGAGTCACATAGTCTGCTTCTTGCCCCACTGTAACTCTTCTGGGCAAAAATCCTTCCTGTATCCATTTAATTTTTAAAATGCTGATATGTTCCTGCCGTAGAAAATTCTGTTTCTGACTCAAGACTTATCTGAGAATCAACAAGAGTAAAAGCTAGCAGCGAGGTATTATAGCTTGAAATAAGACATAATTTAATAACTGTGTTTAAAACATGAGCAAGAATACATGGCCAGATTTTATGCTTTGGACATTTCATGTTTCTGGAGATAAAATATTTGAATGCGCATTTGTTGCTTTGCAAGGAACATTCAGAGTCCAGTATAATTAACTTATTTCTGGGGACTAGAGTTGGCTAAGGAAATGGTGCTATAATAGTGAAATTGGAATCAAACAGTTGTTCTTCTGTGTCTTTAGTCTCTTTGCACCTCTTGATCTATCCACATATAAAGCAAAAGGAACTCCATGAAACTTTTAAAATTCAGGAAAAAGCAATAAGAAATATTAGATTTACATGCATTAATGACTCAAAGATATAGTATCATCTCCTATTAAAATATCAGGTAAAAAGTTTTTTATGAAACAGAGAAACATGTCAAATATCTTTTTTTTTGTTTTGCAGTGTTAGTTTATGAAAGTCACCTGGCCTTCAAAAAGTCAGTTTATGTAAAGAGGTTAACATTGTTACTTTTTATCCCTAGGAGTTGAGAGAGGACAACATCATTTTAATTGAAACAAAGGCCATGCTAGAAGAACAGCTGACAATGGCAAGAGCTCGTGGTGATAAACTGCATGAATTAGAGAAGGAAAATTTGCAGTTGAAATCCAAACTTCATGACGTAGAGCTGGTATGCCCGTTCTTTTTCATTATGATAAGCTTTTGAACTTCTGTTTTTATGCCAAGTCACAGATTCATGTCACAGAAACGAGTGGAGACAGGCAAATAAATCAACAGTGCTTTTCAAGAGGTCTTTGTGCACATGAACTTTTGAAGTATGATAATGTTAATAGTGTAAATATTGCCAATGCTATTTTGTGTGAGACTGAATTTAAACTTACGCAAGAAGTTATATCACAAGTTTAAAATACAGATTTCTTTCATACATATTGATAACGGAGATGTTAAAATCTGGAAGTTAAGTAGAAGTCTCGCAGATATAGAAAATGAAAACTTCTGTAGTAAATGATCTTTCTTGTTGGAAACAAATCCCCAAGCCTTTACAGTGACTTTAAGAATCCATTACTGCCTTAAAAGACACAAAATTCTAAAATTTATTATTGTGTGCTTATTGCTTCCTAGAAAAGGAAACATAAATTGCAGATTGTCTACTAACAAAAAGCAACATTGGGTTTTATAATCCCACTAGAAATAATAAATACTCTTTCATCTCCTGTATTTTACTTAATGGTCCTCCTCTTTATCCCACTGTGTTTTGAATTCTTGTGGGTTTAAGTGTATAGGGGTTTAACTCTGTAGGGCTTCCAACTGGGTGTGTTGGAAACAGATACTGAGGCTGCTGTGTGGAATTATGTTTAATGACCAATTCAGGGGACTATAATGGTCATGTCATGCTCTAGCTTTTCTGAAGTGGCTGGTAATTTTGGATGATGCTTTTCTGGGTGAGTTGATAAATTTTTGGGTAATGCTTTCAAAAAATTTGGAACCTTCTGGGGCACCAGTTTGGCTCTTGCAAATGCAAATGGCCAAAACAATCACAAAAAGCAATGGTAGACTCATTCTCCAGATATATTTTCTGGATATTTTAAAACCCAAATTATGAGGCAGATATTACTTGCTGATCTGTATGAATGCAACCAAATTTGATGCGATGGGTTGAGAAAGCTCAGTAGAATTTGCAGTTGTATCTGCCGAGTCTCCAGTGTGCCAGTACGTGATACTACCTGTTTTTTAAGAGCTTAGCTCTGGAGGCAGCTTGAATCCAGCCTGCCTTACTAGCCCAGGCTTGTACTGGCCCTGTCATCACCCAGGGTGTTCTCACTCCAGTCACCCTCCCTCCAAGTGTATCATGGACCTGAGCTGACTCTAAACAAGGCCAGTTGAGTGTTTTCTGCAGTGCTTTCTGTGGCAGGTATGGTAGTCCACAGCAAACATGTAATGCTGTACATGTATTTCAATATAAAAGCACACAGTGTTTGAGATCCTTCTACCCTTGATGTGTTGTGGTTTTAGCAGTTCAGCTGATAGGGCAATCTTCCAGGTAAGCTGAATATGAGTATTCATTCATGCATGTCTTACACAGGACCGGGACACGGACAAGAAGAGGATTGAAGAGCTGCTGGAGGAGAACATGGTCTTGGAGATTGCACAGAAACAGAGCATGAACGAATCTGCACACCTGGGCTGGGAACTAGAACAGCTGGCTAAAAGCACAGATCTTGCAGACAGTGAGTACCAGCTGGGGTAGCTGTTGTGTTTGTGGTCTCTTTCAGAGTAGACAGGTTGGTTGACTGATATGAGAACAGAGATTGAGTGCAAGCTTTGAGAACTTCCCTCAGTTAGCCACTTGGCTTTGAACTTAGATTTTTGAAACTTCCAAAATGTATTTCTTCTAGTTTATTTCACTTTCTTACAAAAGCATTAAAATGTTTTCCTTTTATTTTGTTTGTCACTGGGAGAGTGACTTTTAATTAAAATGATAAAAATTCAAAAAAGGAAAGCTTTGTAAATGACACAGCAGAAATGTCACACCAAACACTGGATGGCTGGGAGAGGAGTCTGTGATCTTTAGTACAATCAGTACAGACAATTAGCTGGTCTTTAAGTCCCAGGAAGTAGTGAATGTTGAAGTCATTTATTTTTACTAGATACCAAAAAGTATGTACAGTTAAAACAACTGGCTGATTTTTTTTTTCAAATGGTTGATTTGATTTCCGTAACTATCACAAACATAACTAATACTTCTTTCGCTAGTCGGATTTTAGCATGAGTTTCTGTGACTAACGTTCATTCTGTCTGTAATAACAATGCTAAATGGAACTTGGGAAATATAAGCTATTTCATGCAGTTCACTGTGCAGTTTTTATTAATTACTCACTTGATTCTGCTAAGACTTGCATGTTTGGCTTTGTATACCAGGAACAGTTTAACTTGAAGACAAAGGAATGAGTTAGAGTAAGCAGATGTTCAGTTTTCAGAAAAGAAGAATGTCTAGAAGAATGGTTTTGTTTTGTAAAATAGCTGAATGTGTGTCTGACACCAGTTCTCAAATCTACTTGCTGTCTAGGACCTGAGTTGTCTTTATTAAAGACTAATGGCTAATTAATTGTTACGTTTAATTAGCAAACTTGCAAAGCAGGTTTACATTAGCTTGAGAAGTGAATGGTACTCTATTCCTCCTTATGTGTAATCAAGGATATTGCTTGTTCTAATAGTCTGGGGGGGGGGGGGGGGGGGAACAAAACAAAACACCACCGCAATTCTCTCAAAACTTACAAATTTGGATGAAGAGTATTTTAGGAAAATGTAAATGTTTCTAATTTTCCAGCTTGTTTCAAATACCAAGTTTTGCCCCCTTCCTGATTTGGTTTCACTAACCATGAATAGAAGGAAGGATGTCAAATGTAACTTTAAAAATTTGCTCAACAGAGTGGTTTAAAAAAATGAAAAATTATGAGATTCCTTCACTGCACTGATGCTTAGTGTTTGAGCACTGGAGCTACAGAACCTCTGATTAACTAAAGAAAAAGAGAATAAGAGGAACTGAGAACATCAATAATCCTTTATATTCAGTCGGGAAAAAACAAAACAGAAAAAACAAAACACAAAACCAAAAAACACCACACTAATAACATTAAACTTCAAAACTTTAAATTATTTCACACAAGTCTTGTCCTGCTTTTACAATAATTCTCTTTAAGAAATTCCATTTCAATGCATGTTGCTGTTCTGAATGCAACTTGTTTGTATTATACAAATAGAGTCAGTCAGCAAAGTTCTTTTGGAAAACCCTCCTGTTCCTGGATTTCAAGTTGAGTCTGCAAGGGTGGTAGGTAAGGTAGCAGAATATTTAACCTGCTAGTTTGGAATATTTTATTCAAAATCATTTAAAAAATAAGCATGGGAAAAAGTAGTTCAGATGGTCTTTGCTTCAGGACAGAACTCAACTGGAGCATTTAGTTCATGTTTATCCAAGTCTTCATTGACCAAAACTCTCCAGGTGATGCTCCATGAAAGACAAATAGGATTTTATCATTCTCAGAAACTTGCCGGTTCTAAAGCACTCAGTGTGCTGTATGGAATAGTGCTGTTTATTTAGCAGGAATGAATAATTTTCTGAGAGTTAAAGAAAATGTTAAAGTCAGTTTCATTTGAAATGTGGTTTTGAGGTGAAGGGTAGCAATTTTTCTGTGCGAAACAGAGGGTTGATCTTAGAATTATTCAGGTGCTGGGCAGAGAAATGAATAGAACAATGAGACTTTCGTGCTGAGAGGTAGTGAGACTTTTGACATGCAAACACTTAGATTAAAATAACATCTCTGTTGTAATGCATAAATTTTGTTAGTTCTGAGATTTCAACTTCAGACACTTCTCTGTGATCAACATCCTGATGGAAGTTCTGTGCCTGAGTACCTGGTAGTAAAATATCATCCCTGAATCAGCATATTCTTAATAAAGTAGCTGTGAAGATAAGCACTGGAACTCGCTTTTGTAAGATTTTTTTCTGTGACTAAATATGGTGGAATACCTAAGTTTTCACTAGCTTTTGGAAGTGCACCATCTTGCTGTTTTAGCAAACAGTTCATAGTGGTTTACTTTCTGCCTCAGTTTATGTCCTCTGGTGGAAGTGTGAGAGGGTATCGAAGTATAATTTGCTACTAACATAGCTAAAGCAACTTTAAGAAGAGTTAGGAAGGTAACTTTTGAGATGGTTATCTGTTCAGATACTCTGTTTATTGAAGATCTTAATTGTTATCTGTAAAAATGGGTTCTGTTTTTAACAAAGTGTTTACTTAGCAGTCAAGCTGAAATGATAAGGATCTGGCTGCAATTATCTTCATACAAGGGAATCTTAAGGACCTGGGAAGGGAGATATTTCTGAATTGGTTAGTGCCACCTTCTGATTCTCATGTTTCAACAGCCAGAAAGTCCTTTGTGTTTGAGTTGAATGAATGTGCTTCGAGTCGCATACTGAAGCTCGAGAAGGATAATCAGAGCTTGCAGAACACAATCCAAGAGCTGAGAGATGCCTCCTTGACCTCCAGAGAGAGCAGCCTAAAGTTTGTGGAACTGGAAAAGGAAAATCAACAGCTTAGCAAAAAGGTAATTTGCTCACAGGAGCAAACAGAGCTCTGGTTTTTAAACACGGTGTGTGTGGGGCTACACAGCATTCCTGAATGACGAGGGGTTGCAGGGAATTCACCCGCATTCCCCAGAAGACTCTAAATGTTTTGGGGCCTGTCTGTTTAATTGCATTCTAACATGGGTGCATTGTCTTGCCTTCTTCACTGCCTAATCGGGTGCATCATTGTAAGCAAAATGACTATTCCTCTTTCATAAAAAGCTGTGTTTCACTGCTCATTTGTCCCTGTCAGACTGTACTGTTGATTGTGTCCCTTTTTGTCATCTTATGGCAGTCATTCCTAGGTAAGGAAGCCATGACAACATTGAACTACTTTACTTGTTTGAAAGCTTTACTGTTGTTTCCATTTAAGTCAGATCATGCAGGTAAATTTAGGTTATACTATATTTTTAAATAACTCTTTTGCTTCCCATAGTCTTGGATCAACTCTTTCTCTTGTCTTTTTGGCTATTAGAAGTTCTCTAGTGCCTCCCTCTCTGCAAAGATCTGGGTTCTTTTAATCTTTGTAGCAAAAATACAGGGCATCACTTTTTAAATGCAGTCTTATATATGCAGGTCTGTTACACTCTGTTATTATCTGTGATTACATTTAGCTCAAATGGCAGCTCAGTGCTTGTCCTTGTGAAACACAGTGCTCAGTTCACCTCCAACCACTAGCTTTACTTTTGCCTGGCTACTAACTTGCATCCTAAATTCTCATTAGTCAAGCCAAGTGCCAGTGGGGAAAGAGGCTGAATGCTAGTCTGAGTATAAAAAATTTCCATGTCAGATTTTTCCCACATTCCTACCTCTGCTAAATTATCCAGAATATAAGGCTTATTTCTCCTTTTCCATATTGCTGTAACCTGTCTGTGTGAGACATTGATACAGACTTCAGTCATCTCACGCCTGCATATGGGCTAACTGAATGCTTTAAAGCACAAGGGGAGAAAGAATCTGGGTATGAAATGCTGGTCATGGATTACCAGATTTTAACTAGCAGAGCGCCAGTCTCTCTGCCAAGGAGAACAGATATCCATCTTCTGGTGAGATTCTTTTGCCAAGTTGAGAGACCAGTTCTGCTTCTTGGCTTTGTTCTATGAACAAGGAAAACTGCAAAAATGCACTTCACTGTACTCCTCCTTCCACACTCCCGTTTATGGCCTGTTGTGTATGAGTAATTCACTCCAGCTCTAATTTACATGCTTAAAATTTGAGATCAAGGCATATAAAGCACTCAGCAATACCTGCAGTGTATCTGCAATTGAAGTCACTTGAACAACTGTGGTCAACCTTTGGCTTTGTCCCAGGCACATTCTTGTGGGCACCTCATGTTGTGGCACTGTGTTGGTGCCAACAGTTGCGATTCCAGAATTTGTTTGATATTTTTGATGATGATGAATGTGGTGACATGGTGGGGTCACCTACAGGTCTGGTAGTTAAATACGACAAAAACCACTAGTGGGGAATGCCTGTGTGGTGAAAGGGAGGTACTGTATGCATCAGACCAATGAAAAAAATGGCAATTAGAAACACTACTATTAAGAGCAGTTGAAACGTGTGACCTCTTCACCAGAGAAACACAGAATATGATGGGACCTGTTGACTGTATACCATAGGCCAGTCAAGTTCTTGATGGACTTCACCTCCCAATCAGGGAGATATGGGCGAAAAAAAAGGTAGTAGACAGTATTTTATAGTCTGAGACATAGCATATATAAAATACTCTTGATTTCATAGAAACCTAGAATAGTTTGGATCGGAAGGGACCTTCAAAGGTCATCAAGTCAAACCCCCTGCAATGAGCAGGGACGTCTTCAACTAGATCAGGTTCCTCAGAGCCACATCCAGCCTGGCCTTGAATGTTTCCACGGATGGGGCATCTACCACCTCTCTGGACAACCTGTTACACTGTTTTGCCACCCACATTGTAAAGAATGTCTTCCTTACATCTAGTCTGAATTTCCCTTGTTTTAGTTTAAAACCATTACCCCTTGTCCTGTCACTACAGGCCCTACTAAAATGCCTGTCCCCCTCTTCTTAATAAGCCCCTTTGTAAGTATTGAAAGGCCACAATAAGGTTTCCCTGGAGCCTTCTCTCCTCCAGGCTGAACAACCCCAACCCTCACAGCCTGTCCTCTGATCATTTTTGCGGCCTCCTCTGGCCCCTCTCCAACAGGTCCATATCTCTCCTGTACTGAGGGCTCCAGAGCTGGATGCAGGACTCCAGATGGGGTCTCAACAGACCTCTCCAATTTAGAGAGAAGGATATTGTGGCGAACTGTGTCCAAGGCCTTACAAAGTCCAGATAGATGACATCCATAGCTCTTCCCTTTCCACTAATGTAGTAATTCCATCATAGAAGGCCATTAGCTCTTTGAAATTTTCTTTTAAAATCTTCTGTTCCTCTAAACTGCTTTTGTGTTTCTCTCACGCATGTATCCCCTTAATTAGAGGAAATGCATGTCCCTGAGTTGGCAGGCCATAGGGAAAGGGGATAATAGGGAAGGTGTCTCTGATTCACTGCAGAATGGTTTCTACAGTAGGCAGAGGAGAGGGCAGCAGTTCTTAAGGACTGTTAAAGACAAGCACATATGAAGACACAAGACAAGAGATAAACAAGTGTTTTTTCAAATGCTACGGTAGGCCCATGGGTTTTTGTAACTTTTCTGAGATACCCGTAGTAAAATCTTGCCTCCCTAAAGTCATTTAACCGGAGTCAGATTTCATCCACTGTCTGAGACTTTGAAAAGTTGCCCAAGTATGCCTGGCTGTCTATTGATCTAGAGCTTGGAAGGATCATTAGCTGGAACAGGTAATACAAGAGGAAACAATATGAAGGAAAAGTCACATACGTATTTTTCCCTTTTTTGGAAGGTTTTCAGAGAAGCTAATAATAGAAAACCCACCTTTCAGGCACAGTCAAGTAGCAGCAGTCTAAGAACCTATCTGTTTTCTCTGCATTCCTAACTTCTTGGACTGAAGCAAGCAGTAAACCGTAATTTCTTACTTGCCTCCAGTTTTCTAGGAGGTGCTAATGAGGATCAGCTATTGCTGAGTTACTGAGTTTATGTTCCAGCTTTCCCTGAACAGCTCCTTTGAGACCAATGAGCCTTAACATGGTTACATTTCTAACTGTTAAGCTCTTCTTATCTCCAATCTGGGCAGCCCCTGCTTGTTTAAACACTTCCTGTAATGAGGCACATGTTGACATAGGCAGAGCTCAGCCTCCAGCTATTTCCCACTTGTAAGAATTATTTTGAATACCTTTTTCATTGACATTTTCCCTGTTGGCAAAGTTTATAATACCAACACAAAACAATGAGCCAATACTTGTGCAATAGGTGCTCACAGGACTTCACAAGCATAAAAAGGAATAATTCCTGAAGCCTAGTCTCTGAACCCCTTGCTTCTAAATACTGAAGAGCTGCTGTTTTTCAGTGCTTAGTGTGTTATGCTTTCAAAGCTTTCAAAAGGGAGGGAGTAAGAAGACATCATTCATTGTAGGACTGGAACCTTATTCACAAGTCTTTCAAATCCAGTATTGTCACCTGCTGGGGAAAAACAGAGGGCCAACACAGCACAGGGAGGGGGAAGGTGAACTTGGAAACTTCAGTATGTTTCCTGTTACTGATTTGTTTTTTCTTCTTTCTTTTTCTGTTGCTCACTGAATTGTCACAGTAACTTTCTCTGCACTCACTGATAGTTTAAGGCCATCAGTGATGGAGGGCCTAGATGGGCACCAGAATCTTACTCACTGGGCATTGAGGCAGGCAGGTGAAGCATTTCTTACTGCTGTACCTTATATGCTCTGATCTTCATAGACATGAAGGAGATTCTTGGCACTGTAAGAAAAAGGAAACAGTCCATTTCCTCCTCTGAGACTAGCAAGCTGCAGAATGGAAGGATGACATCTTTCATAGTCCCCATCTCGTTCCTCTCTGGTCTTCAAAGTAACTTAGCGTGAACAGTCGTTGTGTCAAGCTGTGGCTGATGTGTTTTGGTGTGTTCTCTTCACACAGATTGAGAAGTTGCAAAATCAAATTGAAAAAGAGAAGCAAAGTAATCAAGATCTGGAGACCTTGAGCGAGGAGCTGATAAAAGATAAAGAACAGCTACAAGTTGTCATGGAGACTCTAAAAGCTGACAAAGACAGACAGGTGAAAACTTCACAGATATAATATAAAAGCATATACTCAGTAGTGGTAATTTACTGATGCCATTTAGAGCATTTGGTTCTCTTGGGGAGATGAGGCAATTTGAGAGCTATTAAGTGCAAGCCGAACTTGTTCAAATGTAGGTAAAAGGCCTCTTCAGGCAAGGACAGACCTTCCCTCTTTGGGGGAAGAAAGGCCCCGGATCTTACTAAGGAGGATACCAACTGGCTTTAGGATGTACAAATAAACCCCTATTTTATTGCAAAAGGTTGGTCTTCTGCCAGCTATATGTCCTGATTGGTTTGATTGGGCTTTTTAGCCACCCAACATTTTTTGATCTATTTCAAAACGATGCTGATAAAGCATTTATGTCTTCTGGATTGATATTTTAAATGCTCTTCAGCTTTTACTACTGTACTGCAGTTCGTGTGCAATGCCTTGAAACTATGCTAAGTTCATACAAGGTATCATCTGTATTAATTCAAAGAAAATACAGGCACAAATAATTGGAGACTGGCTTGTATATTTTCAAGCTGTGTTAAATTTACTCAAAGTTTTGTGGGGTGAAGTTTAAATAACAAGATGTCTTATTTGTGTAGTGCTTATCATCTTGAAGGATTCTTTCCCAGACTTCTACCTGGGAAACCATCAAAGTCCTACATTTCAGTTAGAACACATGCAGACTTTTTGTAGTAAGAATTAAAGAATGCTTCACAGGAAGGGCAGGAAGTAAAACCAGAAGTATCCTCAACTATCAGAAAAGGGCAGATTCTGATTTTTTTCAGGTCTAAATTGTTTCTGATTTCTGTGGATATTGTCTAGATAAGAATCAAGTGCAAATTGCAGTCTAAGCCATATTTGCTTCAGCTGAAATTTGACCAGTGGTGTAAGTGTACTGTTCTTACAGAAACTGTGTCCTTAATGAGATCTGCCTGCTATAAATTTTCAAATGTTTTGGGGCTTCTGACACCTTATCAGAGATAATTTGTGTCTTTAGATCCCCAAGATGGATGTAAACCTGGACAGAAAAATACCCTTTATTAGGAATGATTCCTAGCAAAGCATCTTCTCCAAGATGTTCTCTGGAGGTCACCTGTCTACTTTCTCCTCTGCCTCTACCCTCTTAGCTGGTAGCAGGAATATATCATTGTTTTAATTTGTTAGAATCGTGGCTTACCAGAGGTAACTTTTTTTTTCATTAGTTTGGGTTCTTGTTTTTAGTCAGGGAAAGCTGTTGAGAAATTTGTCTTGGATTAAACGGACATGGTTTTGTTAACCATCTATCTGTTTCAGGACTAATTTATACTGCATTTTGTACAGTAAATGAGTAACGTTTGCATGACTGTTTTATCATTCATGTAGATAAAGGACCTTAAACAAGAGAACGATCACCTTAATCAAGTGGTCTTATCCCTGAGACAAAGATCTCAAGTGAGCAGCGAGGCAAGAGTAAAAGATATTGAAAAAGAGAACAAGATCCTTCATGAAACAGTTACAGAGACTAGTAGCAAACTGAGCAAGCTGGAATTTGAGAAGAAGCAATTGCAAAAGGATTTTGACCAGGTTAAAGAAAAAGTAGAAAGAGTGGAAGAAATGGAAAAAGAGCTGCATCGGTTGGAGAGGGAGAATGAACAGCTCACAAAGAAAGCGGCAGCGATGAAAATAGTGACAGAGAAAGTGGAAGTTCTTGAACAAGAGAATGGAGATCTGGAAGTGGAAAATAGGAAGCTAAGAAAATCCCTGGACACCTTGCAGAATATTTCCATCCGGCTTGGGGACCTGGAAAGGGACAACAAGCAATTGGATGAAGAAAATCTGGAGCTTAGGAGAGTGGTGGAGACGATGAGATTTACCAGCACAAAAATGGCACAAATAGAAGCAGAAAATAAAGATTTGGAAAGGGAGAAAGAGGACTTGAGAAAGAATGTGGAAATGTTAAAAGCAATGAGCAAGAAATCAGAGAGATTGGAGCTGAGCTATCAGAGTGTCAACTCTGAAAACCAGAGACTTCAGCAAATCGTGGCGACCAGCAGCAAAAAGATCCAGGAGTTAGAAAAAGAAGTACAGGGAATGGAGAGTGAAAATCAGGTCCTCCAGAGAAACCTTGAGGAGCTAAAGATTTCTGCCAAACGGCTAGAGAGGTTAGAAAAGGAGAACAAGGCCCTAGAACAAGAAATGTCTCAGCTTGAGAAAGACAAAAAAATGCTGGAGAAAGAAACAAAACGGCTTTGGCAGCAAGTGGAGCTGAAAGATGCTATTTTGGATGATAGTACAGTGAAGCTGGCAGCTGCTGAGAAAGAAAACAAGACACTAGAAAAGGAAATTGCTCGATTCAGAGATTCATCTAATAAACTGAAAGAATTTGAAAAAGACAATAAAGATCTCATAAAGCAGGTTACAATTGATAAAAGAACACTAGCTACATTGAGAGAGGTAAGCAAAATAGTACTACTGGTGCTATTTTTGATTTCAACTCTGTGAAGTACCAAAGGGGGACAGCTGTCCCATGACTATTTAATACGCGAGCTATATCTTCACAGCGTTACCAGCCGTCACTGGATAGTGTTGTCTCGGAAAGTGGAACCTGCCAAAAACTGCAGTGTACCACTTTATGTCCACAAACACAGAGTCTCCAAGTGACATCTCCTTTTCATGCAGAATAGGGTTTTCATACAGGTCCCGCGTGGAAGCTGTAAACCAAAGGCTTTGATACTTTTCTCTAACTCTGTGACCACAAAATTGTTTGCTAACATGAGAGCTCCTGCAGATGAGATAGACTCTTGATCCTAGAAATTAGAGTACTTGTTGAGGACACATTAACATTCCAGTTCTCAAACAGACTTAGCCAAGACAAGAATCATCCCAGCTGAACCCTTTCAGAAACAGCTGCACCAAGTTTTTGCTTCATACCTCCCTACAGCATTGTTTCCCGAAAGCTTCTGTGCAGAGTGAGAGCACACTGAGCAGCTCTCATGTTAAGCAGCAGCGATCAATTCCCGCACCCTTCTCCACTGCAGAATGCAGTAGTTGCACTTTTCCTAGTAGTCATCTTTTAAAAATACACAATTAGTATTAGGACATCAGCAAACTAATGGTGTGTGTGCCAGAACCTGACACTCTTACAAGTGGCCTGTGAGCAGGTTCAGGTTACTGCAACTAGCCCTGGTTGCCTGCCTCAGCTGCTGATGCCCCACAGGAAACAGAATTTCCTGGGAAAGAGCGTTCAAAGGAAAATGGTCAGTGCTGCAGTAGCTCTGTGAAATAAATAAGTTTAGCAAGGCTAATACTGTAAGCGATTACTTGAAGATTTCATTTTAATTAAGTTTTTGAAGCACTAGTGTAATTTTGAGGAGGAAAAAAGTTTTATCAGAAATGTATGAAAGTCCCAAGTTGTGTTTCTGTCAAATTTCCCTAAAAAATAAAATAATAGCATTTTAGAGAAGTCTCCTTTTTAATCTTCCCCTTTTCAGACTTCAGCAAATTTCCAGTGATGCAGACCTGTACAGAGACGTTATCTTATTTTCCTTAGTTACTTTGTATATATTCTAGTAGATGCTCATGGATGTCGAAGGGCCCTGTTTACAGTACGTGGACTGGTGCTGACCTTAACTTTACGTATTTTCTCTTGTTGCCATGTGAATGAATATGTTGCTAAATTTGTGATATCAGAGGACTATTTGAATACCTATGGTTTATGTTTAACAAAGTATTTTTTTTATTTTATTCTTGCCACTGTTTGACATACTGGATAATTTTTTTCTTTCTTGAAGTGCTTCACTAACTTTGTTTTACTTTTCTCATGCTTGTTTAAGAAAATTTTTGAGCAGAAACAGCAGCAATGTAGTTCTCTATGTTAGATTGGCATTTCAGAGAATTTTGAATGGTAGGAATCTCTGAACTTGACTGCACCAAAAATTATTTGACTTCTTTAAACATGCAGGATAGTATTATGTCTTCTCAGGCCACTTCCCTACCAAGTGTTTCACTGACAAAACTGCAAAGCATTGTCCCAAAATACCTTCTGGTACAACTCCATCAAATCTCCTTGTGTGACTTCCTTGTCTTGTTCTGCTTAAGTTCCTTCCAAAGAAACCTAAAGGAAACCAGAGCAGGCCAGCAGATACCAGGATAAGTGACTATGCTCTGTAGTCTCCAGAACCCTCCTGTCTCTTACACAACAATGTAATTATGCTTTTTAAAAATTTTGGCAGTAACTTACCATATGTCAGAAACTTAGAGTCAATCATGAAAATGCATTATTACCAAGTCCCTTGGTAATAACATCTTAACCGTAGGATCTCAGGAAACTTTCACACTGAAGTCCTGTTACTCCTGTGTGTGTGCAGTTGTTGGCTGGGCCTTGCAGCAGGGCTTGTCATCCTGGCTGAGGGGTGGGAACTCCCTCTGCTGATGTCCCCTGACCTGGTCACGTCCCGGCGGCGGCACAAGGGCAGGGTGTCTCCTGGCCTGCACACTTTCCCTCTTTTGGCAGGCGGGCAGGATGCCAGTCCCGGCAGAAGTAATTCAGTTCAGTGAGTGAGACAAAGGCCAAGAGAAGCATTCTCCAGATTTATTCCTAGTAAACTATAAATAAAAGCAATCAGTTTAATTCTACACTCAACTGTCACTGAAGAATTTTAGCAGACCTTCTTGGAACTAGCATTTTATCCAATGGCTTTTTCAGTACATTTAAAAAACCAAAACAAGAAAACTATAGTGCTGGATAATTAACATCACCATTTGCACAGCAACTAATCATGTTAGTGCTGTTACAGGATTTGGTCCATGAGAAGCTGAAGAATCAACAGTTGTCTAGTGAACTGGACAAACTGAGCCAGGAACTGGAGAAGATAGGACTGAACAAAGAGCTCCTGCTACAGGATGACAATGGCAATGACGATGCGTAAGGAAACTGAGCTCTCTTGGTCATTCTTTTGACTGCAGGCTTTTCCTCAGCCTAACTCAAGCCCTTTCCCTTCCTTTTTGGTTCTCATCTGACTCACTCCAATTACCCTTGCCAGTTCTGGACATAACACATGTTTTTCTATAGCAAGCTTGTCAGTATACTGCAAGTTTTGCAAAACTTTTTCTTGGATGGAAGAAATGCCATTTTCTCTCTCCACGCTAGCCAGTGTTACTAGTCTCACTCTACTCCCCTGTAGAGTAGCTGGGTAACTATTTCAGTTTGTATTCTTCCTTGTATTCTCTTTACAACTAAGAATAGTGTCTATCGAACAGTGTATGTCATTACTCCATGTAACTGGAAATCCACTCGCCAGTTAATATCAACAATAAATATTGCCTAAGAAGTTCCTGATTGCCAGGAATTCTTTTGCAAGTCCTGTAGTAATGAACAAAGAAACCCCAACAAACCTTGTAAACCTATATAGGTGTCTTGTGGTAAGACCTGATTAGAGAAACATACCCATCTTGTAGGAGTCTTTAGAATCTACTGTGGTATTTTCTCCTCAAGAGTTTACAGGAGAGGTTTTAGAAGAGATTTCTGTAGTGTCATTAGAGGACAAAGAGAAAAAATTACTTACTTTTAAGTTATATAGCTCTTAGATATTTCTGTAGAACAATGCTAGCATTACCTCTGTTAAAACTGATTTGATTTTTCAAAAGCAGGTTTCCCAGCTGTAATATATCAGTAGGGATCTGCGGCAGTAGAGTAAATCATATTCCTGAAGAAGCAAACGTGTATCATGTAACGTGGTGACATTCGGAATGAGTGAAGGTGAAGTCTTCTACATAGATGGCTCATATCCTAGTGGCAGACGCTAGAAAGCTATTCTCATGTCTTTCAGAAAATACAAGATTCTGGAGAGCAAAACTGAATCAGCGCTAAAAACAGCACTAGCTGTGAAAGAGGAGAAGATTGTGATGTTGGAAGCTCAAGTGAAAGACACTCTGAACTTGAACCAGCAGTTACAGAATGATCTAAATATGGTAAGAGGTTAACCAGATTTTAATTGTTCATTATGTGGTTTTGCAGATTCACGTGCTTTTTTTTTTTTTTAACTTGGCAAGAACAAGTTATTTCTACATCCCCCACTCCACATACATGCACTCCTGAAAACCTTTTTGACTGGACTGTTTTCTCTTGTCCCTTTCTATATAGGGCATTTCAAAAAGATGAACCCAGTTTCAAAGCAGTATATTTCATCATGGAAACATGTTACAATAACTCATTACAGCATTTGTAAATTTTTGTGTAATCAGGTTTTAGTAACCTTTTGATAAATGCTCTACATTCCCTCTGCCTGCTGTATGGACAACATCAAGATGATAGTTGAATTTGTGGTTGCAGAGATATGGTGATTTCAAATTGGGTCCATCTTTTTGAAACACCCTGTATAATGGCACCAATTTCAGCAAAATTGTTGCACCAGGAGCATGGCAGGAGGGTTTGGTGTTTTTTTTACACGACCACTATTTGCAGATCTCTGTTTTCACATGTTTTTTTTCATTGCCATGGTGGTTTTCTGCTTTGTTCAATGAGAGCATAGGCTGAGGTAGACTACTGTTGAACCTAAATTCAATCTAAGAACACCTAAGAACAGACTGTTAGGTGACAGTGAGCTTGAGTCAAAGAGCACCTGACTGGAGGCCAAGAGACATGGATTCCACCTATCTGTGTCTCAGCTTCCCCATCTGTGAAGCCATTCCAAGAGAGGAACTGAATACTATCATTATTAATAAAATCCCACTGTTAAATCAGTGTTGAAGGTTGTTGCTTGGTGGCTTTACAGGCAAAGAAGGACTTGGATGCACTTAAACAGACTCAACAGGATGGGCAGTATGCTCAGAAGTCACTGAGGTGTTCTGCAGAGAAACACATTCCCAACCACCAAATGAATGAGAAATTGGAAACAGGACACCGAGAAACTACTGTGGAGCTGCTGAAACTGAAGGACAGGGCGATTGAACTGGAAAGGAATGTAAGCCTTCTCTGATTTCATGTTATCTCAAACTCCCCTTGTGATCAAGAGTGGGTTGCTGGAAACTGGATTATTTTGCTTAGAGGAATCTGGTGGGGTTTCTGGAGCACATAAGTCTACCAAATTCCTCAGGTGTCTCTTAGGACTGCATGAGACTTTAATGCTATATATGTATTTTATAACATAATTGCAGGGATTAATCCTGTGTATAACATCTGTCCTACCTTTATTTAATGCTGGAAAGAGTTAGCTTTTGCACATTTGTTGCCAAATGATCGTCACTAATTGGCTCTCCTCTTTGTGAGGACTCCAAATGACCAGGACAGCTGTTTCATTTCTTCTGTCACCCCTTCAATGCAATGTCTCTTTCAGAATGCAGCCCTGCATACTGAGAAGCAGTTGCTTAAAGAACAGCTGAAGCATTTGGAAACACAGAATGTCTCCTTCAACAATCAGATCCTGACACTACAGAAGCAAAACGTCTTCCTTCAGGAGCACAACACTGCCCTGCAGACGCAGACAGCCAAACTCCAGGTCAGGACAACATTGCACCTCTGTGCCAGTGACTGGATTTGATTATAGTAGCATGGAGAAGATGACAGCTAATAAGAAAATATTTGTATTGGTAGACCAACCTCGTGATGTAATGATGAGGCCTGTAAGGTGGAGTTTAATTTGAGGTCTGAATTTCTCTGAGCTAGGAGGAAAATTGGTTCTGTAGCTACCTTCATTAAGAAGGTAATTATTTAGAGAGAATTTTTAAGTCAGTACAGCAAAATCCAGACGTGTTGTTCTAGAAGCTGCACTTTTGAAATAAAAGATCTTTGCTTTTTAATTCTGTTAATGCCATGCCTGTGAAAGACCTTGGAACAAAAGGGAAGAGGACACAAGTCAGCTCCCAAGAGGCATTGTAGCAGTGGGTTCCAGTCAGCATTTTCATACTGTCAGACAAGATGTCAAAGTTGCCAGTGGAAAACAGATACTCTTAAACATTAATTTTTGAAAAAATAAACTTAGCTTGAGAAAGAGAACAGTTTTGAAGGACAACATTGGATCAGCTCTGATTTCTTTAATGTGAATTGCCCTTCTCAAGCTTTTCCCCTCTTATGTTCACATGTTTTCCTTTGTTCTTTTTATTTATTTCTCATGTAATTGAAGTATATAAGCAACATATAAAATCAATGCCCTACCTATCTGCTGAAATCAGACTTGTTAGGAGTGTTGCCCCATACACAGTGGTGCAGTTAATTTTGTTGAGTTTGGGTGAACTTAAGTTTTCATTACTTGTATACAACTTTGGCTTTGTATGTGATTGTCAGAGATGCAGTTGAGTTGCAAATATTCCAGCTCATCTTGATCTTCAGGCTCAAAAGCTTCTATTAGTAAAACAGTGGGGTTTTTCAGTTTGGAGATTATCCTGATACTTTTCAGAACACTAATAGCATGGCTTTATATGGTGCATACTACCAGCAGTAATATCAAAATAGTGCCAAATTGTCCATAGATGTCTTAAGTCTACAAAGCAATGGATGCATTCTTGATTGACTCTATACAATTACAAGCTTTTACTACGTTTGTTTTGTGTACCAGTAGGTGTAAATAAGTAATGCCTGCTTTTTATTTGAGCAACTTTAGGTAGAAAATTCAACCCTGAGCTCCCAGAGTGCTTCACTGATGGCCCAGAATTCTCTACTCCAAAATCAGCAGACAGCCAAGGAGAATGAGAATGAAAATCTACTGAAACAGAAGGAGCAGCTGAAGGCTGAGTATGAGTCATTGCTTCAGGACCATGAACACCTTGCTTCACTGCATGAACGGCAGTCTGCAGAATATGAAATGCTAATAAACCAGCACAGCTGCCTGAAAACACTACACAAAACCCTGGATATGGAGCACAAAGGTCTGGGTGAGAGGTACGGTCACTGCTCAGGGGTATAGAGTAGCTGGAACGTGCCCATGTTACAATTTTAGCCTTAAATGTTGGTCTCCACTTATAAACGGAAACTACATAAATTTTTCCCCTGAGAAAGCGTCCTGTCATTCGTGCTGTCATTAGGAAATTACATCAAAATATTTGCAGCGCTGTAGATTTTAGACCTTTAAAGCTGGCAGGCTACAGATGACTGGTAATATTTACTGAACCTGGGCCCGGGTCTTGGGGATGCTTTGTCAGAAGTACATTAAATGGCTTTAATAAGTTTAAGAATCTGTGGTATAATAACATGCAACCTTAAAAACAGATTCTTGCAGTTCCACTATGTGGGATGTCTTTTCTAGTCATACAGTAAGGTCTGCAAGTCACCTAGGTAATTACCTGTGTGTGAGTAGCATGTGCCTTGAGAAATTTACATCATCAAAGACTGTGTGTGGCATCAACCTCGTCACAAAAGAGGCTCTCTGAAGGAAGCCGTATTGAGCTAACGATGAGATAGTGATGTATTATTTATTTTCTTCTAGTTCTCGCAGTCTGAGGCTTTTGCTTCGGGCCCTTCAATTGAATTGTGAAATCAGAGTAATCTGTGTATTGTTTAGTCTCTAGTCACTGTCATTTTCTGACAATTGTGCACGGATTGAACAACACAGATAATGTACTGCTACACAAATGTTGCTCTGCCCACCCCTCAACTTCTCTTTTACAATTCAGTGATTTTCCTCAAAATATCTGTTATTTAGGTTCTGTTTCTGTGCAAGACCATGAGTGTTCAGAGCAACTTAGTAGTAATCTTTGCAGGTGGACTAAAAAGTGGTATTAAACTTGTCTTTCTCAAAGACTAAGGAGCTGGCAATACAATGTGCAGTAGATTTTGATAAAGTGCAGAAATAAACCTTTTGTGATTAAAGTATCCACCAGGGCTGTGGGACAGGACAGCTGCTCGGCTGTCAACTAAATGAGCTGTAAGTGATTACGCAGGCACTGCTCCTGCTTACCAAGCCTCTCTCAGACTGATTAATGGTTCTCATTGATTGTGGCATTGCGTGAGATTATCACACTGCAGTGTGTTGAGGTGGTTTGCTGTGTTCTTTTTTGTCTTGATGAATACCAATTATTAAACAGTTGTAGCCCAAGGAAAACATGGCTTTTCAAAATTAGGTTATCTCTAGTGGTAAGTGCTCAAATCACCATTTTAAACTTTAACAATTTGGACTGGGGGCTGCCAGCGAGAGATGTTGCAGGGGAGCAGATGGTGGCCTTTTCTGTACTCTCAAAGCAGGTTGATTTTGGCAGTTTAAAGAGTGCAGCGTCCTCCTCAGTAGATCAGTCTCAAAAGGCTTATCAAGGTAATTTGTCCAAGAACAGCATGTGTCTCCATTTGCCTGTCAGAGGAAAGAGACCAACCACTTCTTGTGTGTGTGTTTTGTTTTTCCCCCCGTGTGCTGTGTGCAGTTCAGCTGGCTGAGGGAGCAGAGGGGCGAAAGTTAGAAAAACAGCTGTAAGAAAACTGTTTTCTTTTGCCACTCTGAGGCATTTAACTGTGAAGATGAAATATCTCACTTTCAACTTCAGCGAGAATGCACCACCTGCTAAACCTTCCCAGAGCAGCTCAGTGCAGCCAAGAAGTTTGCTTGTGCAGTGTCTGAGAGACAGATTTTGCTTGTCCCAATTGTAATTGTTTTTTCTCAGTTGCTGAAAGCATTGTAATCATAGTTCTGTTATTTAAAGTGGGATTGCACTCCTGCGCAAACCTATGTCTGCAGCTCGTCTAGAAAATTCTACAGCAACTTTAGCTTGTGGAGTCCTAACACCATGTACAGCCAGGGTCCCCAAGGTTTGTGTAGCTTGTTCTGATGCATTCTAACCACAGAATGTTTTCTGCACCTGATCAAACTTCATTAAACCTCCCTCAGCTTTGTCTGCAGAGTATTGGCACTGCAGTGGGGATTTAATAATGGGTTGTGTGTAACTGTGGTGAAATGGCCTGTCATAGCCCAGCAAATCACAGACATGTGGGTTTGACATAGCAAGAAAAGGAGAGTTAGTATGTTAGGATCATTCACCATTTAATAGCAGTTTCCTGTCTTTGCGGTGTTCATCTCAATGAACATTGGCTGAACTCTTGCTGCATTTTTTAAATTGCTTTACATATTTCACATTACTAGGGGGAGATAACTTATTAACTATAGTTGGCTAGAAGATCCTTGAGTGTTTCTGTGTGGCTTACTCTGGAGAAGTCTAATCCTGCAGAGACTGGAAAAGCTCATATCACTGGAAAAACAGAATCCCTGCTGGGGAGGGTTTACATATTGCAGTGACTTGTATTGTGTTATCAGTGCTGGCTGCCACATGCTTTTTGTCATAGCTGAGCACTTTTAAAGTTCTCTGAGTCACAAATACGTACCCACAGTATTTCTCCTAACAAAGCAGCAGAAAGAGTGAAAGCCAAAAGGAGTAAAGAGTAATAAAATTGTTCAATACTAGGAATGGATTCCGTCAGAGCTAAAATGGATTTATTTATTTATTTATGTAGAAGAAAATATTTATAAAACCCCTCTGTTCAAGTGCCTGATGCTTGAAGAAGTGGAGCAAACATTAATGTGCTGAATAGCCTACAGGATGTGTAACCTTGCCCCTGGTGGTAGAGCTTGTTGGGTTGCACAAATCCTGCTCAAGTGATAAACTCCATGCAGAATCACTTGCAGTTTTGCCAACAGTCTCTTCTTTCTTACCTTCCACCTAATACCTAGCGGAGCAGCTGTGGTCAACCTCAGGGGTTCTCATGCTCAAAGGCAGCATTTGGAGCTGGGCCAAGCTGATAAAACTGGACCAGTATACTGCTTCTCTCTAAGCAGCCCTTTTATAATATAAAGAGCTTGGATAAAAATGAGTGGACTAGCCCTATCATACAGAAACAGCAAAAGAATTCACAACAGTTTCTGCAGAGGCAGCCATGGTGATCTCTGCCAAGGGACTGACTGTGGAGTTTGTCTTTTCAGACTCTGGATTGGCACACAGTCTGTCTTAAGTCCTGCTTGGAGCTGGATGTGAAACCTTCCTCTGCTTTCAGGTTCTTCCATTTGTTGTACAGACATTGAATTTGAAATGTCCTGGTGCTGAATGGAGGAAAAAACCAAATAAATAAGGTTAATTAAACTCCACTGCTGTTACTGGGAATGAATAACAAAAAGCAGCTTTTGTCTAGGAGACAGGTGCTTTTCTGTGTGGCCCTTCAATGGACTGGAATTTGGGACAAGCTGTAATTTGACCCTGGGATGAAGGGAATGGTAGCCTGAAAGAAAATCAAGTTGGCAGGAGTCAGTGTATTTGGTGCTGTCTGATGCTTTTGTTTGTGTTTGGAAGTTTTCGTGACTGCAGAGTAACTGTGTTCTGCAGTCATCTCTGCTGGGACAAGAGTCGCAGATAGATGATGTTTGTTCTCTCCAGCTTTTTCAAACGATCCTGCATCTTCCACCTAGTTACTCTTTGAAAATTGCTTAGAAGGGTATTTCTGCATGGCTGGTACAGGTGTATCTGCCCAGGGATATTTCAGGGCAATATCATTTTATCAAAGCCACGGAAAAATGTACTGATGACTTTTGATTTTCACTGTACCATTGTCCTCAGTGGCTTCTGCTGGTGTGTGTGTATGGGCACAGACCCTGACAGAGGCCACCAGAGGAAAGAAAACCTTCTGAGAACAGCTTGCTGTCTTGTGGTCTCAAGCCACCTCGTTCTTTGCAGTGTTTTCTGAATGCAGGTGGTGCAGCAGCTCAGGGAGGCTGAGCCTGCCAGATCAATGCCTGTGCCAAGTGTCAGGGCAGTTGTTCCACACCTCTGTTATTTCAGCATTCCAGAGGGTGAAATTAAAGATGCAGTTGATGGCGTCTGCCCTCTATCTCTGCCCGTCTCCTCGCCCTGAATGATGTGTGTACAAACAGTGTGCACTAGGGAACAGAGGGAACCTGGACGTGAACATTGCTGTGGCTCTTGGGTTCCTCACTAGAAAACAAGTTGAACTACCCAAGCAGGTGAATCGGCCCCAGGTGCTTTGCCATCATCCGATACTGGCCTCATCATCTGCCTGGATTATGCAGGAGATTATTACCTATGCGAGATGCTGTTACCTATGCATATTGCCTAATATGCATTATATTATTACCTAATAAACAGTTCCACCAATTTCTTGTTGGTTTTTGGATACTGCTTTCTGCTCTTTAGTCAGGTTTTTCAAACTTGCCACTAGCAGTTATTTGTGAATGGGATTCCAGTTTAATGGTGCAGTTTCCAACTCACCATGGAGACTCACATGATCAGAATTTGGAATTGAAATAAGGTTCTGGCAATTGCTTTCCAGTTTGCTTAAAGAATGCAGTTGGTTTTTTTCCTAAAAGCTTCCCTGTTAGACTTATAGACTAAGCTGAATTTCTGTGTATAGTGCAGAATTCTTCAGCCTTACTAGCTGTTCAACCACACAAATGTGTATGAAAGTAAGCAGATGGGGGAAAAAAAAACCACAAAACAAACAAAAAAAATTACCCCCACCCCCCAAAAAAAACAAACAAAAAAACCCCACCAGAACAACTACAACAACAACAACAAAAACCGAGCAACAAACAAACAAAAAAAACCAACACGCCTTCCTGGTCATTGTGGTGTTACCTTTTGAACATCTTAAACTAGGGGAAGAAAAATGTTTAAATGAAGGCTGTGAGAATATGATGCTCTTGTTTTTGCAGATACAACAGTTTAATGAAACACAAAGCAGAATTGGAAGAGTTGGAAATAGTTCTAAAAACTGAGAGAGCGGCTCTGCAACAAGAGAGGAGATCAAATGCAGTAACTATGGGGGAAAATCAGAAGCTGAGGGAAGAACTGGACAGGTATGGTTACCTTGATAAATTATTGTATATATAATTAAAAAGTCAATGCAGCAACATACACAGTTGTTTTGCTGTGTTGTGTTAACTATAGCTCCAGAATACCTTAATTAATGTCCGTTAATTTTTCTCAATTTTTATCTTGTTAATTTGATGATTGTGTTTAATTTAAGATTATCAGCTTCATGGACACTGTCAGCAAATACTGTTATTCGATGCTTCAAACATGGTCTGATCCTGGGACTTTAGCTCATTCAAAACAAGCTTCCATGTGTGGTTCAGTTCACAAGTGTTTCTGTACTGAATTGTTTCAAAGTGTTCATCTTTAATTAGAACTACAAATACCTCAAACCCCCAATAATATTTAGAGTTCCGTGAAATGGTTCCTACCCAGTTTTTTTTTCCCTCAAGGAGAACCACGTTACCGTTTTTTTACACAATATGTTTTAGTTCTAGGAGTTACCGTTGCTATTTCTTTTCTGCTGCTCAGAGAAAGCTGCCATTTGTTAATACCCAAGAGAGACTTGATTCTTGTTATTAAGAGTGGACCTATTGATTCATATGATCGCTGGGTAACTTAGCTCATGTCAAAGCTTCTTGTGTGAGCTAGCATCTGAACTTTACATACTGCAGCACTAAATCATACCATCTCCCACAACCTGTATCCCTATTGGGGCTCTCTCTATTACAACCAGTTCAGTGCTACTGTTCATACTTAAAAAGGCATTTTCAGAAATAGTTTGGTACAAGTAAGGAGTCAAGGTCATATCAAGTTAAAGCAATATCAGATTGAATCATATTGAAAAAATCACATTAAGTTCAGTCATGAAAGTTTCATATGCTGTCCCAGTTGTCATGTACTTGAGAACACTGCTGAGCTCTGCAAAGCAGGTTTCCTCAAGCTTTATGTTTTCTACTCAGCTTCTCTGGGGACAAAGGAAGATGTTGCAAAATGTTCATAGCAAGGTTGGCAGAGAGCAAGGCTTTATCTGTCAGCAGATGCAGAACTTTATCTTTTTATTTACCTATTTATTTAATTTTATGCCTTCATGATTTGTAGACATTTGTAGATTTACCAAAAGCTATAAAAGAATGCCATAGTATCATCTTGCAACATTTCAACGTCTCACAGTTCAGGACACTTTGATGCTCCTGTTTCATGCATCAGGAAGAAAATTCTTTGATTGTTCTTTATTTGTGCCAAATAGAGCTGTCTTTATATCCAAATGCTCTTAAATATATTGTGCCTCAGAAATTTGTGGTGTTTCTTACACATTGAGGAAATAGCAGTTTTATGTTCCATCTATTTTCCTTTCAGTTTTTCTGTAGTTTTGAAGCAATTTATAATGCTATTACTACTTTCATTATGTGCATAGAATAAAAATGTCTTTAGGAGTTAGTCTTTGGAACTTAATGTTTGATTTAGTGACAGCTGCATGCTGATGTTGTGGTTTTTGAATGTGAGGTGCTTTCTATGAAGTGTCCTTCATAAGCCTGCTGGCTTCTTCATGTTTAGGGTGAATTTCTTGCACAGCCAGCTGAAGGCAGAGTATGAAGGGCTGCATTCACACACTAAAGAACTGAAAACTTCCTTGAACAACTCTCAGCTGGAGCTGAATCGCTGGCAGGCTCGCTACGATGAACTGAAAGAACAGCACCAGTCCATGGATATTTCTCTGACCAAACTGGATAACCACTGTGAGGTGAGTAGCTGTAGGGAGGTACGCTGCTGTGTTCCTTTTGATGTGCCAGCGTTCATTGTGCGGAGATTTTGGCACGCTATATATAAAAGGTCAAGCTATGTGGTCACAATTATACCGCCATATACTTTGAAGTTTTATCAATTCATATCCTAGGTTTCTATGCTGTTGTATTAGCTTGGTTATGATGCGCTTCCAGGGAACCGGGTGCAGAGGAGAGATTAATCTTTCTCGTTCAATAGCTGCTGTCACGTCTAAAGGGAAATCTGGAAGAAGAAAATCATCATCTCCTGAGTCAGATTCAGATTCTGAGCCAGCAGAATCAGATGTTACTGGAGCAGAATATGGAGAACAAGGAGCAGTATCATGAAGAACAGAAACAGTACATGTAAGAAAACTAGAGATTTGAATTGTGAAACCTAAAAAAACCTCATCTAGACAAACAGAGAACACAAATCATCAGTAGTAGGAGAACAGACAGAGGAATGATAGGTCTACTTGGTATCTTGCAAGGAAAGGGGGTGTTTAGGAGGAGATACATGTAATGGGGAGAAGCTACAAAATTTCTTCACGTCTTACCACAAAGGGATGTTCAGGAGACACCTGGACAAGCACAGCTGTTTTCAGATCATATTGATGAACACATGTGAAAAACTTGGTTATAAAAGATGGAATGCTAAATCCAGTGGTACTTCTCAAAGGTTTCTGAAGAGCATGGAAAACAGCTGAGTTGCAACAAAAAGTCTTGTGAGAGCAATTTTATATTGAGATTCCTGAAGAATAGCAAATACTCATAGTCCTCTAGTTTTTCTCATTTGCATTAGAAGAAATACTACTTTCATGGTGTTTTTGAGGATGCAAGTGTCAGTATACATCGTTGTGTTCCCCATGCACAGGGTGACACGCTTAAGTAAGGTACCTTGTTCAAACTTACGGTACATTTACAAAATACCCAATTCTTACTGCAGTAAATTTATTGGTATGAAATAGGGAAGAAAAGTGTTCTTAATCCCAAGAATTTTAGTCTAAGTACCTCAGGATGATGTGGAAGTTACTGACAGTATTTTATTTCAGTACTGGATTATATGGTTGAAGTGTTAGAAATTGTTTGCTGAAATTGGCTGAATTATAGCTAGAATGTCCTCTAAGCATATTAGTCCAAGTGTCTGGCAGTTCTGTGATGGAATTACGTTAGACCTACTACTTGAATTAAAAAAGATTTGCTAATGTTCACTGTGCAGGTTGATAAAAGAATGAGTAAAGAAACAGTAAGATTACGTGGCACTGCCAAAAGCGCTTTGGCACTGCTCACAGGAGACCAAAGCAGTCTTTAAAATATCAAACATTATTTATTTCTCTAGTTACAACAGAGTAACCAGAACGGAAAAAAAATACCCAGTTATCATGTAGACAAGAAGTTCAAACTATGCAAGGATCTTAACCCTTGACTAATTGTCAGTGATCTGTGAATAAGACTGAAGAATCAGCAAACAAATTTTCAAATAACAAAATAAGATTAATCTTAACACCCACCAAAAAAACTCTGCCCGAGTTATTAGTGAGTAATCTAGCGCCAATCTACTGTTGTTCTTTCACATTTCATGCTTACTGCACAAAAATCACCCATCAGTAAGTCTGGTAGGCTTTTGCATTTGCCTCCCTAAACAGACAGTGAATGAGCTCAGTAGGATTCTGAAGGTTATGCGATAGGAAGATGTTTCAGTCTCCTTCCTCTCTTGGTGGCTTTTAGTCTTCAATTTTTTAATTTCACACAGATGGTTCAGAATGTGCTTTTCCCTTCTTACAGTGACAAATTGAATGCCTTAAGGAGACATAAGGAAAAACTTGAAGAGAAGATAATGGATCAGTACAAGTTTTATGATCCTACTCCAAAAAAGTAAGTCCCATATGGGTTTACTTCTGCTATTGTTGTATAGATTTGTGAGAGTGAGAAAGGGCTCTCTGTAACTGGAAATAACATAAACTTCATCTGAAATAAGGACAGTGTCTTCTCCACTTTTCATTCTCACTCTGCAAGCAGTGGGGTTGTGTTAATATAGAGCACAGTACCTCATGTGGGGCCCTCTATTTTAATATTGAACTCTGAAACAGTATTAATTGAAAAACAGCCACTATGGTGACTAAGCAGTAGTAGGTGCTTCTGGAGCCGCTCTTTCAAAGGGAAAAGCAGTCCATCAGGGACAAAGGACTTGAAAAAATTACATTAAGAACATCAAAAAAGAGCCAACCTAATTCCACCACAAATAGTTCTGACTGATAGACTTAGCAAAGAAAGAGCTTAATCTTTAAGGCAGTTTTCATTTCTTCTCAGTCTGTTCGTGTAGTATAGCTTTTCACACTGTTAAAATGCCTTATATGGGTCCATCTGTGTGGTTAGGTTTCTAGCAGAGGGAGCGGTAGTCTTTCTCACATTTCACATGCTGGAGAAATATTTCTGTAAAATAATTTTTAATTTGGAGACAAATGGATCTCAAGCTCTGTGAAATTCAAGCTGCCTCTTTCCATCCAATTCATGACAGTAAATGAATAACAAGGTAAGATGGTGTGATGGCTTTAGCACAGCTGTAACCTTCTTTGGGGAGTATTTCTTGTAGTGTTTATGAATCCCATTCACAAAACCTGCTTTATCAGGAAAAACCACTGGATTGGAGCCAGAGCCTTAGTTAAACTAATCAAGCCAAAGAAGGAAACTACAAGGGAGCGGTTGAAACCAGCAGCAGAAAGCCCTCCATGGCATTCTGAATCCCCAGAGACTGTAAACTCTCCATCTGCATCCCAAAAACTGAAACTTCAACAAGAGACTCAGGACAGTACCTCTCAAGGGTCAAACTCTATGGAAGAGAGAGAGAACCTGGGGGGTTCTTCAAACAAAGGTAAGGAATGCCCAGCCTAAATTCAGGAGCTGAACAGTATTTTTTGAAAATATTTTTCAAGTATTTAATCTATAGAATATGTTAATACTCCATCACATTATGTTTTATATCAGTTTTTTGGTAAAGTAAAATTTCTACTAAGCAAAAAACCAAAACCCAAACTAAGAAGCTCAGTAAACTAATAGGTGTATGGGGGTGGTTGTTTCAGGTTTAGTTTGTTGATTTTTTGTTTTGGTTTTGGTTTAGTTTTTTTTCATTTTGTCTGCTTCTTCTCCCTTCATCTTTTGTATACAGTTTTTTAATTTGCCTGAATGTATTGCATGTTACTGAATAAACTGGTGGAAATGCTTCATTTATTGGAGTTTTGCAACAAAGCAGTTTAAAGCTGGACCATATAACATTATGGGTAACAACTGGGTAACAGCTTGTCTGACAGCCACTGCCAGGAGATGGCGCACATGCAAAAGAAATCACTTGAAAAATGCTAATTTATTGTCGTCTAATGATTTGGCAGACAACACCACATTTTGACTTTGAATCAAACTAAGAATTTCTTAATGTAAAATGTCCAAATGATTTTTTGTGAACACTCTAGGGGAACGTAAGCAAGATAGAATTATTTATTTTTCTATTTAGTTGGTCATGAAATAGATCAAGTGTTCCTAATTAAGGGGAATTTAAAAGAAAGCTCCTCAAAATAAATATTTTGTGATCTTTAATAAAGGTAGCATATATCCCAAGCTTTACTTATTCTATTGAGATCACTTCTGTCAGCTTCTACATATATATCATTGTCCTCCAGGAATACTTTTCAAGAAGCAGTTTTGAAATTAATCTTTAAATAATAATTCCTGTCTTCCCACTGGGGAGCATGTGAAACAGAAGGGGGAGCAGCTGAGGACAGTAGAATTGTTGTTATAAACGATGGCAAGTGTCTGTCTGTCTGAAGTTCTTGTCTTGGTTGGGTTTTACGTTTCCCTTTTTCCATTCTAATTCTCTGAGGTCGTTGATTCTCTTAAAATAAAAGTGTATGTGTCAGCATGTGAGTCCAGGAGATGTTAAGTGTTTAACCTGCATCTAGAGCTCAACCTGGGAATTTGGGCTTGGGTGTCCACAGAACAAGGCCCTCATGGAGTGCCAGTGATAAAAGAAAGTCTCTGGGGCTTCATTCTTTGTGATGTTGTATGAAAAATGCTTATGTTGAGATGATGAGCATCAGTATTAAAGCCTAGAAGGCATCTAGGAAACGTCACTATATTATTGCCAAGTAGCATGCACTCTTAATTGATTTTTTTTTTTTCCTCAATTAAGTGAAAACATTTTGGGAGACCTAACAGTGATTTCCTAATGGACTTGTTTATATTTTATGTATATGCATGAATCTATGTGTTAATCTGAATCAGATTAACTATGATTGACTGGCTGTTAATCAATCCTCCAAATATGTGTTAGTGTTTGTTTAGCCTGTTTTGTTTTAACTGGTTGTGTAGAGTTGAATCTGTTTTAAGACACTTTTAAGTTTTATTTACAAGGGGTTTTTTACTTTTTTTTTTTCTTCTTCTTCTTTTTGGTTTACCCGGGTGATAACAATTTAGCTGCGCAGCGCAAAAAGATTGCCTTTTTGAGAAGCAAAATCAAGGATAAAGAAAAGTCTCCTAAGTCTCCATCGAATCATCAGTCTGTCTCTAGTCGGCTGCGGTTCTGGTCTTCTTCCGACATCCCATCCTCTCCTAATGAACCTCTTTCTTTCCCGGAATTGGGATATTTCTAACACCTTCTCTTTAGCATTTACCTTCATTTGTTTCTGAAAATATTTTAAACAAACAAAAAAATCCTACGTGCCTTAAAAGAACACAGACCTTAATAAAAACACTCAGCATGTCCTTACAATATTCTAAATAAAAGTACAGATTAGTGAACATGGACTTAAGTTTTCCTGTAGAAGATGAATCACTATTGCACACTGTGGATCATTTCTTCAATGCAGCACATTTTAGGGGACCTCATGGCATACAGTTTGCGTATGTATATTGGCTGTGGTGCATGTTGTAAGTAAGTGAAGTTGCTATACGCTTTGATATTTTCTTGCAGTCACCTACTTGCATCGTGTCCAGTTAAAGTGTTGAATTGATTTGCTGTTGCTATGCTTTCTACAATGTTGTAGCTCTGCTCAAATACTAATATATAAGCAGTCTCAAATCCTAGAGATTTTTGCAATATTCTGTGCCACTAAGTGCTAAAAATGGCAGGTTTTTTAACATCTTTGTCTACTTTTAAGTAGTCTAGATTTGAATATAGAGTGGAAGCTACTGGGAAAATTATTCTCTGCAAAGTGGTTTGACGTTTGCATTCAAGCCTGCTGTTTAGCAAGGTTTCACATTTCCAGCTATGAAAATTCATCTTGAATTGAGCTGGTTTCAGTTTCTGTAGCTTCTGTTTTGACAGATTCTTTTTCTTTTCTTTTTTTTTTTTTTTAATTTCTATTTTTTTGGAAGAAGGGAGTAGATGTGTTTTCTTAAGATTGGGAATAACCTTCATCATGGATCCATTGCCCAGAATTCTTATTGCCTGATAGCCACTTCTGAAATGAACGTGTGGTTCCACTTCCCTCTCTGTATTAGGGAAATATGTGCACCATGGGCAATATGCTACGGGAGCTCAGCAGAGGGGCCCAAAGCTCTCATCCCCCTTCTCGCTCTGAGCAGGGGTCCTGCGGTGGCACAGCCAAGGACACAGGCACAGCAGCTGCCCATTTTGGGATCCGTAGAGAAACTATGTCTCTGGGGCAGTTAATAATTCTGGCATTTGTGGAAGCTGTGAAGTACATCTACAAGTCAATTAGAAATATAGATTTGCATGGCAAGCTTTAACCAGTAGTTGCCTCTGCAGGCATGCTATAAACTTCAGTTCTGAGAGAAAGTGCCAGCCCTGAGCTGCAGAGCCCACGCAGACTGTGGGAGAAAACGTTGTTTCTGAATTCAGCTTCCAGGAGTCGTCTCAGACAACAGTAGCTTGGCCAATTTCTCTAATACAGCTTTGCTGCTGCTATGCGCTTTGAACTAACTGTCTGTCCATTGTGTCTGCAAGCTGTTTATTTTGACCACTGCACTCTGCTGTGTTTTCATTATTTAGTTACTAGTTAGTTAAGCAAGTAATCCATAGAAATAGAAAACTAGAATCTTGCATCTCATTAAAGGTGTTTCCTATAGTAAATACTTTAAATTTTCTTCTATTTTATGTGTGCCTTAAAGTGTTACATTCACATTACAAGAAATGAATTAACCTACCTCATCACTAGGAAAGATGTCGTCAGCCTTCGGAATCTAAATAATATTTTAGCAGGTAGTTTTTGTTTTTCTCGTGCTAAGATTCCAGGAATTGCATTTAGAAATCATTACACCAGAGCATCATAAGAACAGCAGAGTTTTAACCTTGTAGGGACTGAGCTCTTACCACAGCAAAGATCTGAACTTCAAAGCAATTAGCTTAGTATGCAGATCACGCTAGATAATTTCCAAACCAACATTTATTTCTCTTCGAATAAGAGTGCGAGTTCTGTCGCACTTTCCATATGCTATTTTATTACTGAAGTAAGTGCTCATAAAAATGTACCTGCAAGGAATAATGTTATGGGAATTTCACACCTCACCTTTTCTGCATTCATCTCTTTGCTCCTTTTCTTCCTCCCTTCATGGTAATTGTTGCATGTATAATATCAACCCTCCCACTGGCACTAAGCAGCCCTTGTCACTCCCACACTTTACAGAGAGCACACGATTGAAAAACTGGTGGCAGAAATTTCCTATCCAATACTGAACTGTTTATGGAAAAGCTTGCAAAACTAGCGCCTCTGTTGTGCGGTTTCTTTGTGCCTGCTTGTCATGTTTGTATAGGCAGATAAATAGAAATCTCCTAAGGCTATTTTTCCTTGACTTGTATTTATTTACTTCTCTCCCCCTCAGTGCTAATGGACCTAAAGCACAAGAGGAATTCCCACCACGGAGGCAGCAATGATAATGTTGAAATCGCAGCAGACCTTGCAACAAAACACAGCTGTGTGGAGCTGGGTGCCAGGACTTGCTCCAGCTCAGCTATTCACCTGCACACTTCCACCCCCATCTCCAGGCTCCAGAGCAGACCGAAAGGTGCGCGGTGCATTTGAAATGCCAGCTGTCAGTACCAGTCAGGCGACTCCACAGTTCTTGCTTGGATGAAACGTGGCTTCTAGTGGCATCCAAGTACAACAACAGAGCGCTGTTTTTTCACTCCTGTTTTATCTGCCTAATGGTTTAATTGATCAGATGCAAGGTTTCCTTATTCTTGTAACACCATTGGCTCGGCAGACCACATTTGGATGTCGGTTCTCCTGTGGTTCCCTGCCCAGTGGTTCACAGCAGCAGTTACAAGACGGCTGCTCTTCCAGTGTTGGCTCTATAAAACCCTTTTGATCACCTCAGTCTTCTGTACTGCTAGAATGTGTTGGAGACTGACCTGAAGGATTAACCTTCCTGGGTTTATGATTGTCTTTTAAGTTTTCTGTTCTTTGCAGGCTATAATTCAGAAGATAATCTATGTGAACAGTCACCTGAGGTGGAGTTTGTGAGCACCAGACAGCATGGTAAGCTTGTAGCATATATGAATGCTCCTAAACCTCCACATTAAGACTGGTTGCATTGCATCTACGTGAACTGTTGTGGTGCATTTTACTTAAATTAAATGAGAAAATGAGATGTAGTAACTCAACACCATTTTGGGAATGTGGGTCTAAGTACTTCTATTTTTCTATTGAGAAGCTTTTAATGGACATTTTCCTAAAATGAATTTTCAAAAACAGTGTTGACGTTGTGATGAGTTGCCTTGCCCCAGCAACAGACCCTTTAGTGCAAGTCCTATAGATGTATTGTTAATTTTTCTAGACAATGTTCAATTCTTTCCTTAAGGGAGTGTGGATCAGCAATAAAAAAAAAATTGGAGTGGGGGATGTGGGTTCATGGTGACAACACTGGTGCAGCAGCAGCACTGCTTGCTTAGGCTTTGTGGAAGACTTAATTTGCAGACTAGTTACCAGCTTCTTCCAAAGAAATTAACTAAGAAAGAGACAGCAACTTATTGTTTAACTTCTTCAGTATTTACTTTGTTTATAGTTGCTGTAAAAGCAAAACTCAGAACATATTTCTGTGTGCAAAAAATAAGTGAGAAAAACAAGATTGATCCTGAAAAACTTGACTGTGCAGACTTTGGCATCCTGTGTATATTATGTTGTTAATGTTTTCAAAGTGACTTAGTTGCACAGGACCTATTTTCAGAAGGTAGACTGTAGCCAAGTCTTTTAGAGAATCAGAGGAACTTAAGATCTGTTTGTTCAATGCTTGTTTTGTGTTTTTCAGTGTCCAGGCCAAACAGTCTAGAGAGCAGTAGAAACGCTTCCAGCAGTAGTTCACCTCTCAATTTGAAAGGTAAAGCTTTTATGGCTGAGTTCTGAGAAAAAGGAAGTGAAATTCCATGAAACTGTGTCTAAAATGCTCTTTTCCTTTCAATTAAATTTAAGACTGTTGTTTTGAAATAGTAATGATTATGCAATCTGGACATTGCTGTCTCGGGAATCAAAACTGCTGGCAAGAAGTATTTTTCCACATTTTCTGGCAAGGGGTGGCTGTTAAGGCAGGCAGTCTGGTTTTGCTTCAGTCTGACTGGCATCAAATTGTGGGAAGTATCAGGCCACTCTTAAGACTCCTTTTACAACAGGTCTCTGCTGTTCATAGTGTGTACACAGCTTGTGTATGGAATCAGTGTGCTCTGGAGATTTGCTTTTTCTGAAGCTGTGTGTCCTTAAAAGACAGCGGGAGACCTGGCACTGTGGAAAAATTCACTCTCTGCTTTCCCACTCGCAGGTTCTGGCTCTCAGATCACACATAGCCAACACTGGCAAATCACCTAGTGGTAAAGAGGCCCCCTTACTATCTGTTATACCCATTCTTTGGACACGTAGTTGTGCTTGTTTAACACAAGGGCCCAAAGTGTGTACTGTAAGACATTTAGTAGTATTGATTTTCCAAATTGTGACTGCCTTGAGTTCTGCAGGAGAAGAAAGTAAGGTCAAAAATGCCACCTAGTCTGTGTGAGAGTGGCCCTGGATAATAAAGTTTCTACCTCAGTGAGAAATCTATTGCAACGAGGGAAGAAGTGTTTCTTTAATGATATTTATGCTTCTCCTCAGGTTCCTTAGATCATATCCATGGTAGAACTGAGAGCCTCAGCAGTGAAGATATGATGCCAAGCAGAGAGGCACCAGCCTTGCTGCGAGACACCTACCCCATTCACTCTGCTTCTGCCGTCTTAAGCCCTAGCAGCAGGCACGAGTCCTCCCACAGGAATGGTTTGATCTCTTACGACGCGCCTCTGAAGAGTGTTCCATCCCAGTCCTACACAGGCAGGCAACGTTCTGCCTCACCTGGCAGTGAGATGGTAACTTTGGAGGAGTTCTTGGAAGAGAGCAACCGGCTGTCCCCACCAAGTGTAAGTAAAGAGAGCGAGATAGCCCAGCTCAGATGTCAAAAAACTATTCAAAGCTGATTCAGGGGGATGAGGGCACAGGAAAACAAGGAAAGACAAAAAGATCCTTTTTCTTATGTGTGTGACTTGCAGAGAACTACCGAATCTTGCAAAATGAATGAAACAGTTCCAACAACTAAGGCAAGATGAACTTTCACAGACCACTCTGCTGATTTATTTTGGTGTATCAGCTATGGCAAGTCAGGCAGATAATTCACTGCAAGTATGATGTATTGGGCTGCTGGGACTTTTTAATATCAAAGTTTCTTATTTAATGACAAAGTTTCTTACTATATAATCAGTTCTTAGGTCCAGGTATTTTTATTTGTGAACTGATAAGTTTGCTTTATACATTTGAGCTGCTAAATCTGTTATTAGGAATGAAACCTAACAGTACTTTTCAACTGAAATGCAAAATCTGCAGTTGTTAGAACAATCTGCTGATCTGAAAATACCATCAGTACATTTGAGAGAAAATATTTTTCTTGCTGAAGGAAATTCTCGATGCTTTCACCGTGCTGTGTGCTTGGGTGCTGACTGGCACGGTGCTGTTGGTTCAATGACTGCAAGAATTTGCTGCACACTGAAGTGCTTTGTCAGAAAACAAATGTTTATTTTCTAGATGGCATTTCTGCTCAGGCAGTAGTGAGGCAGTGCATTATCGAGCATGTTAATATTTTAAGAGCAATTCACTGATAGTGGAAGGGAACAGATGTTTCTGTTTCATGAATGCTTTGGTAACAGTATTGAAATGAACAGAGCTGTACTGTTTTATGGCATCAGTAAATTCTGCTCCTTGACTTTTCAGAGCAATATTTAAGTATACCTCCTATTCCCACATTATCCTCAATACAGTTCTTATCTTTTAGAGATGTTTAAAATTGGATTATTTTTTTTCTCTGTAACTACCTGACCATGTCTCCATTTTCATTCTTTCTGTCATCCTTGTTCCTTTTCAGCGTCGGCGCAGTTTAAATGAGAGTGAAATGATTTCATTGCACCAATTTCTATTAGAAGCTGATGCACTGTGTCCCTCTTGCTACTCCCTATGTCCTTCCCTCCATCAGGAACCTTCACAGTCACTCGAATCGGTCCTCAGTCATTCATGTCCCGACAGCGTGAGGCACAGAACAGGCAGGGGAAATAGGAGATCCACCTCACTCTATATCCCTGGGGTATCCATTGTTCTTGCTATGAAGGCAACAGCTCCCAACTTACCACAGCTTTTGCTTAGCATATTAATACCTATAGAACCGTACTGTAACTCTTAGCTGTTATTTTGAAGGCTGACAGATCACTTGCATTAATTGCTCATAAAGTATTTCCAGTGCTTATTCATAATTGTGCATGTTTTTGAGGACTAGCCATAATGTAATGGTAATGTGTGCAACAGCAATTTAAAGTGAAGTTAAAAATAACTCTAACACTTTAAGATTTAGTTGAGCATAGAAGTTTTCCTGCTACTCTCTTATCACTGATGGTGTTCACTTCCAGCAAATGAGTTTTGTGACTGGAAGAAATGTTTGAAACACTAGTGAAATGAGTATATTAAGCTTTAACATACTCCCTAGAGGAAATAAATAAATTCCATGAGCTTGTTTCAGCATGTTTTTTGTGAAGACAGCATGTCCTTTAACTATTCTGAGCATGCCTTGTACTTATAGTCTGATGGCAGCTGATCAAACACCACCATTTTTGGATTGTGTGGACCATACCGAAGAAATACTGACTGCATATTTTCTTTTACTGCCAGGTTAATTGTCTGACTTGAAATTTGCTAGTTTGTTGTGAGCAAGCAATAATTCCTCCATTTTTTTTGTACATTTCATTATATTGTATATGCAGCTTTTAACATATAGAGTATATTGACTGGGAGAGCTGAGGGAAATCCATGGAGAAGCAATGAAACTTTCTTGTAGTGCTAGCACATCTCCCCAGGGTATTCTCTCCTGTTACATCCCTGAATTTATAGCAGTGTTATCCAGATGAACTGTACTCTGGAAGCTGACAGACCATCGCTGATATCTGCTGATATCAGTGGCTGTCATTAATATGATACTGATGTTACAGTGACAGCGGCTGATGTGAAAGGAAGTAAAAGAGCTGCTGCCCAGAAGCGAGATTATTTTTTTTTTAATTTAAGACAATTAATCTGGCAAAGAAGGCTGTCATAATCTAACTATGATGAGCATGTTACTCCTTTATTTCGATTTATACCCATAGTAAACATTTTTATCTTCTGTTCCCCACTTTAAATTTAAAATCTATAGCTGTATTTGGGTTGAATTTAAGTGGGAAAAAACATGAAGCTCTGCATGATTCTTTGAACAAAAAGTGCTGTCATTAATGTGGCATGTGCATATTTTCTCACACCAGGACACCTCCAGTAACAGAGATGATTTGCTCAGCGATTATTTTAGGAAAGCAAATGAGCCTTCAACTACTGGGAACGTACTGGTTCAGCCATCCAGAAAGGAAACTGCTAAGATGCCCACTAGTCTTCTTGCTTCAACTGTAAAGATGGCCATCGCCAATGAAGAAGGAAGAATGGCTAAGCCTGGAAATTACATGAAGCCAAACCTCCAACAAGTTGAACCTGAGCCTCTGTCAAACTCCCAGGGGTCCCTTAAGCTTTCTCACACGCCACAGCACCAGCCGGCCGGTGGGGTGCGGCAGCTGGCCCAGCCTCAGCAGCCCGGCACTGCGGGCAGGAGGAGCACGTCGCTGAGCAGGGCCTTCAGCTTGGCCTCTGCAGATCTCCTCAGAGCCACGGGCCCGGAGAACTACAGGCAGGAGAGCCCTCAGAAGTCAGCAGCAGACCTGCGTGGGGGCAAGGATGCCGTCAGTCAGACTGCTAGGGTTTCTTCGCCAATGAGCGCCCAGGGAACATTAAGAGAGAGGCCACAGTCCGCAAAGGCGGCAGATTCCTTGCAAGGCGTTGACTCCCGCTGTCGGCATTTCGACGCAAGGCGCCTTTCCCTGGCTTCACCAAAAGATGAGAGGCCCCTCTCCTGCCATCAGTTCTCTGCCTCACCCACTGCATCCACCAGCAATCTGAACGTGCAGCAACAGGAGCGTGTGAGCCCTGGGCAGCACTACTCGCCCGCATCCCACGCTTCCTCTAAAGTCAAACCCAAGCCAGCCCCTCGTACTGGGGAGGCAGCCACAGTGGCCTCCACCAGAGCTGTTGCCAGCAGCACTGAGGGGAGTGTTTCCCTGGGGCAAGGCCAGGGTGATGCCCTACTGACCAAGTGCCAGGGTAAGCTGCCAGAAGGCAGCTCTGGGACTGCAGAGGAGCCCATGAGAGGAAGCAGCTCCAACAGCACTCCTGGGTCTCCGGATCCCCAGGGGGATCAGCAAACAGTTTGGTATGAGTATGGGTGTGTGTAACCCACAGGTGCAGCTGGTAGTATGTGTGTTTGACATTGCTGACATCTGGGTAGCATTTGTCTAGACACTGTGCCAGGTCTTAAAAGGCATCACCTCCCTGCTGATCTGAGTGTCCCCTGGGTACTCTTTTGTAGTTGGACAAAGTATGATTAACAGAAACAAGGAGCAAAACCCCAGCCCTTTTTTTGACACTGTTGTGCCTAAATTAAGTGGAAGCCTGACCTAATCCCACAGCAGTCTCAGCACCTGATCCTCACAGGTGCTGAGTATTCTTCACTCCAGGAGAGGCTTAGCAGGGTCCCCTGTCAATACTGCAATGTGCACCCCTCCTACCTGCATTAAAGAAGAGTTTCACAGGTCACGTGTGCTGAACCCAGCCCCACCATTGACATGTCACTGAACCACACTGAAAAGGTCACATGAAAGCCAAACTTTTCCCCCAAAACCAGAACCAGACATTTGCCTTAAGTAGCTTAAAGGGAAAGCTAAAGAGCAAGAGTGTGTGGTTTTTAGCCACGGATCTTCTAAAATCAATTGCCACAGCCACATTTTATAGAGGTAACACATAGACTTCAAGGGCCACATCTCAACCTTCCCCTCTGGGGACTGTGTAAACACATAGGCCAGTGTGATTACCCACTGCCTTCACTACAGCTGCAGCTCAGTGGATCCTTGACTCTGCAAGCCAAGTGGTGCTGCATTTTGAAACTCGTTTTATCTTTTATACAAACACTGGAACTAATGCAGCCTTTCAGGGGAGATGCCATTTTAATTGCAGAGATGGCATCTCATGTACAAAAGTGTCTTGTATGTATATAAGAAACTCAAGTGTTGTATAGGAATGCTGTGTAAATTGTATTATTATATCCTTGTGTGCATGACAGCCCACATCCTAAGCAATCTGTGGGATTTTGTCTTTTAGAAATCCTTGTTTATGTCTTCAAGAACTTTGCTCAGTATAGAAAGCAAAATAATTTTGTATACATGTGAAAGAAATGTACTTTTAAAAATCTATTTATGTGCAAAGAAGTTCCTTGTATGTTTCTGTCCAGAGTGTCATCAGCTGCTTATGTATATATGATCAAATGCGTATCTTTAATTCTATTTCATGTTTGTAAAGCTGTTTTTCTTGCAATAGGTGAAATCCTTTAAAAAAAACCACACACACACACACAAACTTGTTTTGCTGGTTCTGATTTAATCTAGTAAAAGCTAAAACTGATTCAGATGCGGATGTTTTTGTTATCTAGTATGTAGTAATCCCATTCTGGAAGACAGAATTGTTTATAATAAAGATTTAAATAAAATAGATGGATGTTGTACTTTTTTTTCCTCAGGGAAAAAGAAAACAACATGATTCATGGTGCTAGCTGGAGATGGGTCTGCAATAGCTTGTAAGCCTCAGTATTGATTTGCATCTCTGTGTGTCAGATTTGCATTTGTTTTTATGATGTTGCCACGAAAGGCGTATCAGAAATCTTTCCATTTGATTGTAACCTTCTTACTGGAGACTTCAGGAGGATTGATCATGCAAATTAAGTGACTTCCAGGTCACTGTAGAATCAGACCATTGGATTTTTATGCTTCTCTGACCACTTCAGACAGTGCCAAGCGTGCTGTTAGTTTTGACCAAGGTTGCATTTTGTACGATCTGTTTCATGCTTAATTCTCAGGATGCCCTACAAAAGTGAGAAATTATTAGTTTTTGAACAAGAAGAGAATGACAAAAGGAGCTTTCTGCGTTCTCTGCTGTTTTACTTGCAAATCATAGTTTTTCAACAATTTAAGAATCATGTGCTAAGCAGTAATTTTAGAATATACTGAGTCATTTTGGTAAACTGAAATTCCTCTTCCAGAAGTTCCCTCTCAACATTGATCCTTGGCCAGATCACTGAAGTTGGTTGTTTCTCCCTTGTTTCAGCTCCTTTTTGGAGGGATGTGCTTGGTTGCCCCGCGGACTGAACTGCTGAGGAACTCATCTGTGAGCTGTTTGTTACTGTAGATCTGCTTTTGCTAGAACTACCTTCCCAGTAACTTACACCTTAGTGTAATTTTCTGAGTTATTTAGTACTTATCACTTAGTTGTTGTGAGTTAGAATAAAAATGTACTTAATACTTGTATAGTGCCTTTCAGCTATGGGATAATTTTAAATACAGATGTTACAACAGCTGTTGAAGCGCACAATGCCATGGTGCTTGGGCCCTCCTGAGAACATTAAGAAGAATTTTGGTATAGGTACCTGTCCTGCCATGACAGGTTCAGTCGTTTTGCAGCCTGCTAAATTAATCGTTTTCAACTATTCTTTGATAGACGTGGAGGCTCCCGGGTCGTTGCACGCCATCAGGTAAGAACAAGGCCTGCCCGCAGATGAGGTGCTGCTGCTCTTCACCTTTCTGGGGTGCCCAGAGCAGTTGTTAGTGGGATAAACAGGTGTTTCTGTGCGTCAGACGTAACATGGGAGAGAAGTCAATTGCGTTTAGAGAAAGTAATTGGCAAGTCCTCTCGCCTTTGTGCCAGTGGAGCTGGGCAGGTAGAGCCGCCAGGAGAGGGTTTTGTGAGGGCAAAGGTGGAGGAGACAGCTGCCAGACCATTTCAGGCTTCTCGATTCCTTCCACAAAGAAAAGGGGAACTGTGATGAAATAGCAGCTGTTTCAATTTGCACAGCTTTGAAGGCTACTGAGACCCATGGTGTGTAGGCTGGCGGCTGGGAGTGCTGCAGCGAGCCAGGGAGCTGCCGGCTGTGGCCGTGCCCCGGTGCATGAGGAGCACCAGGGACAAGGGACCCCGCTCTGAAGGAACCCTGGTCTTCAGCACATAGGCTTTTCCCTGCTCTGCGTGTTGAAGGGCTGTGGGATACTGGTGTTTCCTGACATGAGGGAAGCGTGTGCTCTCTGAAGGTTGCTGATTATGTGTGTTAAACAATGCTGTGAAGGGTTCTGGACATAACGCTTCAAGTAGTGTTCAATAATGAAGTGCCTTGGTGTATGTGCCTCTTTAGTTCCTTAGATCATGCTTTCTGTTAAAGGACAGATTTTTGAAGGGGATCCCATCCCAAGACACAGGTAAGTAGCCAAGAGGCTTCTGAGAAAACCCAGGGGCTGTGCCTTTGGCAACTCCCGCTCCTTGCAGCATGCTCCAAGTCTGAAGTCATTAGAGCTGTTTAACCTGAGGAAACAAATCTTGCTTAAAATTGCATGCACTGTGTGATGATTATATTTACTTGAGGTAAAAGAGAGCGCTACTGTGGAAATTGCTGCTAGGGAGTTGCGTGCTCTACATTGACAGAGCATCTCCTTACCAAGAAATCTGAAGCCCAGGTCCTTTACAGAGACACTGTATCATGGAAACTTTTTCCTGTTAGATATGATTCAGCTGTTCCTCAAACTTGGGAGCTGATTGTGCAGTGAACAGACGTTTTCTCATTTCAGTTAATTGAGTTCAGAACATAAAATCTCCGAAGAAGAATTTAAAATAGAATTTACTATTTTTTCTTTCTGTGATGAGGGAAGTTTCAGGTGTGAGTGCAGTGTAAAAATGGCTAGCACTTAGATTAGAATAATGACACATCAAGGAATGCCGTGTGGTTGGAAATTATTTTGACCATCCAGATGTTTGGGAGCATATTAGAAGTTCAGCCAAAGATAAATGGCTTTAAGACAGAACATGGAAGAAATGTTCCAGAAATCTTGAATTCTTGTGAAATGACTACAACCTGGATGTTAAATGGATGTAAAAGTATTAATACTTTTTGTTTGTTTGTTAGTTAAACATGAACCCAGCTGTGCTGAGAGCATTTGAATTGCGCTTTTGCCGTCTTAGATGAAAGAGGGGGAAAAAAACAAATCACTTGTGGTAAGCTTCACCAAAAAAAATTATCCTAACTGTTCATTCTCTACCCATCAGTCATGGAATATCAGATCCTGGTAGCACTGGAGATGTTGAAGGCAAGGTGGAAAACTTAGGAATGTTTTTACATATCCCCAGTACCAGACAGAATTAACCTGATCTAACAGTGCAGAGTGAAATAGTTCAGTTACTAAAAATAAGAAATGAAGTCATCATTATGAAGGGTTGCCAGACTGGAGAAACAGACTGTGCTGTGAAGGTCGATCTTTAAAGCTATTATAGTACTAGAGGCTGCCATAAGAACTAAGACAGAATGGCATCAGCTGGGAAGTGGTGAAATAAAGTTACGATTTAGAGAGTACTGGCAGGAGTTTAAGGTGACTGCAAGAAACTATGGCAAGTTTTGCAAAACTAAATGGTGTTTTTCCAGTCACAAGGATATCTTTAAAAGTGTGAGGAGAACAGGAGACAACAGAGAGCTCCTTAAATTGGGAAAGTCCTTGAAAGGCTAAAGACCCTTGAAAGGTCCTAAAGACCCAAGGTGTGAGTTGATGAAGTATGATGTGAAGTTGAGGTTAGTGTTGGGGGAGCAAAATTGGATTTTACTGTGAACATGAACAGGACAATGAAAATGTGGTCATTTCACAGAAACTAGGAACCTAAAACATGTCCAAAACAAAACATAGAATGCTATGAAAACTAATGTCAACTCTCTGTCATTCCTAGATGCTGTTCTGATCAGCTCTAGTTAAAATACTTGAAAGTGTTTTACCAAAGATTATAACTGAGTTTTATGTAGCTCTAATGGTGAGGCTGTGCCAAAGTACATGATGTGTGTGTTGCGTACCAGAATGAGGAAGAGCACTAGATCTAAGCATTGGCATTAGCCTGTGAAAAGCATGTATTGCACCAAGGGAAAACAGGAGGCTCCCTCTTTGACTGACAGCCTGTGGTGTGATCCAAAAGTGATGCTAAAGGCGAGAGTGCTTGGAAAGGGAAAGGGGAAGCTATTGGTGAGACTCATTGCACCAGGCTCTTATGGAATTGAATAGATTAATATAATATAGCATTTTTATGCTTTTGATTTATGGTCTGAGATCATGAGTTCATGGGAGAGCTAAACAGCCTCTGCTTTAAGAAAACGTCATCAGGTAAGACATGAGAGGCTCCCCCTCCTCTTCAACATCAGGTGCTGGCTGCCTTCCGATTCTGGATGGAGCTGGGCTACCACACCAATAACAGGGCACCTCCATATGCAAATCACTGAAACTTGCAAGTCAAAGAACATCTCACTTTTCCAGTGTTTGGCATGCTCTGGAAGTCTGAGACACAGCTCGTGTTTGGAAACACGCTGCTGAGGAAGAACACAAGAGTTCGAGAAGGATATTCCAGCTGGAGAAGCACAACTCCCCAGTGGACAGCTGAGTGAGACATCTCTAGAGACTTGCCCTGCAGAGAAGAGGGAGGTTTCTGCAAGAAGTAAGTAGGAAAGTATGCCTGTGAAGGACCTAAGAGAGCAGTTTGTAGTGCTTCTAGTCTGATTGTTTTACCATTTGGTAGGGTATTTTGAAGGTTATGGGATACGGAAGTGTACATTCCCTTGCTGCTTTAAATTTCCCTGACCAAAATTATCCCATTCTTGTTAAACCCATGGAAAATGCTTCCCTGCACATTTGCAAGGGGATTTTTTTTTCTCTAATTTTCCAAATCTTGGAATTTGCATGTATGTGCACTGTGAGCCCATAAAATGTAAAATGCCTAATCCACAGATGCATGTATTTCACAGCTGCTGCTCACCTGGGGGTGTTCAGCTGCAGCATTTCAGCCTTCTACAGAAATGGAAAACTCGTGAGCAGTTTGAGGCTGCTCCTAGAGGACTCTTTTGGCTATTTGTGAGTGAAAGCAGAAGAAATACTGAGAATCAGGGAAATATCTGTGAAGGCAAAATCTTGGAAACTTTTTTTAGAACTGCAATCCTCTGAACAAGGATTGCTCACTCCTAGCAGTGCAAAAGCCTGTCAGAGTTCAAGGAGCATCTGGACAACACTCTCCATCATATGGTTTACTGTTAGTTAGTTCTGCAAGGAGCAGGGAGTTGGCTTTGATGATCCTTATTGGTCCTTTCCAACCCAAGATATTCTAAGAAAAGGCAAATGGAGAAAACAGGCGGGCATAAGCTGTGTGGAATAGACAGTATCAATTTAGTTGGGATTTAACTAAAATCAAGCTAAGATGGGTAACCTTCAATTTCCTCAGTCTTTTGAGCTTACAGCTTTTTTGGTCCATGAGCAGAGGAGACAAAGGGCTAGAATGCTTTAGAGAGCTGTATTAACAGCCTCGTGTGAGCAGAAGGACTGTACAGCTTGTGTACTCCATTTCTGTTAGACCTCCCAGATCCTTGGTAAGGTTGGTTGTTCATCTAGACTGGTTTTGATCAGTTAGGGCACAGAAGGTTTTAATCACCACCCAATGAGGGCACCAGTATGTACACTTGAGAATGAAGCTTTGGTACCTTCATTGACGCAAAGATCTCTTTTGCTGTTGCTACTTCCTCTTACTCGTGTTTCCGTTTAGTAATATCTTGTTCCTGAATAGCTGAGGCTTAAAGGGGGTGGGTAATCTATGTTTGATGGGGAACAGTATATTTGTAATGTTTTGATATGCCCTTAAAGTGGCTTCTTCCAAAAACAACCACGTGCTGTGCTAGCAGAAAATTCCTTGCATGAAACAGGCAAACAAAGGAGCTTTTTTGCTAGGTCCTGTCCTACAGCTCAGATAGTGCAAGCAGCTACTGCAGTCTGGCCAAGCCCACCCCTTATCTCCACCAACTTCACTCCTTTCGTGACTTCTCCAGCAATAGAGACCTTTCTGTTCTTCAACCCAGGGTGTTACCTTTAACTATTTCCTATCCCTGAGTTCATTTTTTGTACCCTGTTTCTGTCCAGATCTAGTTCCAGCTTTGTCCACTCTTTCCATTCCTGCTCCCATTACTAAAAGTTTTAGTTATTTATCAACCAGCTCTGAACTTTTTGCCATTTTTTCTTGCTGTTGTCATCTCTTTGTACCTTGCCAGACTGTTATGCAGTCGCATTCTCAAGTCTTGAGGCCAGCGTGTAGTCCTGATCTTAGTATCTGTTCTCAGTGCTTCCTGACGCTTCCTTACTTTTTCATCCGCTGTTGTCTCAAACGTTCCCCACACTCCTTTGCCTCATCCTTGCTATCCTGCTTGAGCGTTTTGCCCAAATAAACCAGCGCCATGAGCTCAAGGGGCCTTTCCTCCCTGACATCCCTCCACAGCGTGCACTGCAGTCACTGTCTTCTCATCGTGTCTCTTCCCCACATCCTCCTTTAGCGCATTTGTATTGCTCCATTTTGCTCTGCATTCGTGACAAGTGATGACCAAGGCTTGAGGAAGGAAATACACCATGTACTATAAATTACCGTGGCTGTCTGTGGTGCAGAAGATGCACATTCACATAAAGTCTAGAGCCAATCTTGTTTTCAAGTTTCAAAATCTGCTTACTAGTCATTGAGATGTCTTTCAAACATTTATTTATCACAATAAATACAGAATTCTTCTATCTGTAGTAGGCTTTTAATGTAAGATCTTATAACAATTTCTAAGCTTGCTTGTTATAAATTTTAGGCCCAGCAGATACTTTTGATGGTTAAAGTTCTGTGAGAAATTATTAGCCCTTAAAAACACTAAGAAGATGATAGATGCTTTTAAGAAGATCTATATCACTTTTTGCATGTTGAGGCAATATTGTTTCTATTTAGTCTCAAGTATTTTTAACAATATGAGTTTCCACATAATTTTCATTGTTTTAGAATTTCCTTCCTTGCTTATTTTGGCTTCTTTAATTGAAAAAGACTTGAATCCCTGAAGCCCAGTCCTATTACCCCTCCTGTGTACACAGATCCTTTTCCTTGTTTATTTAACCATCCATATCAATGGTAACAGCATCACACTTGGCAGACCCTGAATTCCCTTAAGTCTCCCACCCTATCCTATGTGAACACGTGCCTGTTTTCGTCTTATGTAATCGGGTAAATGAATTAAAACTCATACTAACAAGACTGTATTGGATCCAAGTTCCCTTCATGTTTTAAACTCTAACAAGTTATGTCTGTTTAACAGAAAATGTTTATTGGGAAATGAGAATATGCTTACAAGGAAATCTAAAACTGAAAGTGAGAAGAAAAGCAAAAAGTAAACTAACTCAGTAACTCCAGTCTATTTTCAGAACAATGTCTTTGTAGTGAGGTTTTATAGGAGATGCCAGTATCTGGATAACTATGTGCATTCATACTTGACTGGCTGTCTGCTGTTTTGCCCTTGAGGTCTTGGTTCAAGGACATTTAGGCCCCGTCTTCCCTGTTGCATCGGGGCACTGGCACATGGATCACCTTATGACCACAGTTCTTAAATTCCCAGGTCCAGGCCAATAAGGGGAAGAGCAGCATCACGGGAGTTCAAGTCCACACGGCTCTCCATCTTGGAGAACTTCACTTACCTGTGAGCAACCTTGTTTTCCATATCTGGATGGAAGTTCCTAGATGCATTCCTAGTGGGTCCAACTGGATACTCTCAACACATCCACAGTCATCCACAGGTCCTTCACACAACCAGTAATTGCAAGGCCACACATCAAAGCCAAGGTCTCTTTAGTGACATAGTAGCTGGGGAAAGGATGAATTCAGTCTGCGGTTCTGCAGAGAGCAAGAACAGAGATATTCTAGCCTGGACAGAGAGAGAATTCCCTGCTGGTTACAAGGTATGGACACATTCCTGTGACCAGCTGAGATGGTCTCAGCCTGTGTCACCATGCTGAGCTTTAATTTGTGGCAGAAGATCCTCAGTTTTTCTGAGTTCCCAAAGGTGTTGCCAGTCTTTTTTCCACCTTCCAGGAAGTAGCTGCTGAAGGTGCCAACTGAGAGCCAGTTTGGTAAGGTCTGAGCAAGGAAAGATTTTATACCTGCTGAAAGATACTTTCAAAAGGACAAACCCTGGAAAGGGATAAGTTGAATTATGAAAGCATCACTACACCAAGCTAAATTACCTGGCCCCAGGTTGCGTTTCTAGCCCTGACTGATAACCAGCCAATGTTGTCCTGGCCAATGTGGGAGAGAGCTGAGGCAGTAATCCACTGAGTCAGCCAAAAGGTGCTGCTCACTGGCAGTGGAGTCTGCAAAAGGGGTCCCGTGTATTTCCTGTCTGTGTCTCTTCCTTTGTGGAGTGTGACAGTGAATGGGATAAAAGTCTGGTCAACAGACATTACTAACAGAAGTGAAAGTCTTTAAAGTAGTTAAGGATTTAGTCCATCTTTGGAGATTCACCATTTGAAGGATGGAAGCTCCCAAATAGACACGATACATCACACATAATAGACCTCAGGAGGATAATCAATGTGCAGTTTGAGGGTGACCCCAGCCACAGGTCTCACATATTGTCGTGGTATCAGCAGCACTTCTCCAGGCCAGTGCTTTCCATCGGTACTGGCTTTGTCAGAGGCCTCTCATGATACACATGATGGTCTGCTCAGTGAGCACTTTGTCTCTTCTATTTTGTTTCTTGGGAATACAAACACAGTGCTTTTCTATTGGCTTGTAAGACAGAGCTGAGGGTCTTGTGCTGAGTGTGGGGGAGTGGAAACTCTGCAGGCTCTGAAGGGAAGCTGGGAAAACCCTTGTGGTCAGACACTGAGAGGAGAGTGGGTCTTACCTGCCAGCTGCCAGCACAGTGGCGAGGGCAGTGACCTGTTTCTTCTGGAGGCAGAAGCGTGGCCTGGGTGATTGAGTAATTTGTGAGATGTGTGTTAGGCATTTTCCACTGGGAACTCTTGAGTCCAAGCTTACCGCTTGAGGCATGTTCTGGGCATAAATTCTAAGACATTGGTCCATGCATCTCCCCAAAGCACCAGGAGTGCAAACCCGAGGACTGTGCATGTGCCCTGCAGAGTGAAAACTGAGGCCTGTGGAAAAGGTTAAATATAACACATAATACAATGCAGACTGGGACAAGAACAGAAACAAGAGAAAATAGGAGGAGAAGAGATAAATAAAGCAAAATGCCTGGGCTGCAGTGAAATCTGCAGCAGTGTTCCCTCTGGCACTGGCAGCTGAACCAAGTGAAGCCTTGCATTGCACAGCCACTCCTCAGTGCAATGGAGGAGCTGAACCTGCAAAGGCTCCAGACATGGTATCAGGACAGAAGGAAGAGCAGTAGTAAGTCCTTGTTTCTCAGCTACAGAGAAGGGGAATGTGTGTGCGGATTGTAACTGCAAAAGAGTCAGAGAAGTTATTTATTTTCCTCCTGTCCTCACAAAAGTGGGTGCTTGAAAGGATTTAAATCAAACTTCTATAGGAAATTTGACCCTTATAGGCAAAGCATAAGTTGGGTAATTGGACATAGATGGAGCCAACACTGCCAGAAAGGAACTCTGCTGGAATGCACTTAGCTAGGAATGCTGATGGCTGGCAATGAGTGAGCAGAGCCCTGGAAAGCATGGTCTGTGAAGAAGACTGAAAAAATTGGGTACTTTGGTCTACAGCAGAAACATCAAAGAGGCACAGGGTGATTAATCTTTGGACATTTAAATGACTGATATTAAGAAATGTAGCAAGGGACTGGTTTTTATATCCATTCATAGAAGGAAAAGAAAAAATAAAATGAATTAGGAACATGGAGGATAAGATTTTTATGTTACTACAAGCTTTTTAAGAAAAAGCCTAGCCAAAGGATGGAGACATTGCCAGAGGAGAGACAGAATCTTCCCAAACAGCAATTTAGGAGAACAAGCTAAAGCTCTTGGGGGGGTAGTCTAGTTTTCTTTCGTTACTAGGCCTCAGGTTAAGGAGATGGCCCAGGTGACCTCCTTCCTGCTGCATTTCTGTGGCATCTGTGACATTTATAGCACCAGTTTATCTCCATTCTTTCTGAAGCTTGTTCTTTCTCATTGTGACACATGAAACCCAGGAGCTATTTAATTCAGTGGAGTTACTTAATCATCACACACTTCAAAATGATTTGACCAGAGCGAGTGAAAAGCAAGAATTGCCACTTGCACCGAATGATAGATATTTGTCAGCTTTAATAGCTGCTGTATAATTCATGGAGATAAAAGGCTATAAAAGCTGTCATTTATTTTCATTTTTAGAGTTTTAAATATGTCCCAACATGCATTTGCTGTGTGTATGATGGAGTCTGGTCTGCAATAGACACTGTTCTGCCCCCTTGGAAGTGGTGAAGCAGGGCTGACCCAAGCCACCAAAACCTTCAGTTACCGGCTTTACAGCATCTGCATGCTGAGACAAGCAAAATATAATGGGTGGATGAAAGAAAAGCAAGAAAAGATTTTTCTGGAGTTTATTTTGCTCTGTAATATTTGGAAAGGGCGGTTTGCGAAAGTGACTGTTTCTGCTTCACCTGCAAGGCCTGATTTACCAGTCGCACTCTTCAAGTTCTGTCTTTTTAGCACACTTTGATAGACATATATTGTTTGATGACCCAGGCTCTGCTTTCTGGGTATTCTGATCACCTGTATGTAACATGGGGTTAACACACCTTTGACCATGTTCACAGTTCAGTGTGACAGAGAATTGCAGCCAAGTTGGGAACTAGGGAAGAGATGCTGCCCATGACGTTACTTCCACCAGTGTCTCTGCTTTCCCTGGCACCCATGGGGGCAATCGCTGTCTGAGGGTCTTCTCAGGACTTGTTGCCCATCTGCAGCCTGGGCCCTGTGGGAGGTGGAAATGCTTTGCCTACAGCCACCAATGAGACCTGGATACCAAAGTGACATGTGCCTGTGGCAAGGTCTTGGTGAAGGCAAGTAGCCCAATATAATAATACTCCTCATTGAAGAATAGTGCACATATTGCTAAGGAAGCAACTGCACTTCATTTTCTTAATATAATCTTTTATAAATTCTTTAAATCTAACAAAAGAGCTTCACTATCTAAGGGTACATAATTGTGAATTAAAAGGCACTAGAACAAATGTCCTACTTTGCTTCCTGAAAAATTCCAGTCTGTGAGATTTTTCTTGATATATGTGTTCTTATATATGTATATAAAAATACATATGAATACTAAATGAGTACTGAAATAACACACAAACAAACAAAAAAACAGAGAAAACACAGAGAAGGGGAGCATTCGAAGTAGCTCTGATAAATTTGATACTAACGCTTCATATTCTTTATTCTTTTGCATGAGGTGTTCAGCCCTGGCTGTTCCCCTGGCTGCATCTCTGCCATCCCCAGAGCAGCATGGTGAGCCTGCAAAGGACTGTTCTATGCTTTTTGCAGCCTTTACTGTCCATATTCAATAATTTCCTATTTTTCCTGCTGCATCCCTTCTCAGAAACTCAGAGAGGATCATTACCCTTGTAGATAATTTTAGATCTCCGATCTGTCAGAGGCCCTGGCAGAGGAAGGGCTCTGCCATCTGGTAGCCCGTCATACCTGAAGAGCCCTTTGCCTGCGTCTGGAATGAGGAGTTATTTTTGATGCTGATTCTGACGTTAGCCATGGGTGCTCCTGGAGTATTTCCAAGTTTTGTAAATGTCATTGTAGCCTCTCCCTGTCTCTTGTCGTTGTTGTTGTATTGTTTTTTGTTTTTCTATTTTTATTTTGTGTTTATGTTGTGCTGCTTTTCACCAGGTTGGAAATGGAGTACATGTCTCGGAGCACCCTGCACCAGACTCCTATTTCCAGACTTACCATCTCTGGCCACCCTTGGAGCACTGTTGGCCCATTGCAGTGAGCAGAGGGGAGCTCTCATTAGGTTGATATACTGGGCACACAGAGTCACTGCTGTCCCTACAGCAGCACGGCAGAGCAGTACTTCAGGTGAGTTACATCCCAGTTCAGACCCTGAACTGGTAACAGATTTCGTTTCCAGCTTCAGTGGTGTAATTCATACCTTTCTGTTATTTTTAAGTGTAGTGCATTTCAGTTTGAATGACAGACACTTTAATACATGCCCCATGGTGCAATTTTCTCTCCTGTGGTCTAGTGGTGTGAGTTAGCAGGAGGTCAGATTTTACATCTGCTACAGTCTTCCTGAATGACCTTGAACAAGCCCTTTGATCTGTTTATGCCTCAGTCTGTCTTGGTGTGAGAGAGGAAGGAACCTCGCCTCACAGCCCTCAGAGATGTTCCCTTGTGCAGAAATCAGCTTCTGCTGTGTTTAAACATAGTGAAGATCTTATCTCAGCAAGCCCGAGGAGCAACTTACTGCAAATAATACTAATAACAACACTCTGTATACTTTGCACGAGGCAACATCTGTGCGTGCTTAGATAAGCTGTATTTGTGCTTTGCACCAGCTGCTGTGATCATAGTGCAGTTGTCTGCTGGTTTGTGTCTGTGACGGTAGGTACAGGCGTGAACACCGCTCTGCGTGCATTGCCATCTCTGTATCCAGTGTCTGCTTTTGGCTCTCTCGTCTCTTTCATTTATGAATGAGAGGGTGAGGGAGAAGAGGGCTGGGCTGGGCTGGCTCCTTTGCCGTTGAACCATAAAGAGCACAGGAGCTGAAACGCAATCTCCTCCTCCTCCTTCCCCGCGCTGTTTCAGCGACAGCTCGCTCCCAGCTGGGAGGAGGACAGCCTCGCCAGCAGCCCGAGCAGGAGCTGGGAAAGGGCAAGTTTTGTGCTGTTCATACTGCAGGGAAAACCTCTTTGCATAAACTCTGCTCACAGGTGAGTCTAATTTTTTATCAATTCATTCTTAAACGCCAGTTAGTTTTCTGTCATTGAGCCAGGTTATACAAGGTTATGACCCCTGGAAAGGTGGGAGGACAGATTTTTGGCTAGGTTGTCAAAGCAAAACAACCAGGCAGTCCAAGGACTCAACCAGAGCAACATGTCAAAAAAAAATCACAACTTCAAAATTAATTTCCTTGGCAAGTTCCCACTGGGGAGTTGGGGATTGGACTAGATGACCTTTTGAGGTCCTTTCCAATCCCTAACATTCTGTGTTTCTGTGATTAGTCAGAACTTTGAATGAAAGTTCTTCCAAAAAAACTTTCTGGGCTCCACTTTGGTGCAAAGAGATCTGAATGTTGAAGCTGTGTTGATGAAAGGGAATTGTTAGGATAGACTGGGAAACTGTTTCATGTTTGCAGCAGAGAACCAGAGCAATAGCCAGTAGGTGAATTCCAGTAGTCATTTTCGGAAAACTTAGTAGGACTGTCTAAGTTAACTAGATATAGGCTACTTTAAATGACTAATAAGTGATTTAAATACTTAATTCCCCTCATAACACAAGCCAAAAGTTACACCTACATGTGTACTCTGCATACACATATATAGATTTGTCTTTGTATCTCGAAAGTATGCCATTACTATAGTTTCCAAACAGTAAGCCACTTTTCTTGCTGCTCTTCAGAACCTGACTTGGGAAACTTGAAATGTGAAGGTTTGTTTAGTGAAATTAAATTCATTTGGTTAGAAGTGTATCTATCTATTCTTTTTTCTTTTTAATAGGATTAAAAACCTTTGTTTATTATTGTAGGTTGCCTGTGTTACAAGTACATTTTTCTGCTTCTTGGCAGTCTTTGTAAAGCAACAAGGAAAGTAAAACAGCGAGTGATCAGCTTCATGTGTGCAGGGAGAGCTGAGAAATAGAGTTTAGAAGAATAAAACAACCTTGTTCTGTCCTTTTCTGTTCAGAACACATGCAGACATTTATTAATGAATATTTAAGGAAACTTAACACTGAGGCAGGGAAAAATGGCTACATGTAGGCTCATAAGACATGTCACTGTCATTGTGAACGTAAGGGACTTTCTGAGCAATCTGTTAATCAGCTCCCTCTGTGACTTTTTCCACGTTAGCACCCTACGCTCACACTGGCTGCAGAGGAGTATGATGTCTGACCACTTCTTCTTTCAAGTTTGCTTTAGTCAAGAAGCCAGTAAAAGTGTGTCAATCCTGTGTATTTAATACCCACTCCTCCATTCCTTTTCTGAGGAAATAAATCTTTTTACCGTACTCACCTTTATCCTTCCTGCCTCCCCATCATATTGCCAGCATGTTGTTGTTCCCCCATATCATGCTGCTTCGACACATGGTAGTCATAAGGTCTTTCTGTTACATGAGGCAGAAGGTAGATGCTTCAGCTCATTTTATGCTTGGTGCTATACAGCACTAATTTAGGCGATAACATAGATGGTACACATGCAAACTTTTAGGAGACTTTCCAGGGTCTGGTGAGTACACCATGAGAAAATGTCATTCTGTGATAGCAAGGCACAGCTCAGGGGGTTGACAATGCCTACTTCACGGAGTTGTGATTTGAATATCACAGTTTAAAATGAAGAAAGATGTGACAGTTCCTATATCTCATTAAAAAAATCTCATCTCACTTGACATCTGCAGTGAGATGCACTTATCTCATTTTGTGGCTGGTGGACAAAATTTGATTTTTTTTGTTCTAGGACCTGAGAAGTGTAAGCAATCCTAGACAGTGGGAAAAGAGAGAAGGGAGATGCAGCAAAGGGGAGAGAAAGGAGGAAAGTTAATCCCAGCCGAACCAGGTGTACATAGGTGTCATCATACTAGATGTCATTAAATAGGGTGACCCTGGGGGACGGCTGGTTCCTGAGGTTAGACAGACTGGAAACTTCTTACTTGTGGCTGAGCACAGTTGCACAGGGCCAGGCGTACAAGGATGTGGGCATCAATGTAAGTTTTCCTCCCCTAACCAGCTGATCCTGTAACTTGGCATCCCATTGAACAGTGCGCAGAGCAGAAAATATTTTCTCTGCCAGTTTTTCTAGACCTGACCTGAGAGTGCATTTGTGTTGCCTTGGGGATTCACTCCTGCTTGACTGTTCTTGTGCCAGTGTGGTGACAACCAGAGAAAAAGTTATTTCAAACTTGGGAGGACATTTACACAACTTGCTAATTATTTTTAAGTGAACTGTAAGAAGAACTCTGGAGAGTCAACTCCAGATGTGGTGGCCTTGTGAGGCTCATTACCTTATAATTAGCTGAGTGTCTCCTCTAAGAGGTTTGTTTTTCCTGTAAAGCTTATTCTGAGTGGCTTTTAATGCTTGTTATGAATTAATATGCCAGCTGAAGCATTTGCAGAGCTGCTGTCCCTGACAGCTGATAGCAGTTGATTTCAAAAAAGCAAAGAACAGCTTTAATGTTTAGAAGAAACTGGCCAGTCATTTTAAGTAAAGGTATTAGTAATTAGCAGCAGCTGAAAACAAGATTACAGTTTATTCTCTGAGGGATGCATCTCCTGTACTTCCTTTTTCTCCACTAGAAACCACACTCTGAACTGTTAACCTAGCGTGTAGCAAAAGGAGAACTATCTAGGGACTTCATCCAGAAGCTGTAGCTAATCTGTCCAAAAAAGAAAAAAAAGCCTAAAGAATAGGTTTCAAACACTGTTAGAGGGAGGTTGAGAAACAGGCTCACCCGAAGGTGTGCTCTGTTCCTCTCCATAGAGTCCCCTTGCCAGAAATTGTTTCTGTGGCAACAAATTTGTTTTCAGCTGGGTTGTCTTGGTATTTGATCTGGGGTTGCTTAGGCTCAGATCTGTCACCATGCCAGAGGCAAACAGAAATGCAAAACTGATGTGGTCTACAGATAACGGAGAGGACACTCTGCTGCTGTTGCTGTTACATTTGTTCCATGAGAGATGTTCTCCTGACATTCTCCACTCAAAAATTGCTAGGGACAGCGATTGCTGCTGGGATGAGCTGAGTCTCTCATTTCTCAACATTGTTGCTTTCTTCCACAAGCTTTCAGTCTTCTTTTCTCTCACATTGTTTGCTATGAGTTGACAGCAAAGACGCAGAGCTTTGAAGATAGATTAGATAGCTGATAGTGGAAGGGGAGATCAAAAATGAATGCATTACAAAAACAAATGCAAACAAACTATCAAACTTAAGTTACTTTAATGACACGTGAATAAAATTGTTAAATGGGCAACCAGTAGGGAAGGGTGGAAATATTATTACAGAGATCTCTTGGTTTGACTTTTTTGTAACTCAATATTTTAGTAACAATTAGAATTTGATCTGGAAACATTGTGTCTTCCATCTGCCAATGGAAGAAGGAGAATTTTTACTCTGTGATGGATAATGATTCAGCATCTATGCACATATCTAATTAGAGGATGTATCTGGTTTATGCTCCATATTCAAGAAGTGATCAGACATAGCTTTTGAAATAAGAATTGTCTTTAAAAGTAAGAAGAGGATTAGACTGAGATCCCTTAACTTACCATGTCAGGATGTTATTATCTGGAATTTGAACTTGTGTCCAAATTTCAGAGATAATCTTACACCTCCACCGCAGAGCAGGACCTGGAATTCTGAACAGCTCCCAGGTTTGGAATCCCACATCTCCTGTGCTGGCTTTTCCATCTTCCACCCAAGAGCTTGTCAGAACTCCCCTGTAATGTGTATTTGATTCTCTCCCTTTTCTCTAGCCAGATGCATGGTGGGAAGCGTGAGCGGTTTACAGAAAGGTTGTTACTTTTGCTGTGAGTTGCTTCTCCGATACTATAAAAGGCTTTTTCATTTCTGTGAGGTTGTGGTTCTTCAACTATGTTTTCAATTTTTGTGTTGAACCTCTTTTATCCAGATTAATACCATTATGGTGGGATGGTTGTTCCTTCCAATTTTCTTTAAAAGAAATCTAGAGAAGGACCAGTCAATTTTCAAGCATATGGATAGATGAGTTTGTGCCTCCAGGCAGGATACTGGGATTTGTCTCCCAGAAGAGAGGTGGCAAACCTGAAGGGCTCTGACACAGGAGAAGTGGTCAGTCACTGGTGTGGATGCCAGTGTCATCCACGAGTGGAACGGACAGGAGCTGGAAAGAACATTTAGGCCCTTAGGCAGGACGCTGAAGTGCAGGAATTCAGCAGCACAGTGCTAAGGAAAGCTTCTCACAGCATATGCAAGGACAGACAGAGGTACAGAGAGAGGCTGTTTCAAGGTACGGCAAAGAAAAGGGTGGAGGGATGACAAGCTCGTATACATTGGGAAATGAAGGAACTTGGAAGTAATGGAAAGCCAGACTTTGTTTAAATCTTAATGAAAGCAAGACACTAGTACTAAAAATCATGTGAATACTAAGAGAATTTTTTAAATTAAAATCAAGGGAATTGGGGAAATGAAAATTCAGGAGATGAAAATGCAAGCAAGCCTTCAGATAGAGATGCTAGCACTTTGTTTGGAATGTTATATCCATTGGCAACTTGGTTGTTGGAGTCCTGGATCCTCAAGGGAAAAGAAGAAAGGACCAAAGTTTTCAATAGTCATCTAGCGAGTGAGAGCAACAACAAGGGAAAGAGCACAGAGGAAAACCTCCTTCAAGGTGTGCTACTTCTACACCTTCGTGAGATGTCTGAGAGATAACATCAGAGAATAGACCTTACATGTGAATATTGACTTAGATCTACAGGAAACTTGGTTCATCTCCAAAAGACAAACTGGAAATTCGAAGACACGCACAAATGCATGGGCACATCCCCTCCTCCAGTGCTGTATCCAAGGAAGAAATACAGAATCACAGAACAGGGGCCAAAAAAAGTCTCAACCAAGTCTGAAAGGAAATGAGCACAGCTAAACAGCAGCATGTGAAAGGGCAGTCAGTGTGCTAGACTAGACAGAGTTGGATCTAGAACAGAAACACATTTGAAACACACAATAGGGATCAGTGTGAGCCGGAAATACAAACGTAGTACAAAGGCACAAAAGAATTATTCCCGTGTTAAATGGTGACAGTGCACACCATGTCTGGTGCTGCAGTTAAACAGGCTCTTATCCTATGACAAATTTTGTCTCTTTGATTAAAATGAATCCTAACAGAAAAAAAAAAAAAAAAAGAAAAAAAAAAAAAAGAATGAAGTCAAAGAAAAATGAGACAAAGAAGGGAAAACTCTCCAAATCTTTCAAACAGCTTTTCACTTTACCATGTCTTCAAATTTTTGCTGTATAAAATGAATCATGTACTGAATCATATGTACAGAAAATAGCATTTAAAAGAGGGATGACTTTATTGAGTGTATCATTATTTGCTGATGCATGGACTAGTGAAAATCTTAACATTTTTCTTGAACAGGAGATGTGCTCAATCTTTTTAGACATGGCAGAATTACAACCACATTTCAATTAGACCTAGCGAGCAAAATTTTTCTCTCACACAGCCTTTGCTATTTGTGAGACGTTATTAGTCAAACACTGATTACTGATGTCCCAAGCTACTGCTTGTCACCAGCACTGCAAAATTGGTTATATTCACTGAACTATCAGTAGAGGAGGAGGAAAAAATTGTATAGATGGATGTTTGGTTGCTTTCCAAACTAGTTTTGGTTAATGAGATAGTTCTGTTTAGAGGGCATGATGTGCTGTACTTGGGTTTAATTATACCTTGTTGTGACTGGAGACAGTGGCATTATAAAAGATGCAAGCAGAAAGAAGATTTGGTCCTTGCTTTGGTCTCCAACTTGTTATGCTTTCGAACAAAAGTTTTCACTTTTATCCAGTAAGTGATGCTGGGGAGGCTCAACAGAAGAGACTATTGTGCATGTTGTGGGCATCCCCTCCCCTTTCTGTGAGCACAAATGGGTACAGAGCAAGTTACTCTCGATATTCACAACTGCTATGTCTGTATAGCACCATAAGTACTGGGTAAAGATCCAGGCTAACACCTGGCTGGCTCAGCCTGGCCTTGATGTGTGCTGAGTGGTACGGGATGCCAGCAGTGTCCAAGCCCCACCTGCTGCAACTGGGTAGCCCATGCTCAGGGTGCTGAGGTGTCTGTGGGGTGGCTCCCACAGGGCCACAGCTCCCTTTGGGCGGTCACTCTGCGGAGCAGGGGCTGTATGGCTGTGCTGGGGGTAGAAGAGCACACTGACAAACCAAGGAAGGCAAAAATCATTGAGACATAGTTTAGATGTGACCTAAACCTTGAGTCACTGATTTCTATGCAAGACATCTGGTGTTGCCTGATGGAGCACCGTGCTGGTGTCAGAGCAGACTGCAGCATCAGAACAGGCAGTAATACAGAGTTTGGAAAAATGCATCAGAAGAGTGATTTTCCCCAGAGCTGTAGATGATAAAATGAATCAGAACTCCTCTAGTTCAGAGGTTGAAGTTCCTGTTTCTCAGTCCTAGGCTACAACACAGTTGTTCCAGTCCTTGTTCCTTACTGGTAATATTGTATGTTGATCATGGCTTATGTGGCTTCTAATCAGTAACATCTGCGTAATCTTGGCTTTTCTTGTGTTCTCATTTTAAATGAGGATCAGGAGATTGGGCATTACAAGTAGTTTTGTTGTCTATGATTGATTGTTACTCACCTGCTTCTTGTGCAATAGAGACAGGACAGTGCCTTGGTTTCTGTGCCAAGGAGGGTTGGGAGGGAGAGGGAAGTTGAGTTGGCTGAGGTTCTTTCTAGTTGAGGAAAAGGTAAATTTGGAGTTGTTCTCTGAGGAAAACAGAAATTTAAGTTTTCTGCAGTAAGTGGTGTGATATGTTTTCCTCCACCCACTGTCCTGTACTCAAGCAAATAATCCATGAAGCCTCTAGGAGGTGTCCCCTGTGAGTAGGAGCTAGTCACAACAGCTCAGCACTGAAATACTTGGAGGGTCATGTTGTCCACCTGGCTGATCTTTAACAGCAGGAAGGAGGGGGCAGATGAGGCTCATTTTTAAAAGCTTTGAGGCAACAATGGTGTGACTAATTCCTGTTATGTGATTCACCTCCCTGATACCACTTGGATTGCTTGCCTGAAATTGCACATTGTATGAACTTCTTATTACCATAAATAGGGATTTTCCAAAGTGTAGTTTCTTTTCAGCACTTCCCTGTGCTCAGCCAGTTGTTCAGACCTTGCACTTGATAAAAAAACCTCAATCCTAGATAAAGAATAAGAAGAAGTCTGAGATATTGGGCTAACTGTGCTTATTATGCTATCTGCCTTCCTTACCCTTTATCTCAAGTTGTCCTTCACACATGTACAAGCTTCACCTAAGAAGACCAAAGATGTAAAAAACATGAAATGGTGCAGAAGCAGAACATGGGGTTTTTTGTATTAGTTTTTGTTCATGTGAAGTCACAGATTTAATTTCTAGGAAAAACAAAACAACAACTTTTAAACTGAAAAACATTTCATTAAAAAAATAATTGGAAAATGATGATTTGTTTAAAAACAAAAATCCTTTATGGAAGCTGTTTTATTTCGTGTTAGATTTATACAATTTTTTTTCCATGCTATTGCATGTTACTAAGGGGGATGTGTTATGTCATGTTACCTGGCAAACAACAGTGGAGAATGGAATAGGAAGGTCCTGAGAGCTCTCCAAACATTTCTTTGCCTTCAAGGGGAGTCAGCTGGACTGTTCTCAAGATGTTTGCCAAACTTCAGGACCTTCCGTGATGACAGTCCTACATCCCATGCACCACCTGTCCTAGTGCTCCACTTGCCTTTGTTAGTGGAAAGCCTTTGGTGGTGTTTAACCCAGTTTCTCTCACCTTTGCAACAATCTTTAATATGTTTGAAGGTTGTTGCTGTGTTTGCCCTCCATTTGGGCTTCTTTAGACTAAACAAGCCCAACTCCCACAGTCTGCAGCTTTGCTAGATCTCTGACCTTTCCCCTGTGCTTTTCCTGACCAGTCAGTGGATCCCAGAGGATTTGTGCACTTCTGGAAAGCCTTACAGAGATGCACAGGATGGAGGGGTAGTACCTACAGCCAGCTGAGACATCCCAGTGTGATATGGGAGGAGTCCTTGTGTTCACACAAAGGGTGTTGTTGACTCCAGTATGTGACCCCTGGAACTTTCACATCCTTCCCGGCATCCTACTGTAAAATAAGATATGGTTTATTACTGACTTCTCGTATCATATGGAATGCATAATATGTTGTATACAGCAGTTTGCACATCAGGTAAGAAAGAAGCTGGATACTTGGTGCTCTAATTAAACTGACAAATGTGAGCCCAGGATAATAATTTCCTGGGTTAATCACGATTTTTTTATATATATATTGACATTTACCAGGAATGTAACTTTTGTGTTTCAACAAGTCCTCCCTGTGACCTCTCTCAGCATAGCCTACTGGTGTGTGGTACCTTAGCTGTCTTAAGACCATTCAGAAGTGCCCAGCTGCTTGCTTTCTAGGTGGCTTCCTGCCTCATTGAGAGTGAATTTGTTTGACTTACAAAGTGAGTTGAATGTAGAACATATAGGTTTGAGATCGATACTCATTCAGCTGTTCCTTACAGAGCTTCATGATCTGCAGGTCAGGGCACTTGTAAGATTAAACTACATTACTATGTAGTTGCTGAGGATTTGAACTCCATTTAGAGGTCATTAAATTATTTGAATTAATTACTTGTCTAATATACATGGGCTATCTTCATTGGCTTCTAGCTGCATTGCAATCATCAGCCAACACTGCTTATACTAGACTGCACAGGTCAAATTTCTCAGCTTATGGTGATGTGCAAACCAGCGCTTTCAACAGGCATTGAATTCACTATGAGGAAAAAAAAAAGATTCATTATTCAAATATTTTAGTGTGAACCTGCTACTCAAATCCACACAATGAATTCCTAATGACAAATTTACAAGTTGAAGGCATGAAACCCTCAACTACCCCACCACTGTGGGGCCAGATGGCATCTGAAGTTTTAGTGATTAAATATTTAATGTAACTAGCTTACTTCAGACTTTGGAGAAATGTGGCAAGCAGAAATGAAGAAATTGGAACAAATTCCCAGGATATCAAAGTTGGAGCAAATGGAGTGATTTATCCAATGCTGTGAATGATTACATGTCTGTGTTAGGGAAAATTGGACGTTGGTGACTAATTAGTCTTTTGTTTATGTGGGTTCTGAAAAAATGTTGCTGGCTTCCTTCTTTGACAATAGGTTTATAAATGGAGTCATACAATAATGACAAAAGTGATTTGTAATTCACAGAATGCTTTTATGGTTTCCTCCAACTGAAACAGATACACAGAGTAATAACTATTTGCCATAAAGGTTTGTGTTAGAGAGGGCCACTTGCAAGTTAACAAACACTGAATGGATTGTGTATAGACCTAAATTAACTTTAGAAGGGAATTCAATTTAAGGAAGGATGCAGTTTTTGCCCTTTTTTTTTTTTTTTTCCTATTTATGTAAGATGATTTCAGAGGTTTAAAAAGACACAGCCCTTTTCCGCTGCATGCCTCCAGTGAAACACTCTTGCAAAGAGTAGGACATACAGATTTTGTTCTTCTAATACAAAAAAACAGAGAGAGAAAGGAAAGTGTAGCAGAGAAACAGCCTTTCTGATTTACAAACAGAACCAGCAGAAGACAGAAACAAAACTCCTTGCAGCCAACTGCTATTCACAGAGGGGTTTGACAAAAACAATATTTCTGCACACTTGCTGTTGTAGTGTTTATACTCTTAGGGGCCCTGTATCTGTTTTTTAAAGTGGTATTTGTTTAATTCTAGATTTACTGATAATGGTTTAGAAACTGATCCAATTAAAAAATACATGGTATGGTCAGTAGAGGAATTAATCCCATGCCCTGAAAAGGAACATTGATGGTGCATATAAAGTGAGCTGCACTAAGGAGAGGTGAGCATCTATGTGAAGTACACTGGGGTCAGGAATTAGAAATCTTAAGGTCTCTAGTGCAATGTAATTTTTAACCCACCTGCAGATTTAAACCAGGCTATGATCTTTAATGAATAGAATCATTATTTCTGCTGGACTTTTGTCTCAATATGAGCCATGCCGACTCTGAGCTTAACAAAACCTGTGCCCTACTGAGATGCTTAAGCCAAATCTGGGCACCTTTCTTGTAGAAACATAATGCAGGAGATAGAACTACCTTGGTTTTCTTACTGCACCCCTTTTCTTTGATCTGCCAGGCCAAGTATCACACCGCTGCAGCTTTGCTCTTTCTGGTCCTTGAAATCATGGTCAGTGCCAGCTTGAGTATATGTCCACGGCTTTGTATTGTGCCCCTAAGAGTAGCCTCGTAATATGTTGCCTTATCCCAAGTGATGAACAAGGATAAAATATCTTATTCACTAGAATTGTTTCCGCCTCTAATAAATGTGCCTGTTGTCCATTTGTATTATCTGCAGCAGCCATTGGTGTAGGACATTTGAGTGCTTCAGGAGCACTATCAACTTACCTCCAGGGAACTCCTCTCTGTACAGGAATATAATTTTGAATTTCTGAAGACAGAGAAATAGGGATTATATAGTTTGGTTGCCAAAAATATTTGTACTTTTTCTAATTTACCTGTGTATCTTTTAGATTGCAAAATGTTCCAGAGAGGTTTTACCAGCAGTGAGTAGAGACGACAGCTGAGTTTGTGCCCTTTAAGGACTGCATCCCATGGTAATTCTTCTCATCAGTAAAAGCATTAATGTAAGTGCATTGTTATCCATCCTGCTGCATACCCAGATATTCCCCGTTGCATAGTGACAATCTGATTTTTTTCCAAGCACAGCAGTTCTGCATTTGCCCTCAACAGATTTTGTTTTGTTTTCAGACCAAGATAATCTTAAATGCCACTGATTTTATATACTCCTTCCCAAATCAGTATCATTTGCTGGTTTAGTAAGTACATTTTCTATGCCTTTCTGAATGGGATGGAAATTATGAAATTATGAATAGATGAAAATATTGACTAACATCCTGGAAAGGACAGGTTATTGCACAATCAACTGAGTTCATAATTCTAGATCAAGTGGACTACATGTGGCTGCTTTTGAGCATGATTGTGCAACACATCCGGCAGTACCTAATGCCTTTACAATTTCCCAGGTGTTAATGAGAATGTACAATGGGATGTGTCAAAAGTCTTCATAAAACTAAGATGTATTACACTTGTTGCTGCCTGTCTAGCTCTTCAGCCACATATGTTATCAAAGATGGAGATGAGATTGGTCTGACTCTCTTGGTTTTTGTTGAATTATGTGTCTCGTATTGCAGGAGCATCTCTAAAGCAGCCTTCCAAGCTGTTTGGCTGCAGTGCTGGTTGCCCTTGCTGCCTCTGTATCTTCTCCTCCCTGTTCCCTCCCTGACTTTCACAAGCCCTGAGATGCAGCTGCTGACTCACTTTCTCACTCAAGTTCTGCCTTCCCCCTGTGCATCAACAGCCCTGGTGTGTGAAGGCTGTGTGAGAAAGGAATTGTTTGCGTATCATGGGAGTGAAAGCTCTTGAGAAGGAGGCTGTCATGTCTGAAATCAGGCTGAAGAGGTTATGAGGACAGGGGTGGCACTGAGCTGTGGAAGGTAGCTTCTGGGACCTGGGGCACTGATATGACTGGGATGATATTCAGGTGTGATGCTGTGCGGGGTGGGACTGACCACTGGCAGGGCGGGGGCGGAACAGGTTCAGGAAGTAATCAGGGAAGATGAGAGCAGCTTCCACTGGAGTCCTTTATCCCTTCCAACTCTTCTTTGCTTTCTGCTCATTGGAGCACCTACAGGATCTGCAGCCTGGTAAGGCTGCATGTTGCAGGGAAAAGAGGGCCCATCCATGCTTGCACTGGACCTCCTACTGCAAGCAGGTAGGACTGAGGCCAGAGCTTCTCCCATCTGTCAAGGTTTAAGGCAAGGCAGCAATAAACTATGGCAGACGCTCTGTTATCCCCTTTACCCTACCTCCACCCTCTTCTTTAGATCAGAAAGATGATAAGGAAGATAAGGAGGAAGGAAGAGAGACTTAGACTTCAAGTTGGAAGGTTTTAAAGGGTTTTACTAATGCTACTACTAAATAGTGAATATATACAAAATACACAAAACCAATCTTGAATGCTTGACATGGAGCTGGCATCACTCCAGTGGTGGCAGAGCTGGGTGGGCGGAGCTGGTGTGGCTCCAGCAGCTGTAGGGCAGGTACCCAGAAGACATGGGTGGGACATCCCTGCAACCAGTTTCCCGTTTGCTGTGATTGCAGGGCCTCAGGCCTAGTATCACAGGCACGCAGAGAGGGTCCTCTCTAGATGCTGGCCATGGTCAGAGAGGATTTGACCCTCGTGATCACCCTCTTATATAGGGGGTATGCCGATTATGGGAAGGAATGCTCAGTTGGTCAGTTTTAGTCACCTGTTCTATCTGCCCCTCCTTCCAAATATGTCCTGTTATCAGTTAACCTTGGTTACCATTGGTCCTCTTATCAGCACCAAGTACAGTGTCCAAGAAAAATATACAGGCGCTTAGCTGAGAGGAAAAATCACTAAAAGAGAAAACTGGTTTTGTTTTTAACAAAACCAGGACACCATCTTTCCAAGACATGGCGTGAAGTGCAGCTGCCAACCCTAGCCAAACTTCGTCTTCTCCTGAAGTACAGCAGTGCTCACTCAGGGTCAGTCTCTGCAGCTGTGAGTCACTTCTGTAAATGCGTAATATGTGTATTGATTGTCTGATGGCTGGTTCTGGTTGAAGCTAGGCTGACTGGTGTATAATTATCCAACTACTCTTTTCACAAGACAAGTATTATGTCTGTTTTACAGCAATTTCTGAAACATCAGCAGCAGTAGTTCACAAACTGCTTTAGCTAATTCCCCCAGAGTACACATAGACTTAACATACACATAACAAAATATCTGTTAGCCTCTGCTTATCTATTTTTCCTATGCCCCCATCCTACTGTTAAAAACAATTTTGTTAGATGCTGGTTCACAAGTTCAGTTCTAAAGACTCAAATAAAAAATAACAGCAAATATTTCAGCTATGTTTTGATTTATAGTATGTGCTTGTGCCTCATATGTACTTGTCTTTCTCTACCCTTCCTTTTCATGTGTGTGTGTTGATAGAATCATCCTTCATTGCCTTCTACTTGTAACCCTTTTAGAATTCATAGAATCATATAATAGTTTGGGTTGAAAGTGGCCTTCAAAGATCACGTAGTCCAAGCCCCCTGCCATGAGCAGGGACATCTTCAACTAGATCAGGTTCCTCAGAGCCCCGTCCAGCCTGGCCTTGAATGTTTCCAGGAATGGGGCATCTACCACCTCTCTGGTCAACCTGTGCCAGTGTTTCACCATCCTCATTGTAAAGAATGTCTTCCTTACATCTAGTATCTTTTAGTCTGAGACTGTTACCCCTTATCTTGTTGCAACAGGCCCTACCAAAAAGTCCATCCTCATCTTTCTTATAAGGCCCATTTAAGCACTGAAAGGCCACAATAAGGTCTCCCTGGAGCCTTCTTTTCTCCAGGCTCAGCAACCCCAACTCTCTCAGCCTGCCCTCATAGGAGAGGTGTTCCATTCCTCCGACCATTTTTATGGCCCTCCTCTGGACCTGCTTCAACAATTCCTGCTTTTAAATCATACTTAATCCATATGAATCCAAACATAATTGTGCCATTTCCTTGTACTCAGTCACGCAGCCAAACTTCCACTTTCTTCTACTTCAACCAACCAACCAAAACTAAACATACACCACAAACAAAAACAAAAGCAAAAAAACACAACCAACAAAACTCAAAAAAAAGTTGCTCTAAGGATATTAGCCACTTTCTGCCTATTTTATATTGTTTGACTGGTCCCGAGTCTATGCTGCTGGTCATTGCTTCCCAGTCTCTTTACCTGACTTATTTTTCCAGGCTTTCTGAATCATGATCAAACCAAGCTGACAAACCCTTGAATATCTGGGGGAATTTAGTGTGTAAATTTAAGGGCTGGTGTTTGTGTAGGTAATGATCTGAACCAAATCCTAAACTGAAACAACCCCAGGTTTCTGGTTCCAAGATATGCAGCCCAGTCCAAGTCCTGCTATGACAGCCAAGTGGCTCAGGCCTGTCTGCGTTGTGTGACCAGTGCAGGGGCAGATTAAACAGCAAGAGAACTACTGTCCCATAATGGTGCATGACCACGTTATGCTCCCTGTTCATGGAAAGAAGTGCTTTGCAGATGAGACAAGCTGTGTACAACTTTTGCAAAGGCCTACAAGGGAGTCCTTTGGTGTAGTCCCATTTGTCTCTGCTAAAAATGTGTAGGTCTAATTGCAGACAGACTTCTTATGAGGAAAATTGTAGCAATGTTCACTGAAGCTAAAAAACCACCCATGATCTGTGCCAGTACTTGGTTGGAGCTGAAGAGATTGTAAGTGGCTCTGAGCTACTTCCCATGCCGACACCAGCAAACAGCGCTTCGCACCTGAGCTGCTCCATGGTTCATGGTGTGAGGGGGGCATCACGTTTTTGTCAATGTTTAAGGCACAAAGAAGTTTGGAAAGAAGGAACCTGTTGTTGAACTGTCCAGTGAATAATGAAAATTGGCTCATTTAAACCAAGAAAAAATGAAGCACTCTGAACCTCTGTGATTCTTGGCTTCATTTTTCATCCAGGGACAAGAGAATTGTTTAGACCTTGTGTAAATGACAAGAGTCTTCTAGTTTGTTTCCAAGACTTGGACTTAGAAGGGTATAATCTAAAAGATGTGGGCATATATGAGAAAGAAATATTGCCTGGAAATATCTGCTGACTTGTGATACTGAAGGTGTTAGATAAAGTATGCTCTAAAAAGTTACACAGCTGCACTATTTCCATGTTAGACCTGACTAAAAGGAATGCCTGTGTGTTCCCATACATAACTGCTTTCAGCTTTATGATTGTCTGCACCCCAGATGTTTTTCATACAGCAATTTTTTTCATTTTTCTCCCCTTCCTATGCAGACAAGGTCAGTAAGCAATGGGGGAGCTATTTGTCTTTTCTCTCTTGTACCTTGCATCACCTTTCCTTCAGCTTCCACTTTTCCAGACAGCTTGTAAGTTGTTGTGTATTACGTTCTTAATAACAGGGTAGGCTCTTCTGCACCCATCTGTTTAACACTGCCATTGAAGTGCTTTGATGCCAGTTCTGTTGAAAAAGCGGAGTTTCCCTCCTGGCTGGTGCAGAACTACATTTAGTACTACTTGGTGCTGGGGGAAAGGTGAACTTTGGCTCCTGAGCCTGTCACTAGCTGGGCACAAGGGCTCAAAGGCACAAACTTGTCCCAGAGCCCATGTGCTGAGGAGGCCGGAATGAGGGAAGGAGTTCCTGGCTCATGGCTGCTGCTGACCAGAAGAGCAGTGTAAGACAGCTATTGCACAAGCAAGACTCTGGATCTTTGTTTTCCATCCCCATCTTTGAAATAGGGGAGGGTTTGTTAGCACAGGGCAAACAGACTCCCAGCAGCCAGCCTTCTCTTCCTGCTGTCTGAAACAGCCCACTTCAGACCTTCCTCCAGGAGCAGGAAATGTTGCTGTAACCATAAGTGTATATTGTATTAGCATAATGTCATATCAATAAGACTTTTGCTGTTCTTGACAAGACTTTTATGCTAAACAGAGATTATTTTTACAAAAATGTTCTCCATGACATAAATGTAATTTAATACAGCCATTTTAGTTCTTATAGGAAAATAAACATTTTCAAAATCAGGGCAACTGTAGGGTACACCTGCTTTTTCTCATACTGTGATCCATATTGACTCAGCAGCTAACACTGAACAAAACTTAGTGCTGTTGAGCTATGCTAGACATATAAAGACAATTCTGACTTCTCAAAATTGTCTTCAGCATCAACAGGAACTGGACATTGACTGGACACTTTTAGTTGGTAGATTAGATGACAGATCCTAGAGTTTTAGTCATTTGAGGCTATAAGTAGGTGTACCAATCATCCTGAGCAGGCAAACTCTTACATGTAAAAGTCACCAAATTATTATACAAAAATGAAATGGTACCAAATACAAGCTCAAATACAATCATACTTGGCCTGTATCTCTGGATTGGAAAAAGTGGGGTGGGGTAAGCAGGTTATCAGCCCTGCCTCAGCAAAGATTCTGTGCACAGTCCTTGTGGGTGTGGAGACAGGTGTCCTGTAGACGGAAAAGCTGTGTGATGGTTCTGAAGCCACTGAGAAATGTAGAGTGCACTGGATGCTGTTACAGGGGAGCTAACAACCCCTAAGAAATAGTCCTTTAGGAAGTTGGTACATAAGTTTAGCAAATAATTTCTTCTGTACATGTCTGCACTGCTGACGTTATAATCATTACTCTGTGGGAAGGTTACTACAGTCTCTTGGTGCAAAACTGAACCATTGGTATCTGTGACCAGGTCCCTGTGCAGCATTTCTCTTGCTGTGCTTGATTTATCTGTAATAACTATTGTGCCACCCACAGTGGAAGGGGTGAGTCTCCCAACCCCCAAAGAAGCTCTGAGAGAGCAAGAGGAGGAGAGCAGAGCTAGCGCTGTCCTAGACCTGACCACTCTTCCACACAAGTTGTGTTGGACAATGAAGTTAGAAGATTTGTCAGAGATGAATTTATGTTCACCTGTGGTTTCATGACTGACTGTCTCTGAGATTCCCAATAACACTTTCCCCAAAACTGAGGCTGATGTTTGTTCTGTCTGTTGATGAGAAAAAGAGGAAAAGCAAAGGAATTAAAATCATGTTCTACTTTTAAAACATTCACATGTGTCCTTAAGTTTGAACTAAAGTCTTTGCAGTTTTGGTCACTTATTTCAGCCAGGCAATTCTTTTCTGGCCCAAAGGAAGCTGGTTCTGTTTTCAATTTCTATAGGAGTAGAGCCCACCACAGTTAAAAAAAAAAAAAAGTGACAGTAACATCCTAAAGTCGTGCAGTTGGCAGTAATTTTACTGTGCTGTCGTCGTGTTTGCATGAGGACTGCCTTGGAAAAATTTGTATGTTCCTAGACAGGATAGAAGATTATGACAAAAATACAAATTAAGATGATAAACAGGAAAAATCAACAAGGCCTCATCTTTGTCCCTGGATGGTGCTGTCTCCTTATATTCATAATCAATGAAGATGGAAAGGAAAGATAAAAATATATATATAGTACCAGTAAATGAGTGGTTCTGAGAGTCGATAGCAAATAAGGAACCTGTGATGGCACGATCTGCAGAACTGAGACCACATGGATAGGCTGTACCTGATTTTTATAGTCTCCTTCTGACAGAGAAAGGCAGCTGGCCTTCAGGGTGGTGTTTACAAGTAACTGTAAGAGACACTGCTAAAAATTCCATTTTTTTCATCCTGATGAGTTGAACTGCATATTCCATGGTATCTTGTATCTAAAGGGAAATTTAAGAAATGGAGATTAAATACCAACAGTTTTGTGTCCCCTTCACCTTCTAAGGAAGTCTGAGTGGGTTGCTGATTAGCCAGAGACATTTTTTCCATTGTGGATAAATCAGATTACTGCTTTTGTGCCTGATCTGCAAAACAGAACTGATATTTCTTCACCTTTTAGATGCTTACAAAGTAAAGTAATGACTGTTTGTAATTTGTTTTGAAGTTTTTGAACACACAATTTTCTGGTACTTTTCTGGTAAGTACTAGGACTTATTCATATGAATCATGATTTCCCAGACAGGATTTATCTTCTGTGAAAGACTATAAGAAAATTTAGGGCTAGGAAAAGGTAGCTTATTGAAAATTGTACTATATATTTGACAATCATATCCATTCTGAAGATTTACCTGTGTTTTACCTTCAGGTTATTAACATCCTGCAGCAAGTCATCACTTCAGCCTGAAGGGCTGTGGAAGAAATAAGCAATGCATGAAACTGGATGAAATTAAATTCTACATCTATTCATTCAGAACGCTGATGAGTGATACACAGGGAGAGGCAGAAGATGGTCAATTTCACAGAGAATGCAACTGAGAAGTGCAATATTAATCATGATATCCACCAGACATTATCCCCTGTGATATACATATTTGTATTTATATTAGGCTTGCCAGCTAACTGCCTGTCACTGTACTATGGGTATTTACAGATCAAAGCTAAAAATGAATTGGGTATCTACCTTTGCAATTTGACTGTAGCAGACCTGCTCTACATATTTTCTTTGCCTTTTTGGCTTCAGTATGTTTTACAGCATGACAATTGGACCCACGATGAGCTGCTGTGCAAAATTTGTGGCATCCTCTTGTATGAGAACATCTATATCAGTGTGGGCTTCCTCTGCTGCATCTCCATTGACCGCTATCTCGCAGTAGTGCACCCTTTTCGGTTCCAATGCTTTCGGACTATGAAGGCTGCTGTGATTGTAAGCATCGTTATCTGGACCAAAGAAATAATTACATGCTGCTTTGTTTTTACACACGCAGAGGTCAGTATGGATGCTGACAGCCATGTGGTGTGTTTCGAGCATTACCCCATCAAAAAATGGGAGCACAACGTCAATTACTACCGCTTCTCTGCTGGCTTCCTTTTCCCCTTCTTTCTGTTGGCCTTTTCTTACTGTGGGATTTTACGAGTTGTCCACAAGAGTCATGGAACTCAAAAGAAGAAGAAAATCCAAATAAAACGACTGGTTTCAAGCACTGTTTTAATTTTTTTAGTTTGCTTTGGACCATACCACATCCTACTTGTGATCCGCAGCTTGTTGGAGAACAACTGCTCATTTGCTGAGAAAATATTTAATATTTACCATGTTTCTCTCCTGCTGACTACTTTTAACTGTGTTGCTGATCCAGTATTGTACTGTTTTTCCAGTGAAAGCACTTACCAGAACTTTGCCAAGATGCGAGACTCTTGTTTAACTTGTTTAAGGTGTCTGAGGACCGAGACAAAGGAATCCTATCCGCTGAACCCTCCGGAAAGTCCCAACAGGCCACGGCACGAGCAACAGCCAGATGATGGTACTGAAAGGAAAGACTCCTGCACAGCTAACATGGGCAGCCTATAGCATTCATCAAAAAAGGACGTTAGTCTAAAATCTGCAGCTGTGGCTGTGTTTGTGTATCCATCTGATTTATCCATCTATTACAACAGTGTTACTTTCCAAAGGCTTATTAGCAATGCAGTGCAGTGAGGTAATTTCTGGAGGTGCGTAGACCTTGGCAATAGTGAAGAAAACAGAGGCTAAGTCAGCTCAGTACAATCACGTGCCTGTTGTCATTGTGGTACCACTCAAAACCTGCTATCTTGATGTCTGCATTGACTGGAATAAGAACCACACTCATGGTGTGTGGTTCTGCTGAATTTAACTGCTTTCTGTTTGCCCCTGTAGCACCTGGAGAAAATAATTCTCTACAGGATGTCTTCAGCTGTTTAAAAGGTTGGAGACAAAACAAATTAAATGTCCCCATATGTACTCTAAAAAAGAAAAAAAAATTTAAAAAGCATTTCTGTAACATTCCTGTAACTCTTGGAAATAACTTCTCCTTCAGCTAGTCTTGAGGCCTGCAGAGACTGTGCCAGAACCAACCTTCCAAAACAACTAATCTAATAACATGAGATGTTCTGGGAGAACATGCACAAGGAACTTAGCATCTGCTGAGACCTCCAGTCTGTTGATTGAGTGTTGAATTTCAGACTGTTGAACCTCATCATAAAGCTCCTATTGACTTCCAGAGGTAGGAGATCTCTTGGCTTTGATGCAGATAAATAATTTGATCTGTTGACTTGGTAAAGAACTGGAGGTTGTCAGTACATGAGGCATTTTGGACTCCTGAACTTCTCCTTGCTAAGGTTTGGATTGTGTCCTTCACAACTTTTGTGTGTGGCACAGCATGGAACATACAGGCAATTGAATGTTAAATTGATTTAATGAATTAATTGAACTGTTAAATGGATTCTGTTTAAAGTCTGTTTTTTTCCCACAGATACTATAGATGAGGGTTTGGTCACTGTTCAGTAAATCCAGTATCAGAAATATGTATGAATGATCTGTTTCATGTTTAGATAAAAACGGAAATAGAGGAATGAGTGGAGGTAATGGCAGTTAAAGATGTGGAAGTCGTGCTCTATCATATTGTTTCTATCACTTCTTCCTCTCTAGGACTATTTTTTTTTCTTTATTATATTAATGAATCTTGTGTGTTTCTTCTTTGTGACCTGATCATCTGTAACTGTTATCCCATGAATAGTGCCTTGTCCTTTCACTTCTCTGGTTCCAAACCTTTCTTGAAACATTTCTCTCTCTGTAACCTGAAGCTGAAAACTTGCAACAGTATAATCAGTTTTCTTTCTTCTTTCTTCTTCCTTCTTTCTTTTTCCTTCTTTCTTTTTCCTTCTTTCTTTTTCCTTCTTTCTTTTTCCTTCTTTCTTTTTCCTTCTTTCTTTTTCCTTCTTTCTTTTCTCTTTTTCCTTTTTTCTTAAATGTCAAAAGGTTCTCTAGACAGGTGGTCTACTCCTGGTATTTGAAGTATGTCACTGTAACACAGTTTTACTTGTCATCAGTTTCTAAAAGACAATATATTCTAACATTTTTCCAGAAAGCACCTTGAAAGTGCAGAACTTTAAAAAATGTGTTTATTAAAGAATGTTTTTATTGTTTTCTTCCTATATTTGTTCACTCTGTGTTTGAAATAACTATCTTATGGTCAGAAATGGTTAGGCAGACTACAGATCCTCTCCTCCCTCCTCTTGCAGAAAGGATTCATGTCTGCACTCCCAGGAAGAGATTAGGTTTGCTTAGCTTAACGCTTGGTTTGTTTAATTATTTTACATTTCTTTATACTTAGACTGCTCACCAAGTTGGATTAATTACTTCATACGTGTACTTTTTCTTCTGACTATTAGTGTTGTTTAGCTTTACTTTCTCTTAATCTTTCCTCTAATCTCCTGCCTGTACCAAGGAGGTGACGAGGCAGTGACGCCTGGCTGCCAGAATGCTTGTGTGTTGTCAAGGACCGAGCCAACTACTTGGCCTCCCATGACCTTGGCAGGCTGTAGGACACACACATGGTTTGTTCTAGGATGAAATATTTGTTGTCCTGTTTATGCTTTACTACTTTACAGTTACCCATGTTGTTTAAATTAGACAGCTGGAATGCAGACCGTGCCGTATTACAACAAATTGTCATCTGAGGGATTAAGGCATATTTGAGTTGGTGCTTTGAAGTGGTCAGCTCTTGGTCAGCTGCTGCAGTGTGACATCAGATGGAAACCTGTGTCACAGAGCCCAGCATTCTGCTGCAGTTCTCAACAGTTACCCTGCTGACCCGCAGGAGAAGGGGGAGATCCTTTCCCCTTTCCCCTTTCCCCTTTCCCCTTTCCCCTTTCCCCTTTCCCCTTTCCCCTTTCCCCTTTCCCCTTTCCCCTCTCCCCTCTCCCCTCTCCCCTCTTCCCTTTCCCCTCTCCCCTTTCCCCTTCCCTTCCCTGGCTGCAGAACAGTAATCAATATGGGAGGAAGGTAACTCTCACGCAGAGCTTTTCTTCCTGTCTCAGCCAGAACATAGTCAGTCAAGCGTCCTACTGTGGCTGCTAGAGATAACCTACACATGGCTATCAGATTAAATACAGTGCTTGGGACTGCATAGGAAAAGGAATTTTAAAAACACACATCAGGGAAAAAGACAAATAAATTATTACATTTTCTATTTCTTAATTAAATATGTTAAAAACGTGTTTTGTGGAAGAGGGAGCAAAAGTGTTTGAAATTGAGGTTTTTTTTGACAGAAGTTAGTGTTTGGAAAGAATAATATACATTGCACGTATTAATGTAATGTGCCAGTAAGCTACTGAGCACATGGTGCGCAGAGAAGGAAATCAGCTGCCTCTTCTCCCAAACAGACATTTTTAAATGATGGCGACTTCATTTGTGGGCTCTGTGCAGCAGTGAACATACACTGTGCTGCGGGGTTACCAGCACTGGCAAAAACCTCAAGCATTCATATATTCTACTAATAGTTGTAGTCTGGAGACTTCTAAAGGAGCCATTTTCTAATTGTGAAGTTCAAAGATAGTTTAACTGCAATGTCCTTCAAAAAGGCTTTAAATTAAACCAATCTAAAAAAAAAAAAAAATGACTGATCCATAAAATAAACATTCAGAGCTTTGATGAATCCGAATGTCTCACAGCAAGTCTGCCACTAAGATTTCTTTCACATGAGTTTGACTGTTTTAAGTCTTTAAAAGCTGTGTATCCTCAAGAACTTCGGAAGATTACTGTTCAAAGTATGCTGATGTTTGTAGTACGAACTGATTTTTCTCATTCTCAAAAAGTTATGTGTTTGTTTCGCACAAGAGAAGGAAAATAAAAGTCACCTGCCAGAAAGAAAAGAAGGTACAAGGTGTTGCTGCTGGAAGTCGGCTGTCCTTTGCAAAAAGCAGTGGCTAAACACAACTGCCATTCTCATCCTGTTAAAACACGATGGCTTGCTGCTTGCCATCTGTACCATTGTCACTATTTTATGGCATGTAAAGCACCAGTTCACACCAGTGTCACACGTACCCTGACCTCTCTGCTGCCAGGGCTGATAACCAACAGAACTTCAGCCCTTATAGTCATCTGAAGTTAAAGTAAAATCACAGCTTTAAATGACAGAAGTCAGGCACAATTCACAACCAGTTGTCATGTACTCGTTCAGCATTAGAAGGCCTTTGAGATATAATTGAATTTTGATTCACTTAGTCTCGTCAGGAGCTACATTTCTGTAACTGGAATTCATCTAAATGTTCATTTTGATAATTTTATTCCATATTGAATGCAAATGATTTTTAATTTCTAATGCTTTATTTTCTAAGCATTAATTTTTAATCATTATTTATGTATTTAACTCATTTATTCTTAACAACAGGATACCCTGAAGTGTCTACAACTTTTCTGTATTACCCAGAAAAGGACAAAATATATAAATGGCAAACTAATAGGAAGGCGGCAACTGGTACAGCCCACCCTTTACACAGGAGGTCTGCAACGCTGCCCTGCATTTCATGAGTTCAGTTAAAGTTCTCCCCTTACCTCCTCACACTTCCACGAACTCTCCACCACCATCAGACGGCAGCATTGGAGGGGCTCCATGACACGTGCATGGGAGCTGTATTTAACAACTTTCACTGCTGTAACACTGGGGTAGTTTGTTTTGAACCTACCCCCTCCACTGCAGCTGCTTTCCCCACCACAAGGTATTTTTAAATCCGAGTTGCTGCAAGAGCTACTTCCTGTTGCAGTTATGAGGTTAGTAAAACAGGAACAGCAGTGTGATAATATTTCCTTTTAATGACAAGTTTTCTTTGTAAAAGCCAGATCACCTCTTAGTATATAATATCATTTAATATCCATTATCCATTATAAAATTACAGAAAAGAAAGGCAGACGAAATCACTACAGTGATATCCCCCTCTCAATTCAGAGATCTTGTAAAAGTAACAATGAAAGGTCATGTGCAGCCAAGACATCAGAGAGGAAAAGTCATCCTTTTCTGATCTTTTAGACCTTATGAGAGCCCAGGGAATAACGAAATTACATGGGAGCAACTCTTGATACAGAAATCACGAGCACAGTCACTGCTGCAATTCTTGCAGGAGGTTTTCAATCAGAAGTGAGTGGGTGGTGTAGAAGGGCAGCCCATCCACTTCCATTTCTAAACTGGCAGTTTTTCCACTGCGGACCCCATGCTGCACAAGTGTTCTCAGAAGCTTTTCTTCCTTAAAAACACAAGAAGTAGAATAAAATTAAAATCCTGAGTCAGACAAGAGCATTCGTCAAGAGCTTTTAATTCTAGGGGAGACTGACCACATCCTTTGTATTTATTTTGACAGCAATTTGCTAACACCCTTTTGTTTTCCTGTCCCAAAGGATGTGTGTGGCATCTGGAACATAGAGGGTATCAAAAGGCTTGTATCCTTGGCTGCTGCTTAGTTACTGAATGATATTACTGTTCTCCACACTCCCTCAGACAGCACATTAGTGTCAATTCAGAAACATGAATCCTTTTTTGCCTGGTTTCAAGTCTCTATATTGCACAAATCAGAATCAGAGTGAACCTCCACCCAAAGCATCTCAGGAGCCTACCTGTGGTTTTCCCAGTGTAGCAGCTGGCTGCAGATGCATTTTTAAAGAAAATTAACAGAAGGGAAAGAGGGTGCATCAGGAAAAAAGGTAACAGAGGGTACCTGAATGGGCTGGACAGTCAATTTCCTGTATCTTCTGTGAGCTCTGCCTGCCTTTTGCTCTCTGTCCTCTTTTTTTGCTATTGATTTTATGAGCTTTCTGGTTGGTTAGGAAAGGGATGGGGGAAAAAAGAAAACCCTAAAATTGTACTTCCTTGGAATTCTCTGAAATAGCGTATAGTCTGTTTAGAACTGCAACTCAATTTCGTGTTTATAACAGTTATTTTCTTACATAACAGTAACTCAAGCAGATAACAAAGCATGTTCCAAGCGGGGCTGTTAAAGTGCACAGAGGGAACAAAAGCCTCAGTTGTGAGCTATGGGTCAGTTAGCATTGCGGGATGAAAAGCTGGGATAAATCAGCTCTGAAGAAAACACCAGGTCTATGAGCAGTGAAATTAGAAGACCTGGCTTCAAATAGACGTATGTCTGGTATAAACCGCTTTCCTTTCCATTTGACATGAAAGGTACACAGTAAAACTCTTTCTATTGTTCTAGCACTTACTTTAATTTATCTAATTTTGTTAATAAAAAATCTAAGACAAATCAAAAGCCTCGTCACATCTGGGCTTCCCCCTGCCCCAAACCTGTAGTAATTTACATAAGACCTGGAAATATTCATACGCTTATTTCTTCTTCCTTTTCTCCACTAGGAATGCCTTCCTTGGTCCTTGGTCTACTGTTCTCTTTCCATTTGTGTGAGACCTGCTTTGATCAAAACGGCTACTGAAACAGCCCTACTGGTGTCCTTGACAAACAGTTTTATAGGTCTAAATACTTCTTGTTTAATATTCCTATACAATAATCTCTAGCAAAGTCCTTTATCTCCTGAACATAAATTAATGATGAAAAAATTATCAAGTTAAAATGATTAATATTCCCTCATGAAATGTTAGTTGTAGGTTTGGTGGGGTTTTTTTGGTGCTTGGTTTTTGGTTTTGTTTTTTTTTTTTTTTTGAAGATTTCTAAACCATAAAGGTACAATAGCTTTAGATTTGAATTTAGACACAATACAGTTGTATTTTGCATGATACAGTATATGGCCCAAATATAAACAATTCTGAAAGAATTAAAGCATACCTTGCATGATCACTTAGCAGAGATTTTAGTATGATTTGCTAACTTGCTTTCTGAATGCTCTTTATAACGAAATGTTTTCTATTTCCTAGTAAAACACCTCAGTTCTTAGCTGCGACACAGTTAAATGAGGTACTGGTGTTCTATTAAAGGAAAAATATGCATAGTTACATAGTGTCAGTCCTGACATCATGTAACAATACAGCAATGATACAGCTATTTAAGGAAATCATCTGGCTACACTGGTAGCATAAAAAGTGCTACTTTGTAGTTTATAAAATATACACATCAGCTTATATCACGTGAATGTACGTATCTATGAATGTAAATATAAGAACCTGGCCTTTCTGCATGAGAGAGGTTTTTCTTAGCACTGAGTAGTTATATGCAAAGTGGCAAATTAGATCTCCTGTGTCACAGAAAAAAACACCTGAACTGGATACATAAAATGTAATTTCTATTTGATTTATTTCTCCTACATTATTTATGTTAGAGCTCTCTGAGCTGCTTACCTGGGGAAGAAAGACTTGGCTGGCTTAATACTGTATAACTGTGCCTGATAAACTGAATTTTGTCATCAAATGCTGTTGTTTTCATTTGTAAGGAACATGCAATATATACAGTACACTTCCTTAGCTGTAAAGTGATGCAATTTGCTCACAGTTCTCTCTTTAGTAAATAATTATGTTAGGAGTGGGGTAACCAGAAAAAACAATCAAGTTAATAGAAAAAAAGCTTGTTAATTGGCACATTTTTTAAAGGAAAAAAAACCCTCAGTTATGGATGACAATGCTGATAGAGAATACTAGAACAAACGTCACATCTTTATATATTGCTCATTTATAAAGTAGTTCATATTCTTATAGGTCATAATCTCAAAATAAATACTATACAGTTTGTTTCTTACCATTAATAAAGAGTTCAGTAAAGGAGCAACTGCCTGATATATTAACTTGGTTCTGAGATGCAAGGAAATGCAGACTTGACTGTAAGCATTAGCTCTGTTTGGATATGTATGAATTAATATATTTCCCTTCAGTCACCTTGGTATAAAAGTATCAAAAACATCTGAAATATCCAACCAATATTATGTTAACCAACATAATTATGATTCAACTCCACAACTGAAAAGTAAGTAAAGATTGTTTAGATCAAATTGTTTCTTGCTCATCACATTCTCAACAAGGAACACGTACTTTGCAGCATCTCTTATTAAAATTTGTGTCCAGGCTAATCCATGCACGTAGAACAATCCTGGTGCTCGGTCAGTGGGAATGGGGAGCTCCACAGCTCCATGCTCTGCTGCGGTTCCATCCTGACCCAGCCTCAGCATGAGGCTGCAGAGAAAGAACCTTCATGTTCCAGGGGAAAACCTTCATTTAGTAACTATGACCTATAGTTTTCGTGGAAGGAATGCCATTTTTGGAAGAAAAATAAAACACCTTACAAGAAAGCCGTTGGGTACTTAGGCACTCCTTCAGATGCCTTCTTTCCAACTACAAACATCAATTTGAATATGTGTGGTGGTGCCCTTCATCTTTCTAGGGTAATGATTATAGCACTAAAAGAGGCTGGATTGGGCAGAATGTAGTCATATAAACATAAATGGTCTGAATTTTTTTTTTATACTAATGGAGTATGTGAACACTAATGTGTTCAATCTTCTGCACTGTTTACTGCTGTGTGATTTGTAATTAAAGATATTATATTCTCTTGACAGACATCTTGTAATTTTCTCTCCTCCGCAAAACTCTTCCCATTAATTCTGTCTCAATAGATGTTAGTACTGCACTTTCACTAGCCCATTATTGGGTCATTATCCATATTCCCAGCTGTATAGCTTAGTAAAACAAAAACGAGAAGGATTTCCTGTACACGACATCACATTTAATTACAGTGTCTCATTACCAGGAATTTTGATCATAGTAGTTTTTAGGATATATTAATTTAAAGGGCAAAACCAGTAGATGTAACTGGAAAAACAAAACAAAAACAAACAAACAAAACAAAAGACAAAAAAATTGAAAAGTGAAAAGTGATTAGTCTATTTTTGGCAAAGATTGCACTGAAAGACGTCATATGCTCTGGTAAGTCAAAGGATAAGTGGCCATATGGCTACGCTAAACCTTGAGATCAGTTTCAGTTTTGTGACCTTTAGACAAAAAAAATCAAAATAACAAGAATTTAAAAAGACCTACTCTAAAACACTTAAGAGGTGCTTTGTTAGAAATCCATGCAGAACATGCTGTCACCTCAGGAGAAATATTCCGCTGTGGTGGGCAGTATCTGTGGTAGATGGATTACATTTTCCTTAGCATTCTTGGAGGTCACAAACTCGCCAGTTTTGTCTAGGTCTTTATAGAGTTATTTTGCCAATAAAACGGAAGTTTGAAGTTCCTGAGTTACTACAAATATGGTGGAACAAACCTTACTTGATTGTTGAGTGAGTTTTTATTTTTAAGAAATGTGGAGTTAAAAATAGAGCCATGTGCTTAGCAGGATGAGCACAGATCACAGTCATTTCTCACCCTTTGCAGTTATTTTACTTTTTCTCAGTCTGAAACCTTTGCATTCCCAGAATATCACAAGCTCAGGGCTGCATTAGTGAAAACACCTTTAAAAATATTAATCTGCAGTCTTTCTCCAACTTTAATTTAGAAACATTCAAAACTAATTATGGAAAGGATCTAACACAACCAGAAAAGGTAGAAAGATCAGAAGCAAGGTGCAAAGATCAGAAGTATGGAGTGGCTTCTCTATCAGGACTGTGACTTTTGATTTTGGAAGACAGATATCTGAAGGAGCATGTAACAGAGATCTATAAAATCATGAACGATGCTAAGGAAGTGAACAGGGAATTTTAATCAAGGATATCTTGCACTGCCCATAAAACCGTATCGCTGTCTTGTGCTTGAAGTCCCATCATCACACGAGTACATTCATTTTTGAGGATTTTTATGTTCAATCTGCCTTGAATCCTTTGCAGAGTATTGTAAGTACAGTGTTGCTGCTCATTTACCACTGATTCCCAGAAGTCACCAAAAGACCTCATGAAGGTAAAACCATTGAACTGCACTAGGCAGGATTTAGTGGCTGGTGGCTGATTCCATCTACATGTCATGAGCAAGTCACAACTCCTTGGCCCTACAGAAATCACCTTGGTCACCGATGGAAGCGCTGACAGCCAGACCATCCTTTTTGATAACTGTGGGAACCCAATAGCTTTCCTCAGATAGCGGTCGTGTATTTCACAAGTGCTGAGAATATACAGAGCACAGGCAATGGCGTAGCCTCCCCAGTTAGAGACTCCTGCAAAAGAGTGACACCAGGAAACAAAACTGTAAAAAAACCCAACAACAGTTATCGCAAAAACACCCAACCTGCTTAAGTCACTAAGCACATACAACTGAGTCTCATGTCATGATGGCAAAATGGAACATGGATATGAATTAAATATTGACATGACTTTGAAATGCTTGTTTCAGAAATGCACAATTGCTTAACATATTAAAATGTTTCCGTAGCATTTCAGATTGAATTTCTGCAACTTTCCATCTAGCTTAGATTGTGGTTTGTCTTCCCAACAAAGCAATAACTCAGATGGGCATGGTCTATAACACAATTCCACTTGGCTGAACATGACGTCCATGAACCATGAGAAGCTGTGCTACCACTTGGTACCTTTTGCTTTCTACCACACAGAGGTAGAAGATTTTAATAAAGTATGCCAAACCAGGTAAATTTTCACTCGGGTCAGGTGTACTACTGCAGAGAATCCCTTTTTGGTCACAAATAATGACTGATTAAAGAGTTCAGCTATTTTATAAGATTTAAAGCCATGGTGAAACGGATTGTTTGTGTCTTGATGATGCGTGCTTGGTGTCAGTATTACATACAAAAAATATATTCTAATATAATTATTATCCATCATTTTCTATATGCTGTTATCAAATCAGTCCACCCGGTCTTGTTTGACAGCTTCTTTGTCAAGAGTGTATTGGAGAGCATTAGATTTGAAACTTGCTTTGAGAAGTTCTCTCTGCTGCCTGGTGCCTTTTCCAGAGATGCAGAACAGCAAAATTTACAAAAAACGTGCAGGTTCTTTTAGTGTGTGTAGTTTTCTGTGTTAAAACATGTCCAAACCTCCACCTCACTTCCCTTTCCAGGGTGTGACAGTTATTACATAAGGTGTGATTTTTAAAGAATATTCAGGATTTACTCTATCATTGACAATTAAATGCACTTTCTTCATGGCACTTCCTCAATTTTCAGTCATTCCTACTGGAACTGTAGTTGTTTAACTATTTAGAAATTAGACACAATACAGATTTGTTTGCTACTGATGACTTGGTCATACAAAAAAAGGGTCAATACAAATTGGTTGGAAAGACACATGTTGTTTTCTTGTCAATTGCATTCTCAAACATCAACACCTTCCCCACCCTCCAAAAATCCCTTACCAGCTACAATAGTAAAATCAGCTTCAACATCACAAGCTATAATATCTCCATTTTTTATGTGCTTCTTTACAGCATTTTTTACTTTGCCCATTCCTAATTCATTTCCTCCGTCTCCAACACCTTAATTAAAAGAGAAAAAGACCAAATGAGTATGAACGCAGCATATGACTAACAATCCATTTAGAAAGCAGCCAGTGTCTTCCCCAGAGTCTCTGTGAAAGCTGATGGCTCCATACAAGATGATTTATCCTTTTTAATCAAAAGTGTCTAAAACCAGAAGATGGAAGCTGAAAGCGTCACCTGTAAGCGTATCTATGCAATAGATGCTGTACTGGCACAGGCAAAAGAAACAAATATTCTCAAGTGGTCATGAACTGCAGACAGAATTAAGATAGTTAACTTATGGAAGGCCTTAAGTGAGTTTTTGATATAATGCATTGTCATGAGTACATTAGTACCACTAGAGAAAGGAGACAGAAAATAAATCCAAAATACACCTGAGAAATTAGTCTATGATTTTATAATAAAGCAAGCATAGAAAACTTTGGTGTGTTAAAAGCTTTAATTAGAAGAAGATACTAAAAGTAGCAATTATTGCAGAAAGATAAGCAAAAATAAATGTAAGGACTTTGGCAGAAGTAGGACTTACTGCACTGGCAATCTGTTTTATACATATCACTATCATCATGCCACAGTGTACGAAGAGCCCAACCCTGTGTATTGTGTAATTGTTTTCATTTTTTCTAGTAATTTATGAAAAAAAATAGCTAGTGTGTGTTGTTTTTGGTTCATATCTTCAGGATGTGGGGCCTGGATTTTTGTTGGTCAAGGAAACAAAGGTCTCAGTGATTTCAGTAAAATCAATGGGACTTATTTCAGGAAAATTCTAGGCAACCCTACGTTTGGGACATAAAACTGTTAGATGTCATTTAGAGATCTGGAGATGAGGATAAGACATAAACTAGTAGCTTTACTGAAATCTGGATAGTACCTTTAGTCTTTTATCTATGTGTAAAAAAAAAAAAAAACCAACAAAGAAAAAACCACAAAAGCAAAAACCACACACACAGAAAAATATCGATCTATTTAAATGGAAATTAACATTACTCTTTCACCTAATAGTCTAAATGGCATTTTCTCAAGTTTGAAGATTTCACAGAAAAAAAACTAGGAAATGTCTGGGAAACAGAACAGTTAAGAGCTCCAAGTCCTCACTGCAGTGTATCATCTTTGCATTTGAAATGTGACAGTGCTCTAATACATAGAATGTGTTACAGGAGAGAAATTACAGGATTTATAATTTACACTTCAAGCTCTGAAAACTGATAAATTAACACTTCTGGTAACTGCATAAATATCTCACATAAGTCTGGAGCAAATTTCTTCTTTAAATGAAATGAAAATTTATTTCTCAGCAGCAATTTTTTATATAACTCCTCAAATGTAAGTAGTCCAGGGGAACATAACTGGGTGACACATAACTTATGTAAAAGGATTTTCCATGAAACAGCTACTCTCTTATCTGCTTAAATAATCTGTTCACATTTATTTTGGTGTTGGGATTTAATGGTGTTTTCTAAAATCTGTGTGTTGATAGTACTGTTCAAATAGGTGATGACAGTCATGGTGCCTCTATCAACATATAAATATGATAGTTACTACTGTTTTGTAAGAATCCACACAATGTTTTGATTATTGAAAATCCAAAGTTTTGCTCTTAATATTATATTAAAAGGCTAAAATGAATTCCTGTCCTTTGAAGATCATCAACAGTTGCTTTAACTGAATGATACTAATCCATTGCCTTGGGGTGTTTTGTATCAGCCTTGCTTTGCTGTTTCTTGTCTTTGTAGAAGTCCTGTCCCCAGGACAGTTACACAGCCAGTAGATCTCCTGCTGTGGATGGATCCCACCAGCACTACACTGGGGGGAAAAGAACACCGCACTAAAAATGTTCCCACACCTTCTCTTTTTCTTCTTCCTCTACACGTGGGCAGAGCTCTACATTTTACTGTTCATTTCCAGAGCGAGCTTCACCTGACAAAATGCAGCCACCTACCCATGATCCAGTCAGCTGGACTTCTTTGAAAGTCAGCAGAGAGGAACAGACCCTTCAAACACTCCATTCACCTCACCCGAGGCAGACGTCTCAAATATAGACGTCTGAAAATAGACAAGATGAATAGCTTCTCCTAAAGAGCTCAGCACTTTCCAGGCAGGGGAAAAATAGTTCTGTCGGATCTTCCACATAAGTTTTCACTGACTACATTGTTTTCTGAAACTACATTCACGAAAAATGCAGGAAACGTCAGTCTTCTGCGCTAAAAAATCATTTATATGAAAGAGAAACAAGTGTGACCACATTTTTTCATGTAGTACTTTGGAAAGCTTTTCATTAGCTCCTCTATAAATAGCATATAACCATGTCATTGTATGACAGCTGAAAAAAATAGCATGTGGTTTTGGTAACATCTCTTCAGCTTTCATTTCAATCTTTCGTGGAAAACGAGTCCTTCCAACCTCAGCCTTTCCTGTCTTCTGATTTTGTATATTCCTGAAGGTTTCTGCTCACTGTATGACTTTTTATAGTATCAGTACCCATACAATTATAGGCATTGTTCATTATTTGTCTGTGGTTCAACTCCTAGATCAGTTTGGTTTGTTGTTGTTGGTGGTGGTTTGTTTTTGTTTTGTTTTGTTCTTTTTTTTTTTTTTTAGACACAGCTCTTGTTTTAAATGCAAAACTTGACATCAATTAATCAGCATGTATCTAATATTTCTGCTCTCCACCTACTGACCCAGCACTTGTTGCAACAGAGCACAGTACATAAAGGCTTCTGTAAGGCTGAAAACTTGATCTTTCTAGACTCCTTTTCTAGTTTATAATGTTATTTGAGTAGTCCATCCTAAATGGGTGCTGTACAATATTTGCATTTTATTTTGGAATTAGACTCATGCCTCCAAATTCCAACTGACCATGAAGAAAATCAAAGATAGAACTACTGGAAAAATTTATCATAATCAGTAGTAATAAATTATCACCAGTAATGAGAGACAAGACACAAAGGCCACAGCCCAGATTTGTGCCTTGTTAAGCTAGGTTTTGCAGAAATATCTTGAAAAATCCAACAGCAATCCCAAGAAATTGTAATCAAAGTAAAGAAACAAACACAAAAAGTTAGTGTAATAAGCAAAATGAGAAACATTAACTATGTAACAGACAACATAAGGAAAAATCACATTGTTTTTCTACAGACACTCAATTAGTTCTCCGGTGTAGAATATCCATGTACTCAAATTCCACAGGAGATCAGAGCAGACACCTTCATTGTTTTTTGAAGCCTATGACTTGTTAAATCATGTTCTATGCAGACATCTCTTTAGAGCAATGGGACAAAGTGAATCTGGATCACTGGTTCTTTCTCATTCACAAGTTGGTGGTATTTTTAATTAACAACATTTCATAGTATGTTTGAATGTTTAGAGAATGTTTAAATCAAACTAAATTCTGCTGAACAGATTCAAATTCCCAGTGTGCAGAACACTCTATACTCCACCAAATCAATAATGTACTTTGAGCTGCTCTGGGAGATATTTTAAGAGATGAGGGTATTTTTATTAAAGGAAACAGGATGTGATATTACATAAGTAGCTAGAGAGATGAAGTCCTTGTATTAACAGTCTAAAATTAGAGATAAAATAATTGAAATTAACTGCAGCAGGTAAAGTTCTGAGGCATTTTTCTAAACATCTTTATGAAAGAGAGCTTTTCCTATCCTTATTCAGACAATCTTTGGCTTCTCTGCTGAGATTGCCAACAGAGTGCCATCTAGAGTGCTGCTTTTTGAATGTTGAAACTTACTCCTTAGGAATAGGACAAAAATTTGAATTAAATCTAAGTAAAATGTACTGTAGTTTTAATACAAACAAAAATTGCCAGTGAACTCTTCTGCTATACAGCTTTTAAATGATTCCAATATAGTGAAATCAGATTACACATTATTTCTGCAGGAAGTCTTGAAATTCTGTGGAAACATTTGAAAACCATTGCTACTGAAAGTAAAAGTTGTACTGGTTTTGGTAATACTTAAGAGTGAGTCCACAGGACTACAAGAATAAAAAAACCCAGATCAACAGACAGGTTCTGATGTGACTGAAATCAGACTGGGCACTTATTTCTAATTTTGTTTCTAGTATTTATATAGATTATGTATCTCCTAACTCTGTTTTGGGCCACACAGTGTAGCACAAAGAATTTGATTGTACAAAGATGTTGCACAACACTTTATATATATATATATATGGAAATCCTTGATCTATAGCATATTCTTTTGAAACCAGATACAAGTAAATTTTCAGGAGAAAAAGGACTGTTAACAAAAGAGAGGAGCACTGAGTTGATAAAAGCACTCATTGTCTAATATTACCATTAAGTCAATGCTAATGTAGGCTTGGCAGGAAGGACAACATACTCCTTTAAAGATTATAATTGTATATGTATATTTTGTTAGAGAAGGCACTATTATAATACATGGAAATTTGCAATCCCACTCAAGAGAATGTACTGCTGAAAGGCAATATAAACCAAGATTTTGTCCATACTGCTGTTTCAACACAGGTTTAACAATCATAGAAATAACTCTAATATTTTAAAATGTAATGTTTCCATTCAGTAGTCATTTGCTGTCTAAGATGCCTTTCATACACAGAATAAAGAATAAAATCAGTAACAAAAACTACATTTAGAGAAGTGTGTATGCACACTGATGTATAAAAATTACACACATCTGGGCTTGCTTTTTTTGTCCTTAAATACATTTGAAATCAACTCATTCATTTTTTTGGTTGTGAGAACCCTTCAATAAAAACCCCTACAATTTCTCTAGCAACAGTCTCTAAATTCAACCACAACAAGCAGCTGTAGCCCACACGTGGCTCTTCAGCACCTGCCTCCTGCTCCCCTTCACTTCCAGTAAGAGTTCTTGGTTTATGCTTCTCTTGCTTCTGAGAACATCACACAAACTCACACATACCTGTTGTTCTGACTCCTGGAATGGTTTGTGCAGCTAAAAATAGCTCATCGATGGGATCCACCAGATGTTTAATGTTAACTTTCCTGGCATTGTAATAATTGCCATCAGCAGCCATCCCAGCACGCTCGATTGCTATCAGGTGATCAAATCTGGTTAGAGACAAGTGAAAAAAGAGAGTCAAAGCTGTGATCCTGACACAGCAAACTCTTCTGTTGGCTGCTGCTTCTGTTGTGCAGGGTTCTGCTTTTTGGCCGTCTGGGATTCAAGGTAAAACACGGATGCTGTTTCATTATCTCTGATTGTAATTCCATACAGTTTTTTTCAAAGGTTAGTCTAGTTTCCTTATAGCTTTAATGCAACTGCCTCAAACTACGTTTGTCACCAAGAAATTGAGAAGTTCCTGAAATCCTTCTAACCAGCAACCCTTCGGGTCAGCCACCTGGCCTTGCTCCGTTTCATATTAAAATACACAATATCTTGTAAGACTAGTATGTCTCTGTGTTTTCAAAGAAAACAAAAATGCAGCAAATTAATGAACATACCAATCCTTGTTAATGTAAATATAGTATCTACTTAAAGTACATTGCTGAGCAAATGTTCATTTGTTTCCAGTTAGGGAGTTTTTTTCTTTGGGTCTTTAAATTTGGGGAATTTTTCTTTAAGTCTATGGCTATTTTGCTATTTATGAAAGTAGACAGATGTACTGCAGATGTCCTACATTTTAAGCAGAATTTTAGCACTCAGTTCTGCCACTGTACATTAGAATTGAGTTATTTTGCTTCTGTTTCTCCAGTTTTGCTGTCAAGAGGTTACTAATTCTGCTGAATTACTCTGTGTTTTTGTGGGTGGGCATCTACAGTGACTGCAGAGATCTTAAGGAGATTAGTCCACTTTAAACACTTGAGCTTTTTGGAATTGTGGGATCAACTGAAACAGAAACTGGCTGTAATTATATTATGCATAGCTATAAACCACACTTTTAAAGCAATACATAAAAATGAAGATAATATCATGCACATAAATGTAGCATACACTAACTTGTGGAAAGAAATGGGAATTGAGTAAGTTGATGAAGCAAATACCAGAGTGAAATATCTTTTCATTAGAGAACAAACTGAAAGCAATGACATTAAAATGCTTTACAAGGAAGATCAATAAAAATGAGCAACATACGCCTAATTAAAGGAAATGTAAGCTGCCTGTTAAGTAACGAAATGCGTGTACATCTACTTAGCAAATTCTCCAGTGCATTAAGCCTAATCACATACTTTGTATAAATCTGAATTTGTGGCCAATGCTGTATACTCAACATTGAATATACAAAGAGTTCAAATCAATATTGAGAAGTGCATGCATACATTTGTAATTTTGGCTTTGGCTGCCTAAAGACAATAGGATGTTCACTTCCACACTTCCACACATGACGTTTCAGTAAATCAGATCAGATTCCCCAGTTGTCAGACTTGAGCCAAAGCTCTAGAAAGTGAACACCCTACGCAGCTCTCTTCCTAGCTTTTTCATTGACTCTGACATAATACTTCTCCTTTCTGATTTTCTCACTGATTTAAAAACCGGTAAAATAATAAATTTTGTGTGTGTATATATCTACATCTATGGAATAACAGCTGAAAAGCTCTTAGAAATTTTTTAGAGGAAAACAGCTATTGATTTATGAAGTACTGTTTCTTTTTTTTGTACTCCAGAAATGCATAATTGCAGAACAACATGGAATTCTGTACTCTGTGTGCTCCAATACCGGTATTTCACTTTGAAGTTTGTTCTGTTCATTCCAGGTCTCAAGGATGCACTTGTAGCCATTACACCTTCTTAGATCATGGTCGTTATTTTTATTATAGCTTCACATAGTAGAGCTGTGACCTGTTCTTAAAAACTAAATACACGTACCTAGGTCTTCCAGGATTCCCATTCTCACACAAAAACATTAAAGCTGAATCATCACTTTCCTTTTGATAACTCAGTAGAGGGACAGGTCTCTTCAGGACTCCTACAGGAAAACAAAACAAAATACAATTCAGATGCTATGTTGTTGTTTTTTTTGTTGTTTTTTTTTTGAGACGTGTTTGAGTAACTTTTTTTTTTAAGAAAAAAAAAAGAAAGCAAAACAGTTGGAATAGTAAGGACTCAATGTTTTTACATAGGTCTTGATAAGGTTGTTCCATCCTTAAGTTAAACTTGTTTGGTTGCTAGTACTAGTAAATGGGACCTTGAGATAGAAAACAGGCCTACAAGAATAAGAACAGACATCCAGAATTCATCGCAAACAGCTAATCCAGAATCAGTACCCAGACACGTGGGCATTAACTTGATGCCAGCTAGGTTTAACAGAATGTCATCATAGCAACACTGATCAGAGCTTAAAAGATGAACTCTAGTTCATTCTCTGGAGAAAAAAAAAAAATCCTGTACTAAGTGACAGTGAGATTAACTGAAGCAAACCTTGTCTCGAATTGGCAAGATAAAAACATGTGTCTTACCTAGTTGAACAGCCTCTTCAATAATCTTTTTATTCAGATTCATGGCTCTCTGATCTGTTACCATGGCAACCTCTTTCTCCAAGGCCTGCAGCATAGCTGCAACAGCGAGGGCTCCCGGGGGCCCATCGTTCTCTTCTGGTGGATCATAAGTGAAGTGGGTAGGAAATCCAGTTGTTATCAGCACTGACCGAGCATGGGAGAGGGACAGGGAAGCCTTCAGCAGCTCGTCCGGGCACTGTAGATGAATTATACCCCGGTCTCCTAAAAAAGTGTTTTTAAAGAGAGCAGTACACGTCAATATATTGTTTTCCTTTCAAAGATTTTGTGTAGGTAAACCTGAATACTTTAGTGACACAAAACAAAAAAAAAAAAAAAAAAAAAAGAGAGAGAGAAAGAAAAACCTCTGGTCAAGGCAGGAATTGGGGCAATTTCCTCAGGAAGCCTAGGAAGGCGTAGGATATGAGTAATGAAGATAATGGGCTGTGCTTCCAGGTTAAGAATTTCAGCTAACTGGCTTTTGAAAATTACTATATCTAGGATTTCTAGGTATTAGTGTAAATAGTTTTTTCTTTTCTGTGCAATTATTGCTTAGTGTTTCCTTTCCTTTGGCCCTTTGTTTTCCTCTCATTTGTGGTAATGGGCATGCTAGACCATGTTTAGCCACTGAAGGTAGATTGCAACTCAAGCATCCCAGATCTAAGAAGTTTTGATGCAGATTTCAAATGAGCAGGCTGGCCCTTGGATTCTTTTTAACTCTATTCCCTTAGGGAAGTGCTGCTTCCCAAATAAATTCCACTTAATGAAATGATTAACCATAGAAGTGAGGTTTCAGGAACACTGTAAGTTACCAGGGGACTTTAAAAACTCAATACAGTAGTACCCAGGTGATTGCTAAAAGATCTTGTAGTAGAGAACCATGTTACCTGATGGTGAATATTAACAGATGTCTCTTCTTGTGGGTTGGTTCCTGAAGAGGCAATGCTGTGTTATCAGTGTATGTCTTCCATTGTTCAAATGCTTCCTAGCCCCTTGCCCTTCCCTGGCACTCAGAAACACAAGCTGACAGTGCAGGAATGTTCATGGGATGATAGGGAAAGGTAGGTCCTCACTATTGGTTTCTAGCCTCCTCGTATCTTCATCTTTCTCACCTTTCCCCTGCACTTTTATCTTTTTGTCCTCATGATCCCCTTTGCTATTCCTCTGTCTGTTCCCCCTACCTAACATGCAGGCGATACACAGATAGTGGACACAGAAAAAAAGCTCTGAACAAAACTAATAGAAGCATGGAATATTAGTCTCTGAGAACTGTACTCTCCTTTAGCAACAAAATTAGCTAACTCTTAAGTTAGGTCCCGTGTTTCGCAGAGCATGGCATTGTGCCAAGCTGAACTCCAGGGAGTGGGAAAAGGAGAGGCCTTGTGAGTAAAAATAAACAGACCCAAACACATGCACACAGCCCAAACCCAGAGCTTGGGAGAGCTGGGTGTAAGCTGTTTTCCACTACTGCCTACAGAGAATTTCAGAACATTTATGGGAAACTGAGATCAGAATTTACAGCAGACAGAGGGGACTAATCCCATGTGTATTTTAGTAATGGTTGTGCTATTCATTTTGCCTTTATTTCCCTCTCATCTTCCTTGTGCACACATGCAGCCCTACTTCAACCTCCTGTGGTGATCAGGTTGCATTGGTCCAACACACAACACCTCAGTGATGAATATGTTAGCAGAGCTTGATGTAATTCCACCCATCAGAGAGGAGTGTTTGAAAAGCACATGCAACTACTAGAATTCTCTGGTAGGAGCATATGTAAAGAAACGTGCTATTTCCTCAACAGTGGATACCTGTGTAGCTGTTACTAGCATGTGGAGTTGCCCTGTACTTTACATACCAATTTCAGTTTTATTCAGTAACAGTTCTTATTCCTTTTGGTCTCTCCAGTCTGCTACAAACTTTGATGCTTCTGTGCGCTTTGTGAGTATTCAGTCATCAAGATCACATATTCCATTATCCACAAGATTGAGTGGTTTTGGTCAGACTCTCACATTAATTACAGTAACAAAAAAATTAAGACACAGTAATATTAACTCACTGTATTCCACAAAGAAATTTTAAAATCTTTAAATTGCCTTTAGATTCTTGCTGTGCTCTTGAACTTCATCAATATCTCAAACCAAGCAGGATAGGTCATGTCTACCTCATAACAAAACCATTAAAGGAAGAGAGATTCTGGTTTTACCTGGATCTGTTCCAATTAGGGTCTCCAGTGTCTTTATCTTTTGGGCTGCTTCTACTGACACCATGCTGTAATGCAGAGGATGTTGAGAAATGCAGTGGACTTGTGGGACTTCTCTTGAGGATCTGACGGGAACAGTGTTCTTTAGGTCAGTAATGAACGTGTGGCTGGGAGAATGAGTAAATGCTAATGGAGCTCCTAAAATGCGTGAAAAAAACTTCAATTAAACACGTTATTGCAATATATTGAAGTATCAGAATGATAAAATTACAAAAAGCTATTAAATTTAGTAACACAGAGTCCCTGCCTGATGATACTTAGATCATAAAAACAGGTGATATTTTAAGTTACTCTGCAGCAATTAATACATTTTGAGAAAGAAATCTATGCATATACATCTGAAAATGTTTTTGCTTTTGAAAAGCTTATGCGGGTATTCGAGATCGGGGTTTTCTACAATATTCTCTTTCGTATAAACTTGAGGCAATTTAGAAAATGAACACTGATACCCTCCAAGGAAGCCTCTTGGGAATTGGCAAATCTGAAAACTGTGTTTGACGTGCATGAAGAAAACTAGCGCATTGACATAAGAATAAGTTAATGTTTAAATTTGCACAGTGTGCTGGTGATATTGTATCTGTAAGAATAAATTAACTTTCTAGGTTCTGGAGTGCTGCTGGAATCTACAGTGTTTCTCTTGTACCTTTGAATATCCTTGTAATATGATATGACAAAACTATGTCAACTACTCCCTGCTGGCTAGGAGTAGTCCTTTATCAGATTAAGAAAATGGGGAATAACATCTCTGCACAGTGTCTTGCTGACCTAGCTAGGAGACCTACACAAGGAATAATGACAAGAGGTGACCAGTAAGCCTTAATAAAGGGAAACCCAGTAGCATATAAAACCCTGCTGAACAATAAGCTTATCTAGACCTGCCATCATAGTAGTTCCTTAAGCTGAAAATATTTGTTGTCTTTATACTAATTTCAGAAGTCTTGATCTAGATTATACTTGATTTGGAAAAATTTGTATGTTGTTAGGTAAATCACAACTGGTACAAGTGAAATCTTTGTTTGGATGGTGAAAAGGAAGGAGATATTTCTTTAACAAGTACATATGTGTTTGATCAGTGCTAGATCTGTTGGGAGTCTGTCTAGACAATCTAAAAGCAATTGGGGAACTTGGTTGTTGAGGTTTAATATACCTCATCAAACTATGTGAGCAGACAATTTTTTTGTTGTTGTGAGAAGCTAGCAGATTCATCTAAAATATGGGTAATGTAGGTATGGCAGAATTTTAGCTACTTAAATGAGAAATGAGCACAGAAAAATACACACTGCCAAAAAAAATCCTGGAATGCATCAATGACAACTGGTTTAAATACAGAAATGGAGATACAAACAAAAGTAAAAGCCAGTTCCAGGCAAAGGCAGGACAGACAGCTGCTTTGGGCAGCAGATTGTAGAGAGGCTGGCAATTTTTTTTCTCTCATTTTCCTGCAACAAGGATGCATGAGAAAGTTGAATACAACTGCTGGAGAACACAGGAAAGAGTGGGATTTTCAGTTTGGATTTGTGACTGGAGAAAAGGGATTGTATGGAAGAAACAAAAAGAAGTCTGCTCCTAGTGCTGAATGTAGTTACAGCAGGTGTTGAGAGCAGTTTATCTAAACATCTGTAAGAAACAACAAGGATGCAGCAGATCCTGCAAGCAGGACAAAGCCAATGACCTTTCAAGGCTCTCCCAGTTACGCTGCCTATGGCTCTTAAGCTTCTCTTTTAGTAAGAACTACTACATAATACAAGATTTCATTCCACACTAGTGATTTAGAGCATTATATAATACTGTCACTATGTTTTAGTTGCGTTTTCTTTGCCTTTTGTGCTCACGCCTGTTACAAATGACTGGATACAGTGCAGGACAGCTCTGTGCAGAGGACAAAGCTTCATTTCTGTAGTGTGTCACACTTCAGCTTAGAACAAAACCTAAAAGCTCAAATTATTTTCCAGGTCAATCCATTTCCACTTTGCAAAGATTTCTGGCTGCCTTTTTTTGCCTTTTATTTTCTATCCTTTTTCCCTTTATTGTTTTAATGCGGTGTTATATATATAATACGTATATATACAAAAAACATTTTTAAAGGATAAGCTTAAAAAAGAATGCCTTTAACATTCTAGTTTTTAATAAGACTTAAAAAGGACATTTTGATGTTGCCAGAGCTTTAGGTTTCTGCTTTTAAAATACTCAAAAATGATGTGATTTCAGTAGTAACTCCCTTGAAGGCTCACCTGCATTTCACAATGCAAAACAGTCCTGACAAAGGTGTGAGGTTTTTTTTTGTTTTTGTGGGGTGTTTTTTAGCTCACCCTAAAATCAAGCTTGCTCATCAGCCAGCTTGTTCCGTCCACATTAAAAAAAAAGGTGAAAAAGAAATTGAAGGATAATTTTAAAAGAGTCTTCAAGTACAGCACATACTGCAGCTGATGATGGCTTCTACTCCTGTTACTCCACAGGCCCAGAACACTGGCATATCACCAGGGTGAAGGTGAACTGGATCTCCATAATCTGGTTTGGAAAGATCTTTTATTCCCAGCAGACCTGGAATTGATCAAGAATAAACAATGAGATTCTAATTAAGCTGTTCTAGTGCAACGCTGGAGGGGTGGACCCCAAACATCATTCAATGACACTAAGCTGGAATTGCAACAGTGGCAAGCCCCAGTGAAGTGGCATATTTAGTTTGCCTTTGAGTGCATGTCCCCAGAACCTGACCTGACTTGTTTTCTCTTTTTGTGCTTGATGACATCAGTAAAAATGTATTCAGTTTATTTCTGCAACAAAACCCGAGCTAGGCGTGTATGCTGAGTTTCCAAGATATTATAAATCTTCTCTATCAACAGAAGAATTATATTCATAACATTTGCAAACAAGAATATATGACTGCAATGCAAAATGGGTTCTTTCTAGAACATATTTTCTACTGCCTTAGCTTCCTACAGTCTTTAGCTACAGCAACAAGCAACCATCTTTCACCTTTCTGGGTTAGATAACTACATCTCACTCTTATGCAGCTTTCAATAAATTGTCTTTAGCTTTAGTCTAACAAGTACTTGTAATATTCTGGGTCATTCTGAGCACTTGCTCTCTTCCCTTGGTTTTAAATTCTTCAGACACTTATATACCACTGTCTTTTCTGGAATTAATTTATATAATCTGTATATATAATAATTTACTCTGTTCTGTTAAAATTAAATAGTGGAGACTCTTGCTTGCCCAATCATCTCTGCTCAAAGAAAGAACTTTTTACTAGTTCCTCAGCTTTAAGCACTCAGATGAAATATGTAACTGGGGTGCACTGTTACTAATGACATCTACTTCCACGCTCTGCAATGTGATCCTTCTGCATAGGCAGCCCATGAGTCTACTGACGGACAAATTTCTGTCAGGAGAGGGTTGTTTGTTTATATTTTTTACTGTGACACATCTTCATATCATCAGTGTTTAGTTTGGGTTGGTTGGTTTGTTTGCTTGTTTTAAACAACTTCCTATTTAATCTTCCCCACACCCCTTGCAAAGAATAGGCTTACACTTGTTTAAGCTGGATTGTTTTAAAATATATATTCTTGTCATATTTCTATTTGTTCTGTCTTAAGTGTTGTGCTCAGTGTATCCTATTTCAGTATTTTTAAAAATAATGCAGTATTTACTTTCACAGTTATCCGCTAAGATACAAAATGCATCCACACATACTTCTCCCCATGCTGTCAATAATTTCTACCCTGTCACTTAAATCTCTGACAGCAAGAAAGTATTCACATATAAATGAAAATGCATGCATTTTAGAAAACCATGATTACACTTTTTTAACAAAACCACCCCACCATATAACTTATCTACATCAGAAAGCTATCCTTTATCAATGAAATCTGAGTTCAGCTCATTCAAAACCTTTTTTTTCTTTCATTCCCCACCCCCGTCCCCCCATTTCAGGTGAACCATTAGAAAGGATTAAAACAGAATAAATAGACTGGTGTAGGTATTTCAGTCCTAACACTTCCTGTGGCTCCATCCTTCATTTTTATACACAGTAAAGTGCATGCAGAGTGAAACATGAAAAGCACTGACCAGGGTCACCCATATGAATTGGCGCTCCATGGGCTTCTTTTAACCCAGATGTTGCTTGAACAGCTGCTTCCAACTTGCTTTCCGGAACAGGTCTCATTGTGACTACTAAGTTGCAGCTAAAAGTAGAAACGCTGTAGCAAGGCACAGCTGTCTGGCAGTTCAAAAGAATCCAAAGTGTTAGCAGGAATATTGAATAATACTTCTAAAGCATTAGAAGAAATAAGTCTAAAACTTTGTGCTGGATTTGAGTTTGGAAAGGCTGCATTCTAACATTCATTTTAAATTCCTAAAAAAAAAAATAAAAAAAAAAAAAAATTCTTAGCTTGCCGTATTTTTTTTTGTAAGATTCACCAGTACAGGAGCGAAACATTCTATTCTTGAGCTTCTTTGCAGAGATCATTAACATTTTCAACATTATGCATTTCTTGCTCTGGCCCATGCAGCATACAGTGTGGTAAGCTCAGTATTTTCTGAATATTGTCAGAAAAAAACAGTGTGCTCTTTACAGAGAAAGGGAAAAAGCTTGTAAAAAGTATGACAGAGCAACAAATCTACCTGGTGTGAATCTGCCCTGTGTATGTGAACCCAGGGGAACGCTGTGCTCTGTAACACACAAGGGTCAGGAACTCCTGCTGCCGGCCGTACCTGCTTCTACAGAACTGGCGTGCCAGTTCCACACATACAAAATCTTTTGTGCCTCTAGAAGGGTCCTATGGAATCCATCATCCTCGCTAACTGGGATGCTAAAGCACATTTTCTATTCAGAAATAAAGCAGTCTGATATCTGAGTTGCATTTGAACATAAACAAGATATGTAGACAGAGCTGTATAGAAAACATTCATTAACAATCATTATAACAAAAAACATACCTGTCACTGAAGAAACATACTGTACAGTTCTTCACAGTATTGGCGTGCTATAATCTATGAAATTTTCTCAATTTAGAAATGGTAAAAGCAGATGCATAGCTGTATTTTGTTTCTTTAAGCTTGCTAGAAGGACTTATGCATGAGATACTTTTGCACCTTCATTTTGACCAGGAGTATAGAAAAAAAGAGTGTGAAACAATAACACTGAAAACAATAACCTTTCTCTCATAGAACAGCATCTAAATTATATGGAAAAGGCATGTAGATGCATACTGTTCTTAATACTAAAGGGCCTGCCTCCTGGAGCCAGAATTATTCTAGGACTTTGGCCAGCACTAGAATCTGCACTATATAAACATGCTGAGCACAGTTATAATTTTCAGTGCTATTGTAGATACCTCAAGTCTTTGGGAACATCTTCTGTCCCAGGTCTGGTTTCATAGCAAATAGGCAGTTTAGAGGCTCTACTCTCACAGGAAAATCCAAAAATGTGGCTGTTGTAAGTGCAGAAGAAACTGCTACTGTCATGGCTCATAAAAGGAATATTCCCACTGCAAGCCAGAGCTGGTATGGAGAGCAGGACATGTATAAAGGCATGGTCAGAATAGTGCACGGGTCATCAGCTGACACATTGAATAAAAAAGCAGACTAGCCTTGCAGGAAGTTGAGAAAAGCACTGAACTGAGGCTGAGCATATTTCACTCTGTATGTTTATGCACTCAGCACTGGCACATGCCTGAAGTTTTTACTGCACAGGCAGGAAAAGAAGTTCTGATTTTGAGCAACAGGTATATGCACATAATGTGAATATGGACAAATACTCAAAGGCAAAGTTATGACAAAGACTGTGTGTATATACTTACCTTATACATGCTTACATTACATTTTTGCTCAACATATCTCACAGGAATGCCAACATTTTGGGCCGCTTTCTCAAATGAGAAGCTGCAGTCTAAATAAAAAGTGACCATGTCCTTAAGTTGTTCAGAATACTCCTTTAGGCTTTTCAGTGATCCAGTGCAAGCTCCGTGCTCATATATTCTGTACTGCAGGCAGTCAGTTCTAGTGAAGTAAGAAGTTATCACAGCTTTATTGTATTTTTTTGAAAATGAGATTGTTTTTATTTACGTTAATCCAGCACCAAACCACAAGACACAGCTTACTTTACCCATTTATTTTCTGAGTAATAATGAAACAAACACATGCAAACCCTCCAAAACACCTTACTCTGCACAAAAACAAGCCAGTAATCAGTACATTTTTTGAGTTTTGTGTTTTATAGGTAAATGTCCCTTATCTGTATCTTGTCTCATGGCTTTAAAAATTAGGGAGTTGTTTTAAGTCTAGTTTTAAGCATTTACTACAAGAGTACATCTTTTACATTTCAGAGGCCCTACAAGCATCAGGTGGTCATCATGCCTGTGTTACTGCTTGATGAAACAAAGGTAAAACCTTATTTAATTCTGCTGGCTCGGACTGCAAAATATTTAGAAATTACATAATTTCACGTTTGTATTAGAGAAATACTGGTAATAGTTACAATTACCATGTTTCTCAAGAACAAGATGATTAGGCTGTTATGCACAGTTTGCATTCAAAGGTATAACTCCAAGAAAATAAGCTTGTTCAAAACGTACAACAGTGTGAGCAGGCTGTTTCCTAAGACCCTCCTAATCACCACCAGCGTTCACTGCAGAACTTTGAGAAGCAGAGTTGGTCCGTAGTTACCTGATATCAGAATCACTGCTCAGAGAAGGACATTTCCAATCACCTGGTTTGCTTCGGTACAGCAGCGGCAGGGCTCCAGCATTTGCATGGCAAAACTTCTCAAAGTCATCAGCCAGGGACTTGTGCAAAATCACGACACTGGCCTGTTTATAGCCTGAAATTGTGGGAAGTAGTAAAGACTGGTTATTAATTCAGTTTCTTGTTTGTGAAATAGCAACCTTTCTGTACAGATTTCTTCAGATGGTCTATAAAAATTACCTAGAGGAAATTTTTGGTTCTGAACTCCATAATTAAACAACTTTAAAAAATGTTTTAAAAATCATAGCCAGGTGTACTCTGTATGCGAAGTTGTTCACAGCTAATAAAATAGTTGGCAGACATGGGCAGTACTAGAATATGAAGACAGCACAATTACTATAATATATACTTCTATTAATTGATACATAAATGTAATTTATTACCTAGCCTGGGCAATTAGTATTCTATATATATATATTCTATAATGCTTTACTTTGCAAATGTTAGTACAGAGCAAAAGAAAGGCTTTCAACAGTTTTCTTCACTTAATACCAAGCTATAAATCATGGCCAGTCCAACAGTAAACTCCTGGTATCTTGATGTTATGTAGCCCACTCTTAGAAGTTCGTTGGCTACAGAATTTTACTGTGGGCTCCAATTTAACAGACATAATTACAGCTCGGGAATAAACTCTTGCCTGTCACACGGAGTCTCAGTTATTTCTACCATTTCTGATTAAAAAAACCTAAAATGAACAGAACTGCTACACTTTTTTCGCTTGGAATCAACTTTGTTTTAAAAGGTTTTTGAGTACTACCAAGCAATAGCTTCTTAAGACAGGAATGTTTTTGCAGTGAGTATCAATGAAGAAAGCTCACATTCATTCATTTAGCAAAAATGTATTTTCTAAAGAGTTGTAGTTAATACCAATGCCATTTTTATTTTCCTGCATGTAAACACCAGCTGTTCAAATACAGAGTGCAAATTTGGAGTACAACTGGTCTGCAGTGTATAAAACTGCCTATTAACAGTCCCTAACTGCCATAGTGATACTGTCTTGAAAAGTTATTACTGTGTCTGGTATCAGACAGGCGAGTAAGAGGCTGCAGGGCAGCTCTTGCTTTCTTAAATACTATGGTAGTCTGTCATCCAAGAGGGAATCATTTAGTTGAAACGAATGATCTACCTTAAAAGGCTGTAGAAAATCAGTCTAATCTTACTCTTGACCAAAGCCAACAAAGAAACCAAATATAAAATTCTATTCCTTCTGGAAAAATGCAAGGCGAAGGCTGAAGTAAGCATGAATTTGCATACTGAATGTGCCCACAAACTGCTCCTTTGGGAGAACGCAGCACAAAAAATCATTTTATTACTAGCAAAAGTTACTAAATACAGAAACAGTTTCTTGCTAAATACAGAAATACATTTTTGTTAAATAAACATACTAAATGTACAGCTGAATAAAATACCACATTCAGTTACCCCTCAGCTTCACTCCTCATCATCCATGTGAAATCTGCAGGCACTTTTTACTTTGCTGGTGATATCCAAGAATTCTTAAAAAAATTGTTGTAGTCAGTGCATTCAACTCGGACAACACCGAAGATAAAACACTAGTCACATCTGACAGACTGAATCTGTAGATAACTTTCAGGTATTCTATGAACTCAGGAAGCTTTGCTATAACTCTTTGACCTCTTTATTGTTCCTCGTGATAACTATCCTTCCTTTCTTTAGAGATGAAAAGATATTTTTTTCCCTTCCCATATCAGCTTATGCATATACTTGCATTACACATCCATCATTATGCATAGATTCATGAGCGACGTTAGTGAAGCTGGACATGCTGATCAACCCATGCGTTAATTCATCATGCTCATGTCCTAACTCAGAGAAGTTTAGAAAGAGCTTTTAATTTCTTTGGTGAATGACAGTGAGGGCAGTAAGAAATAACTATTTTAGTAGTATATCACCCAATAACATAAAACAATTTTAAGGATTCTCAGAAACTCTGCTTACCCTCAGTTTTCTAGCTTTTGCATAACGGACCTGTGTGCTCATGGCTACAATTCTGAACTTTTTTTGTATGTAAACAATACATTTTTCTAACGTTAAAACTAACACATTTAAAACTATTGCAGCAATACAAGCACTTTAAAATAGAGTTGGGGCAAAGTGCAGATTCTTAACATTATAACATATTTTCCATTTGTATTTTTCAACTTACGTATTGATGGAAAAGAAAACCATAATTTCAAGACTCACTATGCTTCTATAAAGTGACCCTTAATGTTCTTATCTTATACTAATTTTAGTCCATACAGATTTTTTGATCAATTAGTTGCTGCAGTATTTTAATTAAGTTACATTTCAAAGGTGATCAGAACAATGACACAGCCTTCTGTGCTTCTGTGGAAGTCCAGCTATGAGAGGCAAGACAGAAATCTGTTTTTCAGAATGCATTCAGATATCTGAGTATAAAACTATTTTTCCCTCCCCCTTATTCCTGTCTTGCTGAATCAGTAACTTCCAACTTCTGCAACAAATGAAGCAGAAAATCACTTCTGTAACTATATGTCTCTAATTTTTCCCCAAAGTGCATCCAATACACTAAGTAAAGAAAGGTCTTTGTGAAGAACATAGTATGTCATCCTACAAATGCGACAATAACATATTCAGGAAAAGCCAGATTGGGTTGAAGATTTTTTCAGATGTTTTCTGCATTCATAATTTCTAAGTGACACAACTGGGAGCTGAGGATGCACTTACAAACATTGAAAACAAAGTCCATGTACTTTACTCAGGTAGGATGATATATTTTCTCTGACTTACCTTTATGATTTAACAACACAGTGTCAGGTGCTTACAATGTGATTTCAAAACCACCCAAGTGACTACAGAACATAAGTCAACATTTTCTTCTGTTTTACTTCAGTGTTTTTGATATCCCTACACTCCTTCACAAACAAAGAATGAAAACACGTAGCTATGCATCTAAAACGGAGTCACTTTAATGCTTAGACCTCTTAGGTTTACTTACCCTCCGCCATCCCAGAAATATTACTGAGTCTGTTGCATTGAATTATTCTTCTTAGCACATGTGGAAAGAAAGATTTCAAGCCTCCTGTCAAAATCATTTATGCAGCCTGAACAGAAAGATAATTATAAATTTAAACACAAAGCACCTTTATGTTTTTGACATTTTAAATTCTGATTTTCTGGAGAACTTAGCTTAAGTTTCCTGCTTATGCTCCACCAAAGTTATTATCACTGAGAAATTCTAAGTTATAACCCAAAAGGCAGATCAAAGTCAAAAGGTTATTTCACTGACATTTTATGACTAAATGCAAACTGTATCTTTCCATAAATAAGCCAGAGACATGCACTTTAACATTCAGGATAATTTGCAAAGTTTTGCTGGCCTATAATGTAAGAAACAGATTTCTTTCCTCCCTGATACATATTCATTTCCTAGAGTATTCACTTTTCCAAAATTAATTGTAACTTCAAAATGCAAAAGCACAGATTGATTAACCCACCAAGCTATAATCTGTAATATTAAGTCTCTGTTAAAAATGCTTTTAGACAATTAGCAATGCAACCTTGCAGTAAAGAGAGAACTATATTCAGAAAATGTCATTTTAATACATTCCATGCATATTATACTTTTAAAATATTAATTATATAGAAGTTAATACTCCTGTGGCTGTTCTTGTACTGGGAAAGCAGACATAGAGTTGTTTCAGTCACTTGTCATACAATCTGGAGTGGAAACAGAGTTAAGTACCCTAATTACAATCAATGTCTGACTCTGATTTTATATCTTTTGCAGATATAAGATATCTTTTTTTCTGCAATCTAGTCGAAGTTCACACAAAGCTTTTCCCTCAACCTAAACTACCTAATAACTAAAAAGGGTTTATTACACGACTACTAGGAAAAAATAAAAGATAGCTCAGGGTACAAAAATAACTTGGCTGCTTATGATTTTAACCTTTATCACTTTAAAGAAACTGAACTATCCTACTAGTAATCAAACTACCAGCCTCCAGGTTTTGCTTTAAATCAGAAGAATGACATCCCTTGAAGTCATTCACAAGAAATAATAAATATGATAGAAACTGTGCTCCTTTTTTAAAAAGATACCAGTAAATAAATGTACAATGAGATGTTACAGCCTTCTAGCAAAGGTTAACTTTTCTGTTGAAGTTTCACAGTTTTTGTACTATAACTATGATAGTACAAAATTGCACTCTCACAGTGGAGTGGAATGTAAATGAAACACTTTATTGTGAAAATTTATACCTCTGAGCAACTCATTCCTTAATTAACTTGAAGTAAGTGTAGTGATATGTTTTGACTGAAATTACACTTTCATCCTAGGTTGTCTGTCTAAAATGCTTCCCAAAGCTTGCAGAATTCTGAGAGGTTAAGCTGGGTGCACTGAAATTTAGAGTAACCTTTGTATCTATTTTTAAATTTGAAATCTTTATATAACGTTGTAAGCTAAAAGAAATCAGTCTGGATTTTTTTTCAGAACTCTAACTGGCTACTTTCTAACTCTTCTCATCTTTTCTGCTTTTACATTATCACTCCGTATGCTGCACAAAAAATAGTCTTCGTTACAAAATCATAAACAATTCCAAATACAAACTTTAAAGATAACAAGAAATTGGATTTAGAAATGTAGCTGAGCTCTAATCCAGGCCTGTAAGTGTCAATTTAAGACAACTTCTTCTTACTGCAAAACTAATTTCTAACGCCAGTCTGGAATTATTCATTCAAGTGGTTTCAAATTAAATACGGTGATCCTAATAGTAATTTCCAGGTGTCTCCATTAGATTCTTTCAGATGATTTTTCTTTATTTCTGAGCATCTTTGAAACCATCTAAATCATCTGTAGGATTCATGTCCTCAAGATCTACTGGCTTACTTGGATCTGAGAGACAGTCTGAAGTTCAGGAAAATAGTTTGGGACAAAAGCTGTCTTCAGCTGCGTATTTTATCACGAATGCCCTGGTCTGATGTTGGGCAAGCCTGATTCTCCCTTCATGAAGTGTGTGCCCAGCAGCAGAAATTGAAGTACCTATGGGATTTTATCAGCAAACATTTAGGGCCCTAGAAGCTTTAGGTTCGTATGGCAGCAAGTGGCTAACCAGCTACAGAACTGTAATATCAGTAGTGCCGAAATGCTGGCTGCAAGTACCTTACAGAAACACTTGGGCTTGTAGTTCCTGTCTGTGCACCTATCCCCTGGCTGCAAAGCAACACTTATTGTTGATGACTGGTTAGGAAATGAATAATTTAAACATTAACTTTGTATAAAAGTAGACTGATTCATCTCTTCCAGATGAGAGATAAAACTTGCCTTATAACCATTTGCTATCATTAAAGTGCCTGTGGTGATTTTATAAAACCGTAGGGAAAATACAATAGGATGAGTTATAACTTTAGACCACTGTACTTGCTATACAATATCAGTAATAGATTATGCTGCTGTTTTTCTGTATTAGTTGCTAAATCTGGACAGATGATAGAAAATATTAGATGCTCATAGTAAAACCTGTCTTTTGCTATTTGACTTCCTCAGGAACAGCTAGCTCCTACGCAGTATGTTATTTCCCTATGCTAGGGGGCCATTGCCAGGTTTAGATTCCCCAGCCATTTCTGGGGCCTCCTGGAAAATTGTTGGAGCCATCATGAACACAGCCTGTGTGGAATGACAGGGGAGAAGCACCAAGATAGCTCAGGTCTTCCGGCATATTCTCTGCTCTGTCCCATCAGGATGCCTAATGCAGTGCACAGACTGGCTGTATGGGCCTCTCAAGCAGAGCTAAACAATCTGGTACAGCTGTGAATCAGTTATCAGGATCTGTTCCCTGGCAGAGGCTTTTCAGCTCCTTTCACTTTGTTCTGAGATACTTATTGTTATCTGAAACTATCAGTTGTCTCATGGGGGTATGTTTGATCATGATACAGATAGGACGGGGTGCAGGGAGAGTGTTAAAAAGTCCTTAAGAGAAGATGCTGACAGAGCTTATGAAATAGGCTGAGGGCATCCTATGTGGTTTTCCCTCATGAAGGGACCTTAAGACCTGACTTTCCAGTGTGGGTTGCCTTTAATGGAATGAACCTTTAAAGCAGAATAGATACAGTCCTGGGTAACCAGCATTTGAAAATCAGGTAATTTACTGGCTGCATAATGACAAACTTCATATTTAAAGGTCCTAGTCTGGAAAAAAACTTGTTCTAAGAAATGTTGTTCACATCAGACTCCCTGATTTACAATAGCATCAACCAATATTGGAAAGCTTTGTAGCACTCAAGTGTCAAGATCACTCTTGAAGAATCTTTTCTTACACATTTGGTTCCACATTAGAAGAACAATAAATGTTTTTCTTTTCAGAAGTTTACATGAAGATTCAATGTATGTTGTGTGTATTTTGAGTTCTACATACTGAAGTGAAAGGAATAAATATTAAAATATATTGCTGTGGCACTTGCCCACTACTGATTTGTGGCCACTGCTATATTCTAAGCTGCACTTCCAGATATAGATCAAGAATGATCTATAAGAATTACATAAGGAGCTGTGATCAGACAATGATGGTCGTATGGTATATGCCATATCAGTAGTTCAGAATAATAAATCAACTTGTCAGAAACAATATTGTATTGAAATCACATTATACTAATATATATATATATATATATATATATATATTCATGAAAAAATATTTATTTCCATCAAAGTGGCTGTCAGGCAGTACAGATACGTACCAGCTTCACTAAAAGTTCTAAACAAATCTTGGGTCTGGTTTTAGTAAGTCACATGAAATTGTTAGGTGACGTCTTCATTTAGTATATAGCTGTGTAGCACCACTCCAGTAGAGTCAAGCAGATACACATTATCTGATTAATTTGGCACAACTGATTTGCAAAATATCGCATTACCTAGGCAACAGCAATTTTCAGGAAGGCCAGATTTGGAGGGTGAATATTTTTTTATTCAGAAATTGTGATCAATTGTTGCCATGTGAAGCTGTAAGTCATTAACCATTTCTACATGCTGTTCTCAGTGCAGGAGCTGAGTGGATGACTGTGTGCAATGATCTTTGCTGAGGTGACTGGAATGGGATTCATTCTAAGCCTCATCTTTATCACTGATTGTAAAGAATATGCTCTATTTCCCCTGAATCCCATGACTCGTGCTAGGAAAAACACATGTTGAGAGGAATGTTACTTTATCAAAATCCTGCTGCTCTCAAGAGATACATCCTTACCTGTCATATCACTTAGAGATTCACTAGTTTCTGTCTTTAAGCCTTGTCTGGTAAAAAGGTTAGTTACTGTATATCAAGGTAAGAGTTAAATATTCAACAGTAACGCTTGGAAAAAGTGACCAATACCATCCACCTTCGCCAGATAATCTCCAACCCAACACGAAGCAAGAAAAATGCAGTCCCAGACAAGATTTAATAAAGAGGTTGCCTTCTCTTTCAGATGACTTGTACGATGCGCAGAGTAGTCTCTTTGCACCTCCCTGTTGTTTGCATGTCCCGGGCTATTTCTTGCTTCCCCCCTTGCTCTTTCTTTTGTCTCCAATGTGCCTCTGTCCCTGCCTTTGTCCTCCCTGAGTTCAGACCCCATCTCCACAACTCCAAGCTGGACTGACCTTTGTAGGGTTTGCATCCTTGGTCTGTCTGACTGCACACCACGGCAATATGGGAGTCCGGTTGCCTTCTCTCCTCTCACCAACTCTTTTTAACTTACGTGCTTGCCATATCTCTCCATTGTACCTTAAAGTCTCCCTCAATTTTACCTTAAACGAGCTTTTCCTGTTCTCAGTCTGAGCCAAAACACGCTTACTTCAGAAATCATTCAGACTCCTCCAAACCTCAATATCTAAACCTTCGTGTAAAGAGAGAGATA